>NW_028085821.1:2390091-3702178 GCF_014824575.4 Sturnira hondurensis | reverse complement strand
GTTCGCAACAGTGGAGCTAGAAGAGGAGAAGGGGGGAGCAGGTACAGAAAAAAGCATAGATGGTAGGTAGAAAATAGATAGGGGGGAGGGCGAGAATAGTAGGGGAAATATAGAATCTAAAGAACTTGAGACCCGTGGTTATAAACTAAGGGGGGGAGAAGGGTGGAAGAAGGGGTGTGCAGGGTGGAGGGGAATGAAGCAGGGGAATAGAACAACTGTAATGCTATAATCAATAAAACATATTAAAAAAAAGAAATAGATAAACTAGTGATACATGCAACAATGTGGATAAATACTAATAAAATTGAATGCATGTATATTCATTTAAATGCAAAATTTTTACATGTAAACATTTTTGAAAAATTAAAAATTTGAAAAATCTATACATGACTGTAACTATTATATTGATGAAGATACAGAGCATTTTCTTTCTTTTTTCTTTTTTAAAGATTTTATCTATTTATTTTTGGAGAGATGGGAAGGGAGGGAGAGAGGGAGAGAAACACTGATGTATGGGAGATGCATTAACTAGTTGCCTCTTGCCCACAACTGGGCACCTGGCCCACAACCCAGGCATGCGCCCTGATGGGAATCAAACTGGCAACCTTCAGGTTCACAGGCTGATGCTCAATACACTGCGCCACACCAGCAAGGACACAGAGCACTCTCATCGTACCAGAAAGATCTCTTTGTGTTCCTTTTCAGTCATCTCCCCATCAGATCAAACCAGTATTCTGATTTTTTTCATACATTTGTTTTTCTGGAAATCCATAAACATGGAATCATACATTTCTTTGGTGCCATTTATGTTCTAGGTATTATTGTTTATCACAACAAAAACAAGAGGGCTGCATTATCTTAATTTTTCAATGAGGAAACTGAAGCAAACAATGTTGCCAGTACCAATAGGGTGAATGAGTAGAGGTGCCTCACATTCATACATAACTACAATATCTGTGATTTTTTTATCACCTTGGCTACCTGACTTCTTAAGCATATCTGCTTCTCTTCACTGTGTGCGCATTTCCACAATACCTGCTCTGAGTTTGTGTGTGTGTATGTGTATGCGTTCATTTGGATATCTATTTTGTTTTGGCTTTTAGTAATAGGTGTTTTTCTTTTCCTTGTCAGTGAAACAACATGTTCCTTAAATAAGTATAGGAATTAAGCTCTATATTATTTTGAATACTAAATACACATTGCACTATGAGGTACATGATGAGTCCTTTTTTAAAAAAAATTATTGTTCAAGTACGGTTTTCTCTCTTTTACTCCCATCCCAGCCGTGATGAGTCCTTAATCAAAATTTGTTAAAAGGAGAAAGAATGAGAAGGCTATGTTGGGCCTCTCCTGGAGAAATTTCCCCAGCTTGAATTCCAGCTTCAAAAGTAAACTAACCAAGAAGGAGACTAGAAAGGAAAATAAACACAGGGGAATGTAGAGCCCATCTTTTAGTTGTAAAGGGTTGCAAGACCTACCTAATAAGTAACAGTGCCTACAAACCCCGATCTGCGGGGAGCATATCACATATACCAGCTCATTTTTGCCCATATCAAGAAGGTCGCTAAAACTCACAACATTCAGTCCTCTGTCTAGTCACTCTTTCATCCTTATGTCCTCTCATTATCCGTCTGGTTTTTCATTACCCACCTCAGTGTTCAGTCATCTATTCATCTCTCCATCCATCTATTCGCCTATACCTGCCTCCTTCCTTCTTTCCTTTATTCCTTCCCTCATTCATTCATTCAATAATTGACAAATATTTATACATCGCACAGTGTAAGGTGTTGTGCTTAAAATAGATGGACAGCCTGGCATAATCTTCCCATAAATTACTGTATAAATGCACTTATTTGACTTAGATTTCAAATAAAATGCTCCCAATATCCAAAGCTGAATTCCCTTTTTAGCCTTCTTTATATCAAGCTTGAGATCTGACCCATCATCATACACTCAAACTTTACCCCTTCAAGAACCTGCTTGCCTGGAGTGGTAACTTCTTACAATAATCCCACTTGCTTACTGACACTCTGAATTACCTGTGAATCCTTTGGCTTTCACCTGGCATGAAGTGGCCTGGTGTTGGTATTGTGCATAGGACTCAAGTTCTGTTTCTGTTGGGGCAGCCCATGAATTAGTCCTTGGTCTTCCTGGCTTTCCTCACTCATGCTATGCAGCATTTAGGCATCTTCCCGTATTTCAGGCGCTTCTCAGATATCAGATCCAAGTTATCTCTCAGTTTTGTCCAGTGGGTAATGTGTGGTCTAGGGGGGTGGCCCAAGTTAATTAAGACTCTGTGGTAAAGAAGAAAATCAAATGGAAAAGTTAGTTTTTGTGTTTTTCTCACCTATGTGCTTATAGAATCCTCTTGAAATAAACATTCTCTCTGTCTTCTTCATTAGCATATTACATCCATTCAATCCAATAGAAAAACTTCTAAGCATTTTCAATTTACTGCTATCTTTGAGCTGATAATGGCTTTGATTCCACCACATATACATACAGTGTATATCCGGCCACACAACCCATCTGCAAATTAGGTAGAAGCCCATGTTGCAGGGTCCCAGATTTTCTTACCCTAGTCCTCAACACAGATCCTTTGGCAATTAAATAGCCATTTTGTCAGGCTTATTTTAGTGGCGTAGTGAAAGATAAACACAAATTCCAAATTCTGCTCCCTATCCTTCAAAGAGGGAGCAGTGAACTCTGTTGACATGGATTCTTCATGACTGTTTTTGAAATTCAGGAAAGTGGGGAGAGGGACCGGCTTCTTTGTTTACAGAGAGAAGAGTGGGGGTCTGAAACCAGAACCCGCTACTTCCCTGTTAGTCTCCTGCTTGTTTTGCCAGGCTGCCAGGCAGTTTTGCTTGAGCTCTTCTCAGGTGGCCACTGATGATCTTGTCTACATTTTTTCCAGATTCTATCTTAAAGAGAAGTGGAGCAGAAGGTTGATTTTTTTGAGATACTTTAAGAAAAATATTTCATTCATTTTAAGGAAAAAATCAGATGATTTATGGCTGGAATTTCACTATTGTGAATTCACATTAAAAATAATTTGTGTCTCAATTTAAAATTTGATCAGGTCTGGGAGACCTAACACATTATTCTATTTATAAATTAATAAATCTTATATGTCCAATGATCTTATCCTATTATTTCCAAAAATACAGGTAGCTGAGGACTATTCTATGTGTAACATTTTACCTGCTCACTATAATTACACGGGAAATGTTTAATTTGAAGACATTCTGAAGGATGAGTAGTGGGTAGGAGGAATGACAGGTCTAGTGTTGGAAGGCAGAGCTCCTTTGCCCATTACCCTGGAGGGGAGGGGACCCCTGCAATGGGGAGAAATAGTCAGTGTGCATGAAAGTTACACTTCACATACCTTAGTACTTCCCCCCAAAACTCTTCTGTCCTTTCCTTTTTTCCCTTTCACCAGCTATATTACTTGCAGCTAGAATTGATAGGGAGGTAAATAAGAACAAAAAATTGAACTCTCTTTAGCAGATGTGATTAGACTTTTGGAAGAGGAGGGGGATTCTAGGCCCCCAGGAACTCCGGGTCTACTCTGATATGTTTCCCCATAGGTGGGAACCTGCTTGGTTCAGCTTCTCTTAAACCTGAAATTTACAATTAATGCAATTTGTAGCAACAATGCAAGAACTCAATAAAACCAATTTTAAACAATATTTTGGAAGCATACAAAGGCATGATTGAGTAGCTAGTAAGAGTAACTTGATGACAAAATCCTTAGAGAAAAAACCCTTACAGCCCTGATACAGCTGGTGCTCGGAGTCCCGAGCTGAGCTCCAGCACAAGGAAAGAATGATGAGAAGGCCCCCGTCCCCGTAAGGAGTGTGTCTTCAACATAACCTGTCAGTCTCCGGCTATGGTGGCCGTGGCCTGGATGAAGACCATTACAGAAATCATGAAGCACGCTGCGCAGCTCCTGACACTTTTGGCACAGAAGATATCTTTTTGCTCTGGTCTTTCCATACAGTAAGGGGTCATCCATAGTCAAGTGCTCTTTTTGTGCACAGAACCAATACTTCCAGAGTTCATTTATTGAGCCAGCAGACAATTTTCATTTTTCTTAGTTGGAAGTCTCAATGATGGCAGGAAAATAGACTGTCTCTAATGAAGGAGCCTTGTATAACTTACATGGTTAGTTACGGCTTTCTAACTAAGCACAGAGGAAAAACACTCACATTCTTACAAGAGGTATTGGTGAAACTTCTCATATGATCCAGACTAAATCACTTGGGCCTCTGAACTTTTAGTTGCCTGTGTGGGTCTAAATACTGGGCTAAAATATCAGTGAAGCAGGCAGTTTCCACATATATTCCAACAGGAAGGCAATCAGTAAATTGGCCAACTGAAGTTGGTGGCTCGGGAGACAGATGAGTCCATTTTTCAAATTCCCTGAAGTCACCACCAAATGCCAAACTCTAATTAACTCCAGAAGAGTTGGAATGTGTAAGAACCATCATGCATTCTCCTCAGGAAAAGTGTTCCAAACTGTCAGAGCAAAGCAAGGACCTTGGCACTTAGGCGGATGTTTAGGGACTTTGAAAGGTGGAAGGCTGGGTAGAAGGAACTCGATGCTTCATTTAGGAAATCACAGAGAAGCTATACAGGGCCCCGCAGTTCGCTTCTAAATTATTTTCCTCCGTGCACATGAGTTAGGGAATATCAACACCAGCGTTACAAATTGTGATGATCAAAGGAGCCAGTGAGCAGAGAAGATACTTTTATGTGACCAAGTAGTTTGGCCCATGCCAGCCTGATAAAGCTGTAACGACTGGACCCACTTGTGGGGTGGCAGTCTCAGGCCCATGTAGTTGCACTGATTAACATCCCCAACACCAGAGGCATAGGATTCTTACTGTTTCAGACTCTCAGCAACACTTAGGAGTGTCAGTCTTTTAAATTTCTAACAACAGGTGAGTACATACATGGTTTTCGCCCTGTTCCTCCTCTGTTTCTGTCTGATCCCAAGTGGCCAAGCCTTGCAAATTCCCCTAGTCAACCCTGTGAAGTGAGACCCGAGTGAGACTCCCAGGAAGGGTGCCACACCCTGGGTGAGCTAGATGTCCACCGTGGGCCTTCTTTTTCCCACTGGAGAAACTGTAGTCCTGGGGGCACCCTGTTGGTGTGGCGCTGTGCTGGCCTGGTGGACGGGTGCTGTGGTCAAAGGGTAGTAGTAGTTCCTCTCACCTTTCTGATGTGGCCCTTCTCAGTCTCTGGGGTCCTTGGCAGTGGTCAGCCTCACCCCTGGATTCTGGGATTTTCACAATGCTGTCTTGTCTGTGGACAGTTGCTAGTGGGTCTTCCTGTGATTGGGACTGAAGTCAAAACAACCTATGTTGCCATCGTGGCATCAGTCCTTCTTTCATTTTTATTATTTCCTTTTTTTTCTTTTTTTTTTATACTTTAAATATATTTTATTGATTATACCATTACAGTTGTTCTATTCCCCCCTTCATTCCCCTCCACCCGCACACTCCCTCCCCCACCATTCTCCCCCCCTTAGTTTATAACCACGGGTCTCAATTTCTTTAGATTCTATATTTCCCCTACTATTCTTGCCCTCCCCCCATCTATTTTCTACCTACCATCTATGCTATTTTCTGTGACTTCTCCCCCTCCCACCCCCCTATTTCTAACCCTCCATGTGTTCTTCATTTCTATGGTTCCACTCCTGATCTAGCTGTCCTCTTGGTTTGCTTTTGTTTTAGGTGTGGTTGTTAATAAATGTGTGTTTGCTGTCCTTTCACTGTTCATATTTTTCATCATCTTTTTCTTATATAAGTCCCTTTAGCATTTCATATAATAAGGGCTTGGTGATGATGAACTCCTTGAACTTGCCCTTATCTGAGAAGCACTTTATCTGTCCTTCCATTCTAAATGAAAGCTTTGCTGGATAAAGCAATCTTGGCTGTAGGTCTTTGGATTTCATGACTTGGAATACTTCTTTCCAGCCCCTTCTTGCCTGTAAGGTCTCTTTTGAGAAATCCGCTGACAGTCTGATGGGTACTCCTTTGTAGGTGACTGTCCCCTTATCCCTTGCTGCTTCTAGGATTCTCTCCTTCATTTTGGTCTTGGCTAATGTAATTATGATGTGCCTTGGTGTGTTCCTTCTTGGGTCCAACTTCTTTGGCACTCTCTGAGCTTCCTGGATTTCCTGGAAGTCTATTTCCTTTGCCAGACTGGGGAAGTTCTCCTTTATTATTTGTTCAAATACGTTTTCCACTCGTGGCTGTTTCTTTCCCCCTTCTGGTACCCCTATAATTCGGATGTTGGAACGTTTAAAGATGTCCTGGAGGTTCCTAAGCCTCTCCTCATTTTTTTGAATTCTCATTTCTTCATTCCTTTCTGGTGGGATGTTTTGTTCTTCCTTCTGGTCCATTCCATTGATTTGAGTCCCAGTTTCCTTTCCATCACTATTGGTTTCCTGTGCATCTCCCTTCATTTCAATTAGTTTAGCCTTCATATGTTCCTCTAATTTGTGACTATGTTCCTCTAATTTGTGACTATAATCTACCAGTTCTGTGAGCATCCTGATAAATAGTGTCCTGAATTGTGCTTCTGAGAGGCTGGCAATTTCTTGGTCGCTGAGAGTTATTGGCTCTTGGACTTTGAGTTCTTCTTGTGCCATCTTTCGGGTTGTTCGTGCCTGTTCCATAGCAGGATCAGAGCCCTAAAATGTTCACTAGAACAGGGCAACTAAGTCGCTGGGTTGTGACGCTGTATGTGGGGGCGGGGTCAAAGAGGGACTATGGCGTCCTGTCCGCCGCCTGCCGCCACGGCCCCCACCGGTGCCGCAGTTGCTGCCGTCACTGGGCCCACGCGTTTCGTCCCACTGCACACGAGTGTGCCACCGCCGTCAGCCCTCGCCCCCTGGGGCCTGCGTGGTCTGTCTCACTGTGCGCGAATATGCGCCCGCGGTCTGCCCCGCACCCCAGCTGGTTCTCATCTGCCTGCGAGCCTGGGTCGGGGGCCCTGTCCTGCCTGACCCTGCTCGGTGCTGGCTCCGCCCCTCCTACCGTCCCCGTTGAACGGTTAGATGTAGTCGGATTTCCGTATAATTGAATTTTCTGTCCTTTGATTGTGTCTTTGTTTCTCCAAACCTTTGTTGTATTCAAACTTGGTTGTGGGAGAAGGCACAGTGTTTCCACCTATGCCTCCATCTTGATGGAAGTCCTGTCTAGGAAACTCATTTTTATTATTTCTAATTGTTTGCTTACTTTGGATTTAATTTGCTCTTCTTTTCCTTATTTCTTAAGATTGAAGCTTAGATGTTCTTTGTATTCTAATACAAACATTTAATGTTATAGATTTCTCTGTATGCACCACTTTAGCTTCTGTCCATGCTTTTAAATGCTACATTTCAGTTTCCTTCCATTGAAAATATATTCTAATTTTTCTTTGTAGTTTCTCTGTCATCCATTTTTTATTTACAAGAGGGTGATTCAATTCACAAATATTGGGGGATTTTTCTGGATATCCTTCTGTTGTTGATGTTCAGTTTGTCTCGAATAAACTATAATTTCTATATGTGGTCAGAAAACATACTTCATGTAACTTCAATTCTTTTACATTTGATGAGTTTCTTTTTCCCCTTGAATAAAACATTTTGGTGAGTGTTCCATGTGTGCTTGAAAAGAGTGTGCATTATGCTGTTTTGGGTGTACTGTTCTCTAAATGTCAACCAGATCAATTTATTTTATAGTATTTTTCAGATCCTTTCCACAGTTATAACCTGTAGTCAAGTTATGAATTGTTTTCCTCCTTTAACTATGGTTTATTGAGAGAAGAGTGTTGTAATCTCCAGCTACAGTTGTGAATTTGTCTTTATATTTCAGCTGTCAGTTTTTGCTTTATTATTTTGCAGCTTTACTCTTATGCAGATTCGTTTAAAAACACCACACCAAGTGCAGCGATGTTGTAGAGTAACTGGGCCCCTCATGCATTTCTGGTGGGAATGTAGACTTGTACAGCCATTCTGGAAAGCAGCTGGGAAATTTGTTTTTATTGAGTTAAACTGACACTTACCATATACCATAGCAATCCATGCCAGCCAGGGCTATTCCTATCAGTTTTCATCGCAATAGGCAGAAACTGTAAACAACCTAAATGTTCTTAACCTGGTAATTGATAAACAAACCATGGAACAGCCATACAATGGAATATTACCTAGCATAAAAAGAAATATTCCCTTTTTTCATTCTTGATATTGGTCTCTTGATCATTTATTTGTCTAGCCCTATGAACTTCTAAGAATCTTCCCTGCTCCCAATATCTGAAGCAATCAGGGAGTTCTCTTATTGTCAATTAATTCTCCATCATCCTCTGACTGCGGTCAGCTACCTGAAATACTGGAAATATTTTCTAAGGTCCTTCTCACAGCTGCTTTCACCCCACTGTTCTTCAAGCTGTAGGTGAGGGGATTTACTAAGGGAGTAAACCACACTCTGCTGTGCAGAGGTGATCAACTGCAGTGGTGAACCTGAGTTTGGTACGAAATAGCAAAAGAAAGCTGGACCGTAAAACAGGAGCACTGCAGTGAGGCAGGAGGAGCAAATGGAGAAGGGCTCTCTTCTACCCAAGAAGAATCGGGTGCTTGGGATGATGGAGACAATGAGCGTGCAGGGATAAACAACTGGGATACAGGTTCCAAACCAGTCCAGGAGGTGGAAGAGAGAACAGTGAAACTGGTGGAGGCAGCAGAGCAGGACGGAGGGAAGAGAGAGGGCAGCTCACGGCTGTAGTGAGGGGTGAACTGATCCCCGCAGAAGTCCAAGTGTACAGCTGGTAGCAGGTTGATGAACACGCCCGGAAACACCAGACTCCACGAGTCTCACCCTAGCCCCCAAAAGAGCTTGGCGTAGCACGTGATATTTAGTAGCTGGGCCCTGCACGGGTGAGCGCACTGGGAGTTGTGCTGGGTATTAGGCTTCTTTTCTGTATTATCTTTCGGTGTTCACACGAGCTAAATTTCTGAATATAAACAATTTGATGATAAAATGAGTGAAGTAACTGGAAAAACAAAATTTTAATATGGATATCTTTTGGGAGGAGTGTGTGACTCCTTAAGTCTTCCCTTTGGCTAACACTCCTTTTCAGGGCAAGCTTAACTCTGGGAATTAGTTGTCCTAAAAAATGCATTTACATGGCAACTTAAGACACATTTAAAGAATTTTGTCGCCCTGGCTGGTGTAGCTCAGTGGACTGAGCACGGGCCTGTGACGCAAAGGGTTGCTGGTTCGATTCCCAATCAGGGTACATGCCTGGGTTGCAGGCCAGGTCCCCAGTGGGGGACACGAGAGGCAACCACACGTTGATGTTTCTCTCCCACTCTTTCTCCTTTCTGTTCCCTCTCTCTAAAAATAAGTAAAATATTTTTAAAAAAGAATTTTGTCAACACAGCCGTTTTTGTCGCAGAAGTGTCAAGATGTATTTTGTATGATCCATACACAGATCCATACAATTAACGCACACAAGACTAGGTGGCTGAAATTACTTAAGAGAGCCAACAGAAGGTTACTTTTTAAAATGTTAACTAAAGAAACACTTATGTCCTTTCTGGTAAATTTAAAGTACTAAGAAATAAATTGGAGACTCTCAGTGAAATAAGATACGATTCTTCTTGCTCCCGAAAAATTTATGACCTAGGCAGGGAACCTAACTACATCTCTAAAATGCTTTTCTTCAGGAGAGCAAAGTCAGTCCAAATCAGCTGTCTTAATATCTGACTTTTCTCATAGTACTGACTGAAGAAATTAGCTAAAAAATTTTCTATAACTGGTCTTTTAAAAAAATTCTACCTTGCTGTGAGTTTTATATTATTTGATGTATATTAAGCTTTGGAGATAGAACTACCTTTGTAAAATGTGCTATGCCAATGTCTTATCTTCTCTAACAATTTTGGAAACTTTCAAGTGATTGAAATTGGTAATGAAATTGGCCCAGTCCAGACTCACAAGAACCTGTGAGGCACAGCTGGAATATTGATGTAATCAGCTTCAGAAATAACCCAGCCCAACATCCTGTTTAAGCCATGTGAGGTCTGGATGCCAGAAGGCATCCAACAACGTAATGTGAAAAATAGAGACATTTATTGAAAAAAATACAAGATACAAGCAACATTGTACATAGGAAAATAGTGCCTCAGCCCCCTTCAGTTAGGCACCTTGGGACCTCACACAGTTCTCTCAGTCACCACCAGCTGCTCCCCTATATTTTCCTGAATCTCATCGATGGTCTGAAATCTCTTCCCTTTCAAAGGTGGTTTTAGTTTGGGGAAAAGTCAGAAGTCACAGGGAGGCAAATCTGGGCTCTAGAGGGTCTGAGTCACCTGGGTGATTTGATGTTTCACCAAAAAACTCTGAGTGAGACATGATGCATGAGTGGATGTGTTGTCATGATGAAGTTGCCAATCACCAGCTGCCCATAGCTGTGGACTTCTGAATCATCCAAGTAGTTTCCGTGGAGGAATGTTCAAGCTTAACACAAAATTTGATGCTGACTCATTATTCTACTTGCTCAGTCATTTTGAATGTGACAACCACACAGTACACAGGCTCACTCAACAGCATCTACCTCTCCCACCCATTAGTACAATGAAGTCATCATTGTTCACACATGCGCATTCCAGTCCACTCTCCTGGACTGCCAGGTTACGTGCATGTCTTGCAAACCACTCGAATTACATCATAATGAGATGGACTTTTCTCTGTCCAGGACAGAAGTCCAAAAATGGCTGGACTTTTTCTGGACAGAACTTGTATAAATATCTTGGATCTAGAGAAAAAAACGACTGCACGTAAGTTATACAGTAATTTTATAAGAGAGCTAGGACAACCTTTTCTTACATGTTTTTATAATTTCATTATGCTTATTATATGCAAACATCCAGGTACAATATCTAGCTGTCTCCATGTATATGGATATATCAAGTCTGATATATTTGGATATATAAAACTAATTGTCAAATATTTGTGCCAAGTTTTATTGTTATTAGTAACTATCACACTGATAAACACCAGAGGAAAGAGGAAAATACTACTCGTGTGTACATGTATACGCTCACACATACACGCATTCAAAATGCACTGACGATAGCAGCACAGAACAGAGGGGCAAAGCATTAAAATCGTGCTACAATCCTTATCTTACCCAGGAAGTGGTAAAAGCACCAATTTATGGGATGCGTGTGGTGATATCTGGGATAACAACTAAACCAGGAGTAAAAGACTATCTCCTAGATAGTCTGGAAAGCAAAGAACAGGATGATTTTTTAAAATGGTTAATCCCAAATAAGACAAGAAAGAAAAAAAAAGGAATATATAGTAGGTGTGACAAATAGAGAACAAATGGTGAGATGGGAAGGTGAATCCAACTCCATCGATAATTATATTAAATATGAATGACCTAAGTACTCTGACTTCCCAGTGCTTTCAAACAAATGCTTTTTGCATTTTATTTCTCTTTTTCTAGTTCTTTAGAGGAGTGTTGATGAGATACAAGATGGTCCTTCATGATCAGAAGTAAGACGTATACATTCTTTGTAACTTTCTCAAGTGGTGGCCTAACTTTGTAGGTAGAGCTTAGACCTCCCCAAAAGCCTTCATTTGGTCTGTCTCAAACCATTTCTCGGTCATTTGGCCCTGATTGCCTTTTTCTCGATGCACCACGGTCATCTCTATGGTCATTAGGCAGCATGTGGTGACTCAAAGGGAGTCTAAATCCTCTCATTTTTCAAATGCAAGGGGGGAGGGAGAAAGAAAAGGGGGAATCTGGCTTGATAAGGGCTGGCAACCTGCCTCTGCGCCTTTCTCTCATGCCCAGAAAAAAGCTGCCTGCATCAATCGTGTTCCCAATGTCCCTCTCCCAGGTTTCTAAACCTTTCGATAAAATCCTTCAGCAAGACCAGGATCTGTACCATTTGCTGCTCAGAAATGGCATTGAAGTGATTGCTTCTATTAGTTTCTCTCATAAATAATCAACTCTCTGAGTATATGTAGTAGTTAAGGCCTGTTCAGCGAAAGACAGACGGTGCCCTGGGCTTTGTCCAGGTACCACATAATTGCTGCCAAAGCACAGTGGCTGGACAGGGGCTATTTGGATCCTGTATCTTTTTGTTGTTGTCACTGCAAATTTAGGATGTTTTAAATATTTTCTATTAATACTGACAACACATTCCCAACTTTTCTAATTTCTGGCTTAAAAAACTGGTCTGAGGATTGCCATAATCTTTATGTCATATGCATCCTATGGGACACCACTGTATAAAATTCATGTTCTTGGATTTACTGGACTTCTACTTATAGGTTTTAAAACATTTTTTCAAACATCATATATTTAGAAACTTGCTACAGATCACAAATATAAAAAGATTTTCTACAGTTCAACAATGCAAAAAAAAGGTGGGGAAAGGGAAAAGAAATCACTGTTAACATTTCCTTTTCTTCTACTAATGAAAACAATAGTATTCCCCCCTTTTCTGTATTGCACGTCTATGTGTAGGGGGGTGGCTTATTGAAAGGGTGCTGAATTCAACTGAATTCCATTTTTAAATACTGGCTAGAAAAAGAAAATTATTTTCCCATTCAACCCCAGTTCTGTAACCACGAACTGCTATTTAAATGCCCTAGGGTGTAATTTTACCCAACACAGTCATGTTATATTAGTGCATTATTCTAATAACATAAAAAATCCCCAAACATAACCTATTAAAAACATTGAGTTTTTAAAAAGATTTTATTTATTAATTTTCAGAGAGAGGGGAAGAGAGGGAGAAAAAACATTGATGTGCAAAAGAAACATCAGTTGGTTCCCTCTCACATGCCCCCAACCAGGGACCTGGCCTGCAGGTCAGTCATGTGCCCCAACTGGGACTCAAACCAATGACCTTTTGGTTCATAGGCCAGTGCTCAATCCACTGGGCCACACTAGCCAGGGGTATTAAACACACTGAATTTGAAGAAACCATAGGTGGTGCTGAATGCTTCGAAATGACTGAACTGTTCTATTCTAGCAATCTTAGGGTCCCAGAGGTATTTATGTCTATTTTCATGGGCATGAAAGTAGAATAGCATTACTTTATGAAAAACATTGGTCATAGGTTACATTTACATATATTATTGCATTCAATTCTCTCAAAAACTATGAGGAGTATAATAATTATTCCAGTTTTCCAGATGAGCAAGCGTCAGCCCCAAAATGTCAAGCTAACTTGCACAAAATTACAATGTTATTAAACAACAGCTAAATTTCAAATCAAGGCAGCCTAATCCGGAGCACAAGAGTTAATCACTACAAAACATGACTTTATTAAGAAATATGTCTTTGTGAGTATGGTGTGTTTGGGAATTGTATTCTAACTTGGAAGATTAGAAATGCTTCCCTGAGAGAGTGAGGTATGAAATAGAAGGATCTTTTATCTTTTATATTCCCTGCGCTAGCACCAGAATCAGCCATTTCTCCAAGAATCCCTGGTCCCTTTTACTAGAAAATGGTATTAGAACCCAAAATCTGGGTGGTAGATGTGACTGCTCCTTTTTAAAAAAGATAATTTTATTTATTTATTTTGAGAGAGAGGGTAAGGGAGGAAGAAAGAAAGGGAGAGAAACATCAGTGTGTGGTTGCCTCTCACGTGGTCCCCACTGGGGACCTGGACCACAACCGAGGCATGTGCCCTGAGTGGGACTAGAACTGGCGACCCTTTGGTTCTTGGGCTGGTGCTCAATTCACTGAGCCATATCAGCCAAGGCTCACTGTTGTTTCCTAATGTGTTGTTGCTTCAGGCTCTCTCAAGTGATAGCAAGAAAATATGTGTACATACTAACTGTGTATACACATATCTACACATAATCTATATGTAACCATCTGTAGCTATATTAAGCTGAACGTGAGTTTGTTTATATTGATGTTTCCAACTCTATCCTGTTATCAGGTAGATCATTCGAGCCTTCTCCCCTTGCTTATCTGCAAAATCAACAATCTCCTATCACCTTTATTTACTTATTTAAGTATATATGAATAGCAGTATCTGAATTGTTAACCCATTCTCCCCGTGGGAATCAAGGTTATCAACTAGAGTACAGTGCTAATGTACAACTGCTTTTGTTTTTAGTCTTACAGATTCCACTAATTTCCAAAGTTATTTAATTTTCTTTTTTAAATGACATATTGCTGATTATGTTATTACAGTTGTCCTGAGTTTTGACCTGTTCTTTCATCTGGGCCATGTTTCTTTGTCTCCTCATTGGGCAGCCTCCCTGTGTTTGTTTCTATGTATTAGGTAGAGCTGCTGTGACTCCTTGTCTTGGTAGCATAGACTAATGTAGTAGGTGTCCTACAGGGTCCAGTGGCACAGCCTCCCCTATCACCCAAGCTGGGTACTAGAGGTGCTACAATGTGGTGTACCTGGCTCTGGGGTTTCCCAGACAGTGCAGGACAAGGTCAGTCCCACCTGTGTTTTGCCTGGGGCCGCCCTTCTGAGCTATAAAGCAATCTGAATGGCTGCTGCATGTTCTGAGCTTGGAGATTCCCAGGCCGAGCCAAGCTGTGCACGTAATTTGGCTACCGCCGGGGCTCACTGAAGACAGCTGTTGCTTGTTTGTTAGGATTTAGGAGCCCAGACCAGCCATTCTTATGGAAAACAGCTTGGGTGGGCTTGTAAATTGGGTGGGGCAGAGCCCCTGTGGATATCCAGGGTGTGGATAACAAACATTGTTAGCCTGGTTAATGGAGTCTCAGAAATGGCACCAGTTTACCAGCTCTGTGGGGGGAGGGTTCAGCAAAGGGACAATGGCCTCAGCTCACCCCAATGCCAGACACTTCACTTTCTCCCAGTATACCACTGGGGCCTTTTAAGCTGCTACGCCAGTGTTGGAGCTCAGAGGGAGCGAGTATGAGCAGGTGAGTGTGTGTGTGTGTTCCCTGAGAGGAACTGGCTGGGGCTCCAACAGCCTCCTCTACTGACTCCATCCACACTGGTTTTGGCAGCCAGAAATTTGGGGGACTTATCTTCCTGTCACTGGAATCCTGGGCTGGGGGGCCTGGTGTGGGGTTGGGACTATTTGCTCCCGAGATATTTCACCTGGATTTTTATCCACATGGGTGTGGGGAGAGCCTTGTTTTGCCCCTTGCCTCTCCTACCAGTCTGGATGGATATGGTTTCTTCTATTCCATAGTTGCTAAGCTTCCATTTGACTCAATTTCTGACATTCCTGAGTGATGGTTGTTTTATATTTTAGTTGTAATTTTGACGTGGTTGTGTGAAGAGGTGAGCCATGTCTGCCTATGTCACCATCTTGACCAGAAGTCCAAAGTTATTCAGACAATCACTTTTCCCACTAACCACTGCAATGAGGTTGTTTTACACATTTGTAATACAGTTAGATCGTCTTATCACATTCTGCATTCCAACCTGGACTTCCCCTAATCTCCTAATGATATGTTTTTAATCTGTGTTTATTAAGGTTCACTCTTTTTTTATGTAAAGTTCAATGAGCATTGATAGATGCATAGCACCGTGTATCTACAATTATAATAGTATAGAAGATGGTTTCTTTTTTAAAAATATATTTTATTGGTTATACCATTACAGTTGTTCTATTCCCCCCTTCATGCCCCTCCACCCACACACTCCCTCCCCCACCATTCTCCCCCCTTAGTTTATAACCACGTGTCTCAAGTTCTTTAGATTCTATATTTCCCCTACTATTCTTGCCCTCCCCCCATCTATTTTCTACCTACTGTCTATGCTACTTATTCTCTGTACCTGCTACCCCCTTCTCCTCCTCCCACTCCCCTGTTGCTAACCCTCCATGTGTTCTTCATTTCTATGGTTCCACTCCTGATCTAGCTGTCCTCTTGGTTTGCTTTTGTTTTAAGTGTGGTTGTTAATAACTGTGAGTTTGCTGCCCTTTCACTGTTCATATTTTTCATCTTCTTTTTCTTGTAGAAGTCCCTTTAGCATTTCATATAATAAGGGCTTGGTGATGATGAACTCCTTGAACTTGCCCTTATCTGAGAAGCACTTTATCTGTCCTTCCATTCTAAATGAAAGCTTTGCTGGATAGAGCAATCTTGGCTATAGGTCTTTGGATTTCATGACTTGGAATACTTCTTTCCAGCCCCTTCTTGCCTGAAAGGTCTCTTTTGAGAAATCCACTGACAGTCTGATGGGAACTCCTTTGTAGGTGACTGTCCCCTTATCTCTTGCTCCTTCTAGAATTCTCTCCTTCATTTTAGTCTTGGCTAATATAATTATGATGTGCCTTGGTGTGTTCCTTCTTGGGTCCAACTTCTTTGGGACTCTCTGAGCTTCCTGGATTTCCTGGAAGTCTATTTCCTTTGCCAGACTGGGGAAGTTCTCCTTTATTATTTGTTCAAATACGTTTTCCACTCGTGGCTGTTTCTTTCCCCCTTCTGGTACCCCTATAATCCAGATGCTGGAATGTTTAAAGTTGTCCTGGAGGTTCCTAAGCCTCTCCTCATTGTTTTGAACTCTCATTTCTTCATTGCTTTCTGGTGGGATGTTTCGTTCTTCCTTCTGGTCCATTCCATTGATTTGAGTCCCAGTTTCCTTTCCATCACTATTGGTTTCCTGTGCATCTCCCTTCATTTCAATTAGTTTAGCCTTCATATGTTCCTCTAATTTGTGACTGTACTCTAGCAATTCTGTGAGCATCCTGATAAATAGTGTCTTGAACTGTGCTTCTGAGAGGCTGGCAATCTGTTGGTTGCTTAGAGTTATCGGCTCTGGGACTTTGAGTTCTTCTTGCGCCATCTTTTGGGCTGTTTGTGCCTGTTCCATAGCAGGATCAGAGCCCCAGGTGTTCACCAGAGCAGGGAAACTCAGTCACTGAGTTGTGACGCTGTATGTGGGGGTGGGGTCAAAGAGGAGCAATGGTGTCCAGTCTGCTGCCTCCCGCCGTGGCCCCCACAGGTGGCTGGTGCCGAAGCTGCCACTGTCACTAGGGCGTGCGCGTTTCGTCCCATGGCACTCAAGTGCGCCACCGCTGTTAGCCCTCCACCCCTGGGGTTCGCCCCCTGGGGCCTGTGTGGTCCGTCTCACTGTGCGTGAATGTGCGACCATGGTCAGTCTGCCCCACACCCTGACTGGGTCCGGGCTACTTGCATGCCTAGGTCTGGGGAATCTTTCCTGCCCACCCTGCTCAGCTGCTGGCTCCGCCCCTCTTACCTTCCCGGTTGAATGGTTCGTTGTTGTCGGACTTCCGTATAATTCAATTTTCTATTCTTTGGCTGTGTCTTTGTTCTCCAAACCTTTGTTGTATTCAAACTTGGTTGTGGGAGAGGGCACAGTGTTTCCACCTATGCCTCCATCTTGGCGGAAGTCTCACAAGGTGGTTTCATTGCCCTAAAAATCTTGTGTTTCACTTACTCATCCCTCCTGCCCTTCCCCCCAAACTGGCAGCTGATAATATTTTACTCTCTATATTGTTCTGCCTTTTTCAGAAGATCATCTAAGTAGAATACTATAGTTTGTAGCTTTTTTTATATGGGCTTCTTTTACTTACCAATATGTGTTTAATATTTATCCCTGTTTTTTCATGGCTGGCTAGTTCATTTTTTTTTTTTTTTTTTACAGAAGAACATTCCATGTGTGAATGTACCTGTTTGTTTATCCATCCACCTACTGAAGAATGTGGTTGCTTCCAGTTCAGTCAATTCTAACTATCCATGGTACTTAGGCTCTATGAGTGAATTTGCTCCTAGGGAAGATACGAGATCAGGTCCCTATGAACCTCTGGTCACAACATTTTCATCAATATGTAACCTTGTTTTATGTGTGTTTATGTTTAAAAACCTCTCTCTCTCTTGCTCTCTCATATATGTATATATATAATCTACTTTCACCCACCTCTGTGTGTGTGTTTTTTTTTAACAAAAAAATTGCATAGTCCTTCAATAATTTAAAACCAGGGATTTGGAGACCATTTGCATTATATAGATTCATTTGCCAACGTCCTGTAGACAAGCCAGTGTCATCAGTGCCTTCCACGTAACTCCTTTCCTGTGCAATGCTTAATAGGTATTTAAAAAGTCCTTTCATAGCCTCCTCATTTTAAGAACCTGTATCACCTCCAAATTTAACATTTTTGATGTTGTATTGCTTTCTGAAACATGTGAGCCAACCAGCACTAGCCAAGAGGGTTTAGCATTTTTCTCACCCTGGGTAACATGAGCATATATTTCTTTGGTCTTTAGCCTCACAACCATGTACTTTACTATGATTTAAAAAAATATTTCTTAGAGCAGGTTTAGGTTTAAAGCAAAACCGAGTGGGAAGTGCAGGCCCATATGCACCTGCTCCCATGCCCGCATAGCTTCTCTACTGCCAACTCCTCATGCCACAGGGATCTTTTACTCTCCGTAGTTTCACCTTTTCTAGAATGTCCTGTTCTTGGAGTCCCACAGTCATACAGTGTACAACCTTTTTAGACTGGCTTCTTTCACTTAGTGATATGCATTTAGGTTTTCTCCAGGTCTTTTCATGAGTTGATACCACATTAGTGCTGAATAATATTTCATTGTATAGATGTAGCACAGTTTATTTTTTCATTAACTTAATAAAGGATATCTTGTTTCCAAGTTTGGGGAATTCTGAATGAAGCTGCTTAAACATCTGTGTGCACGTTTTGGTGTGGAGATGTTTTCAACTCCTTTGGAGAAAAACCAAGAAGCATGATTGCTGGATTGTATGATGAGTATGTTTAGTTTTGTTAAAATGAAACAAAACAAAACAAAAAATCCACCAAATTGTCTTCCAAAGTGGCCATACCATTTTGCACTCTCAGCAGTAGTGAATAAGAGCCCCAACGAATGAGGCCTCCACATCCTCATTTGCAGTTGGTGTTGTCCGTGTTTTGAATTTTGGTCGTTTTCATAGGTGTGTACTGGTATCTCATTTACTTTGTACTTCCCTAGTGACATCAATGTGAAGTGTCTACATGGTTATTTGCTGTGTGTGTATCTTCTTTAGTGAGGAATCTGTTCTTTTGGCCATTTTTCAACTGTGTTGTTCACTTTTTTATGGTTGAGTTTTAAGAGTTCTTTGTATATTTTTCATTTATCTTATGTGACTTACGTGTATTTTCTCCCAGTTTGTGACTTGACTTCTCATTCACTTGACTTTGAGAGGTAAAATATTTTTTAATATAGTTTATTGGTTATACCATTACAGTTGTTCTATTCCCCCCCTTCATTCCCCTCCACCTGCACACTCCCTCCCCCACTATTCTGCCCCCTTAGTTTATAACCACGTGTCTCAAGTTCTTTAGATTCTATATTTCCCCCACTATTCTCTCCCTCCCCCCCTATCTATTTTCTACCTACCATCTATGCTATTTTCTGTGCCTTCTCCCCCCTTCTCCTCCTCCCACTCCCCTGTTGCTAACCCTCCATGTGTTCTTCATTTCTATGGTTCTACTCCTGATCTAGCTGTCCTCTTGGTTTGCTTTTGTTTTAAGTGTGGTTGTTAATAACTGTGAGTTTGCTGCCCTTTCACTGTTCATATTTTTCATCTTCTTTTTCTTATAGAAGTCCCTTTAGCATTTCATATAATAAGGGCTTGGTGATGATGAACTCCTTGAACTTGACCTTATCTGAGAAGCACTTTATCTGTCCTTCCATTCTAAATGAAAGTTTTGCTGGATAAAGCAATCTTGGCTGTAGGTCTTTGGATTTCATGACTTGGAATACTTCTTTCCAGCCCCTTCTTGCCTGTAAGGTCTCTTTTGAGAAATCCGCTGACAGTCTGATGGGTACTCCTTTGTAGGTGACTGTCCCCTTATCCCTTGCTGCTTCTAGGATTCTCTCCTTCATTTTGGTCTTGGCTAATGTAATTATGATGTGCCTTGATGTGTTCCTTCTTGGGTCCAACTTCTTTGGCACTCTCTGAGCTTCCTGGATTTCCTGGAAGTCTATTTCCTTTGCCAGACTGGGGAAGTTCTCCTTTATTATTTGTTCAAATACGTTTTCCACTCGTGGCTGTTTCTTTCCCCCTTCTGGTACCCCTATAATTCGGATGTTGGAACGTTTAAAGATGTCCTGGAGGTTCCTAAGCCTCTCCTCATTTTTTTGAATTCTCATTTCTTCATTCCTTTCTGGTTGGATGTTTCGTTCTTCCTTCTGGTCCATTCCATTGATTTGAGTCCCATTTTCCTTTCCATCGCTATTGGTTTCCTGGACATCTCCCTTCATTTCAATTAGTTTAGCCTTCATATGTTCCTCTAATTTGTGACTGTACTCTAGCAATTCTGTGAGCATCCCGATAAATAGTGTCTTAAATTGTGCTTCTGAGAGGCTGTCAATGTCTTGGTCACTTAGAGTTATTGGCTCTGGGACTTTGAGTTCTTGCACCATCTTTTGGGCTGTTCGTGCCTGTTAAGTAGCAGGAACGGAGTCCTAGGTTTTCACCAGAGCAGGGCAACTCAGTTGCTGGGTTGTGACGTTGTATGTGGGGGCGGGGTCAAAGAGGGATGATGGCTTCCCTCCGGTGCCTGCTGCTGCGACCCCCACCAGCACCGCAGCCACCACCGTCACCAGGCCCACGCACCTCGCTCCACTGTACGAGAGTGTGCCACCACTGTCAGCCCTCCACCACTGGATTCGCTCCCTGGGGCCTGCATGGTCCGTCTCACTGTGCGCGAATGTGCGACCTTAGTCAGTCTGCCCCGCACCCCGACTAGGTCCGGGCTGCCTGCGCTCCTAGGTCTGTCCTTCCCGACCCTGCCCCACTGCTGGCTCTGCCTCTCTTACCGTCCCCGTTGAACGGTTCGTAGCTGTCGGACTTCCGTATAATTCCATGTTCTGGTCTCTGGGTGTGTCTTAGTTCTCCAAAACTTTTGTTGTATCCAAACTTGGTTGTGGGAGAAGGCACAGTGTTTCCACCTATGCCTCCATCTTGGCGGAAGTCGAGAGGTAAAATATTGAAGGTAAGTTCTTCAGTACTTTTCTGGGGGAAGGGGGAGGCAGTGTTGCTTTCCGGATGAATTTTGCTATATATTTGTCAACTTATATGAAATGTCTTCCTGGAATTTTCTGTTATATTTAACTTTTTGGAACTGGAAAACCACTGAAAACATTTTTAATACTGTTGCATCAGCCTGAAAATATCAATAGAAGGCACCCTGAGTAGTTTCTGTTTTCAGTAAATCCCAAAATTATGGGGTCTCTATCATGTGGAAACAAATCTTCATTAGTTTTGTAAAATCTTAATTTAAAAAATAAACATTTGTATTTTTAACAAATGCCAAGTCAACATCTAATGAGGCGATGATTGTTAAAAATTTATTTTGTTGATACAATGCATTTTGTTTATTATTTTACTGGTGTTGTGACGAATTTTCACTCCTGGGATTGAATTCTGTGTTGCATCATTTTTTTTTTAAAGATTTTATTTATTTATTTATTTTTAGAGGGGAAGGAGAGAGGGAGAGAAACATCAATGTATGGTTGCCTTTTGTGCATCCCCTGCTGGTAGTTAGCCTGCAAGGAACCGGTTTGCAACTCAGGCATGTGCCCTGGCTGGGAATCGAACCGCGATCGTCTGGATCGCAGGCCCGCGCTCAATCCACTGAGCTATGCCAGCCAGGGCTGCATCATTTTTAATATGTTCATTTAGAAAGGAGTTAAAACTACCTTCCCTGTCATGTGATATGTACATTTATATGTGTAAGACTCACCATCTTTGACAATAACCCTAAACAGTCCTTTCTTGTAGGAAATATTTTTGGAGTAGGTGGCTTTTCCAGTCTGGGGGATAGCCATGTTGGTTTTGTGGACTGGGAGACCATCCAGATCACAGGGTGTTAGAAATACAAGGTGCCTTCAGCATTTTCCACTTATGCCCCCTCCTTTACGGGGGAGAAAAGCAGGACCCAACAAGCAGAATAACTTGCCTCAAGTCAATATGGGTTTGTGAGCTTATAATCGTGGGGGAGGATTCTAGTTTCTTCTGGCTGGCCTAAGAATCAGATAGACATGAGACAGATTAGCAAGAGAAAATAACCAAGTTAATTCCATATGTATGTATGGGAAACTCACATACATGAGAGTGTCAGAGGCCCCACATGCAGGAGAGGTTCATAGATGGAGAACATAGTAAGACATCCCGGGCTAGGGATGAGGTAAAAGTGCCTGGGGGGCTTCAAAATTCGAAAGGTCATTGCAGGATAATGAGAAGAGCAGACTTTTAGTAAACAGAAGTTTGCCCTCCTCTACAAACAGGTCAGAAGGGTTATCTCTGATAATGGTACGGGCAAGGCCTCTAATTCACATTCTTCTAGGTAGTTAAGGGGAGCCAGGCTGAAGTTTCTCCTGAGACTGTGGCCAAAATTGCCTTTAACTCAAAACAATCTGCCAATGACAGAGGAACATCTTAGGGTGACTCATTCTGGACCCCCACAAAATCCAGATCTTCTCTTAGTTTACAGTGCTGTGCACGGAACCAAATGCAATACCATAGTGGGACGGCATTCCACCACCAGTAAGAGCCAATAGGGTAAATGTCTTTCACATCACATTTTATTTGATCAGTTGTTTGCTGGCTTCTTTGCTTGGCATTTTTGATGTGCTTGTGACTGACTCCATTTCCAAGTTCCCAGTTGCAGCCACAGGCCCTGGCGTTTCTGCCCATGAGTATCACTCCCTCTTCTGGGTCAGTGATGATGTCTGTGTGATAACTTCTCTTTTTCGGTCACTGAAGCTGTGCCCTTGATGTCACAGTCACACGGGTGGGAATAAAAGAAATTTAGTTTACTAAGCAGGTGACACTGAAAGGACAAGCTATCCTCATGGTGATGCTTCTACCCTCATGTCCCTACCCCAAGATATCCACACAAAGTGAGGGAGGCGGTCCCCTGATTGTAGACCATCTTCTATTTTTCCTACGTAGCATTCACTCTGTGGTCTCCTGCACTTGCTATTTATGTTGTACTGAAGAAGAAGGAAGTTTTCTGCCTTAATTTCTGGACCAAACCAGTTTTGATTATAAGCTTTTGTGAATATAGGTGTTCTTTCCAAAAGATGCAAACTTATTGCAGACATATTGAAACATTTTGTGTATTTTGCTGATAGATGGGTACAATGGGATAAAATTTTGAAAAGGGGCTATTCAAGAAAATATACACTCACTATTACTTAGACATGTGCAGATGAGCCCAGTTTTCTCCATCACCCATCACTCAGATTCTGTCTTGAGAAGAATTCCCAGTAAGCCCTACATAGGATAGACTGTAGTCTATCCCACAGGTGGGCATATGGGATTGGGCGTCAGATGAAAGGAGGGGTGAGGGGAGTCAAAAAGGTTAAAGAAATGGCTTGTCACTTGAGCGGTGCCTTTGAGGGCAGCACAGTCAAGTATTTTATTAATGAAAATTCTGGCAATGGAGTTTATTATGGATACACTATGATTGAGTTGTGATTATGAACTAAACCCCAAAGATAATGTATGTTTCCAGAGCACTTTCCACAGGGAATAATGGGCTTCCCATTTCTTAGTGTGCTTTTAAAATTTCTACCTTGTCATCTTCCTATCCCATAATTGCCTCTCTCTGATTCTGATTCCCGAACACTTCTCCTTGTACAGAACTATCCACACCTGACTCACTCTCATTTGGCTCTTTGTCTTGATCACAGAGACCAAAAGATCCTGGCTTGGTCCTGCCCTCAGCCTTCCACCTTCTTGCTCCTTGTGTTGACCCTACCTGCTTGGTGGGGTGCTGCTCTGCCATGTTGGAGCGAAGACCTGTGGAGCCGGGGATCCTGACTGCAGTAGGATGGGTGGGGTGGAGCTCAGGGGTCAGGTCATCCGGTGAAACACCTGACAGAAGCCAGGGAGGCCTGGCTTCTTCCTTGATTGTGTGGTCAGGGTCCAGAGTAGCAAGCCAATTAATCAGAGTGCTGGCTTCTCAGGTTGTGAGACTGGGCCTGTGAATGCTGCTCTCTGGTGCTTGGCAGTGAACCTCCCAAGTTTTGAGTTGTCCAGGAATCCGAAGACTTGATGCTTCTGTACCAAATAAGGAGGTTGTGGATGTATGAGGAAGAAAGATCCCATCCCTAGGCTCTGTTCCCTTGCCTCCACTATCCTTAGGGATCTTATTACTTTGCACCAGGAATGGGCATCACTGGTTCTGGGAGATGTAATTTCCTGATGACCATGTGGCCCAAAGGAAAGAGCCTTTGCTGGGTGTTAGGAGATGTGGTGTCATAACTTGTCAGAGCCTGTGTGTTCATTAGGAAAGTCAGGAAAACTCATGCTTGCCTCAGAGGAATATCAAAATTAAGGCAAAGCATAAACCCAGTATGGTTTTGGCCAATCAAAAGTGATCCTCACATGCAAAAGTTTACGATTACATTTGAAATTTATGTAAATATGATATCACCTGTCAGATATTCTTTTTCATAGTGTCAGCATGGATCAATTTTAAAGTATAAAGATCTATCTTTCTAAGAGGGGTGGGTTTTATTTCACTGGGGCCAGCTCTCTAAGGTAGGGTCAGATTTGTTTCCAACAGGGATCTAGGGAGTTTGCCTCCTCTGTTTGCTGGTTCAGGCAGGACCGTGTCTGAAACACATCAAACCGATTTTTAAGAAGATGTTTTGGAAGTCCTCCACAGAACATAGTGCTGCTTTCTTGACTACCCAGACCTCTGTTTCTTAATTGTCACTAATTATGAAGAGAAAAGTTCATTTCTAATATCTTAGTTAAATCTTTGGTGTTGCAGCTTGATTTTTGGTTTTTTAGTTCATTTCTTTTTTAAAAAATATATTTTATTGATTATGCCATTACAGTTGTCCCATTCTCCCCTTCACTCCCCTCCACCCTGCACACTCCTCCCCCACCATTCCCCCCCTTTAGTTCATGAACACGTGTCTTAAGTTCTTTAGCTTCTACATTTCCCATACTATTCTTGCCCTCACCCTATTTTCTACCTACTGTCTATGCTACTTATTCTCTGTACCTATTCCCCCTCTCCTCCTCCCACTCCCCTGTTGCTAACCCTCCATGTGATCTCCATTTCTATGTTTCTGCTCCCAATCTAGCTATCCTCTTAGTTTGCTTTTGTTTTAGGTGTGGTTGTTATTAACTGTGAGTTTGCTGTCCTTTCACTGTTCATATTTTTTATCTTCTTTTTCTTAGATAAGTCCCTTTAACATTTCATATAATAAGGGCTTGGTGATGATGAACTCCTTGAACTTGACCTTATCTGAGAAGCACTTTATTTGCCCTTCCATTCTATATGAAAGCTTGCTGGATAGAGCAATCTTGGCTGTAGGTCTTTGGATTTCATGACTTGGAATACTTCTTTCCAGCCCCTTCTTGCCTGTAAGGTCTCTTTTGAGAAATCTGCTGACAGTCTGATGGGAACTCCTTTGTAGGTTACTGTCTTCTTATCTCTTGCTACTTCTAGGGTTCTGGCCTTCATTTTAATCTTGGGCAGTGTGATTGTGATGTGCCTTGGTGTGTTCCTTCTTGGGTCCACCTTCTTTAGGACTCTCTGAGCTTCCTGGACTTTCTAGAAGTCTATTTCCTTTGCCAGACTGGGGAAGTTCTCCTTTATTATTTGTTTAAATAACTTTTCCACTTGTTGCTCTTCCTCTTCCCCTTCTGGTACCCCTATAATTCAGATTTTGGAACATTTAAAGATGTCTTGGAGGTTCCTAAGCCTCTCCTCATTTTTTTGAGTTCTTATTTTTTTTATTTTTTTCTGTTTGGTTGTCTCTTTCTTCCTTCTGGTCCACTCCCTTGATTTGAGTCCCAGTTTTCTTCCCATCATTATTGGTTCCCTCTGCATTTTCCTTCATTTCACTTAGCGTAGCCTTCATTTTTTCATCTAATTTGCAACCAAAATCAGCCAATTCTGTGAGCATCCTGATCACCAGTGCTTTGAACTGTGCATCTGATAGGCTGGCTCTCTCTTCATCACTTAGTTGTATTTGCTGTGGAGCTTTAATCTGTTCTTCGTTGGGGCTATTTTTTTTTTTGGTCTTGTCTCACCTGTTATGTATGAGGGGTGGAGCCTTAGGTGTTCACCAGGGTGGGTCAGCACAGTATCTGGGTTGTGATGCTATATGTGGAGGAGGGGTCTGAGAGGGAACAATGGCGCTTGCTCCACTCTCTGTCAGATTTCAGTCCCTTCCACGCTTCTCCCAAGCAAACTTGGCTTTTCTGGTGCTGAATCCTGGTGGGTGGGTTTGTGTGAGTTCTAGGACCCCGTGGGTCTCTCCAACAAACTCTCCTGTGAGGCTTGGAGTCTCTCCCTGCACCTCAACCTCTACAGGTGTTTTTAATCGGTGTTTTTTTTGGTTGTTGTTTTTTAAAGGTTTAATTTTTAGACAGAAGGCAAAGGAGAGAGGGTGTGGGGAGAGAGACATCAATGTGTGGTTGCCTCTCACATGCCCCCCACTGGGGACCTGGCCTGCAACCCAGGCATGTGCCCTGACTGGGAATCAAACCAGCAACCCTTTGGTTTGTAGGCTCACACTCAATTCACTGAGCCACACCAGCCAGGGCTCAAACAGTGTTTTGAGCTTCTATTTCCACGCACTAGAACTCTGGGTTGTGTAGTCTGTCTTGCTCCCCAATTTCCCCTGGTTCATCTATGCGTGAATGGGGGACCGCCTGGTCAGCCGCCTTCTGCACAGTGCCTCCCTTCACAATCGCCGCTTTGCTGGGTCTGCCCGTTGCGACCCCACACCCAGGGTCTGCCAGCTGCTGCCTGTTCACCCAGAGTCCTCCCACTGCCATCTTGCATGCCCGGGGTTCCTTGCTCGCCTGATGCCACCGCTCTGCTTGGCCACCTGACTCTGTCCTGTCTACCTGTCTGGATGAATGTGTCTATTTTAACTCTTTGGTTGTCCGACTTTCATGCAGTTCAATTTTCTGTCAGTTCTGGTTGTTATTTTGTGTCTAAATTGTTGTTGTCCTTATTTTGGTTGTACAAGGAGGCACAGTGTGTCTACCTATGCCTCCCTCTTGGCTGGAAGTCAACCTAAGTCTCTAATTTAAAAAAAAAGATTTTATTTATTTTGTATTTTATTTTTTGGGGGGTATTTACTTTTTAGAGAGAGGGGAAGGGAAGGAGAAAGGAAGGGAGAGAAGCATTGATGTGCGAGAGATACATCAATTGCTTGCCTCTTGCACACCCCCATCTGTGGACCTGACCCACAACCCAGGCGTGTGCCATAACTGGGAATCAAACTGGCAACCTTTTGGTTCACAGGCCAGTGCTCAGTCCACTGAGTCATACCAACCAGGGCCAAGTCCCTGATTTTTTTTTTATGGGTTTTTACAACTTTATTTAATTATTTATTTATTTTAAAGATTTTATTAATTAATCTTTAGAGGGGAAGGAGAAAAGGAAACATCAGTGTATGGCTGCCTCTCATGCGTCCCCTGCTGGAAACTGGCCTGCAACCCAGGCATGTGCCCTGATGGGGAATTGAACCTCAATCCTCTGGATCACAGGCCTGTGCTCAATCCACTGAGCCACACCAGCCAGGGCAGTCCCTAATTTTTAGCTCCATTTTTCATGGCTTTCCTTTCTTATCTGTCATGCAGTGTTCCCTTATTCTCAGTTGAATGAAGAGAATCCGCCCGGTATCTATTATGGTGAGGTCCAGGACTGATCTTGAGATTCTAGGGATTTCTGATGGGAATCAAGATGAAAAAGAAGCCCCGGCTCAGTAGTTCACCATTAGTTAAGAGCAATGGGCGGCCAACTCCTCCCCATTTGGAAGAGACATATATTCAAGTACAGACTTCTGAAGGCTTAAGGCTCAGACCTAGATATACTTCTAGCCACTGTACCCACACCCAGCTGGATGCCATCTCCCTTGGGGACTATCAAAAAAAGGCCACTTACCCAGTTCTGAATGCAGATGGGATGGGTGTCATTAAGCAGCTACTCATCCCTGAGGTGGACACAGGAAGGAGTCATTCTGTTACAGCGGTCTGGAAATGTCTCCCTAAGAGCCCTGAGCCCTGCTCACATCCTTAGTTTGGAGTGTAGCCAGTCAGAGTGGGAGAGGCTGGAACTTATGGGGAAGCTAAAGGCCTGCAGGCCTGTCAGAGAGACAGTTGCAGAATGTGGCACCAGCCATTTGGTCACTCGCAAAGCATAGTGGGCATTAGGAGTATGACAAATGCCCCAGGGCATTGCCATTGGAGCACATCTTTGCTTCTCACTTGTCTCCTTTTCTTTTGCCTGGAAAATTGATATGGAACTAGAATTCGCATTTTATTCTCTCTCCTCCACCCACCCCTTTGGGAAGCAGAAAAGCAACAGCAGCAGTTAGGATCCTAAATCTACACCCTTGGTCATTAGGCAGGTGTTCCTAGGGCTCCGCAGTGACCTCTTGGGAAATCAGCCTTCCTTGAATAAAGGAGAGCACCCTTCAAGCTGAGGTAAGCTTGGCTGTTTTGATTTGTTGATCATTAGGGATCAGCAGCCAAAAAAGTTTTTCTCTGTATCTGATGATGAAGTCCGCCTGGCCATATTTTCTTTATCATTTTGGAGGGGAGTGGAGGTGACTGACCAGGCTTGGAAAAAGACCAGAGGGATTCTCTCTGGACTGGCTATATTTAAAGATCCTCAAGAAAGTTAGGACTCTTATAAGCTCTGTATTGAGAAGGGGTTAGAAAAGCACAGAGCAGTTCCACTTTTCACAGAGATCCCTGACTAGTCACAACTCTCATTTGGTTTTCTCCTTCCTCCGATTCCTGCAGTCACACGTGAAGTCTCCTCAGTCTTGCTGTGGGATTTGGAAATCCCTGAGTTAAATCTTATTTCATTTTGACATTGGAGGATATTTCATTGGGCTCCATCTTTCATATCCTTGGTACTCAAAGTCTCATCCAGCAGCTTTGGCACCACATTAGGAGCCCGCTAGAAATGTAGAATGCCAGTCTCAGGCTCACCCTCAACTTACTGAATCAATATCTGCTTTTTAGCAAGGTACCCAAGTGATTTGCATACACGTAAACGTTTGAAAAGCCCTGACTTTTTTTTTAAAGTCCCTTTTTGGATGGATGAAGGAAGATGTTACAAATATAGCTTTTAGGCTCTAATTCTAGACTCCTGGGTATCTTGAGTATGTTCCTGAAACGCTAGAATTTGCATGTGGACATTTGAGAGCTATAAGCTTGACCACCTTGAATAATCATTCTATTCTGATCTCCCCTCTCTTCAATCTCTACGCCAGCTATAAGCCTTTACGGCAGAGCTGGGAAGATGCTCACCTCTCTGTGTTGTCTCTTCTCTACTGACAAGGGCCATGTCTGACTGAGGGCTGAGAGTGTCCTCAGGCCCTTAGCAGCCATCCCAAGGGAGAAAGGGATCTTGCTGTCCCTGTCCAGATCCTGGGTTGGACAGAAGAGAGACTGGCAATGCTCAGGGAAAGCCAGTGCCAAGCTTGGCTGAAGGGAGAAAGGAAAAGTGGACCTGGAGTCTGGCTCTCAGCCAAATGGAGGACTCAATGATGAGACTTTGGGATGAACTCCTCCTTATCCCCGCACCCCCGCACAACTCCCGGTTTACCCAAAGCAGTACTCCAGTACTCCTGGAGTACTGCTCCATTACCTCGACTCCGAGCATCTTCCTGTAGCTGAAAAATAAGGAGAATTCAGAGGGAGTCAGAGACTCAGTGACAATTTTCCTCTGACCTTCCGTATACTGGCTACAGACTTGGACAAACATAGGGATGTCTGTGTGGGAAATATGGGCTTTCTAGGAATGGAATTTAAATCTAAGTTTCCAGAAGCCAAAATTTGTGTTGTTTTGTGTCTCCCACACCAAACCACTAGACATAATACCCTGAATACAGCATGTGCTCAATAAATGTTTGTTGAATGACGGGTACACAAACGAGAGAGGCCTCAGCCTCTGTAGGAGTAGGAGACACACGACTCACTACTTATAGTCATAGTTACTCATGCAGTGACCTCTCCTCTTGTACTTTTTCTGGCTTTTCTGCTGTCCATTTTCTGGCCCTTTTTTACCATCTCCTTTGAATCTCCAGTGATTCTCTGAGGTAAATCATTAAGTATCTGTGAAGGATCTTTAAATAAATCTTTCTTCTCATCCCAAAGTAAATAGCTGCTTGCTCTTTATACTTTTGGGACCTCCAGAGCTCACAGGAGCCCAGCTACGTAACAGTGCGGTGGGGCTGGGCCTTCATGTTTGCATAATCAGAAAGAAAGGAGAATTCATTTCATCTTGAATGAAATTCATTTCATTGAAATGAAATGAATTCATTTCAAAGGAGAATTCTAATTCATCTTTCCTTGCTGTCTTTTGCTTTACTTTCTTCTCTTACTATTTAAGTGTAAAAATTCCCTTATAAGTCTGGGCAAGGGTGTCTGTTTTGTCTGCACCAGCCGGGAGGACCTCTGCAGGCAGGGATTGTGTCTGACGGACCCCGTGCAGAAGCTCCAGAAGACAGCTTTGGCACAGAGGAGGTCAGGTGGGACTTTTCATTTCTACACAGACCCTGAGAGGAAATAAATCGACACACAAGTCCCACTGAGGCACAAGCCTCCTCCTCTCACTAGTTCAAGTCCTTCCTGGGAGACACTCACACCTCCGGGTAGGGTGGAGGCACCCTGACTCCACGGCAAAACTTGCATAAAAGTATGAAGCTTCTGATCTCTACCCACTGCTCTTTTTCAGCTGCAGCCAGATGGAGGAAAAGGCTGCAGTTATTTTCCCTAAACTAAGTCCCAGACACAGCAATCAGATGTAATGACGTGGCTTCTTGAACTAGAAAGGGGCACAGTTGTAAGGCCGAGAGTGGTCCAGGTAATGAAATAGAGGAAGTTTATTTTCAATGGCTTCTCAACCTCTTTACTCATCACTACTTCCCAAATAGGAAGAGAGAGGTAGTGTTTTTAAGACCATGGAAGCTTATGAGCTTGTAATTCACATTTTAAGTAAAGCTATATCTTTAGTCAGAGGAACAAAAGTGAAGAAATTTGTACAGATGTTTCCCATTTGCCCTGGTTTTATAATATTAGTACTTGTTCTCAATTTTCTATGTGTTTGCCTGGGTAAAATACAGGAACATTGTATAGATAGTGCCTGTTGCTCTCTATTGTAACAGACAGGAAAACAAATATAAACAAACAAACAAATAAATGACATGGAACAGCAGGCTTGGTAGGACCATGGCAGCAGCACTGTGAGCAACCTAATGTATTAACTCCGTGTCTGGGGCAGATCAATAATCTAGTGCATATTTGACTGTATTTTAAAATATTTTATCAGGATTTGTGTAGAAGAAAGACTGAAATCTGCATGGAGAAATGAGCAGAGGAGGAGGGTTGTTTCTGTTTGACAAAGAAGTTTGCTCTGGCCTCTAATCTGTACTTCCCTGTAGTTAATAGACACACTCTTCTAATAAGGCAATTTACGATGCCACTTGGGACTCCTCCTAACTCAGTCGCTTATCAGAACTCCATGCAACTGCAGAGAGTATTCTTGCTGAGAGAATTTCTGGTAGACAACAGTGTTCTCTATCGACTGTATTTCTATAAGGGAATTGTTAGGCATCTTCTTGCCTTGGCTTTCTGGCCTGACGAGTCAGTGAAATTTAGTCTCATCTCATTTTGTATGTCCTTAAAAGCTCTTTCAAGGGAGAAATCACAAGATAAAGAAATGAAACTAAAACTATGACCAGAGTCAACATTATAGTAAGGCATGGGGAAAAACAAACAAAAAACAAACAAACAAACCAGAGCGAAGGAAAGTGATGTGGCCAGGGACTTTAGAACATTGAAATTTAGTCTCACCTCATTTTGTATGTCCTTAAAAGCCATTACAACCTAATAGAAGACAAAAAATTATGGAGAAATTAATATTATAGACTTCGTTACAAAGGGATTTTTTTGTTTGTTTGTGCAACTGGTTTTTTTTTTAACAAGGAAATTTTATGTATAGAATCTCCCAGTCATTAGGCTATAGAGTGTGAATGCCAAGAGACTATGGCTTCCCAGCGATAAATCCCACTGGCTTCCACTCTACACATATTTCTGGGCTGCCAATTCTTTATATGGGAAATGGGTGAAATACAGAAACTCATTTAAAGAGGGCTGAGTTGTGAAAGGAATAAGGACTGTAAATGCAGCCCACTAGTATATATCATTTCTGTTTAATGGGTCCTTATTCCAAAGCTGAACATATGTATTCTAATTTAGATTATAACATACAGGAGGACAGCAGGTGTTGGTGAGGGTACAGAGCAGCTGAACCTCTCATACGTTGTTGGAAGGAGTGTAGAACTGTGTGCTCACTTTGGAAAAAGCTCGGACAGTTTCTGACAAGACTAGGTCTGTAATTGCATTCTCACCCAGCTGTGGATGAATACAATGACTGCTGAAAACCTCAGTTACCTCATTGGGGAAAGAATGAGGGCTCTAAGACAGATCATTTTATCTTGTTTTGTGGAAATAGTGTTGTTTTTGTTGGTATTCAGGAGTTTTCACATGTGTGTGAAGGTGCCTGTAGAAGCTGAATTGTCAATGGGGTAGACTGTGTCGGTCATTAGTTTATTGCCACTCTTTGTTATATTGTGTTCACCCTTCATCATGTTATAAATATCCAGTTATGTGCTGGTTGCCAAAAGAATGATTTTCTTTCATAAGCAACTCACTCTTCAGCGAATATAATAATTCTAAGAACATTGAACAGTTATTCTAATACCACATTTTAATTAAGGTTATTTTCTTCTATAAAACTTATAGGATGAGTCATTGAAATAAAAAATTGATGACTTATTTCAAAAAATATTGTTCAATGTAGGCTTGCAGAGGAAGCTATGGAGACTTTCCCTTGTTTTAATTAAAAAAATACAGTTATTGGTTAAACAATAACTGTTTTCTTGCTTGGCTTCATATGGGAAGTTGATGTTATAATCTCAAAAGTGATCAATTGTACTCGAATTCTTGTCTCTATTTAACAGTTTAAATGTACATGCAACTAGAATGTCAAGATTTGGAAGTTGAGGCAGCTAATATTTTGGGGAAGACCTCAGGGCAAAGAACAAAACAGAAAGAATAAAAAAATGGGATCTCATCAAAACAAAAAGCTTCTGCATAGCTAAAAAAACCCAGCATTAAAATTAAAAGAGAACCAACCGTATGGGAAAAATATTTGCCAATGATACCTCAGACAAGGGTTTGATCTCCAATTTAAATGGTTTAATCTAATTTCCTTGAAATGAAATTAAAATATTATCTTTTTCTTTTTTATATCCATTATTTATTGCCTAACATCTTAGGAACATTTTTATGTTATTAAACATTCTAGCTTTGAATATATATACTTTTAGTTATTGTTGTTCAAAATATAATCACATGAAGGACAATTCTTCACATCCAAAGTACAGACTCTTATTATTCTTTTACCTTTTTCTCAAAACTTAGGATTCTCCAAAAAATAGCAGGTCCGAGTCTCTCAAGTCTAATAATTAAAGAACAGGAGAGCTCCAGCCACACTTTTCTAGTGTTAGCCATTATTCTCATTTAAACTATTGTCAACAAATTCAGGAATGTGTAGGACATTTTAAGAAACTTAAGCATTTAAGAAACTTTGTTGGCAACCTCAGATACCGCAGAGCAAATCTGGCAGTTGTGCTCATTGAGAATCTTCATTCAGATCCTCTAAAGAAATTCAGAACAGGTAGAAATGCCTTGGTAACAAGAAAGTTGCCATTATAAGTAATGCAAAGCAGAACTGTCTTCTGACTATTGAAATTATGCTGGAATTATATCTGAATGACTTAATCCAATTTTTATGCTCTTTAATGTCTTGATACAGACTTCCAGCCATAGTCAATGAAAGAAAACAATTCTTCTCTGTGCTTATGACAAGATCCTAATCACGTTCCAGGCAAGACTTTCAGAAGCAATGGGACCACTTAGCATCTTATTCTCAGAAACACCAGCTCACTAGCAATTATACAAAAATTAAACATTTTTATAAACTTAATTTGGCATTGAAATGGATGAAACTAAACACCTCTACTCTTCAGGTTGATTTGTTTATTTTTTGAGAGGTTTATTTTGAAGCTAACTCATTCTGAGGGAGCCAAATCTTTCAGAACATTATGTTTTGTGCTGTAGAAATCAGGAGCCACAGTCAAAGATTCATCAGACACTTTGAAGGGCTTCAGAGGTAAAATAACTTTTCTGATCAGAAATGGAATTAAGATCTTTACTTTTCATAATGAAATGGTGACTTTGCCTTCTTCTCATCTGAGAATTAAAGTAGATGGTTTTCTTAGTACTTGCTCTAAGGTACTTGCTAGCAGATCACAAAAGGCTGGCAAAGAAAACGTATTTGAGAGGGCTTATCTAATGGACTGGTGGGTGTTGAGAAGGGGTGCTGAGGTGCATGGACGCCGGGAGGGTCTGAGGATTTGGGCCTGGATGAGTAATAGAATGTATCAGAGAGAGAATGATAATTCTTTACCACCCATCAGTGAATTACTCAAGGGGAAAGAAAATTTGCTCTTTTCTTAAGCCCTCTCGCCTTCCTCCTATCTCTTGCCATGCTGTCAGCTGTTGACGGTTGTACTCACCTGGTCCCACAGGGCTTCAGTGAGTGTTACCTGTATTTCCTAGTGAAATAAGAGACAAATCATGGGAATATTACCAATTCTCATGCGATCTGAATGGACACAGGTGAAACTGATAGAATTCAAGGTATTTTGGGAATTAAGATGGACGCTTGAAGTCACCTCATTTGTTAGGTATCTCCAAATCTCCTTCAAGCCCTACTGGGTCATTTTCAGCCCATATCGCCTGTCATCTCTTGATATATCTGGTGTATAATAGATATTAAAAGACTCATATATTTACCCGCCTTAACAATGCCCACACAGCCTGCCTTCCCCTGAACTCGATTAGTGTTGTACGGTCATTGAAGGTATTACTAGTCTTGGTAGCCAGGGACCCACCAGCTGATCAAAAGCACCGTAAACTATGGAGCCCAAGTCCTTCAAGATATTTTCCTTATTAGGCAGCTTTCCTGCCCTCTTCTAGCCACAGCTCTTCCCCACCACTTTCCCTGGGAACCAGAGCCCCAAAGGAACCAGAGCCCCAAAGGAACCAGAGCCCCAAAGGAACCTGTCTTTGGAAGTCTTACTGACCTTTGGCTTCATTCTTTCTTCAGTGGGTTTTCTGGAAACAAAGGATGATATAATTCTGATTAGGCACTGGGGGTGCGGTGGCGGGAGGGCAGGTAGCATAAGCCACATGGCAGAATAGGAGATTCCAGCCCTTATGTTCCCCAAGGAAACATCAATTTTGATAACTATTCATGGATAGGAATACCCAGTAAAGAGATGGAACTACTTCATTTAAACAAACAAACAAACAAATAACAGGTGCATTGAAGAGGGTGCATGGGTCACCTTACCCATGTCACCCTGCCTCAGAGGCAGCGTAGCTCAGAGATGAAAGAATGCCTCTCAGCCTGGAATTCTCCCAAGATGGAAAGTGAGAGCGGAAAGAGCATCCCACTTCCCTAGCCTATTTGAGACATCACCCAAGAAGCCCATTTTGCCTCACCCTTCCCAGATCCCAGAGGTGATCAGCACTGCTGAATAGTGATGGGGGTTGAAGGAGCTGGGAGCAGAGAAAAGGAGTAGACATTCACAGCAACCACCACACAGATCTCAAAAACCAGCTGCAATCCTATTAGCTGGTTTGCAGACTCCACCGAGAGGCTCACCCATGAACTCTGTGGGATATACAAATATATATATCCCATTTCTTGTCAAGAGGTTGACAAGAAATGAAGAGAAAGGAATCCAAACACAACACTACAGGAAGTTAACACTACAAGAGAAAAGAGCAAGAGAATAAGAAAGGGACAGAGGGAGGTTACAAAAGCAATCAGAAAACAATTGTTCATATGGAAAAAGTATCATGTTAGAAAGAGAGAGAGAGGGGAGGAGAAAAGGAGAGGGGAGGAGGCGGGGGGAGAGGAGAGGAGAAGAGAGAAGAGATGCGCTCAGTCAAATTCTAGTGATTTGTTTCTGAAAACTGGGCCAAAGAAGATTGAACTTCATGAACCAGGCATTGAGGTGGGGCTTTGATCCACATATCTTATCCTCACACAGTCTTGTGAAGGGAGTGTGGGTGGATGATTTTACTGTGTAGACTCTGATATGCTGAGTAATAATAGTGAAAAACTCAGGTCAGGTCTGTTTGGTTTCACTCTTTGTTATGACTTCTCTAAAAGGGCCTAAGTTATTTGCGATTGTGTCCTTGTTTTGTAGCTGACTTAGCAGAAGCCTGATTCCATTGCAGTGGGAACAAATTGGAATTTGGAGGGAGAAGAGTTTGGATTCCAGCATCACCAAGTTCCAGTTCCAGGACTCTTGGCAAGTCTCTTTGTCTGGGATGAATTTGTTTCCTCACTTAAAAAATAGAATGAGTTTTATCTCACAGGGTTTTTGTGTGTGTGTGTGTGGGGGGGATTATATAAAAGCTTTTGTTAACTGTAAAGTTCCCTTCAAATATCACGGTTAGTACTATTTTTACAGTGTCTTGCCTGCCCAATTCTGCTGCCAAGACATCTGTCCATCAGCAGAGAAGTCAGGTGTCTGGTGTGGTTTACATGCTCTTCCCTGTAGAACTCTAAGACTCCAGTGTGTACTCACAACTGTCCGCACAGTCCTGCCACTGTCTGGGAGAGAATCCACACCCTTAGAGCAGGTTTCCATTTCCCTCCAAGTTCAGGCTTCTCAATTCCTTCCTGGCTCTCGGACTCCCTGCCCAGGTAACTGTTCTAAGTGCTTTAATAAGATAGGCAGCCTAGAAGCCTAGAAGATAAATTTTAACCCTTTCTTCCTAAATTCCTATTATCTCAAAACATACTGCATACTTCAAAGCTCAAGCCAAGCCTCAATTCCTTTCTGAAAGTTTCCGTTCCTCCAAGCCCACAGTGAGCCCAGACTTTATGGATAACAAAGCCTGGGACTCAAGCAATAGCTTCCCGGCACCTCTCCACCTGGTCCAAGGGAAGCGTGGTTTTGGATGGCTGGCCTTGATTCACGCTATAGAGGACATAAGGACTTCTTAGAGAAGGGCAACCCTGGGATAAACAAATGTCTCTAGGTTGTGTACCCAAGCAATGCTTAGAGGGATGTCAGATGGATGCCCACCTTCTAAATTAGAATGATAAATGTTTTCTCTTGTCCCTTCCATTGAGTAGGTAGAGAAGAGAGAGGATGCATGAAAGTCTCCACCTTTCCCAGCCAGGAAATGGGTGCAGCCGGAAGAGGCGTGGAAGACAGGTGACTCTAGTTTTTCTCCCATAGAGCACGTCCAAGTCTAAGGACTTTTGAAGGTCATATTTAGCCCCACTTACCTAATCTGCTGCCTGGATGTCCAGCCTGCCTTTTGTTCTTGATTTTGGAAGGCATGCTGTGCCATTGGTCATTGAACAGAAACCAGAGACTCTGGAGCTGAAGATGGAGGTCATTCTAGGCCTTGGGAAGCATAAGTGGAGAGGGAGGGAGGGCAGGCGAACAGTGAAAAGAGAAGCACTTACCCACTGGAGACCCACCAAGACAGACGTCTCAGTGGTCTAGGAAGCACCTGTGTTTTGAATGGGTGTGTGTGTATTAATACTGATCCGTATGTGTAAAAAAAGATAAGGGTAAGAGAAATGTTTGCCCCAGTTGAAGTACTTGCCCTCTTTTCCAGTAAGAACAGAAATTCCAGTGAGAAAGTGAGTGGGGAAAAAAAGAGAGAGAGAAGCAATCTTAAGTAAAAAAATAATAGCTGGCTGAAAGTGGGGCTAGGGAGTTGGCCAGATGCTCCTTGAGGTGAAGGTAGGCTGTGAGGCAAGGCTAGGAAGTAGTGTCTAATGAATTCAAGACTGGCAAATGCCCCATCCTGTCTCAACTCACGGAACCTGTGTGGTGAGCTAAGTGTAGGCTGCTGGGCTGCTGGGCTCTCCATTCCAGCTTTCAGGTGCTTTGTGGGGAGAAGAGGAAACCTCATAGATGACCTCCCAAAATACATGCAGCCGAGAGGCCAAAGCAATGACTCTTGAGAAGTTACCTCCCAGTTTCCCCCTCCCATCCTTCCCCACCTTCAAGTCCCGGACATGAACTAGGGCAATTATGCCCGGAAACTTACCCAGCAGGGCACCCCAAACCCCACTGCACCCCACCCTGCCCCCCTAGAACTTCTCCTCTCTGAGTCCCATCTCACAACAGCCCCTTCTCATTTGCTATCTTGCCCTCCTTGCCCTTTTCAACTCTTCTGTGACCTCAGCTGTGACCTCACAGATCTGAACAATTGACTCTCCCCTCCTACCCTCAGCCCAGGCTCAATTTGATCTGAATGATAATGATAAAATAATGACATAATGTGAAATTTTAATTTCTGGCAATGTTTGCTGCCTTGCTGACCCCCAATGCTTCTGAGACACAGTAGAAATGAGCCCAGAAAAAGAGTCAATTTTTTTTTACTTTGAATTTCAAAAGAGGGCACCAAAAATTTGGCTTTATGGCTCAAAAAGACTTATTTCTGAAGTTTTATTTTATTAAATATTAATATTTAAATTATTCTACCTGTCTCTTCAGCTTTGTTTGAACATTTCCTCATTGTTTGCACAGCAAGGGCTTCAAAACTGGAAATAACTTGGGTGTAACAATCAGGTGAGGCTGTATGACCTCAAAATCATCCCCCTGGGCAGGAAAGAGTTTACTCAGCAGGCCTGGTCCCTATACATTCCAAAGAAAAGCCTATCTTCAGGACTGGTTCTTGGCTGACTCCTGGGAGATACTCTCTGAACCCCTGGAATATTATGCCTGAAAAGAATGATTCTGTAGCTGAGGGTTTGAGCCAAGCCTATCAGTTTGAGCAGATTAGTTTGTATTTACAGTGAATGCCTGCTTTGTGGTCTGCAGGGACTTGAGTCTGAGTACCTGAGGTAAGTTATATGGGCACTGCGTGTGACCGACCCCCCCTAAAAATCATGGACCTCATGGCTCAGATGAGCTGTCCTGGTTGACAACACATGTAAAATGTTGCCATATTGTTACGGGACAGGGACTGGTCCAGAGTGGGTCTGCTGTAGGCTGGAGTGTGTGGAGGCCTGTAGTGTGTGGATTCTTGACTTTGTGTAGGAAAGATTTCATGAATCTAGGTGCTTTTGAGAGGACATTTATTAAAGCTGGGGACAGTGCAATAAAGAAAGGACTTAGTGCAGAAGAAGTAACAGGAGAGGGTCTAGGCTGTGCTCTGCTTTAGCTCCCTATAAAAGTTACAGGAAGAAGTGAGCTGAGGTGGGAGCTGCTTTAAGCTCACTGGGAAGTCAAAGAAAGAGGGGACTTGGAGATAGGGTCAGGGGCGAAGCCTGGGACTAGCTGCTGTTGCATTCAAAACCACGAGAACAAACATCGGAGACTTTCAGGGGTTCAAAGATGTTGCTTTATTGGCCAAATTTAACCTGCGCAGGGGCGAACTCTCAGGGTGTCCAAGGACACGTTGCCCTTGAGGGCTGCAAACGAGAGTCGCGCCAAAAGCTTACAGGCTCAGGGTTTTATAGAGGCGTGCAAGCATGCTGGATACAGAAGCAGATGTGGCGGTTAACGATTGGCTCAGGGACACAATGTGGCAGTTAGCGATTGGTGAGTTAACTCATGCACTGGCTCGTGCTCTTTTACTTGATTGGTCAGTGGAGCTTGTGCACAGGGGTAAAAATTTCCTCTTTAGTAACTGTCCAGATGGCTAAACTGCCTAGCTCTCTTTCTTGCACCACATCCTGGAACACCCTGTTCTTCGGGTGTGTCCCGGAGCCCCCTTGCATTAGTTAGCAAAACAACTTTTACTTCCTTATAGCTACGCTCTGGCTAGTTCCCCCTTGCCCTCAACACTGCCACTGTCCTCTACTCCCCTGGTTGCAAATCTGATGGGGATGCTTAGAGTTTAGGAGGAATTAAAAAGTTCATCCAAGAGGGAGGGACATAGATGTGTCTTTGTCTTAAGGGTTTTTTTCTCTCTTCTGTGGGTGAGAATCTTAGAGAAAGGTTTTAGCAGAATATCAGTCAGCTTTCCAGGTGCATTTTTAATATGCTGATACATCAAAATGAGCATATAGGAGAGGGTTTGGGGTTATTTTTTGGTCTGTTTTGCTGCTTTACTTTTATCTTGGGTCTGTCTGGCTCTAATGGGCTTTTTGTTATTTGTTTTCCTGACTTCATCTCTCCTTGGGTTTAGCTGGCACAAATGGCATTAATTGGGTCTCTGTTCTCTATTTTCTCCACAACCTGGGAGACTTAAGCTATTTAATCTCTTAGTCAGAGGGGAGGAGTATAAACCATTTGTTCTCAAGTTTTCTTCCTTAGGGGACATGAGGTCTTATGATTCACCAGCCGGCTGTAAGTTGTTCAAATTGTTTGGCCGTGTTTAACTTTCTTGTCTGTTTCCCTCTTCCACTTGCCCAGGGATTTTTCTAGCTTCTTACTATTCTCTCACATTACATCATTACTAGGAGAATTAAATATGCCCCAATGCCACTCCACTGGGAGGGGACCCCTGGAAACTTGTAACTGGTTCCTCCTGGACTTTGCCGTGTGTATCTTTTTCCTTCGATGATTTGTTCTTTATCCTAAATGGCACAAGTCTCTTTGATACACTGTAACCAAACTTAGGACAGCTTCTGGGTCCTGTGAGTCTATCTGGTGAATCATTGAGTCTGAGGGTAATCTTGGAGGCACCCTAACACAACCCCCCAAATCTCAGTGACTTAAAACTGGAAAGGTTTGTGTTTTATTCACATTGCCCTTTCAGCGTGGGCTTGGCAGTAGGGCTCTGCTGTGTGTCATCCTCATGCAGGTGATCAGGCTGAGGGAGTTTCTTCTTCGTGCTTCAGCAATTTCTGACATAGGGAAACAGAAACATGAGGAATCATGACTGTTTTAAAAACATCTTCCTTAGACTGACACATAATTCCACTCATACTTTATTGGCCAAAACAGGAGGTAAGCACTCTTTTTTTTTTCTTTAATGTAGTCTCCCTTGTTTATTTATATTTTATTTTTTAATTGTATTTTTTTCATTACCACAATCACCAAGCTGTCGTCCATGTCCATGAGTCCTTTTTATTTCTTGCTCCATCCCTCCACCCCCTAAACTTTTCCCCCAGAGCTGTCAACCTGCTCATTATCTATGAGTCTGTCTCTATTTTTCTTGTTAGTTCAATTTGTTCATTAGATTCCACATACAAGTGAGAGCATATGGTACTTGACTCTCTCTGACTGGCTTATTTCACTTAGCATAATATTCTCCAGATCCATCCATGCTGTCACAAAGGGTAAAATTTTCTTCTTTTTGTATGATCATATAGTATTCTATTGTATAAATGTACCATAGTTTTATCCACTCCTCTACTAATGGACACTTGGGCTGCTTCCAAATCCTGGCTATTGTAAATTGTGATGGAGTGCATAGGTTATTTTTGGAGTTGCACATTGGAGTGCATAGGTTTTTTTTGAATAGGTGTTTCAGGATTCTTAGGGTATAATCCCAAGGGTGGCATTGCTGAGTCAAAAGGCAGTTCCATTTTTAGTTTTCTGAAGAAATTCCATTCTGTTTTCCACAGTGGCTGTACCAGTCTGCATCCTCACCAACAGTGCATGAGAGTTTCCTTTTCTCCACATTCTCTCCAGCACTTATTGTTTGTTGATTTGTTTATGATGGCCATTCTGACCTGTGTGAAGTGGTATCTCATTGTGGTTTTAATTTTCATCTCTCTGATGGCCAGTGATGCTGAGCATCTTTTCATATGTCTCTGGGCTCTCTGTATGTCCTAGGGGAAATGTCTGTTCAAGTGCTTTGCCCATTTTTTAATTGGATTGTCTGTTTTGGGGGTGTTGAATTTTATAAGTTCTTTATAAACTTTGGATATTAAACCCTTATCAGATGCACCTGCAAATACAGTCTCACATTCTGCCAGTTGTCTTTATTTTGTGGATGGTTTCCTTTGTCGCACGAAAGCTCTTTAATTTGATGTACCATTTGTTTATTTTTCTTTTGTTTCTTTTGTTCCTTGTCTGATGATATATAGCAGAAAAAATATTGCTATGAGCAATAGTTGTTTTCTTCCAGAATTTTTATGGTTTCAGGTCTAACACTTAAGTCTTTAATCCATTTTGAATTTATTCTTGTGTGTGGTATAAGAAGGTGGTCTAGTTTTATTTTTCTGCACATGGCTGTCTAATTTTCTCAACACGATTTATTGAAGAGACTCTTTTTACTGTTTGCTCATGATGCTCATGACCCTTTTGTCAAATATCAATTGACTATACAGATGTGGGTTTATTTCTAGGCTGTCTATTCTATTCCATTGATCTATATGTCTGTTTATGCCAGTATCATGCTGTTTTCATTACTATGGCCTTGCAGTATAGTTTGATATTAAGTAGCACAATTCTTCCAACTCTCCTTTCTCGGAAATGCTGATGCTCTTTGGGGCCTCTTGTGGTTCCATTTCAGTTTTTGAAATATTTGTTCTAGTTCTGTGAAACATGTCATTGGCATCCTGATGGGAATTGTGTTGAATCTATAGAATGCTTTGGGTATTATGGACATTTTAATTATGTTAATTCTTCCTATCTGTGAACATGGTATGTGCCTCCACTTATTTGTATCTTCTTCAATTTCTTCCTTTAGTGCCTTACAATTTTCCAAGTATAGATCTTTTACATATTTGGTTAGATTTATTCCTATGCATTTTATTTTTTGAAGCAATTGTGAATGAGATTGTGTTCTTAGTTTCCCTTCATAATAAATCATTATTAACATATAAAGATGCAATTGATTTCTGTATATCAATTTTGTATCTTGCTACTTTACTGAATTTATCAGTTCCAATAGTTTCTTGGTGGAGTCTTTAGGGTTCTCCATGTACTGTATCGTGTCATCTGCAAATAATGGCAGTTTTATTTCTTCCTTTCCAATTTGGATGCCTTTTTTTCCTTCTTCTCTGATTGCTATGGTTAGGACTTCCAGTACTATGTTGAATAAGAGGTAAAAGCAGACACCTCTGTCTTGTAACTGATCTTAAGGGGAACACTCATAGTTTTTGCCCACAGAGTATGATGCTGGCAGTGGGTTTGTCACATATGGCCTTTATTACGTTTAGGGGTGTTCCCTCTAGTTCCCACTTTGTCGAGAGTTTTTGTCATAAATGGGTGTTGGATTTTATCAAATGATTTTCTGCATCTATTGCTATGATCATGTACTTTTTATCCTTCATTTTTTAAATGTGGTGTATCACATTTATTGATTTATGAGTGTTGCACCAACTTTGCTTCCCTGGAATAAATCCAATTTGATCATGATGTATGATATATAATTTTTTGCAAAATGAGAGTTTTATTTTTATTTTTTAAACATTTATAAAATATCTATATCTTTTCTTAATCATTTTTCATTGTTGTTTGAATACAGTTGTCTCCATTCTCACACCACCACTCTCCCCTGCCCCACCCATCCCCACCTCCCACCCTCATTCCTGCCTCCTGATGTACGATACTTTTGACGTATTGCTCTACTCAGTTTGCTAATTTTTTTTGAGGATTTTAGCATCTATGTTCATCAGGGATGTTGGCCTATAATTTTCTTTCTTTGTTGTGTCTCTGTCTGATTTTGGAATTAGGATAATGCCAACCTTGTAAAATGAGCTTGAGAGTCTTCCTTCCTCATTAATTTTTTGGAATAGTTTGAGAAGAGGTGTTAGTTCTTCTCAGAATGTTTGGTAGAATTCACCTGTTAAGCCATCTGGTCCAGTGATTTTGTTTGTTTGGAGTTTTTTTATTATTATTACTGCTTCAATTTCACTAGGTGTAATCTGTCTCTTTGGATTTTCTGATTCTTCCTGATTTAGTTTTGGAAGATTGTATATTTCTAGGAAATTACCAATTTCGTCCAGGTTGTCCAGTTTGTTGGCATATTTTTGTTTGTAATATTTTCTTACAATCCTTTGTATTTATGATGTCAGTTATTATTTCTCTTTCTTTAATTTCTGATTTTATTTATTTGAGTTCTCTTTTTTCTTTGACGAGTCTGGTTAAAGGTTTGTCAATCTTGTTTATCTTTTCAAAAAACCAGCTCTTAGGCTCATTGATCTTTATATTTTTTAGACTCCATTTTGTTTATTTCTGCTCTGATCCTTATTGTTTCCATTCTTATACTCACTTTGGTCTTTGTTTGCTTTCCCTTTTCAAAATTTTAAAGTTATAGTTACATTGTTTATTTTTGCTTGTTTCTTGAGATAGGCCTGTAATGCTATGAATTTCCCTTTTAGGATTGATTTTCTTGTGTCCCACAGATTCTGGGTTGTGTCCTCATTTTCATTTGTTTCAAGGTATCTTTTCATTTGTTCCTGGATCTCATTGTTGACCCATTCATTGTTTAATAACATGTTATTTAGCTTCCATGTCTTTGTGTATTTTCAGTTTTCTTCTTGTGATTGATTTCTGGTTTCATAGCATATGGTCAGAGAAGATGTTTCAGAAGATTTCAGTTTTCTTAATTTTTTTTGTGTCCTACCATGTGGTCTATCCTAGAAAATATTACATGTACACTTGAGAAGAATGTATATTCTGCTGCTTGGGGATGAAACACTTGGAAGATATCAATTAAATTCATTTGATCTAGTGTGTAATCTGAGACTGCTGTCTCATTGTTGATTTTCTGCCTGGAAGATCTATCCATTGAAGTCAGTGGGGTGTTAAAATCTCATACTATGACTGTATTTCTGTCCATCTCTCCCTTTATTTCCATCAAGAATAGCTTCACGTATTTAGGTCCTATATTGTGTGCACAAATGTTTACTAGGGTTGTATTCTTTTGTTGGATCATTCCCATTATCATTATGTAATGTCCTTCTTTGTCTCTTACTATAGACTTTGTTTTATTATTTTTTCTAGCACATCTCTTCTGTATTTCTTTTTTTAAATATACTTTATTGAATAATAAGAAAAATAATTCAGACTTCCGCCAAGATGGAGGCATAGGTGGAAACACTGTGCCTTCTCCCACAACCAAGTTTGAATACAACAAAGGTTTGGAGAACAAAGACACAGCCAAAGAACAGAAAATTGAATTATACGGAAGTCCAACAACAACTAACCCGTTCAACTGGGGACGGTAAGAGGGGCAGAGCCAGCAGCGGAGCAGAATCGGGCAGAAAAGATCCCCAGACCTAAGTGTGCAAGTAGCACGGACCCAGTCAGGGTGTGGGGCAGACTGGCCACGGTCACACATTCGAGCACAGTGAGATGGACCACACAGGCCCCAGGGGGCGAACCCAGTGGAGGGCTAACAGAGGTGGCACACTCGTGTGCAGTGGGACGAAACGCATGGGCCCAGGTGACGGTGGCAGCTTCATAACCCAGCGTCACAACCCAGCGACTGAGTTGCCCTGCTCTGGTGAACACCCAGGGCTCCGATCCTGCTATGTAACAGGCACGAACAGCCCAAAAGATGGCGCAAGAAGAACTCAAAGTCCCAGAGCTGATAACTCTAAGCGACCAAGACATTGACAGCCTCTCAGAAGCACAGTTCAAGACACTGTTTATCAGGATGCTCACTGAACTGGTTGATTATAGTCATAAATTAGAGGAACATATGAAGGCTAAACTAATTGAAATGAAGGGAGATGCACAGGAAACCAATAGTGATGGAAAGGAAACTGGGACTCAAATCAATGGAATGGACCAGAAGGAAGAACAAAACATCCCACCAGAAAGGAATGAAGAAATGAGAATTCAAAAAAATGAGGAGAGGCTTAGGAACCTCCAGGACATCTTTAAACGTTCCAACATCCGGATTATAGGGGTACCAGAAGGGGGAAAGAAACAGCCACGAGTGGAAAACTTATTTGAACAAATAATAAAGGAGAACTTCCCCAGTCTGGCAAAGGAAATAGACTTCCAGGAAATCCAGGAAGCTCAGAGAGTCCCAAAGAAGTTGGACCCAAGGAGGAACACACCAAGGCACATCATAATTACATTAGCCAAGACCAAAATGAAGGAGAGAATCCTAGAAGCATCAAGGGATAAGGGGACAGTCACCTACAAAGGAGTACCCATCAGACTGTCAGCGGATTTCTCAAAAGAGACCTTACAGGCAAGAAGGGGCTGGAAAGAAGTATTCCAAGTCATGAAATCCAAAGACCTACAGCCAAGATTGCTTTATCCAGCAAAGCTTTCATTTAGAATGGAAGGACAGATAAAGTGCTTCTCAGATAAGGTCAAGTTCAAGGAGTTCATCATCACCAAGCCCTTATTATATGAAATGCTAAAGGGACTTCTATAAGAAAAAGAAGATGAAAAATATGAACAGTGAAAGGACAGCAAACTCACAGTTATTAACAACCACGTCTAAAACAAAAGCAAACCAAGAGGACAGCTAGATCAGGAGTGGAACCATAGAAATGAAGAACACATGGAGGGTTAGCACCAGAGGAGAGGGAGGAGGAGAAGGGGGGAGAAGGTACAGAAAATAGCATAGACAGTAGGTAGAAAATAGATAGCAGGGGGCAAGAATAGTGGGGAAAATATAGTATCTAAAGAACTTGAGACATGTGGTTATAAACTAAGGAGGGGGGGAATGGTGGGGGAGGGAGTGTGTGGGTGGAGGGGAATGAAAGGGGGAATAGAACAACTGTAATGGTATAATCAATTAAATATATTTTAAAAAATAAAAGAAAAATAATTCATAAAAAATAAATATACTTTATTGATTATGCTATTACAGTTGTCCAAATTTTTCTCTCTTTTCTCTCTTCCACCTGGTACCCCCGTTCCCTCCATCAATCTTTCCTCCATTTAGTTCATGTCCACAAGTTGTGTGTATAAGTTCTTTGGCTTCACATTTCTTATACTATTCTTAATATCTCCCTGACTATTTTGTACCTACCAATTTATGTTTCCTAATCCCTGCACCTTTTCCCCCTCCCCCGTTCCCCCTCTCAGGTGATAACCTTCCAAGTGATCTCCATATCTTCTATTCTGTTCCTGTTCTGGTTGTTTGCTTGGTTTATTTTTTTAGATTAAGTTATTGATAGTTGTGAATTTGTTGCCTTTTTAGTTTTCATAGTTTTGATCTTCTTCTTTTTCTTAAATAAGCCCCTTTGACATTTCATATAATAATGGTTTGGTGATGATGGACTCCTTTAGCTTTACCTTGTCTAGGAAGCACTTTATCTGCCCTTCCATTCCAAATGATATCTTTGCTGAGTAGAGTAACTTGGTTGTAGGTCCTTGCTTTTCATCACTTGAAATACTTCTTGCCAATGCCTTCTTGCCTGCAAAGTTTTTTTGTTGTTGTTTTTGGGTTTTTTTGACAAATCATCTGACAGTCTTATGAGAACTCCTTTGTAGGTAACTATCTTCTTTTCTCTTGCTGCTTTTAAGATTCCCTCTTTATCTTTAATCTTTGCTGCTTTAATTATGATGTGCCTTGGTGTGGTCCTCTTTGGGTCCAACTTGTTTGGGACTCTGTGCTTCTTGGACTTGTATGTCTATTTCTCTTGCCAAATTGGGGAAGTTTTCTATCATTATTTTTTCAATTTTTTGCTCTTCCTCTTCTTCTTCTGACATCCCTATAATTCAGATATTGGTACATTTGGAGATGTCCCACAGGGTCCTTATGGTATCTATTTTTCCACATTATTTTTTCTTCTTGCTTTTCTGGTTGAATGTGTATTTCTTCCTTATGTTCCAAATTGTTGACTTGTATCCTGGCTTCCTCCCCTCCAGTGATGGTTCCCTGTAGATTTTTCTTTATTTTACTTAGTATAAACTTCATTTCTACCTTTATGTTGTTGCTGTACTCAGTGAGTACTTTGAGTATCATGATCACCAGTGTTTTAAATTCTGCATCTGATAGGTTGGTTATCTCCATTGTGTTTAATTCTTTTTTCTGGAGTTTTGTTCTTTTCTTTTAGTTGAGCCATATTTCTTTGTTTCCTCAATTTGGCAGGCCTTTGTTTGTTTCTGTGTATTAGGTAGAGCTGTGTTGACTCCGTGTCTTAATAACATGGACTACTGTAGAAGTGCAGACCTCTAAATTGTGTGGGATGGAAACTTAGGTGATCATCAGGAAAGAGCAACCATTTCACCAATTTGTGGCTCTGTAGGACAGGGGGAGCTCAGAGAGGGGAAAGAGCCACTGCATGGCTCCTGGAGGTTTGCCCAGGAGGAAGCTCTCTTCCATCACTCACACTGTTTCCAGTCACTTCACTTTCTCCCTGTATGCCTCTTGTGCCCTTCCAGCTGTGGTTCTGATGCTGAATCCTAGAGGTGGCAGGTCTGTGTAAATCCTAAGTATGCGTGGGTCCTTTAAGAGGAGCCTCCTGATAATCTGGAAGTTTCTTCCATTGCCCCAACCTCCACTGGTTCTTAAAATTAGAAGTTATGGGGATTTAGCTTCTTGGCACTAGAACCCTGGGCTACTGGGTGCTCTGGTTTGGGGCTGGGATTCCTCGCTCCTGAGTATCTGTTCCAACTTTCATCTACCACTCATGAATGTGGGACTGCTTGTTTGGTCACCTCTCTGTGCCACTCCTATGGCTCTGTGCTTCTCTATGCCTCTCCACCCCTCTCTCTCTGCATCTCAGCCCCTTCTAACTGGATGAATGTGTCTTCTTTAAATCCTCAGCTGTTGGACTTCCATACAGCTCAATTTTCTGACAGTTCTGGGTGATATTTGTTTTGTAGTCTAGTTGTACTTTTTTCTGTAGTTGTGCAAGTAGGCAAATGTGTTTACTTATGCCTCCATCTTGACCACAAGTCTAGATTTGGTTTTAAAGTCTATTTTGTTGGTTATAAGTATTGCTTATAACCCAGACTTTTTTCTTTCCATTTGCATAAAATATCTTTTTCTATCTCTTTACTTTAGTCTATGTGTATCTTTTGTTCTGAGATGGGTCTCTAAGAGACAGCATATATATGGTCTTGTTTTCAGATCCATTTAACTACCCTATGTCTTTTGATTAGAACATTTAAGCCATTTACATTTAAAGTGATTATTAATAGATATGTATTTATTGCCATTTTATTTTTTAACTATTTTCCTTTGTTTCTTTTTCTTCTTCCTAAAGCAAGCCCTTTAATGTTTATTTCCATACTGGGTTGTTTGATAACAAACTTCATTAGTTTTTTTTTTTTTTTGTCTTGGCAGCTCTTGATTTCTCCTTCAGTTTTAAATGATAGCCTTGCTGGACAGAGTAGCCATGGTTGTGCATCCCTTATTTTCATCAGTTTGTATATTTCATGCCAATTCTTTCTGGCCTAAAATGTTTCTGTTGAGTCAGATGACAGTCTAATGGGAGCTCTCTTGTTAGTAACTAACTGCATTTCTATGCTGGCTTTTAAGATTCTCCCCTTTGTCTTTAAGCCTTATCATTTTAATTATGATGTGTCTCGGTGTGGGCCTCTTTGGGTCCATCTCGTTTGGGACTCTCTGCACTTCCTGACTTGCGTGTCTTTTTCCTCTACCAGGTTAGAGAAGATTTTGGTATGTATGGTGTATGTATGTATGCATGTATGTATTTTATTTATTGATTTTTAGAGAGAGATTTGTTTGTCACTTACTTATGCATTCATTGGTTGATTCTTTTTTGTGTCCTGACTAAGCATCAAACCTACAACCTTGACATTCTAACCAACCGAGCTACTTGGTCAGGACGCAGGTCACTATTTCTTCAAATAGATTCTTGAGCCCTTGCTCACTCTCTTCTCCTTCTGGTATCCCAGTGGTGATGATGTCATTAATGCTTCATGTTGTCTCAAAGGTTTCTTAAACTCTCCTCATTTTTTATAATTCTTTTCTCTTTTGGTTGCTCTATTTGGGTGTTTTTTTCTACCTTGTCTTCAAATCACTGATTTGATCCTCTGCTTTATCTAACCTACTGTTTAATTCTTGCAGTGTATTATTTATTTCAAATTACATTCTTTATTTCTGATTGGTCTTTTCTATGGTTTCTGTCTTTTTTCATGCTGTTGAGCATCCTTATAATCATTACTTTAAATTCTCTATCTGATAAATTGCTTGCCTTCATTTCAATTAGTTTTCCTTCTGGAAAATTCTCTTGTTCTTTCATTTGCGGCCCATTTTTTATCTTCTCATTTTGGTTGCCTCTTTGTGTTTGTTTCTATGTGTTAGGTAGATCTGCAAAGACTCTGGTGCAGGCCTATGTAAGATGCTGCCTGTGACTGGGCCTGGGCAATCTGCTTGGAGCTGTCAGTGATTCAAAGCTTGTGGCTTCCTCTCCTGGGCCTAGATGAGTGCAGAAAGAACCAAGCTGCACACCAAGGCTGGCTTTTACCTGCACAGGGCCAGGGGATGGTCAGCTAGTATCGCAAAGCTCCCAGAGATCTGCCTTGGCCTGCAGGCTTTCTGTTAGACTTGATTAGTAAAAATGTCTCCAAAGTACTACTAAGCAGTCTGGCCTAAACTCCACAGGGTGGGGCAAGAGGGATTCCTGCGGGTAGGGCTATTGCTTCCTTCCAGGCTGTTGCCACATGGAGGGGAGTTCCCTGCTCAAGAAAGATGGCTTCTGGAGTATGGGGAATAACTGAGCACAGGGATCCTGGCAGCTGACCCTTCAGCTCTCTCTCCAGAGCCACTGACCCCAGACTCTTCTCACGTGGCTCTAGTATGCTCTGCTGTCCCTCTTCTGGAGCCCAGGGTAGGTGGCCACAAATAAAATTTTGTGCGTTGACCCTTTAAGAGGCTCTCTGTATCTCTAGCCATCTCTCTTTGGTGGATAGAAACCCTGCTGCTTTTTATAACCAGATGTTATTTGGGTTCCTTTCCTGGTTCTGGTGTTCTAGGCTGGGGAGCTCATCTTGGGTTTAGGCCACATGCTTCTCAGCTGAACTTCTTCCCCCCAGCCGCTAAAATATCCCTCCAGAACTTCAGTTGCCACCTGTGGGAGCCCAGGTAGCTCTGTCATGCATCTGTACTTCCTACCCGTCTTGGTGTGGTGGTTTCCTACCAGAGGTGGTGATGTGGTTTTTCTGTACATCCTTGGTTATAATGCTTCTCTCCAGTTAGTATTCAGCGGGTTATTCAGGATGATTCTTCTATAGTTTAGTTGTAATTTCAGTTTGGGAGGAGGTCAGTGTAGCTTCCACCTACTTTGCCACCATTTTGGATATCCAGCACTCTTAGCTTTGAGGTGGTGGAGAAGTTCTATACCCCCTGTGTGCTCAAAGAACAGGAACACTGGTGAATAGCTTTGCTAGTTACCACAGCATGTGCAGGCTCTAAGTCCTGGCTTGAGACTTCCACTAGTTAGACAGCAGGACCTATTAAGCAGAGAAAAATAATTATGATAAGTATAAGGAAGCTAGGAAAATACAATTTCATGGTTTCAAGCAAGTAAAGAAATCAAGAGAGGAAGAGATCATTAAGATTTGCCAAGAATAAGATTTTGGTGCACAAACAGTGTGCAGTTCCCCAAGGAGGTTATACAGAAGCCAGTTTGCTGGGGAAGTGGGGTTTAAGAAAAAGAATTGATGAGCAAAAAATAATGTCATTATTCCTGGACATGCTTTTGAAAAGAACAGTAGCAGTAATGAGAGAAAAGGTTCTACAGACTTTTCCAAACTTTATTTATTTTTAATTATATTTTATTGATTATGATATTACAGTTGTCCTGATTTTTCCCTATTCTCCTCTCTACCAGCACTTCTCACTTCCTTAGGCAATCCCCCTACCCTTGTTCATGTCTGTGAGTCATACATGTCATTTCTTTGGCTACTCCATTTCCTATACTGTACTTTACATCCTCATGGCTATTCTGTAACTACCTATTTGTATTTCTTAATCCTCTGATCCATTTTCCCACACCCCCTTCATCTTTGTATCTTTAACCTTTGGCATTTTAATTATGATATGTCTTGGAGTGGGCTTCTTTGCATCCATCTTTAGGATTCTCTGTGCTTCCTTGCGTGTCTATTTCTTTCAACAAATTAGGGATGTTTTCTTTCATTATCTTTCAAATAGATTTCCAATTTCTTGCTCTTTCTCTTCTCCTTTTGGCACCCCTATGAAGTGAATGTTGGATTGCTTATAGTTGTCCCACAGGCTGCTTACACTATCCTCATTTTTTTTTATTCTCTTTTTTGTTGTTGTTGTTTTGATTGATTGACTTTTGCTCCTTATGTTCCAAATCATTCATTTGATTTTCAGCTTCACTCTACTGTTGTTTCTGTAAATTGTTCTTTATTTCAATTAGTGTATCCTTCATTTCCAACTGGATCATTTTTATGCTGTTGAGATCCTCACTAAGTTCCTTGAGCACCCTTATAACCAGTGTTTTGAACTCTGCATATGATGGATTGCTTATCTCCATTTCGTTTAGCTCTTTTTCTGGAGTTTTGATGTGTCCTTTCATTTGGGTCATGTTTCCTTGTTTCCTCATTTTGGCAGCCTTCCTGCCTTTGTTTCTATGTATTAGGTAGAGCTGCTTTTGCTCTGTGTCTTGGTAGCATGGCCTAATGTAGTTGGTGTCCTGTATGGTCCAGTGGCACAGCTTTCCCTGTTACTCAAGCTAAGTACTCGAGGTGTGCCTTCCCTGTGGGCTGAGTATACCCTCCCCTTGTAGTTGAGCCTTGGTTTCTGTTGGCAGATCAGTAGGAGATATTTACCCAGGCCAGTCAGCTGCGAGGATTTGTTGTGACCACTTACCACCAACTCCCACCCTCCATGGAGGGTCAACTGTGCAGAGGCAGGGTGATGGTGTTCCAATGTGGTCTATAGTTGTCCACTGTGTGTGCTGGTCCTGGGTTTCTTTGGTGCAGGCCAGGGTCAGCCCCCACCTGTGTTTTGCCCAGGGCCATCTTGCCTGAGTTATAAAGCAATTTGAGATGGCTGCTACTTGTGCTGGACTTGGAGATTTCCAGTCAAAGCCAAGCTGTGAGTCTAATCTGGCTGCTAGTTCTGGGCCTTGGGCTCACTGACACTGGCTGCTGCTTGTTTGAGAGGATTCAGGAAGTTGTGAAGCATGAGTCAAGACCAGCCATTCACATGCAAAAGCAGCTTGGGTAGGCCCATAAATTGGGTGGGGAGGAGTCTCTGGGAATATCCAAGGCAAGTCAGTGTTAGCCAGGTTGATGGAATCTTAGATATGGCACAAGCCTGCTGGCTTTGTGGGTGGAGGGCCCAGGAAAGGGACAGTGGCCTCTGTTTGCCTTGATGCCAGATACCTCAGCTTTCCGCTGCACACCACTTGTGCTCCTTAAGCTGCCTCCCTGGCACCGGAGCCCAGAGGAAGTTGTGTGGAGCCCAGAGGAAGTTGCGTGGAGCCCAGAGGAAGTTTTGCCAGAAGTTGTGTGGATTTGTCTGCCTTGCACTGGAAGCCTGGGCTGGGGGGCCTGGTGTGGATCTGGGACTCCTTCCTCTTGAGATATCCCTCCTGAATTTTTATCTACCAGAAGTGGATGTAGGACCAGCTCATCCTGTATCTGGGCCCCTCCTACCTGTCTAAATGGATGTAGTTTCTTTAATTCTGTAGTTGTCAGACTTCCATTCAACTCAATTTCTGTCAATTCTGAGTGATGGTTGTCCTATATTTTAGTTCTAATTTTGTTGTGGTTGTGCAAAGAGGCAAGCCATGTCTGCCTGTGCTGATATCTTGACCGGAAGTCCCAGTTGGTTCTGCCAAACTTTAAACTCTCTGTTTGAAATCCAAATACAAGTTTTACATGTTTTGGTGAAGATTAGTGGTATATGAGTCTGTGCATCCACGGTGAACCATCTCAATCTTCTTTCTAAAATAAGAGGTATCATCAGGACAGGGGTTTTGTAAGGAAAAAGAACCACTGAGGTGCCCTTGTGGAGAAGGTAGAAGGGATAAAACACTGCTGACCTGAGATCAGGAAGTGGATGTTAACATTAGTTCACTTATTTTGTGAATGTTTATTAAGCACCTGCTGTGTCTTGAGCACTAGGATGGGAACTGGGAGTAAAACAACCGGAGGAGAATGGTCCAAGTCCTTGAGTAGCTGTTCTGTCATTAAACAGTAATGTTTGGGCAAGCCACATAGTGAGTGACGATGCTACCAGGGATGGAGACCAACAGAGTGGTGGTGGTTCCAACCAGAGAGCAGTGGAAAGGATATGTGAACAATGATGGGAAAAAGGAGTCTGTTCTGTCTAAACAGCCCAACAGTGAAATGCTGTGTATTCCTAATTGGGTCATGTGTTTTAAATATTTGTAGTTCAGGGTCTCGATGGCCTGATCCCTCTTCTATATCAGTCAACAAATATTTTCTAAATCCAGAATATTCACCCAGCTGGCTTCAGAAAAATGGCAGTGAGTGAGGCTGGAAGCAATTTGTACATGTAATTGGCTAGCAGGTCACGCTGGAACTCACTAGGAAGCCTCAAGGGCATCCTTTCTCTCTTTTGCATTTTTTATACTTCTGCAGAGAGAAAGCTGAAGCCCAACTAGGCATCTGGCCAATTTCTTCAGAAGTCTCCAGATAAGAGAGGCTAACATCCTTGCTCTCAAGCGATTGTTCCTGGGCTCAGACACAGGGGAGATGTTTGCACAAACTTCCCTCAATTAAGCTTCCTAGAAAGAGACCCGAACTGCTGGAGCCTGAAGAGACGACAAAGTTGTGTGCAGTAACAAGATCCCAAGATACTTGGTGGAATCTCACTCCCCAGTCATCTCTTCTCAAAGACCTAGTAATGCTCAAAGGGATCCCAGTTGCTTCTGCCAGGACCATATTTCAGTGTCATTGTGGATGTAGAAAATGCCAAGCAAAAAGAAGAGCCCAAACTAGAGAGGGCAGTGGACTGGAGAGGCTCACAGCCTTCTGGGCATTGAGGCCATCCCACTAGAAAGAAGGTCAGATGAGCCAAGTGCTGTCAAAATAAAATCACTGACTGAGGCTCTGGAGGAGCAACTTCCTCTACTCACTGGTTCTCAAAGTGAAGTCCTCAGGCCAGATGTATCTGGCTGTTTGGAGAATTGTCGCCAAGTCAAGTTTTTAGGCTCTCAATCCCTGGAACTACTGAATCAGAAACTTTTGGGTGGGGTCCTGCAACACTGTAGTCTTTCATCACACATTCAGCTGCACACTAAAGTTTGGTAACCACACCGGTAGTTGTTTCTTTTATAAAATTACCAAATTAGTGGGAGGAGGTGAGCTGTCTGTCAGCTATAATGCTCAAAAAAAGAATGTGTTTTTTTTCTTTTTTGCATTCATTTGGCACTGACCTTGTTGCTCATTACTGAGTTCCAGGATGAGACCCTGGTGATTACCTATCACCCTAACCCACCCTCAGGTTGGTCAGATTCCATCTAATTCCATAACCTATGGAATGTCTGGTATGTGCGGAAGGTTTTTTTAGAAACCACATGAAATGGAAAACTAAACATTCAGATGTCCTTAAATGTGTGATTTAAGGTCTATAAACAGAGTATAAAAGAACTTTAACAATAAGATGAAATCTAAATATTAAGCATGTCATTACAGATTCTTTTTAGACTGGCCTTCATAAGGATGATAACATACTTTCTTTTCATTCTAAGATATATCTTTTTCATGTGTTAGTGTATCTGAAATTTAGATTCATCTTACAGCTGACACGTGTGTTTAATATGGTTTATTCTGCTTGACAAAAAAAAAAAAGAAAAAATGTAGCAATTACTAGGTGGTTTACTCTTTTCAGCAAATTGCAACTTGGAGGGACACATATTAATAATAAGCGCTGATGGGCCAGACAATGTGCCGAACGTTATGTGTACATTTCACTTGATCCTCACCACCAAGCTATGATGGGGTACAGTGATCAAATCCGTTTTTAGTCAAGGAAACACAAGAAAGGAGTAGCCTGCCCAAGGTCACAACACAGGTGAGGAGCAGAACTGAGATTCCAGTTCAACTGTTTTTAGCATCAGAGTCCATGGTCTTAATCTCATACATTACACATTCACCTCTCTCTCTTTACTAAACTGTTTCTTCTGCCTGGGAGATATTTTCTCTTCTCTTCCTAAAACTTGCTTATCTAAACAAGGTAGAATCAAATAGCATCTTTTCTATAAAGGTTTCCCTGGCCATCTGAGATCTGTAGCAGCTCTCTCTCCACCAAGCTATGGCTTCGGTGACGTTGCCTGTCAAAACTCTGATTTGAAAAAAATAAATGATCAATAATCAGAACTTGTCATTCTGAAGTTGTGCCACAAGGAGGCAGTGGTGTCCTAGCCATTAGATCTGAACTAGCTGGAGTATTTACTCTCACACCTCCATGGATTTGCGTACTTCATTTAAAGAAAAAAAAAAGTAAATCTCGGTTGCAATGGTTACTCAAGCACTATTTTTAAAATAGAATGTTTGGAATCAGTGTTTAAAAAGAATTTAAATTTAACAAAGGAATTCAAGTTTTAATTTTGTATTTTTCTTAATTTTTCCCAATTACCTTTAATTTTAGGTTATATTAAAAGAGGAAGCAAAGAGGAAAAGAACTCTGAGTAGGAAGATGAGAAGTAGTCCGCAGGCTTCGTTTGCAGCCATCGACGTGTTCCCGTGAACCGCACACCTCCAGGCCTTCCCGAGCTGTCTGCAGTGTGCGATCATCTGTCTTCTTTCTTCCTCAGGCAAAAACGGCTGTGCCGCCTGCCAGATATGCTTCATCTTATTAAGGAAACTACCTTAATTTTGTTTCCCGTAGCTCAGAGCCCTGTTTTATTTCTTAACAATAACAGGAGCTGCCTGATCTTGTGGTGCCATGATGCTCCAGGGTTACAGGAGCCTCTAATTCCAATTTACCTAAATCAAAAGGAGGCGTTTCTCTTTTCAGTTCAGCTAAGGAATAAAACACTACCTTCCCTGTTTCCCCAAAGTCAGAATAAATGATGGAGAGTGTATTTGTACAGATGGGTAGATGTAGATATACAACATGTCACTTATGTGTTTTATATGCAGAAAGGGGTGTGTGTGTGTGTGTGTGTGTGTGAGATAGGCAACATGCAAAGTGCTTTAGATTTAAACTTGAAGCTAAATTCTGGCCCTTTACTACCTTTCAATTTCTAACTGCAAGGTTTGGGTAAATAATTTATTTGAACCTTAGAATATGAAAAATTAACTATATTGTTAGAAAGGATGGTTTCTTCTCCACCTTTTTAGTTTTAAAGTGGTTGGATTGCACTATAAATGCAAGAGTGCTTCGGGTAATTCAAGCTTCTGGTAATATTTTATTTAAGTCCACTAATTGAAATTTTAAGTGAAAAAATATGTTCTCTCAACAGATGCAAAAAGGCATTCAATAAAATTCAGGCCAGTGCTTATTTATTATAAAAATCTTAGCAAACTGGGAATAGTAGGAAACTCTCTTAACATGACGGAGTAAATATAAAGCCTACAGTAAGCTTTTGCTTAAAGAACACATTTTAGAAATTTATTTTCAATTAAAATAAGAAAAGATGGCCACTTTCCCTTTTACAATTTAATACTGTATTGAAATTCTCAATTGATGCAATAAGATAAGGAAATAAATTAAAATTTAAGAATTAGAAAGAAAGAGGAGAAAATGTTATTATTTGAAGATGATGTGCTTATCTACACAGAAAATCCTGTAGATTCTACTGATAAATCAAAACATATTCAAATTCATCACATGTACTTTAATCTTCAGAAAAATACATAAAATGTGATATATTCATAAAGTAGAATGCTATATAGCAATGAAATGAATGCACTACTCTTACACATCAACATGGGTAAATTTCTAAAACATGTTGAATGGAAATAAAGCTAATTTCAGAATGTTTCATATAATGAGAACTATTTGTCAAATTTAAAAAAATAAATAGAAGGGTGGAAATGGGAGGGAGGGGGGAGGATGGGGGGTGGGATGGGATGGGAGTAATAGACAGAAAACTGTACTTGAAAAATAATTAAATTAAAAAATTGAAAATAAATAAATAAATAAATATAAGATGAGGTTTGTCCAGGAGGTATTCACCTATGTAATAGGAAAAACAGAGACATTTATTGAAGAAGATACAAGATACAAGAAACAGTGTACATAGGACAATGATGCCTCAGTCCCCTTCAGAGTAGGCACCTTGGGACCTCACACAGTTCTTCCAATCACCACCAGCTGCCTCCTCATATTTTCCTGAATTTCATCGATGGTCTGAAATCTCTTCCCTTTCAAAGGTGATTTTAGTTTGGGGAAAAGCCAGAAGTTGCAGGGCACCAAATCTGGGCTGTAGTGGGGCTGAATCACCTAGGTGATTTGATATTTCACCAAAAAATTCTGCACGAGAGTGATGCATGAGCAGGTGCGTTGTCGTGCTAAAGCTGCCAATCACCAGTTGCCCATAGCTGCGGCCTTCTGAATCATCTGGATAGTTTCTGCAGAGGAATGTTCAAGCTTAATGCAAAATCTGATGCAGATCTGTTGCTCTACTCCCTCAGTCATTTTGAATACAACAGCCACACAATACACATGCTCACTCAGTGGTGTCTACCACCCCCCACTGACTAGCACAGTGAAGTCACCATTGTTTACACATGAACATCCCAGTCACTCTCCTTGGCCACCAGGTTATACCGATGCCGTGCAAATTGTTATATTAACAATGGTTGGACTTTTTCCAGACGGACCTCGTATATATAGTAAAGGTACAAAAGCATGCATGAGGAAGGGTACTAATTTCTATTACAACTAGTGTAACTAGTTCAGTTGTAACAAATTACCACAAATTTAGCAAATTAAAACAATAATACCTATTTGTTATCTCAAGGTTCTGTAGTCAAAGTCCCAATACAGTGTCCTCTGCTTAGAGTCTAAGCAGGCAGAAACTGAGGTGTCAGCAGGGCTGCATTCCTTTCTAGAGGTTCTGGGGATGAATTCACTTCCAAGCTCAGACTGATAGCAGAATTCATTTTTTTGATGTCATAGGACTGAGGTTTCTGTTTCTCTGTTAGCTATCAGCCGAGGGCTGGGCATTGCTACTAGAAGCAGGCTGCATGATTTCCCATATGTCCTGGGTCAAGTCTCCTCATGTTTTGAATTCCTTTGACTTCATTTCTACCACATCTCTCTCACACTAATGGGGGGTGGGTCTCTGCCTTAAGGGCTCCTGTGATTAAATTTGGCCCACCTGGATCATCCAGGGTAATCTCCTTTTTAGAAAGTCAATAACCTGGACTTCCGCCAAGATGGAGGCATAGGTGGAAACACTGTGCCTTCTCCCACAACCAAGTTTGAATACAACAAAGGTTTGGAGAAACAAAGACACAACCAAAGGACAGAAAATTGAATTATACGGAAGTCCAACTACATCTAACCGTTCAATGGGGACGGTAAGAGGGGTGGAGCCAGCAGCAAGCAGGGTCGGGCAGGACACGGCCCCCGACCCAGGCGCGCAGGCAGACGGGAACCAGTTGGGGTGCGGGGCAGACCGCGGGCGCATATTCGTGCACAGTGAGACAGACCACGCAGGCCCCAGGGGGCGAGGGCTGACGGCGGTGGCACACTCGCGTGCACTGGGACGAAACGCGTGGGCCAGGTGACGGCAGCAACTGCAGCACCGGTGAGGGCCCTAGCGACAGGCGGCGGACAGGACGCCATAGTCCCTCTTTGACCCCGCCCCCACATACAGCGTCACAACCCAGCGACTTAGTTGCCCTGCAATACCAGTGAGAGCCATTGTCCCTCTTTGACCCCGCCCCCACATACAACGTCACAACCCAGCGACTTAGTTGCCCTGCTCTAGTGAACACTTTAGGGCTCTGATCCTGCTATGGAACAGGCACGAACAACCCGAAAGATGGCACAAGAAGAACTCAAAGTCCCAGAGCCAATAACTCTAAGCGACCGAGAAATTGCCAGCCTCTCAGAAGCACAATTCAGGACACTATTTATCAGGATGCTCACAGAACTGGTAGATTATAGTCACAAATTAGAGGAACAAAGTCACAAATTAGAGGAACATATGAAGGCTAAACTAATTGAAATGAAGGGAGATGCACAGGAAACCAATAGTGATGGAAAGGAAACGGGGACTCAAATCAATGGAATGGACCAGAAGGAAGAACAAAACATCCCACCAGAAAGGAATGAAGAAATGAGAATTCAAAAAAATGAGGAGAGGCTTAGGAACCTCCAGGACATCTTTAAACGTTCCAACATCCGAATTATAGGGGTACCAGAAGGGGGAAAGAAACAGCCACGAGTGGAAAACGTATTTGAACAAATAATAAAGGAGAACTTCCCCAGTCTGGCAAAGGAAATAGACTTCCAGGAAATCCAGGAAGCTCAGAGAGTGCCAAAGAAGTTGGACCCAAGAAGGAACACACCAAGGCACATCATAATTACATTAGCCAAGACCAAAATGAAGGAGAGAATCCTAGAAGCAGCAAGGGATAAGGGGACAGTCACCTACAAAGGAGTACCCATCAGACTGTCAGCGGATTTCTCAAAAGAGACCTTACAGGCAAGAAGGGGCTGGAAAGAAGTATTCCAAGTCATGAAATCCAAAGACCTACAGCCAAGATTGCTTTATCCAGCAAAACTTTCATTTAGAATGGAAGGACAGATAAAGTGCTTCTCAGATAAGGTCAAGTTCAAGGAGTTCATCATCACCAAGCCCTTATTATATGAAATGCTAAAGGGACTTATATAAGAAAAAGAAGATGAAAAATATTAACAGTGAAAGGACAGCAAACACACAGTTATTAACAACCACACCTAAAACAAAAGCAAACCAAGAAGACAGCTAGATCAGGAGTGGAACTATAGAAATGAAGAACACATGGAGGGTTAGAAACAGGGGGGTGGGAGGGGGAGAAGAGGGGAGAAGGCACAGAAAATAGCATAGATGGTAGGCAGAAAATAGATAAGGGGGAGGGCGAGAATAGTGGGGGAAATATAGAATCCAAAGAACTTGAGACACGTGGTTATAAACTAAGGGGGGGAGAATGGTGGGGGAGGGAGGGTGTGGGTGGAGGGGATTGAAGGGGGGGAATAGAACAACTGTAATGGTATAATCAATAAAATATATTTAAAAAAAAAAAAGAAAGTCAATAACCTTAAATGACATCTACAGAGTCCCTTTTGCCCTGTAAAGTAACATTCACAGGTTCCAAAGATTAGGGAATGGACATCTTAGGGGGCCATTCTGCCTACCGTAGGAGGCTACGTTCTGACTTTAAGGCAGTGGTTATCTACCGGTAGAGAAAGGGATGGGGGAATGGCATAAAGAAGACTTCAGATCTATGCTCTCCCATTTTTGAAAACTAATCTGAAGCAAATAGGGTAAAAGTTAAGATTGTTAAGTATGCATGGTATAGTGGAGAGTTTCGTATTTTCAAGTCTTTGTGTAGGTTTTGAAAAATTACATAATAAAACCACTTTTTAAAATAAATTACAATAAACATTGGAAAATGGTGTTTTATGCATCTCAGTGTTGTAGAGCAAATTCACACTGATTTCGGAGATCATTGGTAAACCATAGAGATGCTTCAGAAGCGTGGGTGATGCGGAAATGATTGCCAGATAATACAATTATTACTTTACTGCACTTGGGTGTGAAGAAATGAGAAGATTAAGACAGAAGCTATGAGGGTATATGGGACTGGGAAGTGTTTTTAGAAAAAAAAATGACAAACACAGAAGTAGAGAAAATAGTTTGAATGTGCTAAGTGTTAAATGCAAAAGACAAACGGTGAAGGAAAATTGAATACCAACTAGAGAAATAAGAAGTTTGAAGGAGCTTAGGCCCCAGAGGAAGTGGAATGGAATAATATCTAAAGCAGAGGTGGAGCTACCAGTCTTGGATGGAGAAGGGACCTCCCAGTACTGTACCTGCCCAGGTTGCCATACCAGAATACCAGAGACTGGTGGGAGGTGGGCGGAGAGCAACTTCTCTGGTCTCTTCTTATAAGGGCACTAATCCCATCATGAGGGCCCCACCCTCATGACCTCAGGTAAACTCTGTTATCTCCTAAAGGTCACATTTCCAAATACCATCTTATGTAAATTTGTCCCATCATATAAATGTGTGTGTTTGGTGGGGGTACAGGGAGAAGACAATTTAGTCCATAGTATGTACCAAACTGAAAGAGGGAGCAAAAATAGTTGTTTGTGTACAGAGATATCTGGTCACAGGCAGGAAGATAGGTAAAAATGTTATTATATATTGGCTACAAAAATGCATACAGTGAACTATCCAAGCTCTGAATCTATATCAAAAGAAAGGACAGATATCGAGGTAAGGGAAGCCATGAGAACTCCGGTCACTATGGGAAAGCCCAAATCAGGAAGGAAAGAAACACGCCACATAGATGGACACAGTTGCTCACCTATTTCATTGTCACTGTACCCTCTCGCTTACCCTCTCGCTTCTGATTTAATTTAGATACCCAGCACAAGGGGATAATTCTCTATTGTCTAAAGCATTCATGAAATTCTACCGTTCTTCACCAGACCCTCAGTGGCCCAGTCTTACTTGCAGCTAATGGTATCTGCGAGATACAGTTAGACAGTGAGTCTACAGGGCGCCCTCTGCTGGAATGGTCTTTGCTCCCCTCTCTAATCTGGACAGATGTATGTGAATGTGATGTGCGCTACAGGAGCCTTGATGAGACTGTGAGAGGAAGGGCAAAAAATTATAATCACATCCAACCAATACTTGATTTATCATGAAAATGCTAAAATAAATTCAAAATCTCATACCTCCCCATACCTACTTGTAAGTACAAGTAAACATTCTTATGGGTTAAACTATGGCTATTTAGGTTTTCTGTTATATTCATTCAAATGCACCCTCATTCATGTGAAATGCAAACAAAAGGAAGAAACCAATTTAGGAGAAAAAAACTAAATAATTTCAAATTATTTGCTTATATTTCCTTTGGTAGAAATATATAATATGAACATTCTTTTAAAAAGCGGTGGGAGGAAAGGCAAATGATAAAAATTGAGACTAGAGAGAAATGCAGACAAAATAGTAAAGTACGCCAAACAAGGACTGGGAAAAAGCAGCATTATCATATATATAAATTAGCAATACCTAGCAATAATAGAATAAGCATGAGCTAAAATAATATTATCAGGGACTTTCATATCAGGTAACTACTAACTAGGTAATTTGGACCAACACACATTTCAAAAACAAAAAGCTTAACAGCATATTTCTTTTCTCTTTATTTTTATTATTGACACTTTTATAGATGTCCCCATTCCCCTCCCTTTGTCCACTTTCACCCAGCCCCCTCCACCATCACCACAGTATTATCTGTGTCTGTGGGTCATGTATATATGATCTCTGGCTAATCCCTTCACCTTCTTCCATCCAGTCCTCCCCCTCCACCCTCCCCCTAATAGCTCTCAGTCTGTTCCATGTATCCGTGCCCCCATTTTTATTGTGTTTGTCAGTTTGTTTTGTTCATTAGATTCCATATATAAGTGAGATCATATGGCATTTATCTTTCTCTGACTGACTTATTTCACTTAGCATAATAATCTCTGGTCCATCCATTGAACAGTGTATTTTTAAGATCTGCTCTGAGTATATCTGAAAGCTAAGAAAGCAGTGAAGAATTATGGAGCCATCATCACAAAGAAAATCCAGAGAAGCAAGCTCAGTATTTGGGGGTCTCTTTTCCCCACTGGGGCATCTTTAAGAGGTGATTGAGGATATGAAAAGCTATTTTGACAGTTTCCTCAAGTTAACAGGAAAAATAGTTTTCAAGGGCCATCAAAGGGTGGGTTGGCCCCTCAAAGGGCAGCAGCCTGAAGGAGAGCTGGATTGGGGGCGGGCTGGCTTTGTAGGGGCTGGAACTCGCTTCATCTCAGCCCTGCAGTTACTGAGCGGTACCCCCAGGATGCCCACGGGCCCACCGATGCCCAGGGCTGTCTGACAAAAGAAAGTGGGAATTTTCTCTGGAGAGGAGACTACAATCCAGAATCTTGAGTAATTGCCATAATTTTACCATAATAGCCTATTCTTAATAAGAAAAACTAAACAAGAATATGGGGAAACAAAAACTAGAGAGAGGAGAAACAGATCCAGAAACACTACTTTAAAGTTTAAACTATTTATGGAGATTCAGGGTAAGACTGAGAATTCTGGCATAATATTTCTGGAAACTATTTAAAAATTTAAGTGAAAATTCTAGACATAAAAATCAATGGCTGAAATTAAGATCTCAATGTATAAATTTAAAGGAGATTAGACAGTGTTGAGAGTGTACTAGTGACATGTAAGATAGATAAGAAGATATGTACAGCAAGGTGCAGAAAGAATAAAGCAAAGAAGGGCAATATGATATAAATAGTGTATAGAGTGCAGACAACATATATGTATGTAGGGTTCAAAGGAGAGAGAAAGAATGAACAGTAGATGAGAAAAATGGGCCAATATGTAAGATAATGGATGAAAAATTTCCAAACTAAAAAATGCATCAACTACACATGCTAGAAGTCCTATAAATAAATCCTAAGTATGATAAATAAAAAGAAAGTCACATTTTCACATTATAATAAAATTACTAAACCAAAGGGGAAAATATTAAAAGTGGCAAGAAAAAAAAAGACAAATTAACTTTAGAGACATACAATTACACCAGTGATTTTCAACGTTTTCCTTCTCATGGCACACAAACTAATTACTAAAATTCTGCAGCACACCAAAAAAATGTTATTGTTTGCCAGTCTGGGAAAAAAGGTATAATTTTGATTTATTCACACCAGATAGCTATTGTTGTATTGGCTGTTGTCATTTTTTTTATTTGACAGTCTAAGGGAAAAGGGGTCAGTGCTCCTGACTAAATAGTCAGGTACTGCATGTTTGAAAATTCTTGCAGTGCACTGGCTGAAAATCGCTGACTTAGACCGACAGCTCACTTCAAGAGAAACATTAGACAAACAAGGAAACAGAGGACAAGGAGATATTATCTTCAAAGTACTGAATAAAAAATATCTCCCCATTATGATTCTATGTCCAGTAAAACATCCTTTAAGAATGAAGGTGAGATAAATCCATCACTATAACACTTGTACTACAGGAAAAATTGATTTCTCCAAGGAGAAAGAAAATGCGCACAGATGGAATTTCTTATTTCCTTTTGACCTTTTCTGTTATTTTATGGAGCCCTTAGGAGAAGCCCTATCCTGCTTCTCTTATACTTCTTACTATTGTCTAATTTGTGTTAAAGTCACCCACTGAAATCTAGCCTCAGCTATTGAATTTGCAATTCTAGATGTAGAAAAAAAATTAACAAAAAAGTCAAACATGGAGGTAAATTTAAATTACCATTGACCTGATAATATTATCTACAATCATAATTGCCTTTATTATATATAACAAATACATGACAACATTAGCAAAATGATGTAACGGTAAGCTGTGAGTCAGTTTCAGTAGGAATTCCCAGAGGGATCTTCCAGTACCCATTGTTAGCTGAATCCAAAGTATGCTTCAGGCTGAGCTTTCCAGCAATGAGGATGCACCCAGACATCCCCTGGGCTTTCAGGTCACATCTTGTCATCCCATTGGACACCTTAACCCACAAGCCCTTCTGAATGGCTAGACCTGAACCTCCTTTGTTAGGAAGTTGCTCTTAACAATATATTAATAGTCATGGAGAGAAATTTGTGAACAAATCATTGTATAATTATGCTAGAGGAAGTACGAAAGAAGTTGCTTTATTACTTACTAGGAATTTGACATTTTCAAGCTTTTCTTCTCTGTTCTTTTATGGAGCCCTTAGGAGAAAACAAAAATGCTGTCAAAGTTTAGGAGAGATTTCTGAAGTCCTTATTTGCAGAGGCTTTTGAGTACTGAGCTTACATATTTCTCTTTAAGCACAAAAAGTCTTAAATGCAAAAAGTGATATCACTTCATGTGATTGAACTGTTGTGGTACCTTTTCTGTCTTGCGAATTTCTCCTGGGCTCAGAGGCACACCCACTGGCTGAGAAAAGTCCGATGCACCCTGTAACCAGGAAAAGACGGAAACATGGTAATGTTTTCCTGCTGTTCTCTGATGGTTTTCTCTGCTCCTCTGTTTCAGGTAGGATATTTTTACCCTCAATTCCCGCCACTTTTTGTCTTTCCTCATCAGGCACTTCTGTTCCCCTTGAGTCCTCTTGTCTTATCGTTGTTTTCCTGACTGAAGGTAGGAGAACATTTCTCTCTGACATAGTATTTGCTTCCATTACCTAAAATGTTTTGTTTTGTTTTGTTTTTTCCTTAAAACGACTTCTCTTCCTCCTTTTGGGAAAATTACACACTTAGGTTTGGGGTGAAGAAAAGAGAATCCAATGATTCTTCAGCACCTCATTGTCTTCGGCACTATGTGTTAGTCAGTCGGTTAAGTACTCACACCTGCCCAAAGTAATCATTTTTAGTCTTCATTTTACATGTGGAACAATTCAGACAAGTCTCTTTCCTCTACCTTGCTATATTCCCTGTTTCAGGTGCTGAAAGCCCACATTATAGCAGAAACCTGGAGGTTTGGGGGTGCTGATATCTGCGAGCTGGCTGTAAGAGGTGGGAGTAGATCAAGAAATCAGTGATAGACTTTGGGCACCTTGTGACTCAAAAATAAGCCTCTCTGAGCACTCTGAACATACAGGGTCCAGAAACAAATTATATCTTTAGTTATAGGTATCCCCCATGATGGTGAGCCCTGAGGTATGTGTAAGTTCAGAACTGGGCACGAGACACAGCATTGAGGCAAACCCATCCACTTGGTGAAAATTTTCTCCAGGGCCCTTTCTGCGTCCCGTTTCAGGTGAGTCCAGGTTGTCCAGATCCCTTGCTGGTTCCCAATCGGATCTGTTCTCTCTGAGTAGTAAAGCCCTAGACTATTCTCTTGAGTCTCATTCATTCACTTACTCATTCATACATTCCTTTTTGTTTTTAAATGACACTGTTTGAGCACCTCCTTCAAGCCAGTTACGATACGTAGGTTCTTTTTTTGTAAGTCTCATTCTAAAATGAGCTCCTCTCAGGCAGCTTTTCTTTGGAAATGATCTAGTCTGCTCTCCCCACCTAATTGTAACAATAACTGAAAACATGTAGTGGCAGCATTCTCAGAGCTATTTCCATTCCAAATTTGGACTCACTAGTCTGAATAAAGAAAGCGTTGAGAATAGTAAAATTGTAGCACCAGGTGGAAGTGATGATTTTATTTATTTCTATGACCCCTCAAATATCTAATACAGCACAACTTCACCTGTGAGGGAGGCCGGCCCCTGACAGGATACAATTTCCAGATCTGTCTTATGCAAGATTTTCATGCTTTGGAGTTTATCTCCAGGAGAGAAAGTTTCCCCAAAGTTTAAGGAATTTCTAGTGCTACAGTGGAGCTCTGTTTGGAGGTGAGTGAAACAGAAGGGAACTTTCTTTTTGCTGTCCCCTAAAATTACAATGAGTAGTTCTCTGTCTGTGTTTCATGGTTTGATTCCTTGCTTTTTCAGCATCTTCTGCCACTGATGCACAATTCTCCGGATGTACTTACTCTCCGGCTGAATTCAGGTCACTGTAGCTACAGCTCGAGTGCTGGATAAAAGAAAAAAATAAGGTAATAATAAGACGAAATGCAATCCCCACATGACTGGAAGTATTTACATTTTTATAAATAATTTGTACAATTTATCCATTTATTTTCCTCTTTTAGAAATCAAAGAAGAGCCCTACATCAGCAGGAATTTTCAAACTCTGACTTAAAACCAAATTCTCACACTGACATTCAAACTTATTCATCTCCTGGGCCATGGGATTTCAAAAGGTCTTTCTTTTATTCTGTTATTTGTTGCTCAACTAGGTGAGAATTACAAGTACTGTGGACTTGATTCCCGAGTATAGCTTTAATTCTGTGTATTATTTGGATAAACCATGGGAGAGAAATTATGTTTTTTGAGAAACTGAATGTGCTGGTCTTGTAGTATGGACACAAGATAGAGAGCAGGACATGAAGGTTAAGACGGTGTCGTTAATAGTGTCCACGGGTTATCCGGCACCCATGGTTGGAATCTGGGTTGTCGGGGGGTGGGGGGAGATCAAGCTTTAGAAAGCTGGTAGGCAGTCTATATTTACAAATGGCATAAGGGCACAGACAAGAGCTGAATGTGAAGCGATCACACAGACTGGGCATGGAGATGATGACCAGAGTATGTTTCCATACCGGTCCGCTGTTGCTGGTGATAAACTACATTGTGTCTGGGATATCTCTATGCTGCCCATTCTTTAATTCACTCCTTTCTGCTCGCTTGGTGAGGCAGTCCAGCCATGACCTCTAGTCACTGTCCACTCATGATCTCATTTAAACATGCAGTGAAAAACAAAAGCTGTTGGATGAGAAGTGCTTCCTTTCTCCACCAAATCTACTGGCTTCATGCATGTTGGACGGATGGAGTAAACACACTCTCCCCGAAGGCCACCCGTGCTTTGCTTCTGCTCTGAAAACCCACTGCTCTCAGAGACACCATTTCTGCAATTTTATCTTATGCCTCCTGGAATTTCTGTCTTTCTACCGGATTATTATGAATAGTTTATAAAATCATTCAGCAGATTTAAAATAATGAAACAAAAACAAATTAACTCTAAGAAATTAAAGCAAGAACAATAAAGATGGACAGGGAATTGATATAAGGTGGCAATTCTGTAGAAAGCATAATTACAGGTTTTAGGAAATCTAGAGACTTACCACTTCAGAACATACATTTTTGAGTGGGCAAGAAACTTTGTGAGTGGAGAAGAAGGTTAGAACACTGGAATATTAGACATAAGAAGAGGCTTCAGCCCTGATCTGTGTGGCTCAGTTGGTTGGGCATTGTCCTGTAAAGTGAAAGGTCATAGGTCAGGGCACAGACCTGGGTTGTGGGTTCTGTCCCCGGAAGGAACATCTATGAGAGGCAGCTGATCAATGATTCTCTGTCACACCAATGTTTCTCTCCCTCTCTCTAAAAATAAATAAATAAAATCTTAAAAAAAAAAAGAAGAGGCTTCTCCCAATTTACTTCTGACATTCCAAGGACCATATTAAAGGCAATGAGGAACCACAGTGTTTTCTCTGAGTTCATTCTCTTGGGACTATCTTCTGACCCCCAGATCCAAGCTCTGCTCTTTGTGCTCTTTCTTGGTATTTACCTCCTGACCCTGATGGGGAACTTGCTGCTGCTGCTGCTGATCAGGGTTGATTCACATCTTCACCTGCCCATGTACTTTTTCCTGGGACATCTGTCCTTCCTGGATCTCTGCCACTCCTCTGTCACCGTGCCCAAGCTGTTGGAGAACCTCCTGTCCGAGGAGAAAACTATCTCAGTGGAGGGCTGCCTGGCTCAGGTGTTCTTTGTGTTTGCCACGGGGGGCACTGAATCCTGCCTGCTCGCTGTCATGGCCTATGACCGCTACGTTGCCATTAGATCTCCGCTGCTCTATGGCCAGGTGATGAACAGACAGCGGTGTGTGGGGCTGGCTTGGGGCTCGTGGGGCTTGGCTTTTCTGGATGCTCTCACCAATATTATTGTAGCTCTCAGTTTAGACTTCTGTGAGGCTCACAATATCCACCACTTCTGCTGCGAGTTGTCCTCTCTCTACCCTTTGGCCTGCTCTGATGTGACAGCAAGCTTTATTGCCCTGCTCTGCTCTAGCATCCTGCATTTCTTCGGAAATTTTCTCCTGATAGTTTTCTCCTATGTTCGGATTTTGTCCACCATCCTGAGCATCAGCTCTACCACAGGTAGAGGCAAGGCCTTCTCCACCTGCTCCTCCCACCTCATGGCAGTGGTCTTCTTTTATGGCTCAGGATTTCTCCGCTATCTCATGCCAAGTTCAGACTCCACTCAAGAGTTAATCTTCTCCTTGCAGTACAGTGTGATTATCCCCATGCTGAATCCTCTCATCTACAGCCTGAAGAACAAGGAGGTGAAGGCAGCTCTGAAAAGGATGTTGAGAAAATGTTCCTAGTGTTTCAAATAATAGACTCTGGCATCAGAATGATGAGGAACCTGGGTAGAATGGCAATGAACAGTGTGCCTGCATATTGAGAATTCTCTAATGTGAGGATCTGCAAGACACCTTACAGATTTTTTTTCTTTTCTTTCTTTCTCTCTCTTCCTCTTTCTTTCTTTCTTTCCTTTCTCTCTCCCTTCCTTCCTTTCTCCCTTCCTTCCCCTCCCTCCTTCCCTCTCTCCTTCCTTCCTTCTCTCTCTCTTCCTTTCTCTTTTCTCTCTTCGTTCTCTCTCTCTTCTCTCCTTCTCTCTTTCTCCCTTCCTTCCTTCCTTCCTTTCTCTCTTCTCTCTTTCTCTCTTTCTTTCTCTCTCTCTCTCTCTCTTTCTTTCCCTCACTTGAGGCATCAATAGGTTACTTCCTGTACTCTCCCGAACCAGAGATTGGACTTGAAACCTTGTGGTGTACAGGATGATGGCTCCAACTTACTGAGCCTCGTGTCCAGGGCCTTAGCACTTTCCTAAAAATACTTAAGTAGAGGTGGAGTTAATTTTCTTGGAATGATACCAGTTCAGTCCTAGTCTGAGGAAGGTGGGTGGATGAACCTCTTTCTTGTATAGCATTTTTTCTTATAAAAATATTTAATTTATTACACACAGTATGGTAGAAATTATTATTACCCTCAGTCTATCTTTACCATCCTTCTAACAACTAAACTCTACTTGCTCTATATGGTTCCGTAGAGACTGTTAATCATGGTGTCTCCAAGCCCTCCCCCTCTCCTGCTCTCTATTCATCCATTCTTCCTGGCACAGTGGCTGGAACAGGAATGGGTCCATGGTCAATGTCAGGCCACTCTGTAAGGAGTTTCAGTCGTGAGGAGTGATTCAGAGACACAGAGGTCTTTGCAGTACTGACAGCCTATCCCCGTGGCCCTGCTTATAACATCGCCAGCATTATCCCAGATTCTGTCTTTTCAAGGCAGATTTATAAACATGAATTCTGATAAGAATGCATGAGTAGATATTTGCATCACATCAGGGACTGAGCCCAGCACTTTACATACATTATCCTATTTAAATATCACAAGTGTTTTAGGTAAATTCTTTAGTTATTCTTATTTTAAGAAGAACTGACTCAGAGAAGTAACTGGTGGGGATGGAAATTAGATCCAAATGGAACAGACTTACCCCTACCTAAGTCTATTTTCTTTACCACCTTGACAAACTGACTCTCCCCTTGATGTTGTGGGCTATGCTTGACCCAGTTCATAAATTTCCTTTTTTATTACTTTTGTTGTCTTAATTTACTTTGCTTAAGTAAGTCAAAATTAGATTCTGTCATTTACAAGGAAAAGACCTAAAAGACATATGTTGGTGCCACCATGGAATTGCAGGTAGAGACATCCAAGGACAATGGGGATATTTGGAATCATTTGTTGGACCGATGCATGTCAGAGACCACAAATAATGCATTTGTTTATCCTGCTTCAAACCACTTACCTAATGGCCAAGAATCCCCAGCTGTGAGGGGCCCCATGACAAGAGAACACTCCCTAGCTCATGCACACCGCTAGACAAGCAGCCCAGTGGTACTGCAGAAACGGCAGAACGTGAGAGCATCAATAGCAGAGCAAATGCTGCACAGGTCCTGTGGCAACTCCAGAAAGAAACCAACAGACTTTCAGCAAAGGTCCCTTAGACCATTAAACATGATTGGAGAATTAGTGGAAAGAGATTTTGGAGAGAGATGTATGGATTAAAGTTATCATGGTCAAAAATCAGTAAATGACTGATTTACTATGGTACATTTACAGAATGGAACGCTATGCAGCAGAGAGAAAGAAGGAGCTCCTACCCTCTGCAACAGCATGGATGGAACTGGAAAGCATTATGCTAAGTGAAAAAAGCCCAGCGGTGAAAGACAAATACCATATGATCTCACATATAAGTGGAACCTAATCAACAAAACAAACAAGCAAGCAAAATATAACCAGAGACATGTAAATAAAGAACAAAGTAACAATAACCAGAGTGGGGAGGGGGATAACAGGAGAAAGAAGGGGAAGGGTCATCAAGGGACATGTATAGAGGACCCACGGACAAAGTCAAAGCGGGCAAGGATTGAGGGTGGTAGGTGGGGTAGGGTGAGGGAAAGGGTGGTGAGAAAATGGAGACAACTGTACTTGAACAATGATAAAATTTTTTTAAGTTAATTATTTCTTTTTGCAATTACCTTTTGGTTTCTGCTTATTTACAAACTGTCAGCTGTCATCATCCAGCAGCAGAGAATATAAACTCAAAGAGATCAAAGACATTTTTTCATGACTTTGCTACATTTTTAAGAAAATTAAAATAGTTTCAAACATGCTTGTTGTACAATAAGTAAATTATCAATGTGTAAATTATGGGCAAAGAAATGAGAGTATATCTAGGTTGGAGTCCCACCAAGGGGATCTCGCTGCCAAAGCAGTCTGAAGTCACTGTGTGAGTAGAATAGTCTCCCATGCGAATGCACTTATCTTTCTTCTTCGAGGGGCTGGTTCTGGTCCATGGCCGCAGAGCGTGGCCATGGCTGGGCAAGGCGGTGCTTACGCAAGGGTTTAACAAGATCTTCATGCCTGGAGGCTGTTCTCCTGTTGTCACTGGTGAAATTTATTTTGATGAAGGTCATACACAGCTTCTGTGAGATGTACACCAGATTTGTTCCAGTTTTTGTTTCTATATCAAGTTAAAAATTTGATTGCATTTATTATGTGGGAACGCTGTGGCCCTGCGTGTGCTGATCCTGTATCTGCCAGCTTTGCTGAACTACCTTCCGGGTTCTAGCGGCTTGTTTATAGACAGTAGGGAATTTTTACATTGTTTTGGTTATTTCATCTTAAATAAAAGGCAATAACTTATTTTTTATGAAGTTTTAAAATATATTTCATAAATTAAAGTGGATTTAGTGGCCAGGACCCCCAGTACAAACATCTTTTATATTCTAATGAGAAAAGCTTCTCATGTTTGAGCATTAAGGATGGTATTTGTTCTGGTTTTGATCAATACCTTTGAGTTAGTAAATGAATTCCCTTCTAACCATATTTTTCTAAGAATTGGGGTCAAATTTTGTCAAATATATTTTCTATTTCAGTTGAGTACCAGAGCATGTCTGTCACATAATAAGTATGCAACAAATACCTGTTGAATAAAAAATAATTTATTGAAATAGTCATGCAACTTTTATTATTTGATTTTTTAAATCATCGATTGTATCAGTAGGTGTTCTGCTGTTGAACAGTTGTTACATTCCTGAAATCACCCCACCTAGATGGAGCAGTGAAAACAAAATTAACTTTCATCAGTTTTTAACTTAAGAGTTTCCTATTTATGTTTATAAGTGAGATAGTATAATTTTTCTTGCATTCATCTGATCTTTTCTTTTTAACAGCCTTAATGAAATTATGTTTCACACACCACAAAGTTCACCTATTCAATCTGTCCAGTGCTGTGGTCTCCAGCATATTCACAGAGTTGTGTGACCATCACCACAACTTGGTCTCAAAACACTTCATCTCATAGCTGTGCGTCATCGCACTCCAAACCCTCCCCCACACAACCACTAGCTTGTTTTTTGCTCATATAGATAGATTTGCCTGTTTTGGACATCTGATCCTGGCATCAACAGTACACTTTTTTTCATCCTTGTATATCCTCAAAATATTTTCATTAAAAAGGGGTTATCATTTCCTTGAAGATTTTATAAAACTCATTTCTAAAATTTTGAGGACTTCTTGTGTTTTTGTTGATGTGGAGGAAAAATTTTGATTGCCAATTTTATTCCTTTAATGATTAGTGGTATATTGGGTTTGACATTTGTTCATGAATCAGTTTTAGTAATTTGTAACTTTTTCCTATTATTCATTTAATGTATTAAACTTCACTGATATTTTGTTACTTATAATATTCTAATATTTGTTCAATGTTTTTCAGCATTGATTTAATTTCAAGCATATAGCAAAGTTGAAAGAATTCTGCAGTGAATATCCATATAGTCACATCTATTTTACTATTAACATTTAGTATGTGTGCCTTATCAACTACCTGTCCATCCATTCACCAGTTACCTTTTTAAATGCATTTCAAAAAAGTTACAGACATCAGTACACTTCACCCTAAACACTTCATCATGCATATCATTAACTAGAGTTCAAAATTTAACAATAGCATCTTCACCTTCATTTTTGTGGTAAAATTTACATGCTTAAATCCTAACAGTATCATTTTTATACTGTTGATGAACGTAAATTGCTATGTAACTCAAATGCCTATTCAGATACAGAACATTACCACTACCCAAGCAAACTATTTGGGTTGACCAAAAAGTTCATTTGCTTTTTTCCTGTTGATAGCTCTAGTAGTGCTTAGTTGTCTTTAACTTTACTCAAAACAATTTTGTTAGATTGTGTTGTGACAGCTGTCATAACAGCATGCATTAAAAAAACATCAAAATTGGTGAATTCTTGTGTAGCCATTTTAATTTGGAAGATGGAAGAAAATACATAACATTTTTAGCATATTATGCTTTGTTATTTTGAGAAAGGTAAAAACACAACTGAAACAGAAAAAGATTTGTGCAGTGTGTGGAGAGGGTGCTGTGGCTGACTGAATGTTTCAAAAGTGGTTTGTCAGGTTTCATGCCAGACATTTCTGTCTGGATGATGCTCCACAGTTGGGTAGACCAGTTGAACTTGACAGTGGTCAAATTGAGATATTAACTGAGAATTCATCATGTTTTTGAGATTCATTTGTGTTGTGCCATGTATCAGTAATTTGTCTCATTTATTATTAATATATCATTGCATGAATGTGTCTCCATTTTTTTATCTATTCTATCAGGCTACTTCCAGTTTGGCACTATTATGAATGAAGCTACAATGAACATCCTTATAAAAGCCTTTTTATGCATACTTATTTTCATTTCTTTTGGGGAATATCTGGTATTGAAATTTTGGGGTTGGTCATAAGTGTGTATAAGTTTTATAAGAAACTGCCAGATATTTCTCCAAAGGGGTCATATCATTCTATAGTTCCACCAACCTCAGTGTTTGCAAATTCTGGCCACTCTATATCCCACTAACATTTGATCTGGTCGGCCTTTTAAAGTTTTTTCCATTTTTGTGAATGTCTAGTGTGAAATATCCATGTCATTTTAGTTGGCATTTCCCTGATAACTAATGATCTTGAATACTATTTCAAACATTTAGTAGTCACTCATACTTTTCTTTTATAAAGTATTTGTTCAAGACTTTTGCTGATTTTTAAATTGAATATTTTAAAATGAGTAGTATGAGACTCAACGGGCAAAAACTACAAGTGTTGCCCTTATGATGGGGAACAAGACAGGAATGTCTGCTTTCACCTGTCTTATTCAACATAGTACTGGAAGTCCTGGCCACAGCAATCAGACAAGAAGAAGAAATAAGGAGCATCCAAATTAGAAAGGAAGAAGAGAAACTGTCTTTATTTGCAGATGACTTGATACTGTACATAGAGAACCACAAAGATTCCACCAAGAAAATACTAGAACTGATCAATGAATTCAACAAAGTAGCAGGATACAAAATTAATGTCCAGAAGTCAGTTGCATTTTTATATGCCAATAACAAACAAAAAGGGAAATTAAGAAAACAGTCCCATTCACAATTGCTTCAATGTCCATACTACCCCAAGCAGTCTATAGATTCAATGCTATTCCTATCAAAATTCCAATGACTTATTTCACAGAAGTAGAACAAATATTTCAAAAATCAATATGGAACCACAAAAGGCCCCATGAAGCAACACTGATCCTGAGAGAGAAGAACAAGGCTGAAGGACTCAAACTATCTAATAGCAAATTATACTATAAGGACATGGTAATCAAAACAGCATGGTACTGGCATAAAAATAGACACATAGATCCATGGAACCTAATAGAGAGCCCAGAAATAAACCCACACCTTGCTTCCTCTATATTATTAATATTATAATATTAATAATATTATTTATTATATTAATATAATATTACAATATTAATACCTTATTATGATATTAATTATTATTAATATTGACAGATTCTGTCCATATTAATTTGACAGAGGATACAAGCACATACAATGGGCTAAAAACAGTTATTCAATAAATGGTGTTGGGAAAATTGGACAGATATGTATAGAAAAATGAAACATAGACCTTCTTATATCATACATAAGAATAAATTCAAAGTTGATTAAAGACTTAAATGTTAGACCCAAAACCATAAAATTCTTAGAAGAAAACATAGGCAGTGAAATCTCAGACATTGCTTCTAGCAATATTTTATTGTATACATCTCCCCAGGCAAGGAAAACAAGAAAGAAAAATAAACAAATAGTACTACATCGAGCTAAAAAGTTTTTGTACAGCAAAGGAAATAATCAACAAAATAAAAAGACAACCCACAAAATAAGAGAACATATTCACCAATATATCTGATACATCCAAAATTTATAAAGTACTTAACAAAACTCAACACCAAAAAAAAACCCCCAACTTAATTAGAACACGAGAAAAGGACCTGAACAAACACTTCTCCAAAGAGGACATATATATGAAAAGATGCTCAATATCACTAATCATTAGAGAAATAAAAATTAAAACCACAATGAGATACCATCTCACACCTGTCAGAATGGCTATCATCAATAAATCAACAAACAAGTGCTGGCGAGGATGTGGAGAAATGGGAGCCCCAGTGCACTGCTGGTGGAAATGCAGACTGGTGCAGCCACTGTGGGAAGCGGTATGGAGATACTTAAAAAAAATGAATATGAATCTGCCTTTTGTTCTGGTGATCCCACTTCTGGGAATATATCTGAAGGAACCCAAAACACTAATTCAAAAGAATATAAGTACCCCTGTGTTCATTACAGCATTATTTATGACCACCATGATATGGAAGCAGCCCAAGCGCCCATCAATAGATGAGTGGATAAAACAACTATGGGGCACTTACAGAATGGAATACTACTCAATTGTAAAAAAAGAAGAAGCAAGTTTTATCCTTTGTGACAGCATAGACCTGAAGAACATTATGCTAAGTGAAATGAGCCACTCAGAGAAAGACAAATACCATATGATTTCACTCATATGTGGAATCTAATGAACAAACTGAAATAATAAGCAAAACAGAGGGAGACTCATAGAGGGAGAGCAGGCTGACAGCTAAGAGGGGAGGGTAGGGAGTAGAGGGATGGAGCTAAAAGGAAAAAGAACTCATAGATGGACAACAGTGTGGGGATTGCTGGGGGGAGAGGGGTATAAAGGGACTTAGATACTAATGGGAAAAATTACAGTAAAGATTAAATTAAAAAAATTAAAAATAAAACCAAAAGATAAGTAGTATGAGTTTTTATATATCTTGGTATCAGTCATTGTCAAGTCTGTTTTATAAATACTTTCTCTCACTTTGTGGTTTTTCTTCATATATTCTTTTTAAAATTTTTTTTAAATCTGGGTATTTTTTAATTTGTTTTTTTTTAAATATTTTGTTTATTTATCTTAGAGGAGAAGGGAGGGAGAGAGAGAGAGAGAAATATCAATGTATGGTTGCCTCTCATGCGTCCCCTGCCAGGAACCGGGAACTGGCCTGCAACCCAGGCATGTGCCCTGACTGGGAATTGAACCACGATTGTGTGGTTCGCAGGCCCACGCTCAATCCACTGAGCTACACCAGCCAGGGCTCTTTTAAAAATTTTTATTTCTATATTTCCTTCACCAGATTGGAAGTTTTCTTCATTATTTTTTCAAATAAGTTTTCAATTTCTTGCTCTTCCTTAATCTTAAAAGCAGCATGAGAAAAGCAGATAGTCACTTACAAAGGAGTTCCCATAAAATCATCAGCTGATTCCTCAAAAGAAACTCTGCAGGCCAGAAGGGACTGGCAAGAAATATTCAAAGTCATGAAAAGCAGGGACCTACAGCTGAAATTGCTCTACCCAACAAAGCTATCATTTAGAATTGAAGGGCAGATAAAGAGCTTCCCAGATAAGAAAAAAAACTAAAGGAGTTCATCACCATCAAACCATTATTATATGAAATGTTAAAGGAACCTATTTAAGAAAAAGAAGATCAAAACTATAAACAATAAAATGGCAAAAAATACATACCTATCAACAAAATGAACTAAAATCTAAACTAACTTGAATCTAAAAAACAAACTAAGCAAACAAGAACAGAGACAGAATCATGGATACAGAGAGTGTTTTGATGGCTGCCAGATGGGATGGGTGTGTGGGGAAATAGGTGAAGTGGTGAGGGGATTAGAAAGTACAAATAGGTAGTTACAGAATAGACATGGGCATATAAAGTACAGTATATGAAATGGGGTAGCCTAAGAATTTATATTCTTGATCCATGGACATCAACAACAGTGGGAGGTTTGACTAAAGAAGTGGGGGGCTGGGTGGAAGGGAGCAAAAGGGGGAAAATAAGGACTACTGTAATAGCATAATCAATAGAATATATTTTTATACAGAATTTATATGCATGACCCATGGACATAAACTAAGGGGTGGATTGCTAGAGGGAATGAGGGGTACTGGATAGAGGGGGGCAAAGGGGGGAAATCAGGACAACTGTAATAGCATGATCAATAAACTATATTTAAAAAACAGTAAAAAAATAAAATTCTTCCATTTGTCCATGAAATTTTTTCTAAATGTTATACTGCTTATAAGAAAAATGACAGTTTGAGATTACACCACTTCCAGGCTGTCCTAATGTAACATGATATTTCACAAGTGCTGTTTTGACCCAGTCTTGATGTCATGACTAAAACTCTCAATTCCCCTTCACTGGCAATATGTCAACCCCACAGCCTGGCTACTTTCTTTATCAGGTTCTAACACTCCTGGGTTACAATGTACACATACCCCATTGCAAGAGGCCCCAGATACCTACACCCAGGGACAGCCTCTTCTTCCTTAGACCTGCAGAATTACTTAAAATACCCAACTTTCAGGAAGCCTGTGAAACCTAGCTGACTTCATTCTAGCTAACTCCATTCTGCTGGCCATACCTAAGTGCCTCCTGCAGTCCCAGCTGTACTGCTACCCTGTCCTTGGGTGCAACTCTCTGCTTGTCCCTGCTTGACAGCTTTCTCTGGCTTAGAGCTGTAAGTAAAAAGAGAGGTCTGCCTTTCATCGGTCTGTCTTTGAGTTGTGTTCCACCATCAAAAAAATCTTTAAATCTTATAAAACATCTGGTCTTTCCCTGATTACAACACCAGCTGTCATAGGCAGCTGCGTGTGCTTGGTCCACTATTTGCACTGATCCAAATTATTTCTGCCAAGCAATGCCCACTGCCAACAGTTTGCCTTTGAATAGTGCCTCACAAGTTTTACACCATATGTCCACATTTTTACTTAATTTAGCCCTCACAGCTGCTTTTCAGGAAAAGAAGAATAACATTAATACCAATTTGATGGGTGAGGTTAAATAAAGCTCTGATCCATCACCCAGAGGCACAGACAGAACTAAAAAACCAACTCCTTTAGTTCTTACTTTAGTGCTATTTCTAGCATACCTTTGTGCCCACTATTTAATTCAGCGGTCTTTTAATTAAAATGTTCCTGCTTAAAGAGTGCACAAGAAACTATTATGAGAAACATCTTGAAAGGTTTCTCCTTCCCTCACTCTCAATATCAAGGACAGTAGGAGTTAAGCGGAAGCCACAGGACTTCTTAAGCCTTGACACCACCACCACACATTGCCAACTGTGATTTCAGGGACCCTCAGAGCTCTGGCACTTTTGGAAAGATAGCCCCTGTAGCCTTAACTCAGTCCACAACAGGACTGAAAGAAGATCCACAGAGCTCAGCACACTTCTAGTGAGATCATTCTACCACACACACCTCATCTACTCAAGCCCAACTGACCTTTACACATGACCTCACTACTGACAAGCTGACAGAGAGACCAGTCCCAAGAAGGAGGCTATGATTAGAACTGATGATCCACCTCCCCCTGAGAGTACTAATTCCAGCATGACCTATATCTCCGTTTACAACACTCACTACAAGAATCCCTGGCCTCCAGATCATCCTTCATCATAAAGATTTTCACTCTATTATAGTCCTCTACATTGCCTAATTAGAATCAAACTCTAACCCTCAAAACAACTTCTAACTCCTTCCACTGAGACCTATGGAACTCAGGGTGTGTCATTAACACAATCCCCTCACTAAAGACTGAATGTTTGTGTTCCCTCACCCCTCTCTCATGTGTTGAAACTTAATCCTCCAAGTGATGGTATTTGGAAGTGGGACCTTCAGGAGGTAATTGAATCTTGAAGGCAAAACCCTCGGGAATGGGATTAGTGCCCTCAGTAAAAGAGATTCGAGAGCTCCCTCACCCCTTCCACCATGTGAGGACACAGTGAGAAGAAAGCAGGTTCTCATCAGACACTGAATCTGTCAGCACCTTGATCTTAGACTTCTTAGAACTGTGAGAATTAACTGTTCATTGTTTATATGACACCCAGTCTATGGTACTGCATTACAGCAGCCCGAACAAACTAAGACAATCCTATATCCTTCAACCTCCTCTGATAGGTGTTTCTTTCACCCCTTTATCTAACTGAAACCTGGCCGCCCCTTGAGGACCAAGCACACTTCCCTTGCAGTTCTCTCTAGCGACTTCCTTTGCAGTCCTTCAGCTCACTCCATTCCAACCAATCTGACCTCCCTGAGACTAAGGAACACCGTTTTGCCTACAGCTGATATACCAATGCTTTCCAAACATTAAATTGCAACCCATTAGTGTGTAATAAATAGAATACTTTAAAAATAAAGCAATAAAATAAAAAAAGTCAGCATATACTGCATATACTTAAGGTGTGTATTGTTTCAGGGAAGTTTTTTTCTATTATATAAATGATTGATTTCATATATACTTATATATAATATAGATGTATGATTAATATGTAATAAATATATATTTATGTGGAGGGGCTCCTCCTGCAGGCCCCCCACCCCTTGGCTGCCACAGATGAGAATAAGTCCACCAAGACATGATCTGCTTGGGGAGGAAAGGTGGCCAATCCCTCAAAGAAGGGCCAGGAGCCTTTCCCTCAATGGGCTTTTACTGGGTTTATTTGCATAGGAATACAGGGCATATATAGAAAGCGCATCAATCATTGTCAGGCAGTAAGGATCAAACAACAGATAACATTCAAAGAACTCTGAAGGCTTATTTTGAGTCAGGGTCTGATAGCTAAAGGGCCATAAAACTTTGGGGAACAAACTCACTTCATGCACGGTCCCTTATCATTTAAATTGAGGGTATTAGCAAAGTAGGTTTCATAGGATTTTATGCATTCTTTCTTAGGCCTGATCAACCCAGGGAACCCACCCCCATCATTTTTTCAGGGTTAAGTCAGGCAGGGGAAGTAAGGCAGCCAAGAGATTAGGAGACTTCTGGCAGACAGAATGAGGACTTAGGCTATGTCAAAGGTGAGGGGGCGAGGGTCCATCACCCCCTTTTTCTATAGCCCTCCAAGTCCTTTGCTGGGGGCCCCTTTGTGATCATGCCTGTCTTAGGTTGTTCCTCCCTTGAGGTATCTTACCCATGATTGAGGTATCTTACCCATAACCGGTTATGCACTGGGGGCAGGCAGGGTGAAGCAAAGTGGGCAGAGGCAATGCTCCTGCCAGAGTTTTGTCTCCTTAGTGGCTTATTGTCCCAAGGTCTTTTTACTCAGTCTTAGCCTTACAGCTTACAGCTTCTGAAACCAGGCAGGGTGGTTCCCAACATATTTACATATATATTTATAAATATATATGTATATATAATTTATATAAAATATATAAGAAATAAATGTTATATAAATATATAAAAGCTGACAGGCAAGAGACTGAATCTCTTAAGGGTTGCTTTTTTCCTTCCTTCTTCTCTCCCTCCCTCTCCTCTCTTTCTTTTTTTCCTTTCCTTCTCTTTCTCTCTCTCTTCTTGAAGTCCTATAGAGAATTTGGAATATTAAATGTCTGAAAGCTCTTCCTGAGCCCCAGGCAGAACATTGCTGTATCACAAGAAACTCTGTATTCCACACATGCTAGAAACCGGCCCAGTTCACCCCATTCTGATGTTCTGAACTCTATTAACAGGGCAGCCCTGGACCAAGGATGATATGATTAGACCCACTAGGTATATCACCTACATCACTAAATATAGTGACTCCCTATGGCTTAACATGGCAAATAAAAATCCTTGGCCCACTATTCTAATCTAACAATGTCACCATTTCTTGTTTCCTCTAGACACCCTCACAACTCTGTTCTTCATCCGACGGCATGCCACACAGTGCGTCCATTTCTACCTTCTGATTCTATCCAAGATGCTCTTCCTATGTTTTGTCTTCAAAGCTGATCTTGACACGATTCCACAAGAAAGTCTTTTTAAAAAATGGAATCATCTGCCTACTACTCACAATATATTGAATTGCTTTGCCTTATAATGTTACATAGGAGTTTGGACTTGTCCATATGCTACTGTGAAGGATAAGGTACAACTCTGGTGACTGGTACACCAGATTATATATCTAAAGCCAGGGCTTAATTTCCAATTTTGCCTTTTGGCTCACTTAATGCCCCTGAACCCATGCTGAGATAATATCTACACCTCACAGTTTGTTGACAGACAGCTAAAGAGATGACACATTAAAAGCATAATATAAAAGTAGTTTACATTTTTTCCCCAGTGATTTTTAAGACAGGGTCTTAGCATACAATAGATGTTTATTAAATATTAATGATATACTATGGTGCCATTAGACCAAAGTTTATTTTGTCTCAGTTTTGCTTGCTTTGGATCAAATCTCACACTGGCTTATTTCCCAAAAGAGGAGAGGATGGTCTATGCTGCTTGTCATATCTACCAGCTCTCCCCAGGTATCCCTCTCAAGTAGTCAGGTTTAGACATTTCATTATGTTCGATTTAATATTGTGTGGCAGAGGCAATGCTCAGACCCCATTTCCTTTTCTAACAGGCACCCATACTTTACTTTCCAGCCATCCCTGAAGTTAGGTAGGGGCCATGTGACCGTACACCTGAATTCTGGCTAAGGGAATAGGGTGAAACGGATGCATACCATTTCTGAGGCTGGCTCCTAACATCTCTGACAGTCAACCGCATCTCTCCTTCCTTATCTGAGACCTATAGATTGTATGATTCTAAGGCACCAGGGGATGGCGAAGCCATAAGACAGAAACAGACTGTTCCTTCCATGATTGCAAGAAGCAGACACCCCACCCAGTGGCCCCAACCAACCCACTGCACACTGTGACCTGTATGAAACATAAGCCTTTCTGTGTTAATCCACTGAGATATGGTATTGTTAGCCTATCCCAATGAACACATCTTGTATCTACCACTGGGGTAACATAGATAAAAAGAAGACTTGAACTTAGTTCCAGGACCTGAGGCACAAACCCTGGTTCTACCACTCCCCCACATATGCTATGGTCTGCTCCGCAACACCTATACCCTTTCCCAACTGGTGTGTAGCACACTTTGCTCTTTCTCACAATGGAGCCCTCCCCACTCTTCTGCCTCAAGGGTTCTGTGAGATCTTCTCTGACTTCCCTCCTATATGTGTTCACTTCTTTGCTCCTAGTGCAAAGTATTCCTCCATTTTAGCATCCATTACATTTTATTGTAAATATTTCTTGATGTCTGTTTCCACAGACTTCAATCCACAGACACTTCCTTTGGGGTTTAGTTGCAGTGCTTGGCACACAGGAAAAAAATAACTATATATTAAAGAAATGATTGTCACCTATGACCTTAAGTGAGTCATATATATTTTTAAGTCTATAAGATTTTATAGAATTGTTATGATGAAATAATGAATGCAATTTGTAGATTATAGATTCTAATGTTAATGCGCTTATTCTCCTCTTTTCCAGTTAAATTCATCTCAGTGTTTCTAGGTAGCTCTGTCCAACAGAAGTGCAATGCAAGCCACATATATAAAATTTAAACATTCTAATAGCCATATTAAAAAGTTAAAAGAAGTACATAAAATTAATTTTAGTAAGTTTTAACCCAATACATCCAAAATACTGCTTATTAGCTATTTTACGTTTTGTTAGGTAAGTCCACACACGGAGAGTTCACCAGTCACATGTGGCTGGCTAGTGGCTCCTGCAAATTGGACAATGCAGCTGCAAGGCCTGTGGTCTCGGTGAAGGCCCCCCACTCCCCCAAGCCGCCGACCACCCGCATTCGGAGTTAGTAACTCCTTCTCAGTGCCCTCTCAAGCCCTCTATCCTTGTTATCTTGAAACCTGCAAGGTAAGCTCCGTGAGGAATTCCAGACTTGTGTCTCGCGAAATCGCTCTCACAGCGATTGTCTGCCATATAACGAGGTTATGAAATGTCAAGGTAGTTGATGAACCCGTGTGCGAAGAACCCCGTGGGAGACCAAATGGCTGGGGCGGAAAATGGCCAGTCACGGAGCGGGCGCGAGCCAGAGGCACAGCAGGCGGGGACCGTGGCTCCTGGGCCTGAGGCGGACCCAGGGTCGCGTCCCGGAGCGGCCGGGTCCCGGGCCCCCCTCCCACTGCCCGCACCGCCGCCGCCGCCGCCGCGCCGCCGAGCCCCGGAAGCGGGCGGGGATTTCCTGTGCCCGCCCCGCCCGCGCCGGCCGGGCCGCCGTCTCCTCCAGTAGCTGGCTCCGCGGCCGCCGGCTGCGCCGAGGCGAAGGACGGAGGGGAGGGGCAGGCGGCACCCAGGAGGGAGGCACCGGGCCGTAGGCCAAGCCGACCGGGGTGAGTGGGGACGGGCCGGAGGGAGTCGCGGCTGGAGGGAGGGACGCCCCGCTTCCTGGGGCGGCGGGTGGGGGCCCGGTCGCTGGTGAGGGCTCGGAGGAAAACCGAGGCGGCCTCGGGGTCGAAGCCTTTCCCTGGGGTCGGCCCCACTGACATTTTTGCCCGCCGCGTCACTCCGTCTGCCTCGTCCCTGTCGTCGCTGCCAGCCCTGTGGGGTTTCCGCCGCTGTCACTCGCGCACAGGTTACCCCATGGCCCCTTTCTCTTCACTTGCTCTTGCCCCAGTTCACGGGAAACCTGTTTTCTGACCTCACTTCCCCCGCTCCAGCCCTGCCTGTCTCGAATACTCTGAAATCTGACCCTCTCCAGGGCGCTGTGACAACGAGGGAAGAAGCAACCCGACTCCGCGGCAGGCGCCCATCCGGCCCACGCCCCACCCGGGGCAGGGGCCAGGCTTCTCTGACCGAGCGCCACAGCCCCTGTGCCCTTGGGCGACTCCTTTGAATACCATGGCCCTTTCTCTGTCCAGCGGCACTGGCCACAAAAACTAACTTCTGCAGGTGCTTGCTCCCCAACCCCCCCCGATGTGTAAGGAAGAGGAGGATGTGAAAGCCCTAGAACCCGACTCCAGTAGGCCTGGGATCATCCTGCGACCAGGAAAGCAACCAGGTTAGGGCTGACACCTTAACTGCCCAGGTGCTGGCTCTGAGAGAGCAAACACGTCTTAGGAGATGCAGTCTGAGGATAGCTACCACCCCCTCCCTCCTGTGCTGAGATTTCTTTGCCAGCACTTCTACAGGTTTTGTGTTAGTTGTCTGGAGAGGCTGACAGCTGGCCCAGTGGGCTGTGCAGAGACAGGCCTCCCATCCAGGGACTCTGCTGCTGGGGAGGTGGAGAAATGGGTTTGAGACAGGTGTCCAGATATTTAGCTACAGGGAGAGTCCTGAGGAGGATTTGTGAAGGAAGTTAGAGAACAAGGAAGACTTCTGATGAAGAGGGAGATTTGGTGCCTTTTATTTTAAAAGTGAAGCGAATATGAGGCCGGAATTCGGAAGACAGAACCAAAGTGGAAGTTTCCCTTTCTTGCTTTGTCAGGAACTTTACTTTCTCATGAGAAGTCTCTGAAAAGGAAACCTCCTAAACTGGGACTCTGTCCAGGATGCTCCTGTGGGGCCCTGGGGCATCTTTGGACTTCTGAGATGAAAATGGAATTTGTTCCCTTCCTGTGCATTGGGCTTAGGGTTCCCATTCACCTCTTTGTCCAAGAGAAATGAGCAACTTTGTATCCGTTATTACCCATCCTGGGCTTCTGGGTTCCTGCAGCTGTTGTTGGGTGAATGCAAGTGAGCCAGAACAGTTACCAAGGTTCTGCCAAGGAGAACGGGACTCTGCGCCATCTCATAGACTGTTTGTCTGCCATAAGGCAGCAAGGCTCCTATCACAACACAAGTGGGACCTATGCTGCTTTTAAGATGTCCAGAGGAATAAAGAGCTCGTAAACCCAGTCCTGGGTTTATGTGCACTGCCTGGTAATCTGTGCACTGCCAGATTATTGTTAAGAATTTTTTTCATCTAGCCTAAACCTCTTGCAGTCAAAAGAAAAGATCTGTACAAAGATAGAAAACATTTTTCTTTTTATTCATTGGTAGTATCACTCATTAGTCTTCTCCCTTAGACAAGATGAAACTGTCCATCGTTTTTAACTTTTCCCCAATAGCCAGATTTCCTACCCTTCTGAGGAAGAAACAGAAGTGCTCTTGACACACCCACCCTGTTGGCTGGCACATCTACCTGTAGTAATCACTCCATCCCAAATCAGTCAGTGCGGATGGAAGTTGTGGCAGAAAATCTATGTGACTATATCCATTTTTGTTGGGTATAGTCTGTGCACTTCTTCCTACATTTTTCCAGGTTGCCTCCTTTACTGTATTTTCAGTGGTTGGAATGAGTGGGTAGCTTTTGAATCTCCAGGATTGTTCCTTTTTTTTAAATGAAGTTCTTCCAGCCTTCGGAGATATTCTGTTTCTACCATGAGGTTACCAAAATAACCATTAGTGACTTTGCTTTGTAGCACCTGCTCATTTCTTAGTTCCTTCAAGAAGCTTGGCTCAGGCTCAGTCGATTGGGATGCATCGAGCTTTTTAAGTTCATCATCCATCAAGCTCCTGTTATCCAATTTCATCCCAGTTTCTTATCCCTCGCCTGTTCTTCCTGACTCCCTTAGGAGTATCAACCCTTTCCACTCTAATAGGAATAGCTAATATGAATTTGTTCCAGGTCACAAGTTGGGTTCGCAGCAAAAATGCTTTCAGAACAGACAGCAGCCCTGGGGACGGGATGGGAGTCGATGAATGTCCAGCTGGATGGAGCAGAGCCCCACGTGGAAAGGGGAAGCCAAGAAGAGGGGCCATGGAGAACAGCACCAGGGCCACTGGAACACCTGTGCTGTGACCTTGAAGAAGAGCCACAGTCCCTTCAGGAAAAAGGTGAGGGTCTGGAGGGTATGTGTATGGGAAGCACGGTGCAGAGAGTAGCCTCCTAATCTCTGTTCGAAAAGTAGAATCTAAAATCTCCAAACTGCTATGGACTGAACAGCATAATCAATACCAGAACTAGTCCATTCTTCCTTGACCCTGGTCATAGGAATATAAGGAGCTCCCAGATTCTGCAAACCATGTAGCTGGGCTTCTCCGGCTTCTTGCATAATCACGCCCTCCCTATGCTGCAGGTGCATCTTTGTGGTATTTAATATGAAAGACTAAAGAAGTCTGAACTGACTACTGGTGGAGAACACACCCAGTAAAATGCTCTTTACATGAAGATAATTACATTCACATAATATAAATTCGAACCACAGCTAGTCTAGTAGAAATGGATGACAGAAAAGCTCTACTAAAAACTGCTCATTACAGAACATTTTGAGTGAAGGTCTCTTCTACTATGTTTCTGCATTTGAGTTTTACCAATGGGCATAGATACAGGGAAAACTGTGACCATTAAGTGGTCCAGGGTGTTACTGGGAAAGGATGGATGGTAGCCCTCTAATGGTTCCTTCCTCCCCTCACCAGCTCAGTCGGCCCCCTGGGCCCCCGCCATTCCCCAGGAGGGGAGCACCGGAGATTGGGAGATGGCAGCTGCACTTCTTGCAGCCGGATCACAGGTGGGCTGTGTGCTTTCTTTCACCTCGCCCAGGGTCTCATCACCACTGCCTTTCTGTAGCCTTAGTGTCGTCCCACTGATTTATTATTTCACATGGTCCCTAATAGTGTGTTCATCTTATCACTGAACAGATTCTGCACCTTTCCAAGGCCTTCATAATACCCTTAAAAAATGAATGGAGGCCTAACAAGAAGAGGGGGATTCCTAGAAGTTAGGTTTGTTTTTTTAAATAGATGGCTGTGCTATCCACAGGGGGATTTTAAGAATAATTCATTAATATTCTTAAAAAATAAATCTCTAAAGATTAGGAACTTGAAGGAAGCTTCAAGGAAGAGCGTAAATAGACAGGGTTGGGTGGATGGTAGGACATTTATGGAAAAGGACAGGAAGAGATTAAGGTCCTTGTGTAAGGCCATAATGCTAATAAGTAGCAGAGCTTGGAATCATTTGGCTCTAGAATCTGGACTCCTAAACACCATACTGTGCTGCTGCAGAAGATAAGGGGTGGGGGAGAATGTTTTCTCTATGTGTTTTGTGCTGACAGAAAAGGAATGGTCAGGTGGGGGAAGGAGGGGGCAGAACACCATTTCTTCAGTGGAAATAATAATGGAGAAGACCCTGGGCAGACACCTGTCATTGAACAGAAGGAACTATGAGTTTCTAGTGTCTGACTTCTGGTCCCACTTGAGAAACTTCTCTAGAGGCACTGTCCTCACTCACTCACTGACCATTACCTTTACCCCTCTCCTCATTTTCCCTTCACCAAAACTGTGTGCCCTGCCCAGGAACGTCCGGGCAATTCTTTTTCTAGATCGTCTCTCATCCTCTCTCTTTCACCTCTCCAGCCTTTATATTTGGATCACATTTTCCTTAAGGAATAGCTGATGAGAGATGATGGTATATTTTGTTTCAGGGTTTGGTAACCATCAAGGATGTGTCACTGTGCTTCTCTCAGGAGGAGTGGCGGAGCCTGGACCCTTCTCAGACAGACTTTTATGGAGAATATGTCATGCAGGAGAACTGTGGGATAGTGGTCTCTCTAAGTAAGAATAACCTTCACCAGCCTCTAAGAGATTGTACTGTGGGAGGGTGGAGCCGTATGCTCTGGGCTGTTGGATAGTGTCTGTCTAGCATTCTTTCCGGGTCGGGGAATCTGTCTTTCACAAGAGAAAGAACAGTAGGTCTAATACAAAGAGAATGGAAGTGAGGTATTATTTTTAAAGACCATAACAAAATAATGCTAAATTAGGAAGAAAAGAATTTTAGGCTCTTTGGGAATTGGCAGTTTCTTACAAAGCAGAGAGAAGGACATCTAAGAGATGGAACTGAGTTATTGGAAACTCAGAAACTCAGAAAGAAGGGAGTGCTGGGGGCAGGGGCAGGGGCAGGGGGACCAGCTGCACTGGAGCTAATTAAATGGGGTTACGACCCAAAAGGTCAGTTGAGCTAAAAGTATTTGAAATATAAATGGAAGAGAACATACACATTGTGGAAGAGGGAGTGATTTCCTAGAAAAAAGAAGGACTTAAGAAATGGGAGGAGAAAAGGAGGGAGGGGCCTGTATCTGGCCTTTTTTTATCCTGAGTTCTAAGGAATAATGTAGGAAACAGCTTTTTTTTCTTCTCAAAAATATAAAATTACTGTTGTACTAATTGACATCTCTATTTACTTTTCCCATGGACAGGATTTCCAATTCCAAAGCTGGACATGCTTTCTCAACTAGAAGGAGGGGAAGAACAATGGGTCCCTGACCCACAGGACTTAGAGGAGAGGGACATCCTGAGAGTCACGTATACAGGTAAGATCCCAGAGTGGACTTTCAGCCACAGCCTTCACTCCTCCTGGAACATCATCTTTCTGGGTCCCTCTAGTCCTTCCTCTGCCTCAGAGAGTCACAGAGTTGAAAGGTTTAGAGATCTTTTTCTTCAAAACAAAACAGTGTAGCAGAATGGTATGGAGGGGAGGCTCTGGAGCCAAACTGTGGATTTGAATTCAGGACCATACCTTTGGGACCATGGAAAAGTAGTAATTAACTTCTGTTTGGGTTCCCCATCTGTAAATTATTGCAAGATTTAAATATCTCAACATGGGAGAATAGTAGCAGACACATGATAAGCATGCAGTAAACATTAGCTGTTGTTGTTGTTACTGTTGGTGGTGGTGGTGTTCAACTTCCCGCCTATTGCAGAAACGCCTTCCACGGTGTCTCTAGTATTGTGGGCCAGAGGCCGGCCAGCCCATAACGGTGGCAGCACGTTCCTTAACGCTCTCCATTTATACTTAGGCAAGAATATGGTAATTAATAGTAAAGTAAAGTGGTCAATAAATAATAGTAATAAATAATCACAATAGCATAGACCATTTTCTAAATGCTTATTTACCAAGTGCAGGTACTATGCTGTCTATCTTATAACTATTTCCATTTTACAGAAGAAGAAATTAAGTAGGACAGCTGAGATTTAAAATGAGGTAGTCTGTCTCCTAAGCCTAGGCTTTTAGCTTCTACACCTCTTGCACTGTCTTGCGCGACATTAAAATCTGTTATCTCAGCCCTCGTTGGGTGAGGTTTAGGCCCTAACAGCCTCATCCAACCTCACCTATGACTCAGGTCCTGAGGTACTCTCTGGTGACGCCCCTCTTGGGGTCGGTATTTCCCCTTCTCCACAGGAGATGGAAGTGAGCATGAGGGAGATACCCCTGAACTAGAAGCAGAACCTCCCAGAATGTTATCTAGTGTGTCTGAAGATACTGTTCTCTGGAACCCGGAACAGGATGAGAGCTGGGATTCCATGCCCAGAAACTCCAGAGGAATGCTCCTAGGCCCACCTTTTCTTCAGGAAGATAGCTTCTCAAGTCTTCTGTGTAGCACAGAGATGGACTCCCTGTTAAGACCGCACACATGTCCCCAGTGTGGGAAACAGTTTGTGTGGGGTTCCCACCTTGCCAGGCACCAGCAGACTCACACTGGGGAGAGGCCCTACAGCTGCCTCAAGTGTGAGAAGAGCTTTGGACGAAGACATCACCTGATCCGGCACCAGAAAACCCACTTACATGACAAGCCCAGCAGATGCTCTGAGTGTGGCAAGAATTTTCGATGCAACTCCCATCTGGCCAGCCACCAGAGAGTACATGCAGAAGGCAAATCCTGCAAAGGTCAAGAGGTTGGAGAGAGCCCTGGGGCTAGGAAACGGCAGCGTGCCCCACCGGTGCCAAAGTGCCACGTGTGCACTGAGTGTGGGAAGAGCTTTGGCCGACGGCACCACTTGGTAAGACACTGGCTGACCCACACCGGGGAGAAGCCCTTCCAGTGCCCTCGCTGTGAGAAGAGCTTTGGCCGGAAGCACCACCTGGACAGGCACCTGCTGACCCACCAGGGACAAAGTCCCCGGAGCAGCTGGGACAGAGGGACATCTGTCTTTTGAAATCTGTTTCTGCTATAGCTGTGCTCACATCTATCAGCTGGTGCTACCAGGGGTTTCTGCCAGAGCTGCCCTTCTCCTGTCCCCAGTGGCCACGATCATGAGCCTTGGCCTTATCCCTAAAGATGAGGTTCCAGCATTGGTGGGAGCATTTCTCACCAGTTCTGTGAGATACCACATAAAATAGTTCTTTGGGCAAAACTTTTGGGAAACAGTGCTTAAGACATGGGCTGAATTTCAGCCTGAGTCATTCTCAAGGGTAGTGGTACCCTTGAGAGGTAGTGGTTTATGGCTGAGGTCCATTCTGATTGGTTGGAGCCTGTGCCATACCAGTTGTTAAATATTTCGAGTATCATCATTGTATATTGTGACTGTTGTATTCTCTTTATATATATGTCTATATATGTGTATATATATGGAGAGAGAGAGAAAGAAGGACCATGTTAGCATATTAAAGGCTCTGAAAATTTATGCAGTAGAGCAGATTGTTAAGCCTCTTAATGCAGTGTTTCCTAACTGTATTTGACCTCATTTTCTTTCTGTCTTACATCCCACAGAACTGGTGACTCTGTAAAACACTCTGGTGAACACTGGGTTAGAGTAATAAGCAAAAAGGAAAGAACCCCTATATTTTATCCAAATGAAAGCTGAGGGGCAGATTTCACTCCTGGTCTATCACCCTTACCTCAGTCATCCGAATATATGTACATCCACACCTCTCACCTCACCTGCTGAAAAATAGAAACAATAACTTTTCACCCCTTATTTCTGCTCCCCTTGTCCTGCAAATGCATATATCCAGCTGAGAGATTATCCTACCATGCTAAGAGATGGACCGTACATACCCCCAAGTAATCCAGACTCACACAGAAGAAAAAAACTTCATCCCCTTGGACAGTCCCCTCTTCTCTTGATTGTGTCTTTATGTGTCTGTGTGTATCTGTGTGCAGGGTTTTTGAAGAGAGCATGCAAAGTGCAAACTGTAACGGCTACATTTTCTAGCGGCTGTGTTCTGTTCTGGTGATGAGGGTAGTGGGGATTGTATGGGGTTTTTATTTTGTTTCTAGATAGGAAGTAAGCAGAGCGCTTAAGGGAGCCCTAGTGGGAAGGGTTAAATGATGGCTTATGTTGTGGGAGTTGAGGTATAAAGCCTTCTTGAATGTCACTGAGATCAAGACAACTGAATATATATATATATATATATATATATGTTTAGGTCTGAATCTTTGGCCCACAGATTGTTTTTGCCTGGGTAGAGAGAGCAAGAAATGTCCTCTGTGAGGTGAGCTGTTCTTGTTGATTTCAAGCAAGATGCATATAGAGCTCTGTACTTAGTGGGTTTTGTTTGTTTTTGGTCTTGTTTTAAGTGCCGGGAAATTAGGGCAGGAATCACAGTGCTTACAGGTTGTTGTCATTACTCTTGTTTGATCTTGATTGCCTCATCAAGGTGGCAGAGTTATTCTTGAGGATCTCATCTTCCCAGAAACAGAACTTTAGAGGAAATGGCTATGGTTTAGCTTTTCAGCTGATAGGAGGTAATTAGCTTTCCACTTGGTTTTCCTCACGATTCTGGGAAAGTGTACACACTAAGAGTCTTAACTCCAGGACTTTCATCAGTGTTCTAGCATCTGTTAGTTGGTGAGTTGGTCATCGTTCCTCTTTATTGATGATGATGTGTTAGTACCGATCCTATAATTTAGAAATTATCTTGTATGTAAGAGCAGTTTGGGGTTAGGGAGGGAGAGGAGCAAAGAGGATGAAAGTAGATATTTTCTCCTAAACGCCTAGATTCTGGTTTTTCCTCAACACACTAATTTTTCAACTACAGTTGGTGGAATTAGCCAGAGAGGTAAGAAGGAAGTGAACTGAAACAATCTAGTCTAATAGGAATTTGCTTAGGAAAAAAAGGGTGAATCATAGGTCCTCAGAGTTCAGGACCCCCAAATGGAGCTAAAAATAGGGTCACTTTGCTGAATGGGCTTCATAGAGTGGCTATGACTTGATCACCCCAGTCCCTGCTGTCCTTCTGCATCCCAAGCAGCCTTCCTTCTTTGGGAAAACTTCTCTTGCTCATGTTCCTAGGAATAGAGCGAAATGGCCAGCCCTTTGCCAGGCAGCTTTGTCCCAGGCCCTCAGAGACAGGAGCATGTTAGGGTTAGAGATGCCCCAAGGCATAGGAAAGTATGGCATTCCAGTGGTAAAACTGGACTGTGCCATCATTCATTCATGCAGGTCAGCTCTGTTAAGCACTGGTTCAGAACTTGTTTTGAATCAGAGACCCTTTTGAGAATCTGATAAAAATCAGGAACTCATTTTTGGAAAAAACCCCAAAACATTAGCAATTCGCTCAGTTTTTCATACACATTTAGCAGGCTGGGGTCAAAGAAGGGGAGTTACCCTGACCCAGTATGGTCATTAGGTATTTGTGTCAAGAATTACAAGGCAAGGGTCACCAAGTGGTTTAATGAATACAATACCAGAGGCAGTATGGTACAAAGAAGATAGGGTCTGGACTTTAATGACCAGAGGGTATTGCTTACTGTCTAGTTTATTTTTTTTTTTTTAAAGTTGGGCTGACAAATCCAGCTCCTCACAAACTTTCTTCGAAAGTTTGGCAGGAGATGACTCTCCATACTTGCATAATCAGATGCATAACCTCTTAATAATCAGATGTTAGCCTCCAGCCTTTGATTTGTTTTGGTAATTGTAAGGACAGAAAGTGAAGCCCCTAAAGTGTAGGTGCCGTCATAGCGCACAACTGAAGGCAGCAGGGCCGTCTGCAGAAGGGGCACCCTGTAGGGCATTTCTGGTGCACCACTGTCTTCTCTACCTCGGTCCAACTCCACTTCCCTTGGATAAAACATAAAATAAGCAACAGCCATCAGGGGTGAATAGATTTGAATGATTTTCCCACGGGGAATCAGCCTCAAACTCTCATCTTCCTCCCAACTCTCTCTGCCACGTGTCTGTCCTACCTGCTTTAAATAAAAAATGTCTGTGTTCTCTCTGGGCAAACTGGAAAATAGAGAGATCCCGTATAAGGAACCTGTTCCCTTGTGGAGCCTCTGCTCTGTTCAGTGCCCAAGTATCTTCTCCTTTTCATCCCATCAAAGTATCTCTGTAAAGAATTTCTTAGACGGAAAAATGTGACCCAAAGTGTTAGCTTTACCCAGATCTATCTACATTTTAAGTGTTAGTTCTGGTAGTCAAAGTGAAAGAAAAAGTGTTTCCCCTGTTAAAATGATGTTGTTATGCATTTAGGGAGCAGAAGGGGTGGTAATTTGGGACAAAATCCTTCCCTTTCCAGCACTCCTGCAATCAAGTCATTGTTTCCTATTTCTGTCAAGGGCAAGGTGAGCCCTGACTCAGAACCACAGGTACCAGAAGATGGGTTCTTTCCATCTCTGTTTGCCTGGGGGTGAGTGGGGCTGGATGATAACAGAAAAGTGAAATCTATTTCCTTAGACCCCTTTGAGATCCTGATCTGGCAAAATTTCTTTTCCATGCAGTACTCTAGTAGGCCCAGGCTCTCAAAATGTGTGGTCTTCGGACCAGCACAATCAACATCACCTGAGAGCCTGTTTTAGAAATGCACATTCTCAGGCTCTACCCCAGACGAATTGAATCAGAAACTCTGAGGGTGAAGCCCAGCAATCACCTGCCTTCCTGGGTCTCTCAGGTATGCTAATGTTTGAGAACCACTGGCCTAGAGATTCAAATTTCATTTCAATCAGTGGTACCTCACCCTTTCCAAGTGGGGAGATCGGGGATCTGTTTAAGATTGGTTTATATCTGTTATCAGATTGGTTTTCTGCAACCTCTCTAGGCTAGTTGCTTTTGGGTTCTGTTCCTCTTGAGTCCCAAGGTCTTCCCTCACTTCAGTCAGTGAAAGAACTAGCTCAGTCACCAGTTTCAGAAATCAGTGGGGCAACTACTAAGCTGCTGTGATTGATTGGAGCTGGAGCTTCTAAAATGGGGACTGAGGATTTGTGGGTCCAGATATCTGAAAGGACAAAAAGGAGCAGGCACATCAAAGAAGGGAAACCCAGAGTAGAACTAAAAAACTGACACCCAAGGAAATAGTCCTCCTTTGCTAGTTATGTGGTCCTTTCCCAGGCCTAATAGTTGCCCTCGAGGCAGGCTGGGTGGGCTTTTAGCTGGGAGGTAGGAAGTACAGCCAACCGTTATAAGCCCTTAAGAACCCAAGTTTTCCAACCTCACAGTGCATTGGAGAATGATAAGGTGCTGTGCAAGGGATTTCTAACCACAGTTTGGCAGCAGGAGCATTAGGGAAACCCTAGGACACTAGGGAACCAGGCTTATTTAGTGAGATGTGACTCACGAGAGACTTGAACTCAGACCCTTTACTAGGTAGAGATATTAACCCATTAAGCCACGGCACCTATGTCAAAAATGCATTCTCCTACTTTGAAGATTCCAATTCAGGCTTCGAGAAGGAACTGTTACCTCCTCCAACTCCTCTCTTAGGCACACCCAGGAGGACAGGCCGAAATGAAAGTTGTGAACCCACCACCCCTGTGGAGATCCTCAATGCCAAAAGGTTACAGTGAACCTAAGGCCGGGAGAGGTGGTCAGCCCCTCTCTCCTAAGGCAGAAAAGCATGGCTACTGCTTTCTTCAGCCCCAGACCTCAGGCTCTCTCCCTCTGTCCCTCCCTGTCACCACCTCCATTTTCCCAATAAGAGGAGCTTTTCCTCCACTCTTAGTTCTTGTTTCTCTTTTTCAGTTTGATTGGTTTGGTTTGGTTTTTTGTTGTCTGGGAAACACCTGAGGGTGTTCCTTCTTCCCAGTCCTCCTTCCATCACAGTTCCTCTCTCTTGTCCAGTTTCTTGTTGGTCAGCCTTAAGCCTACTAGGCAGGGTCCATTCTTTATACTTCCCACTTCCTTTCTCAAATTCTTGGCTAGAGCAGCTCTGCCATCTCATCATTCTGTATCTCTCTCTTTCATGTCCAGACTTGGCCATGGCCACTGGTATTGTTATACTCAGGCTCTTTACTTTATTCCCTACAGGCTCCTCTTCCCTTGATGTAGCTTCTAAAGTGGTTCTTTCCCACTTCTTTGATGTACTCAGTCCTTTCCTGCCTCTTGTGACTCCTGAGAGCGAATCCCAATTCTACAAGCCATTTTTTGAGGGCTAACTATGTGCCAGGCACTGGCTGTTCCAACCCTGGGAGATTGTGACCACGGTTCCTACACTCAGCATGTCCCTCAGCCTAGCCTTTCCTGCCACCACTTTCCTGCCGTGCCTCCTGACACTGCGCCAAGGTGCTCTTTTCCAGGAAGCTGTGGGGAGGCAGGGTATAATATGCCCACCTGCCATCCAGCCCAACTGTTCTGTGCCTGCCAGGTTTCTAGCAATTGTCTAACTTATTTCCTTCTGATGGTACCTCTGATGGACTTGAACTTCCCACAGGATACCCTATGGGGTACCTTTGTCTGTATCTTTATGGATCTGTAATACACTCTTTATGGTCCCTATCCATTGAATAAAGGATGTATTGGCTGTGTCACTGATTTCCTCTTGGTCCTTTCCTGAGCACCGCCATTCTCAGCTTTTCAATCCTGGTAAAAAGGCTGCAACAGAGTGGGAATAGAGACTGCTCTGGGGGAAGTTGTGCAGCTATGTGTGAACCCCCTCACTGCCCCTCCTGACACATAAACCCTTACTTAGATCTCTGAGTATGCAGCCCAAGGTGGTGGTAGTGACTGCAAATTGAAGTCCTAAGCAAATTCACAATAATTGATGATTTGCAGGGAGCTGGAGGAGGTGCACACAGATGGGGTTCGGCAGGAACTGGATCCATCAGACATACTCACTTTTGAGGGTGAAGAGGTTGGGTATCTGCCGCAGCCCGCTGCAGCAAGGGTGGTCGTGAGGTGAGGTGAGGGACTGAAAAGAATGGAGAGGACCAAATGCTCTGCTGGCAAATGGCAACTTTATTCAAGGAACAGCTGTCTTATAAACAAACTGCTAACGCCTGAAGCAAGACTGCAAGGAACTAGAAACAATGTTGTTTTTCAAAATTCGTGCACTCCCTTAAGCTATCAAAAGGGCAAGAAGTTCTCATAACCATCTTGGAACATGACACCTATGCCAAAATCTTGTTATATCCTTCAAGGCTGGGAACGAGAAGGTTAGGAAAATGTCAAGGTACCCGCCGGCTCCAGGGACCAGAAACCAAGTCCATCCACCATTCTCACAGTGGAGGACTCTGTCCTTGGTCCCCTGCGGCCTGGTGGGCTCCCACAGGTATCTGGCAGGTTATCAATAGAGGGTGAAAATTTGTGTGGGAGAAAACATGGACAGCTGGCATGTGAAACCACCAGCCTCCGACCCACTGACGTGGCCTTCCAGCCCTGGAGCTTCATGGGGACAGCTAGAGGGAATGCTTTGCAGGCCTTGAGCACAGCCCAAAGGCTTTGCTCTTCCTCTGTGGGAGTCGCCTTGCACAGCTTCAAGCCTACTGCTTAGGGGTTGTTTGGCTTCTGCATCGTTCCCAGCACCAGCCAGACTGTTTGGTCGCCTGCCTCTGTGCTTCTTATGTTTTCCTGCTTTCTTGCAGTTCACACTCACTGCCCCCTGACCACTTGGTGTAAAATTTGACAAGTCCGGTCTTTCCCCCAACTAAAACGGGGAGGAGGGCAGAAACTGATAAAAGGGAGAGGGAAGACACAGCTGTGATAGTTCATGGAGGTGCCTGTGCTCTCAGGCGGCTCCCATAGGGTGTGGAAAGCCTGACTTCCTTTAACCCGTGCTTTTCCCAGGCTCAGTCAAGGCCTCTTACTGACCCTCCTCCCCAACCTCACACCGCCCTGCCACCTCAGTCTTCAGTTTCTCTCTTCCAAGTCCTTTCCTGACATGGTGCCCCCATATTAATTTCCTAAACAACCCGTTTTCCTGTCTTTGCTAGGCACTTAGGTTTTGGCTGGAGTGACTACCAGCCCAACCAGACAGCCTGGCCATGTTGGAGTTCCCTGGAGGAGGAGAAAGATGGGAGAGCTCTATTGTTTTGAGAATATTGACAAATGGAAATGTTTACATGTTTGAAAACAGCCCCCTCCTGTGTGTTTCAGAACATCCTCCCCTGCAAGAAACCACTAAATCATTAAAACACTAAATCATTAAAACAGTGTGGAAATAAATTCTAAACTTCTGACCTTTATCTACATAACAAAGATGCCTTGTAGAGTTAGAGCAGTGAGCAGAGTTAGAGCAGAGTTAGCTATAGTGAAAAAGCACTGGAATTGCAGTTAAAAACCAATTTCAAAATTGTACATATTCTAAACATCAGCTTTTTCACTTAGGATCCAAGAGACTGAGGTGAAAGTGAAATGAAACAATGCAGGCAAAAGTACAAACCACCTTATAAATGAGAAAGCTGTAATTGACAATTACGTGAAAATTTCTACCTTATTTTTCAGCAAGCCACAAATGTATAGGATTTGGAAAACACACACCAAAAAGATATGGTAAAGAGTCTCGTTTCTGTGTCTTCTCCACAATTCTGATCACCTTCCCCTGGTGACAGACAACCAGTTTTTTGGTGTATCCTTCCAGAGTTTCTTTATACAAAGAAATACATTTTCCTTCATTGGATATGTGTCTTGATTTTTTTTCACTTATATGTATCTTGGGGAGCTTTTCATAACAATACATAGAGAATCTCCCCTTTTTACAGCTGGAAGGAAGCTTCACACTTTAACCGATCTCCTCATGATATTTAGCTTATTTCCATTTTTTTGGTTACTGCAATGTGGCCCTACATACATTGAACATGAGTCCTTTCACGGGTGCATTAATGCCTAAAAGATGAATTCCTAAGTGAGGTTTTGCAGGGTGAAAGGATGTCTGCGCTCGCAGTTTGGAAAGCCAGCTTCCTTCTGTTGGGTGGCAGAGCGCTACACTCCCACTAACCTGGCGTGCGAGCGCCTGTGGTTTTCCCACAGCCTCACCAGTGGGGTAGGTTCTCAATATTTTGTATCGATTAAAAAGTCACCTTATTGTTTTAATGTGCATTTCTCATGAGTAAACTTGTACCTTTCTCATCTTTTTAAAGACCATTTGTATTTCTGTTGATTTTTTTAAGATTATTTGTTTGTTTTTAGAGAGAGAGGAAGGGAGGGAGAAAGAGAGAGAGAAACATCAATGTGTGGTTGCCTCTCACGTGGTCCCCACTGGGGACCTGGCATGCAACCCCGGCATGTGCCCTAACTGGGAATTGAACTGGCGACCCTTTGATTCGAAACTCACACTCAATCCACTGAGCTACGTCATCCAGGGATGTATTTCTGTTGGTTTTTAAAACAACCATTGAATATTTGATGCTAGAGAGCATCTAAAGTTCATGACAACTCTAACTTCCAACGGTTTTCTGATCATCATTGTTCTAGGCAGTTGAGATAAAAGGGGAGCAAAGAATGGAGGTCACGGTGTTCCATTTGCTCTGACTAAAGTTAAATACGCAAATATGCCACTAGGATGTGAGTGATGAAAAGCAGGAATTGTGTTTGACCCATCTTTATTCCCAGAGAAGGGCAGGCACTTAGTCATGGGGAACACCGGTGATAAGATTAGCTGTTCTCGGGAATCCCTTTCATAGAAGTACCCAGCTAGGATTATGGTCTAGATTATCTGGGTAGCCTGACGATGAGTGTAGGTTATTTCTCGTTCAGAAATAGGAGAAGCACTGGGCCAAACCCTGTGCTAGATGCTTCTTTACACACTCTCATTTAACTGAGGGTTAACATATAGATCACTTTTTAAATGATCAAGTCAGGGCAAAAAGTAGAAAGCCATTACAATCAGTTCCGGGAGAAGGAACTTTCTCCTGAGAGGAATTTAGGAAGAGTACTGTGGGTCCGTGGGACGGACCACTCAAGGGCAGTCTGTTCTTCTCTTGCCCCAAGGATGCCCCTACTTCTCACCTTACACGCCCCCTCCCCCAAACTGAATTTGGATGTGCAGGGGTGTGTGACATTAATTCAGTACGTCTACCTAATCCCTTGAAATTGCTGTTTTTCTTCCGCTTTCTTCTGAAAGGCATTTTCCTGGGTCCTGTAGCAATAACACAATTCCAACTCCTTTTTCTGTTTTCGCCCTGCTACAGGGCTTCCCCTCAACAACCTCTCCCCCCACCGCCTTCCCCAAGTGGACAAAGAGAAAACAGACACAAAAGCTGAAGTGATTTAAAAGGTCTTGTGAATAGCTTGTCCATTTCAATGGGTGTGAGAGCTGCTCTAATTGAAGTCGTATGGGGAAAGGCATCTGTGCCTGGAGGAGGGGAAGTTGCTCCCACACTAAGGATTCTCAGCTGCATTCCCAGGGCTTTCAGGTTTAGTCGAAGTCTTTGTGTGAGCAGCCCTTGAGATAGTTCTAACTGAAGGTGACCTCTGGGTGGTCCGTTTAACCAGCTTCTCGGGGTCCTGCTTCTTCTCTTCCCTTGGCCTCTCGTTGTCTTGTGTCCTAGGCTTGTCTTTCTTCATGGTCTGTCCTTTCCCTCCAGCAGTCATCTTGGTCTTCCTTTCCTCCTTGGCTCTGGAACGTCCCGGGTTCTTGGGTTTTGGCCTTGACTTCTTCAAGGCAGCCTCTGCCCTCGCGTTCCGTCTCCATTCCTGCCTGGCCTTCTTGGCCGCCACGCGACGCACACGGCGCTTCCGTGAGACCCGCGGCCTCACAGGGGCCCCCCTCGGGGACCCAACGCCCTCCTGCAGCTTCGGGCGTCCCGGTTTTCTCTTGGGCCTCGGAATCTTCCAGACCCTGAAATAGCCAGAGCCGTTGCTGCCGCTGATCCTCATGAGTGTGCCCTTAAAATCAGACTTGGGCATTTCGCCAGAGCGGCGGCACCACTTCCTGCGCATTTGGTAACCAGCATGTCCCAGCTCCTTCTTGAGAGTGGCCAGAGGCAGCCCGTTGTGCGAGGTGATGGAGGTGATGGCTCTGAGCAACACCTCGGACACTTTAAGCGTGAAGCGCGAGTCCCGCTTCAGTGGTGCCCTGAGGATTTTTTTAGTGGGCTGCTTGGTTTTAACTGCAGTACCTTGGGATTTGCCACTTGGTTCGGTCACCTCAGCCAAGGCCTTGGCCGCTTCGGCCATGGCCCTGCTCTGCCTTCTGCCTCCGCTGTGCTATTGATTTGGGGGCTCACCTAACAAGGAATGAGCTAGCGCTGAGGCTGGTTGGGCCACGTCACAGAGGCAGGGCTACGTTACGTCACAGAGTCAGGGCCACATCACAAAGGTAGACCCAGCCGAGAGGTTTGGGTCCTAGTGACCCCTCCTAGATGGGGTTTTTTCTTTTTCCCCTAGTAAACTACTACTTCCTTCCAGGTCTAAAGCAATCCAGATCTTCCACGTCAATGAAGAATCTCCTTTATAATCTTCCAGGTTTTGTTCCCTGCTCTTCTGCTCACACTTCTCACTGACCTTGATCTCAACCACTTTTTGAAGTTCACTAGTTTTCTGTGAAAAATAGTGCAGACCATCTACCCACATTTCCCTAAGGGGAGAGATGCTGCTCTCAACTATCCCAAACAGCCGTAGGATGCCTTTAAAAAGCAAATATGGTAGTCTGTAAGATACAGCCCCGCCCAGAAATGCCCACTTGTAGCTGCAGGTGTCCACAGCATGTCTCCCTGACTCCCTGCAAAGGAAGGGACCCCTGTGGTTCCTCTACCCTAAACAATAATTCCCACACCTAGGAAGTTCAGATGTTTCATTCCATTGGAGTGGAACAATCAGATTCCAAATCACCTAAGAACACTGGCCTAATCATTATTCTTTGAACAGATTTTGTGCTCTTCTCCCTCTAGTTCCTCCAGCATTGTATAGCCCATTTTTCTCTCCAGATAAATTCTGCTCATCATTCAAAGGCTTGCTAAATCCTTTCTTCACTGGTGTCTCAACAGACTCTCAGTCAAATGATTTCTCTCCTCTTAACCATCACAATTACTCTTGCAATCCTATACTCTTTTTTCTTTATTTTAAATTAATTTGGCATTCAAGGGTACAATGTATCACAATATTCTTTAAAAGAAAAAAATCTGAACATGGAGCCGGAAAACATGAATACATATCCTAGCTCTTTAATAGCCGTATGACATTGATACATCTCTTAATATCTTTGGATCTGACTTCAAAAAAGGGGGGAAAAAGCCAGTAGTCCCTTCCTGCCAACATCACAGAATTATTGCAAAGGCTCAGAGAAGATGATGGTAAATGACAAAAGGCTACCCAGATATAACACATGGAATTGTTTTACTTTCTGTTTGTGTCTTTCCAACTAAATGAAAAGGTCCCTGAGAGCCAGACAGTCTTTGAGTTTCCATGCCCCATCCCATACCTAACACTATCTTTCATTATACACAGAAGGCGTTTGACTGCGTCTGCTTAAACTCCTCCCCGGCGAGGAGGCTTTCTCTGGATTAGGAAGGAAACTCCCAGAAAATCAGGAGAAAGAAGCAGGATGAATTTCAAAGGAATGGAAATGAAGGGACAGAAGAAGCCAGTTGCTCACAGACCTCTTATTTTAGACAGAATTTTATTGGGAATAACTCAAAGAATACCTCATATTGCAAAGCATATCATACTTTTCCAGACGATATTCACACATACTCAGAGTCCACTGTGATATAGTTTCTTCCAGGAATCAAAGTTCTGGGAAGTAGTTTAGATCCGCACTTCTTAAGCATAAAAGCGCACTTCATAAAGTACAGGTCTAATAATTAGGTCTGGGATGGGGCCAGAAATTGCATTTCTAACAAATGCCCAGGTGATTCCATCTGGTTAAAATATGTGTTGGGTGGTAGTGGGGAGAGCACACAATGAGAAGGGAAATGCGAGCAGAAAGGGGGTGCCCAGGGCCCAGGTGTGAAGGACACAAAGCGTAATAGTGACACAGCTGTAAGTGGTCACACAGCATTAAGTGGTAAAGTTTGTATTCAAACCTGAGTCTATTTAGTTCTAAGGCCTGAGTTCTTAACAACGATACTGTGTGCCTGGTTTCCCCTTCTCCAAGATTGACCCTCCCCACCTTATATATCTCCATCATAAAGCAAGGGGAAGTTTATCTCCATAATCACAGCTCAAAATCAAGAGTATCTACAAGAGTATCACTGTACCTTCTTCCAGTGTTACTTTTAAAATATATAATCTTTATTATATTTTTTCCAGTACCATTTAGTCCCCTTATACCCCGCTCCCCCCAGAAATCACCACACTGTTGTCCATGTCCATGAGTCCTTTTTCCTTTTTGCTCAATCCCTTCACCCCCCAACCTCCCTGCCACTAGCCGTCATCTGCTCTCCATCTATGAGTCTGTCTCTGTTTTGCTTGTTAGTTCAGTTTGTTTGTTTGATTCCACAAAAGTGAAATCATATGGCATTTGCCTTTCTCTGACTGGCTTATTATTCCACTTAGCATAATGTTCTCTGGGTCCATCAATACTGTTGCAAAGGGTAAAATTTTCTTCTTTTCTATGGCTGAGTAGAATTCTATTGTGTGAATATCCCATAGTTGTTTTATCCACTCATCTATTGATGGGCACTTGGGCTGCTTCCATATCTTGGCAATTGTAAATAACACGGCAATAAACATAGGGGTACTTATGTTCTTTCAAATTAGTGTTTCGTGTTCCTTCAGATATAGTCTCAAAGTGGAATTGCTGGGTCAAAAGACAGATCCATTTTTAATTTTTTGAGGTATCTCCATATTGCTTTCCACAGTGGCTGGAACAGTCTGCATTTCCACCAACAGTGCAAAAATGTTCCCTTTTCTCCACATCCTCACCAGCACTTGTTGTTTTTTGATTTACCGATCGATGATAGCCATTCTGACAGATGTGAGATGGCATCTCATTGTTGTTTTTATTTGTGTTTCTCTGATCATTAGTGATGTGGAGCATCTTTCATATGTCTACTGGCCATCTGTATGTCCTTTTTGGAGAAGTGTCTATTCAGTTCCTTTGCCCATCTTTTAATTGGGCTGTTTGGTTTTTTGGTGTTGAGTTGTGTAAGTACTTTACAAATTTTGAATGTACCAGTATTAAATCAGGGCAGAGTATTGTGAACCTGAGGCTCGCCAAGGGCAGGGGACTAACACATCAGTACATGGACAGCGCACAGTGGAAGAGTTGCCAGATGCAGAGTCAGAGCCACAGGACTCAGACTTTCTCCTGTTTGTGTGGTCTCTTGGTCTGGCTATACTTCCTTGTTGTGTAGACCCGTGGCCACAGGATGGGGCAACCTCCAGAGGAAAGAAGAGGGAAAAAAGTATGCTTTAAGAGGAGGAGGGAAGTCATTGAAATCTGACCTTCAGGTCATCTGATTCCAGGTAAAAATAGGTGGAGGCACACAGTGGTATCATCATGAAAAACAAGAATCAAATCAAACAACCATGTTTATTAATGCCCCTGTGATCACAAAGGAGACCAATTAGAAACCTCTGGGAAAGCCTGAAATGAAAGGAAAAAATATACAGGGTCCGGCAGAAGGAAGACCTGCTTGAGTGTGGTTGGTAGGGTAATATTATGTGTGTAATGATTTATTGTTTTAATTTGAACATTTCACCTAAAATGTCATATGGTGTGCTTGAGTGTACTGTTGTTATCCTACAGAATTAATGCTTATGGTTTTGTAATAAAAGATTTTGTAATAAAAAGGGGGCGTTATTTATGCTGGACCCTATATATAAAAAACATATCAGCCCTGGCTGGTGTGGCTTAGTGGATTGAGCACTGGCCTGTGAACCAAAAGGGTCACAGGTTCTATTCCCAGTCAGGGCACATGCCTGGGTTGTAGGCCAGGTCACCAGTAGGGGGTGCATGAGAGGCAACCACATACTGATGTTTCTCTCCCTCTCTCCCTTCCTTCCCCTCTCTCTGAAAATAAATAAATAAAATCTTACAAGAAAAAAAAAGTATCAAAAACACGTATGGCAAAAAACCAAACATTTCCATTTATATACAACCATTTATTTCTATATAAGTTTCTGTACAAATATGTTGTGAGTAATAGGAGAATAACAAAAATGAGAGGTAAGAAATAAATGCCCACTTCTACTCAGCTGGCTTAGAGAACAAGAAATCCAGCTGACGTTTTCCATGGCACCAATCCCTTAGAGTCCTTTTCTTACTCTTTAGAATAAATCTACTTGCCAGCTGCTCTTGACACCGCAAAAGGAAAAAATACTTCAGAAAAAATTTATTTAGTAACAGTCAATACAAACCAGTATTTACCCCTAATTAAGAGATACAAACACAAGCTCCAGAAAGACAACCTTCCCTTCCAATTTGAATAGTCTCTTATCATAAGCCAGAAGTTATCACATAGAGAGGACACCGCCACCCTGTTGTGAGAAAGAGCAACAGTCTTAACTTCTGGACACCTTGTGGGTTAGGGATGGGGGTGGGGGTGTGTCGAGAGGGGATACTAGGGAACGATGTCTAGCTTAAATCCTCCTGCTTCAAGTTCCAGAGCAAGATCCTTTTGTTCTCAGTTGGTAACAAGAATCTTCCTTTAGGCCTCTATGAAGTCTCTAGAGGAACTTGGTTGATTTAGACTTTAATTACTGTACTAAAATTTGAGAACATCAGAGATTTCAATTAATCTCACTCCCTCATACAGAGTTACACAGCTCTAACTTCACTAAGGATAACTCCATGCCAGAGAGCAGCAAAAATTAGTAGCACATTTTGATCTAACCTCAATCTGCAACTCATTGCCCCTCCCTAATCCACATGCCTGGGATTCCAAGGCTTTTGGTCTTTCTGGTTCAATTATTTTGCAGTGAGTCCATTTACCACTAGGCAAACTGAATAACAGAAACATTGTCAACAATGTATTATAACTCCCCCACTGACCTTAAACTGCTAGTTCTTTTTTCCAAAAAGTAACTTTTCTTCTCATTTTGTTTTATATTCTAAGACCTTTTTCTCCTCCTGAACTATTATGTACCTTCCACTCTAATGTGAATGACCCCACAGGAGTTATTTGAGCAAATAAGCCCACCAGTTCACTGTGGCTTTGGGGAAGACTACAGTGGCTCACAAAAAGGAATGCAAAAATAAAATAATGAGATTCCTAAAAAACATGGAGACAGTCTGGGAATTGGGCATTTATCCTTTTACTCTTCAGCACAATTTTTAAGAAGTGAGGTCAGAGAAGCTAGATCCAGGTGATCACACTGGATGACCAGGCACATCTGTCAGCAACTAGCCTGAAAAAAAATGCCCCCCCCAAAATGCCAACAAGAGAGAAAGATGAACTTTACTATTACCAAAATCCCACCCAATTCCGTTTCTCACCCAAACAAAGGTGTGTTATATAAATTAAAGCTCTCATCCACTCATTATTAATAGTCATGAGTCCAAGGACCATTCCACTACAGTCAGTTAATTCTCAAACTGAAAACCCACTTCTCTGAGGCTTTCTGCTTTCGGCATGAGCCTTGGGGCCTCCCAAGGCTCAGTTAGGCTGCAGGCCCACAGCAAATCCACATTCTGGACATCATTTAATTTTTTTATAGAGATTCCTAGCCATCCACCCTCTGTCAAATTCCCAGAATATCACACAAATAAAGCCAAGGCAGAAACATTGCTATATGACATACAGCAACCATTTACCATACATATGTAACTGCTTTTGTAGTCTGAGAATTAAAACATTCCAGACCTACATGCCCAATATGATATGTATGGTACTACAACCCCAATACAGAGAAACTTATTTATATTCTAATATCTAAATACCTAAGCTTCACAAAATCCAAATTTCCTAATTAAAAATTGCTTTCCACCAGATTAAGTGACCGTGGAAATAAATGCTCACCCTAAAGAATAAATGCTCATGCTAAAGAGTGCAAGCCTTATTTGGACTCCCAATTCCCCATTTACATTCTAGAATTATACTGCATAACTTCTCCCATTTATTTTATTTTATTTTATTTTTTTAATTGTTCAAGTACAGTTTTCTGTCTTTTACTCCCATCCCAGTCCACCCCGCAGCCCTCCCCACCTCCTGCTTCTCCCATTTTTTCCTTCAAAATTCCAGTTTTAAATATTTCAATTAAAAAAAACCCACTAAATTCTTTATTTCCTGGGAAAATCATTCTTAGTTTTCAATTTTAATCCAAATTCTGCTCCCATGATTTTTCCTCAGGCTTGGATCCATCTAGGGAAAAAGAGGCACTTTTTATTCAAGGTCTACAAATCTGGCATTGCAATTAAAATACCACCAATTCTTTCGACAACACTGAAAAGTGGATAATGTTACTCATATTTACAGATGGGAAGGTAAATGGCATGCCAAAGGGAAAGTTCAGAAGGAGCATTCTCTACGCCTCACAGGTACACCCAGCAAAGATTCTTATTTTCCACCTTCCATCTGGAGAAGAAAAATTGCCACCTCAGATCTTTTCCATATCATCTCACTAATCAAATCTTTGAGCAAGAAAGTCACATGGCCCTTTCTTTGCTGTAATTTCTACCATAGTAGTTATGTCAGTTATCAATTTATCATCCCTCGGCACCAAATTCAGCCTTTGTTGCCTGATATGTAAAATGGATCTGGGCCCTTTAAATATTTTCCCCTTTTTAGTTGATATGATGCTAAACTTCGTCAGCAGATAGCTCTGGAGAGACATTGCAGAAGGAAAGAGTTTTCCTGTCTGGTTCCAGTTTTCCTGGGCCTCCCCTTCATCAGGTTCCCAGAGCAGAGGTTTGGAAAGCTGTGGCCCATGGGCCAAATCCAACCTGCCGTCTGCTTTTGTGTGGCTTGTGTGCAGCTCTGAACTGGGCTAGCACTTTGAACTGCAGAGAACAAGACAGTGTGTCCCCACTCAGAGTGTCCCATTTATGATCCAAAATTAATCAACATAACTAAGTAGGAAACCTAAACAGCTCCCAAAAGAAAAGGCAAACAACAGATGCCAATCCCAAAATGGCCTAACTGCCAGATTAACAGATTTTAAAGCAGCTATTATAACCATGCTCCAGAAAGTCAGGGCTATTGAGATGAATGGAAAGACAGAAGTTTTCCAAAAAAAAAAAAAGAAAGAAAGAAAAGAAAACAGGAGTTATATTTTAATAAATAAATTTTATAGTGGAAATTTTTAATAACAGGAATTTTGAAATTCACTGTAGAGCAGGGGTGTCCAACTCATCTTCACCAGGGGCCACATCAGCCTCGCAGTTGCCTTCAAAGGGCTGAATGAATTTCAATTCCTTAACAGCTAAGGAGTAGTTACATTTATACAGTCCTAAAATTATGTCGTGTAGAGAGTCAGAATAAGTAGAGGTGCTAGAAGACTGAACTTTAAGATAGAAAGTATCCAATATAAGCAAGAGAAGGGAAAAAAATGAAAAGAATTGAGAACAGTCTTTGAGACTGTGGGACAATTTCAAAAGGACCAGTATTCAAATTACAAAGTCCAGAGGAAGAGGATAAAGAGATTGAAGTAGGGGAAAAGTACATGTTTGAAGAAATCATGGTAGAAAATTTGGTGAAAGGCATAAATATATAGATCCAAGAATCACAGCCAAACCCAAATGGGTAAACTTGAAGAAAACCATTGTTACCAACATCGTAATCAAACTGCTTAAAACCAAAACATAAAGACAAAACCTGAAAGTGGACAAAGAAATACAACACATAGGGGAACAAAATTCAAATGATTACATTCAGACCAGAAGTCAGTGCAACATTTTTTTAATGACTAATTATTGTCCAGATGGCTTCTGAAATCTAATTGTGGGTTGAAAATCAAACATAATGTTTGCATGTAACTGGATGAGCAATTGTACATTGAAAAAAAGGAAATACAGAATAATGCACTAAATTTTAATATCTTCTCTGCATAAGAAGGATTAGAGAGAAAAAGAAAAGGTTTTACTATTCTCTAGGGTAGTGAGTCTCAAAATGTAGTCCTTATAGCCCTGGGGGAGCCAAGACTTTCAGGAAACTATAATGAGATCAAAACTTTTCGTAATTCTAAGATGTTATTTACCTGTGTTGTCATTGACTTTGACAGGGCAGAACCAACAAGTGGGTAAAACTGCTGCCTCTTAGCATGAATCCGGGCAGTGGCACCAGACTGTGCTAGACAGAGGACACCATATTCTTTACCTCTACGCACTCATAGAAAAGAAGGAAAAGGAAGCAATTTTCATTTCAAATATCTTCAGTGAAGAAAAAGAATGATCATTTTATCAAATCTCAATCCTGGAGTAACCTTCTTTTTAATATTCTGTGTGGCAAAATGGGAAGTATACACAGAGCACTTCTGCAAAGTGCTAGAGTTTAGTGGTTGTCTCAGGATTCTGTGCAATTGTCGCAAGGTGAACAAGCCACTTTTTCATAAAACACTGTGTAACTTGATGGAACAACCGGCACCCAAATGATGGTTATTCAAATTTGGGTTTTTGACACACAGCCTCAAAAACAAAGTGACTATAATTTCATACAAAACAACACACAGGATTTATTACCAATGGTAAAATCAGTCTTCCGAGAAAAAAAATTTTTTAGAAGACCTGTATCAGCTAAAACAAGTTTGATATCTTCCCAAAACTTTCTGTTGAGATCAGTGATGATATTAACAATCTTGATTTTGGATAGTGCACAGAGAAATGTGTCAGTTTGTGGAAGATCTGCCTAAATCAATGAATTAATATTTTCCAAATGGCCAATGTATCGCAATTTTACAATGTAAGTTTACAAAGCTATATATGGGTGAAAAATTCATTCAAAGTACAAGAGAGACCATTAGTTTTTAATATAATGGGGTATGAAAAGCTCATTAATATGGTCTCAGATTTCACACTGCAACTAACCTTTAAGAAACTACAACTTGTAGTTTAAGTATAGTGTCAACAAAGAATATCCACAATTATCTGAAAAGGCTACTCAAATATTCTCCCCTTCCCAACATTATCTGTGTGAGGCTCAATTTTCTACATAACGTTAAACACAGCAACATATGCAGCCTTCAGCAATTATCCATTCCCAAGGATAAATATGAGAATTCACAAAAATACTATGAACGAAGAGTTATTTTCAACTCTTTGGTGTTATATCTGTCCTTACAGGGCACAAGAGTCCATAGTGGGGAAAATCTCTATAAATGGGATTGATATGCAAAGGCTTTCAGCATAAAGTTTTTCCCTTACTGTTTACATAAGAATTCACACTGGGGAGAAATCCTATGAATGCCATGATTATGTGAAAATCTTCAGGAAGCACTCATATTTGATATACACATGAGAGCTCACATTGGAGAAAACCTGTAATTGTAATCAATAGGGAAAGTCCTTCAGAAGAGGCTTTTCCCTTAGTGTACACAACAGAATAAAATGAAATTCAGTGACTGGGAAAGACTTCAGTGTTATCCCTTTATGATCACCTTTTAGGAAACATATTTCAAACCATACCAGAGAAAAGCCCTATGAATGTAATCAGTATAGAAAATCCTTCCCCTGTAGCTCTTCATTTACTATGGATAAGAGAGTACTCAGTGGGGAGAACCCCTATGAGTGCAATCAGTATTGAAAGGCATTTATGGCTCTTTCATCCTTTAGGCGACAAAAAAGAATTCACACTTGTAGGGGAGCTTTGCCTGCAGAGCCCATTCCCCACCCCCCTGCCCCACTGCCTTGGATGAGAATAAGTCTACCAAGACATGATCTGCTTGGGGATGAAAGGAGACCGATCTCTCAAAGGAGAATGACCAAGAACCTGTTCCTCAATGGGCATTTATTGGGTTTAATTTGCACAGGAATACAGGGTATTACATAAAATACATAAAACTCACCTATCATTGTCAGGTGGAATGATTAAACAATAGATAACATTGAAAGAACTATGAGGGCTCCTGAGTCAGGGTCAGATAGTTAAAGGGCCACAAAACTTTAGGGAACAAACTCACTTAATGTTTGAATTCTTATCATTTAAATTGAGGTTTAGCAGAGTAGGTTTCCTAGGATTTTATGCATTCTTTCTTAGGCCTGATCACCCTAAGGAACCTACCCTTTCCAGCACATAGCCGTACCCACCTCCAGCATTGTTTCAGGCTTAAGTCAGGAGGGAGACATAAAGCAGCCAAGAGACTAGGAGACTTCTTGTAGACAGAATGAGGACTCAGGCTATGTCAAAGCCAAGGGGGGTGAGGGTTCATCACCCCCTTTTTCTGTAGCCCCCTGAGTCCTTCCCTGAGGGCCCCTTCAAGACCATGCCTGTCTTAGGTTGTCCCTCCTTTGAGGAATCTTACCTGTCATTGGCTAACCAGTCATCTTCCCAGGGCCAAGAAGGGTCAAAGGAAAGGGGACAGAGGTGGTGCCCCTACAAGGAAGATAAGCTGTGTCTCCTAAGTGGCTTATGGTCCCAAGGTCTTTCTACTCAGCCTTAGCTATGAGGGGTTACAGTTCCCAACACACACTGAACAGAAATCTTATGAATGTAATCAATGATTATGGGCAATTTCTCTCTCCTTAGGTAATGGATGAGCAATAACACCAGAGAGAGATATTTTGAATGTCACCAAAGTGAATGAATCTTCCATTTTGCACAAATCACACAACAGGAATACATGAGGAGTGTGTATCCCTCCTGATTTACATTGGCGAAAATTTCTTTAATGTAATTAGTGGGGCCAGCTTCATGGGCATGTACTAATGCAATTACACAGGGCTCTGTGCCTAAGTTTAATACTGAGGTTGCCATCTTAAAATTCTTAATAATCTCATTGTTGAGTGTATGTTTTATAAGTGAAGAACCCTATTCTTGAAGGCTAGAAGTTCATGCCCAGTCTGGCCTCCTGCCACCTCGCTGCCTCCAGGGGAGGTATATAGGTTCCATATATCAATATATATGAGAGCTCTTGTATAGATTATTTTATATATTAATATTCTTTTTACAGCTAAGTATTATACAGAAAGTCTCCTTTGACACTAACATACACAAATATGCCAAAAAGAGATATATCCTTCTCTACAAATCCTAAAAGAAATAAATCTGTGGACTTGTGGACCTAGGCTGGAAATCTACATTATTTACCAATACTACAGCCACAAGCCAGGAACACACATAACAGATTAAAAAGTTAACTTTACAAGGCACTTAAACTGACTCAGAAGCTATGTTCTTAAAAATGTAGAATTCATTAAAGAACCTTGGGTATTAAAAAACATAGAATTCTACAACTCATGAATTATAAACTGCCACAAAATGACAGCAAGTACTGGAAAATGACACCACGTACTTCAACCCACCCTCAAAGAAGCAGCTTTGTCCCTCAGCAATCAGGGTGCTCTTCGAAAATAACATTGGATCCTCGCTGACCTATCGTCTTCCACCTTTATTGGATTTCAGAAAACTGAGATGCTCTTTCTTTGCTGTTGATTTTCAGTTTTCCTTAGTAGGTGCTTGGTTACCTTCCCCTTCATAGTTACTGCCTCACTTTCTTACCTACTGCCCCCTTCAGCTGTAAAAGGAGCACATGAAAGTTATGTTTATAGTTATTTTCTCAAACTATTTTAAAAACCAATGAGGAAAAAACCTTTAGGGTCTCTATCAAGCTTTAGGAGGGAAGAAAGTATTTTAAACATTAGAAAAAAGTTGGATTTCAGGATTAGTGTCTCCAAAGTTCTTAATTTCTAGAAGAAGGTAAAATCTCCTTCGTCTCCTATTTCAGAATCCTAGAATATGACTTTTCCAAAGAAAAGGACCAAACTACATGTAAAGTACCGAGTTTGTGGAGAACTATTATTTTGGCACTTTACAAACTTTCAGATACACCTTTTCCCTAATCCACTAGCTGCTTTTATCTAGGCATTCTTCACAACGTCGTCACTTAAATGGGTCCTTGTTCATAATCCAGTCACCTTAACATCCTTAAGACACAGGCACCAAGTCTCCTTGTCATATGTCAATAATATCAGCAGTGCCTGTAGATAAAATTAAAGATATTTGAGTTCTAAAAAATTGAAATAATATGTTAAGCTACTTCTGCCCTGTCTGCAGTCTCTGAATTTAAAGTTCTTTTTCTTTTCAAATAATCTTTATATTCTATTTTTCTGACTCATTACATAGAAAGTGACTTGTTTATAGTGTAGACTTAATAAATATTTATTGAAATTTACCACTGATTACTTTTATATTTATGCTACTGTCAATGCCCTTAAGTCACCGGAACTCATTAAACAAATTAGATCTCGTACTCATTGTAGCAAGTGAGAACACACGCCATGGGGAGTTGTGGAGTACCTCAGTAGGAATATATCAGAAAGAACTAATTCTGGAGTTTGGGCTTTGGTTGGATAATTTGGGGGAGAATCCAAGGAAGCAGAGGTTCTAGTTTTGGTATTGTCAAAAAGCAGGAGCAACTCTGTGATTGGCTATTTAATCAATTTTGTCTATAGGGAGGGCAAACGAGAGCAAAGGTAAAGCTATAATTGCTTTTAAAAATAGCAGTCATTCATTTGAGTGATAGGGAAATGTTTGGCATTTCGGGATTGTACAGTGATCTTGTCTGAAGCGGACATTCTTGTGAGATTGTTTATGCCCAACAGGAGGACAGCATATAGCACCACTGGGCCAAATGAGTGCCTGGGTATTGGGGGCAGGTATTGTTCCTTTCTCACTACATTCCATTAAAAGAAACCTCATATTTGCTGATTTCACTCAAGAATTGTAAAAGATAATTTTGCTTTGCTATTGGTGTTCAACTCTCTCCCAGCTAACATGAGGGCTTGCTTCTGCTTTACCAATTGCAGCTTTATCCATTTGATTCCTTCACTTCTTAGATAATAGTTAAGATGACCAATCAGAATTGCCCCACTTTCTAACAGACTCTTTCCAAAGCTAACACAAGTCCAAATCACAAAACAATCCCCTCCTCCTAGGATGTCCCCATGGTGCACAGTGTCTGCTGGTGCAACAGTAGACCCAACTCTTATTTGCCTATAGGTGAGTTTCCTGGTCTTTAGCTGGTGGGCACAGACATCTAGGTGTTGATTGCTCTCATGCATGATACTGGTGTTTTTCCTCATCTTTCTTTTGTCCCTTAACCTTGTTTATGCTGCATCTGTTACTGATAAGTTTCTAATTTTATTTTGTCAATATTATCAGTTTTCTCCTTTGTGACTGTCTTCCTATCTTAGATCACAAAAGTAGTATTTTCTATTTTCTTTTAATATTTTAACTTTTTAAATGTTTAGCTCTTTAATCCCTCTGTACCTTAATTTCATGTGCAGATAATGAGGACTGTAGTTCGCTGTAAATCTTCAGGATTAAAATTCACACCCCTCACTTTCTTTGGGCAGCTTTCCTTGACTCCCCGTCTCCATTTCGGCAGTCTGGGTTAAGAATCCTTGTGTTTTGTTCCCATAGTACACATCACAACCATCATCACTCTGTCTTAGAATAGACTGCTTGAGAGCAAGGGCAGCGTTTTATTTATTGCTTTACTTTCGTGTCTAGCGTGTCGCCTATGCTATAGTTCAGTAAAGATTTACCAATTGACCAACTGCCCCCCTTACTTCATTTCTTAGAGAGCAAGAGCCAGATCTTCCTTGGTGGACCTCTACTTGTGGTTGTTGGTTTAAAACTTAGAGAAACTAGAATTTTCCTTGCTGCCTCATGGCTATGATAACATGGCAGGTTTTTTCACGTGGGCATCATCAGTTCTACACTACGATTGGCTAAGAAATTTAAGAAACTGACTGCTTATCTCACTCCCATTGGCATTTTTCTCCCCGCCTACTGCACAAAATATTTAAAATAGTAAAAATAATTCTTACCTGACAGAGCAAACAAAGGCAAGCCCATTTTGCTTAAGGGTCATAGTTTGCTCACCCCTATGCTATATCCATGAGATTTCATTGTTCCTTTTGGGAAGGAAGGAGGGAGATGTAAAATGTGGGCATTTACAATTGGAGAGCAAGCTGGATATCCAAACTGAATATTCAATTTAAATATAGGCCAAAGTTAGGTATATCGCCTCATTTGGAACCCAGGCATTTTATTTTGTTTTATTTTTGTTGGTGTTGTTAGCTTTATTTTTTCAATTGTAGTTGACATTAAATATTATTTTATATTAGTTTCAGGTATATGGTATAATGTTTAGACATTTATATAATTTATAAAGTGATCCCCCTCATAATACAATATTATTGGCTATATTCCTTTTGCTGTACTTTACATCCCCATGACTATTTTGTCATTAATTTAATTTTTTTCAATTACAGTTGGCATTCAATATTATTTTATATTAGCTTCAGGCATATAACATAGTGTTTAGACAATTTTATGATCTGTGAAGTGATCCCTCCAATAATTTCAGTACCCAGCTGGCACCATATATGCAGTTATTACAATATTATTGACTATATTCCCTTTGATGCAATCCACATCCCCATGACTATTTTGTAGCTAAGAATTTGTACCTTTTAATCCCTTTACCTTTTTCAGCCAGCCACTCTTACTCCCCTCTCATCTGAGACTCCTCAGTTTGTTCTCTGTATGTTTCTGTTTCATTTGTCCATTTACTTCGTTTTTTTAGATTCCATGTAAATAAAATCATATGGTACTTGTCTTTATCTGACTTATTCCACTTAGCATAGTACCCACTAGGTCCATCTATGTTGTTGCAAATGGCAAGATTTCATTTTTTTTATAGCCAAATAATATTCCATTGTATATATATACACCACATCTTCTTTATTCACTCGTCTATTGATGGGCACTTGGGCTGCTTCCACATCCTGGCTTTGTGTATGGTCTTGCAATAAACATAGGGGTGCATATATCTTTTTTAATTAGTGTTTTATTTATTTATTTTCTAAATATATTTTATTGATTATACCATTACAGTTGTTCTATTCCTCCCCTTCATTCCCCTCCACCTGCACACTCCCTCCCCCACCATTCTCCCCCCCTTAGTTTATAACCACGGGTCTCAAGTTCTTTAGATTCTATATTTCCCCCACTATTCTCGCCCTCCCCCCATCTATTTTCTACCTACCATCTATGCTATTTTCTGTGCCTTCTCCCCCCTTCTCCCCCTCCCACCCCCCTGTTTCTAACCCTCCATGTGTTCTTCATTTCTATGGTTCCACTCCTGATCTAGCTGTCCTCTTAGTTTGCTTTTGTTTTAGGTGTGGTTGTTAATAACTGTGTGTTTGCTGTCCTTTCACTGTTCATATTTTTCATCTTCTTTTTCTTATATAAGTCCCTTTAGCATTTCATATACTAAGGGCTTGGTGATGATGAACTCCTTGAATTTGACCTTATCTGAGAAGCACTTTATCTGTCCTTCATTCTAAATGAAAGTTTTGCTGGATAAAGCAATCTTGGCTGTAGGTCTTTGGATTTCATGACTTGGAATACTTCTTTCCAGCCCCTTCTTGCCTGTAAGGTCTCTTTTGAGAAATCCGTTGACAGTCTGATGGGTTCTCCTTTGTAGGTGACTGTCCCCTTATCCCTTGATGCTTCTAGGATTCTCTCCTTCATTTTGGTCTTGGCTAATGTAATTATGATGTGCCTTGGTGTGTTCCTTCTTGGGTCCAACTTCTTTGGCACTCTCTGAGCTTCCTGGATTTCCTGGAAGTCTATTTCCTTTGCCAGACTGGGGAAGTTCTCCTTTATTATTTGTTCAAATACATTTTCCACTCGTGGCTGTTTCTTTCCCCCTTCTGGTACCCCTATAATTCGGATGTTGGAATGTTCAAAGATGTCCTGGAGGTTCCTAAGCCTCTCCTCATTCTTTTGAATTCTCATTTCTTCATTCCTTTCTGGTGGGATGTTTTGTTCTTCCTTCTGGTTCATTCCATTGATTTGAGTCCCAGTTTCCTTTCCATCACTATTGGTTTCCTGGACATCTCCCTTCATTTCAATTAGTTTAGCCTTCATATGTTCCTCTAATTTGTGACTATAATCTACCAGTTCTGTGAGCATCCTGATAAATAGTGTCTTGAATTGTGCTTCTGAGAGGCTGGCAATTTCTCGGTCGCTGAGAGTTATTGGCTCTGGGACTTTGAGTTCTTCTTGCACCATCTTTTGGGCTGTTCGTGCCTGTGACATAGCAGGATCAGAGCCCTAAAGTGTTCACTAGAACAGGGCAACGAAGTTGCTGGGTTGTGACGTTGTATGTAGGGGCAGGGTTAAAGAGGGACAATGGCTTCCCGACTGTCGCCTGCCGCCGCGGCCCCCACTGGCGCTGCAGCCACCACACTGCACGCGAGTGTGCCACCGCCATTTGCCCTCCACCACTGGGTTCACCCCTTGGGGCCTGTGTGGTCTGTCTCACTGTGCGCGAATGTGCGACCCTGGTCAGTCTGCCCCACACCCCGACTGGTTCCGGGCTGCCTTCGCGCCCAGGTCGGGGGATCTGTCCTGCCCGACCCAGCTCCGCTGCTGGCTCCGCCTCTCTTACCATCCCCATTGAACGGTTCGTAGTTGTCAGACTTCCGTATAATTCCATTTTCTGGTCTTTGGGTGTGTCCTAGTTCTCCAAACCTTTGTTGTGTTCAAACTTGGTTGTGGGAGAAGGCACTGTGTTTCCACCTATGCCTCCATCTTGGCGGAAGTCTGAATTAGTGTTTTAGATTTCTTTGGATATATCCCCAGAAGTGGAATTGCTGGGTCATAAGATAGTTCTATCCTTAAAATTTTGAGAAAAGTCCATACTGTTTTCTGCAGTGGCTGTACCAATTTGAATCCCACCAACAATTCATGAGGGGAACCCAGAGATTTTAAATATTATTTTGATTTTGATTAACATAATTCATGCACTAAATATAGTCAAATAATATTGAAAGACTTATTGTAAAAATAATGGCTCCCTACCCTACTTCCCCAAGTCCTCCTCCCTAGAGGCAACAGCTTTTGACTCCTTTTCTAGCTTTGTCTTCTGTCTTTCATATATCTCCCTTTACTTACCTCCATATTTCTAAATATCTTGTTCACTCACTGAACATTCCCTGGGGCAGGACATCACTCAGGTGAAGAAGTTAAACTTGAAATGGTGTACATGAGGAAGGTTTTATTTAGCTGGAGGAGCAAATACTTTGGACATTTCTGGAGGCTGGAGAATTTCTGGAATGAGGTAGAAGAAACTTTCTGCATGGTATTAGTATTCGTGGATAGCATAATAAATCTGTATGTTGGCATTTCCCATGTGGTCGGTCATTCATTTAATAAATTGTCGGAGAATAGAGTTCTACAGAACAAGGAATTCTCGCTGTTCACTGGTGTATCCCTGGCACCGAGAGCAGTGCCTGAAAAGGATAGGCATTCTGTACCCACTTGTGCAATGAATAAATGAGTGGGGCTGACACAGACAACACCCATGTCCCAAGTCACATGTCCTCTCTGAACACTAGTTCTGGGTAATGCCAGGTAGTTCCTTTCAGTGGGACAGATCCCCTCAGTGACTCCACATTTCTGCTTTTCAGTGAGCTGTGGGAAGCCCTGGGAGAGCAGAGGGGGAAAGGAGATGCCTAGGGTGCGAGTAGCTGGAGGAGGGACTAGAACAAGGAGCCCCAGGCCTGGGATGTCTTGTCATAAGTTTCCCTCTGATTTTCTTTTTTATACTCTTGCTCTAACCTAAGGTAATACCAATAAAAGAGTGTTCTAAATCTGTGTGGATAGGGTGGGGGTAGCTGGAAGCACAAATCTGTCAATTATTTGCACACCCAAGTACAATTTAGAGAATCCACACAGATCTCTGTCCTCTCCAGTTCAGATGCCTCTCTCTAGATCATGTTAAAATTAATTTGTTTATTAATTTCTGATTTTTCTCTGATTATGCAAAGCACTGTTGGATATTTATTAAAATACTCTTCCACTTTAAGAATTTATCATACAGAAATAGTTGTTCAACTGTGCCAAGCATATGTGTATAAGATGTTTATTTACTTGTAACAGTGAGAGTTTATAAACCCAATTACCCAACAATAGGAAAACTGTTCAATCAGTTAGGACCCATCTGTGAAGACAGTGCATGCAACAGTGGTTAACAGCATCAGCTCTAGAGCTCAAATGTCTAGCTTTAAGTCCTGGCTCTGCTATTTGCTAGTTGGGTGACAAAACCTCAATTTCCAGACCTACAAAACGGAAAATATATACTAGTCCCTGCCTAATACAGTTACTATGTAACTTTGAGAAAATTATTTCATCTGCTTGATCTACTTTTTTCACCAGTAAAATAAGAGTGGTAATGTCTTCCTTTCTATTAAGAAAATGATGACCATATATATTTATGGATTGAATCTTCACAAAAGACATGTAACACAGGTACTATTATTAGTCTCATTTCACAGGTGAAAAATACTGAGGTAAAAAGACATTAAATAACTTGTCCAAGGTCATGGGCTTTATAGATACTCTATATGTGATAGCTGCTATTTCTGAAGTAAGGCACACTATATCTGTTGGGATGCTTTCAGAGGCATGTAATATAAATACAACCAAAAGTGACAAAACAATGAATATATTGTTAAATCATATAACAAGTACTATAGTGATGAATGATCCAGGGTTGATTTATTCAACAACTCAATAATCTCACCAGAAGTCCAGGTGTTTTCTAAATCTTTCTGCCCTGACATCCTCACCTGGTTTGCCCTCTAAGGATGCCACGTGCTTTCAGGATGGCGGACGTGGTTCTAAACATCAAATGCCAAAAACCACATTCAGAGGAGCAGAAAGTGTCCCTGTGTTTGTGTCCCCTTTAAGAATGAAGGTGATCTTCCCAGAAACCTCCTGGGGGATTAGCTGGGAAGAGACTCGGCTACCACAGGAGCATTTGGTCATTAGGGAGAGGGGGAACTAAATTAAGAATGTATTAGAGAGAATGAAGAGAGGCACTGTTGTTTATGTTTTTGTTTAATTTCCCTTGAATGTGGACTGGACTTACTAACTTGCTCTTAATAAATATAATACAGGAAAAATGATGGGATGTCACTACCATAATTAAGTTATAAGAGACTTTAACTTTCATCTGGCTGACATTTTCTGTCTGGCTCTTCTTGTGCATTTACTATGATGAAGCAAAGTGGACAGGCCCATGCGTTCAGGAACTGAGGACAGCCTTTCGTCAGCTGCTAGGGTGGAACTGATGCCTCAGTCCAAACAAGCGTTCAGCATACTAAATAAATATCCAATGTGCTGGAGATTTTTCTTTTGCCCTTACAAATCCATTCCCCACCCTTCTCAATGCCCCCAGGGAATTATCAGGATGGTCTTCATCGGGGGCTTCCCTTCCTTCAGGCTCCATTTGGCACTGGCTGGATATGAGAGGTAGAATAGAAAGTGAGTTCTGGGAGTTTATTCTCCCAGCAATCTCTCTGTGAATGTGCACTTTTTTGGAAATAGGGTCTTTGTAGATATAATCAAGGTAACATTGGATCATAGTGGATTAGGGTAGACCCCTATCCAATGATTGGTATCCTTATAAGAAGAGGGAAATTTGGACACAGACATATCAGAAGAAGCCATGTGATAGTGGAATAACGGGTCTACAAGCCAAAGAATGCCAAGGATTTCCAGCAACTATCACAGGAAAAGAGGCATGGAACAGATATTCCCTCTAAGCTTCCAGAAGGAACCAACCCTGCCAACAACTTGATTTTGGGCTTCTAGCTTCTAAAACAGAAAGAACAAATTTGTGTTTTAAACAACATCATTTGTGCAGTTTGCAGTAATTTGTTATGGCATCCGTAGGGAACAAATATATTATCAATCATTTTTGGTGTTATGTTAAGGAATCTTAACTCTGTGCTGAATGGCTCCATTACCATTTTTTAAATAAAGTTTGCATTCTTTTTTCAAAAGTTCTCATTTGTTTATTTTTAGAAAGAGGGAAAAGGATGGAGAAAGGGAGAGAAACATCAATGTGTGGTTGCCTCTTGCATGCCCCCTACCAGGAATCTGGCCTGCAACCCAGGCCTGTGCCCTGACTGGGAATCGAGTCAGCGACCCTTTGGTTCACAGGTCAGCACTCAATCCACTGAGCCACACCAGCCAGGGCTCCATTACCATTTTAATGTGTTTTTTCCTGATTATCATTGTAAAACATGCTATCAAAACTATAGAAAAGTTTAAAGAAAAATAACATTAGGGAATATCTGTAGTACTTCTTTGGTTATCATTTTGGTAAATTTCCATTTATTCCTTGACTAAATGTGATTTTATATAGCTTTTTCACATGATATGTAGAGTCCTTTATCCTGGTTTTTAGCTAAAAATTATTGGTAAAAAGGTATTTGGGAGTAAACAATATAAATATTTTTATGACTGCATAAAATGCCATTATATATTAACATGTGTTCCATATTTTACTTAGCAGTCCATCTATTGTTGAATAATTGGATGGGTTTTTTGGTTGTTGTTGTTGTTATTGTAAACAATCTGTGATGCAGGCTACGATGAGATAAAGGTCTTCTTTCCAGAACAGGATTTAATCTGGCTACTGGCGATTGGGATAGATTGGAGAAGTGCATATTAACAGGGATGTCCCAAAGTCAGAGACCAGGTTCCATTGACTAATCCAGAAGCTACTGCAAAGGAAAGATTTAGGATGGGAGTACAGAGGGCCTTCCAGGGACAGTCTTCAAGTTACACAGCAGGGAGAGCTGTCCCTGAAATTTCCAGGTTACTCATTATACTTGGAACAAGACCTGCAGGGACATCTCCTGGACATGTGCCCTTTTCTCACTCTTAACAAATCCCACGTGTTCCTTGTCTTCTTTGGGCTGTGACTTAGGGAGTTCCTGCAGGCATCTTCCTAACTAACCTCCCGAGACTCATTTAGAATAACAACAAAACTCAGGCTGACCCTACCTGATCTGAACCAAAGTGGCCTGTAGGGATTCTCACACTTGGAACCTCTAGGGTCTCTAAGCAGCAAATGCTAATAGGGCACAGAGCATCTCAATTTCACTCTACCTTCTCCTCGCCTTAGGCCTATTCCCAGAGACACCAGAGAAGGAGGGATGAGGAGGAGGGGGGATAAGGAGCTCAGGCTGGGCAGAGACTGGCTGGGATCCAATTGCCACCTCAGAGTCTGCTCAACACTATTACTAGGTTTCCCCAGATAGAAAGTTTGGAAATTCAAAGTCATTTCTATTGGCCTATCTAGGATGTGCTGGAGAATGATTCACATTATAATTCCTTGGGGGTGATAACAGGCTTTTACTTGAGATTGTTAAATCTAGAAAAAGATCAATCCATTATTTGCTTTTTTTTTTTTTTTTTTTGGTCAACTCCAGAAAGAAGTACAGCAAGCTCATATCCTGGACAAAGAATCTTTGTAATGAGTTTGGAAGACTTTCAAGCAGGATGGGCTCCTCCCCAAGAAACTGAGTTGCAGGGAAGTTATCCAGGTGCCCAATCTATGGAGACCCTTTCCCCTCACTATAGAGCTAGAAAATGTTCAGATCATTTCCTCATTCTTTCATTCAAAACACGTTCAGTCTGCTGTGTGCCAAGCAGGATCTGCATATTATGGGAGAGAGATGAATAAAATATAGTCTTTGCCTAAGAGAGGTAAAAATCTGGCAGGAACGAGAAGTCATTCAAAAGCAATTACTGCAAGAGTTAGGGAATATTAAGTACTATAAATGAGGCACAAACATATATCAGAGAATGTCCAGCCATGGACACCATACCCAATTTCTGGCTGGAGAGATTAAGAGAGGCCTCAGGGAGGACTGGACATTTAACCTGGGTCTTTATATTTTTCAAATGTCCTCTCTTTTTTTTCTCCATGGTCACTGCTCTGGATCAAATCTTCATTATTCATTCATTCACTAACTCACTTATTCAACATATTTTTTTTAACCTACAAAGTGCCAAGGTCAAGGCCAAGTGTGGTACAACAGTGGACAGCACAGAAATGGCTATTGTCTTCATAGAGCTTACACTCTAATTGAAGCAAGTGAACAGAAAAATAGAGTTATGACGGAATGAAACAAAGAACTACGTAGAGAACGGTAAGGGGATGAAGTTTAGAGAGAAAGGTCAGAGAAGTCCTATCTGAAAAAATGATATACTTGTATAAGCTAAGAGTTAAGGAATGAGAATGAGCTAGTCAAGGCAAAAAATAGGAAAAGAGCATTCTAGAGAGATATAATAGCATATGCAAAGGCAATGAAATAGGAATGGGCTGGAAAGGTTTAAATTCCTTTTTTAAGTATATTTTATTGATTATGCTGATACAATTTCCCAATTTCTCCCCTTTATCCCCCCTCCCCCCTGCACCCCCAAAACTCCAGCATCCCCTGCCTTAGTTCATGTCCATGGGTTGTACATATAAGTTCTTTGACTTCTCCCTTTCCTATACTGTTGGGGACCGCCCTGCCTGGTTTCAGGAATTGTAAACCGTCTCCCATATCTAAGGCTGTGAGCGACCTCCAGAATGCAAGCCACTGAAGAGACAAGGCTTGTCTCTGGCAGCAGATGCTGCCCCTGCTTCATCTCCCTGCCCCCAGAGTATGGTCGGATGGTCAGAGACAGGTGAGACCCCTCAGAGGAGGGGCAACCTAGGCCAGACACAATCACTTGGGAGGCCATCATGGAAGGACTCAGGGGGGCTGCGACAAAGAGGCAGTGATGGACCCTTGCACCTCCCCCCCCCCGCTGGGCTTTGATGAAGCCAGAGTCCCCATGTCCTCTGGGAGAAGCACTTCCTGGCTCTAATCCACTTAAGCCTAAAAACCTATGATAGAGAAGGAGGTGCAAGCCTTGTGCTGGGAATGACGGGCTCCCTGGGTAATTAGGACTGAGAAGGACTATGTGAAACCCTGTGAGACCAGCTTTGTTTAAGAATGCTTTCAGTTAGATGATAAGGGCCCGAGCAGAAGAAGAAAGAAGAGTTTATGTTCCCAAAGTTCTGTAGCCTTTTAGCTGACAGGCCCCGATTTAGAAGAAACCCTAATGGTTCTTTGTATACGATCTACTGTTTACTGCTTGACAATGATTAATAAGCTATACCTGAACTCCTGTGCAAAAATTCCAATAAAAGCCTGACTAGGCAAGGGTCAGGGCGCCCTCTCTCCCCTGGTGAGAGAGTTGTCCTGCTGCAGCAACTCTCTCTCCTTTTGAGAGAGTTGCCGGGCCTCTCCAAGCCGCTCTCCTCTTGAGAGGGTGGCGAGGCCATTCTGAGGCTCTGCCCCCTTGAGGGAGTAGCCTTGCGGGCCTTTTTCCTCCACAGGACTTGGTAGTCTGTGTGAATTTGTCTCATGTCTCATCCATGATGCCGCGGGCACTGCTTGTCAGTACACAAGTCACTGCCATTTTTGACCCCACCCCCATCTATTTAATGCCTACCAATGCTTCTTCTTCCCTGTACCTTTTCTCCCCTGGTCATCCTTCCATCCTCCCCGCTGGAAACCCTCCATGTGATGTCCATTTCTTTGATTGTTTCTGTTCTAGTTGTTTGCTTAGTTTTGGGGGGGGGGTGTTTTTCTTTATTTTTTAGTTTCATTTGTTGTAAGTTTGTTGTCATTTCACTGTTCATGTAAATGATCTTCTTGATCTTCTTTTGATCTTCTTTTTCTTAGATAAATCCCTTTAACATTTCATATCATAAGGGCTTGGTGATGATGATCTCCTTGAACTTGACCTTATCTGGGAAGCATTTTATCTGCCTTCCCATTCCAAGTGAAAGCTTTGCTGGATAGAGCAATCTTGGATGTAGGTCCTTGCCTTTCATGACTTGGAATACTTCTTTCCAGCCCCTTCTTGCCTGTAAGGTCTCTTTTGAGAAATCAGCTCATTGTATTATGGGAACTCCTTTGTAGGTAACTCTCTCCTTTCCTCTTGCTGCTTTTAAGATTCTCTCTTTATCTTTAATCTTGGATAACTTAATGGTCATGTGCCTTGGTGTGTTCTTCTTTGAGTCCAACTTCTTTGGGACTCTCTGGGCTTCCTGAAGTTCCTGGAAGTCTATTTCCTTCACCAGATTGGGGTAGTTTTCCTTCATTATTTGTTCAAATAAGTTTTTAATTTCTTGCTGTTGTTCTTCTCCTTCTGGCACCCCTATAATTCTGATATTGGAATGTTTCAAGTTGTCCCAGAGGTTGCTAAGTCTCTCTTCATTTTTTTGAGTTCTTGTTTCCTCATTCTGTTTCGGTTGGATGTTTATTTTTTCCTTTTGTTCCAAATCGTTGCTTTGAGTCCTGGTTTCCTTCCTGTCACTGTTGGTTCCCTGAATATTTTGCTTTATTTCATTTCGGGTATCTTTCATTTGTTCTTTCATTTTTTGACCAAGCTCAATCAGTTCTGTGGGCATTTTGATTACCAGGGCTTTAAATTCTCCATCAGATAGGTTGGCTATCTCCTCATCGCTTAGCTCTCTTTCTGAAGTTTTGCTCTGTTCTTTCATTTGGGCCCTATTTCTTTGTCTCTGAACACCTGTTAAGTTTTAAGGGGGGCGGGGCCTTAGGTAGTCACCAGAGGGGGGCAACCCTCCTTGCTGTGCTGTGGCACTACCTGTGGAAAAAGGGCCTGAGAGGGAACAGTGTGGCTCGCCTGAGTGGCTCTAGCCCACTTTTCAACAAACTGTCATGTGAGACTGGGAGTTTCTCCCACTGTGACAAACCCTGCCGTAGTCCACAGTCAGCTGAGTCTCCATTTCCCTTTCAGTCAGCCCCGCCCAACTTGCCACCTTACCCTAGCTTCTCTCCATCCAACACCTTACCAGTCTGGTTGCTTTGGTTGACTGTTTCTTTAATTACTTGGTTGTCGGAGTTCCATGCAGTTTGATTTTCTGGCACTTCTGGGTGTTTATTGATTTTAGACTGATTGTTATCCTCCTTTTGGTTGTGCGAGAGAGTGAAGAATTTCTACATATGCCTCCATCTTTGTCAAAACTCCAGGTTTAAGTTTCTGAAATAAGACTCATGTGGTTGGAATATAATGAATAAAGAAAAAAAAACAGAATGAAATTGGAGAGATAGGTAGAGGAGCATAATACATGGCCTTGAATGGTATTTTTAAAAGTTTAAATTTTATTCCAAGTACAATAGAAACTTGTTTTTTTTTTCAATGTGAGTGAACAATGAAAACTGATTTACATTTTGAGATCAGTCTTTCTGTGGTGAGGAACATTGATAGAATGAGGGTAGAAGTAAAATTGAGAAGACCAGTTAGGAGGCTCTTGGAGTCTGGCAGGAGATGGTAGTATCTTGGATTAAGAAAAAAATGTATGAATTCTGTATGTACTTTGACAAAGGACTCAGTAGGACATCCTCATGGATTAGCTGTGGGGAATGAGGAAAACAGAGAAATTGAAGATGACCCCCGGGTTTCTGGAATGGGTAATTGCACAGGTTGACTTAATAGACTAGTTGCTCACTTCTTGGAATAGGATAATGTCCCTACCCATTGTCATGTGACTATACAGTCCTTCCCAATGAACCTGGTCTTGGCATTGTGACTTTCCTTGTGTACTAGAATGTAGGCAGAAGTGATAGTTTGCTAGTATATTCAAGATCATCTCATAGTTGCAAAAGATCTTCAGACCGCAATGACTGGAATGTCTTCATTCCAGGCAATAACACAGGGAAGGGGAAGAGACAAAGGTCAGCCACCCGGCCTTTAAAGGAAACCCCATCCAGAAACTTCTGCTTATATGTATCTCATGGTGAGGACTTAGTCAAATGACTACCTCTATATTCAGAAAGTCTGAAAAAAATGTTTTTCTTCTCCTTTTCAGCTGAGCACACTGTTAAACTCAATAAGGCTAGGATTTGGTTTAAAAAAATAATAAGAGTAAAAATGAATATGGGATAGGTATCTGTTGTTTTAAGAAGGAAAAAGTTAGCAGCGGAGAGACTGACTAAAATGAGAATAGGAGGCCATCTGCATTGTTGGAGACCTTAATGAGAACAGTTCCTGGGGAAGCGGAAGGGAAACCAGATTGCAACAGGCTAAGAAACACGAAGAAGTAGAGATAATTTATAAAGACAATTTTTTAAGGAAAATTTCCTTGAAGACTAAAGGAAATTAGAAGGAATTGAGATGATAACTGGAAGGAAAGTGAGGTCAACTGAGAAATTCTCCAAAATTAGAGATACTACATCATGGTTATTTTCAAGTATAATACTATATCCTGCAGTCTCTTCTGCCCTACATACAATGCCTGGCTTTCAACCAAAAATGAGGAGACACACTTTTTTAAAAAGCAAGAAGAAGACAAAAACAAAAAAAGATGAACCAGTTGTTTACCTTATCAGACATGGAACTTAAAATCATTCTGATTAATATGTGAAAGGCTGAAGTAGAGAAGATGGGCAATATACATCAACAGTTAAATAAATACCAGGCAGAAGTGGGAACTACAGGAAAGGGGCAAATAAAATACTAGAAAAAACAAGAAACATGGTAATAGTGATGAAGAATGCCTCCAGTGGGCGCCTAAGTCGGCTTGACACAGCCAAGGTGGGAAAATGAGTGAACTGGAAGGACAATAGAAATTACAATACTGAAACACAAAAACAAAAAAGAGGGAAAAACAATACTCAAGGGTTGTGTGATAATATAAAACAGTCTGACATACATATAATTATGATTTTAGAAGAAGAGAGAACAGAGTAGAAAAACGTTTGAATAAACAATGGCTAAGAATTTTTTTAAAGAGTGAAAGATGTCAAACTACAGATACAAGAAATTCAGAGACTCACAATAATATAAATACCAACATATACACACAGACATACAAGACACATCATATTCAAACATGTGAGAATCAAAGATGAAGAGGAAATCTTGAAGGCAGCCAAAGAAAAAGACATTATACAGAGGAACAAAAGATTATAATTATAGCATACATCAGAAACAAAGTATATATACTCAAATATAATTGTACCTGTATCATTTCTGTATAGTTTTTATCCTACTCAGGTAAATACCAAGGAATGCTATTACTGGGCCATATGGAAAGGGTATGTTTCATTTTGCCAAAAATTGTCAAACTGTCTTCTGAAGTGATTGTGCCAATTCACAGTCCGGCCAGCGATGAATAGGGGTCCGTGTTGCTCCAGACCCCCATCAGCATTCAGTGTTGTTAGCGTGGGAATGGCCTCTGGGAGAAGAGACTCAAGAGGGTCATCCATGACTTCAAAAGATTTTTCCAAGGCTGAGAAGGTTGCAAAAATCGACAAGGCTGTGTCTGAGGTAGAAAACACCTGTAACCTGGAAGTCGATGAGGGTGACACTGAGGAGTCCCTAGAGGTGATTCCTGAGGAATGGACTAATGAGGAATTTTTGGAACTGGAACAGGAACTCATAGCCGAAGAAGAAGCAAGAGAAAAAGAAACTGCAGGAGGAGACAAAGAATAACTCCCAGGAAAACATCAGAGTGAAAGGTTTAGGAGAAGCTTTTGCAAACCTCAACAAGCTTCTTTAGAAGTATGAAGACATGGACCCCAAAATGAAAAGTTTTTATTAATAGAGAGCAATGTCCATGGTACATTATTGACTTTCAAGTAAATTTATGATGGAATAAGAGAAACAAACCAAGCAAATCACTGTGGACATATTTCTGAAAAGAGTGACGCTTTCTCTAGAAGAGCCTCAGGCGGGGCCTCCGGAGATGCTCAGGAAGAAGAAGGCTTTTTATCACGGGAGATGACAGCTCTGGTGGCACAAGATGTGGAGGGAGAAGACAGTTCTCAACCTGTGTAGACCTCAGTTAATGTGTGCATGTCTTACTTTTTAACAAAAAATTAAAAGGTAAAAACAGTTAAATATAGGATATAAAGAGAAAACACTTTTGTTCAGCTGTACAGGATGTGTTTAAAGTTAGAGTAAGCTAAGGATAATTTGTTATTAAAGAAAGAAATTTTAAAATAAATTGAGTGTAGCTCAAGTGTACACTGTTTGTAAAGTCTATATAGTGGACAGTAATACCCTAGCCCTCACAGTCACCCACCCCTCACTCAGTGACTCACCCAGAGAAACTTCGTTTTGCATGCTCCATTCATGCTAAGTGCCCTGTTCAGGTGTACCACTTTTCATCTTTTAGACCATATTTTTACTGTACCTTTTCTATGTTTAGATGTATTTAGACCCACAAATACTTGTCATTGTGTCACAGTTGGCTAGAATACTCAGTACAGTAACGTGCTGTACGGGTTTGTAGCCTAGGAGCAACAGACTTTAGCATATAGCCTAGGTGTGCTATGCGATGTACTATCGAGGTGTTCGTGAGTGCACTTTGTGATGTTCCCACAACAACAAAATTGCCTAAAACACATTTCTCTGGGGAAAGAATGTATCCCCAGGGTTAAGCAACACACGACTACAATAAAACTAGAAATAAATAACAAATGTTTAATAATACCTTTCCACCAGAAAACTGTAAAACCTTGTATTAAACAATTCCTGGGTGACCATGGATATATAATTAAAATGGCAGAATGTCTAAAAGTAATCATAATGAACACATTACCTTTAAGAACTTATGAAGTTCATTTAAATCAGTAATTAAAAAATGAAATAGTAATCAAAGACAACTCTCTCTGGCCTTAAACACTTATATCAATGCAAATAAATCAATTAAATCCCTAATTTAAAAGTAACAAGTAAAAGGAATAAAGCATAAGGAAGAAAAAATAAAGATAAAAGCACAAATTAATGAAGTAGAGAAAATGCTATGTTTGCGTAAATGAAAATCCTGCTTCTTTGAAACAAAATAGATACACTACTAGCTAACCTAAGGGAAAAAAGAGAAAGAATAAACATACAAAATGCAAAGATAACTATTGAAACAGGAAATTTACAAAATCCGTGGAGGTGGACTGCAGACCTTGGGCAAATAAACGTGAAATGCTCGATGGAGGTATGCTCCCTCAGTCTAGCAGAGAATCTACAAGGAAGCAAAAATGCAAAACAAATCCTATAGTTCATATCATACTTAAGATATTGAATACATTTTCCCTTAGATGAGGAGTAAAACAACTATTTCCATCAAGTGGAAAGCATGGAACAAAAGGAGGTTACTATTGTTCACATCGAAAGTAATACAATAATTACTAAATAATGATATGAGAATAAACTCTGTTCCACATACTCATAATTGTAAACCCTCTTTTGCCCACCCTGTGTTTTTATTCAGTATTACACTGGATAAAATATTCTGCAATTCTGCTTGTGGCGGGGGGTGGGGTGCGGAGTATGAAACTAAATCAGAATGTCTAGGGCCTTTTATCGAATGGCAAGGAGCCTCCCAGAGGATCCTAGGGCTGGTCTAATCTACTCAAACTCCTGAGACTTCAAGAAAGGAGGGGTCGGGTGAGTGCAGGGTGGTGGTGATGAGAGAGTGAGAGAGCAAGCATGGAGAGTAGAGTCAGAGGAAGTAGAGAATCAGGAACTCACACTCTAAACGAGCAGCACATGCAGGTGAGGACACAGGTTGTGTTATCAGACTCACTACACCCTCACTCTGGGTCTGGTAACACAGCCAGGGTCCTCAGGTGCATGTGCTGAAGCCCACAGAGAAGGTCAGTAAATGTGTTTCCTTCTGTGTTGAAATCTGACTGTGCCTCTGCCTCTGCTGACATGCACGGGAGATTAACACTTACTGGCTCCCTCGGCAGCCGCCTGGGTTCAGATCACACCAGGACTCTGCACGCAACGGCCATAGATGAGATGCCACAGATCTTGCCTCCGTTAACCTCTCCCTGGTTCTGATTTTTCCTCTCTAAATGTCCAGCTGTGCCTCTGCTTTCCCACCTCTCTGTCCAGTTAGTTGCCTCTTCCTCTGAATCTCCCCTTCATGTCTCCAAGGCTCTCTGAGTCTGCCCACCTGCCCTCCTGGCTCTGCTGAGGGTCAGATGTCTTGGATGACAGGACTGACCTTGTTCTGAGGTGATCTATCTACAAGGCAGAAAGAGCTCAGAGACCAGACGAGTTCTTCTCAGAGTCACCTGGTTAAAGTGAGAAGCTTCCAAATGTCTAGACTGGGAAGTTGGTTCCGTATCATCCAAGGTCATTGTGCTGCTGTGGGCCTCTCAGTCTGTTTTCTATTTGGCGTTTCATTTTTCTGTTGTTTTTTTTCTGTCCGTCTCTCTCCCTTTTTTGTTTTGTTTCTGCCTGCCTTCCACATGTCTTTCATCTCCCTCTCTCTAGATCCTCCCGGCCTTTTATTATTTTTCCATGTTCTTTCAACATAAATAGCAGAAAGGGCACTGTCCCAGGAGCCAGGAAAATTCTTTGTGGCCTTGAACCACAAAGGCTTTGAGGATACTGAAAGTCCATAATTGAAGTTTTGCCTCTATCCCTCTTTAGCTACATGACAAGTCAGGTCACTTACTTTTTCCTGGGGCTTCATTTCCCCATCTTTCAGTCGTGTGAGAGGCACCTTTCTAGAGCGTGAAGTTCCTCAGAGTTGTTGTAAGGAGCCAGTGAGAGACTCTAGACCATGGAGAGTCACAGGAATGGGAGGGATTGTTGTGAGTACTGTTTCCACAATCTATTTTTGTCTCTTCTTATTTCTAACATTCAATTATATCCCTATTTACTTCATCTTCTGTTTTTGGCTCATCTGCCTTTTCTTATTTTATCTACTTCACAATTTACTTCTCTTCTTCCCCATCTGTGCTTTTCCCTTGATCCATTTGCCTCTGTAAATAACTTTCCTGTTTATCTGTGCATTTTTCTTTTCTACTCCTTTGCAAAAAGATGGCTAAGGGGTATCAAAGAGTTGATGAATATATTATAAAGTAAGGTCAATAACATGAAGATTCAGTTTTTCCCTTATTAGTAAGATCTACAGAGCTAAATAAAATTTTTTTAAAGTAGGACAAGGAGTCAGATAGGACTGCAGTTTAATCTGCTATACAAAAGAATTTCCTGATCCAAAAAAATGACTTGTTTTAAAACCATGGTTTCTACCCAGAAATTTTCCACAGTAGTGGAATATTGGTTCAAGACATTAAAAGATTTCTTCCAAGATAGGAGGTGCAAATAAAGAGAGAAAAGAAGTAAAGGAGAAGGTAATGAACATGCACTAAGCAATTACTATTCGTCAGTCACCTTAAGTATATCATTTTCATTATCACTTAATCTGTACACCAATCAAAAAGTCAGAGAGGGCTCATTGAAAGCAGGGCCAGCCGCTCCAATCCAGGTCCCTGCAAGCTGTGCATGCACTGAAGCAACCATGTCTATGGGACCTACAGTTGGCATTGATCTTGGCACTACCTACTCTTGTATGGGTGTCTTTGAGCACAGAAAAGTGGAAATAATTGCCAACAATCAGCAAAACTGATTAGGTTATGTCACCCTAAGTTATGTCACCATTACTGGTGCCGAATGATTGATCAACGATGCTACAAAGAATCAGCTTGCAATAAATCCTACCAACATGCTGTTTGATGCCAAATGCTTAATTGGATGTACATTTGATGATGCTATTGTCCAATCTGATATGATTGGCCCTTCATGGTGGTGAATGATGCTGGCATCGCCAAGGTCTGAGTAGAATACAAGGGAGAGACAAAACATTTCTATCCAGGAAAGGTGTCATCTATGGTTTTGACAAAGATGAAGGAAATCACAGAAGCCTTCCTTGGGAAGACTGTTACCGATGCTGTTGTCACAGTACCTGCCTATTTCAATAACTCTCAGTGTCAGGGTACTAAAGATGAGGAACTATTGCTGGTCTCAATGTACTTTGAATCATCAATGAGCCAACCACTGCTGCTATTGCTTATGGCTTAGGCAAAAAGTTTGAAACTAAGAGAAACCTGCTGATCTTTGACATGGGAGGTGGCACCTTGGGTGTGTCAATTCTCACAACTGAAGATGGAATCTTTGAGGTCAAATCTATAGCTGGGGACACACACTTGGTGGAGAGGAGTTTGACAACAAAATGGTCAACCATTTCATTGTAGAGTCCAAGCATACACATAAAAAGGACATCAGTGAGAGCAAGAGTTTTTGAGGGCTGTTCTTGCCTTCAGTATGAACATGCTAAGCACATTCTCTCTTCCAGCATCCAGGCCAGTATTGAGCTTGATTCTCTCTATGAAGGAATTGACTTCTATACCTCTATAAACCATGCCTGATTTGAAGAATTGAATGCTGACCTTTTCTGTGGCACCCTGGACCCTATAGAGAAAACCCTGCAGGATGCCAATCCTGACAGGTCCCAGATCCACAATATTGTCCTGGTGGGTTGCTCCACCTATATTCCCAAGATTCAGAAATTCCTGCAGGAATTTTTTAATGGAAAAGAGTTGAATAAGAGCATCAACCTTAATGAGGTTGTTGCTGAAGGTGCAGTTGTCCAGGCAGCCATCCTCTCTGGAGATAAATCTGAAAATGTTCAAGATTTGCTGCTGTTGGATGTCATTCCCATTTCCCGTGGCACTGAGACTGCAGGTGGAGCCATGACTGTCCTCCAAGAGCAATACTATATTCCTATCAAGCAGACATCGGCCTTCACTGCCTATTCTTGCAACCGGCCTGGTGTGCTCATTCAGGTTTATGGAGGATTCACACTTTCAGCCTGTGTGAATCTTTTGTTCTGAAGTGGGTCTCTTGTAGACAGCATATCATATTTTGCTATGTATAGTGCACACATTTTTGCCCAAATTTTTGAGGGATAAATAAGGATACTAATTGTACATACATAGACCTAAAACTGCAGGTATACATTATACGTGTCAAAATTTGGTATATGTGGGTGGTGTTTTCTTATCTATTCAGCTACCCTATGTATTTTGATTGGGGCATTTAATCCATTTACATTTTTAAAAAATATTTTTTATTGATTATACCATTACAGTTGTTGTTCTATTCCCCCTCCACCCAGCACAACCCCTCCCCCACCATTCCCCCGTTTAGTTTATGACCATGTGATTCAAGTTCTTTAGATTCTATATTTCCCCTACTATTCCTGCCCTCCTCCCCTATCTATTTTCTACCTACTGTCTATGCTATTTTCAGTACCTTCTCCCCCCTTCTCCTCCCACTCCCCTGTTGCTAACCCTCCATGTGTTCTTCATTTCTATGGTTCCACTCCTGATCTAGCTGTCCTCTTGGTTTGCTTTTGTTTTAGGTGTGGTTGTTAATAATTGTGAGTTTGCTGTCATTTTACTGTTCATATTTTTCATCTTCTTTTTCTTAGATAAGTCCCTTTAACATTTCATATAATAAGGGCTTGGTGATGATGAACTCCTTGAACTTGACCTTATCTGAGAAGTGCTTTAACTGCTCTCCCATTCTAAATGAAAGCTTTGCTGGATAGAGCAATCTTGGCTGTAGGTCTTTGGATTTCATGACTTGGAATACTTCTTTCCAGCCCCTTCTTGCCTGTAAGGTCTCTTTTGAGAAATCAGCTGACAGTCTGATGGGAACTCCTTTGTGGGTGACTGTCCCCTTATCCCTTGATGCTTCTAGGATTGTCTCCTTCATTTTAATCTCGGGCAATGTAATTATGTTGTGCCTTGGTGTGTTCCTTCTTGGGTCCAACTTCTTTGGGACTCTCTGAGCTTCCTGGATTTCCTGGAAGTCTATTTCCTTTGCCAGACTAGGGAAGTTCTCCTTTATTATTTGTTCAAATAAGTTTTCCACTCGTGGCTGTTTCTTTTCCTTTTCTGGTATCCCTATAATTCGGATGTTGGAATGTTTAAAGATGTCCTGGAGGTTCCTAAGCCTCTCCTCATTTTTTTTGAATTCTTGTTTCTTTATTCTTTTCTGGTGGGATGTTTCGTTCTTCCTTCTGGTCCATTCCATTGANTTTCTTAGATAAGTCCCTTTAACATTTCATATAATAAGGGCTTGGTGATGATGAACTCCTTGAACTTGCCCTTATCTGAGAAGCACTTTATCTGTCCTTCCATTCTAAATGAAAGCTTTGCTGGATAGAGCAGTCTTGGATGTAGGTCTTTGGATTTCATGACTTGGAATACTTCTTTCCAGCCCCTTCTTGCCTGTAAGGTCTCTTTTGAGAAATCAGCTGACAGTCTGATGGGAACTCCTTTGTGGGTGACTGTCCCCTTATCTGTTGCTGCTTCTAGGATTGTCTTCTTCATTTTAATCTCGGGCAATGTAATTACGTTGTGCCTTGGTGTGTTCCTTCTTGGGTCCAACTTCTTTGGGACTCTCTGAGCTTCCTAGATTTCCTGGAAGTCTATTTCCTTTGCCAGACTAGGGAAGTTCTCCTTTATTATTTGTTCAAATAAGTTTTCCACTGGTGGCTGTTTCTTTTCCTTTTCTGGTACCCCTATAATTCGGATGTTGGAATGTTTAAAGATGCCCTGGAGGTTCCTAAGCCTCTCCTCATTTTTTTGAATTCTTGTTTCTTTATTCTTTTCTGGTTGGATGTTTCGTTCTTCCTTCTGGTCCACTCCCTTGATTTGAGTCCCAGTTTCCTTTCTATCACTATTGGTTCCCTGTGCATTTTTCTTCTTTTCAATTAGTTTAGCCTTCATATGTTCCTCTAATTTGTGACTATAATCAACCAGTTCTGTGAGCATCCTGATCACCAGTATTTTGAACTGTGCATCTGAGAGGTTTGCTATTTCTTGGTCGCTTAGAGTTATCATTTCTGGGGCTTTGAGTTTCTTGAGCCATATTTTGGACTGTTTGTGCCTGGTATGATGTATGAGGAGCAGAGCCCTAGGTGTTCACTAGGGCGGGGCAACTCAGTCACTGGGTTGTGACACTGTATGTGGGAGCGGGGTCAAAGGAAATCAGTGGTGATCCCCTCTGCCTCCTCCCTCCACCAGGGCCTTGCGGTCCCATCTCACTGCTCACTCCTCTGCTGGTTTATCTGCGCAGGAATGTGTGACCACACTCAGCCTGCCCCACACCCTCACTGGGTCCGTGATGCTACCCCAGCTGCCTGCACACCTGGGTTGCCTGGGTCGCCTGGGTTGGGGGAGCCTTCCTGCCTGACCCTGCTCCACTGCTGGCTCCACCCCTCTTACTGGTCCCAGTTGAATGGTTCGTTGTTGTCAGACTTCCGTATAGTTTAGTTTTCTGTTCTTTGGCTGTGTCTTTGTTTACTAAACCTTTGTTGTATTCAAACTTGGTTGTGGGAGAAGGCACAGTGTTTCCACCTACACCTCCATCTTGGCAGAAGTCCCTAATCCATTTACATTTAAGGTTATTATTGATAAGTGTTTGGTCATTGCCATTTTTTCCCTTTGTGCTTGTGTCCCACCCCACCCCACATCCCCTGCCCTTTCTTCCCCTCTCTCTTTCTTCTTCTTAAAGTAGTCCCTTTAGCATTTCTTGCAATGCTAGTTTGGTGGAGCTATACTCTCTTATCCTTTTTTTTTTTTGGTCTGAAAAACTGCTTATTTCTCCTTCCATTTTGAATTAGAGACTTGCTGAATACAGGAGTCTTGGTTACAGATCCTTGCTTTTCATTACTTGGATTATTTCATGCCAGTCCCTTCTGGCTTATAGTGTTTCTGTTGAGAAGTCAGCTGACAGCCTTATCAAAGATCCATTGTGTGTTACCAGCTGTTTCTCTTTTGTTGCCTTTAGGAGTCTCCCATTGTCTTTAAGTTTTGCCATTTTTATTGTGAAGTGTTTTGGAGTGGGCCTCTTTGGGTTCATCTCGATTGGGACCCTCTGTGCTTCCTGAATTTGTGTGACTTTTTCCCTCACCAAGTTAGGGAAGTTTTCTGTCTTCTTTTTTCAAACAGATTTTTTATCAATTGCTCATCTCCTCTCCTTCTGGTAGCCCTGTAATGTGGATATTGTTATATTTTATGTAACAATAGCTCCCTTAAACTATCTTCATTTTGTTTGTTTGTTTGTTTGTTTGTTTTATTGCTCTGACTGGGTGCTTTTTCTCTACTTTGTCTTCCAGCTCACTGATGTCATCCTCTGCTTCATCTATCCTGCTTTTAATTCCTTCCACTGTATTCTCCATTTCAGATATTGTATTTCTACCTGGTTCTTATTCATAGTTTCTATGTCCTTTCCATGCTTATGTAGTTCCCACTAATTTTCTTGTAGTTCTAAGTTCCTTGGGCATCCTTATAACCATTACTTTGGATTCTATTTCTGATAAGTTGCTTGCCTCAATTTCATTTAGCTCTTTTTAAAGGAATTCCTGCTTTCCTTTCTATTGGGGTTGTGTTCCTTGTCTTCTCATTTTAAGTGACTCTTTTCGTTTGTTTCTATGTATTAGATTGATCTGCTTTGACTTTCTGTCTTCATCGTGTGGCCTTCTGTGTTAGGAGCCCTGTGGGTCTCAGTGGTGCAGTGTCCTTGATCTCCTATGCTGTTGTACAGGTGCTGACAGAACAAAAGAAACAGCATGGAAAACAAAACCCACACCAGCAACCGTCCAACCCACAACAACAGAAATATCAATGACAAATGAGCAGAGGTTAATAAAGGTGGAAAGTAAATAAGAATGTTATAAAAAATGTAAAACAGTGCTCACTTCGGCAGCACATATACTAAAAAATGTAAAACAGAATATGATATGACTAAGGGAAAGAAAAATGATTTTGAGAGGTAGAGGAAGGAGAAATAATGAGAGTAGGGAATAGAAACAAGGTGAAGAAAGGGAAATATAAAATCTAAAGCATAAATAAGAAAGGGAAGGAAGAAGGCAAAATGGAGTAAGACAAAGAAAGAGTAAAATATGAAAGTTGAAATAAAAAAAGGTAGTGAACTAATAGGAACAAAACTGAAGAAAAAGAAAAAATTATTTAAAAGCTATGCAAAAGAAAAAACCTTGCAAACAATGAAGAAGAATGAGGTGGAATTCATCTCAGCAAAGTTCAGTGCTTGGCTGCAGGCCTCTCCTTCTAGACTTTAGTCTGGCAATGTCAGACATCAACCCCATCTAGCTCTAGGCAGCCTGTTCATGACTATAAGCGACCCACAGTTTGGGGCTGTCTTTGGGCTTGGCTGCATCTGGGATGGTCCTCGCTGTTCTGCTCTGCCGGCTTTTTATCAGCACAAGTCCCAGCGGAGTGTCATCCAAGTCTGAAAGCACCACAGTTACCACCTCCACCTGCCTCTATTTGTGATCCTGCCATTAGTCCTAGCCTCGCTGCTAACTCTTCTCTTTTTGAGAGGGTTTCTGGTGCAATTGAAAGGATGGGGCCCCTGGATCTCCCCCTTGGAGGTGTTATTTAGACTTCAGGGAAGATGGTGGGTGTGCTCCCTCACCCTTGCACTGCATGTCTTGGTCTGTCCCAGATTATTTCCAATAATGTATAGTTTTTGATGAGTGAGCTGTCTTGTTTCACATGAGGGGCCAATCTGTGTAAAAGGGTCAGCTCTTTCCTGCCTGGTGCTGATGGCAGCTCTGTGTGAGAGCAGAGGCTGGGCAGGGCCCTGAATTCCCTTTGCTGAGCCAATTTCTGTCATCTCTGCCCAGCTGGTTTCAGTGGAATAGGGCCGGAGGAACCAGCGTGTCTTGTCACAGCTGAGAGTTCAGAAATGCCCCCTTGATGGCTTTCTTTCCTCAGAAGATATGTGCCCGGCAGGTGGCTCCCGAGTCTGACTGGACTGTTCTGCTGGAGGGCATGGGTGTGCTTTTCCCTTCCTAGATGTTTTTACTCTGGGGTCGGGGAGAGGGTCTGCCTGGCTGCAAAGAATCTCTGGTGCTTAACAGTTGCCTAACTCCCAGCCCACTGCTAGTTGAGCTGGGAGGGGCCCAGCAAACCCCTTGTTGCACAACTCTCTGAACTCCCTGCCCAGATGGATTCAGTGGGAATAAATTGCACTTTCCATCTGGTCTCTTTGCTGGAAGAGCAGCTGTGTGTGGGGGGGTCTTTGCCCAGCCACTTTTCAGCTCCTTTTTAAAAAGACTCTTTGCAGTACCCATACTGCAGTGCTAAGTAGCTATCTGGTTCTCTGAGCATACTCTCTCCCCAAAAAGCTAAATGTCTCTCATGGTCAGGGCTGACTGCAGCCTGCTGGTGCCTCTGACAGCCCCAGGTGCGGCAACCTGATCATTTTAGGCAACTGAGTCCCTTTTTGGAATTCTCTAGGTTGGTGCTACCGTCATGGACATGCTACTCGCTATGTGTGTGTAGCCTAGGTCTCCCACATTCATACATCCTCCCAAGTCTCTCCCAGTTGGGGTTGGGGGTCCCTGTGTGGGACTAGGGCCCCTGTTCCAAGACAGGAGGGAGCTCCTAAGCCGTAATTTCCGTCTGGTCTTTCTGCCGCTGCAGGTGCCACAAACAGGGTTTTCCCCCTTCAGTTTATAACATCTCCTTACCAGAGTACAAAGCATCTTCTCCACTCCTTGGCTTCAAAACTTATTAGCTGAGATTCCATTGATTGTTACGGTTTATTGTCAGAAGATCGGCTGAAAATCCGAGTGAGGGCAAGAGCAAGTGGATTCAGATTCCAGCTACCGGGCACTGTCTTCAACCCTCTATTTCAGCTTTTTTAGAGTTTTCTATTCTTGCATCTGTTTAGGGGTCAGTCTTTATTGCTCTTAATTTTAACCTCTAAGGAAGTCATCTCAGAGTACAGTTGTCTGAAGTTCATATGTCTAAGAATTACTAAATTTGGTGGACTGTGGTTAATTATAGCAAGAGTTTAAACCTTCTAAATCCTTTTTAATGCTTTGAGATATATGTTTTGAGACATCTCAAGATTCTTTGAGCCAAAATTGTTCTCACTTTCTCAATTGGTAATTAATTTCTTAGAGTTAATTTTAAAAATAGTTGAATCCATTCACATTTAGCAAACTGGTAGAGCACTAGGTACCAGCGCTTTTCCAAAAACTTCACAAGTATTAACTCATTTAATTCTCATAATAATTCAAGAATTTAGGTACTATCACTATTATTTTCATCTAGAGATGGGGAAACTCAGGCATGTAAATTTAAATCACCTAAGTGTACACAGTTGGTAAGTGGAGAAGCCAGAATTTGAATCCAGATAATTGGATTCCAGGGTCTGTATTATTAAAGGAACTTTATATTTAAAAGAATTAACATTTTTAAAGCTTTTATTACATACTGCAAAACTTCTTCACAGTCAAGAATGGAGTACCATTTAACCATCCAGCTCTGATGTTATAGTTTAAATTTCTTTAATTTAATGGGTCGGAAATGGTATCTAATTATTTTAAAATTGTTTTTTTATTACTAATGAGTCTGAATGCTTTTGGATGGTTTTACCACTTCTATAAACTAGGGGTTTTCTTCCTTATATTTTTAAAAATCTTGGTGTTCTGATGATCTCTTTACATAATAAATTTAATATATCATTGCCTGCTGTATTTTCATCTATTTCCAATCAATTACTTGTTAACAACAAGTCAGGTACCTTTTGGTGTTGTTATGGTACCCAATTTTTCTGTGTAATGTATTGAAATCTGTCTTTCTCTTCATGATTTCTTGTATAACTTAAACAAAGCCCACAAGCTGGAATTCTTATAATGATTGTGTAGATAATGTGATGGAGTAACAATTGGGAATCTTGAGACTGGGAAGGATTTGAGGCTTGTCCAAGTAGAGAAATCATCATTAAACTGCAATTAGTTGTTGATAAGAACAGGCACAGTGCAGTAAGATCTTTTGATTGTTTTTTTCCTAAGAAGCTAGAATCTAGATTTTTCTGTGAGATACCCTTCAGAGGAAATATTGCAGGCCTAATAAAACACGTCTGCATAGGCCAGAGAGCTGATTTATCATCTTTGAATTAGAAGTTCTCTTTCATTCAAAATTCAATTCTATTCTAATTTTTCTGTGGGTTTTTAAATTTATTCAAAATTTTTACACTACTAGGCAGACCATAATAAAGAAGGAAATCCTGCCCTTTGCAACAGCATGGATGGCCCTGGAGAACATTATGCTAAGTAAAATAAGCCAGTCAGAGGAAGACAAATACCATATGGTTTCACTCATATGTGGAATCTAATAAACAAAATGAACTAATAAGTAAAACAGGAACAGACTCATAGATAGAGAGCAGGCTGACAGCTGTTGGAGAGGGGGCTTACAGGTGGAGGGATTGAGCACAAAAGAAAAAAAGAGAAAAAACTTATGAACATGGACAACATTGTGGTGAATCACCAGATGCTGATAGGGATTTGGGGGAGGAGGAGGAGGGTACAGGGAGATAAATGGTGATGGACAGAGACTTGACTTGGGGCGGTGAATACACAATACAGAGCATAGATGATGTGTTGTAGAATTGTGTGCCTAAAACTTGTGTAATTTTATTAACCAATGCCACCCCAATAATTTCAATAAAAAGGAAAAAAATTATACAACTATAATTAGACTGTGGTGCAAAGCATCTAGATGCTTTCTTAAAACAAACAAAAGGAAGAAGATTAATTTACATTTCTCAGTTCTTCTCCCTTGTCCTCAAGTTTTTCTCTTTCTTTCTTGGAATGCAAAAGGATCAAGGAAATAATGATGAAATGTTAAATATTATGATGCTAGTTTCTCTAATTTTAAAGAAACAATTGTCTCTTTTTCTCTGTACGATGGCCTTATATTGAATGCTTTCATTTTCTGATTAATAGAATGAAATTTGCTTGTTCATTTGAAATTAGGGCAGAAGAGACCATAGATAAATTGGAGTTTAAAACTCCTCAAAAGAAAGCTAAATAAAAAGGGAGAAATACACAGAGTAATGCAAATATTTCAAAGAGGAATAAATAATCTAATTATGTATTAAATATTGCAATTTGATAAATATGAATTTCAGTCAGATTTTAGTTAATGGGTTATATAGTTAGAGAGTGATCACCAAAAATCACCCTGTTTAAATATTCATTTACGTACTCAAAAATTATTAATCAAAAGCTTGCTCTTTACTTAAAATCCAGTAGATATTTTTGTCCCACTATTATATCCTGTAGTTATTGTTCCCTCACCATTTTGGCCCTGGGATTAATTTTACACTAATGAATCCAAACATTTAAATAAGAATTATACCACAACCAATGAATTCTTGATGTGAAGTTACTCTTAATAATTAATTCCACAACCTAAACTAATTCCTTGATCAGTTTTCTAGTATAGTACTTAAAATATCTCCAGTTTTGCCATGTGAATAAAAATACTGAATATACTTTGATCCAGACTAATTCACTTACATTAAATTTATCATTGCAGTTCTGTCATACGGGTCTTTTGTCCAAAGAAATTTTTACTATACTCTGGTTTCTCTTCAGAGTATATAAATTTTTTGCCTTTTACAAATAAATTTTTATGGTAATAGCCTCTGCTATTGTGAATTTTCTTTTGTGGGTGTTATTTTTTATCCAATCCCATTTTCCCAGGTAAAAATTTATAGATCTAAATCTTACCACATACATACTCTGGTTTCTCTTCAGATCATATAAACCTTTCACCTTTTACTAAATCTTACCACATACAGTTTTACCTATTTTCAGTTTTATTTTGTATTTATTATTTCTATCAGTTATATTTAGGATTTATTTCTTAGCTAATCCATGACAAAATGATCAAGTATCTTAGTATTGGTCTATTGCCAAGAATTATCTATTATAAAGCCAATTTAATCTTTCTGGTTATTTTGGGGGCTTTGTATAAACTGTCCATAGCATTTGGGGCTCAAAGAGCAAACTATGAGATATAAAAACTTACTTCTTAAAAAATTCAGCTATTTTTCATTTTTAAATGCAAGGGGCGACGCTAGGTTACTGGGGAGAGTGTGGGGGAGGATGTGGCACCTGATCTCCGTCAGGGAGATGAGGGAGTTCACCAGATGCTAATGGGGGTGAAGGGCATTACACGGACAACGACCAGCATAGCAAGAGCATAAAAGCATCCATGCAAGAAGTAGAGTGTGTGCGCAGCAGGCACCAAATAAAAATTGCAAGAAGAGATGAATCGATTTGTGTATGGTAAATAACTGAAGTATAGTGTGCACAAAGGGAATCAAAAAGGTTGAAATGAGAAAATGAAAGGCTGATTGGATCTGCAGATGAATGAGGGAGAAGCAGAAGAGGTCACCCAGTCTCCCACTTCAATGGGCAGATGTATCTCATGCTATTAAACAAGAAAGCAAACACAGAAGGAAGCATAGGCTTTAGTCTAGTCTTTGCTCTTAGGCCATTCTGAGCTGAAATGAGACCTCATGCACCGGAATCTGTCCTGTTTTCAAAGGCCAGAGAAAATATGTTTTCATTACTCATTTGGTCAGTCACTTTGAGGTGCTTTCAAGTCCTTTATTAAATAAAGTCTTCCTATTTCAGAATATAAAAAAAAATAAAGTACTCCTTTTGTTTAACCGAATACTCTTGCACCTCTCTCCATTTCCTATTCTGTCTTGTGAGAATTGGGGGACAGCCAGTCATCATATTTGAACAGGGCTATTTCCCAGAATGTTCTTTCTAAACCTCTTAAATCTTGCTTTTCAGTGTTCTTCTGATTTAACTTTCTTTCTAATATATAACTCTTTGTTTCAGGAATGATTTTATCAGCCCGTTGGCCACGGGTATTATATACATCAAATTTTTTAAGTGTATGTGCTTATTCAGTTCTTATTGTTAGCATAGGTAGCTAATTATAAGCAAAGTAAGGGAGCCAAGGGAATCGGACAGTAAATATAATGAACTAGCAAGCTGAATCCAATAATAAGCCTGCTTCACCAGGAAGTTGCAGCATTCATAGACTCCCCGGGGCACCGCTGCATCCTCTCCCTCAGGACCTAATCCCCAAAGCAGGCAGGAAGGATGGTTAAGGGCTGTCACTCAGGACTACTGAGGGGGCGGGGAAACATCAGGGGGACTCCTCTGCTGGGTGCATGCCCAGTAGAAGCTAAGATGGCTCAAGGGAAGTCCCTCTAATTTGAGGCATGCACAGTAGGAGCCAACATGGTGCCCATAAGAGGGAGGTCTCTAGCCTGGGGAAAGGATTGGAATGGATGAGTGACACGGAACTCTGGAAGGCCAGGAAAGGAATTGGATATGGACAGGGCCCAGCACAAGCCCTTGAAGGATTGGGAAACTGATTGGTTAGTTTGAAAGAGTGCCTGGTTCTTCCAAATGAGACAATATAATCAGAGCCTAACAAAGGCCCGTACCTCAGTAACACACTCGTTCACCCATTTGCACGCTGTGCATTCTCTCTTTGTAGCAGCCACGCAAGGCCTGGGTATGGTGACACAGCACCAGTTGGAGCTCAGCCTGGAACAGCTGCCAAGCCAGCTGGATGGGGGCAGAGACTGAACTGGACTAAGCTTTGGCATGGACTGAACCAATGGCATGGAATGTATGAACCTTGGCTTGATTAAGAGAAGGCTGGGCTTCTTCCACAGTGGGATGGAAGGACATAAGACACCAAGAACCTGAGGGCAGTCTTTTATTTCTAGCCCAATAAATCTTACCAGTACACTTCATCCTATGTCTGGGGCCCTGCAATGCTTTTCTTGCAGCTCCATGAGAGGACCCTGTTTTCACTGGCAACATCATTATTCTTTTCTCCATGTCTCCAATCAATTTTTTCTTTAGTTGTTTCTTATTTCTTGAAATTTTGAAGATAATGAGGAAATGAGGATAACAAGACATGGTAAAAGGGCTGTGAATATTAAGCCTGAGGGAAAAGATTAACGTGGATAATAAATGTATTTAAATCTCTAAGGGATGTCCCCCTGCCCTGATAATAAACCTTTCTTTACGACGGGTTAAATTTAAAGAATGAGGAAGATAACTATAAGGAAATGTGGATTATAACATATGCAGTACATGCGTGTATGTGTGCATTCCTGACTAAAGGAGACATTAATGGATGGTATAACCTACAGGAGGTAGTGGCATCTCTGCCCTAGACACCTTGGTTTAGTGGAAAAGGTATTCTAAGGACTTAAAGGGCCTGGTCCGAGTCTCATCACTTTAATTTACTAACTGTATGGCCTTGGACAATTACTTTAGCACTCTGAGCCTCAATTTTCTCATGTGTGAAATAGGGATAATATCTACTCTATAGGATTTTCTGCAAGAGTTAGTGCGTTTCTAGGACTATAAGATACACTGGACCATAAGACACACCTAGGTTTCAGAGGAGAAAAATAGAAAAAAAATTTTTGAAGCAAAAAATGTGGTAAAATATGTAATAACCTATGACCTTGCTCCACCATGCCCACCCCACAACGAGCCAGGTAAGCTACATTCGGACTATAAAATGCATCCCCCTTCCTCCAGATTTGGGGGGTGCATCTCACAGTGCAAAAAATATGGTAAATGGAACAATATAATTGTGAACTATAAATTACTATAAATGAGTGAAGAAGTTTTATCTGAGCAGCTCTTCAGTGGAATGAGTTGAGAGGTTTCTGGTGAGGGATCACAGTCTAATGGGGGCATTGTCTCTTTCAGAGAAGACCCCGACATCGGTGTCCTCTCTGCAGTAGCTCATCCTCAGGCTCCACGAGATTTCCTTACCTGTTGTGGTGATTTGGTGACACACAGGTCCTCTCCAGCCATAGCGACAGAATGAGGTAAGACATGGTTTCCACAAGGTGGTCCCATTTTATGTGTGGGCCATAATACATGTAACCAGTGTCTAACTCAGGGCATTTAGGTTATTTCTAGAGTGAAGTGGGACCAGAAGTATTTTCTATAACATCAGTCCCTCCTAATGGGGGAAGATTAGGTAGAATTTCTGGCCTCCTAGATTGAGGCAGAAAGGGAGAAATTCATCCTACTCTTAGAAATATCTTCTGCAAAGAATGATAATTCTGCTCTTTCCTCTTCAGCCCAGTGGTGTGCTGGAGCCAGTGAGTACTACTCCTCAGCAGTCAAGTATTCAATTTTCAAGAATTTTAAGAACTGGTTGTGAAACACAGCTGGTATAAACAAAGTATGTAAACTTACTACTAAATGAATTATCTTACAAAACAAAGACAATACTCAAAATTTATCACTTCCTAAGGTTGTTTTTTGCTACATTTTAATTCTGCCTATTGTTTCAAAGTTATTTACACCTATTGTAATTGTATGGTTGGAAAAACCCTAACAGGGACCTTATGTACGTACCTTCTTAGCTCCATGCTTAATGGTGTCACATTTCTAGCTTGAAATAGGTCATGGTGGGAGTATTTATCCCACGGAGACTGACAATGCTGTGGATGGGATCAGGGGCACCTCCCAGAGTCATCTTTTAAACACTGACCAACACACCATTCCTTTAATCCATTTGTCAAATACTTTGGTTAGCACTTGTAGGGCATCCAAAGTTTGAAGCTGTGGAGGTAGTTGGCAGTGCAGCTTCTGAAATCAGATTCTGCAAATTTGAATTCAAATCTTCACTATTTACTGACTGTGTGACGTTGGACAAATTACTGACCCTTTTTGTGTATCTGTAAAATGAGAATAAAAGAAAGACTACCTACCCCATAGTATTGCTTTGAACAAACAATGCCTAACACAATGGATGTATTAGAATTATTTTAATTTAGATAAAGTTTTAAATTATGACATGGAAGCCTCTTTTTTAAGATTGTATTTATTTATCTTTAGAGGGGAAGGGAAGGAGAGAGGGAGAGAAATATCAGTGTATGATTGCCTCTCATGCATCCCCTGCTGGGAACTGGCCTGCAACCCAGGCATGTGCCCTGACTGGGAATCGAACCGAGATCCTTTGGTTCACAGGCCCAAGCTCAATCCACTGAACTATGCCAGACAGGGGTGGAAGCCTCTTTCTAGTGCTATCATACTAATGATTTTTAAAATCAGATATCATTGTTGAATTTTGTCAAATGCCTTAATATCTCATTGATTAAGAGTTTTTCCTATGACATGTTAATGTGGTGAGTTACATTGGAGAATTCCTAATATAAGAACAACCTTAAGTCCCTGGCATGAATTTCACTTGGTCATTATGCTCTATGTTCTTTTCTTTTCTCTTCCTTTCTTCCTTTGAATTTATTGGGGTGACATTGGTTCACAAAACCATAGAGGTTTCAAGTGTACAGCTCGTCAAAAACATCACCTGTGTGATACACTGCGCACTCACCATCTCAAGCAAAGTCTCTCTCTATTGCCCCTTTCCCCCCTTTTCCAACGTCCATCTACCCCCCACCACCCTTTCCTCTGGCTATCACCCCAATGTTATATGTTTTTTTGTTTGGTTAATCATTTTACCTTCTTTCTTGCAGCCCCCCAAACCCCCTCCCCTCTGACAGCTGTAGATCTGTTCCATGTTTCTATTGCGTTTATCAGTTTATTTTGTTCATTAAATTCCACACATAGCCCTGGATGGTGTGGCTCAGTGGACTGAGAGCTGGCCTGCAAACTCAAAGGTTGCTTGTTTGATTCCCTATCAGGGCTCATGTCTGGGTTGAGGGCCAGGTCCCCAGTTAGGGGCATGCAAGAGGCAACTGATTGATATATCTCTCATACAGGGATGTTTCTCTTCCTCTCTTTCTCCCTGTTTCTCTAAGAATAAATAAGTAAAATCTTTTTAAAATTTCACATGAAAAGTGAAATCATATGGTATTGTCTTTCTCCAACTGGTTTATTTCACTTATCGTAATTATATCCAGGGTTATCCAAGCAAAAGGTAAGATTCCCTTTTTTCCCCGGGGGAGGCAACTAGTACTCCACTGTGTAAACGTACCCCCGCTTTTTACCTGTTCATCTACTGATTGGCATTTGGGCTCTTTCCAGATCTTGGCTGTTGTAAATAAGGTAAATAATGCTGCAGTGAACACAATGTTTCAAATTAGTGTTCTGGGTTTCTGCGAATATACTCCCAGAAGTGGGATCACTGGGTCAAAAGGCAGATCCATTTTTAACTTTTTGAGGAAATTCCATCCTGTTTTCCACACTATTCTTATTATGCTGATGGATTTCATAAACTTGTAATTTATTTAGCCAATTTCATCATTATAAATAAGTTATCTTCACAGTTTTCTTTTGTGCACTTTTGCAGGTTTTGGTGTCAATGACTTGATGACTTTGTTAAGGTAATCAGGAAGCTTATTTTTTCTGTTCCTATAAACAGTTTCAGTAGCCTTCAAAAATATCCGATTGCTGCAAGTTTAGAAAGAACTTGTGGAACTGGAGCTCTTTGTCAGCTTCTCTAACAGTTCTCAAACTTGGCTGCACTTTGGAATCAGCCTGAGTGCCTCTGAATACATTCTGTTTTGATGAGTCTGGCATGTGGCCTGGGAATGGGGGCACATTAAAACTCTTCAAGTACCGATAATACGAAGCCAAGGTTCCTAACTATGGCGTTTCTTTTACTTCTCTAAGGATATTAGTTTAACTTGGTTTCTGTCTTTTCTTTAATGAATTTTAGTGATTTCTATTTACCTGGAAAGTTATCTTGCAGACTTTCAAAGTGATTGTCATAAGATTTTGCAAAGTACTGTTGCATAATTATTTTTATTTTTTTGTGGCTGTGATTATTTCACTTTTTATTTGTTCTTTTTTAGTCAGTTTATTGGGGTAACATTGTTTAATAACATTACATAATGTTCAGGTGTACAGGATTATAATTCAACTTCTGTGGACTCTACTGTGTGCTCCCCACCAAAGTCTAGTTTCCTTCCATTACCATACATTTGGTCACCTTTACCCACTTCACCCTTCTCCCTCCCTTCTTCCCTTCTGATAGATACCATTCTGATGTCTGTGTGTTTGAGCTTGTTTTCGTTTGTTGTGTTTGTTGTGTTAGTTTGTTCATTTTTGTTTTATGGTCCACCTATGAGTGAAGTCATACAGCTTTTGTCCTTTTCCATCTTACTTATTTCACTTAGCATAGTACTCTCAAGAGATTGTCACAAATGGCAGTGCAGTATTTTCTCTTTTTTCTTGCAGATTAGTACTCCATTGTGTTGTGTGTGCCTTTATCCAATTGTCTATCAATGGACACTTAGATTTACATTTTTTATTTGTGATAAATAGTAGTCTATTTTTTAAATTTTTATTTATTTATCTTTAGATAGGGAAGGGAAGGAGAGAAGGAGAGAAATATCAATATATGGTTGCTTCTGGTGCATCCCCTGCTGGGAACTGGCCCCTGCTGGGACTGGCCCCTGCTGGGACTGGCCTGCAACCCAGGCATGTGCCCTGATGGGGAATCGAACTGTGATCTTTTGGTTCGCAGGCCCATGCTCAATCCACTGAGCTATACCAGCCAGGGCTTATTTTATTGGGTTTTTAAAGGCTCAGTTCTCCAATCTAGGGCACATGCCTGTGTTTTGGGCCAGATACCCAGTAGGGGGCACACGAGAAGCAACCACACTCTGATGTTTCTCTCCCTCTCTTTCTCCCTCCCTTCCCCTCTCTAAAATAAATGAATAAAAATCTTAAAAAAATAAAGGCCCTTTTATTGAATTCATTTATTAACTCTTTTAACTATTTTTGTATTTAATATTTTTTTATGATCTTTATGCATTTTCCATTTCTGGTCCTCCTTAGGTTAATTTTGTCTACCTGCTTCAGACCTCCTGAGTTATTTCATTTGTATTTATTTCATGTATCATTATATCTTTTTGTTAAGTAGTAAAAAGTATTTCCTATTAACTTTTCCTATAACAAATAACTGTGCAGTATTTATTAATATATACTACTTACTACTTTTATTTTGTTTTTTAGATTGTCTACAATTGCTGCTTTAATTTCCTTTTTGACCTAAAAGTTATTTTCAGAGGGCTTTTTGTTTTATCAGTTTCTAAGTGGACAGGCTTATTTTTGTAACCATGCCTTGGTTTGTGGTTGTCACAGACTTGCTTCTGTATGAACTGGACAATCCCTCGACCACATCCACTTGATCTTAACTGAACATGTGTAACACCAGACACTTACAAAAGGAAAAGCAACTGACATATTCAATTTAATAGACAGAAACATTAGTGGCACCAACTGCCATTCCATCCCAGGCAGATTGATCTTTTAGCTTGAGCTGCCTTCTAGGGAAGGAAGCACTTGAGACTCAGCGCCCCAGAATCCCAGGTCTGTGATCAGGTTTAAGGCTCTTTTCGTTGCTTTTTTCACTCCAAGATCATTGCATTAAGCAAGTCAGCAAACTTTCTATAAAGGGCCCAGATAGTCAGTATTTTAGGCTTTGTGTGTTGTGTTACTAACATTGCAAGGAACATACTTAGAATAAAAAAATTGTTCATTGTTTTAAAAATCACATTTAAATGGGCATGTTATAGTTTTATTTGCCACATCTGACAACCATATTTGCAGGCTGTATAATCTCTGTGCCAACTGCTTAGCTCTGCTACTGTAGAGGGAAAACAAACACAGATAAGACATAAGCAAATGAGTGTGATTGTGTTCCAGTTAAACTTTACTAAAATAGTCAGTGGACTGTATTTGGCTTGAGCGCCATAGTGTTTGTCCACCCCTGCATTAGACCAGTAGATTTCAGTGATTAACACGCATCAGAATCACATGTGCGATTTCTGGGCCCCAGCTCCGGAGTTTGATTCCGCAGATCCAGGGTGAAGCCCAACACCCTGTGTTTCTAATCGAATTCCCAGGTGATGCTGCTACTGCTGTGTGTGGACCGCACTTGGGAGTACCACTGCATTAGGAAAAAATGACTATTAATTTTTTATTCCTCAAACCCACGCAGAAGAACGTAAACTTATTTCTTATTATTCACTTAGAATTTCAATAATCCTATGAGTCAAAAACTTTAAGTGCTGAAATTTAAATATTCACATGGCCAAATCTTCCTGACCATCAGTTAGGGCTTCCCTAACATACATGGGCTAATTACCAAAAGTTACTCCCCCTCAGGGTAGGATTAGAAAAAGGCAGCACTTCCACTGAGTTTACACAGCCCCTCAGGAAGGGGCACAGCTTGGTGAATTGAGCACTGGCTTGATTTCTGCATTCGCTCTCCCTCCAGCAGTCTTCTGGCCATGCGCCAACTACAGGACACCCCTGGGGGCTGGCTGATCAGAAGAATGTTATCTACAACTTACCCAAACAATACATTCGGTATTGTTTTACTAAACGTAAAATACTCAGTAAGAGTTAACACCTTTTCTCAAAGTAAAAACAACAAACAAACACTATTTTTCCCCTTGAATGTGACGTACCTTTTTCAGCTTTATTGGGATATAATTGAAAAATTTGTAAGGTATTTAATGAGTACAGTGTGATGAAAAATTTCAGCAACTGACCCTTATAATCTTTTTCTCATACTTCAAGGGGAGAAAATAATCATAGTTTTAAGAAATCTCCTTTATACAGAAATTTAAGAATTTTAATGCCTATAGTGTGGTGAATATATTCTGCACTGTTTGGCTTTCTGAAGTTTTCTTTATATCTAATATATCAACACTCTAACATATCAACACTATTTTGCAAATGTTCCATAACCCTTCAAAAGGATACATTCCCTCTATAGAGGTGATAGAGTTTGAAATGTATCTGCTTATAAATGTGTACTTGTTAACATTATCTACATGTTAGAAGGATTCTCTATATCGTTACTTATCCCCCTGACCTAACGACTTGGGATATAGTATAACCCCCATGAGGTCATGGAAGAAGTTCTAATGCATGATTTTATATCTATATCCCTGGCCTTTAGCACAATACATGGAACATGGTAAGCACTCATTTAATTTTTTTACAGTATTTTTTATTTTAGAGAAAGGAGGGAGACAAACATCAATGTGTGGTGCCCCTCACGCACTGCCTACTGGGGACCTGGCTGGCAACCCAGGCGTGTGTCCTGACTCAGAATTGAACCAGCAACCCTTTGGTTTGCAGACCAACGCTCAGTCCACTGAGCCGCACCAGCCAAGGCATAAGCACTCATTTATTAAATGAAAAAACTATTTGGGGCTGTAAAGTGGGGTGTAATGCAATTGTCCCCAGTCCTCCATTCAAAAAATGAATTTTTATCCTTTTTACTTTCTCCCTGTTGGACTATAACTGATCCCCTCACCTGCAATCAGCTGTAATTGCTGCATTTCTTCCTGAAGATACACTTCTCTCTGACACTTAAGTACCTGTGGCAGGTTCCACTCAGGCCTTGTGTTGATCTTAAACATAGAAAAACAATTATTGAAAAGTTATAAACTAAAATTTGATGTGCTTTTCTCTGTGGGTGATTCTTTATGTTTATTTATTTTTGCTTTACTTTTTGGCATTCTCCAGATGTTCTACAAAGAACAAGCATCTTTCATAATGAAGAGAACAAAGAAAATTTACAATTAGAAATATCAGTAATTTTTCTCTCTGGTATTTTCACTCTCTGGTTCAAATTCTACTCATTGAGATTACACAGAAAAAGTACCATAAATTCTCACTCTGGTGTAGCTCTGTTTTGGGCATCCTTCTGCAAACTGAAAGATCGCTGGTTCAATTCCTGCTCAGGGCATATGCATGGGTTATGGGTTGGGTCCCCAGTTGGGGGAGTTTGAGGGACAACCAATCGATGTTTCTCTCGCACATTGATATTTTTCTCCTTTTTCTCTCCCTGCCCCTCTCTCTAAAATAAATAAATACAAATCTTTATTTTTAAAAAAGAAATTCTCTTTTCTAGATGGAAAAACCATTAACATTTAAAGGGACCTCTCAGATTCTCCCTGAGTCTTCCCTTTAAAGTTTCCTTCAAAGTTTGTCACATGCATGGTCCTTCACCACCTTGTTCGTCTCTGAACATAATCCCATTGGTGGATAATCATTTAAAATAGAGCTCCAGACCGGATGCAATATTTCAGGTACAGCCTGATCCACAATAGAATCTCCCTTGATTCATAATACGGTTCCACAATCGCAGTCTACAACAATAGCACTGGCATTTTCAGTGCCCACAACACTGCTGACATTCATGAGAGTTTACTGAAATTCCTGTCTTTTCCATTCCTTTGTCGCAATCTGTTTTTATACAAGTAGGTAACACCTATACACAGCTCTTTCACCTGCACTTTGCCTGTCCTCCCTCCTCAAAGCAGGTCCAGATGGTGGCCCTAAGGAACGGAAGTGTCCTGGTGGGCTTTGAGCAGAGCTCCGTTTCCACTCAGGCACTGCTCTTTGCCCTCTTCCTAGGCCTCTTCCTAAAGCCTTGCTATGGCCATGGATGGCCTCATCATCTTCATCACCTGGACAACCCCAGACTTAACAGCTCCATGTATGTCTTCCTTGGCCACCCATCCTTCCCGAATATCTGCCTAATCACCACCACTATCCCGAAGATGCTGATCCACCTGGTGGTCAAGAACCACACTCCTTTGCCTCCTGCCTGACCCAGATAGAGGCTAGGTTTTGTGTGGGTGTGGCTAAGGGCATCCTCTTGGCTTCTATGGCCCTATGCTCATTATGCTATCTGCCACCCGCTTAGCCACGCCCAGATTGTGAGCCAGCATGTCTGTGTGAGGCAGGTGAGTAGTGCCTGGTTCTTTGGGCTGATCAATGGCATCCTGCTTGATTATGACTTCACGGTCCATTTTTGTAGAGAAAACTACATAAAAAGCTTCTTCTGTGAGACCCCCATAGCAATCACCCTCTCTGTGGAGACCCTCCATTTAGTCTGAGGGTGACCTTTGCTGATGCCACCACGGTGGTGGTGCTCAGAGCCACGGTGCTCATTGTCATCTCCTGTGCCCACATGCTGGCCTCCATTCTCAGCAGAGCCTCCTCCTCAGGCGGGGTGGGGGGACTTTCTCTGCTTGCAACTCCCATCCGATTGTGATCATCTTTTCTATACCTTGGCCATGTTCTCTTACGTGAACCCCAGCAGCATACATGGCCATGACAAAGACAAGCCTTTTTTCTCCTCTACATCATCATTACCCCCATGTGCAAGCCCATCATATCTTGTTTTTTTAAAACAAGAAAATGAAGAAGGCCATGATGAGGGCCTTTGGGAGGGCCAGCCTGGCCCAGGCAGTCTGTCTGGTTAGAAGACTCCTTCGGGGGAAGGTCCCTCCTCTGTCCCCACAGTTGGCTAACTCTCCATGGCCGAAATGTTCCAGGAAAGGACATTCATAGCTTCCTTTCTACTAGCATCAGACCTGGGAGACCCTGTTGATGTTCTTGTTTTATTTTCGTTTTTTTCACTGTTGTTCAAGTATGGTTGTCAAGTACATTCAATGGGATCTTATAAATACACAAGTGCACTTAATTCATTTTATTTGTATAATGCTTAAACCTGCTATTCCCAGCCTGTTTTGCACAGACATTTATTAGACTTTTTTCTCTTTCAACTTAATCACTTCAGTCTGCTTTTCTTTCTCATATTCCAATCTCATATTCTGAATATTCCCTCATCTACCCTGCTCCTGTATGAGAAAAAATAGGGGAAGAAGTAAGAAAAAAAGAATTAGGGAGCAGGACAGACATTAAGAAAGGTCAGTTAGAGAAAAGAAGAAAAACTAAGGACCAGCAGTCTGAAGTCTATCTTCTTAGCCTCTACTAACCTTTTGTGGGAAAATCTCTGGCGGCATTAAATCGCTGACACTGCAGTTGGTTTGTTTACCTCTGTGTGCTGTTGGGGAAGGGCAGGTGGAAGAGGCCAGTGTGTCAAAAACCCTGTCTCCCAACTCCTTTAGTTTCTTTAAGTAACTTGACTGCTTGATCCTTCCCTTTAGATCCAAGTAGTAAGTGACTCTACTGGTCAAGTGACCAGTTTCCTTTCCTCTTATTCATACCCCAAAATAACTCCTCTCCCTAATGCCTTCCTTTTTCTCAATCATCTTTCATCTCATGCCAGCTCAATTCTATTCCGCAGGTTAACCTTACCTCTGCAGGTTAAATGGGCCTATTGCATTCCCTGTACTTTAAGGACTACCTCTTCACACTACCTCCAGCACTGCAGAAGCCTTTCTATTTGCAACCCTGACTTCCCAGGTTTCCTCTAGCTTCTCTTCTTAACAAAACCCAGCATCCTTTAAGAAGGGTATTATAGTTTTAGCTTTGAGTTCCCTTCTTTTGAAAACTGCATCTTTCTCATGCCCATTTCATAACAAGATAGGAAAAGGGAACAGGTACCAATAAGATGAACACACCTCATTTAAGATGCCTTCAAATAGATGTACTACCCTTTCCACATCCTCCTATCATATTCTACCGTGTGCAAGGACTTAAAGCAGTAGCTTCAGTCCAAATTGGCGAACCTCTGATATCAGAGGACACATGAGAAGCACTTTTTTGAAAGGTGAGAGAAATGAGACATCACTGTAATCAAGAAAAAACAATACGTGCAGAACCTAAAGATTTCCATTATCAAAGAAAAATTGCACTGAAGTTAAATAGACAAGAAAGACTTTAAGCCTATTCTAATAGGAGGCTGAACTCAACTCTGCTGGGATTTTTAGAGCTGCGGGGGGGTTGGTGGGTGGGATGGGAAGGGTTTCTTAGGCCACCTGTGTGTGGCAATTGATCTTACCCAAAGGAAATAACTCAGTCTCTTATCATTTCACAGACACTAGGAAATCAATCGGGGTCCTATCTTCCTTGAGGACTACATTTCAAAGGGATGGCTCCCAGGTTGGTGAGAAAACATTCCCTGTGTTTTAAAACAGACAAGAAGCTTTTAAAGATTTATGTACATTTCGAAGGGGCAGAGAAGGATCTACAATTACAAGTAAATGCTCTGCGAAAGAGTCAGGGGCCCATGGTTAATAAGAACCCTGCCTAATTTTAGTCAAGTGTAAAGAGGGATGTTAACATCATCTTAGTCACCACGGAGAGCAAAAGAAGTGCTTATTCTTCTCCCTAGGACCTCAGCTTCTTCTCCAAGTTTGAAAATTCCTGTTTCAACGAGCCTTTAAAAGAAAAAAGTGAAAGAAAAAATAAAAGGAAAGGAATAAAGGAAAAGGAGTGGAAAGGATCCTTTAAAAAAAGTTTCATGTGAAATAATTTCATGGCACACATTTAAATGCCCAGCACTGTTGTTTGCTGACGTCATACACGAGACAGTTCTAGCTTTTAAAAGCTCTAACAGGACAGACAAAACCAAATAATGGTAATACAAAGGACAAACATTTTAAGAGGCCTATAAAAGGAACATTGGATAATAACAGCAACTCACATTTATTAAGCACTTATGTTCTGACAGCTTTACATTAATCACAACAAAACCCTCGAAGCATTAGCATTACCTCCATTTTGGGGAAGCAAAGATGAGGGTCATAGAGGTTAAGTGATTTGCTCAAAATCACACCGCATTTCAAATGGTGTAGCCACAATTTTAACTGGGCCCCATCTCCAAAGCTGGCACAGGTAAGGAGGTCCAGTAACTGTCCGGGAAAATGGGGCCGGACTTATCTAAAAGGTGATATTAGAACTAAGCTTTAAGGAATGAACAGTGAACTGTAAGGCAGAAAATGGGGGAGTTATAAACCGGGGACGAGAAATTACGGGCCAGAACTGCCTGATTCGTCGTTAAAATTATGCATTCGAAGTGGATGGCGGAGGGTGAATAGGAACGGGAATGCTGGAAGACTCGGGCTTTGTGACTGTACCACGGTCGCCTCAAGGGCGAGCGCTTTCTGGTTCACGGTCCCGGACTCCCGCCAGGCGGGAACCGACACCAGGGGAGGGCTCTCGCGCAATGGAAGCCGCAGCCCCGGACGCACCTCCCTTTACCGCAGCATCTGCCCTGGTTGCGGGGCCCGAGAGACACAAGAGGCGGCCCCGGGGACCGAGAAAACCTAGGTAATAACCAGAAACTTCCCTGGAAATGCACGCCCTTTCCCAGTCCCTCATTGCCGCGATCCGGGCTACCCAAACTACCCAAGAAGTGGTCCTGACCCAATTACACCAGGAAAGGAGAACGTGCTCGGCGCTACGAATCTGTGGCCAATCAGCCTTCCAAGGCCGCTCGGATCACCACCGTGGCAACCAATGAGTGCCCTCCCCACGGCCGCCCCTCCCGGCGGGATTGCGCGACCCCCTCGGAGAAACCACCTCCTACCTGCTATTTTGGGAGATTGGGGCAGACCGCCCCCTCCCGCCCCGCCCCCGCGGGAGTTACGGGCGGGAGGTTTGGGATCCGGTCGCAGCGGAGTGGAATTGTTGAAATGCTGCTCCCTTTTGGAGGAAGACGTGATGGGGATGGGGCGGAGCAAGGCTGGAGGCAGGCCTGAGCTGAGATGTTGCCAATCACTTCGAGTCACCATGGCTCCCAGTCTTGTCCACCGATCCCTAGCCTGGTTCTTTCAGGTGACAGCCAGCCCCCTCACCCCCCTTTTTAGAGAATTGCATAACGGTGGGGTTCCTGTAACCTCTTTCGGACAACAGCAATGTTCCCTGAGCTTCCTTACCTCCCCTCTCCGGTTACCCCACTCCAGAAAGTCTTTCTGGGTTTATTTATTTTCGTTACTTTCAGAACCTGTGCGTTTTCCTACGACTGTACTTTCTTACTTCTCTGTCCACCTGCTACCCCGACCCTGGGTCTGATTCGTTTTTGAGTCCTAAGCATCATACCTGGCCATAGGAGGTGCTGTAGCGCTACTCCCCGATGAAATTTTAAGCGGAATCCTGATGTATTAACCAAATAAAAGCAAAGGTGTGCTAGTAGGAGTGAAGAAGGAATGTCCAGAACCCTGAGCCTGCAGGCAAGCCCCTGAGGCACCTATTATTAGTTACTGACGTGAGCGGAAATGTTCAGTTTAATACAGAGAAATGTGGTTTACCCGAGACAGGAAAATCAAACATCTGGAGCCTTTAGGGACATCCTTAAATCTCATCTTTTTGGACTTCCAATCTGGCTACATAAACATGTCTGTTTTTATTTTCCAGTTTAAAGACCTAGATGTCTGTCTGCCTCTTCAGATGAATTCCTCACCCTCTTCACCCAGCTCTGGGTTTAAGAGGCTGACCCGCGTGGACCACAGGGTAAAAAGATCCCCTTACCTCTGGCGTTGTATTGTGTCCAGTCAATGAGTAACATAGGTAAAAGAATGAGTAAAAGATCAAACGGCAGTAGGAGTGTGAGTATTTAATGCTCTGTTTCTTTCCCTGTGGGGTTGTGGCAAGCTCACTTGGGTCCCTTTGGCTAAGATCTCAGCTCCTGTCGGCTGGCCCTCTTTACCTAGTTCTCTTAAGTACGGCCAAGTTCTGGAGCTGCCATCTCCCATTACCTGTGTTTGGAGGGGGAGAGACCAGGCTCTAGGGTTACCACATCCAAGGCCAAAATTGTGGGAAAGGAACCCAGGACAGTTCTCCATTTCTAAGTTCTGGAACCGCCATCTTCCCAGACCTTTTCATTCTTAGCCCCTGTAATATGCCATTCAGGGTACTGTATCCCCTGTGTGATTTCCCTACACCCTGCCCACACCTTTGTAAATAATCCCTTGTTAAACCCTCCTCAAACTATCCTGATTTGAGTAAGCCATCTCTCTCCTGGGAACACCCCGATACAAGAACATTCTCTCTTACTGAGGAAATGGAACACATGGCTGTAGGACAGTGAGCCTGGGCTTCGACGTTAGAACGGTCTCATGTCATTCAGTCGTTCATTCATTTGGCAAATGTCCCACTGTCCAATTAGCTGTGGGAGACATTTTAGAGAATGCTGTGGCACATGGCCCATTCTGCAAGAACACTCTTCTCTGCCAACAGGGGTGAGCCCTGACTACCAAGTTAGAACCACAGGACACCCACCACCACCACAATCAATGCAGCGAAGCTGGATCAATTAAATACCCTTTCCTGGGAATTTGGAATTGGTATGCAGTGGGGATAGTCATTTCTGGGCTGGAACAGGCAGGCCCTCCATCTATGGAGTACTTAACCTTTTTCCATGTGTGAAAAAGCAAAGAAAGTTAGCAGGCAGGGAGAACAGGTCGAAGTCAGAGGACAGCAGAGGTAAAAGACCATATCTCCAGACAAAGGGGCTGAGATGACTGCTGCCCTGGTGTTGTCAGTCAGCCTGGGTGGCCCAGTTGCATTCTTGCTTTTGGGTTTTGTGAGATAAACTTGCACTCCTATAATAAACATTTTTGCCTCAAAACTATTACAAATGGGTTTTTATTTCTTCCAACCAAATACGTCTTAACTAAGACAATATCTACCTTTATGTGGTTACAAGGATTAAATTAGATGAAGTGTTTCAAACATCTAAGTCAGTGCTTCTGAAAATGTTACTTTCTCCCTTCCAGCCATAAACTGCACTTCACTGCACTGAACTTCAGACTTATCTGTGCTTTGTACTTCTTAGTGGGAATAACAAACCCATTCTGTGCAAGATTTTCCTCATTCCAGCTTTTCTCTTTCAAGTTCTAGGTGATGATATATTTGTGTTTGTGTTGCTGCTTTGTTTTAAAGTTTTTGTTCCTCAGAGGATTGGGTTAATCATGTTGCTCAGGGTATTTAATTGATCCAACTCTGCTGCATTGATTGTGGTGGTGCTGGTGGTGCTGGTGGGGTATCCCATGGGTCTAACTTGGTAGCCACACACATCACAACACACCATCATTGGTCCCTGCAAGGAAAGCCCCTCTTGTTTCCTTCCTTCCTTCCTTCCTTCCTTCCTTCCTTCCTCCCTCCCTCCCTCCCTCCCTCCCTTCCTCCCTCCCTGCCTCCCTCCTTTTCTTTCTCTCTCTCTTTTTCCCTCTCTCTATCTTTATACCCTTTGTCTCCACTCCCATTACCACCCCCACACAATACGCAATTTTCTAATGTGCTTAATGTGTAATTTCTATCTAAATATGTTCTAAGAAAATAGTTCCTTTGTGGGCATCTATTTTTAAATGTACTCCAAAGCTACCAAGCTATGTCTTGCTATGTCTTAGTTTTTTCACTAAACAATGTCTTCCATCTCCATCCATATTGCCAGATGCTGACATCCAGTCTGTTACATCACACGAACGTCTAGCAGCCCCCATCGTGGGGAGGGCGCTCATCGTGGGGCATCTGTCCACCCCACAGGGATGCACACGCATTGACTCCAACTCCTCACCACTACAGATGACCCTGCAATGAACATTCTTGTTTTAGCCCCTTCTGGATTTGTAAAGGATGTGTTTTTTATGACTTAGGAGAAGAATTGCCTGTCTATAGTGTATGAATCTTACATGTAATGTGCCCAAGTAATGCCAGACTGCCTTCCAGAAGTGGTGAAACCACTCTTGCAACAATACAATGTTCTAAATTGCCACATCCCTGACATTTGTAATTATCCAGATTTCTGGTTTTTGCTGGTTTGATAGGTGTAAACTGATCTCTCATTGTTGGTTAATATGCATTGATTACTAATGGTTTTTATTAAATTTACATATGCATATTAGCTTTTTCCTATTCTATAAATTGCCTATTGATTTCGTTTTGTACTTCTTTGGGGGGGATTGATGTCTTTTACCTGTTTGATTGCAGGAGTCATGTATATTCTAGGATGCTATTACATCCTTGTCAGTTTTAGACAAAGCAACTATTTTCTTTATTCTGTCATCTGCCTGTTAACTTTGTCCCTGGTACCTTTAGCAGAGCATAAATCGTTTTTTTGTAGTCAAATTCTTCATTTTTGCCTTATGTTTTGTGCTTTTGAAAGTGTTGCAACGTGTGCATTACTCTCTTAGCTGTGCCTGCTCTCTGCCTGACATCTCTAAGTCCGAGTTCATTGTGGCGGTTCCTGTGTCCTTCCACCCGCTCCTCTTCATTGGACTCCAGAGTAACCGCATGGAATGCATTTCGGTCTTAAGAGAAACCCATCTTCCTTGAGCTTTTTCCCCCATAGAGTCTCAGGCTATGAAAATTGCATCTTTTAACTCTTTGGAATCAGGCCTCCCATCACCCTCACCTTATCCCTTTGGCTATCAGGAAGAACCAAAATGGCATACTTACTTTCTCTCAAGATTTTCCTCAGTCTGGTTTCACTAATCAATTCCATTTTGTGGGTCAGTATTAGATCCAGAATTGCAGCTCTGCTTTGCCATTCTCTTCCTTCGGGAGGATTATATCACATTAAATCCACTTTCCTTTCACTTCTGGAACTTGGCTTTGTACCAGTTTCATTAACTTGTTCCTGGGACCTCTAATCCAGTTTACATTTTGACTCTAACACAATTTTATAATGACATCACTTCTTGTCCCCTCTTTTATCCTCTCTTAAATAATTTCTTTCTTGTTTCCATTCCCAAGGATATATAATCCTGTACAAGACTGATTTCATGATGTAATGTGCTACTATGACTTTCCTTCTATTACTTTCTTCTGTTTTTATTTTATTCCTCCTACTGACTTCGTTTGGCCTCTTTCCTTCTAGTCTTCCTTTCATCCCCATCCTTTTCCTCCTCCTTTCCTCTTTAAATTTTGGAACTGCTGGGGGCAAGGGCTGACTTTCTGTAGATCATGGCACAGAAGCTGCTGCTGTCTCAGAAGCAGGTTCCCGACAAACACGCGGTGTGTGTCACATGACTGGCAATTCTTTTCCAGTTGCACATCAGAACCTGGTTCTGTTTCTCTGGAAGAATGTAGGGCGCCTTTTTCATTGCATGTTTTGGGCATGCGTCCCATCCTTCCATGTTTCTTTATGTTTGTGAGTTTTAATTTTCTTCCTTGTGTGAAGTCCCACGTTCTGTTTGTGTATTTCCTGTAGCATGTGCGCTGGTGTAGAGGCATGGGTATCCCCTGCCCCAACCCCTTTCCACTCACTTTTCCCAGAGAACTACAGGAGACGCCCCTGCCACTGCTTTTCATCCACTGTCATACTCGATGTCCTCTGTAGTGTAAAATGTTGTGGGGTTTCTCAGAGTTTTTAAAACTTTTGTCATCTTCATTTTATCTTGTCATGCCCACCTCCTGGCCACCAGCACACACACACCATCCCCACTTTAAAATTACAGTGCATTTAGTTCAGTTAACAATGCTAACAGAAAACAGGTTTTGTCTTCAATATTCTGAGAAGCACTCTGTCCCAGTTCAAGAATGTGTCATTCCTTTATCAGTGAGCAACTAGGGCAGGAACCACGATTTCTCGGAGTCTGCCCCAGTGCACGGGAGGCAGCTGGTAAGTATTTGCTGGCAGATTGACTCAGTCATGGTTCCCTTCTTGGTTGCTCTTTATCATCATGCACTAAAAGAAATTTTGACTTTCCCTTCGTATCCCCAAAGCTAAATCCCAGCCACCCTGAACTTTCCTTAGCACACCGTAACCACGCATAGCAGAGTAAGGTGCAGTACCATGTAATAGGGGGTGGGGAACCTGCTGATCTATATCATTTACACAGGGTTCTGGTCCTGGTTCTGTCATTAACTACACAACCTTGGGTGTGTCATCCCATCCATTTCCTTAAATATATGCAATGAAATATTTGCCCTGGCTGGCGTAGCTCAGTGGATTGAGCACAGGCCTGTGAACCAGAGGATCGGGGTTCAATTCCCAGTCAGGGCACATGCCTGGGTTGCAGGCCAGTTCCCTGCAGGCCAACTCCCAGCAGGGGACGCACAAAAGGCAACCATACATTGATGTTTCTCTCCCTCTCTCCTTCTCCTCTAAAGATAAATAAATAAATAAAATCTTTAAAAAATATATTAATTGACCATAGACTTGGGTTTATTTCTGAACTCTCTGTTCTGTTCCATTTGAAAAAAAAAGAAAAGAAATATTTATTCACTGTAAGTCCCCTTAAAAGAAGGCTGTATTTTTATAAGGCACTTTTACATACATATATATATATAAAGTATCACCTTTTAATAAAGTGGTAGAAATAAGGTAAATTTTCCCAGCCTGGGCGGGGGGGACTAAATGTAAGAAAAACTTTTTCTCAAAGTAAGAGAAGGAATTTGTGCATTTTTCTGAGTGGGCAAGAGGAAGAGCCCAGGAGGAAGGGGGAAGGGGGTGTGTAAGGCACAGAGTCCTCGACAGGAACTTTCCTTGTGATCATTCCCTTCTACATTTTTTATTCAAGTCCACAGTAAAAATTTTAAAATGCCTAGTAGGATTATATACGAAACCAGTGAAAGGGCTATTTTATGTATCCTAGAGTTGATAAGGAGTCAGCTAAGGCAGCTTGCATGGATGCAGGTGTGGGTGCAGGGGAAGCAAAAGCAAAGTAAGCCATAGGACATTGTAGAAATTGTATGAAACACTTCAGATTTTGGAAGTTCAAGTTGGGCCAAGTTTAATCAGATCTCTGAAACATAGCAGCCTCTAAGTTTTCTTTTAGCAATCACATTTTTGAAGATTCTAAGAGATGGTGACATGTATTTTTAAAATATTATTTATTTATTTTTAGAGAGGGGAAGGGAAGGAGAAAGGGAGGGCGAGAAACATCTATGTTTGGTTGCCTCTCTCACACCTGCAACTGAGGACTTGGCCTGCAGCCCAGGCATGTGCCCTCCTGGGCAGTGAACTGGCAGCGTTTCAGTTCACAAGCCCGCACTCAATCCACTGAGCTACACCAGCCAGGGCAGTGCCATATTATTTTTACTCTTAGCTCTAACATTTAAAATTTTTTCATTTATTTATTTGTGACTCAATTAAATATCTATTTTTTGCCTATGAGAAAATCTGTTACTGCTGGTTTTGTTGATTCCAGACCCACCTTCCCCCGCCACACACACACATTTTAACATCTCTGAAGTGGGGTGTGTCTTACAGACGATATTCAATGTCAGCTTCCAACTGCTGTCGGCCAAGCAGCAGTTATGACGTAGTTGTCCTCGTCTTCACATGCCCGGGCCTGGTTGTTATTCTGGTGGCATGACTGGAAATGTATAAGCTCTTGCTATTTCATTTAATTAACTATTTAAAGATCATTTGAAGGGATATTAGACTTCATTTTCATCTGAACATTGTCCTTGAACACTTTCTGGCAAGATCAAAAAAATCTCAGCTTTAACTCTTGCAGAATAGGTGTTGTGGCCTGGAAGAAATCCCCATAGACGATGGTGAAGCTCGCTCTAAGCAATGCTGCTTTACTAACACTGTAATGGCCCAGAAAATACAAATCCATGGAAAACTACAGACATCCTCAACTCTGAATCAATAAGTAATTCAGGAGTGTTGGGCTCAATATGAAGAAATTAAAAGAATGCTATAGTGACTTTCAGTTAAGTTTGTGAGCATTGTAGCAATACATAAAAGCTTTATTTCTAAATAAGTCTATATGAGCTCTGTAAATAAGAGCAAAACTTTAAAATGTAAGTGGTAAGAAAGCATAGTGATAGTTTAACTGGCAATATTTTTAAAATTTGTTTTCTAAATAATGATGTGCCTTAAAGTCAATAAAATAAGGTCAATAATACTTCAGAGACTATAAAAATGAGAACAGTTCTAGCTCTCAAGATAGTCACACTCTGGACAGGGGAATGACAAGCACGTAAATAATAATAGAAGTAAGGCCCTGGCTGGTGTAGCTCAGTGGTTTGAGCGCGGGCCTGAGAACCAGACGATCACGGTTCGATTCCCAGTCAGGGCACATGCCTGGGTTGCAGGCCAGTTTCCGGCAGGGGCCAGTTCCCTGCAGGGAATGCACCAGAAGCAACCATACATTGATGTTTCCTTCCTCTCTCCTTCCCTTCCCCTCTAAAGATAAGTAAATAAAATATTTAAAAAATAATAATAACAGAAGTAGCCCTCCCTGGGTGGCTCAGTTGGTTGGAGCATCCATCATCCTGTGCACCAAAAGCTTGTGGGTTCTATCCCTGGTCAGGGTGTGTGTGGAAAGCAACCGATGTTTCTCATGTCGATGTTTCTCTCTTTTTTTCTTTCTGTCCCCTTCCTCTCTCTCTAACATCAATAAACATATCTTAGGATGAGAATTTTTTTAAGAAAAAATAGAAATACAAAAAAAACCCTGGGGCATTTAAAGGGGGAAGAGACTGCATTAGGAAAGGCTTCATAAAAGAAGTAGCATTTGAGAAAGGGCTCAAAGAACTGGTAGGATTCCAACTGGCTGAAATGGAATGGAGTAGAAAGAGTAAAGAGAATGAGCAAAAAGTCAGTCAGAAAAACAGGCATTTCTGGTAAATGGTGAATAGCATATTTGGACTATAAATTTGTTAACCTCTTTGGTTTTACAGACTTAGGAATTTAGTGAAAGCTATGGATCCTAGTCCTAGAAATAAAAGCAAAAATTCACAATAAAAAGCTTTGCATATTTTTTGGGGGGATTTCCCATTTCCAGATAGCATAAGAGAGGGAAGAGGGAAAAACAGCTTTGGGGGATACCCCAGCAGAAGCTGGTGCAGGTGACCGAGGCTGCGTAAGTCCCTTTTCTGAATGAGAGATGTGTTTCTCTTCAGAAGACTAAGAGAAACCAACCAAGGGCCAGGGGGGCTTATCCAGTCCACCCATCCAGAGAGTAAAAGAGCTGGGATGCCCTTGGGAGTCATTGCCAGCTGACTGGATGGGAGGGACTTCCAACTGATGAGGCCAGAAGATGCACCTAGGAAATTAAAAATGTGGGTGAAAAATATGCCAGGCCTTACTACAGAAGACCTCAACTCCTCTGAACCACTGGATTTTATATTTAATTCGGGATATAAGGGGGACATGATGCAGATTCCTGAGAATGAATGTTCAGAGCTGTGGTTTAGGGAGAGTAATCTTTAGGATTATAGGTGTGTAAACGGCTGGAGGAGACTGGTTAGTTTATTGCAGTTGGTTATATAATTCAAATACACTTTATTTATTTAATTTCCTCTTCCGTCCCCACTACCCACTACCTGGCCAAGAGCCAGGCCTTTAGTAAGTGTTTGGTAGTGCTCCCAGAATTTAAAACCATAAATTTCAAGCCTTTGAGGATTCCCTTGTAATGCTCCTGTTCCTCACCAGGTGGCACCATCACAGCATTATTTACAGAGCAGGCTTCTTTATGCACAGTGCTTCCAAGCAGAAAGGCTGTGTTTTTCTAAGGGAATTCACCTCTGGGAACATTCTAGAAGGGGGTAGGTAGTTGGGGTATGGTATCTGGCATAAAAAGGGGTATGGTATCTGGCATAAAAGGAGTCAAGAATACTCCTTTTGTCCTTATATATCATTTCTTACTGTATCAGAGTATCTTGGCTGAATTTCTGTTCCTAGGCATGTAGATGGGGAAAGATGACTAGGAAAATCTGTCTTTTCAAAGATGCGAGCAGTTTTCTGTTTTGCAAGAAGTATAGACTTAAATGCATTTGGGAAAGAACTGTTCCTAATTTCTGGGAAAACTTCTGGGTGAGCCATTTCCTTGTACGCATCAAGTAGAGACCACACTCTGCAGTGATGCTGAGTCCACCTAAAACTGCAGATTTATGTCGGCCACTTTGCAGTTCTTTGAGAAATAACTGTTTCTCAGGAACAGAGTTTAGCTGTGCCAGGCTAAAGTTGTAGCGTATCTCTACAGAGTTGTATGTGTTTGCACTTTGAGATTAGGAGCTAACCCTTAGAGAGTTCCCTTAGACCATTGAGAGGACTGAGTGCAAGTATTAGATCCTTAGCACATTGCAACGGGTGTCAAGATAATCTGAACTTGTTGAGTGGGCTATGAGTAGTCAGGTTCATGTGAGGATTTCAATTCAGTGGAAATACTCTGGAGGCCCCAGGAAGCAAGGGCATATTGCCAGTTCAGTACAGTACTAGTTCCGGCAGAATCATCTCTTCTCCAGTACTTTTTTAAATTTTATTTATTTTTAGAGAGAGGGGAAGGGAGGGAGAGAGGGAGAGAAATATCAATGTGTGGTTGCCTCTTGCATGCCCCTCACTGGAGACCTGGCCTGCAACCAGGCATGTGCCTGGACTGAGAATTGAACTGGCGACCTGGCCTGGTGCTCAATCCACTGAGCCACACCAGCCAGGTCTCTTCTCTGGTATTTTTTTAAGTTAAAAAGTCTCGTTATCCTTTAGCTCAGTGATTCTTACCTTTTCACTTAATTCTCACCTTTAAGAATTAAGTTTAAATAAAAGATATTCTCTCCAGGGAATGTACATATTTACATGATTTATGCATTCAATTTTAAGGGGCTATGGCCCTTTGAAGATCAATAGTGACCCTGTCCATGAACCCCTGGTTAGGAACCTAACCTGAAACTCACTAATCAGGACCATTTCAAAGGAGAAATGCAAGAGCAGGTAGACAGTAGGGAGGGAGGAGGAGGTGGGAGACTAACCTGTGCTGGATCCCCATGAAATGCTGGTACAGGTGACTGGAGAAAGCTGGAGATGTTTATATCTATCTAGATTTGGAAGGAATAGGTGGAGTACTTCCAGGACACCCTGGGCTATGGGGCTGATGATACATTTGTGAAAGTGAGCATAGGAAGGGGAACCAAAATGGGGTCCAGGGTTGAAGGACTCAATCAGATCTTTCTAGAGATTAAAAGGCTATGCTGCCTTGATTGATGGCAGACTCTGAGTTACAGAAAATGGGAGCTATGTCAGGGATATCTGGGGACATCAGCATCTTCTTCTCAAGGAGGAGGTCTAAAATGCCATCTTCTTGGTGCCTTTACTGTGTTATCACCCACTGGGCTCTGAGAAAGGACACTAACCCAAACCTGAAATGCAATTTCATGTTCCAACTGAGAAGGTAAAAAGTGACTAAAACTAACATTATTTCCTTTTCAGGACTCTTACTCTTGATTGGGAAAATAAAGGATCTCCTTGTCTGACGATCCAAATAATAAAGCAATTAGCAGTGTGGTTTCGATCTGGAGTCCTTTAATTCAGAAGACCTGGGTTTAAGTCCAGGTTTTGCCAAGTATTAGCTCTGTGACCTTGAGCAAGGCTTGGAGTCTGTTTCTGGAACTGTTAAGTGAAAATAGTAACAGTGCCTACTTCATATGGTGGTTGGGAGATAAAATTGAGCAGTGTGTGGCATACAGTAGGTGCTCAATAAATGCTATTGGTGCTAAATACTGGAACTATAACAGGGACTACTTCCCAGCTTCTTCCCAGTGATGCTTCTCCACCATATTCTTTAGCAGCCCACTTTAAAGGCCCAGCCCACATTCCCCAAACACTGCACAACCTAGGGCTTCCTCTGGTCATCCCGTGTGTACAGGGCTGGTCCTGAAGAACTTCTTGGCCCATAACTTTTAACAATTATAATAAAAAGGCCCATGTCAGCTCAGAAATCTCACCATCCTGTTGTACTTGACTATCCTGAAGGATAAGAGTTCTTTAGAGAAAGATTACATAAACTGTTTCAGTGCTGGAACAGAGAGCTTCTAGAACGTTCTCTAGGTCATTTTGTTTTCCCAGAGGAGTCAGTCATTACCATTCCCCCACCCACCCCATTCCAGGAGAACTACATATAAGAAAACTAACATTTGTCCAAGACTTCCCAGGAGCCTTAGATATTTTTCTCCCCCCAAACTTTTTGTCCCCATTTCACACATGCAGAATCTAAATCTCAAGCATTCATTCACTGCTGGAACTGATTCCAGCCCAGATCTGTGACTCCAGAGCTCTCTCCACAGCAACCAGTAGCAAGTGCACACACACACAGGGACACACCCCCCACCCCAGTTCATTCTTATTCCAAATTTTCTGGGGCAGCCTGGGGAAATCTCTGAAGCCCAAGGGACACGACTAGAGCTGATGTCAGTCTACGCTCCCTGGGGTAAGGCATTCTGCACTGGCGGCCTGAGGCTGTCATTGCAGTTTCCTTTGTGATATGTCGCTCTGCTCACAGAGATCCCCAGCAATCCCTCACGAACAATACCCTCTCCTGAACCCTCCCGTGAAACACGTGTCAGGCCGTTCCAGGGCTTGGGTTTAGAAATCATCTCTCAGGGGCCAGGCGCTTCATTCAAAAGAAGTCTCTTGCACTTCTGGAGTTCTGGCTACTAAAAAAGCCTTGTCAGTTTGGGAGTCTCAACACATACCTGGTCCTTTCCCAGTCCAGGGAAAGGTCCCAGGGGGTCAAGGTCCAGGATGGAAGGGAAAGCAGAAGTGTAGGCAATACCTGTTCTGACTGGGGCAGGTATGGTCACCTCCTTGGAATCAGAAGCAAGGGGAGAGGAGGGAAGACGTGGTCCCTGTAGTTCCCACCGAGTCCCAGTCCAGGCAGTGAGCCGGGAAGCCCAACCCTGACATCCCCCTAGTACCAGTCGGCAAGAAGGGGAGATGATGCCTCTTTATTAAGGTTAACACCAAGAAAAGCACTGAGAAGGAATACACAGAAGAGGAGGAGGAAGGGCACACAGTCACCACTTGAGGAGGTGGAAGGGAGGCACATCAGTTAAGAACCTCAGGACAGTCACATGCTGCATGCCCTGACTGTGGGGGGGAAAGAGGGAAGGAGAGGGGTAAGCGCCATGATAGCCTGGGACTCACAGAAGGGTCTGAAGCCCCCTGAACCTAAAACCAGAGCCACACACCCTGCCCCTCGGGGCTCACACACTACTACACAAGTGGAAACACGTAACACAAGACACGGAGGCAAGACCGAGAGGCAGTGGGCAGGGACATATCAAAAGGAAAAGGAACTGAAATTAAGCGGGTGTAGCCAGGAGAGAGACAGTTTTTGGATGCGGCCCTCAAGAGCCCCTCAAATGTCCCCTAAATCTGGGCTGTTGCTGAGAACCCCCAAGTCTCTGCCTGTGGACTGGGCTCTTTGTTCTCTAAGTCCCAGTGAGTGGCAAAAGCAATTCCAGATGTAGTCAGTGACAAGGCAGGATCCACTCTGCATGCAAAATCCTAGAGGTTGAGCTATTTTGTCTTCATGCACATTCACAGCCAGCTTCTCCTAGCCCCGGAGCCCCGGGAACCCCATTCTCCCAGATTCCTAGGGCTGCAGTTCCCTCCTCAAGCCTCCTTTACCAATCAGCAGCCGCAAAGATCTGTGTGAGGGGATAGGCTTCTGCAGAGCGCCGAATATCTTGGATTTCAGCAGAAGGGGAAATTTTCTGTTGCCAGAACAGAATACCCCAATTCCTTAATTTCTAGGTAAATCGTTAGAGACTATTTGCCATAGTCCTAGCTAAGTCCTTTTTTAGAATAGAAAAAGCAGAGTTTTATTTACACAATTCAGGGGTTCTCCTGTTGGCTAAGGAGGGGGAAAGGGCAGGGTAGGGGATGGATGGGAGTCCAGAGATGGGCGCTTCCTCTCCCGGAACCTCACCTTTCCGCAGTTCGCTACGTCTCGTTTGGTTAGGCAGAAAGAATTCTCGATGCTCCCAAAGTCCTTCACCCTACATTTAAGTCCTTCCTCAAGGAGTCTCTCTCTGCCTGACCCCCTGAGCAGCGGCCGGAGGGAAGCGTGCTGCACCGCGCCGTTCAGTCCACTCACGTCATGCACTCGGAAACCCAAAGCCAGCTCGGGAAAGTAGTGCCCCTCGGTGCCCCTCACAGGGAGGCCTCGCCCTCCAGCTGCAGCAGGGTAATGTCGGGCAGATCGAGGGGCTCCACAAGTGGCCCGTCCCCCTCAAGGAGACCGGCACAGGGGCTCTCCGAGCCCTCACAGTGACTAGTGGGTGTGGAGGAGCGGGGCATTTCCTTCTCTTCTTCATCGTCGTCGTCCTCGTCCTCAGGATCGCGACCCAGCAAAGCGCTGTCCTCGATCCCAGGCGAAGGGGTCTCGAGCTCTTTGGGGGCGCCCGGGAAGGTACCCTTGCCGCGGACCACGCCCAGGCCGCCCTGGCGGGGCGCCGTGGTCATAATCTGGCACATGGAGACAATGGCTCGCTGGTTGGCGCACACGTCGTCTGAGAGCACCTGGATGTGCGAGGCCTGTTCGTCCAGGGCGCCCCGCATGGCCCTCACGTCCTCAAACAGGGCCTGCAGCTGGGCCTTCAGGTGCTCCATTAGTTCCTTCATGCCGCCGTTGTACTCGCCGGAGATCACGTCCCCAACGGCCGGCACGGTGGACACCTCCAGAGGGGCCGGCATGTCGCCGCCGTCCTTGGTCATGATCTCCAGCAGACCGTCCTCCATTGAATGGCAGAAGCGGGCGGTGGCCGCTGTGGGTCGGACCCAGCCCGACTCCCGGAATGAAGGAGGGGGGAGGGGGAGAGGTCCCCGGAGCGACAGGGAGGAGTTGAGGTTAGAGGAGGCTTCCGAGAGGGGCGGGGAGCCGACGTGAGGAGAGGAGTCTCGGCGGAGGCAGCAGCAGGATCCGGGGAGGCTCGGAAGAGCCTGCGGGACGAGGACCCGAGCGGAGTCCCAGAGCCGGCGTCTCTCCTGCTCACCCCGGGGCGAAGACGCCCAGCCCAGCCTCGCCTCTGGAACTGCGCCCGTGTCAGCGCCGTCCTCTCGGAGCCACGAGCAGCAAGTGCTCGCCTATTTCCTGGGTCACAGAAGCATTTGAGGAGGGGTCCGGGTCGAGACCAAGGCCAGTAGCGGGTAGGGCTCGGGACTCCCCTCGGCCGTTAACTGGCAGCGCCCGCGAGCGTGGTTGGAGCGGCAGGGGCGGGTCTCCTGGCGGGGCCGCGGATGCTCCCCTGTTTCCAAGGCGACGCAGGCCACGTAAATGACGTGTGTCGCCGGGGCAAGCAGGAAGTAGAGAAGAAAAGGGAGGATGGCATGGAAGCTGCAGTGGGGCTCTGGTGTGTGAGCCTGCGGGAGGGGCGGGAGATGGGGGAGGAACGCTGCAGTGGCCCCAGCTAAGGCTGGAAAGAACGTGTGGCTGCAGCATTTCTTAGGAAAGCACGAGAGAGCAGTTTGCTGCATAATCCCCCAAGTCCGGCAGAGGTCATCCTTTCCCCGGTCGCCGCGCTAGGCACTGAACGCGACTACCTTGGAAGGGCATTCGTGCTCCCGCAGTCCTTTCTCAGAGCATGGCGCTACAGCGGGTCCCTGGCTTCTCTGTCTCCCGCCGTTCGCGGGAAGGTAGACTGGGTAGAGAAGCGGGCGCTAATAACCCCAGGCTAGAGCTGAGCGCGGCGGCGCACTGGAGCCAGCGCCGCCTGGCCTGGCGGTGGAGGTGCCGAGGCGGCGGAGGGTGCCCCAGAGGTTTCCGCCTCTCGGTCGCTGCAGTAAATCAGCCCTCGCGCTGTACACACCACAAGAACGAGGAAGGATGGGATTCCCTCCCGTAGAAGACCCAAACAATCCTCCCTAGGGCACTGGGAGGTTTCCCACGATGGTGAGACAAAGTACTTAAATTTTGAGAATGAAAACGCCACAAGGACAGAGAGTTTTTGTCTCTTCCGCTCCCTCATTACAATCACGGAATCCCCAGAACCTAAAATAGTGCCTGGCACGTAGTAAGTAAATGTTCAATACATTTGTTGAATGAATAACGAGAATCACTATGTCCCATTCTCTCATCCATGACCCTATAGCCCTCACATACTGGATTTAGGAGACCTGAATTCAGTTTTGTTTCTGCCAGTTATTAATTCATAATAATAAATTATTATGAACTTTAATAAATCATTCTCACGGTTTGTTAGGGAATTGGACTGGATAATTTATAATATTATCTTTTAAAAATATATTTTATTGATTATACTATTAGAGTTCTCCTAATATTCCCCCCTTTGCTCCCCTCCACCCAGCAACCCCCGACTCCTTAGGCAATCCCCTCACCGTTGTTCATGTCCATGGGTCATGCGTAAAAATTCTTTGTGTACTCCATTTCCTATACTGTACTGTACATCCCCATGGCTACTCTGTAACTACCTATTTGTACTTTTTAGTCCCTTCACCTCTTCTTGGGTTCCCCCATGACCCCCTCCTATCTGGCAACCATCAAAATGCTCTCCATATCCATGATTCTGTCTCTGTTCTTGTTTGCTTAGTTTATTTTTTAGATTCAGTTGTTGGTAGATATGTTTATTACTATTTTATTGTTCATACTTTTGATCTTCTTTTGCTTAAATAAGCCCCTTTAAGATTTCATATTATAATGGTTTGGTGATGATGAACTCTTAGTTTTTTCTTGTTTGGGAAGCTCTTTATCTGCCTTTTGATTCTAAATGATAGCTTTGCTGGGTAGAGCAATCTTGGCTGTAGGTCCCTGCTTTTCATAACTTTGAATATTTCTTGTTACTCCCTTCTAACCTGCAGAGTTTCTTTTGAGAAATCAGCTGGCAGTCTTATGGGAACTCCCCTGTAGGTAGCTAACTTCTTTTCTTCTGCTGCTTTTAAGATTCTCTCTTTCTCTTTCTTTTTGGCATTTTCATTATGACGTATCTTGGAGTGGGCTTTGTTTGGGGTTCTCTGTGCTTCCTGGACTTGCATGTCTATTTCCTTCACCAAATTAGGGAAGTTTTCTTTTATTATTTTTTCAAATAGATTTCCAATTCCTTACTCTTTCTCTTTTCCATTGCGCACCTCTATAATGCAAATGTTGGACCTCTTGATGTTGTCTCAGAGGCTGTTTACGCTGTCCTCATTATTTTGGATTCTTTTTTCTTGTTCTGATTGCTCATTTTTTTGCATCCTTATGTTCCAAATCATTAACTTGATTCTCAGCTTCATCCACTCTATTGTTATTTCCCTGTAAATTGGTCTTTATTTCAATTAATGTATCCTTTGCTTCTAAATGAATCTTTTTTATGCTGTTGAGGTCCTTACTAAGTTCCTCGAGCATCCTTATAACCAGTGTTTTGAACTCTGCATCTGATAGATTACTTATGTTTATTTAATTGAGCTCTTTTTCTGGAATTTTGATCTGTCCTTTCATTTGGGACACATTTCCTCATTTTGGCAGCCTCCCTGTGTCTGTTTCTTCGTATTAGGTGGAACTGCTTTGATTCTGTGTCTTGGTAGTGTGGCCTAATGTAGTAGGTGTCTTGTAGGGTCCAGTGGCACAGCCACTCCTATCACCTAAGCTGAGTACTCAAGGTGTGCCCTCTGTGTGGGCTGAGTACACCCTCCTCTTGTAGTTGAGACTTGATTGCTGTTGGCAGGTTAATGGGAGGGATTTGCTCAGGCCAGTCAGCTGTAAGGACTGGCTATGACCACTGACCATCAACCTCTGCCCTCCATGGAAGACCAGCTGTGCAGGGGCAGGGTGGTGGTGCTCTGATGTGGTCTGTAGCTGTCCACTGGGTATGCTAGCTCTGGGGTTTCCTGAGTGGTGCAGGGCAAGTTCAGCCCCCACCAACTAGAACATAGGTGGGGGCTGGAAGGCTGCAGGAAGGATGCAGGGCCATCCTTCCTGAACTATGAAGCGATCTTAGATGGCTGCTGCTTGTACTGGACTTGGAGATTTCCAGGTGAAACCAAGCTATGAATCTAGGCTGGCTGCTGCTAGCGCTGGGCCTGGGGCCACTTCACAAGAGGTACGGGCAGCTGGGGGTTCACTGAGACTGGCTGTTGCTTGTTTGAGAGGATTTAGAAAGTTGTGGAGCATGAGCCGAGATCAGCCATTCGTGTGGAAAAGCCCCTTTTAACAGCTTGGATGGACTGTAGTTGGGTAGGACAAACAGTATTGGCCAGTTTGATGGAGTCTCAGATGTGGCAGCCTCCTGCTAACTATGTGGCTCTGTGGGGAGAGGGTTCAGAAAAGGGACAATGGTCTCTGCCTCTCTTTCTGTCTAGGAGAAAACTGCCCCGCAGCTCTCGCCTTGATGCCAGTCACTCCAGTTCCTCCCTGTGTGCCACTGGTGCCTTTCAAGCTGCCACCCTGGTGCTGGAGCTCAGAGGGAGTGAGTCTGAGTAAGTCTGTGTGTGGGTTCTTTAAGAAGAACTGCTTGGGACTCCAGAAGTTTCTTCCACTGACTCAATCCCTACTGAAGGTCTTTGCAGGAAGAAGTTTTGGGGACTTATCTTCCTGGCACTGCAACTCTGGGCTGGGGGGCCTGGTGTGGGGCTGGGACTCCTCACTCCCAAGATATCCCTCCTGAATTTTTACCCATTACATATGGATGTGGGACCAGGCTGTTTTGTGTCTCTGCCTCTCCTACCAGTCTGGATGCATGTGGGTTGTTTATTTTTTAACTCTGTAGTTGTTAGACCTCCATTCAACTTGATTTCTGATCATTCTGAGTGATGGCTGTTCTATATTTTAGTTGTAATTTTATGTGATTTTACGAGGAGGTGAGCCATGCTTACCTGTGCTTCCATCTTGACCAGACTATAATATTATTTCTAACTCTGAATAATTTTCTGCATCAGCTAACAGGTGAAAGGGAAAACTATTGGCATTGTGTGGAAGGAGCCAGTTTGGGGGATGGGGCGCTGTGGTTAATTATGAGGATAATTCTGCCTGGGCAGGCCCAGTGCCCAGGTAAAGACATACAGTGACCGTCTTAACTTTGTAACAATTTCTTTTCCTATTTGAGGTGTGGAGTGGGAGGGGGAAGAAAATTTGAATTTAACATATTTACAGATGACTTCAGATTGAAAAGCAAAGACTACCTGGGCGGCAGCATACTAACTAATAATGGCCTTAGTAAATTGGAGAAGCCAAGTGATTGGAAACCAAAAATGAAGTTCACAAGAAGAAATAAATCTGGGGAGGAGAAACAAATTATATCACTCCAACACGGGGAAGAGCTAGGTATGGGTGTGTTTTGTGTACTAGAGATTCAAGGACAGCAAATGCGTTACCTTGGATTTCCCTGGTGCACACTCTAGTGAAGCAGCTGGTCCAGAGGAACTGTTGTGGTACTAAAGAACTGTTTGGCCTGCACCCGCCTTACTGTTATTAAAGTAGAAATAAGTGGGGGAATATCCTAAATACCAGAATGTTTCATCTAAGGCATTGCTGATAAAAATCAAGCACTATGCAACTAGTAGAAAATTGATTTCCCAAGCCCTGGCTGGTGTAGCTCAGTGGATTGAGCGCGGGCCTGCGAACCAGATGATCGAGGTTCAATTCCCAGTCAAGGCACCTGTCTGGGTTGCAGGCCAGTTCCCAGCAGGGGACTCACAAGAGGCAACCATACATTGATGTTTCCTTCCTCTCTCCTTCCCTTCCCCTCTAAAGATAAATAAATAAAATTTTTAAAAAATTGATTTCCCTAAACAAATAATATGAGAAATTAAAACCCCTACAGTATTGTATTTTTTTTATTTTTTAACATTTTATTTATTTATTTTAAAAGATTTTATTTATTTATTTTTAGAGAGAGGGGAAGGGAAGGAGGGGAGACATCAATGTGTAGTTGCCTCCTACGCACCCCCAACTAGGAACCTGGCCTGCAACCCACGCATGTGCCCTGACTGGGAATCAGACTGGCAACTCTTTGGGTCACAGGCCCATGCTCAACCCACTGAACTACACTAGCCAGGGCAGTATTGTATTTTTTAAAACAAATGATCCAATCCCCTTTGCTTGCTCTTCCTTTCCTTACCTCATTCCACAAACTTGTGGCACTCTTACCTTGGTCATTGCTCCTACCTCTAGTGTGGGCCCTCTAGGTTGTTCCTAAAGCTCAGGAGAAGACAAAAATGCTTTTTCTTGGCTTCCCTAAGCAAGCCAATGTGATTTGGCATTTACCAAAGGACTTTACCAAAAAAACTATAGGGACACTAGAAACAGAGACAAGATGTGTGCCGCACACACACACAGCCAACCAGCTGAGCTTACACAGCTTAAGTTTCTGATCATATTTATAGCAAGCATATTTATTCTCAGAGCTTACAGGTTCAGTTCTTCCCTGAAGAGCTCTGCTATCATCAGAAAAGACTGGCATAACTTGCAGGGGTTTTGCTTAGGTCTGTTACTTCACATCTCTTGACCAGCGTTTGGCATGGATGATTTCATCTTGCCAGCTCCCTCACCCCTCGGGTGAGTTCCTGCTTTCTCTCTATAAGGAGTCACCCTGTCTCCAATATCGGGCCTCTCGTCCTGGCCGGTGTGCCTCAGCTGGCTGGAGCGTTGTTCTGTAGCTGAAGGGCCTCTCATCTTAGCCTCACCCTTACTTTAAACATAGCCCCCCCGCACAGTAGGAGCTGGATTATGCCATCATACAAGGCCCTTTGCCACTCTTGTTGAGGATACCATGTATGTCAAGGTTTTCAGCGTAAGATTGCATCATGCTGCCCAGAGGCACTAGCATGAAGTCCACTCAGAGTTCAAGGGGTCTGAGCCTAGAGTGAGGGGAGATTATTGGAGAAGCACAAAAGAACATGGGAAACAGGTGCAGAGATCAAGGGGTGCAGCTGATCCAGTCAAGCTCCAGGTCAGACATGAGAACTAAGGGTAGGTGGGAATGGGGGAATGGACTAGTAGCAGGACTTGAAAATGTAAGGAGGAGACAATTGATGCATCAGATTCAGAACCAGATTACTTGAGGAATTCTGGCTGAAAACCAGACAAAGAAGAATAGAAGGGTCTGTCTCAGAAAAATAGCAGGGACAGAAGCAGCAAGTGAAGCAGAGCCTTGGTGAGCTTGCCAGGACACAGGGCTGGGCTCTCCGGACACCAGTGCCCCAGGGTTTGCTGAGTGAGTCTATTCCCAGGGGTACTCTGGTCATGTCAATAAAGTATGCCGTATAGCAAGGAAAAATAACCCTCACACACTCCTCTTCTGCTTCCTGCCTGTTACCTGTCCTCTGGGAATCACCTAGCTGTGCTATTTCTTTATTCTAGCCTCATGGGCCAAGGCTGGGGGAGACTCCATGCTGCATAGGCATGAGACTCCATTGGGCACACCTAGTCCCATTTCTGGGACTTGTAATTTCTGGAAATGTAATTTCCCATTACATTCCTGCTAAAATTGTGATTCTTAGGAGTCTCTGCCATTTTCCTCTGCCTGGAGTCTGTCTAGCCAACCTCCAGCCCCATTTTGTATAGTGTGTGTACTTTGTGCCCTATTCATCCAACAGGCATGGTGAAGATGCTGGCTTGACTCCTTTACATCTAGAATGCCGCGTCTTAGGTCCACAGTCCCAGTCAATACTCCCCAAATTCAACTTTTATGAAGCTGAGTTGCCTTGTGGCCCGTCTCAGCATGACATCACCTTCAAAAGAAACACAACCAATGGCCAAAACGAATTTAAAAGCAGGTAGATTTTTATTATAGTCTCTGGGAAAGTTCGTAATGGGTTTACATTCTTAGCATAGAGGAAAACATCTTAAACTGCTCTCTTTCTCCATTCATGTCACGCACTGTGGCATAGCGGTCTGCCATTCTCTCTCTTTCCCAAACACCATCAGACTTTCAAGGGCAGCCCTTGCTTTTCCACGCCCCACCCCACCCCTTTACTTATTCTCAGATGTATTCTTTTTCTCTGCAGCAGGAAGAAACTCCCTGTCCTTGTTTCAGCTCTTGTGATTCTGTCCCTAATTCCCCTAATGGGCACAGGCCTCGGGAGCCCCAGGTGTCAATGACAGGGGCCGCGTCCTAGAGGGAAGCAGGACAGGTGGAGAGGCTGGGAATATTCATTTTGTCGTGGGTTTTGTCAGTCACATATTAGACTGAATTATCTCGGTCTGGGAGGGTGGTTTGCCTTTTATGGAGGTGTGCTCATCTCCCCCAGTCTTACAAAGAGAAACAGGCATGGTAATTTTCAAGGACCCTGAATCCTATGAGCCTCTGGCTGGAGAGGGAGTCCAATTGTCCACGTTGTCAGAGACTCCAGTGCAGGGCTGTCCACCCCGCAGCCTGAGCGCCACGTGCAGCGCAGGATGGCTATGCATGTGGCCCAACACAAAATCATAAATTTACTTAAAACCTTTTTTTTTCACTCATCAGTTTTCATTTAGTGTGTGGCCCAAGACACCTCTTCTTCTTCTAGTGTGGCCCAGAGATTCCAAAAGGTTGGACACCCCTTCTAGTGTCTCACAGACTTGGCCAGGGCTTGAGCTGTACACGCCCTGCCGAGCTGTGACTAGTTCTAGTCTAAGTGATGTGGGGTTGTTGGCCGCACACGTAGCCCTTTGGAGCCCTGGTGCAGGGCCTCATGCATCTACCACCCTCCTCATGTATTTTCTGCCCCCAGAAAGCTGCCAGTAGCTCAGGGCCTGATTCAGCTCCAAGTCAGAATCCTCATCAGGCATTAATGATGCTACACCATCTGAGCACACTCATAACTTCTGGTACCATCGGGCCATTTTGCCAGAGTATCAGTTCAATTTAGAAAATATAGAAATATTTAGAAAAAGTTATGTCCAAGTATCTGGGCAGGATATGGACTGTCGTATGTCCAGCACAGACTTCCATCTAAAAGGATTTTTAGAAATTTAGCTTCCCTCAGTCCTGACTTCTGCTAGCTTCCACTTCACACTTGTCATATCTTGAGTAAGTGTGGTATTTTGATGTAGAAATTCATACATAATTTTGTAGATCTTACTCTTACTAATACATCTGTTTATGCCCTCTCCATGCGTCTCAAGAGACTCTAAAAATACCATCAAAAGAGGTTCCTACCACTTCCCTTTTGCTGTGAGGTGCTATCCCCAGGCCAGCAAGGCACTGTCAGCTGCCTTGTTGTTCCATCCCACACGCACGAACGGGAACTACTCTAGTATTCATGACAGTTTCACAGACAGAGTCCCGGAAATGTAATCCACATCCTCAGAGCACTGCAACATGGTGAGGAGAAGGGCCCTTCTCCAACTTTTCACCCAGACCCTGAGGCGCATTGTGTGAAAACAGCTCCCTTTCCTGTGGCCAAACACATACTCACAGTTTACAGGCACAATGCCTGCTTTGTGCCTATAGACCCACATTTTAACCATAAACCCCAAATTGAAAGAGTCCTGTAGTGGTAGTGTTTTTTGAAATAGGAAGATTATCATAATCTCTGATACAGTTACTTTAGCCTATTTCCTCTTCCCCATTTCTACTGGCAAATTTCAGGTCCTTGTTATCTCCCGCCTGGGGGGTTGTAATAGTTTCCCTTTCAGCCCCTCCTTTGCCCCTTCCCACCACCCACCTCCTCACAGCAGTCAGAAGAATCCACCTGAAGTTCAGATTTGAGTCTTTTTACAACCCATCTTAAAATGTCCCAACGGCTTCCTCCAGCCTCCAGCCTCAGTTTTTCACCTCTTTCTGCCTCCCTGTTTACCATCAAGACGCACGAATCTACTTGCAATTCCCATACCCCCAACATACTTTCATGCCACCATGCCTTTAATCATGCTGTTCTCTATGTTTAAAACACCTTTCTTTCCTTTTCTTTGGGATCTTTATTAATTGTGAAATATAACACAAGCGTATAAAGTTAAATAGACATCCATGTCCAATTTAATGAATAAAGACAATACTTGTATAATCACTATCCAGGTCAAGTAGTGGAATATTGCGAGCGTCTCTTCCTCTCCACTGCCTGAAGTCCCCCCTTCCTATGCTGGAGTCCAGATCGTCTCCCTCCTATGGGCAAACACCATCTTGATTATTATATTGATGATAATTTCCCTTTTAAGTAGTTTATCAATCACGTATTTATATGCCCCTGAACAATGTAGTGTAATTTTGCCTATTTTTGAACATTATATAGACGGCATTACAATGAATTTATTCTTTCAAAATTTGTATGAAAGGAATCACAAAGGTTATTGTTTTGTGTTCTGCTTCTTTTTTACGTTGTATACATCAAAATCATCGAAGTTGTTGGGATACCTGTGCTTGTTCGCTTTTATTTTCCTATTGTATGTCACTGTACAAACACACTGCCAGGCGTGTGTCTGCGTTCTGCTGCTGACGGACATTTCCGTTGTTGCCAAATTTCGGCTGTTGGTGGCAATGCTGCTGTGAATATTCTTGCACGTGTCTCGTGGTGCAAGAGATTTTCCCAAGTTTATACACGTGGACAGACTTGCTGAATCATAGGTTATGCTCACCTTCAGCTCTGCTAGAGAATATGGAGCTGTTTTCAGAAGTGGCTGCAGTAATTCACACTTCACTAGCAGAGAAATATTCTCATTACTTCACATTCTCTCCCACACTGGGTGTTGTCAGAACTTTAATTACTAATTTCCCTCTGGTATAATCCCAAGTGCCTTGAACAGAATCTACTGCACAGTAATATTTACTGCACGCATTAAATATTTGTTGAATAAATGAATATGAATTTCCAAGCATGGAAATTTTCTAATTGTCTTTCTCTTATTGATCAATAGCTTAAATCTGGTAGATAAGTTTTAACAAATTTATAGATTTTAATAAATTTATAAATTTGTTAAAAGTTATCCAATAGACAAGTTTTTGTTGATAATTGTTATGTATATGCATCATGAAAGAATGTGTATGTATATGAAAGAATGTGTTTTGCATTTACTAAGTGCAAGGTTTGGACATTTAGTACATTTAAAGCAAATTTATAAACTGTGTATAAAAACCTCTATCCTGCCTCATTTTGTCTACTTATACCATACATTACTAAGAAGGGGTTATTGTGATGTTCCACTTTGTTTGTGAATTTGTCCTTGTAGTTCTGTTAAGTGTTGCTGTATGAATTTGGGGGCTATATTATCAGTGTGACTTACATTTTTAAATTGTCAGATTTTCCTGGTGAATTGAACATTTTTCGTTATTACGTGGTTTTCTTGTTCAGTAGTAATGCTTTTTGCCTTAAAGTTCGTTTTGACTTATATTAATATGATATAATTGCAACAGCTTCCCTTTGGATGGGGGACGTGATACATCCTTCTCCATTCTGTGCTCAGTCTCATTTTCCTTAACTTCAGTGGTGCATTTCTGGTAGACAGCACATAGATTTTGTTTTGCTTTGCTTTTTATCTATTGTGGTATCTTTTGTCTTTTATTTAGAGCATTTAGTCCAATTATATTTAATAGTACAAGTAATATTAATATTAATTAAAATTAATATTAAAATTAATATTGTTTAAACAATATCTGTGAATTTATCCATTTTTAATTTCTATTAGATTTTGCTTCCTATATTTTGAAGCTCTTTTATTATGTCTTTAATAGTTTAGAATTGTTGTGTCCTTTGGCTGAATTGGCCACTTTATCATTGTAAAATGGCCTTTCTCTATTCCTGCTAATATTCAATGCTCTAATAATTACTAATCTGATATTAATGAAGGGCTTTAATGTTTGCATCGTATATTTTTTCATTTTTTCTTTTTATGATATCTGTGCCTTTATGTTTTTTTATTTTTATTTATTTTTTAATTTAATTATCTTTAGAGCGGAAGGGAAGGAGAGAGAAGGAGAGAAATATCAATGTATGGTTGCCTCTCCTGAGTCCCCTGCTGGGAACTGGCCTGCAACCCAGGCATGTGCCCTGACTGGGAATCGAACCGTGATCATGTGGATCGCAGGCCCGTGCTCAATCCACTGAGCTACACCAGCCAGGGCTGTGCCTTTATGTTTAAGGCAGGTTCCTTACGGACAGAATACGCAGGTCTTACTTTTTGTTCAATCTGACCATCTCTGTCCTTTATTGAGATATTTAAACCATTTAATTTTATTAAAGATTGGATTATTTATTTGATAAGATTGGATTTCAATCTATAAGCTCGCTATTTTTGTTTCCTATTTGTCTCATCTATTCTTTGTTTCTTTTTTTTATTTCCATTCCAATATTTAGACTAAGTGAATCTTTAAAGGATTCCCAATTAGCTCTTCCTCTCCTTTTCTCTTTCTCTTGCTTTGTTTTATTGTTATTGCTTTAAAGCAGCGCTTTCCAGCAGAACTTTCTGTGAAGACGGAGTTCTGCATCTGCACTGTCCAGCGCGGGCAACCCTGAGTCACATGTGGTTACTTAGTAATTGAAGTGTAGCTAGTGTGACTGAGAGACTGAATTTCCAATTTGCCCTAATTTTAATAGCCACATGTGGGGAGCAGCCACTTTATTGGACGATGCAGCTCAAGAGTTCAACAAGAAGATCCCTTACCTACCAGCCTGCCTCCATTCAGCCAGCGCCAGAACCTTCCCTACCACAACACAGTGTCGCCCCTCCCGCAGGCCCTTCGTGTTCTTGTCACACCTGTTGCTTCTACATATGCTGGAACCCCGAGTGCACTTTTATCACTTTTACTTTAGTCATTTATTTGTTCAAAAGATTAAAATGTGAGAAAAATATTTTCGTATTTTACAACTTATCACCTTTCACAGTCTCTTCCTTTTATTGAATCAAATTTTTTATCTAATATTTTACTTCTGCCTGAAGAACCTCCTTTAACATTTTACTTTTTGTTTGTTTAAAATAGTCTTCATTTCATCTTTATTTTTGAACGATACCTCTTTTAAAGATTTTATTTATTTATTTTCAGAGAGAGGGGGAGGGAGGGAGAAAGAGAGATAGAGGCAATCAATGTGTGGTTGCCTCTCACATGCCTCCAACAAGAGACCTGGCCTGCAACCCAGGCATATGCCCTGACTGGGAATTGAACTGGTGACCTTTCAGTTTGCAGGCTATCATCGTTCAAACCACTGAGCTACACTAGCCAGGGCTGAACGATATTTTTGATGGGTAAAAACTTCTGGGTGCACCTTGGCTTCTGCATGCATAGCTTTTAAAGAAATCATTTGACAGCCCTGGCTGGGTGGTTCAGTTTGTTGGAGCATCATCCGGTACACAAAAAGGTTGCAGGTTCAATTCCTGGTCAGAGCACATACTTAGGATTCAAGTTTGATCCCTAGGCAGGGCACCTGCGGGAGGCAACTGATTGATGTTTCTATCTCGAATTAACACTAATGTGAGATAAAATTCAATCTCTCCCTAAAATCAATAAACATATCCTTGGGTGAGGATTACAAAAGGAAAGAAGGAAGAGAAATCTGTTGGTATTTTATTCTTATTTTGTCCTTCTGTAGCAGGGTATGGCAAACTTTTCTGTAAAGGGCCAGATAGTAAATCTTTAGGGTCTGTGAGCCATCTAGTCCTTGCTGCAGCTACTCAGCTCTGACATCGTAGCGCAGATGCAGCCACAGCAAATAATAAGTGAGCGTGTGGGGCTGTGTTCCAACTCAGCTTCATTTACAGAAACAGGAGGTGACTCAGACTGGCCCATGGGCCACAGTTTGCCAGTGCCTGCTGTGTATGAAATACGTCTTTTTTCATCTGGCTGCTTTTAGAATTGTTTTTCCTTGGCTTAAGTAGTTTGATTATGATGTGTCTTGGCTTTCTTTAAGTTTATTCTGCCTTGATTTCATTGAACTTTCAAATTTTGGAAAATTTTTAGCCATTATTTCTTTAAAAATTTTTTTAACCCCAGCTCTTTTGAATGTACAGTTACGTGTATATCAAACTGCTTGATGTGTCTCACAGATCACTTCACTCCGGTCCTTTCTTTGTCAGTTCTTTTTCTCTCAGTACTCCATTTTGAGTAGTTTCTACTTCTCTGTCTTTAAGTTCTCTAATCTTTTATTTGTAGTCTATAATTTGCTATATTTCCCCCATGAAAATTCTTACTTTTATTCCTTTTCTAAAATTTGATAATCCTGATTTTATTCAGTGTTAAACTATAAAATATGTGCCACAGTACTGAAGGATTACTTTGACTGACAATAACATACATATTTAAATTCAACTCAATTACAAAATAAAACTGCTTACTAAACAATGTAATCCTCTTTTAATGAAAGTAACTTTAGCCCTGGCTTGCATAGCTTAGTGGATTGAGTACTGGCCTATGAACCAAAGGGTTGACAGTTTGATTCCCAGTCAGAGCACATGCCTGGGTTGCAGGTCAGGTCCCCAGTAGGGGGCGTATGACAGGCAACTGCACACTGATGTTTCTCTCCATCTCTTTTTCCATCCCTTCCCCTCTCTCTAAAATTTTTTAAAAAACAAAAAATGAAAGTAACTTTATATAAAAATTTTGACTTTTAGCTTTCATTGCTCTTCTACTCTGGCCTCCATTTCCAGAAACAGGCACATTTCAACAAATTTTTTTAATGAGTATTCTGCAGCAATTTCCTGAAGTTTTCTAATTCTTTTAAACTTTTGAAATTCTTGCAAATGAAAGAAACTATGATACTATTTCTTGTTTGGTTAGATGGTATTCACTCACTTGTGAATACTCATTATACTTTCTGCATACTTGTTGTCAGTTTCTTTGAAAACAAGACCTTCAAAGCAGTGTCCAAACCCTGAGTCTGAGTATTTTCCCACATTTGACATTTAAGCTTACCAACACAACCCATAATTTTGGAAAGATTTCTATAATGCAGACTAAATTCTGCCTGTAATTATCGTGCTCCATTTTCTATCCCAAACAAAAAAATGGACATAATACAAAAGAAATGATTTGACTTTGTGAAATATTTCTGAGAACAACTTTGTTTTCTAAATATTGAACTTCATTTCCAGTGAATAGTTGAAAATCTGAGTGCCCAGGTAATGGTAATACTTTAGATAAAGGCCTTAATTTTTTTCTTTTTAAAATTATATTTTATTGATTATGCTATTACAGTTGTCTTGATTTTCCTCATTTGCCACCCACCCCCCACCCAGCACCTCCCACTCCCTCAGGCAGTTCCCCCACGTGATCCATGTCTACGGGTTATTCGTGTAAATTCTTCGGCTACTCCATTTCCTATATGGTACTTTACATCCCCATGGCTATTCTGGGACCACCTATTTGTGCTTCTTAATCCCCTCACCTCTCACCCATTCTCCCACACCCAACCCCTCTTTATCTTTAACCTTTAGCATTTTAATTATGATGCGTCTTTGGGTGGGTCTCTGTATCCATCTTGCTTAGGATTCTCTGTGCTTCCTGGATTTTCATGTTTATTTCCTTCAGCAAATTAGGGAAGTTTTCTTTTACTATTTTTTCAAATAGATTTCCAATATCTTGCTCTTTCTCTTCTCCTTCTGGCACCCCTATGAAGCGAATGTTGGATTGCTTAAAGTTGTCCCACAGGCACTATCCTCATTTTTTTGGATTCTCTTTTCTTGTTTTCTGATTGGTTGTTTTTTGCTTCCTTATGTTCCAAATCATTGATTTGATTCTCGGCTTCACCCACTCTACTGTTGTTTCCCTGTAAATTGGTCTTTATTTCAATTAGTGTATCCTTCATTTCTGATTGAGTCTTTTTTATGCTTCTGAGGTCTTCACTAAGTTCCTTGAGCATCCTTATAAACAACATTCTGAACTCTGCATGTGATAGATTGCTTATCTCCCTTTTGTTTAGTTCTTTTTCTGGAGTTTTGATCTGTTCTTTCATTTGGGCCATGTTTCTTTGTGTCCTCATTTTGGCAGCCTCCCTGTGTTTGTTTCTATGTATGAAGTGGAGTTGCTTTCACTCTGTGTCTTGGTAGTGTGACCTAATGTAGTAGGTGTCCTGTAGGCCTCCCCTGTTACCCAAGCTGGGTACTCAAGGTGCACCCTTCATGTGGGCTGAGCACACCCCTGTCTTGTAGTTGAGCCTTGGTTGCTGTTGGCAGATCAATGGGAGGGATTTACCCAGGCCAGTCAGCTGCAATGTTTGGCTGTGACCACTGACATCAGCCTCTGCCCTCCATGGAGGATCAGCTGTGCAGAGGCAGGGTGGTGGTACTCCAAAGTGGTCTGTCGCTGTTCACTGGGTGCTCTGGCCCTGGGGTTTCCTGGGTGGTGGAGGCCAAGATCAGCCCTGACCTGTGTCTTGCCGGGAAGGAAGCCATCCTTCCTGAACTATGAAGCCATGTGAGATGGCTGCTACTTGTGCTGGAGTTAGAAATTTCCAGGTAAAGCCCGGCTGTGAATCTAGGCTGCTAGTTCTGGGCCTGGGGCTCACTGAGGCCAGCTGCTGCTCGTTTGAGAAGATTTATAAAGTTGTGAAGCATGAGCCTTTCACATGGAAAAGCAGCTTGAGTGGACCCATAACGTGGTTGGGGCAGAGTCTTTGGGGATCTCCAAAGTGGGTCAAAGAGCGTTAGCCAGGTTGATGGAGTCTTAGTTAAGGCACCAATCTGCCGACTCTGTGGGGAAGGGCCCAGAAAGGGAACAGTGGCTTCTGCACCCCTTGATGCCAGATACCTTAGCCTCTCCCTGCCTGCCACTGGTGCCCATCAAGCCTCCTCCTGGTGCCAGAGCCTCACTGGTTTTTTGCAGCCAGAAGTTGTGGGGACTTATCTTTCTGGCACTGTAACCCTGGGTTGGGGGGCCTGGTGTGGGGCTGGGACTCCTTGCTCCTGAGATATCCCTCCTGAATTTTTATCTACCACAGTTGGTGTGGGAACAGCCTGTTCTGCCTTGCGCCCCTCCTACCAGTCTTTTATTATGTAGTTGTCAGACATCTATTCAACTCAATTTCAGTGAGTTCTGAGTGATGGCTCTTCTATATTTCAGTTTTAATATTGTCATGGTTGTGCAAGGAGGCAAGCCATGTCTGCCTATGCCACCATCTTCACCAGAAGTCAAGTCTTTAATTCTTTCAAACAGAGAAAATACAAGGCCCCTTGGATTTTCCCCTTTGGTCAAGATTCCATCAAATCCACTAGTGAAATCCTGTAATGTGTGTCCCCATCTCTTTTCCAAACAGGTATCTTACAAAGGCTGTCTTATACTCTAATGCACGTTAATGCTTGGATGTAGTTTAGATATAAGTCTGTCTTTTTTTTTTTAAGTTAAATTCTTTTTTTTTTAGATTTTATTTATTTATTTATCTTTAGAGGGGAAGGAGAAAGAGAGAAACATCGATGTATGGTTGCCTTTCGTGCATCCCCTGCTAGGAGTTGGCCTGCAGGGAACCAGCCTGCAACCCAGGCATGTGCCCTGACTGGGAATCGAACCGTGATCCTCTGGTTCGCAGGCCCACGCTCAATCCACTGAGCTACACCAGCCAGGGCTTGTAGATAGCTCTTTTTGTTTTTACACAGAAATCTTGTAGCCATCAGTGAAAAATATTCTCTTCGTTTCCTTTTGCTGCCATTTTCTTTTGCAACCACTGATGCATTCACTGGCCGACTCTTGTGTGTGCCCTGACCGGGGGTGGAGTCCACAACCTTGGCACAATGGGATAATGCTCTAACTGAGCCACCCGCCAGGGCCCCGAATCATCTCTTTGTTTGCAGCAGTGTTTCCATTGATTGCTGCCATTTTCTAGACATGCCATCATGTTATTTATAATTTTCATACATTTACTTGTTTTCTCTGTAGCAACACTGGCAAATAACTTCCAACACCATGTTAGGTGTTATGGTGAGAGTGGACATCCTTGTTTTGTTTTTGACTTTAGCAGGAAGGGCCCCAATGTTTTCCTATTAAAATATTAAAATGCCAGTAAGCAAGATGCTTTATGATGCTAAGAAAAATGTTCTTTTCTTCTTCCTTTAAACATTATTTTATTAGGACTATACCTTGAACTTCCTCAAATGTTTTCCCAGCACTATGGAGATAACTACAAGACCTTTTAAAATATATAGTTATTATTAAATATATTAATGTATTTCCTAACATTAAGCCATCTTTGCATTTCAGAAACAATTTCCACTTGGTCATAACATGTCATGCTGCTTGATTCCATTTGCTAATATTTAGGATTTTTGCATTGATATTAATGAATGAGGTTGCTATGTAGTTTTCTGCACAACCTTTTTCAAATTTTAGTTTCCACATTATATTTATTTTGTAGAGAATTTTTGAAGTTGTCATTTTTCTGTGCTTTGGAATAGAATTGGGATTATAAGTATTTAAAGAATCCCATTTGAAACTATCTTGAATACTTTTAAGGAGATTTAAAAAAATCCTAGCTAGTATTTTAATTGTTTTTGATAGAATGGGTGGTCTAAATAAACTATTCCTTCTTTTTCCCTGGCCGGATGGGGGAAACTCCCAACTTCTGTTACTGTATTTACTCCCTGTAACCCTGAGACTTTGTTCCGTTATCATCTCCTCTAGAAGTTCTCCCCTGAGCCTCCAGGTTGTGCACAGGTGCCTTTTTCTGGGCTCCTTCTGGATTTGTTCATTCTTGCATAGATATTTTATATTGAAGTAATCCGTTAATGGTATCAAGAGTTATTAAAGGATAACTCTTTTAGCCAGAAGTTGCTTTCAGGCGAGGATCCTGTCTTTTGTTTTTTAACTTCCAGTGTCTAGTGCCAAATACAGTGCTTGCCATATATGGGATGCCTTAATGAATATTTGATGAGCTGATATTTGATCAGACCCCTCCCACCCTGACACACACACACACACACACACACGTATGTTTCTTCTCCAGTTTCTATCTTTGTAAATGGCTCCTCAGTTCATCCAGGAGCTCACACACACAAAAAAAATCTAGAAATCATTCTTGGCAATCTGTACCCGTTCATCCTCATTTGGTAGTAAATCACCAAGTTTTATCAATTCTCCCAGTAAAATACTTCAGATTCCACCTTCTCTCCTTTTTTATGGCCACTACCCTAGTCCAAGTCCCCATCATTTCTTGCCTAGATCACCTAACTTCCATTTTCCCTGTTTTAATCCTTATTCTTTCTCGTCTATCATCCACTATCTATCAGGAAATCAAAGTGATCCTGGAAAACACAGATGTGGTTATAAAACCTATCAATAGCTTCCTATTCTTTTTGGATATAGTTTAGAATCCTTAACATTTCCCCCAAGACACTGCCTGATCTGGAACATCTCTACTTTTCCAGCTTCAGCTTGTATCCTCCAATTCCTTATTCTGGCCTCTTTCTCTTTCTCCAGCCTCCTAAGTTCTTTTCCCTTGGTGTCTTTGAATACTCTTTTATTTGCCAGAAAGCCCACCCCCTGCGCCTCCCCCACACTTCTGATCTGGTTGTATTTACTCCTCTTCCAGGTCTGTGCTCACGCAAGTTTTCATTGACCTCCTAGTATGACTGGGGTACTCTGTTGTATGGCCATATTGCCTTCCAAACTTTTTCTAATCGCTATTGTGATTTTTTAGGCATTCAGGATTCCTTATCTAATGCTTATTTCTCACACTAAATTAAAATTTCCATGAAGGTAAGGACCATATTGATCTTATTTTTCATCTGGATATTCAGCATCTATCATAAGGAATATCACAGTGATAGAAGTTAATAAGTATCTGTTGGATGGATGGATGAATGAAGAACTATTATTGAACTCTGAGCAAGAAGCCTGAAGGAACAAATGCTCTATTTTCCCTCTAGGGGGAGACATACTCCCATGTAGCACTGGACTCAAGTGAGCACAAAATTCTGAGATCAACCATAGTTTGCTTCTCCAGCCCCTGAAATTGATTCGGAGATTCCAATCATTTCCTTGCCAGCAGGATTCTCCAGATCGGTCTAGCCCACCCACTGGTACCAAGCAAGTGGCATTTCCTCTGTTAGTTTTCTTCCCTTGAACAATCTGAAAATCTCCCCTGCTGGAGTTTGTTTATTGCAGTCTTGATTTGCTAGGAAATTTGGCTATAATGGCCCACATTTTTGGGAAAATAGTATCATGAATAAGACATTTAAATATTATTATTATTAACATTGTTATTTGTATTTTTACTGTACTTTTTTTCAAAATCCCTCATAATTTTTCTCTTTTGAAGTTTCAAAATATTTCAAAATTATTTGGATAGGGGACTGACTGTAGAGCCAGAAGTAATAAAATATTAATGAAAAGCTAACTTAAAAACATAAAACAATGATTCATAAATTTCCCCAGGCCTTAGGGAGAGTGCAGGGGAAGAAGAAAAAGAGTGGAGTTTGAATGCTGAGAGCTTGTCTGCCCCTGAGCGGTTCCTGAAAGAAGTCCTTGTTTAATCCCAGTGGCACGCCTGCGAGACTGCCCCTGCTGCACATTAATACTGTTCTTTTCTCGGGTGAATTGGTTTCTCTAGGACAAGGTTTAAGTGCACCAAAAATTTCATGAGGCTAACATTATAGTTCTCTGAACTCTTTTTCTTCTACTCTATTTCCGAAGCTCCCTTTTGATCTTCCTTTCATCGTGCCTTGGGCTTCTTTCTCGGGACTAGTCCATAGAGGCATTCCACTATCCCTGGCTTTGGGGAGGGCAGTTCACTCTAGTTCGATTCAGTTTGCATTTACCCAGTATCTACTGGGATTTGGGACTGTGTTGGGGCCAGGAGGTAAGTACAGGGAACCTAAGTTGCCGTCTTAGAGGAGCTTAAAATGTAACGGGGAAACTCAGACATTTCGTAACCTCCTTGAACAAATACAAAATAACGCAAAGATGATGTAGACAAGAACCAACATTTATATGGTTTACACAACCACTCTCCACAAGCATGATCTAAGTTCTGTGAAATTAGCCCTTGGGGTAGGTGTGTGTGGTGACTCGCATCCTGCTGTGCAGATCAGTAAACAGACACTTAGATGACATAATTCGCATAGATAGGTAGAGCGATTAGAGCTACGATCAGAAATGGAAACTCGGTCCCGATGGTGTTTGCATAATATTGTGTTGTTTCTAAAATAAGGAGTATGCTGTAAGCAATCACCCTCCAAAATTGAGGAAATTCAAGTAAAGAGGAAATAGACTATTACGTTAATGAAGGAAAGCTTATTTACCTCACCTGGTCTGGCACTTGGATCTTATTTTTCACCTAACTTTGTTAATTTTGATTGATTCCTCTCTCTCTCCCCTTGCTCTTAGGATATCTCAATCTTCCTTTTGGTTGTTTTCTCCTTCTTTCCTTCCTTCCTTCCTTCCTTCCTTCCTTCCTTCCTTCCTTCCTTCCTTCCCTCCCCTCCCCCTCCCCTCCCCTCCCCTCCCCTCCCGTCCCCCGTCCCCTCACCCCACCCGCCCCGGGAGAAAAGCTGATATGTATGGAATCACTCCTTCCTACTTTCTTTCAGAAGGGTGTCAGGAAAACTTTGCCATCAACATTGGTCAGGTGGCTCCCGAAGAGGAATGAGGCCGTTTTAGACAGAAGGAGAATCAATGGGTTCTGGCCAGACGCCAGAAAATTCTTTCGAAAGGCTTCCTGTAACCACTTAGGCTGCAAGGCAGGCTTCCTCTCCTCCAGCACACTGTCGCTCTAGGACTGCACTTGAAATCAGGGCAGGGTTTGGAGCCAGCAGGTGAAGAAAGAGGTTTTTCACTCCAGAAAGGCCCGTGGCCAATAGGGAGCCACTCAAAGAGCAAGACACCGAGATCTGTAACAGCTTGATGGCATCTACTGTCAGGCACTAAATACTAACACAAGTGAACAGTGATAGCAGCAATAATTACAAGCAAAACATCATTATCAAATTTCTAGTTCAAGTTTATGCCAAAGTCTGAAAATAGGAGCACTAGTTGTACTGTCAATCAGCACCATCTAATGAACAATTCTTGAGAGCAGAACTGGCATGAGCAGGGGAGAGAAGAAGAAAATAATTTTAAAAGACCTTAGATATACAACACATTTTAAAAAAACAAAAAACAATTTATGCAATCACTTGTAATCAATATATGAAGAACAGAAATAAATGAAAATATATAAAGTTGGAATGTTAAATGCAAGATTCATGGGATGTGATCAAAATACAACTTTACTTTGTGGCTTTTACTATCTATTAAAAATAATTATTAGGAGGTGATAATCTTCCCTTGCCCCTGAATGGAAAATTGAACAGATTTTTCTAATATTTTGGTTCATTCTTCTATAACTGGCAGTAGCTTTACATCATAAAAAAGAGTCTTCACTTAGTAAATACAATATTTCCAGTCCAAGATGGTAACCAGATACTTCAGTCTGCATTCTAAGGGGCTAGTCTAAGACGTGCCCTTCTCCCCCTGCCCTGCATGAGGCCTCCACCCCCACTAGCTGACTGCTTTTTTTTGATCTGCTGCGTAAATATGGAAGGAGGCTGGGCAGCTGAGGGGTTAGGGCAGTTCTGTGTTGATAAAATGGGTCTGTGCTACCTGGGTCTGGCAGATGGCTAATGCTGACTCACTTTCTCGTAGAGTACCATTAAAGGTTCTTCGGAGATTGCCGTCATCAGAGACCTCTCACTTGAGTCCCTTTGTCCTAGACAGATACAGATGGTTGTTTGTGGCGACCTCTGTAGGGTCTAGGATTTCTGCATTCATCTCTCACTGTGGTCACTGGCTCCTTCCACACCTCCAGAGAGCCCTTATCAATGCACCGAAGGCAACCTCATGCTGCCTGTCTTCCATGTGACCCCCAACTGAGCCAGGGAAACATTGACACACTCATCATCCCTCCCAAACCTGGGAATACTAGTGGATCCCAGTGCAGCCACCTCTGCTTCACGGCCACTGCCTTCTTTTAGTTTATAGGTAAGAGTTGGTGCAGTTCTCCGTGTTTTACAACTGTAAGAAACAACTCCCAAGTTCTCTGGTCCCGAAGAAGCCCCTCCTTAGGCTTGACGAGAAGGTGCAGCAGAAGTATTGCTCTCCCTCTGATGGGAGTAGGGGCTCAACAGCACAGACAAATTTCTCCCCAAAACATCTCACAGACCCTCCCTCCATATACCATCTTGATCTCGACATGAAGTAGAACTGTTCTTTAACATTGATGCTGCACATAAAAACTTCATTGAAATTATCATCTTTAATTGCAGTTAACCATTTGCAAATTTGTCTCCCACCCTTGATACAAAGGGAATGTCTTTCCATCTCTATCTTCCCTGCACTGCCGAACAGTGAGCTGGGAACAAAGTAGGTGCGCAGTAAAATGTTTGGTGAATGGGCAGATGAGTGGATCTGAAATCTCCTTTGGTCGTGCAGTAGATTCTCAGAAACACTGTACAATAATCTGTATGTGTAGCCTATTTAATCACTCCTTGGGAGACTAATCATTCTTGTATTTATAACATGCTGGGAGTTTCACAGAATTTACATACCCTTGCATAATCAGCCAAGAAATTTTGGGAGATGAAACAACACAGGGGAAAAGTTAATCTTTTTCAAGGAAGAGATGGATAAGTAAACATGAGATAGCTGAGATTTTTAGAAAAATTATGGGATGTCACATCAAGCCTCATTAAAAAGAATTCCCCAAAGCTGTGGTACTGGGAATACTGTTTGAGTAGTTTGTTTCAAAACAAACTACTAAACCCTAAAGCTGTGCAGAGCAGCAAAGAAACAAAAATTAGATTTAAAATATTTAGCAAAATGTTCATGTGTTAACATAGGTGATGGATACAATGAGTTCATCATACTATTTTTAGCTTTTTTGTATGCTTGAACATTTTATCCTAAAAATAATATTTAAAAATTGAAGCTGGGCCCTAGCTGGTGTCACTCAGTTGGTTGGAGCATTTTCCCAATATTGAAAGGTTGAGGGTTCAATTCCTACTCAGGGCACATACCCAGGGTTCAGTCTGTAGTCTGAGTGCTGATCCCTGGCCCGGACGTGTACAGGGAGGCAACCCATCGATGCTTCTCTCTTGCATTGATGTTTCTCTCTTACCCTTCCTCTCTCTCTAAAAGCAATGGAGGAAAAAAAGTCCTCAGGTAAGGATTAAAAAAAATTGAAGCTGGATATTGCCAATGTCTTTACCCTGTTCTAGAAATGAGGAGTCAGAAGAAGCAAAAAATAACGGAAACTATGTAGCCTTGGCTGTCTTATAGGTAAGCCTTCACAGGTGCCATTCGTACATTAGCATTACGATAGCCGTAAGACTTTCTTATTTGGACTAGGGAGTAAAAATTTAGGGAGCAGGAATTTTTGCTTAGGAATAAGGTAGATTCAGAATTTATAGAAATAGAGGGATATTTAGACATTACATCAGCCCATGCTCTCTCTTTGCAAACGAGAATACTGATGCCCCACCCCACCTCAAATGGAATGAAATACCTACCAATCTAGGACAAAAACCTAAGTCTTCTGTGTTATGTTTTTTCTTTGTACCATCCTGGTTGCCACTCGATATTGAACAAGAGCTGCCAAGGCATGGAACCTCAGAGAAGGCGTGGATGCCACCCTTCAAATGCAGTGCTTTCTTTTGCTGGGTCTCTTTGACTCCGCTATTTCTGTTGTGTACAGGAGGGGCCCTCCTTCTTTGGGGCAGTAGGTGCTCTGAGTCAGAGCAGTAGACTCACTAGAGCTGGACGTAATGAGATGAACACCAGAGGGGCAGTCACCAACCCCTCAAGGGATCAGTTGTATGAGGCTGTGCTCTACTTTGAGGAAGCTGTGTGTGCTGCTAATTAGAGCATCACCTTGATCTACAGAGAGGGAGACTTCGCAGGCCTCTGCTTCTCCTCTCATTGATTCTCCAGCCAAGTACAGGACCCAGGGGGCTCAGGGGAGGATATACCACAGGGCAATGAATGTGAGTCACACAGTTCTAGACATGGGAGACGGAGTTTGAGAGGCATTGACTGAAATGAGGTTGGGTCTGGACAAGACATGTAGGTGGCTTGATGTTCCTTAGGGTCTTCCCTGATGGCTCATGGGTGGACTCCTTCATTTTGGATCGGCGCGCCCCTGTGTTTGGAGGCTTAATGTTCTTTAGCATCCTAATATAGTTTTCTGGTTTAGAAGCAATGGACCCAGAATCAAACCATTTCAAATTCACCGATTTGATCAAATGCCTTAGCATAACTTGGTGGGTGCAGGTGATCCATTATGTGGAAACTCTAGCTTCCACATAATCTTATTCAAGTCTCTTCAAACTTTCCCAAGTAAATCTACTAATTAAACACGATGTATTTAATATGTAGCTAACGGTTTCAAGTCAACCTTCCAGAATTCTTCCCAGTCAGAGGGCTGGCCCTAAACCACTCTCCCACACTGACATATTTTATATCAATGACCAAAGCAGCCTTCAGTCCAGGCCTGGGATTGGTGGCTTGCAGGCTTAGTGTTGCTGGCTTTTAAACATGATTCTTAAAAAAAAAAAAAAAAAGGTTGCTAACATTTGCAGTTTGGGAGAGTTCACTTTGTACAAGTCTGGATTTCAGCTTCTTTTGGACTATTAGGCCATCTCACCACAGCAGAGAGGCCTGAAGTAGGGGATGGCTCCTGCCAGGCGAAAACCCTTTGCGTTTGGAACTTTGAGGAGGCACACCCAGGCCCTGAGCTTTTCCGGTTCACTAACCCCTCACTGATGTGAATGAACTGTCCGGGAGCCTTGCTGTACTTTCAAACTGGTTAAATTTTGTTGCTTAGAGAAGGCTTTGGGAAGTGGGTGCTGGGGCACTATCGGTTAAAAAGGCTGCCAGGTAGAGTCTTTGGGGTTGCTTCACCATTTACATGCACCGTTATGTGCTACTGGCTTCCCAATGTCGGCAATTTTCAAATGGTGTGCCACTAGAATTTTTAAAACATGTAATACCTGACTATTTATTTAGGGGGCACTGACTCCTTTTCCCTTAGACTGGCAAATAAAGAATGACAGCCAATGCAACAGTAGCCCTCCTGTGTGAATGAATTAAAATTATACCTATTTTTTTGGTCAGATCAGAAAAAATATACTTTTTGGTATTCAGCAGAATTTTAGTAATTAGTGTATGTGTACCAGGAGAACAAGGTTGCAAATCACTGCTTTATATGAAGAGTACATCAGAGGCGTCAGCAACCCTCTGGGTGGGACCCGTTATTGTCAGCATGTTTTCAGCCCTCAACATTTGGGCTACCACATATGCGTTTTGGGTCATCGTTGATCTTTGGTATATAGCTCCTTCCGAGGGAGGGCTGACAATATCCACAAGGGTTCCAAGGAGCATAAATGCGTTCCAATATTATGAATAATTCTGGAAGTCTTTTATTTGGTAAAGAAATTTCTTACCAACGTTTTAGTCTCCTAACCTAAACAACTGAACTAGTGTAGCGACTTTGGGAATAATCTGTGGAGGTGCCCAGGCCCGATCTCAGATGGAGACAGTAGGAGGCAGCGCCTGGGGCGGGGGGCATGGATGGAAGGATTGGCCCAGGCAGGTGCTGCCCCACAGAACAGGCACAGCAGCTGGGCTAGAGAGCTTGGTCGGCTCCACTGCAGCCTCAAGCCCTTGGGCAGCGCCTGAATGCGCCACATTGCGCCTGCGCGCAAAGCCTCTAAGCAAGGCGAGAAAGTGACCGGTTAAATGGGCCGGGGTAGGACGGAGGATGCTTCAGGAGTCTGCGCAGGCGCGTTCTGCCTACGGACACTTATCGGTGCGCAGGCGCCCATCCTAGCCGCTCTTTAAGTCCTGTAAACAGAGGGGCTCCGCTGGTGACAACTGCTTCCGGGTCACGATTTGACAGCAGCTCTCACGACCCTGCCCAACCCCAGGATTCGGTGAGTGCCGCCCTCGCTGCGGGAATGCCTGCATCCAGGTTCCCTAACCCGGCGTAGCATGTCCAGTAACGCTTTCTCCGCTGTCCGCTCGGGCCCGCTAGCCCTGGAGCTTGAGACACTGTTCTGGCCTGGGGCAGATTGGGGCGGGGGTTGGTCCTCTTCTGGGGCTCCAGCGGCGCAGATTGTGCGAACCTCTCAAAGCACTGGCTCCGGGAGACCTGCTGGGGTTGCTGCAGTCTTTAGGGAGCCTATGCGGAAAGTGACACCACACGTCTCGCATTTCGTGCCCTTACTCTCCGCCCGTTAACCTCGGAGAGGCTGCTACAAGCCCTTCCCCCGTGGGTGCGATGGGAATTGAGAATCCCTCTGGCTGGGCAGAGGGTCTTCCTGCCCCAGCGGAAGCCGAGGTCTCCCAAGCACCAGAGCTGTTGAACGTCACTTCTCTTCCATTTTGCTTCTAGCTTCACAATAAAATCCCTGGGTGTTTTCTCTGGTTCCAAAGTGAAAGAAAATGGGAGAGAAAGAGCTTTCAGCTACAGTAGAGGAAAGGGGTCACTTAGAGGTCAAGGTTAGATTTTTTTGACCTTTCCTGACAGTGACTGTTGTCGATGTACCCCCAGCTTCACTCTTCACCAGGAGTTTGGAGGCAGCAGAAGAGGACCATCAGTCATATTCTGAGTTAGGAGTTCCAAGAGCACAGCAAAAATGATTGCAGTGTTTATTTAGTACGGCTCAGAATCGGTTAACAGAACCACTTCGCTCTAAGTCTTCCACTTTTGAGGCTCTGTCTTCTGTCCCCACTCTTGGGGTCCTGACTTAAGTGAACTCCGTCTTTTCATTTTTCCTTACAACAAAGAAGTGTAAGACACAGACCCTTGTCTCTGAGGAATGTAGCGGCTGTTGGAGAAATTATGCCAATTCTAAACCAGCAACGAAATTTGAGAAAGACATGTAAACAAGAGTGTAAGCTTATTCATAATAAAATAGGGGAGAATTCCCAATTGGGATTATTGATACCTATGAATTGAATAATTTTAACTTGCATTCTAGTAATTAGTACTGTGTATATTTAAAACAGGAAAATGGCTAGTGATTAGCAAAGTAAAAATGATTAGTATGTTACATAATTTATGAGGGGATACTCTATCACAAAAAGCAAAGGTTACATAGTAGTAAATGACCAAAGTAATTTTAGGACTTTTCCCTTGGTAATCACCGTATGCATAACATGTTTAATAACAAGTTTTGAATTTTTTAAGATCCAAAGTAATAAACTTTACATTGGTTCAACAAATATTTATTGAGAACCTGCCATGTGCCAGGCACTATGGAAAATAACACTATATTCACCTCCAAGGAACTTATAGTTTAGTAAGAACATGGACTCTAAACAGTTACACATAGAGAGGTAATACTGCGTACCATATTTCCTGTACAATTTTTTATAGACGAGGTCTGTCTGGAAAATTTAGCCATTGTTGAAAAAGTCTAGCCATTGATAATATAATGAGAATGGTTTGTGCGACATCAATGTAACCCCGCAGACAAGGACAAGTGAACAATGATGACTTCACCATACTAAGTCAGTAGGGGCAGCAAATGCTGGTGAGTGAGCTTGTACTATGTGGCTGTTGCATTAAATATGACTGAGCAATGAATCTGCATCAGTTTTTGCATTAAGCTTGAACATTCCTCCACTGAAACTATTCAGATGATTCAGAAGTCCGCGATTATGGGCAACTGGTGATTGGCAGCTTCAGCACGACAATGCACCCACTCATGCATCATGTCTCATACAGTTTTTGTGCAAAACATAAAATCACCCAGGTGACTCAGTCCCCCTACAGCCCAGATTTGGAGCCCTGTGACTTCTGGCTTTTCCCAAAATTAAAATCACCTTTGAAAGGGAAGAGATTTCAGACCATCAACGAGATTCAGGAAAATACCACAGGGCAGCTGATGGTGATTGGGAGAACTGTGTGAGGTCCCAAGGTGCCTATTTTGAAGGGGACTGAAGTGTTATTGTTCTATACACAATGTTTCTTATATCTTGTATCTTCAATAAATGTCTGTTTTTCATATGACATGGCTGGATGCCTTCCTGACAGACCTCGTGTGCTTTTTCATGGAAACGTCCCACCTCGTTTGCTGTAATTTTAAATGTTTCCCAACTAGTATGTGGCTGTTATATCGCCAAAACTTCCACCATAGTTGAATTTAAGTATATTGCATTATTTTCTTCTCCTATCCTAGAACTCTCTGACATGTGATTTCAACATATATTTGCCCAAATCTGTTTCTCAACTGCCACAGATGGCCAGTTATTAAATTTTTTAATTCATTTTGCACTTATATCTTTCATACAACTGCAAGCATGTGTCATTGCTGTAAACTTTGACATTTTTCTAATTTCATAAAGATCATTCCAGAGTTGTACTTTTGTGTTCCTTTCTTATTTTAGAGTATTACATCAAATATTTCCCATTTTCTTCTTTGCTGAAAGTATTTTAAACTATTTCACAGAAGCCTTGTCATTAACAAGATGTATTTGTTTCATAGCTTCTCCCCTCTTCTCACACGTGACAGTCACTTCCATGCCCTTTAGCCAGTCAACCAACCAATATGTATTAAATACCCTCTTTGGGGGAGATTGTGGACGTGGAGCATCCACATGGGCAAGATGTAGAAGACAAGGACCTTGCCTTCCCATTCATTACAACTTAGATAGAGAAACCCTACGACGGTAACTATACTGCAAGGCCAAATATAACAAATAATCTAAATGTGGTGCTGATTAAGACCACAAAATTCAGAGGAGGAAAAGAATGGTTTTTGGCATCCTCAGCCTTTAAAAAAATCCCCTTCCTTGTGTGCTCTTGTTTTAACCTGCACGGAACTCCGTGGGGGTCTCAGGGAAATGTTGTACTTAGTAGGTCAGGGAGTGGAGCCGAGGTTCCAGGGGTCAGGTCATTTGTGTCCAGTTACCCAAATCCCTGAGTAACTACTGTTAATCTGTTTCCTTGTGATTGAGAGAAAATGATATTAATTGATCACGGATCTCCTTGAAATCTGCTTTTAGTATTAGGAAGGCCTCAGGGGGCTCCCACCCCTGAGGACAGGTAGCTCAGTGATGTTGTAAATGCCTAAAACTTCTTTGTTCCAGGCAGTTTGGAGCATGTGAACACACCCTGAGCCTTGATGAGTTCCAGTATGTGGTATATTATGCAGAGCATTCAGAGCAAATACTCTCTGTCCGAGCGCTTAATCCGGACGATCGCTGCCATTCGTTCCTTCCCACATGACAACGTAGAGGACCTCATCAGAGGGGTGAGTGTGCTGTTCCTGACACGACAGTGCTGGGGGAGGTGAGGTAGGAGAGTTCCTGGGGAACCCTAATGGATTATGGATTTGTGGCTTTGACTCAGCTCGATACACGACATTTTTACAGTCTTAAATTTTTAAGTGTACTCACTTGACCTTTAAAGTGTATTTCGTCTATGTTTTGCTTCTCTTTTTCTCTCCTTTTCACTTGGAGCATCTGATATTTTCCTTCAGGAAATATGTCCTAAATAACCCCAGTCTCATGGTCTTTGTAAAATCTCTGGGTATGGTGCAGAGATCCCATGGGATCCCGCAAGCTCAAAGGTTGTGCTGAGAGGGGAAGGAGACCAGGGAAGCAGAAGTGGTTTTCAGACCCTTGTGGTTTATGATTATGCGAAGAGATGTCATCTGCCTCTGTCTTAACAGCTGCTACTTCTGGATCTGTAAAGAATAGCATCAGCCCCTAAGATGCATGGTAATTGTTGCCTTAAGAAAACACCTTGTGAGCTGACATTTAACCACAGCTGTTCAGTGTTTCTGTTGCATGACTAGCAGAAGGTCTGTGATACCTTTCCTAGAAGGTCTGTGATACCTTTTTCTGTATATTATTCCGGTTGAAGAGAAGTTACAGGGTAATTTCTTGTCACCAGGAGATTGTATCTAGATGGTTACTGCTATACATTCTTTTTAACAACTTTAGATCCTTATGTATCGCCTGGAACTCTGGAGCTGCTTCAGAGCAGAGTGGCCCAGCCATGGGGAAAAAGTCATACAGTGTTAGCTTGTGCTTAGTAAAAATGGTATCAGAAGGCCCAGCGGTAGAAATTTTGTCACGTCGTAATTCTAGCTCCACTGCTGAGTCATCCAGTGGCTTTGGTCTGTCTGTGGTACCTCCACTCCTTTGTCAGCTTTGAGAAGGAAGTACCAGCAGGGGCGAGATGGCAGAGAATGCTGATACGAAGAGCCCACTTCGAAAATGTCTGTAAACAAAAAGATAATGTTATGATGACCGTACTATTAGTAATGGTCATCTGTTGAATGGCAAAAAGAATGTTCTGGTTCTCCTGGCTTCACACTGACAGACTCACTTCCCTGGCTTTTTCAGAGAACGGAGCCACCGAAAGCTCCTCCTGCTTCCCTGCCTGATAATAAAGGTCCCACTGCGTTCACATGTCAGGTTATGTCCTTCGTGATGTCTGAATGACCTTCTCGCAGGCTGTCCCGTGGAGGAAATAACTTGATTTAAGGACTTGAAAGTTCCTTTTTCTTTGGCAGTGTTTTCACTTGGTTTGGATATTAACGTTAAAACATTACTTAATTAACAGGAATAGAAACAGGGACCACTCCTCTGTTTACAGGAGAGTCAGAGTTAGGACCCTCCACCCGCCCCCAGCCCTCTGAGTTTGGTCCTGCTCTCTGAGCCACAGCGCCATGCACTGACCGGGATCTCCTTCCGCGCAGGGGGCGGATGTGAACTGCACCCACGGCACGCTGAAGCCCCTGCACTGTGCCTGCATGGTGTCGGACGCCGACTGCGTGGAGCTGCTCCTGGAGAAAGGGGCCGAGGTACTGTTCCCCACGCTGCCGGCTTAATGGCTCACTGAGCTTGAGCATCACATTTTCTTAAAATTGGTCTCTTCTCCCATCTCTTCCTGCCTTCTGGCTCCTGGTAACATTGGCATAGCCAATATTAAAGAAAAGTGTAATGGCAAATATATAAAATTGTCCTGGGGTTTCATTCCTTTGCCTTTCTTTTTTAAGTTGTTCATGGCTCTAGGAAGAGAGAGGGTTTTTTGGTGATTTTTTAAAATTTATCTTTAGAGGGGAAAAGGAGAGAAACATAAATGTATGGTTGCCTCTTGCAAGTCTCATGCTGGGAACTGGCCTGCAACCCAGGCATGTGCCCTGACTGGGAATTGAACCACAATCCTTTGGTTTACAGGCCTGTGCTCAATCCACTGAGCTACACCAGCCAGGATGGAAGAGTTTTATTTCCCCTTTCTCCCCTCAGCTGTTTTTCTGGGGTTGTTTGCACTTCTATTTAATCTTTTTATTTGCCTTTTGATTTTCCAAGAGCTGTAAGTGCAGCGGTCCCTCAGCTCTGATGGAATCTAAAAACCCTGTCAGACCTGCTGCGAGACGTGCAGTTTTAATACCATCATCACAGGAAGATGCGGGTCATTTGGCAATCCCTTCCTCAGAACTGGGCTACTTGTGCTAGTTCTATATTCTATAACTCTGTTAGCAGTTTTGACTCTTGGGGAGCAGTCTTGAATGTGCACATGCTGAGGTGCTAATTTGATTCAGACATGATGCTATGAAGCTGGGGTGCAGGCCCCAAACACACCGGTTCGTCAGCCTGAGGGCAGCCCCAGCCTCTGCCTGCCACACAGCCCTGTCGTTCTCTGCTGTCATTCTGTATTCCACAACTTTCGTGAGGGGCCCTGAAATGAAAGCCCAAAGATAAAGTCAGTGATGAAAGTGAAAGTATCTTGGGGCAGGCGGGTGTGGGAGAGAGTTTTTAGCTCAGTTAAACTCAGTTAAATATTTCAGGTTTTTCTTTATTGCATTTTATGGGGGAAGATAATATACTATATATAAATTTGGGTTTTGAAGTCTGTAGCCTTAAAAAATTATAGGTGATGCTGATTTTTAGCAAGCCAGGTGCTTTCCCAGAATTGGGAGATTTGTGATTTTTTCCGTCCAGGTTTCTCTTGTGCCTCCACCGTGCGTTTTTGCAAGGGGCTGACTTGGATTAACAAGCTTCTCTGCATGGCACAAGATCACAGCAGAGCTACATGGGCAGAGCTTTGTGTGTGGTCGCTCTTAGCCACAGGGTAGAGCGAGTCCGGATAAGGAAGATCACCCAGAATTTTTACTCTGGCTCGTATATTCAAGCTGCTTTCCAACAGATGCCTTTTAGAGTAGTTACGTGGACCTAGACTTCATCTTCCCCTCCTTTAGCCCTAACTCTCTGGTAGAGATACTAGCGAATAATAAATAAGAATAAAAAAATAAATCATGCAGTCATGCAGGATTGCAGGCCAGCCAGTGCACCTGGTAGGGCTGGTAGTTTGGGGACGGTTCTTTTCCTGTTTGTTCCTAAGCTCCTGTCCTTCCTCCACCTCGGTCACCACCCCTCCCACCCCGCAGATTGCTTGTTGATCCTCTTGTTCCCAGCATCACAAGCAAAACTAGTGGGTAAACGTGTGAGCTTCTTTGCCTGCCTGCGGCGCCCTCAGCAGTCTGCCTACTCTAACCCAGCCCCTCCCTCTCTACAGGTGAATGCCCTGGATGGTTACAACCGGACAGCCCTCCACTACGCTGCCGAGAAGGATGAGGCTTGCGTGGAGGTCCTACTGGAGTACGGTGCAAACCCCAATGCACTGGATGGCAACCGAGACACCCCACTGCACTGGGCAGCCTTTAAGAACAATGCTGAATGTGTGCGGGCCCTCCTGGAGAGCGGGGCCTCTGTCAATGCCCTGGATTACAACAACGACACCCCGCTCAGCTGGGCTGCCATGAAGGGGAACCTGGAGAGCGTCAGCATCCTTCTGGATTATGGCGCGGAGGTCAGAGTCATCAACCTGAAAGGCCAGACGCCCATCTCGCGCCTGGTGGCTCTGCTCGTCAGGGGCCTTGGAACTGAGAAAGAGGACTCTTGCTTTGAGCTCCTCCACAGAGCTGTTGGACACTTCGAATTAAGGAAAAATGGCACCATGCCACGAGAGGTGGCGAGAGACCAGCAGCTGTGTGAGAAACTGACTGTTCTGTGCTCAGCCCCAGGAACTCTAAAAACACTCTCTCGCTATGCTGTGCGCCGAAGCCTGGGACTGCAGTACCTGCCAGAGGCAGTGAAGGGCCTGCCCCTGCCCGCTTCCCTGAAGGAGTACCTGCTACTTGTGGAGTAGCCTGGAGGAGACGCTTGCACCATCACACAGGCAATGCAGGCAACTCAGGGCGAGGGTTCTCCCTGCACCTGTGTCTCTTTGTCTTGGAAAACGGGAAAAACAGCTGTTCCTGTTGCGTGGTTTATATTTTCAGGCAACATGTCACAACGGTAACGTCCACTCCATCTCCTCTCCCCAAAGCAATCAGCCAACCAAACAAAAGTCTTTTACTTCTGTTTTCTGTTTACTTGGCTTTTTATATCGCACCCCATAAAAAATGGTTTCCCCCCTCCCCTCCCCTTTAGGGAAAAAGTCAGCAGTGCAACCTGATTTCTCCAGGAAAATGGAAAGTACAAAGCACTTAAAGAATGTGTGTTTGGTTTTTCTTTGGGGACATAATTAACACTTGGGAAGAATCCTCTAGAAGCATTTTAATTGAACTGTGAGAAGCTGGAGAAAATGCCAGGTAACATTGTGGCCCAGAGACGAATGTACTACAGCCTCAAAGAGTGTGCAGACTGAGAATGGGGCTGGATGGTCCCCCCCCCCCCCGAGTGCCACATCATGGGGCATTCAGAAGGGCCTGGCCCCCTTTCTCACAATCATAAGGGGGAAAAAATGAGGCAAAGCAGTCTTTGCCTGTTTTCTATAGTTGCACCCAAGGATTACAATAATTCAGCAATGTTATTTCAGAAAGATTGTCTTGCTGCTTTCCACACAGTAGGAGACACAGCGGGCTCTAAGCAGTCCTAAGTAGTTTCTTCTAATGCAGTTCCTCCTCTTCCTGAAAGCCAGTTTGCTCTAGAGGCTTCTCAGGCATTTCTCACACCAGACGACCCTGGCTGGAAGGAGCTGGGCTGTCCTTTCCCGTGGGTCTTCCTCGTTCCCCAGGTGAAGCTCACTCTGAGGGCTGGGGGTTACTTTTCTTTCAGGTGTTTCCGAATATTTGCTCTTCATGGATCTCTACAAGATACTGGTCGGGGGAACGGAGTTGGGGGCTGGGGAAAGAGCATCATAAGAGCTTTTTTTGAGATGGCTGCCTACCCAAAAAAAGGTGTTTTAGTGAGGAATGTTTAGTCAACCATATTCCTTTTCATGTTCCTAAACTAGATCAAGTGATCATTGATCTTCAATGACCTGTATGCAAATTTGAAAAAAAAAAAAAGCCAATTGGGAACGACAAACAAACCTGCTGCCATAGCCGATTTAAAGAAGTTTATCTGCTTTTGCCCGTTTGCTATTGGTGTGTTTGCTTACTTAAAAAAATAAACAATTCTAAAAGCAACTCTGGCAATCTCTGCTGTTCCCACTTTCTGCACGTTAAACACCCTGAGCTACACTGCCCTCCTCTCCGAAATGGGGCTGTTGCCACCCCTCACAGGTTGTTTGAGGACTCGCTGACAATAGTGCTTGGTATGAATCATTAATTCTTATACAAAGAGCATTTGGCTGCCCTAATACTGGACTCTGACCAGCCATCTCAGTCACTACACTTAGATAGTTTTTAGGGTATAGCGGTAATACTTTGGACAGCCAGCAAAGGTGATGTACTAGAGATAATCCCTTCCCCCGCCCCTCATAAACTTGAACCTTCCTCCTGCTTTATCAAGCAAGTGAGGAAACGGTGCGTTGGGAGGACTGTGCGCCTGTGCTGAGAGCCAGGACCTGGTTCTTGACAGGGCACCACGCTGACCCTTGGGGGTTGATTTCCCAGTCCTGAGGGCCAGCTGCATCCCTGGAGCACTTGGCTAATAAGGAGGGAGCAGCTATTGCTATGGAACAGAGAAATCAAGCTGAATAAGAACTGACATCTTTCCAAAAACAGTATTTCCACCAAACCAGGTCCCAGGCTGGGCATCTCAATTTCCCAAGCTTCCTAAACGTGCACTTGTCCCCACAAACAGCATCTGGTTCTCACCAGGGCAGGAGAGTCCTGGGCAATCAGTGGAGGAAGAGAGACCACGTTGGAAAAAGCAACTCTGGGTAATGGGTGTATGGGGTATACCATCAAGAGGTGAGGTACAACTTTGGCTTAAGGGAGCCCGGAGCATCGTACTGGCTGCGGAGGACGCAGGAGCGACCTGTGTGGATGGGGTGAGGACCAGCGTCCTGTGTTCCAGGACCCTGTGTACAGAGCCAAGAGGTGGCACAGGAGTCCACAGGGTGCTCCGTCTGGGTGCAGTCGGTCGCACTGCATTCTACTTCTGAAGGTGATAACAGGACATCCACAAGCACAGTGACCAGTTGGCATTTATTAGTGTAGTTATTGTTTGTCACTGTAGCAGAAGTAGCAGGAACTCAGACTTTGTTATCACAAAGAAATAAATAAAGCTTATTTTTAGGAAAATTCTAACCGAGTAACTGAAATCTAGCAGTGGCACTAGACGAGCCCAGCCTCGTGTGATGAATGAAGCTGGGGTAGAAGTCATGATAAATTCTACCTAAAACAAGCTTTCACTCGCCGCCCCCTAGCCAGAGTGACCTTGGCTGCAGCTACAGAGTAGAAGGAAACCTAATGAAAAATGAGCTAAAACCCTTGAGAACATATGGATGTGTGGATCTATCGGGGATGAGCTGACCACGATGAGCCGATCTGCTCCCCTCGCTCCGAAGACGTTCACACAGGAGCCTCTCCAGACCGCTTCCGGCTGATGTGCTCCAGGTGAGCGTGCTCCGAGGTATCCAAGTCGATCTCATATTTGGCTAGGATTTTGAGGATGGGCCTCAGCTTCAGCCACCACTGTTCCTTGGGGATGCGGTGCCTACAGAGGAATGAGGTAGATGATTTAATCTTTCAGCAGCACAATCAACTTCTACCAAAGAGTTATGGGGAGAAGGCGACCAAAAGAGCCTGGATTTAGGGCATAGGCATCAGATCTTAAGTGGGTACCGCCTACTCCTGAAAGAAGGACAGAAGACAGTGAGCAGATTGGAGAAGGTAGACCTTGAAGTTACCAGGAAGGGAACCACTCCAGGAAGCAGATGTACTCACTCAAAATCGGTCTGGTCCTTCAGCTCGGTCACTGGTTGAAAGACGAGGGACCTCTTACGCATCCCTAGAACGCAGCCCGAGTCTGGGGTGTTGGCAAAGATCCGCCCTGCAAGAAGGGATGGGTCAGTCTGGTTTTACACTGGGGACCTGGTCTCTGGGGCGGGGCCTCTCCCTCTTGCCCCCCCGCCCCCCGTACCATTCCGGAACTTACCATTCCGGTAACTCTCTTTGATTTTCCCTGTCATCCAGTTCATAGCCTTGGCACCCATCTTCGTGGCAAAATTCCGGTCAAATGGAGTTGGGCTCCCACCCTAGAGAAAGAATCGTAGAAATTAGAGGGTAGGGCTCTAAGTAGCAGAAGTATCTGATAACACAGACAAAAAGGAAAGAATGGGCCCCAGGTTTGCAGCCAGAAACAGGAATCCAGAAATCTAATTATGAAAGGAAATCCTACAATGGCCTGGGACCCAGGGGGCGCTGGCCCGGCATTTCTGGCCACTCGGCAGGTTGAAGTGTTCCTGGAGAGTCGAGGGGATGACTGGTCTCACAATGGCCTCTTCCAGCTCCACAGTGGCCAGATCCTGTTCATACGCTTCTGGTCTTACTGTCCTCTCGGTCACTTCCCTACCCCTCTTCTACGTGGCAGCTTTTGTCGGTCCTCACCATTAAGGACATCCAAGTGTTCCTTGTGGCCCAGTCTGGATGCCCTCGGTAGCACCTCAGAATAATATAAAATGTAGATTTTTTCCCCTAAACTAAGAGAAAGTAGGTGGGAAAGTGGGAAGGAGAAACAGGAAAGAGGTCTTCATACTTTAATAGTACCCCCTCCTGTTCATTCACACTGAGATACTGGAAACCTGTTTGTGGGCAGAGATCGAAGGTCAATGCTTAAGTAACCAGCTGGGGACATCCACGGTGGGGAGGCCGCAGACCACTAGTACCGTCAGTGAGCGAGACCTATCTTGGGCAGGGATTGCGTGTGGGGAGTGGACGTGGGTGGTGGAAAGGAATTCTTTTTCCCCTGAAACCCAGTCAGCGGGGACGGGTCCCGCCAGCAGCAGGTGCCTGCGCTCGTTCCACGGGTTCCGTGTGAAACAGAACGTTGGGAAGGGCACCGGACGAGGCTCGTCCCGGCTCTCATCCAAGCCTAATGAATGGCCCTGAAACACTTAATTCTCCTCCTCTCTGGGCTTCATTTCCTTCACTGCAATCGGTGGTTCTCACCTGGAGACAGTGTTGCCCTCCAGGGGACACTGGCTATGTCTGGAGACCTGTGTTACTTGTCACAACTCGGGTGGAGGTGCTACTAGCGCCTCGTGGGTAGAGTCCCGGAAGGTTGCTAAACTGCGCGGCGAGGCACGGAGCAGCCACCGCGACAAAGAACTACCCTGCTCGAATGGCAACAGTGCGGGGGTTGAGAAGCCCTGCCCTAAAGGAGCAGGATGGGCTACACAGTCTCTAAGGCCGTATCCGGGGTGAAGACGCCCTGGTTCTGTGACGTAAGACTGGAGGCTCAGGTGCTACACGGTGGCAGCCGACAGCACGTGAGAGGCTGGTGGGAGCCACCGTGGCTGGTGGGGGACATGGCTGTCTGGTGAAGGGCAGGACTGGGGTGTCTCCTACCTGCTGCATGTGGCCAAGCACGTTCTTCCTGCTGTCGAAGATGCCCTTGCCCTCCTCAGAGTACAGGTTGAAAATGAAGTCAGTGGTATAGTTCTCGTTGCACTTCTCATTCCTGCCAGGTAGAGGCCAAAAGCCCGTGACTTCGGTTGTCTCCCCACCGCCACTCTGTTTCTGCCTCTGTGGCTCCGTCCTGCCCTTTTCTCTCCCCCCATGGTTCAGGTTCTCTCCCTTTGCATCTACAGATTCCTCAGCATCCCAACCATGAATCTATTCTGTGTGCTGGGGCCAAAGCCTGGCTATTTTCTCTCTTCACTTAGGAACAACCCGTGGATGAGGTACCTTAACACCAAGCCCCTCTTCACAGTTGTTTTCATTTTTTGCACCAGATGTTCAACATTTGCCTGAAAATGAAACAATAAATTCTAAGCCTGGCTGGGGGTGGACAGGGTCTGGTGAGTGCCGTGACCTCTTCCCCCCACCGACCTCTCCCCGAGAAGGAAGGGCATGGGAGAGAGTTGTTGGCACTCCCGGGCCTGAGGTGTGCCTGATCCTGTCACGAAGTTCAGTGCAGACTGGAATTTAAATGAAGACTCCACATGAGACAGGCAGAAGTGTAAGGAGGAGAGCTGGAGACAGCTGTGGGGACCGTCAGTTTTCAGCCTCCTCCCACCTCCGCTTCAACTTCCCTTTCTAGGGGTCTCTGCTTCCCTCGGAGGATGGACTCTGCTCTCAGCATCGGTCGTTAAGGGAGCTGCTTGTATGTACAGTGGTGATTCTCCGGGGAGGAGCCAGTTCCTTCCTTGGGCTTGGAGTCACGGGTAGAAGAGAAAGAGCCCTGCCCCCCACTCCAGGTAGGAGCTGGCTGGGCTCTGAGATCAGGGAGCTCTGCCAGCCTGCTGCCCCCTCCACAGTGTGGCTCTTCTTTCCTCGAGAGAACTGGAATCTTGGGAAGTAAGGATCATAGGGTCCCTCTGTGACATAGGACTCAGGGCCTAACCCGGGAGGTGAAAGGGTATCCCCTCCTCAAAAACGGAGTGAGAAGAGTCTGCTTCGGTAGCAAGGGAACCTCGGAAGGGCGGTGTGATGTAGTACAAAGATCACCAACTTTCTCAATCAGTTATGAATTTAGAAAAGTGTTCAACTGTAGACCTTTCTCATCTGTAACAGACAGGATCTCTCTTGTGTCTGTTGTGAAGATAAAATGAAAACCACACACAAAGGGCTGAGCAGCACGAATGCTCCAACTACAGATGCTGTGGTCATGGACGTGAGGTTACACTAAGGGATGCTTGCTCCGTGCTCTTCCCGGACTCCTTGCAGGGCTCCATGGACCAATCAGCTCTGTGCTCATCCTGAGCTCTCGAAGCTCAGGCCGCTGCGGGACAGTGGGGACAGACTGGGGCAGGGGAGGGCTACCTTGCAGGCTCTGGGTGGCTGCCTACCTGCAGATCTCGAATGGTGAAGGGTTCCTCAAAAATGTAGGCAGCATCGGCCCCAGCTGCCAGCCCCGCCATGGTGGCCAGGTAGCCGCAGTAGCCACCCATAGTTTCGATGATAAACACCCGACGCTTGGTGCCTGCTGCTGACTGCTTGATGCGGTCACAGGTCTGCAAAGACAAAGGGTCATAGAAAGTCAAGGTCAGGGGTCTGAGTCTTGTCACTTCTGTGGCCCTTGTCATAACCCAGCTCTGGAACTACCTCCTCCCCAGGCCAGCAGGGCCCCTATGCCCCAAGCCCTTGCCTTCAGGAACGACAGGCACATGTGCTAAGTGCACTGTGGACACTGTCTAGGTGGACCTACTCTTCCTGTTTCTCAAAGTACAGAACTTAGGCTGTGTGGCCTCAGGAGGGAAGGACATTTGGCAGGCAGGATCCTGACGCAGTTCTCGGTTAGGAGACACACTAGGTGAGGAGAATGGACACCACATGTGTGGTGAAATAGTCTATGCAAATGCCTGGACCCAGAGAAGCGTTTTTCAAACACTGCCACTGGGTTGGTACAGAAACATAAACCTTATTTCCCAGGACTGGACTCGGCCCAGGGCTGAGTCCCGGCTGGAGGCAGGGCAGCGGTGGTGGGCCCTCACCGTGCAGATGGTGTTGAGTGCCGTGTCGGCCCCCACGCTGAAGTCCGAGCCCGGGACGTTGTTGGAGACCGTAGCAGGGATGACCACAAACGGGATGCAGAGCTCGTCGTACTGCTTCCTGCCCTCCATCAGCTCCAGGCCCCCTGTGTAAGCCTGAGGAGAGAGCCACAGGGGCAGGAGTGAGGGGAGGCGGGTGCGGTGGGCGGGCGGGAGGGAGAGGAAGGGTCGGCAGCACACTCACCTCGGCAGCACACTCACCTCGAAGCCCCCGATGATGACGAGGCCCTGAATGTTGAACTTAGTGATGTTGGCACTGATCTGTTCTAAGTTCTTCTTGGGCAGAGTCCTAGTTCATTGAGGGGAGGGTGGAGTGGGGGTGAGGAGAGGGGATAATGAAATTTGGGGGAGACAGTAAAATTGAGGGAAAGTCCGAGTCAGAGGACACTTTACTTACAACGCCTTGATTTGTGTCCCTTCCTGACCCACCCCTGACCCGGCCAGAGCTGCTGAGAGATGTTGCACAAGCCTGTCTGCCCTTAGCAAAGTGACTGGGAACTTAGGGAGCAGGAGTCCCAGACAACAGCTGCGGACCTGGCCGATGCCGAGCTGATGAACTGACGCCCACCTTCCAAGGGACGGCTTTAAGGGGTAGCTAGGAGGGGGTGCTCCTGTGGTGCCACTTACCTTTTAGTCCCAAGTTTAGAACCACCTTGGCCAGTCCAGCCCCCGACGTAGCTCCAGCCAGCTTCCTCAATCTGCAGGCAAGGGCCACACAGGTCTGCATCGTGCACTGACACCACCGGAGCCCCGGGCCCACCAGGGTACCCCGTCTTGGGAAGACGAACCCCAGGGACTGGCTTTTCCCCGCCCCCTCAGACACCACCCACCCTCACTGCTCACTCACGGACAGCGAGTGCCTGCTTGTGTCAGGCACTGTGCTGAGCTTTGGGACAGAGAACTAAATGGGACATATGGCTTGCACAGGGTTCACTACAGTGGCCCTTACCTGTTCCAACTGTCCTAAATTTAAATATCTACTTCTGCTCCAATCCCAGGAAAGAAAGGTAGTGGGGGACAGGGGAAGAAGAGAACAGACAGCTTACCCCTGCCACACGTATGCCCCCCAGGACCACTCCTTGGCCCGAGAATATCACCCCCTTTCCCTCCAGTCCCCGTACCTGACCCTTGGCCAGGCCCTCGAAGCCGTCATGCACAACCAGGACGCGGTTGCCCTGGATAAGGCCGATTCTCACAGTGGAGCGGACGGCAGCGTTCATACCTGCCGCCGGGGCCCCCACATTCATCACGGCCACTGTGTGCAAGCCAGTCTGTGGAGAAGGACGCCACCAGGGAGCAGGGGAGAGAGGGGGACAGGTCAGTAAGGGAGCTTAATCAGGACATCTGCCTGACAACACACACCCCTCTCTCAGGGGACACCTGCACCGTCTGCTCCCTCCTACTATGGAAGCAAATTCTTGATTACAAATCAATAAATAAACTGCTATCCCTGATCCCTGATATCACTATACAATGACTAAGAGAGCTTCCCAAGCATCAGTTCCCGAAGTGAGATCCTTGGCCCATTTGCATCAGAATGCACCCCGGGAGCTTGTTAAACCTGTATCTTCCTGGGAGAGGCCCCAACTGAGTCCCCTCTGGGGAAACTGCCCAGAAGCCTGCTCACCCAACCCAGTGATTCTGACGTGCACTAAATATAGAAACAGTGCTCCAACGGGAGAGGAGGCTTAAACACACTCAGTGGGACCATTCCCAGATATTGCCCAGAGAATACATAATACATCGGCCCACTTTCCCATTCCTTGCACGCCATCTGGTCAGCCCTGAACTGGAAATGAGTCTCGGGTTAAAGATGTTCAGGGCCCATTGAGAATTCGAGGCTGGATCTGAGTGGCTAAGGGACAGTTATGGTTTCAGGGTCAGGAACTCAGCACGGAAGGTGAGAGTGGGGCCAGGCTGTATGCAGTGGGGACTGAGGGCAGCACTTCATAAAGGGAGACTGGGGTGGGCTAGAGGGCCCAGGAGGGGGAGCAACTTGCCAGCACCTTAGATACTGGGGGTCGGACGTGAGCCAGAAGCTTGTATACCTCCCAGTTGTTCATGAAGCTCCTGTAAAAAGTGTGGAGAGAGAGCGGCATTTCTTCAGTCCACCCCAGGCCAGCAGCCAATGGGATCTGGTCTGAAGTTTCGCTCCCAACGTGAAATTCCTCAGGGCCAACCTCTAAGGACGTAAGTAAGTGGGGCAAGAGCAGGGACTGCAACGCGGGCACCAGTTCATCAGCCCCTCCTGAGAGCTCTCCCCCCAGGCCCAGCACAGGAGGCTGCCCCTGCCTACAGAAGCTCACAGTCTAGCTGGGGGGTAAAGTCAGAAACAACAGTTATAAAGGGCCCATCTCTGGGGGTATCCTTGGGGTGAACTGAGCCTCCTGGTCACCTCACAACTAGTTCTCTTGGGGAAGAAAGTGTGTAGAGACAAGAGGGAGAGGCAGAAGCTCTTGTTTTGGGCCAGAAGCTCTGTGACTTGGCTTCATGCGGCGTCTCACTGCCATGGTACGCGAGCTTCTGGGGGGAGTCCCTCACCGGCCTCGCAGTTTCATGGCCTCATCGAACTTCTTCTCATTCATGGCCGTGGTCACGTCTTTGGTCTGAGCGAGAAGCACAGCAACAATCAGGACTCCCGGGCAGGTTCGGCACAGCTGGACTTCCACCCCCCAGGAGACCTGGCTCATCTCTGGGCTTATGACGGATCCTGCCCAACCTGCACCCCACCTTTTCTACACCCCTCAAACTTTCACAGAACTGTTTTTGTTTTTTCCTTATTTTCTGAGTGGTAAGCAGCAATAGAAGGTGAATTCAAGTATCTATTTTTAGAATGTGGGCAGAGTGGAGCGGTGCTCAGATAAAACAGCACCTTCCTCCACCCCACACCCAAGGCCCAGCCTCCAGGTAGCCTCTAATCCAGTGAGTGCCTGAAGATGCTGCAGACAACCCAGTGAGGGAGTTGCAAGCACAGCTGGAGCCCGTCTGGGCTTCAGGTCACTGGGACCGCCCCCCCCCACCCCCCCCACCCCCCCGGCCTCACAGAGAAACAGGCTTGAGGTGGGGAGCCAGCCCTGAGCCTTCAGGACAGACACCCTAGCGCTCAGCCCTGATGTTCGCCTGTGGTGTCAGTGTGATTCCCCTCCAAGAGCCACTGCGTCCCCTGAGCCCTTGACGGGTCTCCAGCTCTGCATCAGACCCGTCACATCTCTCCCCTCCAGTCCTCATGACGACCCTCACCATGAGTGTGAGTGCCTCGTGCTGATTCAGAGAAACCCGTTCAGGGTAGAGATCAGAGAAAGACATAAGCTACCCAGCCAGACCTTAATAATAATCCCCTGCCTTTAAGAAAGTTTGGAGATGGCATTTCTCTTCTAATTAAGACATGATAAGAGGGTTTGAGGTTGGATATCATGAGAGAACGGGTCTCTTCACTGGGCTGGGTGTGGAGGCTCCCATCTTCCTTCGGAACATTTCACGGTTGGGGAAACTGAGGCTTAGAGAGGTTACAGCTGCTCCGCAAAGCCCTCTGTGTTCTTTCCCCACATGCCTCCTGCTCCACCGTGCCGCCGTTCCTTCTGCTCTGTCCCAGTGGCCTCAGAAGTTGGTCTCTGCCCCCATAAGCTCCAGCTCAGAGACAGTTTGGAGCCGTTAGGAAGGGGCACTGGGTCAGTACTCACCACCTGGACACACTCCATAAGAGGCAGGCGCACAGCCTGGTTGCCGGAGAGGCTCACCACACAGGCCGGGGTGTCTGGGGTCCCCTCCAGCAGTGCCATCACCGCTTCCACACCCATCCTGCTGCCCTGCAGGAAGCCAAGCAGCAAAGACGGTGTGGCCCAGGCCTCCCCATCTCGGCCTGGCCTGGGGAAGCAGGCGCTCAGAGCCCTTTGCTGCTCACGGGGGCGAGTTCCACATCTCAGGACTGTAGCCCAGAACTTACTGGCTCCACCTCCCTACCCAGGTTTCACCCAAAGCTCCATGACTCTCCATCCTCTCGCCGTACACCCCAAGGATTCTGCCTCATCCCAGAGAACCACGTCAGCTCGGGTAGTCGAGGGGATCACTGAGGCTTAATAACATTCCCTTCTTACTGATAAAACAGGGAAGAATGTCGCCCGTCTCTTCCAACCAAAGTAGGGTGAGAGGGTTCAAACTGTGTGTCTGAGATGAGATCTTAACAACTTCACTAATGCTCAGAGCTGCGATACTAGATCCTACCACTGGGGGAGCACATAGTTTCCTGTCATTTTTGGCAACAGAAGAGAGCTCCTGAGTGGAGCTGGGTGGAGGCTGCTGCAGCCCAGAGGTCTAAGCTCCTGTGCTGGTGAAGTCCTATGGGGGAAGGAGGGGCTCCAAGGCCCGTGACTCACCAGGATCCGGTCAAAGGCTGACGGTGTCCCACCCCGCTGCACGTGCCCCAGGACAGTGACCCGGGTGTCATATCCCAGACGCTTTACCACCAGCTGAAGAGACACCAAGAGAGGAACAGAGAAAGGGACATACAGAGTCAAGAGTGAAAACAGAGATGTAGATAAAGATGGGGAACTTAGCTTCTTATCTTGTGAAGGGTCCTGGGTGGGAGGAAATGAGGAGCAGGACACCCAGAGAGGGACATGTGGAAGGACTAAAGGGAGACCCAGAAACCCCCAGGGAAGGGGCGGGGGTGAGCACGGTGTTCAAGACCTCTCTGACTTCATACTAACATTCTTGACATCTTCGGAGGTGATTGGCTTCCCGTCCTTGTCAATCGCCCCCTCAGCCACAATGATGATGTTGAGCCGAGAGCCGCGGGTCCTTGTCTGGTCAAGCAGGCAAAGAGGGAAACGGTCAGTGGGATGAACCGGTGGATGGGGAAATGCATCATCAGTGAAACGGGGTGAGGCAAAAAAAAAAAGTGCCAGTACCTCGCTGAGCCGGCGACAAAGGTGTTCCTCCCAGTCATCGTCTGGTGGACATTCAGGAATAAAGACCCAGTCGGCGCCACAGGAGAGAGAGGTGACAAGGGCCAGGTATCTGAGATGAGAACCAGAAGCATCACACTAGTAGCTACACTCCACCAATAGCCTCACCAGGGTCCAACAAGTTTGCCAGTCCCATAGTCGGTGAGAGGACCGAGGACCCTCAGTCCCTTGCTTGGGGTGAGAGTAAGAGCACCCTCGAGACAGCTTCTAAAGGAGGGTCTGTCCCTGAAGAGCACTTTCTATTCATGCTCACCTCCCAAAGTGGCTTCCAGTCTCAGAGCCCCACATGCCCCTTCACACTGCCTGTGTGCCTGTACACGCACACACGTGTGCACACAGGTGCACGCAGTTCTGTATGGGAAGTGGAGTGGAGTGCACAAGAGAACCATGTGCACCTCCAGGTCTGCTACCCCTGGGAGACCTCTCTGTACTCTTCGGGGAATAGCAAAGGGGCCACAGAACAAATGGGTTAAGATGGGGACTTACCCACAATGCCGGCCCATCACTTCCAGCACAAACGTCCTCTGGTGGCTGCAAGAGACAGACACTTTACACAGTCCAAGAGTCCCTATGGCAAAGTCAAGCTGCCAGCCCTATTTAGGCTGAGTAACCTCTCTGAGAGATGGATTCATGCTCCTAGGCCTTTTAGCAGGTTCCCAAGGGAGCAGGGGGCCTAGGAGCAACACCTTAGCCACAGGGTGTCTTTCCCAGGTCTGGGAAAGCGCAGCAGTGAGAGGTGTCAGGTCTGAGGCTCTGCTCCAGCAAGGGGTGGGGCCCGGGAAGAGAAGGAAAGAAGGGGAACAGAAGTGAAGAGATGACTCGGCTCACCTGAAATCCTCCAGGGTTCCCCTGGGGTAAACTGTCACGCTCTCACCCTCCCATTCTCCCACATGGCCTCCAAGACCCCTAACCTCCAAACAGCAGCGGTAAGGGCCTCTGCTATCTCTACCATGAGGTTGGAAAGGTGGCTTGGGTTCTGGGCTCTTTGGATTCGCCTCAGTCTGAACCCTCATCACTTGGGCGGCCCAGAGTTATTAAAGACCTCAGAGCTACATGTTTGGGCAGTGGGCTAGACAGTGTCAAGAGGCAAATCTTACAGCATTTCATGAACAGTGTAATTTCAGTGCCGTAGGATAATTTCTAGTTAAAAATGGGTTCCAGCCTCAGAAAACTAGTCATTACCACTACCGTAGCTGAAACACTTTAATCTGCTCCAGCCCGTAGCTCTTTAGCTTGTCTGGCTCCCACGCAGCCAGCCCCAGTACCCTTACCTCTGAGCAGTTGTGGTAATGGCATCTACAATCTCTATGATCCGGTGCAGGGCAGAGTCCGTGCCAATGGTCATGTCGGTGCCACAAAAGTCATTGTCAATGGAGCCAACCAGGCCCACGATGTTCAGGTAGCTAGACTTTTTAGCCTCCTCAGCTGTGATCTTACCTGACAATGGAAAGCACCTGGGTGAGGTGCCAGGCAGGCCGAAGAGCAGGAAACCAGATGGACAGGGAACGTAGCCAGTGGGAATTGTAAGCAGTGGCAGGAAAAGCAGGGTAACGGCTTTCTCCAATGGGAGGTAAGGAGTGTGCGTGCGAGAATGCAAACAATACTGATGAGAACAGTGTCTCACCCGCTTTCTGGAGGTCACTCAACAAGTTACTCCACTCAGAACGGAAGGTGTCGGCTCCAGTGAGGCTGCCATCTCCCCCAATGACACACAGGTTGGTGATCCCACGCTTCACCAGGTTGTGGGCAGCTCGGAGTCGTCCCTCTCGTTCCCGAAAGTCCTTGCACCGGGCACTTCCAATCACTGTGCCTCCCTTGGAGGAAGAGGTGGAAGTCAGCTGACCAGCCGACACAGCCATATTTGGGCCCAACATGCTAAGATGTCCCCTATTCCAACAGTGTCACAGATGGACATAACCACGAGGCTCCCTAGTGAATTTCCTGACATCTTTAGAAGTCATTTTCACGTCTAAAGGAAAGGGACATAATGCTGCTGGGAAGTCCCAGCATCTTTCCTGTTTCTGCTACATGTCTTGGAAGGCTGTGAAGATCGACCCATCTCCTTGAAGATCAAAGAGAACAAGGGAATTCATACATCCCTATTGGCTGTTAAAATAATCCCCACCTTTCACATTTTTTAATTTAATTTAATTTTATTTTTGAGGGAAATAATATTTTTTTAATTTAATTTATTTATCTTTAGAGATGAAAGGAAGGAGAGAAGGAGAGAAATATCAATGTATGGTTGCCTCTCATGAGTTCCCTGCTGGGAACTGGCCTGCAACCCAGGCATGTGCCCTGACTGGGAATCGAACCTCAATCGTGTGGTTTGCAGGCCCGCACTCAATCCACTGAGCTACACCAGCCAGGGCCACCTTTCATATTTTTTTTAAAAAGTGTAAGAAGTAGCAGCGACTTCAATTTTTGGCAATACCCCTGCTGGCCTGACGTTATTGGACTGTGCTCACGGTGATGTGCCCGTGGTGTTTTTCCCTCTGCACCACACTGTGATGTCTAATTGCAGCCAAGCGTGCCAATCTTTCCCCTTTGCTCCCTGGAATCTGTGACACTAGTGGCAAGAGCCATAAAATCCAGGTATTCACTGGAAAAACAGCTTTGGTTATAGAAAGCCTTAAATTTCCAGGGGCTTATAGATACCCCAAGAGAGGTAAGTATGCTTCTTTTCTTTCTTTTTAAAAATTTTTTTTTAAAAATATTTTATTTACTTATTTTTAGAGAGGGTGGAAGAGAGGGAGAGAAACATCAATCCAAGAGAGAAGCATCAATTGGTTGCCTCTCTCATGTGTGTGCTGATGGGGGGGCTGAACCCACAACCCAGGCACGTGCCTCGATTGGGAATTGAACCAGCAACCTGTCGCTTTGTGGAATGACGTCCGGCGAACTGAGCCACACTGGTCAGGGCAGTAAGTACACTTATTTTTAAAACTCATATAACTTCCTGACATTCAGGACTTTGGGGGTGCCAATTTTTGTAATTTGTAGATTTTTCAGTAAATCAGAAAACATGTATATAATGACTTAAAGAATTTGGCAGAAGGGGATGGCTATGATCAAGGTATATTTAGTTTAGTTTTGTTTTTTAACTCCGAAAGGCTCTCTGGGTTTTTTCTCTCCCTTACACGGCCTGGTTTCAGGTCGCCTCATTACCATCACATGAGGACTGGCATATTTCAGCTCTACTTCTGGCTCTGGCTCCAGTCCTCTGCTAAGGTTATTTTCAGGGCCAGACCTTCCCCGTGACCCCAGAGCAGGACTCGCTTACACTCTAGTTTCCCAAGACATGTCTATGACCTTTATATAAAGAGCAAACTGTCCTGTGATCACACCCCCACTCCCTATCCTGCTCCAGGAAGCCAGACTGATATTTTCAAATGCAAAGAATAAAGGGCAAACACAGCCCCTGCCTTGTCACCGAGTCCCTTCCCATCAAACCATATGGCAGGACATTTGGAAAACCATGAGCCCAAATGGGATAAGGACAACATAAGGACAACATAAACATGGGTCCGGTGTCCCATGTTGGGATAAGGACAACATAAACATGGGTCCGGTGTCCCCCAGAACTCACCAGCTGAAGCATCATCGAAACGCTCTCCCAGGTGGCTTCCCTGATGTGCTCTCCACCATCCACCAGGCCTTGATAACCCTGTGGGGCACATTATACCCATTCAGTCTCTGCTAGGCTTCCTCCTAAACTCCCAGGATCAAGGCAGGATCCCTGGGAAGAGGTTCATGGAGAATCAAGTTACTTGCTCCCATCAGATTCCTGGGTACTTGTGAGACTACAATATTTACCATGGTCCAAAGAAGGGGAAGCTACCTTTTTCAATACCCTCTTCTAGTTTCTCCCATTCTTGATGTGCTTCCTAATATGTAATCTTAATTCCTCTGGCTCTTGGCTCATCCCATTTTCTTTCATCTATTTCCTACGGGAGCTAGGTAACAGTTTTGGCAACAACAAAGAAAAGAAAAGGATACTGGAGCAAGGGAGAGGAGTGTGACTTGAAAAGACAAGAGACTATAAAATTTAAGAGAAGAAAAAGAGCTAGACCTTACCTAAAGAAGAGGGAACAAGGAACAAGAGGAAACAAAGAGGAATTAGAACCTCAGAAAGTTAGGCAAACTACAGAAATCTAGTGAGACTCTTTCTTCCCAAGGCTCTTTCTCTGGATGTACTCAATTTGCTGTGAAATACTAACTCATTGCAGCTTCTCTCTATGTTTTGGGGAAGGTGGAAGTAGTGTGGGAGACTCAGGTTCTCTTGCCGGTGCAGTAAAGAGTTACGGTTTAGCAAGCCTATTAGCATGTAAGCAAAGTGTATTGGTGATGCATTCTCATGGAAGAGAATGGGCCTAGCGGGGGGTGGGTGAGAAAGGCACAGGCGCTCAGTCTCTTTGTCCTCAGGACTTATATATTTGTGGGGTGGGGCGAGGGAGCTACATATCAGTTTGGTGGGAGAAGGCGGGATATACTCTTCCCAGTTCCTTCTTCCTTTAAACTGAGGCAACATGAAGACCCAATCCACAGATTCCTGGGTCCTACCATCATTACTGAAGCCAAGAGTTGGGAGGAGGGGCCATGTAGACAGACAGCCAAGACAAATCAGACAGAGTAGTGCAACCGGAAGGTAAGGAAAGAGAACGTGGGGAAAGGGTTGGGGCAGGTTAAATGTACAAGAGGGAGAAATGGAGAACAAAGCAGAGACCAACCTCATGGACAAAGAAGACACGGGCACCAGTAAAGATACCAACTCGGACCACAGCCCTGACAGCAGCATTCATTCCTGCAAAGAGGGAAGAAAAAAGTTAAAAAGAGGTTGCTCCTAAGAAAAGCAGCCCTGGAATCCAAGACACGAGACCGTCCTTTTCCTAGGCTCTCCTCTGAATCTAGAATACACCTTTCATTCAAGCCTTCTGTCCCCCCCCCCATTAACACTGAATTACTGCATTCAATGTTAATATACCTCCAGACATCCCCCCAAAGCCTGTCTTTCCTAAGACCTTTCCTTGCCAGGGCAATCTGGGGAATAATAATCTTGAATGCTTATTGCGTTAGCCATTTCTAAGTGCTTATCAAAAATCACCTCAATTAATTCTATCTATAATCCTGGAGTTACCCCCACTTCCCAGAATTTTGGAAATTGAAGTTCCAAGAGGTCAAGGTCACAGAGCTGGTACTCCTAGAAAGCTCGGATTTGAATCCAAGTCCCCAAACGGCCAAACAAACACTACTGATCTCCACGCTATGCCCTCATACTCCCAGTGGCTGTACTAGGTTTTTCCTTGCCTTCTGCACGGAATCTAGACACACATTCAGCTTTGATCGGATTCTGGGGACAAAGCTATGACTCCCTGAGGCTAAGTGACCTGTCTCCACAAACACGCTGCTTTTTAGTGTCATTTCAGTTGGAGTATGTTCCAATGTGTGCCACACAACTGAGATTCTCTGGCTTATAATGTGAGGGGGGACTCATGGTGACATTTGAGGAATCATAGTGCCATAAGAAGTTAAGTCCTTGGGAACCATTCTTCCAGATATTCCAGTACATACTTTTGTTTCAATCTAAAATCGATTCACATGGCCCTTGACCCTATCTGAGGAAATGCCACATATCTGTGAGCACCAGAGAAGCCAGTGGTGGGAAAAGTCTGCAGCACCAGGCTAAAATCCATCACGAGCTATCGCATAATCCAAAGCTATCTAGAAAGGAACAGAATCAAGAAGACCAAAATGTCTGTTTCTGGTTGTTGTTTGTTTGTTTGGTTTGTTTTTTTAGGCCGACAAACGTTGGTATTACATGGCCATAGCTCCAAATCAAATTACATGGAATAAGCGCCATTCACTCACTGCGTGAATAGTGAGTTCTGAGCATGTTCCTGGCACTGTGTGAGCTCTGGGGACACGGCAGAGGCAGACACAGAATCTGGGCCTACAGAGACAAAGGGCTTGGTAATGCTCTTCACGGCCTGTGAAGAATTACAATACGGTAATAACATGGATCCCTACCAAGGAGATTTGTGCAGTGGGAGCAAGGAGAAGGTGCATCTCAGCTGCCAGGAGGAAGCCTGGGAAGGCTATATAGACAGACAGCCTGTGTGCAGAGACCTGAAGGGCAATTTCCTTTTCATCTTTTTGTGAGATGGACAATTCTGGGGAAAAGTGTTCTAGGCAGGGAGAAAGAAACCAATGAAGGTGAGTGTGGGGGTCCGCCAGGCCTTAAGGGGGCCAAGGACAGAGTTCTCCACTGTGAAAATGGTGGACGAACTTGGTTTCTGGTCCCTGGAGCCGGCGGGTACCTTGACACTTTCCTAACCTTTTAGTTCCCAGCCTTGAAGGACATAACAAGGCTCTGGCGCAGGTGTCATGTTCCCAGATGGTTATGAGAACTTCTTGCCCTTGGTAGCTTAAGGGAGTGCACTAACTTTGAAAAACAATATTGTTTCTAGTTCCCTGCAGTCTTGCTTTAGGCATTAACAGTTTGTATTTAAGACAGCTGTTGCTTGAATAAAGTTGCCATATGCCAGCAGAGCTATGGTCCTCTCCATTATTTTAGTCCCTCGCCTCACTTCGTGATCCACGTCTACCGCAGCGGGCTGCGGCAGGTGAGTTTCAAGAACCTTAGAAAGAATAAAACATAAGATAGGAAGCGGTGAGCGGTGATGCGGGCAGGCACCCGTACACCACATGAGAAAGTCTGGTTGTTGTTCTGCAGGCCAGTGTTTGACTGAGGATCCATGGGTGATGGTTTTATGGGCTTGGACGTTTCTTTTGAAAGAAGGTCCACAGCTTTCATTTGATTCTTAAAAGGGTCTGTGACAAAAAGAAGAAAAAGAGAAAGAAAAAGAAAAGAAAAATAGTTGTAGACAGTGAGAATCATTGAAGAATTTTGAGAGTAGAGGGACAGGAGGAGAGCCACACATCAGAGATCACTCTGCCAGCAGTTCCAGGACAGACTGAAGCGGGTGACAGTAGCCTAGACAAAAAAAATGATGTGGTCTTATCCTGGGACAGTGACGTTCCTTACAAAAAAAAGATCATGGACGGGAGACACCCAGGAAACAAAAGCAACAGGACCCACATCTAATCGGCAGGGTGATTAGGTTTTGAAATTTTGGAGAGGAAGAGGGAAACGCGCAAGGCTGACTTTCACAATGGGGAAAGCTGTGGCGTCGTGAACGGAGCAGAGGCAGATTTTGATTCGGGATGATGGGGTGGAGAGGACACATTCATACTTGGGTATGTTGAGTTGAGTTGTTGTGGGTCACCCATGTGGACTAGGAAGAAATGTCTCAGAACACGTGCAGTCAGAAGGAGAAAAGGGCAAGGAATGGAGCCTTGAGGAAAACCAACATCGAAGGAACGGGCAGAGGAAGGGGGACTCCACGAAGCAAACTGTAAGGAGTAACCAGAAAGACGAAGGAGACCAGGACCTACCAATGTTTTCAAGGCCTTGGGGGACAGTTTTAAGAAGTGGAAACAGTGTCAAATGCTCTTGATAATTGAAAGAAGAACTGCAAGGTTTGGCTTGCCAACAAGAGTCATTGGTGAGCACTGATCTCAAAGCTCATTTGTCACACCACTGAGGCAAACCCCATGAAGGCTAGAAGTCTAAGTTTACACCCTCGACTTGAAGGAATCAAAACTGAAGACTCTGTGAAGGGAGAGGGCTCCTCAGAAGCTTTAAGAAAAGCCTGTGTGGACGACAAGGACAAGGTCAGAGTCACCACAGAGCCATCAGTGCTTTAGGATGAAGTTAACTCAATAAGGTCACAACAGATACAAAACTACTGTTTATTTTTTAGACTTACACAAGGTCTGTGGGATTCTCTGTTGGCTACTTGGAGTTCTGAGATGTGAATTTGTAATCTTAAGGAATAAAGAAAATACATTTTTCTGAAATGTACAGCTTGGCATGCTGTTTCCTGCTCTTGAGCTGAGCAGGGGAGAACGACTTAAGAAAAAGAAATGACTTAAAAGGTTTTAAGGCAAAGCAAACAACAGATGGTGGGCACAAAATACCCAAATCCACTGGGCAGGAGAAAGATCCCAGGAGAAAAGAAGATTCTTTCTCCTTTTCTTCCCTCCCTTCTTCTTACCTCACCCCTACCAACCTCTAGAGGCCATCCTGCCTGCCTCTAAATTGGGTATCTGAGTGTTTTCCTAGAGATCAAGTTTTAGGACCCGCTTTAGGCCTCTGGATCTGTGTCTTAAACTCCTAGTTCCCTAGAAATCACAGATTTATAGGGACGTATGGACAGGGTCTTCCAGTAATTTTCTGGACTCTCCTGTCCAATCTCATTGGCCTATTCTGGCCCCAGGCCAGTCCTGGCTAGGCTCTCCTTGGCTGTTCCGTGTTGCCCAAAATAACCCTCTGTGTGCAGCTGTTTGACATATTAGAAGCAGGACAAGGATAAGATTACAGGTACCATCCAGGGTGTATTCTGGGCACAGCGAGGAGGGGCTCTGGAGAACATCAGAGGCATATAATTTGGGGTCTCCAATTACATCCTGTTGGAAAGAGGCTTTGGGGAGAACTATGGGTGATGTTCTCTATGAGATGAGACAGAAAAAAAACATAAACGACTTGGTCACTGTCTTTTTTAAAGTGAGTGCTAAAATGTTCCTTCCTACCTTAACTAAACTTTGAATAAGAAAAAAATTATTTAATTCCACATATGAGGAACAAATGTTTGTTAGATCTGAACTATACTTTCTGATGAATATGTCATTGGAAATTACAACTCCCGAAACAGCAGTCAGAGGTGATAGACCCCTGTTCCTGCAAACCTGTAAAATAGGGTGAACACGCATTTCAAATGGGCTGCCTGTCAGAAGACAGAGGGTAGAGCAGATGACTGAGCTCCTTTCCTGCAGAACGTGCCGATTCCATAAGGCCCAAAGTGGCACAGTACAGAGGGACAGGGACTGGGACTGGGAAGGGATTAGCATTTGGTATCTCATCGGCCCAGCTTTTGAGTTCGGGATGCCTCACTCCTGGCCACTCTTCTACTTTAAGAGGTTATTGGCTTTGCTAGGGCTCAGGGAATGACAGAGCGGTGGCTTCCATGGGTTTTATGGAGCCCAACCTCACTTCCCCACGTGGGCCTGGCCTCCAGGGAAAACACATTTCTGTGCTCTCTGCCTGGGAGAAGTAGGCACCATTAACTTCTGTCTGGGCAGGCTGCTCCTGTATGTAAACTGCTCCTTCAGTTGGGACCTCTCAGCTCTACTTTGCATTTCCTGCTTTGCTTCCTTGCCTCCCTACAAGTTCATCCTCTACCACTCTCGGTCCCTACTGCCATGCACCTGTGATGTTACGTGGACTTACGGTGGGTACACTGATTCTGTCATAGAATCCCATGGGCCTTGTCCTAGGTGGACCCTGCAGAAACCAGCTTGTCAAGAGCCCCTGCCTCTATGGAAGATGAGCCTTCTCTTAGAGCAGGTGATGGTCATCTCCGAAATAAGAGGGTCTCTCTGCTCAGGATCAGATGCTGGAAGGGCTCTGCTGCTCTTAGACCCAAGTTGAATCCCGAGCCTTTCTTTTCCTTTTTTTTGTAAACCTCTTTCCCTTTCCAGAAAGCTCTTCTTTTTCATTATTTCATAACACCCTGTGGCCCACTTGGATTTTTTTAGCAGGTTCTCACTTCCCATAATCTGAAAATCCAATTCTACAGGCCATCCTACCAAGGTTTTAGGATCAACTCTCAAAGTTCACATTGAAGAAGTCAGTATTGGCCAGGGATTCGTACCAGGGAAGAGAGAAGCGACAGAAGCCAGGTCAACAGTCTCTATAGCCTCAGCCAGGGCTCTGTATCCCTCATCTGGCTGCTGTTCCTAAACTCGGGCCTTTGTGCCCTCCTTCCTCAGCTTCCTCATTCCACTATTCTCCTATTCACATATATATCAATTATAATCAGATTAACATTAGTTTAAAAATATGCATAGAGTCTAGCTTTACTAAAATACTAATAAGAAGGATCCTAAGAGCCCTGGCTGGTGTGTCTCAGCGGACTGAGTGGCAGCCTGAAAACCAGAAGGTCGCCTGTTTAATTCCCAGTCGGGGCACATGCCTGGGTTGCGTGCTGGGTCCCCAGTTGGAGGTACGCAAGAGGGCAACTGACCAATGTACCTCTCCTTCTCTTTCTCCATTCTTTCCCTTCTCTCTAAATATAAATAAAATCATTTTTAAAAAAGAAGGACCATAAGAGCAAAGACAACGTGTGACTTTTTCGTTACTGTATCCTTAGTGCTTAATAACATCCTGCTTGGTATATAGCAGATGCTCAATTATTCACTTTTTAAAAATTTATTTATTTATCTTTAGAAGGGCAGGGAAGGAGAGAGGGAGAGAAATATCAATGTATGGTTGCCTCTCGTGAGTCCACTGCCGGGAACTGGCCTGCAACCCAGGCATGTGCCCTGACTGGGAATCGAACCGAGATCCCTTGGTTCGCAGGCCCCCACTCAATCCACTGAGCTACACCAGCCAGGGTTTCAATTATTCACTTTTTATTTAATCAGCTATACAGTTATTAAGTACTTACTATGGCCCAGGCACTGTTCTAAGCACTTTAGCTGAATGAAGAGTTCAGTTTCTTGAAATCTATCTTCTCCGTGAAGTTTTCCCTGGTTAGTCCAACCAGGGCCTATCATTTGATTATGTAAGTGTATTCTACTTGGTTTAAGGCACATTGATTATTGTTATTTATGTGTCCTACATAAGAATTCTAGTAATATAGGATCTTTTCTCATTAAGCTGTAAGTTCCCAAAGGAAATCACCTTCTTTATCACATATGAAACGGGGCCCTACACCAAATGGGTGTTTACTACAACAGTCTGGGGAAGCCCAGGGAGAGTGGCACAGGGCAACGGGAGACTAGCTGGAATCTCTCCCTCTTGCCTATCACGGTCTCTATGGCCTGGTACCCCTTTCAGAGAAACTCTGCCTCTCTTCAATGTATTAAATTACAATATGCAAGATCACCAAAGGAGGAAAAAAAGTGAAATTAATCACACATCCCTCACTTCATTTTTCCATATACCTGATTTTTCTGACCCCCGAGTTTCTTTTGTTTCTTTTTTAAAAAATATTTTATTTATTTATTTTTAGAGAGGGGAAGAGAGGGAGAGAAAAATCAATGTGTGGTTGCCTCTTGTGTGTCCCCTACTGGGGACCTGGCCCGCTACTCAGACATGTCTCCTGACCAGGAATTGAACCAGTGACCCTTTGGTTCACAGGCTGGCACTCAATCCACTGAGCCACACCAGCCAGGGGTGACTCCTGGGTTTCTTAGATACAACCTAGAAATGGGTTCTCTCTGGCTCTCTGCCCACCTGTCCACCCTCACCACAGATCTGCACTGAACAACTGCCATTCACGGGCTAAAGGGATGGAACGGTCGGCAAGGCCAGAGAAAACAGAGTGAAGCAGAACCATGCCCACTAGAAGGGCACGTGCTGTAAGAGCAAGGTGCCAGATGGCGGTCAGTGCAAGAATTCCGCAGACATCAGAGTTGATACTGAAGCCGGAGCTGGAGCCCACCAACCACCAATTCTGGGTCTCCCCCCTTTCCCATCATTCCCAATGGACTTGAAGTGAGTGCCCCTATTGCCTTCTCAATAATTTTATATTGTCAGTCCCTTTCTTTCTGATGTTTTTTGAAAAAACACCAGTCTTTTAGGTATCAAAGGGCCAAAATGGACCCACATCTTCAGAGATATTTGGAAAGTTTTGTGAAGATGTAGGTAAATCAAAGTAGAGAAAATAAAATTCAAAGCACTTGAGGATCTAGACCTGACAGATTTTTAGGAAAGCTCAAGATTCCCGTGTGAATCTGTAACAGGAGGATATTAAGGAAGATGGTTCATTCTACAGGCTAAGGGGAGTCAAGACACAAGGGGGCCTATAGGCCATGATTTCTACTGCTAACCAAGCAGGGCCCTTCTCCTCACCTTGGGCATCTCCACCGGAGGTCAACACGGCGATGGCTTTGCCGATCCCCAGGGTTTTAGCCGCATGATGCTCTTCATGGGTCATGATCCACTCTAGAATTCAAAATAATGGTCGATTAAGACACAGCTGGAGCAAGGCGCCGTGGGCACGGGAAGTGGCTGTTGGACTGCACAGAGCTGCTTTAGTCAGGCTCTCCCACTGTACCACGTTTGGGCTTTGCAGCCTGAGAGCTTGAACTTCTTCCAAAAGAGAGCCACACCCCCACAGAGTGACAAGCTAAAATGTCACAGTAATCAGCCTGAGACTGCAAAAGTCCTGGCTAATCCTTCCAATTGAGGCCTATTTGGAGACTAAGCAAAGGTCAAGGGGAAGGGTGGCTGACTGAACAGAAATGAGAAAGGAGAAAGTTAAGTTAGCCTTAAGGATTCCTTCCTTTAATGAAGGGAAGGGCTGTTGCAGAGGATAGGAATCAGATGAGAATCAGCAAAGTGGAAGTAGGAAAGCGAGGGCAGATTGGGCATGGTTAAGGTTAGGGCTGGGTGTTATGGAACTGGGCTAAGTTGGAACTGGAGTTTGAGGTTTAAAGGCACATTGGAGCTTAGGCAAGTTAATAGTGTCAGGCTCAGGAATGGTTAGGGACTTTGTACGGCTTTTCTAGTCCCTCTCAGGCCCTTCATCTCCCGAGCATCTCTCAATCCTTTGTCTTCAGGCCTTGGCCCTCACACTATGCACTACCAAATGAGAAGAGTAACACAAAATCATTGTCACATATACATGGACGGTGAACACTGTCCCATCCTTGTCTCTCAAAGGAACACACAGACATACTTTGCATCCATAAAATGCCAACAGAATCACCACTCGCCCAGTTATCCAGGCTAAAATCTTTTATTTTTAAATCTGTTTCCTCCTTAATCTCAGAATCAAAAGTTTCCAAATCCTATTATTCTCCCTTCATATTACCACCCCTCTCTTCTATCCTCACTGTGCCTTTCCACATGAACTGCCTACCACGATAGCTATCCTCTCTCTTTGTGTTTCCCTTCCCCTCTTCATTAGAGACTCACAATAAACCTCGAGGGGAGGTCATAGAGCCCTGAGGCCTCAGTGAAAAGGATTCATTCACACATACAGGAGCTGATGACCCTTAAGCAGAGATCATGCTTTCACTGTGAATCTAGGGAAATAAGGGTAGCTGCTGCTTCTGAAGACACAGGTCACATAAACACACAGATCCACATACGTGCTGATAAAATGCATGCAGTGAGACACTTATGACTATATACATACACACACAGCATTATTAAGATTCCCAGACATTCTCCATATAATCAGTGCTGACAGACAGAGTCCCAACTTCTTGGGCTGGCGTTCAAGGCTTCCATGAGCCAGCCCTTGCCTAGAGCTTCAGTGTTTACTTCCATGAGTTGTGCTTGCGTCACCTTAACATTATTACTTTGCTCCTCCCCATTTCTGTGCCTGAGCACATTGCATTCCTTTCCCAGAAAGCTATCCAGTTCTTATTGATCAGTGGGCCTTTTCCATAGATCAATATCCTGCTCCATCACTTAAGACCAGTCTTAGCACTCCCCTATCGAACCTATTAAGCCTTCGTTTACTGCAGGTCAAAAAGGGCTTCTTATTGGATTTCCTCAAAAAACGTATTGTCTGGAACTAGATTATTCAATGTAGCACTTATTACTACTGTATGTAGTATTTTAACTGCTTATTAGGTATTAAAAAGAAGGTCTGATAAGATCAGGGGTCAGCAAATTACAGCCCATTGGCCACATCCAGACTTTCTTACGTTTATAGGCAGCAAACAAAGAAAGGCTTTTACATTTTTAAACAGTTGAAAAAACAGTTTCGTGACATGTGAAAAGTATATGACACTGAGTTTCAGTGTTCACACCACTCTCATTCTTTCATGTATTATCTACCGCTGCTTCTGTGCTACAACAAAAGTAGACTATTGCAACAGAGACACATGGCCTGCAACACTTAAAATAGTTACCATCTGGCCTTTTACAAAAAAAGTTTGCAGACCCCTGGGCTAGATGATGGCTGAGGTCATTTTCCGGACCTGGACCGAGAACTCCCCCAGGAAGGGGTCACGTCCATTCCCCAAAACCCTCCCACAGCCCACCAGAGCCTGGCGGAGCCCGTGAACCTAAAGGAGTCCAGTCAACACTCGTTGAAAGCTTTAGTGAGCTGATGAACAACAGGAAATGCATGCAAACACATGGGAAATTATAAATGTGTTTAGAGACAGATCAGCTTCATATTCTCTGTACTTCTAACACATACAGACGCAAAGAAGACCTACGAAAGCGTGTAGTGCCAAATACCGAAAGAAACAGAAACACACATGGATGGAGACACTCCCATTTCACTAGTGTTCCTGTCCAAATTGCCACTGTTTTCAAAAAAGTAAAGACTCCAGCGGCGGTGCAAAATGGAAGGCAAACATTTGGAAAGAAAAAGAGCAAAACATATGAATATGCTGATCCCTTTTCCCCTGGGTTTTTGCTTTCTCATTCACTCTGGGAACTCATCACTGACAGAAACCCACACTTGGAGGAGGCTTCTTCCACTCCCAGGGGCTTCGTGAGGGCGAGCACTCTCCGTAACAAGGAGAAGGCTAGTAGTGCTTATCGCAAAAAACTGCTCGGACTCTTCCGCTGCCTAAGTTACTCGGGCACAGGGCACAGATGCGCGCAGATTCGGACATAAGCATCCTTGACAGATCCACAGGGACACACGGTAGAAATAAAGACCCATTAAAACCTAGACAGAAAATCACGTGTGTGGAGAAGCGGGAGGAAGGGTGAAATTGCAGAGGCCAGCGTCACAGGTGCACTGATTTGAATGGGATGGGCGCCAGGACAGCAGCTGGGCAGCCAAGGGCAACGAGGTCCGAGCACCACCCACGCAACCCCAATTCCCAGAACAGCGCTGCGCGTGCAAGCCGAGGGACAGGAGCCCACCGGCCAGAGCTCCTCACGACTGCTCTACCCATCCCCCCTCTAGGCTTCTGTTTCTGATGCCACAAAACCTCTTTCCCCTGCTGCTCCTTTCCGTTCTCCCCGCCGCCTCCTCTCAGAACGTTCATTTCCACGTCGCTCTCAGCTTTCCCCCCCACTTGTTACCCAAGGGCCCCTCTTGCCTGCCTTTTTGTTTTAGCTCTTCTCGAACGCGGCTTTCTTGCACACTGTCCTTGGGAAAGGGGGGAGGGGAGCTTGGCGAACACGGGGAGGAGCCAGGTGGAGGCGACAGGGAGGGGAAAGAGGAGACGCTTGCGAACCTCCACTGGCCGAGGCCGCAGAGAGGCTCCGCCTCCCCCGCTCGCCTTTCTCCTCCTCTCCTCCCTCCTCTGAGAAGCAGCTCAGATGTCACTCCGGCTTGGTTCCTTCGCTCTTTCGGGACCCCCAATCTATTTTGGGAGCCATCAGCTCCTGTATCCCGTGGGGTCAGAAATTACTTAGTTTTCCACCTTGTCATCAGAGACAACTTTTTTTCCTAGCCCGGACTCCCCGAGACTCCTTGCATTCAAGCATCCTCAGCAATTAACAAATAACCTCTCCCTCCGGCCCTATCCTTTGCCTCCCACCTGTCACTCTGCACTAACACTCATTGGAAGGCTGTGTGCCGGATTTTAGGTGCTGAGAGATGGAAAGATAAATGAAATAGGGTCCCTGCCCTTAAGGAACATTGAACCCTGGTATTTGCTATAGAGGGACCTCAAAAACTACTTTTACATATATGGTACCCTTCTCAGAGAAATACAGAAAAGCTAGCTAGGGATGGGAGTACCAAGAGGCAAGACCACTGCCAGCGTCTCAAGTCTGCAGCAGCCAGCACATCGGTTGGGCTACAAAGCAGACAGGAGCCACCCTGGGACCATTGGCCAGGTACTCCTGGAGCAAGAGGTACGCCCTTTACTCAAGTCCTCTTTGCTCCTTCCTCTGCTCCACGCATGCCTTTGTTCCAATGCTCTTCACAGCCTTCTCCTTGCTGCTTCTACTGCCTTTCTTCTTGCTGACTTTTTGTTTCTGCCCCTGCACCCTCTGGCCACAAAAGATAGGAGATAAAACCATCTGACTACGCAAAATTAACTTTTGCACTTGTAAATGTTAACATCAAAAAATTGAAAAGACAACCCATAGAATGAGAGAACAATTTTGCAAATCATATATCTGATAAGGGACTGATCAATATTGAGAATATATGATTAATTCTTGCAACTCAGTAATAAAGAAATAATAACCCAATTTAGAAATGAGCAAAAGATCTGAGCAGGCAACTCTCACCAAAGAAGATATAGAGATATCAAGTAAGCATATGAAATGGTACTCAACATCGTATGTCATTAGGGAACCATCAATTTGAACAGTGAGATGCCACTAAAACCGATTAGAATGGCTACAACAAATGAACAAACAAAAAAACCTGACAATACCAAATGCCGACAATAATGTGGAGGGGCAACAGGAACTCTCATTCCTTGTTGGTGGAGATGCAAAATGATGCAGTCACTTTAAAAGACAGTTTGGCATTTTCTTACAAGGCTAAATATAGTCTTAGCACATGGTCCAGTCATTACACTCCCAAGTGTTAAGCCAAATGAACTGAAAACTACACTCACATGAAATCCTTCACACAAATGTTCGTAGCAACTTTATTCCTAATTGCAAAAAACCGTAAGCAACCAAAATGTCCCTCAAAAGGTGAATGAATAAACAAACTGTGGTACATCCATACAATGAAATATCCAGCAATAAAAAGAGAAGATACAGAAAATCTGTCTAGGAATGGGAATACCAAGAGGGAAGACCCCTGCGGTAATATCACCCATTAAACCAAGAAAAGATGTGGAGGAAATGTAAATACATATTGCTTACTAAAGGATCTGGTCTGAAAAGCTACATACTACAAGATTCCAACTATCTATTATGCTGAAATAGGCAAAATTGTAGAGAGTGAACAGATTGGTGGCTGCCAAGGGCCTGGAGGAGAGAGGGAGGGACGAATGGGTGCAGCACACGGGATTTAATTTAGGGCAGTGAAACTGCTCTGTGTGATGTTGTCCTGGTGATGACACAACACCATGCATTTGTAAAAACTTAGCTTGGCAACACAAAGAGTACACCTTGACGTAAACTGCGGACTCTAGTCAATAAGGATGTATTAGTATTAGTTTCCCAATTATTACAAATGTACCGCACCAGTGCAAGACGTTAATAATAAGGAAACTCAGCAGAGGGGGCATCTAGGGAAACTCCATACGATCTGCTCCATTTTCTATAAGCCTGAAACTGCTCTAACAAATAAAGTATATTTATCTAAAAACTGTATTCTGTTCAATGAAATATAAAATCTTGTGGTATTAAAAACAAAAAATGAGCAACGGTTTGAATAGACATTTCTCCAAAGATATACAGAAAACCAATAAGCACATGGAAAGGTTCCCGGCATCACTAACTGTTAGGGAAATGCACATCAAAACCACAGTGAGGTTCCCTTTGCACCTATTAGGGTGGCTATCATAAAAAAGAAAAAAGGAAACTGAAGTGTTGGATAATGTGGAGAAATTGAAACTCTTGTGTATTAGCCAATATGGAAGAAAGGTTGGCAGTTTCTCAAAATGTTAAACATAGAGTTCTATTCACAGCAGCTTCATTCATAATTGGCAAAAAGTGGAACCAGCCCAAATGTCCATCAAGTGATGAATGGAAAAAACAAAATGTCATATCTATACAATAGAATGTTACTCGGCAACTAAAAGAATGAAGTACTAATACATGCTGCAACATGCATGAACCTTGAAAACATTATGCAGAGGGGAAGATGTCAGTTGCAAAAGACCACATCTATAATTCCATCTGTGTGAACTATCCAGAACAGGCAAATCTGTAGAGACAGGAAGTACCTTAGCAGCTGTGCAGGCTGCAGAGAAAGGAGCGACTGCCAGTGAGTACAGGGTTTGTGTGTGTGGGTGACGGAAATGTCCTAAACTTAGAGTGGCTGCACAACCCTATGAATATACTAAAAAAAAAAAAAACCATTAAATTTTACACTTTAATTTTAATAGTCATGCTGATCAATGATGTCTTAGATGGAACGGGTCTTTGGCGCTGTATGTAAAAGAGCGTCATCCTACCCAAGGTCTTCCAAGTTTTCTCCTATGTTATCTTCTAGGAGTTTTATAATTCTGCATTTTATATGATGTCTATGATTTGTTTTGAGTTAGTTTTGTGAAGGGTGTAAGTTTTATATCTAGATTCATTTATTTTTTAATAAATGGTGTTCTAACACCATTGCAAAGCGTATCTTTGCTACATTGTGTTGTCTTGGCTCCTCCGTCAATGATCAATTGCCTGTATTTATGGGGTCTATTTCTGGGCTCTCTGTTCTGTCCCATTGATCGATTTGTCTCTCCTTTCACCAGTACCACACTGTTTTGATTCCTGTAGCTTTAGAGTAAGTCTTGAAGTTGGGTAGTGTCAGGCCTCCAACTTTGGCTATTCTGAGTCTTTTGTCTTTCCATATAAACTTTAGAATCACATAAATTAAACTTTAGTTTAATTTTATTTTGGCCTGAGAGTAGGCATTACATAATTTGTTCTTTTAAATTTGTTATGGCATGTTTTAAAGCCCAGAATGTGATCTATCCTGGTGAATGTTCCATGTAAGCTTGAGAAACATGTGTATTCTGCTGTTGTTGGGTGAACTGTTGGTGTCAATTATATCTAGTTGATTGATGGTAATATTGAGTGCATCTATGTTCTTACTCATCTGCTGTTTGCCCGATCTACCCATCTCCGAGAGAAGGGTGTTGAAGGATAGTGGATTCTCATAGTGGACTCATTTACTTGTCTTTGCAGTTCTATCGGTTTTCCTCCCGCAGTTTAATGCTGCGTTGTTTGGTACATACACATCAAGAGTTGCTGTCTTGGAGAACTGACCCCTTTCTCACTATGCAATGCCCTTCTATGTCCCTGATACGTTTCCTTACTTTGAAATCTGCTCTAAAATGAACATAGCTACTTAAAAAATAAAATTAAATTAACATAGCTACTCCTTTCTTTTGATTAACGTAAGCATGGTATTGCTTTTCTTTATCCATTCGCTTTTAATTTGTGTGTCTTTATATTTAAAGTGGGTTTCTTGAAGACAACACATAGCTGGGCTACATTTTTTGATACCCTCTGACAATCTGTATTTTAATCGGTGCATTCAGACTACTGATATTCAAAGTGATTATTGAAATAGGGTTAATGTCTGCCATATTCATCACTGTTTTCTATTTCTTGCCTTTGTTCTGTTTCTATTTTTTGCATTCCATTCTTTCTGCCTTTTGTGGTTTTAATTGAGCATTTTATAGAATCCCATTTTTTCCTCTTTCCTTAGCATGTCAGTAACACTTGTTTACTGTTTTTAGTGGCCTCCCTAGAGTTTGAAATGAACATTTACAACTAATGCAAGTTCCCTTTCAAATAGCACTTCACGGTTAGTGTGCTTTATAATAACAAAATAACCCCTATTCCTTCTTCCTGTCTCTTGTATCATTGCTGTCAATCATTTCACTCATATATAAACACACATAAGCTTATGTACATAATATATACATGATTATACATAACCAAATGCATTATTATTTTGAATAAACTGTTATTTGTTACATCAATTAAGAAAAATAAAAGCTTTTATTTTATCTTCACTTATTCTATTTCTGTTCTTCTTTTCTTTATGTGCCACCAAGTTTTTGACCTATATTAGTTTCCTTCTTTCTAAAATATTTCTTGTAAGGCAGGTCTACTGGCAACAAATTACCCGAATTTGTGTTTGTCTGAGAAAGTCTTTATTTCTTATTTACTTTGAAGGACAATTTTGCAGGGTACAGAAGTCTAGGTCTTTTCTCTCAACATTTTAAGTCTTTCTCTCCACTCTCTTCTCACTTGCATGGTTTCTGAGGAGAAGTTAGATGTAATTTTTATCTTTGTACCTCCATAGGTAAGATCTTTCCCCCTCTGGCTACTTTTAGCATTTTCTTTATCTTTGATTTTGTATAATTTGAAGATGGTAGGACTAGGTGTAGTTTTCTTGAGCATTTATCTTGTGTGATGTTCTCTGAGCTTCCTGGATCTATGGTTTGATGTCTGACATTAATTTGGGGTAAATTCTCAGTCATCACTGTTTCAAACATTGTTTCTGCTCTTTTCTTTCTTCTCCTTCTACTATTCTCATTATGTGTATTTTAAACATGTTGTAGTTGTCCCACAGTCCTTGGATACTTTTTTTCCGTATTTTTTTTCAGTCTTTATTCCCTTTGCTTTTTGGTTTTTGAGGATTGTACTGATATGTCCTCTAGCTCAAAGATTCTTTCCTCAGTCATTTCTAATCTACTAATAAGCCCACCAAAGAAGTTCTTCACTTCTGTTGCCATATTTTTTTTTATCTCCAGCACTTCTTCTGGGTTCTTTCTTAGGATTTCCATTTCTCTGCTTACATTGCTCCTCTGTTTTGCATGATGTCAATTTTACCTATTAGAGCCCTTAGCATATTAATCCTAGGTATTTTTTAAATTCCCTATCTGGTAATCCCAACATCCTTGCCATGTCTGGTTCTGATGCTTGCTCTGTCTCTTCAACTTCTTTTTTGACTTTTTATATATGCCTTGTCATTTTTTCTTGCTAGCCAGACATGATGCGCTGTGTAAAAGGAAGTACTGTACACAGACCTTTAGTAATGTGGCTGTAAGGTGTGGGGGAGGAGAAGCATTCTGTAGTCCTATGATCAGGTCTCCATATTTTAGTGAGCCTGTGTCTCTGGACCGTGAACTTCACAAGTGCTTCTCAGATTCTGTTTCCTCCTCCTTTAGGCGGGACACAGTGGTTGAAGTGGGCTAGAGTGGGTATTTTCTTTTCCTCGGGTTAGTTTCTGATCATTCCCCAGCAAGTCAGGCTCCAGTTGACTAGTTTTCCCTGTGGGCAGGCTTTCTTAAGAGTCGTTTCAAAATGACTCCTTTTCTCCTTCCCCTACCAGGAACTTGAGGAAATTTTCCTCTGACATTTACTGTGGGAATCTGGTCAAGCTGCTGGAAGAAAAATGTCACAATATTTTGGAGGCCTCCCATGACTGCATCTCCCAGATGTTAATTTAACTCCCAGAGTTGTCGAGGCTGAGCTTCCAGCAATTTATCAATGACCGCTCAGCTGGTGGGTCTCCGTTCCACTTGGCTCTGCTGAATGGAGGTTCCCATCTGTCTCTCCAATTTTGGGGTCAGCAGGTTCGGTCTATGTCCTCCCTCCTCTTATGGATTCAAGAAGAGTTGCTGATTTCTCTGTCTTTTTACTTTTGCTTGTTAGAATGAAGTGGTGATATCTAAGCTCTTTACATGGGAAATTGCAAGTTCAAATTATACACCTTAAATGGGTAAAATTTATTATATGTAAACTTTACCTCAATAAAGATGTTTTAAAATTTTGGAAAAGTAGAAGCTGGTAAAAAACTCCCCACACATTTTGCGGTTTATAACTCCAAGAATACAGCTGGAGGCTAAAATGAGAGAAGTAGCCATCTCTCCCCTAAGACCAACTCCTGTGTTTTCGCTGACAGTGTTTTCAAAAAATCACTGCAGTACTTAGTATACCTTAATTAGGCAAAGGAAAGGAAATGTCATTCCGTTACTCATAGCCTTATCTCCAAGACACTTGATTCTTTAGAGCCCTTTTTTAGTCCTGGCTCAGTCACCCCTATGAGTTCCTGGAAAACTAAATGAGCACAGATCAAGGGTACATCATCTCAAAAGTCACCTAGAGAACCTTTAGTTCAATTGGGGTGGAAGTCCCAGAAAAGAAGAATTTTCTCAAAAGTACTTAGGTCTTGCCTATGGTCACCTTAGTTCAATCTCTAAACTTGAGGATGCTACTTTCTGACAGTTAAATTAGTCAAATTGAACACAACATAAAAAATAGCTAATGGAAGAAATATGCCACATAAATAGGAATAAATGTCTTCCTGATAAGAATCTTGAGAAACCCCTATTCATTATTAATTCATTCATACATTTAACAAATAATTTACTTACTGAGGACTCATTATGTGCTAGTCACTGTGCCAAGTACAAGTACTAAGATATAGTAAGCTTTTCCTGAAATTTATAATCTAGAGGGACTATCAAAGGTTCTAGGAAGTTTACATTTCATTGAACCTGGATATAATTGAAGAAATCAATGACCAAATTAACAATTGTAATATATCAAGTTCTTATGACATGTTAGTATATCACGTTCTTATGATGTGTTAGTTGAGGGTAAATGGAGCAAAAAAAATTGAACCTGGATAGCATGAATTTGGCAGTGTTTATTTAATAGTCTTTGAGATAAAAATAAGGGTAAGATACAATACCCAGCAATAGACAAATGATAGGATGAAACAACCATAGCTCCTTAAAAATGGATTTTCCTTAACTTTATTCCTAAATTCCATCCCACCAGAGCAGGTAACTTGCCCCTTCCAGTCCATCCTCAACCCAGGGGCCAAAATGATCTTTTAAAAACACAAATATGATACTTTCACCCTTTAGTGGTTCAGGAATGGTAAGACCTAGAACGCAGAGCATGATTTGGCTTAAACACAGTGTTTGTAGATCATTCTCCAGCTCCCCTTCCCCTCACTCAAGTCATACAGGCTTTCTCGACTCCTCCAGTGAGCCAAACCCCTTCTCATTTCAGAGCCTACTGTCTGTCCCTTTTTACTGAAAGCTCTTCCCTCTTTGCCTGACTAATGCAGACTCATATCTCAGGTCTTCCTGAGGGTTTCTCTGACTTCTCAGGCTCGATCAAGTCCCCTGTCTTATACTCTGATTACATGGTAGGTATTATTTTCCTTCATTGTACTGGCACCACTTTAATGATCTAACCATGTGTGCGATTATGTGAATACTATCTTACTCCTACAAAACTATAAACATCATGAGGGGAGGCAATGTACCTATTTTGTTTACAGTGCCTGTTACAGTGTGTGCAAGTTTCCTGGGAAGGAACAACAAGGAGGGAGATAAGAAGGAAAAAAAGGAGGAAATAAAATTGGGAGGCAGGCAGAGAGAAAGCAGAAAAGGAGGAATGGAGATCCGAGTGAGGCTAATTAAGAAGATATTTGATTCTTCATTTCTAGTGGGAAAGTTGGAAGAGTCAAATGTAGCTCTTACCTGAGGCCTCAATGCTTAAAGGTAGAAGTTGAACATCTGAATTTTTTCTATGGGATAATGCTCAGTTCAAACCACAGAAATAGGTCCAAATGGGTCATCAGAGCAAAGGGGGTCTGAGGTGAGTATTAGGCATTGAGCAAAACAGGAATGTAAAAACCAGGGAAGATGAGGGCAAATAAGAAAAAAATCTATCCAAATTCAAGAAACTGTAGGCCAAGGCCACCAGCTGGGCTTATTTCCTATACCCAGTGACTTTTTATGAATGAGCAAAGAAAAATCTGATTAAAGGGACATAAACCACACACATATTTGCCATATGTGGACAAAATAGGGGTCGCATACTACACCTGACAAACTCAGACTGACAGTAACCACACAGGATGGATGGTCTGAACATAAAAATTCCTAACTAAAAGGGAAGCACGGCAGGTAGTCATATCCTAGGCCTGTGGCTTTCTTGACAAAGGACAATCTTTACTTAAGTAAGCCTGTCTATTGTCTTTTTTGCATCTAAAATAACATACCTCTGGAATGTCAGAGCAATCTCTTTCAAGACCCCTCAGGGTACACCCACAGCACCACAGTAGACACCACAGAGCTCCTCATTGTTACGCTGTTCCTCAAATACCATCTTCATGTGCTGGGAATGTTCACTGTTAACTATCCTGAACCCACCAATGTAAGACAGGTATGTGTCTCTCCTTTTACTCTTTAACCAGTCTCAGAGATTTCCCTGTTATGCTTTCTCATGCTTCCCTAACCTACCACCATGGAATTTCATTTAATGTCCCTCAACATACAGTTTCTCCCTTGTCTTTTAACTCATATTTCAACTTTGGTAGGTCTATCCTAAATTATAATGCTGTGCATACATTCTTCACTTTCTAATACACCTTTCTATATTCCTCCCACTTGTTTAACCACATGCCTCACCATTTTCCAAAACAGGTGTGACTTCCATGGTGTCTGGATCATCCATAGCATCTAGATTCTTCAAAACATCTGTCTCAGGTGGTGGCTTTCGTATGAGCATGCTGGAAGTTGAAGCTTCCCCATCTGAGAAACAACATCTTTTGGTCACCCTCCAAGTGGGATTCAGGAAAGGAAATGCTCCTTATTCACTTTCATTTTCTCTATGCCTCTCAGCTATCCAGGGCCTTTATTTTCATAAATTCAGTGAAAAGTTAGAGAAGTGATGACTCTTCTCAACAACTGCCTTACCTCCAAAAGGTTCTACTCCTTTGACATAAATGGGAAAAAGCAGAATATGTAACTAGATTCGTCGAGACTCGGGTAGAATAGAAAGCCAGTTTTCTTTGGAACTCTTTGACTGGTTTTGGAATATCAATTACGTTGGCAACAAGGACTCCCATAGATGAGCCCAGGAAGGTTGAAATAATTCACAAAGGACAAGAAATCAACTACTGGCTCATGTGCTATAAAGCTCATTTTCCCTCAATTCCCAAGTCCTCCCTATCTTCCCAGGGCTTATCCCCCACATATCAGGCCAAAATCTCACCTGATACTTGTACCAGGAAAAAAATGACTGAGTGATATATATTTTATCATCGTGGGGGTGAAATAAACAAGGTCAGTTGACACCTAAAGTCTGTGTTTACACTAGTAAGTCTCACATCCTGTACTGAAACTCTCCGTAAGAGAACCCATTCTGTCACTAGGATGATCAGGAGACAATGGTACCTGTTCTCTGAGGAGTCCTGACTAACTGGCGAGATTGAATCACACACATAAAAAATTTCAGATGTAATTCCTCTTTACGCATGGCTATCTCCTAGAAACAGAGAGAGTTTAATCCAAAGGAACAGATTTGTGAAATGATTAAGATGGACAAAAGCGAGCCTTCTCAAGCCTAACAGGCTTTACAACCAGTCTAAAATTCAGCATATGAAGTGTTACAAATAATCTACATGTATACTTTTAACATGCAAAATCCACTGAACTCAGCAAACAGCCCCTTTTCCCAGCTGCTAAAAGGCTGAGGGCCTCCAGAGGCTGCCATTCTTCAAGTATGAGCTCAGACTGTGGCTCTCATCTGGATCTAGAGTGCAGGATGAAACAGTTCTCCTAGGCATCTAGACAGGGTCTGGGTCAGAGGCCCAATAAGTTGAGAGGCTTGGTTAAAAGCCTGAATGAACAAACATGTTTGTTCCGATTATTTTCTCTTAAAAAGTAGGGCACAGATTACAAGTTAATCAATTCAGTCACAGGAACAACGCCGGGGCCATTTAGTTCTTCAGCAGGCAGACCCCCTTGGTCCTTTCCTCTTTACTCTGAAAAGTAGATCTCTGGTGGACGCCCCCCAATAGCCTACACGCCTATGTGTAGGCTTACACCTACACTTGTGTTTTAAATTCCCCCAGAATTCTGCAAGGTTCTTCAGGTTTACAGTCTAACCTATGCCAATCCCGAGCTTTTGTTTTCCTTTTTTCTTTTCTCAAATGGCCAAGCGAGCGTGATGTGGTGCAAATAGTGCAGGACTACAAGTTAAAGAAATTTGTTTTCTAATCCCAGATCTTCCATGCACTTTTTAACTTTGGGAAATGACTTCACTTCTTTGAAACTATTAAACTAAATAAACTATCTCCCAACACCTGTACACGCCCTAACATTATGTGATTCTTAATAATACACAATATAGCCTGAGCTCGATTTAACTTTCAGGTCTTATATCTGCCAAGGTGGCCACAGGTGCCCGCGGATAAAAGGCCACGGAAAAAGCTGCCACGGAAACCAGAGCTGTAAGCAAAAATCGCTCAGCGGAACCAGAAAACGGCGGGTAAGGGAGTGAGGGGAACCGAGAAAAGCGAAGGACTAAAAGCGCACTAACAGTATATTCCGAGAACTAGAAAAAGCCCAACGGAAAGGGGAACAGAGAAATTAAGACTACAGCCTTAGATGCTTCCTTGGTTTCTGAGGCCTCGCCATACTGCGCAGGCGTTCCGCGAGCCCTTAACTGTGCTCTTTGACCTCCCGCCCAACCCCCTTCCTCCACAGCCACCAAGCGGCTCTTCCGGCGTTGTGGAGGCGATTCCGGTTCGCGGCCGTTCCCGGGTTTTGCGTTTCGCGCCCGGCCGGAAACCCCTTCGTATAGCAGCCGGTTCCGGTTCGGTGAGTGGCGGCGGGAAGCAGGGGGAGGGGTGAGGATGGAGGGAGCCTTGGCCGGGAGGCAGTGCAGCTCCGGGCCCCGCAACCTGGACTGGGCTAGGCGGAAGCGGGGACGGCACAGGGGACGGTGTTTTTTTCTCTGCCCCGCCCCTTGGGACCACCTCCTCTCCCTCCTGAAGTCCGACGGCGGCAATCTGGCCGGTGGCGGTTAGTTAGGCTTCCCGAGGCCGTTTTTTCAGGCCTTGTACTCTTGGGCGGTGGGGAGACGGTCTCCCTGCCGTTACAGCACCCCACGTCTCAGCGTCCAGTTCTCCTGGTGGAGGAACAGGCCGGTTGGGATTTCGGGGCTTTCCCGCCAGAGCAGGGTCATCTCTCAAGGGAAAGCTCTTTTCACGGGGAAGCTCAGCTTTCTGTTACACCTGCTTCATCTCCCGCCTTCCTTCAGACGTGAATTATATGTCTTTACTACTTCTGCGTCTCCGTAAACATTTCTCCAACTCTTTCACTCTGTGGTATCTCCCTGAGATGTGCTACTGCTAGTGCCACCACCAGAAAGAAACGTCTGGACCCTCCTGCCCAGGTTATGAAAATCCCCTTAAACTGCCACAGTTTACTTACCTGGCTCATCGCCTTCTGGTAATTCCCTTGAACCGTCTCTTGCTTGGTATACCCCAACGTGGTCTCTGGATGTGTGCCCAGTTCCTCTTGAGCTTGGTGATTTCTGCTTATCGGTGCCTCTGCAGTATTTGGACTTATCTTCTCGGCAATAACTTGCTCCTTTATCACTTTCAAGTCAGCCTTGTTAAAGTCATTTCATTTCACGTTTGGTACACTTATTATATTTGGGGTGGTGGTGATTCTTATAAAGTTTATGTAAAACCTTTTATAGGCTACCTATTTGACTTAGGGTCCTTGTTCTAATTGGATATTCTGGATGGAAAAGACTGGATCACCTCTTAAATCTTTATTCTTTATAAAGGTAATTTGTGTTAAGGACATATATTGAAAGATAAGTTACAGTAAGTTTGAAATTACAGTTACAGTGAAACCTTCAGCAACTCTTTAAGCATGATTCCTTAACTTTTTTCCAATTTAGAGATTCCTGCCCTTTCCCCTAGCCTCTAGTTCCATTGTGGAAGCCTCATTCATTTCATCTTCTGAAGCCTCATTCATTCTTACCTGATTCCAATTAATTATCCCAACTGCAAAAAAGGTCTTCATGTCACCCATCTGATGAGTTAAATCTAGAGGGAGGAAAAGGATTAAAAAAAAACAGGTTCTGCTACTTCAGGCTAAGGTGATGTAATTCTTAATGACTGCTTTTGGAAGTCTTCTTTACCTGACTCCTACACCTACCAATTGTACTGGCTTTATTTGCTTGCTGTAAGTATCCATTTATGGATCTGACTTCCTCCAGTAGACAGTAAGCTTCTCAGCAGCAGGGACCAATTCTTATTCTTCTAATCCCCAGTACCTTGTATGTAATTGTTCAGTGAATGTTTGTGTAAAAAGTTGAATGCTTAGTGTTTAAGGTGCTAGAGTGTTAAAGTGTTTCAGGCATTAAAGTCTAATTGGGAGAGTTACATGTAAAAATGTCAAAAGCAGAAACATGGTGTTAGGGACAAACTGTATCCCATACAGAGTTTTCCGGAGTTCAGAGTAGGGTGATTCACATGATCACCTCCACACCCTTTTTATATCATAAATTGTTCTAACCACATCTTGGTCCTGGATAAAGCTAATTGTACAGTGGTTCTCTGCAGTATGCATTTTCTAGTAACTTCATAGCTCTCAACATTCTCTCTTATAATCACCTCTTTGCATGTATGTGAGCTTCTAAATGTTTTGCCATACTAGTTATATTCTGTTACTGTCGGGACTTTGCCATTTTTTCTTTCAGATTTCCTATTATCTTCTGAAGTCAGTTACTAACTTGACTTCACCTGAATATATATAACTGCCTATATTCTTTCAGTAAAATAAATGACCAATGTGAACTAGGAAATGAATTACTAGAATAGTAACTTTTTAAAAAAAGATTTTATTTATTTATTTTTTTAAAAAAGATTTTACTTATTTATTTTTAGAGAGAGGGGAAGGGAGAGGGAAGGAAACATCAGTGTGTGAGAAGCATTGATCAGTTGCCTCTTGCACCCCCCAACTGGGGACCTGGCCTGCAACCCAGGCATGTGCCCTGACTGGGAATTGAATGAGCAACGTTTTGGTTTGCAGGCTGGCTCTCGATCCACTGAGCCACACCAGCCAGAGCTAGAATACTTTTCTTAAAAGAAAACAGTTTTTATGCTTGCAAGAATTTGGTGGCATCAAAGGTTCCAGATCCAGCATTTCATGTTGAGTCTTGGGATTAAATATCCCTTCTCCCTATGTAATTGCAAAGTGGCAAAAAGAAGGTATCATAGGCACACTGAAGCTGTTTGTATTAAAATGTAAATTTGGGGCTTTAATTATTAAAATGATGAAACAGCAGGGATTCCCCAGAGTTAGCTAAGGATTACTTTTTTCTTGCTAGAGTGTATGAATCCTTGAACAGGATATATTCAAGAATGTGAAGTTTTGTAATGTTGAAAGCACATTTGCTTGGAAATCAGGATATCTAGGTTTTTAAAATATATATATATTTAAGATTTTATTTATTTATTTTATAGAAAGGGAAAGGGAGAGAGAAAGAGGGAGAGAAACATCAATGTGTGGTTGCCTCTCATACGGGCCCACTGGGGACCTGGCCTGTAACCCAGGCATGTGCCCTGAGTGGGAATTGAACTGGCCATCCTTTGGTTTGCAGCCCGTGCTCAATCCACTGAGCTACACCAGCCAGGGCCCCAAATTTTTGTTTTCCCTTCTCCATCTGTGTAATTTTAGGCAAGTCACTTAACCTCTCTGGACATAATCTTTAAAATTCTATGATTTCTTGTCTGCTTCCCTTTTTACATCTAGCTCACTAGTGCAAGAGAAATTAAAGTAGGTGTTCTGCTGGACAACAGGCTTTTAAATTGGCATTCTTCTTCTTCTTTTTTAAAGACTTTATTTATTTATCTTTAGAGGGGAAAGGAAGGAGAGAAGTATCAATGTGTGGTTGCCTCTTGTGAGTCCCCTGCTGGGAACTGGCCTGCAACCCAGGCATGTGAGGGCAATCACATGGGAATCGAACTGCAATCGTGTGGTCTGCAGGCCCGCACTCAATCCACTGAGCTACGCCAGCCAGGGGCATTCTTCTTAATACAACAGAAAGGCTAGTGATGACAATTATGAAATGGCCTGATACAGTGAAATGTGGAAAAGCTACTGCTGGTTTATTAGCTGATAGGATTTCCCCCCCTTAATCTGAGACCCATGGAATTCTGCTTTATTGAAAAAGAAAGAAGGGGGGAAGAGTAACTGGGAGAATTTCCAGGTAGAAGCTTTATGTTAAGTAAGCATTTGCAAACATATATAAAGCCTAAATCTAAGGCTCAAATTCTTTGGGAATCCTCCCTGGCAAGACTAGGTAATCAGATGATTACTCTATTTAGTCTGTACCTGTGCCAAAAACAGCTGAAGCAGCCTTTCTTTGTGTGTGCACTTCGTTATCAGGACCATAAAAAATGCGTGTTATCTTCCACCAGTCTCCTTATTAGATTGAAGCCTGATACTGCTATGTGGTCATTGAAGTATTTGGTCTTTTTAAAAAATATGCTGATAGGGCCCTGGCTGGTGTAGCTCAGTGGATTGAGCATGGGCCTGCGAAACAGAGGATCGCGGTTCGATTCCCAGTCAGGGCACATGCCTGGGTTGCAGGCCAGTTCCTGGCAGGGGACACACGATTCATTGTGTGTCCTCGGCAGAGGCAACCATACATTGATATTTCTCTCCCTCTCTCCTTCCCTTCCCCTCTAAAAATAAATAAATAAAATATAAAAAAAATAAATAAAAAATATGCTGATAGGATTATGAATAATATCAGTGTGACTATCATCATCCCTACTCTCCTCGGAAACCTGCCAAGAAGCATGTGTACCACAGGGATGTTTATTAACCTAATTCCAAGGAGTTAGGCTTTTAACTTCCTTTTTCTGGGAAAATTAGATCTGTCAGAGGAGAAAGTAATTTCATATGGGCAAAGGGGCTTTGGTTTTTAGCAGTTTGGTTAATGATGGGGGAGGAAGTACTTAGTACAACTGCGAAGTATTCCTTGACTGTCCTCAGAGTATCAGTAGCTTTACATTTGGCTATTAAATGAGACATGCATGGAAGACAAATCGATAGAACCACCCCACTAGAGCTATGACTTGTTTGTGAAATGGTTCAGCATGAGGTAATGGCGAAAGTGTGGATTGGGGATGATTTCTTGATTGTAATTTCAGTGTAGTCACTAACCAGCTTGACCATATGCAAGTTAATCTCCAAAGGGTTGGCTTTCCCAGCTTGCTTCTTGCTGTAGTATTCTGTGATGCTGTGGGTAGTCCATAATTGCTGTTTGCTATAGCACAGATTGTAGAAATGTTTAAAACTACTTCAGGCCAGTTTTAGTCCTCATGTCTTCCCATCAAGTATGTTTTTCTCCGCTAGAGACAGAAACATCACTTCTGAGTGACTTCTTATTATGTAATTAAATGCAGGAGATGTTTCAGTGTGTAACATTTGTTTTCTGTCTTCTTTTATAGGACTTTGTCTCTGCTTAAGTCAGTGATGTGAAAAGACCTGACATGGGTAAGACTATGAAGTAGTCATTCAGTCCTTCTAGTTAGTTACTCTGATTAGTTAAGCTGGAGTGAAAGAATGGGTTTTCCTAACATTATTTTGTTTGTACTTTTGTGCTTAATAATTTTAAAGCAGATTTTGTACTAATTATGTAATACAGCATACTAAGCAATTTTCTTTTGCCTGATACTTTGTTTATAGCATCGTTTGTAAGTATCTTCTCATTCATTGTATTGAAAAAAACAAATACATAGTAGCAGACATTTACTGTGTACCAGGCCTTGTTCTAAGTAATTAAAATATATTCATTTAATTTCTTACAGTTGCCTTACAAGGGTATCTGTGACACCTACAAAATAGATACTGTTATTATCCTCGTTATATCAGTGAGAAAACTGAGACACATAGGTTGATAAACTTGACTAGGGTCACAAAACTGTAACTGGCAGAGCCAGGATTGGAACTCAGGTAGCCTGGTTCCGGGGTCCTTGTCCTTTAGTGCTATGTTATATTGGGTTGGCCAAAAAGTTCATTTAGTTTTTTTTTTTCTGTATGGTTCTAGTAGTGCTTAGCTGTCTTTAATGCCATTCGAAAAAATTTTGTTAGATTGTATTGTGATATCAGCATGCATTTAAAAAAAACTTATCAAAATTGGTGAATTTTTATGTAGCATTTTAATATTGAGTGTGGAAAAATGCGCAACGGTTTGGGCATATGCTGCTTTATTCAAGAAAGGTAAAAATGCTACTGAAGCAAAAAAAGACTTGTGAAGTATATGAAGAAGGTGCTGTGACTGATCGAACATGTCAAAAGTGGTTTGCAAAGTTCCTTGGCACTATTCACATTTTGGCCAAATAACTCTTTGCTGTGGGGCTGTCGTATGCATTGGAAGATGTTTTGCAGCACCCTGGCCTCCACCCACTAGAAGCCAGTCATGGGAGAGAGCTGACATACTCAAAATATTCAAATCAATAAAATTACTGGTAAAAATGAAAAACCTAAATGGACTTTTTGGCCAACCCACTATTTCCTTCTATGTGATAAATAATTTGATTAAGGAAAATTTTAAGTTTTATTTAGCTAGTGGCACTGACTGGAACATTTTGCACTGTTCTTAGCGCCTCGTGTTTGTAAAGAGGATCAGTGTACGGTCAGTAGCCAAAGTAAGAATAGGTTGAAAGTCTATCATTAGATCTTATAACATCCTCTCTGTTCTTTTTAAATTCACATTAGTCTTAATCTCTAGGTTTTGTTTTTTCCTTTTGCTTTGTCTACCTTTTCCCTCTCTCAGTCATTTATTTACCATTTTTCTCATTGATGATGTATCATTGAGTTCCCTTACTCTCATTTCTTCCTATTCTACCTTTTTTGTAACAAATTAACATAGGTCTTAAAAAATGGCTCTCCAGTAAGATTCTGCCGTATTGCAGTGCTTGAGCTGATATCTTTTAAGAGCTGTATGAATAAGTGTTGCTTTTTGCAGAAAATTTTTTTGATTAATTTTTATTTTTTTTTAATGTTTTAAAAACATACTTTTCAAAAATTATTTATTTATTTATTTATATTTAGAGAGAGGGGAAGGGAGGGAGAAAGAAATGGAGAGAAACGTCGATATACGAGAGATACATTGATGGGTTGCCTCTTGCACACCCCCAAATGGGGACCTGGCCTGCAACCCAGGCATGTACCTTGTCTGGGAATGGAACCTGCGACCTTTTGGTTCACAGGCAGGCTCTCAATTCACTGAGCCACACCAGCCAGGGCTTATTAAATTTTAAAGTGCTTTTTTGAATTAAGACAGAAGAAAAACTAATGCTAACAAGTGTTTATTTCTTGAATGATGAAATTTCCCCTCATTTTTTAATATTTAACATTTATGTGCAATTACAACATTAAAACTTTGGGGGAGGGAATGAATTTAGCTGTTAAACTTGTACAAGTTTTGAACTCTTCGGTAGATGATCTCAATTTTAAATGAGCCAGTTTCTGCACATGGGCCCCCTTTTTTTGACAGTTTTGAGATTTTTTTGCCAATGCTTATTTATGAAGGAGATGCTTTATTTAACTGTAGGGCTGGTCTTTGGGAATCATTTTCATTAGATGAAGAGACTGGTTTATAGGAAAGTCGTTACTAAAGACCTGTGTAACTTGAACTAATCCAACTCTTTCCCCAGATGATATTGCTGATAGGATGAGGATGGATGCTGGAGAAGTAACTTTAGTGAACCACAACTCCGTATTCAAAACCCATCTCCTGTCACAAGTAGGTTTTCCAGAGGACCAGCTTTCACTTTCTGACCATCAGGTTAGGAATATTTTCTTCCCTTAATCAATGAATTATTTTGGCTTAAGTTTTCATTTGATGTAGTTTAAATGCCAAACTCTAAAAGTACAAGCACATGTATAAACTTTTTAGAGTCAGTGATTCTAATGTTTGGAGCATTGTTGACACATTGCAGTTAAGACAAGAACCAGACTATGCATGAACTCTGATAGTAATGCCTTTGAGAGAACTGTTGTTTCTCGGAGCATTACAGTGACCAACACCAAGGCCTGTGTTGTTTTAAACTAGTATCTTAAAACTGCTGAGCATTAAATGGGATGTGTATATTTGTAAGTATACAGCAGCTCTGAGATTTCTCTGTGCTAGAAAGCTATGTTCTCAAAGAACCGCTGTTAGGAATGCAGAATTTCAGGCTTTATCCCATACCTACTGAATAGGAATCTACATTTTAAGAAATCTCCACTGAATTATATGCACATTAAAGTTTGAGGAGCATATTCATAACACAGTCTTTCTCAGTAGGAAAGACATTACTAATTTGTATGAGGTGATTCTTTGCTGTGTGAATCTGGCCTAAGCATAGCAGAATATTTCGCATGGTTGGCCCCTGTGTACTAAATACTTGTAGCATCTGCCTCCAATAATTATTTTAATAACTGAATATACATTCACACATTTCCAGATTTATACTGGGGTGCAGCACTAACCCTGATTGAAAACTCACTTTTCAAAAGAATCAAAACCAGGTTGATTTTGTCTGCCTTTCAGTATATGATACAACTGGCTTTCAGAATAGGATATACCAAATGCATATTTACCTTCTAATGCCTATTTTTACCCCTTGAAGCCTCAATCATTTTATCAGATTGTGTGTTTCCCTTTCTTATTAGTATGTTGTTTAATTTATAATATATAAAAATATAATTAATTAGATTGAATTCTGATATGTGTCATAATCTTGTTTAATGATACATTTGCTTTCAAAATATGATTTAAGAAAAATCTTCTGCTTTGTTTAGATATTACCTTCCAGGCAAGGAAATTTGGGCCGATCTTATACATGTTCTACAAGAAGTACAGCTTATAGTCCAAATTATTATTCAGGTATGACACATTACTTGCAGTCAAGACATTTATACCTTTCAGATTTCTTCCTTGCGTATCACTTGTGTTTACCATCTCTAAAAGTATGAAAGCATTGTCAAAACCAGCATAGCATTTTCTCCACTAAAATGTCATTTTAATTAGCTATGTGTGTGTCTGTGTGTATGTGGTTTATGTGATACTTTACTGATCTAGTCTCAACTATTTTTTAATAAAAGGGTTTTTAAAAATCTATTCCCCCTTTTGTTCATCATGCCATTGTAAAAAGTACTACAGCTTTTAGTTTTAGATATGCATATGTGATGTAAAAGGTACTTGTTTTGTATTGATTTAAAGCTCAGAGCTGGCCTATTTCTATTCTGCTTGAAACCATGAATTCTGAAATTTTAATTCTGCCCGACATTATCCCTCCCTCAGGGCAGGAAATGTTAACTACATGTCTCTGTCTAGCACCTGCCACAGCCATGCTTGCGTATTCAAGGGCTTGCCTATTTAACTTGTGATCCATGACAGAAGTCAGCATCTGCTAGGCTATTCTAGCCCTGGTCTGCCTGACTTTCATCCTCCCTTCCTAAGGTTTGGATTTCCAAAGATCTTCTGGCTCTGCCTTGGGGAAATGAAGAGCTGTTACTCATTAGCCTCCTGGCAGTGTGACCCAGGAAGATTGTAGTGTCTTCCACGTCTTTCACTCCTCCTGCCTCCCTTTCCTCATCTTGCCACAAATACGGGAATACTAGTAATACCGCCGAACCTACCTCCGTGGGATTTTTATAAGGATAAACTGAGATGATAACTATGAAATGCAAATAATAATTATTGTTGTTATTTGGCTTCCTCAGGATTCTTTGTCAGCAAGATGACATCTCCTCCCCTAAAAAGATGTTAGTATGATGCTCTTTTAGATTTATATTGTATTTAAATGTCATTTAGGTGGGTAGTAACTTATCTGGGCACTAGATTTTTCTCTCCAGAGATGGGAGATGGTCCCCACATAGTATGTGCATAATTTAGATAATATGTACATAGTATGTGCAGTTAATTTGATTCAAAAGTAACTTTGCCATTATTACTGAAAAATCCTGGCCCTGGCTGGTGTGGCTTAATGGATTGAGTGCTGGCCTGTGACCTGAAAGGTTGCTGGTTTGGGGACATGCCTGGATTGTGGGCCAGGCCCCTGGTTGGGAGCATGCGAGAGGCAAATAAATAAGGAAAACCCTTTCTGATGAGCAGAGAGCCTGAAGTCTGGCTTGATAGCCCATTATTAATCGTAAGGGGAGAACAACTGAGTGGATAATGAAATCAGATCATTAATATTTCCATTTGAACGCAGATTGTATTTCCTTATAATTTCATATGCTGATTTACCACTGGACAGAATATTTGCTTTTAGTTAAAAATAATTGCTCAGTAATAAACAATTATATGAGAAATTATACCCAAAATCTGACCATAATTCAATTCTTCCTTAAAACTCTGTTGCCTTTTCTTATTTTTAGCCCTGTGTACAGGCATAGTATACATTGCATGATTTGATACATATAATCTGTTGTTAGCCCAATATTTTTATTTTTCATTTGTTTACATATGATTTCTTCATGTTTACCTTTTTCTGTTGATTTCTAATAATCAATGGAATTGATATGCACATTCACGATTCTTTATGTGCAATTCCAAATCTAAAAGGCTCTGAAAACTAAAATTTTTTTTCATAATTATTTGGCATCAGAACTTGACCTTAGTTAATTCCTTGGCAAAACCTGTATGAACTAACATGAAACTATGTGTATTTTGTCTTTTATCTACCTCTGTAACTATGATATATTTTATGCATATGTGTCAATATGTTTGATTACATCATGCTGTTTTAGATTATCCTTGGAAACGCTATGTAGTATATTCCAGGTTATCTTTCTGAAATTCCAAAATTTTTAACTCAGAAACAATTGAACCCAAGGGCCTGCAATTTACGATAATGGGCTTGTGCCTTCATTTGCTTTATTGTTCTCTCTATAGCTTAGGTGTCTTCCACCCTTGCCATTTTCAGCTGTTATAAATCACATGATTTAAAAACATTTGTACCTATAACATTTTTTCTTTTTCTTTTAAATTTCAGTAGACCTGTGGTACTCATAAAGGTCTATCTGAGGTCATCTCAAATTGTCATATTCTTGTCTATGGTGATAGTTGATCAGATTTTTAGCTTTCTTCTCAGTTATGTGATTCTTGAGAGTTACATTTTTCCTATGTTTGTCCTTATACCACAAATTGATCCCCATACTAAAATCTAACACTGGTGGCCCTGGCCAATGTGTGGCTCAGCTGGTAGAAGCGTTGTCCTGTAATCAAAAGGTTGTGGGTTTGATGCCTAACCCCTGTTCAGAGGTGTACTGTCCCTGGCCTGGACTCGTGTGGGAGGCAGCTGATCCGTGTTTCTCTCTCACATTGGTGTTTTCCCTCTTTCCCTTCTACTCTCTCTAAAAGCAGTGAAAAATGTTCTTGGGTAAGGATTTAAAAAATTTGCACCTGTGTTTTATATCTTATTTAAAGGCCACCTTTTTAGGAAGAAAAACTATATTCAGGATGGCGACTAAAGAATAACAGTGAATTGAATTTAACAGTAAAGCCTAATTGAAGTGTTGATGCTGAGCTATTGGATTTATTCACTGAACTACAGCCTGAAGCATTTTGCCTCTACGGAGATCTCATCTAGTCCCTGACAAAACAAACATGGCAGTCACAGACCTCTAAGGTCACTCCCTAACAGTCAGAATTTCAAATCATGAATGCCAAGGGTCTATATACCTTTTAGATTTTATGTATTTATTTTTAGAGAGAAGGGAAAGGGAGGAGAGGGAGAGACACATGAATGTGTGGTTGCTTCTCCTGCACCCCTTACTGGGGACCTGGCCCACAACCCAGGCATGTTCCCTGACTGGGAATCCAACTAGTGATCTTTTGGTTTGCACGCCTCACTCAGCCCACTGAGCCACACCAGCCAGGGTCAACCTTACATCTTGATTGGTTAGACATGGGTCCCAAGTTTACCTGCCTTAGTTTTCTCACTTTGACTTTATTGGTATTTGTCTCCTTTCTCACCTTGCTATCCTTTTCTCCACCAAAATGAAAACGAATGCAGAAAAACCCCTAACTTGAGAATGTAGGGTCTGGAGCTTCCTGTTTACTGCTTTACTGGATCTCCTTCTTGATACAGAACCGCCTTCTCAATGGCATGTGACAGAGAGGCATATCAGCCTTTTAAAAATCTCCTTCTTAATCCATTTAAGATTAGACTATTAAAATCATCGATTTAAAAAAAATTTGGAAAGCACAGAATATGCAGTACTTCGAATATGCAGTATTAACTTATTAATAACAGTGCTGGTCAGACTTGAAGACTTCTTGATTTTATTAAAAGTGCAATTGAAAAGAAAATTAAAACATTTTAAACCCTAGACAAAAAAGCAGAGTAAAATGATTCTGCTCATGCTTAGGAACTTTATCAGTATCTTCTCCTTGGAAAATAAGTTCAGTTAGGTTGCCAAAGTGGCATTTAAGTCGGTGAGATGATTTAAAGAATCCTGCTATGTATAACAACTTAATAAATTCTATTGTCGTTGTAAGCTACAGTTGGTTACTTTCATTGTGATTCTCTGGTACATGTTTTTTAAGATAGAAAGTTTATGTCATATGTTCATAAAAGTATTGTTTGTCCTTGAAGAAAAATAATACAGAAAAGTGGAAAATACCCATCCTGTTGTTATTGAAACACAGCCAAAATGAAATTTTTGGTGTATTTCCTTATGGTTTTATGTGTGTTTATATGCTTATGATAATTGATCTTATTTGTGGCATAGGCAGTCCATTTCTTTTTTTTAAAGGTTTTATTAATTTAGTTTTTAGAGAGAGAGGAAGAGAGGGAGAGAAATATGTGTGGTTGCCTCTCACACATACTGGGGACTTGGCCCTCACTGGGGACTTGGCCTGCAACCCAGACATGTGCCCTGAACTGGGAATGAAACTGGTGACCCCTATGGTTCGCAGCCTGCACTCAATCCACTGGGCTACACCAGCCAGGGATCTATTTCTTAATAATGACAATACTAGGCTAAATCATCACTAAGAAATGAGTGTCTGCAATCCCCCATTGGTCCTCCCCTAGCTTTGTTTGATCACATCAACGATGGAGCACTGTTCGGTGATTTCATTGAGTAGGGATGGAACCACTGTGTTCTGGTGAAACGGACTGCTTGGTCCTGTGCCCTCCCCTTGCACTGTAAAGTTCAGGTCTCTGTCACAGGCCCTTGAGAAGGCTACTCTAGTTTATCCTGAGTCTCAAATTTCACAAACCTGTCAGGGTAATTTGCATTTCAGATTTTAGTGAAAAAAGTGTGAGAGACAAAAATTTGTGTTGTTATTACTTTGTATTTAATTTAAAGATAATTATTTGGTTCTTTCATGAGACTTATTTTCATGAGTTGCATGTCTCTATCCTTTAAGTAATGGTAATAGATGCTAAGCATAGGTAATGATTACAAAGGAAAAAGCTTCATTCATTTTGAAAGTAAATTTAACTATCAGATTAGGTCCATCTACTGGTGAATCAACTGCTACTAATAACCACCCTCTGACTACTGCTTTTTAAATATTGTTATTACCCTGAATCCTGATAATCCTAATCAACTGAAAACAACAACAACACAATACAAAACATATTTTTGTCTGCTACCTTACTTTTTGGAAAGAGTATGAAAAGCTACATTAAGTAGTTTGAATAACAAATATATAATGTGTAAAGTTCTGTAGTAATATGCGTTGAAAGAGAATCTTCAAAGTGATGCTGACAGACCAAAATTTAGGGAGTAGAGAGTTACCATTCTCGGTTTTCCACTGGTGCTCCTCAGAGTTCCGTGACCTAACATCTGAAGTTATTTTGAAGGCCTTGTTTTAAATGGCCCAGTCCTGATGATTAGGAGAGGAGTATACAGACATTCTACGCTTAGCTGAAACTTGGAAATTTTTATCACGCCTACTGGTAGGCCACAAATCAGAACATTCAAATAATAATTTTCAGTCTGATTGCAGTAGCGAGCTTTAGAGTATTGATATGTCTGGGTTTTATTTTAATTTTTTAAAAAAATTTATATATTTATTTTTAGACAGAGGGGAAGGGAGGGAGAAAGAGAGGGAGAGAAGCATCAATGTGTGGTTGCCTCTCGTGGGACCCCACTGGGGACTTGGCCCACTACCCACGCTTGTACCCTGATTGGGATACGAACTGGCGACCCTTTGGTTTACAGGCCAGCACTCAATCCACCGAGCCACACCAGCCAAGGGGATATATCTGTTGATTATGGTATTAAGTGACTGAAGGATACCATATCAGAACCAGATGCATATGATGGGTCATTCCTGCCATAAGCTGGCCAGAATAAGCAGCAATTAGGTTACCTCTGCTCTTAGAGTCTCTGAATTGTGAACATGGTAATTAAAAACAGGAGACACCAGCTGCTTATTAAGCAATAATTGTTGTTCATTTGAATTACAATTCTTGGCCCTCCACCTGCTTTCTTACTGGTCTGGCCTACCTTCTTTCAGGCCCAGGCCTGGGAGTGCTTGCAAGATATAGTTGGGGTAAAATGTTGACTTTTGGTGGACACCACGGAGTCACATTGATGCAGATAAGGCACATGGCTGTGGCAGGATTCAGCTCCTTCAACAATTTTCAGGTTAGTATGGCTGAATCAATTATAGTTTGTAGAAGTTCCCTTACTGCAGACTTTACTGGCAGTTGAGACTGGGATCTTCCATGAGAGACATGGTATTATGCCACATTACTTTGGAATACAATGTTGGACATGGTTGCAGTCATATGGAGAACCACTGTATGTATTTGTTTAATTTATTCAAACTTTTATTCCTTTAGATAACCCTTCTTCAGACAGTTTTCTTGGCTCAGGAGACTTAAGAACCTTTGGCCAGAGTGCAAATGGCCAGTGGAGAAATTCTACTCCAGCATCAGGTTCAACTTTACAAAAATCAAGAAACAGCCGAAGTCTTTACCTCGAATCCCGAAAGACCTCAAGGTAGGTATTTTAGTTGCTTAGTTCACAAGCCCTTCCTGCGATAGAGAAAAGGTAGTTGTTACACTGGCATTTTAAAAGAGTAACACCATTTTGAACTTTAAACAATAGAGAAATGGACAAATCCATTTTAAATTTTCACATTTACTTGGTGGTGAATTTTGGTGACAGCTAAATCTTATCGTTAGAGGAGAGAGTTCCGGGGGAATCGGGATGGATGTGAGTGCACTGGGACTCTGTATAGTATTATGAATCTGACAGTGAGAATCAGTTTCTACAACTTCAGTAGCAAAGAAACTAGCTCTCTCATAACAGAGACCTGACTTAAACGAAGGCAGCTCTGCACCCCATGGCCTTAGTTAGCTAGACCTAAGCTACTTCTGTTAGAAAATAGGGTCACAGAGAACTTTATCTTATCTAGCTTAACTTCGTAAGCCCTACCTATTCCCTCATCAAGCTTATACTGATTATTAAAGGCATGTGAAACTTGACTTAGAAACTTCTCTGTCAGGCACTTTATTATATTAGTAAAATATTTCTTCTTTAAAATAGTATTTTGACTTCTCAAATTTTACTGTGGTGATGGGTTTTTAGGAATGTGATATCATTTTCTCTGAGTCAGGGCTCAGCTTTCCGTTGTTGATTCAGATCAGTAAGATAGCTTTTATTTTGTTTTGTGATTGTCGGCACATGGACTCAGGAAACATGTTTCAGTATTCCCAGGGATCATCTTCCCACTTCTTGGTATTTTAAAAAATTATACCAGAATTAATTAACACAGTCACATTGTGAAAATTAAAACATTGCTGATAAAGCTAAAGCCAGCGTGACCACTACCCACAGTCTTACTCTCCTCCCCTTGTTGCATTTCCTTCCAAACCTTTTCCTGTGCTTCTTCTTCCTTCACTGTCTTCCTCATGTATTGCATAGTATGTATGCCATGTATACTGTGAAATCTATAATATTATTTTGTCTTCATTAAAGATATTCTGTGTCACTTGGCAGGTTGTTTTTTTTCCTCCACAGTGCCATGTTGTTATTTTTTAAGATAACATTATTTCAAAAACAGTACATGTGCTTTGTAAAAAATTGGTAAATACAGATAAGTAAAAATAAAAAATAAAAATCTTGCATTCCCTCCAGTCAGGGGTCTGCTGTGTAGTATCTTAGTACATATCCTCCCAGACATTTTTCTCTGCATTTACATACATTTTTTTAAAAAAGTGAGTTCATACCATGTATATTCTTTTGTAGTCTTTTTCAATCATCTCCTTTTTTCCATTCAGTAAATTTTATCGTGTACTCTAAATTATATTTAAATTTTCCTAGTTGACTCAAAACTATCCTTTACAGCCAATTTGTTCAAATCAGTATGCAATCAAGGATTGAATCTCTATAGAAGTTATTACCCTTAAATCTCTTACAATCTAGAACAGACCCCACTTACCCTGTACCCCCACCCCTGCTTTTTTTAGCCTCACCCCAGGAAATGCTTATTAATTTGAGAGACAGGGACCGAACCTACAACCCAGGCATGTGTCCTGACCAGGAATTGAAACTGACCTTTTCGGTCTAGGGATGACTCCCAAGCAACTGGGCCACACTGGCCAGGGCAGAACAGCCCCCTCCCCTTTTTTAATGACATGGCTTTTTCTGCATAGTGTTCTACTTTTTGGATTAGACAGATTTCTTCATAGTATTATTTTGTCTTCTATCTATATTTTTTGTAAACTAGATTTTTGACTTGAGTAGAAGCTGATGCTGATTTATATAATATTAGGAAATCTACATTGACCTCTGGTCCAGGACCAGGTAGCAGTCTAGTCCTTATTTGTACGGTTAGGTTTCTTTCCCCTTGTGACTAGAATGTAATCTAAATGATGCTACTTTAGCATTATATGAACAACCAGTTTTATACCATCCTAACAGTTATTAATATAAATTGATAATCCTTATCTGGTAATAAGTTTTTAAAATTGAGGTATAATTGATATATGACATATTAGTCTCAGAGTACAAGATAATTATTTCATATTTATTTATATTGTGAAATGGTCACCACAATGAATCTAGTTAACATCCATCACCATACATGGCTACAAAATTTTTATGTGTGTGTGCTGAAAGCTTTTAAGGTCTAATCTTAGCAACTTTCAAATATCAATACAGTATTACTAACTATACTCACCATGTTGTACATTATGTCTCAATGACATTTATTTTTTTAAAGATTTTATTTATTTTTAGAGAGGGGAAGAGAGGGAGGAGAGGGAGAGAAACATCAATGTGTGGTTGTCTCTCGTACGGCCACTACTGAGGACCTGGCCCACAACCCAGGCATGTGCTCTGACTGGGAATCAAACAGGCGACCCTTTGCTTTGCAGTTCGGCACTAAATCCACTGAGCCCTGCCAGCTAGTGCCCATGACATTTATTTTAAACAGGAATTTTGTACCTTTGGGCTCTGAGCTTATAATAATTTATTAGAGTTAATGAAATAATACTTCTCTGATTTTATTATTTTTCTATATCTATTAATTGGCATTCAGCTGTGAAGGAGAGCTCTTTTTCCTCATTAGCTGGAGCTGTTTGGCTACTCTGAAATACACTTTCTACTGAGAAGGCAGGATATAGGATCAGATCTTCCTTTTATTACCAATTTTTAGAGTAAGGTTTTTTTTTCAATAGCTGTTTCATGTGGTTTAAATGAATTTCTCTGTTCTTTTTCTTTCAGTGTTGTTATGGATTCCATGTGTTTCAATCCACAACAGTCATTTTTTTTCCTAAATCCTCACCTGTATAATCATTTTTTAATGATTACATTCTCACTACTTTAGTCAGTGGGAGCTCCAGCTGACTTCTGTGCCTGACCCAACCTTTTAATTATTGGTAGCACCCTTGCTTTCTGGCATTGCAAGATGCACTCATACTATTTCTTTAGGAAAAAAGCAGTCTTTTTAATTAAAAAATGTAAATGTAATACACTCTCTAGGAAGCATCAATACAAAGACATCGAAGGGAATTCATTGTATCTTCACCAAACAAATAATATTGCCATTGCCATCTTTTCCTGGTTGTGTTCACCCATCCTAAGAAAATAAGCTAGTTCCTTAAACTCTAAAGCCTTGTTTCTTTCTCCACTTGACACACACAGAAACTAGTTACTAGAGTTTGAAGAGTTGGAGTATATGCTTTTTTATTTTCTTTAGGCCTAGTCTGATTCATTCGGACCCAGACCACATATACTGATTTTGCATCCTTAGCAAAAAGGAAAAAAAGAAGAAAAAAAAAGAAATTTTATTATGTTGATAGCAAGTACCTCAAACTTGGTTGTTAATGATAGATGAGAAAGAGCACATAGAAAAAAACTTTGTTTATCTATCCTTAGAGATAAGACTGGATTTGAATTTGCAAAAATATTTTTCCTGCCAAATATTCTCATAACTTGGGGTGCAAATGATAAAAAGAAGCAAAAACAAAGTTCTGCTCCAGAGGAGGTAAACATGGAGGCCTGAAGGAGGGTTCGCAGAGAGACGCAGCTGACAAAAACGCTCTGGTTGTTTTTAATGAAGGATGGAGCCCTCTGTTGGTGTTTTAGGAAAATTTAACGTTCAGTTTAAAAGCTTAGTTGAGAAGCTTAGTTTTTATGCATCTGCACATTCAATCTCAAAATAATTCCCTTCAAAGGGCTTGAGGCAGGGGGGCCTGTAGGGAGCAGAACTCAGGTTTCTGAAGAAGTCTTAATATGATATGCTTTTTGTCATATCACACTAGTCTATAATTTCTGACTAAAGAAACTTACGTAGATTGTGAAGCTAAGACATAGATTTTAGGTGTTCGATAATTACATACTTTGGCAGTCCTAAGACCTCTTACGTGGCAGAATCTGATGCCGCAACCCATGTATCATTTCTTATATATATCCCTTAAATGGTACATCTGTCATTCTACCTGTTTGTTTTTTGTTGTTTCTTGAACATGAAAATAATCACCGGGTTAGATTTTCTTACTGTACTGTTCTGTTCTTTTCTTACAACCTTTTTTTTTTAGTGGATTGTCAAACACTTTTACGGGAAAATCAAACCATCACTGCCATGTATCTGCATATGAAAAATCTTTTCCAATTAAATCTGTCCCAAGTCCATCTTGGAGTGGTTCATGTCGTCGCAACCTTTTGAGCCCCAAGAAAACCCAGAGGCGACATGTTAGCACAGCAGAAGAGGTAAGGAGGGCCTGCAGCACGCGCTGCGTGGGAATCGGGCCCTGGGCTCCGCCGGTTGTGCCTCCAGTTGCCGGTTGTGCCTCCAGTTGCCGTGTTGGCTAACCGTTCCATTTACTTGATCTTTTCTTTGTGCTTTCTTTCTTGCTCTTTTTAAGTGCTGTCATCGATTCTAAAGAAATTAAAGGATATTTTAGTGTAGGGCTTTATTACTTTTCTTGCCATCTTCTGTTTCTGTTGTACAGTAGATTTAATCTTCATTATTATCTGAATAGTTCCTCATACATCAAACCATCTCTCCTCTCTTTTTGAACCCTTTCTAAACTTTTTTTTCATGTGCCAAAACTGTTAATCTTGCTGGATTTGATAAAATACCCATGCTTACCCCTTACTAGGACAATTTTTCCTCAAAGAAAAGAAAAATCAAGAAGCAGCTAAATAATTTACATCTTTTATTATAAGTAAGATCTTTGAGATCATAAATTTTCCCCCCAAAAAACATTCTCTTGACACTTGGGTCATTGTATTCATTTAGTAAACCTAAAGGAAAAAATAAATTCTGTAAATATAACATATAGTTTATACAATAGGAAATGTGCTTATACCTGTTCAATTAAATATTTATAATGCATCTAGTCGGCTTTGGATTGAATGCTATGGAGATACAAATGAATAATAATGATCTTATATTTATACAGCAGTAGAGTGTCCAGTGTGCTTTGCACATTGTTTTCCACATTATTGTTTTGAATCCTTTTAACCCTGCGATATAGGTAAAAATGAGATAATATCCACATTTTGTTGATTTGGAGAATAAAGATCAGAGGTCATGGTCATAAAACTAGTAATTGGCTAACCTGCAGCCCAGGTCTTCTGAAGGATTCCAGTCTGGTGTGCCTTCTGTTACACAGCCTGGTGATGTGGGTCTTCCCATTGGAGCTTACAGGTCATGGAGTCACTTGTATAATTTGGTAATGAAGAACTCTTAGGGGGCAAAACTTGATTATTTGTGACTGTAAAAAATGGCTGTACATTTTTTTTTTGTTTGAAGTTGTATGGAATACAAACTGTTCAAGCAGAAGGTGGCAGAATTAGTGAATCATAGTAGGGAAAAGGAGAGACAAGACACTGGCCAGAGTTGGTGATAAGAACTAAGCAGTAGTTACAGAAAAGAGTTATTTTTCACTGAATCTTTTGTATTGGGTTGGCCAAAAAGTTCATTTGTTTTTTTTCCATAAGATGGCTCTAGTAGCACTTAGTTGTCTTTAATGTCATTCAAAACAATTTTGTTAGATTGTATAGTGACAGCTGTCATATCAGTGTCCATTAAAATAAAACTTATCCAAATAGGTGAATTTTTGTTTAGCCATTTTAATTTTGAAGATGGAAGGAGGTATACAACATTTTTTAGAACATTTTTGGCATATTATGCTTTATTATTCCCAGAAGGGTAAAAATGCAACTGAATCACAAAAGATTTGCACAGTGTGTGGCGAAGGTGCTGTGACTGATCGAATGTGTCAGAAGTGGTTTGCGAGGCCTCATGCTGGAGATTTCTCACTGGGTGATACTCCATGATCAGGTAGCACAGGTGAAGTTGATAGAGATCAAATCTAGACATTCATTGGGAACAACCACCATTGTACCACGCAGGAGATAGTCAACATACTCAAAATATCCAATTCAATAAAGTTATTGGTGAAAATGAAAAATGTGTTTTATTTTACAGAAAAAACTAAATGGACTTTTTTGCCAACCCAGTACTATTGAATTTAGTACTGTGTATGTATTAGTTATTACATACATAATTTTTTTAAATTACTGGAGTTGTGGGTTTATGTTTCTGCTGGAGCCTTGGCAGCCTGCTAGGTAAGAGAGGCTTGCAGGGAGGGAGACCGCAACGACATGGCACTGGGTACAGGCCTGCCAGTACTCCCCTGTGCTGCGTGGCTGCCCCCGGATCACCAGGATTCTTTAGACTGCCTGTGTTTCCTGTAAGCTCATCATTCACTTATAAGCCAGCCAGTCCTTTGGATCACTCAGCCTCCTCTTTTTGCCTGCACTTCTAGCCTGAGGACTTGGGCTGGCTGAGTCACAGGTTGGGGCAATGGAGGACATAACAATAGGGTCCTCTTCCTTCTTCAGTGTCAAGAAGATGCCAAGGATTAAATCTATGCTATGAAACAAGGGATAAAATTTTGCCTTACTCATTTTTAGGTCTGTATTCTGCTATGAAAAGTAGTGGTGCAGAAACATGGAATAAGCCATATATAATATGAATAAGAAAAAATATTGGACCAGACTTTATTAAATCAAACTTTCAACAGATTAGTTAGATATTTAGTCTTGATATTATAGGTAACCCAGATTAAAATATAATAGCTTTTTCCCTTGGTACTAAATAATTTATTGATCAGAGCTTACACACTGGAGAAGTTATTTTTCATGGAAATGTTAGGATCTCCAAGGGAAATGCAGTTGCTCATGTTGAAGGAAAATGATGTGTTAATCTTACTCCTGGATTTGTCCATCACCTTCAGGAATATGAAGCCATCTGCCAAATTAACATGATGATGTCACCACTGCACTGTTCAGTGTTAAAACAGGGCTTTGAAGAGGATACATGAAAAAGAACTTGGAATATGCAAGTGCTGGCTGTACTACCACTTGGCTGATGGCTGATTCAAGGGCACCATTAAAAAACTGTACTATTCAGCCCTGGCTAGTGTAACTCAGTGGTTTTGAGTGCCGGCCTGTTAACCAAAAGGTTGCTAGTTCGATTCCCAGTCAGGGGACACGCCTGGGTTGCAGGCCAGGTCCCCAGTTGGGGGGATGTGAAAGGCAACCAATCAGTGCATCTCTCACCCATTGATGTTTCTCTCCCTCTCTTTCTCCTTCCCTGCCTCTGTCTCTAAAAATAAATAAATAAAATCTTTAAAAATGCTGTACTATACAAAAGGGTAACCACTACACACATGTGCTATTATTCAGATTAAATTTTAAAAAATTTAGTTTCTCAGTTACACTAGTTACATTTTTAAGAATTAATTAGCTACCTGTGACTGGTGGCTACCATATTGGGCACTGCAGATACAGAACATTTCTGTTGCAGAAGGTTCTGTTAGTGCAGTTACAGAGGATGTGAATTTAGTTTAGGAAAGAGAAGATGCTACAGGACAGTAAGAATGTTAAGTGGTAAGTACACACGCAGTTTCTTTTTGATTATATGTTGCTTCCAGACATGCTTTTCAGTCACATACTGAGCAACATTTTAAGGTGTTGGACTTCCTTAATGATGACACTGATGCTTTTGTTCTTTTTTAAAAAATACTTTATAATAATTTTATAAATCAAGAATTTTGGATTTAACAGAATTATTGAATGATGCACCTTTCATACTTGGAATTTATATTGTATAAAGCTATCACTTTAAACAAAATTGGGGGGAACTTACAAAGTTATTTGGGTAGTTTATCAAAGAGATTTAGTGGTTTGCTAAAATTTATTTTGTGTTCTCTTTTCTAATTTTACAATTCATTTTTATGATGAAGCCAGTTACAGGAGTGTCTACATGCAAGAATCTGCCACATTTTTTTCTTAATAGAATTTAGCACCTTAATTATCCTTATACTGTTTTAAACTTTCCTTGGTCCTTTATTAGGCTTAAAACGTAACAGCCAACTTTCTTTAACATACTATCCAGTTATTGTTTCCTTTCCTTTTAATTTTCTAATTTGCTTACTTAATGGAAAACAATTTAATAAATGATGTATAGAGAAAGATGTTTTCTTTATAGTACCAGATGCTCCCAAAAATAATTATGTTTTCAAGTGACTTACCTCTTTACCTTTTATTTTGGTAAAGCCAAATATTTATGTATGTTCCTTTGAGAATTGTCTAGACTAGCATATCTTTGTCTGAAATAGTTTTAAATGAACTATAATATACCCAATATTTTTGTTTAATAAAGCCCCCAAAAGAAAAGTGCTTTGCATAGTTTTTGTAAAAGATAAATTCTTGTGCCCTCCAAATTAACATGTGGAACAATGGAAGGTTCTTAACTTTATTCTTATAATTTCTTTTTAAAGCTGTAAATTAGTTTAAACTGAAAGTATGAGGAGGCTTGAAGAGACCTCAGAATAAGTATTTAGAATGTGGAACTTTTATTTCTGTTTATGTTGTTTAATGACTATGAGGTCATTTGGGCTCATGCAGAAGCTTTTCTTTGAGAAAAGAAAATTTATTGGAGAAAATTACTTTGGGAGGACTTTTATGTGTGTTAAATTGATTTTAAAAAATCAATTCTCACATTGAGAATTGAATTAATCGAGATTTCTCATAATTTGTATTACCTGAGTCACTTAATGATACCTTGGTACTTTGTAAGTATAAACATTTATTAAAAGAAAACATTTTGCTATGTGTTGTGAAGCAGAAGGGAATTGTTTTTGACTTTTTACAGTTGAATTCTTTTGGACACTGCAGACAAAGGACCTTTCTGCCCCACTGTTCTCAGTGTTCTCTTGAGGTCTATATGATGAGGCTCTTTCTTGACAGCCCTTTGTATGCAGAATAACCTGTTACACCATTTATCTGCTTTTCTTTCCTCCTCGTGTGATAATGCAGTCAAAGCTTTTTATTTTTATTTTTTAAATTATATCCTTTGATTATGCTGTTATAGTTGTCCTGAACTTTCCCCCTTTTTCTCTGCTCCAGCCAGCAACCCTGACTCCCTCAGGCAGTCCTGCCCCCATGGTTCATGTCCATGGGTCATGTGTATAAGGTCTTTGGCTACTCCATTTCCTATACAGTATTTTATATCCCCATGGCTATTCTGTAACAGAACATTACAAATTTGTTTTGACTCTTGGGTCTATTTTTTTCACTTCATGAATGGTCTCAACTAATTCTACCTTATCTTACCACTTAACTATTCAAATTTAAGGATAGCTTTCTCTTTAGGAATTGTCTTACCTCACAGTTCAAGACATATCTTGTTAGATCAGTGACATTATACTGACAATATAATTGAAATTTACTATGTAGCAAAAAATGAATCAAGAAGAAAAAATTTAGTCTCTTTACTTCTGCATAGATCATTTCTTAGTTCATCCTGACTTTTTTTTCATCCTGACTTTTAACATTTGTAATAATAAAATGCTAATGTGCATATTGACGTGGCACAATGCAAGCTGCTGTTATCCCTGGCACAAAGTATTATAATTATTCTGTGAAGGTTGGTTGTTGTATTAGACCGGATATAGGACTTAAAGTGAAAAAAATAGAGGGCATATTATTTAGTGAATGCAGCCCATTGCTTTAGGGCAGCAATTTTCAACCAGTGCACTGCAAGGATTTTTACAACGTGCAGTACCTGACTAGTCGGGGGGCACTGACCTGTTTTTTCTTAGACTGTCAAATAAAAAAAATGACAACAGCCAACACAGCAATAGTTGTATGGTGTGCATGCCATCCTGAACCATAAATATATAGGTCATATAATAGAGTTGCATCTTATTGGCCACATTGAATAATAAGGTCATGTCTGATGGGTTTATTCTTGGTTCCAGAAATCCTTACATACAAGTATAGGCATCTGATTTTTTTTTTAAATTCACTTTGGAGTAAAAGGGATAGGTAATTACTATTAGGGATTTTTTTGATAAATCAATCAAAATTATGTCTTTTTTGTCACATTGGAGATATATATATGTGTGTGTGTGAAATTTTGGTATGCCACAGAATTTTATTTATTAGTTTATGTGTGGCATGAGATGAAAAAGGTTGAGAATCACTACTTTAGGGGATCTTTATAGAGTAGAAGCTTGACCATGGTTACAAGGCCTTATGCAATCTGGTTTTCTGCTAAGTGACCTCATTTCTTACTGCTCTTCTGATTCACACTGACCTTTTTTTAAAAAAATATTTTATTTATTTATTTTTAGAGGGGAAGGGAAAGAGAATGGGAGAGGAACATCGATGTGTTGTTGCCTCTCATGTGTCCCCCACTGGGGACCTGGCCTGCAACCCAGGCATGTGCCCTGACTGGGAATCGAACCAGCGACCCGTTCCTTCACAGGCCTGTGCTCAGTCCAGCATGGCCACACTGACCTTTCTGCTCTTTGAACACATTAAAATACATTCATGTCTCAGGGCTTTTCCATTTGCTCTTCCTTTGTCTGGCATGCTCTTACAAATTTCTTTGACTTCCTTCCTTCCTTTATTTAGATTCTAATGAAATATCATCATTTAAGAGAGGTCTTAATCTGTTCCCACTGTTACCCCCTCATTGCTTTCTATAATTTTGTTCATATTCCTATCTATAATTTTGTTTATACTACCTGACTAGTTTTTTTGTTTGTTTGTTTTTTAATCCTTTAATGTAATGTAAGCTCCACAAGGGCAGGAACTTTATCTTATTCAGTTCAAAATCTCTAGAGCCTTTAGCATAGTCAGTATTTAAGTAAATAAGTGAATAAATGAAACTTATGGAGCATGTGCTTCCCCCTAAGTTCAGTATTGGGAGTTAAGAAAAATAAACAGATATGTGTTGCAGATAAAAACTATCTCTAGAAAATATACCCTTAAAGATCTAATGGCATAGAGAACTGTCATCAAGACGTCACACTCAGATCTTAACTGTTCTGGCTGCTTGTGATTTTTCTAGCAAGTATCGAGAATCAAGGTTTTTTTTGAATCTCAATTTAGAGGTCCTCAAATGTTTTATTACTGGGGCTCTATTAAATTGACTTAGAAATGGTTGCCTGTTGGTCTTCTGGTTTCATATTCTATAGTTTCTCTGCATTATTATTTATACACATGCCCCATAATTTTCTAAAATATGTTATCTGGTATTTTTTCTCTTATATCTCCTTTATAATGTTCTAGAATATCCTTAATGGACCATAATTCTTAATTATCTTGAAGACTCTGCCTGGGCTCTGGCAGGGCTTCTGGGAATCTAGATGCTGCTTTGGGAAACCCTTGCCTCATTGGATGTGTTTAAGATTCTTTTTTTTTATAGACAGTTCAAGAAGAAGAAAGAGAGATCTACAGACAGCTGCTACAGATGGTTACAGGGAAACAGTTTTCTGTAGCCAAACCCACCACACATTTTCCTTTACACCTGTGAGTAACAGAGACATATTTCAAATGAGTTTAATTCTACATGTGTTGTATGATATTGAAACTATATTCTTCTCTTGTTAGATCTCGATGTCTTAGTTCCAGTAAGAATACTTTAAGAGACCCACTGTTTAAAAATGGAAACTCTTGTGCAGCTCAGATTATTGGCTCTGATTCTTCATCATCTGGATCTGCCAGCGTTTTGACTGCCCAGGAACAACTGTCTCACAGTGTGTATTCCTTATCATCTTATAATCCAGATGTTTCGTTCGGATCCAAAGATTCTGATCCTCTCCATCAACTCCAGCATCACCACTCTCTTCCACATCAGCCAGATAACTTACCGGTTTCAGATGCACCATCCAAAGGTAAAAATAGTATTGTATAACTGTATTTTCAGTATACTTTACTTCCTAATAACCAATTTATTGAATCTGTGTGAATTGTAATGCAAGATTCTAAGGCACATGTAACTTAATTAACATATTAATACCTAAATACATATATTTCACTTATCTATGCTATGAATAAACTTATAAGTAAATTTTTTCTTACATGGAGATGTAAATGATTTCATATAGTTTTTAATCTTTTAAAAAAGATTTTTATAAGGACACATGGACAATAACTAAGATGGGGGGCGGAGATGGGAGGGGGGTGGGGAGCACTGGGGGGATGCAGGGCTGGGAATACAAGAAAGAAAACTGTACTTGAACAAAAGTTAAATAAAAAAAAAGATTTTATTTATTTGCTTTTAGAGAGAGGGGAAGGGAGGGAGAAAGAGAGAGAGAAACATCAATGTGCAAGAACTGGGGACCTGGCCCACAACGCAGGCATATGTCCTGGCTGGGAATCGAACTGGAGGCCTTTTGGTTCACAGGCTGGCACTCAGTCCACTGAGCCACACCAGCCAGGGCTCTTACAGTATTTAAAAGTTTAACTCTCTAAGCAGAGTCTGGAGTCAGTTTAAGTTAAGTCCAATTGCTTCAGTACTTTCTCTGTTTCTAGTACTTTTACAATAAAAAGCACAGTTGACTCTTGAACAATGAGGCAGTTAGGGGGCGCTGGCTGCCTTCAACCTGTGTGCTCCAAAGTCCATGCACAACTTTTCACTTCCCCAAAACTTGACTCCTAATGGCCTATTGTTGACTAGAAGCCTTGCTGAAATATAAACAGTTGATTAACACATATTTTGCATGTTATTTACTGTATTCTTACACTAAAGTAAGCAATAGAAAAATGTTTTTTAAAAAATCACATGGAAGAGAAAATACATCACAATATTTATTTTTTGAAAAATCTACATATAAGTGGACCTGTGTAGTTCAAACCCATTTTGTTGAAGTGTCACCTATACTCAGATGTTCTAAGAATTTTGGAAAGTCAATTAAGTATGGAAGTAAAAGTTGTTTTTTTTTAATAATTAAAAAATGATTTTCCTCGCTGGTGTAGCTAAGTGGATTCAGTGTGGGCCTGCAAACCAAAGCATTGCTGGTTTGATTGCTAGTCAGGGCACATTCCTGGGTTATAGGCCAGGTCCCCAGTAGGGGGCGTGCAAGAGGCAACCACACATTGATGTTTCCCCTTCTTTCTTCCTTACCTCTCTAAATAAAGTCTTTTTAAAAATTTAAAAATTATATTCTTGTTCAATTACTGTTGTCCTCATTTACCCCCTATTGCTCTCCCCTGCCCTGCCTACCCCCTTGAAATAAAAGTTCTTAATCAGGTAATACTTACAAAACCTGTATAATGCATTTATACATTTTAGAATGGTTGTCAGCAAGTTTCTTTTTTCATAACTTCTCTATTCTCATACTTTCAGCTAATGAAAAGATTCCATTTCTTTTTTTTTAAGATTTTATTTATATATCTTTAGAAGGGAAGGGAAGGAGAGAGGGAGAGAAATATCAATGTATGGTTGCCTCTCATGTGTCCCCTGCTGGGAACTGGTCCACAACCCAGGCATGTGCCCTGACTGGGAATTGAATCGCGATCCTTTGGTTCACAGGCCTGCGCTCAGTCCACTGAGCTATACCAGCCAGGGTGAAAATATTTCATTTCTTAACATTGTAGTTAGTTAAGGTTTTGCTGTGATAATTTCCCTCTTTGCTTAGTTCCTCCTCTTTAGGTATTATCATGTATCTATTTTTGGTGTGTATTCAGGTATATAACCTAAAGCAAAGTTTAGGTTGTTAGACATTACGGATCTTTTGATAGGTTTATATCTCTAAGGCTCTCCTTCCTCGGGTCATTTGATTTTTTTTGGTAATCTATTTTTCCCTTTCTTAAAATTCTCACTGGGGAATTTAAATTGTTGGTGGCATCATTATATAGCTACATATGTTCATGAAAACTTGTATTAAATTCTGTGAGGTGATTTAACAAAAACTGCAATTTTTTTAAAAAGCCTTTAACTTTAGAAACAAACATTACATGGCAGGTGCTTTGGTATGCCTAAACTGGGACATATGTACTACATCCAACTGTTCACTTACTTTCCTTGTGTTATTTAGTAAGTGTTTTAAGTGAGGTTTAATCAGTGCTTTCTAAGGACATGATTCTTTATCACACAGAAAATAAAATGATGCAATGATAGAATTTGTACTTTTTATTTACTCTTTTTTAAAAGATTTTATTTATTTATCTTTAGAGGGGAAGGGAAGGAGAGAAGGAGAGAAATATCAATGTGTTGTTGCCTCTCATGAGTTCCCTGCTGGGAACTGGCCTGCAACCCAGGCATGTGCCCTGACTGGGAATTGAACCATGATCCTTTGGTTCACAGGCCCACACTCAATCCACTGAGCTACACCAGCCAGGCCTATTTACTCTTTTTTAAAAAAGACTATTTATTTTTAGAGGGAGAGAAACATCAATGTGTTGTTGCCTTTTGTGCACCCCCCCACCCCCGGGGACCTGGCCAGCAACCTAGGGATTGAACCAACGACCCCTTGATCCATGGGCCAGCACTCATTTCACTAAGCTACACCAGCCGGGGCAGAATTTGTACTTCTGACTGCTAACTTTTCTTATAGCTGTTTCTTTCTGCTCTCTTTTCCCTTCTACTCTCCCTCCCCTTCCCCTTCACCTCTTCTTTCCTCTTTGCTCTTTCACATTATTCATTGTCATGATAGTTCATGAACTGAAGACTTTTGAGATATCTTGGCATGTTCTTGTTCCCCAGAAACAGAAAGAGAAAGCACAAAGAACAACCCAGCCCAGGAGGAGAGGCTGAAGCAATATATACTTGTATTTCAGAGTGGCTGCTTTATTTGTGAGGCAGGCTTTTCACTAAGCCCATTCTTGGCCCAGTGAACATGGATCTGCTGCCTCTCTTTCTCTTCCATTTTGTCTTTATCTTTATCTTTATAGTGTTATTTGTATGGAAATAGAACATAGCAAAGTGTGGGGACTTAAACTATGGACATTTAGAATGTATAACTGTGTGGAATTTTGTCAGTAATGACATGCTCTTGTGTTTCTTTGTTTAGGATCAGACTCTGTGATTTTACTCAAAGTGCAAGATTCCCATACTCCAACTCCCAGGTAAACTTTGGAAAAAGGACATTATTAGCATATATTTTCCCCTCTCTTTAAATGCAGTTTCTTTACTAAGAGTTATGTAATATAAAACTAAAACTGCCTCAATTCAGACCTCTTTCATGTGTTGTTTGAATTATTTCAGTAACTTTCTAAGTGGTCTTCCTTGCTCCAGCCTCCATTTTGTTCTTCATTCTGTCTTCCACCATGTTCTTAAATCCATTCTTTGCATTGTTCTTTAATCCATCTTTTCATTCTGTAACCAGAATGATCTAAAATGCATAGCTAATTATTCATTAAACTCTCTGAAGGATGGCTTATCAGACTTCTTAATATGGTATACAAAGCACTTTCTTCATAAAGTTCTCTTTCTATCACACATTTTTTCTTTTTTTAAAAAATTTTATTCATTTATTTTTAGAGAGAGGGGAAGAGAAGGAGAAAGAGGGAGAGAAACATCAGTGTGTGGTTGCCTCTCATGTGTCCCCCACTGGGGACCTGGCCTGCAACCCAGGCGTGTGCCCTGACTGGGAATCAAACCGGCGACCCTTTGCTTCACAGGCCCATGCTCAATCCACTGAGCTACACCAGCCAGGGCACATTTTTTCTTTTAACAAGTACTTATTAGCCTGTATGCCAGGTGCTAGTACAGATACTGGGGATAACAGCAGTGAACAAAGTGAAATCTCTTACCTCAAGCAGTTTACATTTGTGGTATTGTTCTAAGTTGATAGATTTTCCCTTACTGTCTACCCTTTAGACATCTGGGTAATCCTTGTCAACTTTTTATATTGTGCAATAAACATGTTCTCATGTTTCTAGTATCATACACTAAGGAGCTCCTTACTGCTACCACTGATCTTTGGCTTTCTCTGATGGCTATGTCATTTGTTCACTGCATCAAGGGGATAGGCTACATCCTCTTATGTTCTCCCTTTATTAACCGCAGTGATGGTGTGGAGGCAGTAGAATAGCATTTTCTTTGCCAAACCCCAGTCTGATGGTGATTAGGAATACTGATTCTTAAGAGTTAGGCTAAGGAGCAAGGGCTACCTTCTGAGCCCTTGTTTTTACCTTCACTAGGACAGACTGTAAAGATTGAAGAATTGAAAAGGATTCTAATCTGCAGATTTTACAAATTCTAATATTAAGTCTCCTGGAAATGACTTGGTCAGAGTCACAAAATATAATCAGGAACAGCTCTGGTAGTTCTAGGTCTCTTAACTCCCACCTTGGTGTTCTGTTTCTTTGTTCTACGTATCTAGAGTTTTCTTTGGAAAAGAGTTTACTCTTTCGTTTGCTTCTGTGAGAGATCCTTCACTTAGGATTTGGCAAGGAGATGAAGTTTGAGAAGAGCAAAAGGCCCTAGGACATATAGTTAACATGCCTGCAACTTGAATAGAATTGATCTCTGATCTTTGGAATGGAGTTGTGTTACTGAGTCTCCATTTTGGTTCATCCATTGACTCGTTAGCTGTTTTATATGGATTGTTTGGTGGGGATTTTCAGTATCTACTTCATTTTGGTTGAATGAATATATAAATATATATATATATATATTTTAAAGATTTTATCTATTTATTTTTAGATAGGGGAAAGGAGGGAGAAAGAAAGGGAGAGAAGCATCAGTGTGTGGTTGTTTCTCATGTGGCCCCCACTGGGGACTTGGCCTACAACCCAGGCATGTGCCCTGATGGGGAATCAAACCAGCGACCCTTTGGTTCACAGCCCAACAAATTATATATATATTTGTTGTTGTTGCAAATATACTATTTTAAAATGTCAAGTTGCTTATTTTTTTCAGTTACAGTTGACATTCAATATTAAATTAGTTTCAGCATAGTGGTTAGATGTTTATATAACTTAAGAAGTGATTCCCCTCCTGGCTGGTGTAGCTCAGTTGGTTGAGTGCAGGCCTGCGAACCAAAGAATCACGTTTTGATTCCCAGTCAGGGCACATGCCTGGGCTGCAGGCCAGTTCCCAGCAGCGGACTCACCAGAGGCAACCATACATTGATATTTCTCTCCTTCTCTCCTTCCCTTCCTCTCTAAAGATAAATAAATAAAATCTTTAAGAAAAAAAGAAGTGATTCCCCTGATAAGTCTAGTACCCCCCTTGACATGATATATATTTATTACAATGTTATTGATTATACTCCTTATGCTGTACTTTACATCCCCATGGACAATTTTGTAACTTCCAATTTGTACTTCTTAATCCCTTTACCTTTTCCACCCATCCCCGTATTCCCTTCCCACCTGGCAACCATCAGTTTGTTTTCTGTGTCTCTGACTTTGTTTCTGTTTTGTTTATTGGTTGAATATATTTTGACTCAAGTAAACTGACAGGAAGAATTTTAAAAACCTGTAAGACTTGATTAAATCGTTAATAAAGATGTCAATCTGAACTATTTGGGAAGAGTAGTATCCTGGCTTAATGTATTATGTTGATAAGTGATGGACTCTTTCACATAATGTTGGTCTCTCATGCAAGTACGGAGCTATGCTAAACTTAATTTCTCTGTTGAACTTTGTGTCATCTTTTTAACTATAGTATAGGTGTCGAAGCAAATAGAAAAGTAAGAAACAATAACTTGACAATTGCATTTAGAAGGGTTTCTTGACTGGAGACTGTCCAAGTTACAAAAACAGTTTTGCTGAATTCGGTAGGATTCAACACAAGAGAGAATGCCAGAATACACGCCAGAATATCACCTGATGCAAAACCCAGAGCTGCCAAAGAGCATGGGTCATAAATAGCTTCTGAGACGTGATGGGAAACCTATTCTACTGGATCTGATCTCATTTGTTTAGGAATTCCTCTTTACTCTTATGCCCAGGGACAGGATGCATTTGTCAAGCAAATTACTGCTATGTTCTTATTTAGAGGAGCTGCATTTTATGCACATATGAAAGTGTACCTGAATATCATATTGGTGCTTCTGCATAAAAGCAGGGATATAATCCAGTTACCTGTCTGCAAGTTCAGAAATCTCACTCTTATTTCGTGGTAGGTTGGAGCCAGCTCACAGCAGCTTATAAGTGGTAATCAACTTTTGAGAGCTAGTTATTAAACAGCCATTATTTGAAAATTAAATTCCATAAACTTACAGTTATATAAATTATATTGAAAACAAAGGTAATAAGCATTCAAAAGTCATCATTTTCTACTCATTTTACTGTTCTGTGTTCTCAAGGTATTGTAGCTCTGTGGTACAAATACTATGGAACGGTGTGCTACTGCACATCTCTTCCCAATTCCACATTCAGTGATGTCACGTTGGTAGGTTGAAATGGGCCATTGTGGGAGCATTTACGTCATGGAAAATTCCCACACCACCTGTCAGGGCTTGACTTTTTTTGTTGATGGACTAGTTCTAAGAACATGATGTAGAAAATGTCAATAATGCCAAGTAAAAGTGTGTCATGTCTGCAGGGATTACATTGTGAATAGCATGATAGATTAAAGGTAAATTCTTCTAGTATTCAGAAGCTGTTATCTAATTCAGCAAAGAAGCTGCTCACATTATTATTGACAAGTGACTGAAGTGAAGTTACATGTGTCATTGTTTCACTATCATCTTACTTGTTAACATAAATGAAATTATCAACCACCATGGATGTTGGATCTATACTCATTTGTCAGTTACCACCAAAGGTTGCTATGGATACAGAAGTTTGACAAAAATCAAGGAATGCATTCTGTAAGAGTCAATTGTAATGCAATCAATAAAGTATATTTTATTATGAAAAAAATGATATGTATGCAATGACTCATTTGTATTTCTCTAGTTTCCAATTACAGTTTTGTGTAATTCAGGATCTTGTATTTATTCCATACTTGTAAAGCATTCTTGTAAATTACTAAATGATTGTTTTGCTTGGCAACAATATTTGAATTTTCTCATAAGCCTCCTGCTCATTTATCATATTTTTCTTTTTCCACCCATAGTCCTACTTTTTTCCAGGCAGAGCTGTGGATCAAAGAATTGTAAGTTATTATTTTTGATATCATTTTTTTCTTCTCCATTGTGTCCTAATTTCATTTAGAAGAAATCAATTAGCCAATCATCCTACCTGTGTTTAGTCAGTAAAAACTCACTATTTATAGCTACTTATAAAACAACTTTTAAGTTACTGGGTTTTAAAGTTCTGTTGGTGTTAGGACATTTCTATGCTCAGGTTTATTAAATCTAACAATTGTTGAAGGTAACTTGAAGTGAAAAATACTTCAAAATCAGCAGTTATTTAGAGAAGAAAATAAATGCCCTTATTTGCACATGGATAAAACAAACTTATTGACCAATTTCTATTTCTGGAGTTTAACAAAATCACTAAAAGTTTTTATTTGGTCTTCAGTTTTAAAGACTCACTTTAAGTTGTCCAAACATCCAGTCTTGATTTCTTTTTTAAAGAAAAAATAGACCCATATTATTCCTTTGGATCATAAATACAATATTTGAATTAAAACCTCAATGATATTTTATATTTTCTTCTTTGGGATTTAGTCTCATTTTTGGATTTCCAAAATAAAGCTTAATTTTCTCCATAATCTTAGAAGTATGGTGATTCTTTTTGTTTTTGTTTTTAAGGACAGCATGTTTACAAATATCCGTGAAAGGCATCTGTTCACATTTGGCAACAAACAATTTTTATCATTTCAATAAAAACAGGATAATTTCAATAACACTGTGTGCTTTCACTGTATCTCAAAATCTAAGTACAGTGTTAAGTTAGTGTAAGGATTTTAGACTTCGTATCTGAGGGTTTTATGTTTAGTGCTCAGTGTTCATCAGTAGTGCGCTGATGTTCAGAGAGTGGTGTGCATTTGTGTCACTTCGTTTTCTAGAACTAGTGTTTACGATTCTCGAGCACGGGAACGGTTGCGCCAGATCGAGGAGCAAAAAGCACTCGCATTACAGCTTCAAAACCAGGTAAATAAAAGTTGGGATAAGGCTCTAATTAAACAGCATATCCAAGTTGAAACTAATTTGGAAGGCTATGTGTATTTGGGGTCAAAGCTGTTGTAATTGCGAGATAGAATGGCACCATAGCATTGTATGGTAAGTGGTGAATGTTCTTGATCTATCTGGCTAGCACTACTCAGTTTACATACAGAGAGAACATGCTTCTTTATCCCACTTATTCTGAAGTTCTGTCTTTTAGAGATTGCAAGAACAAGAACATTCAGTACATGATTCAGTGGAACTGCGCCTTCGTGTACCTCTTGAAAAGGAGATCCCTGTCACAATCGCCCAAGAAACAGAAAAAAAGGGCCGTAAATTAACTGATAGTGAAGATGAATTTCCTGAAATCACAGAGGTAAATTACACAACATAAATTTCAGCATTAGTAAGTGTTGTGTTTAGAAACAATGCTTTGGATGAACTTAAAACATAAAAGTAATGGAACATGTTGTATTTAAATTGTATTACTTATGCCAGAGGGGAGGAGAATTGGGGGACTGGGTAAGAAAGGTGAAGGGATTGAAAAGCACAAACTGGTATTTACAGAATAGTCATGGGGATGTAAAGTACAGCATAGGGAATATAGTCAGTAATATTGTAATAACTGTATGGTGCCTGGTAGGTATTGGAAATACCTGGGGGTAACACTTTGTAAAGTATATGACTGTCCAGTGACTATGCTATATACCTGACATTAATCTAAGATAATATTGAGTGTAAATTGTAATTGAAAAATAAAATTTAGCTCTGACCAGTGTGGCTTGGTTGGGTATTGTACCGCAAAGCGAAAGGTCAACGCGAAAGGTTGGATTTCTGGTCACGTCACAGGCCTGGGTTGTGGGTTTAGTCCCTGGACAGGGCACATGAGAGAGGCAACCGATGGATGTTTCTCTCCTTCTCCCTTCCTCTTTCTATAAAAATAAATAAATAAAATCTTAACAAAAATTATATTTTTAGAAAAAATATAATATGAAGAAATTGTATTGCATACTTCTGCTTTCATTTGTATCACAGCCCAGTTTTGGCTTTATTTTTAAATGATTATTGAGCATTGTGGAAAGAATTATGGGTGGTTTGGCAACTTCAGTGAAAAAGCATTTAATAAATTTGTGTTTTATGTTCAATAAGCTGAGCTTTACTATTAAGTAATTAAAAACTTGGTATAAGATTTGGAAAATACATAAAGTCTATACATTTTGAAGTAATCTGTTTCTTAACCCAGTCTTTTGTTTGAAAATTACACATAGTTGGTGAGTATAACACATATAGTTGTGCTGAATTCCATGTTTTACATTAAAAAGAACAAAAAAATTCAGGAAAATGTATCTAGAGGACACTGTTTTTACTCCCTTCCTACTTTTGGGGAACCATTCTGTTTCCTGGGAAATTGGATCAAAAATATAAAATATAATTAGGTCTGCTCATAAACTTAGAAAATTTGATAGCAGGAATAATACAAACAAAGGTCTGAACTGTTGTGCTGAAAAAGAGAAGGGAGGGCAAAGTGGGATGAAAGTAAGTAATCAAAGATTGCTACTGGGAGGAGTAAAAACCAAAATGTTATAAGTAAACAGTTGATTAATGATCAATAGTCTGGGGATTATGTGGGGCTTGGTGAGAAACATGTGTCTGAAGCTGTGTATGTTTAATCTCCAATCCCTCTTGGTTCTCTAGGAAATGGAGAAAGAAATAAAGAATGTATTTCGTAATGGGAACCAGGATGAAGTTCTGAGTGAGGCATTCCGCTTGACCATTACACGCAAAGATATCCAAACTCTAAACCATCTGAACTGGCTCAATGATGAGGTAATCTTGCACCCATTTTTATATTCACGTAGTAAGTGAACATTAAGTGGAAGCCTGTGAACTGAAAGGTTGCTGGTTCTGTTCCCAGTTGGGGCACATGGCTGGGTTGCAGACCAGGTCCCCAGTTGGGGGCATGTGAGAGGTAAACGATCGATGTTTCTCTGGCACATCAATGTTTCTCTCTCTCTCTTTCTCCCTCCTTTCCCCTCTCTCTAAAAATAAATAAAATCTTTTAAAAAGTAAAAAATATATATATAACTAAAGGCATTATCTCACTATTTCTCAAAGTAGATGGCCTGCATCAGAATCGGCTATCACAGGTTCTCAGTTCTGAATAAGTATGAAGCAGTATGATAGAAATATACATTTTTTAAAAGGTGATTTTTATATACTTTGTAGTCTGATTTAACTTAAAGTCTAAGAACCACTGATATACCTTTTTATATATTGACAATTTGGACACTGAGGGAGAGTACATTTATTCATTAGTATTGTCACTGTCTTTATGGCACTTACCCTGCAGTTCACGTGTTCGGAAAAAATACTTTATAGCTGACCAGGTTGTGGCATGGAGGGATTGCCAGGCGGGATTCCACTTCATCTCTATCTCTGCTTGTGCTAGGTCAGTTAGGTTATCAGTTATAAGCTTTCTAAAATAGCCTATTTTTAAAACTACCATTCAAAATGGTAGTTTTCAAAAGATGTTATGGCCCTCGGCTTTTGAGAGTTTTAATTATTTTAAGTAAATTGATTACTTAAACTGATCTATCCTATTCATAATAGCTGTAGGAGCTTGTTTTAGTTTAGAAGGATATTTTCACAGCAAAAGAAGAAAACATTTTGCTTTCTTTCCCTAAGTACCTGCCTCCTTTTTTGGCCCACTAGCAGCATTTCTGCCTGTTATTTTGAGTGCACTCAAGTGTCCCAGCTGTGGAGGATTTTTAGATACTCAGTATAGAAAGCACTAAGTAGTCTAGATGCCTGTATCCTGGTTTTGTATGCTGAGGACCTTCCAAAGACTGGGTTGGCTAAAAAGCCCATATGTGTTTTTTCATAAAATAAAAGGCACTTTTTTTTCACCAGTAACTTTATTGATTTGGATATTTTGAGTATGTCGGCCATCTGTCACATGGTAGAACATTGATTTTTCTTGGTTAATATCTCAATTTGATTGCTATCAACTTCAGCTGGTCTACCTGACATGAAGCACCAACCAGTGAGAAATCTCCAGCATGAAACTTCACAAACCACTTTCGACACTTTTGATCAGTCACAGCACCTTCTCCATACACTGCACAAATCTTTTTTTATGCATTTAAGTTGCATTTTTACCTTTCTTGAAATAATAAAGCATAATATGCTGAAAATGTCGCGTTTTTTCTTCCATCTTCAAAATTAAAATGGCTACGCAAAAATTCACCTATTTTGATAAGTTTTTTTAAAATGCATGCTGATATGACAGCTGTTAAAATACAGTCTAGCAAAATGGTTTCAAATGAAGTTAAAGAAAACTAAGCACTACTAGAGCCATCCTACAGGGAAAAAATGAACTTTTTGGCCACCCCAATAATAATATTGGCTAACATCTATTGGGCACTTACTTCATGTGTTAGGCTCTGTTCTAATGTTTTCTGTTTTCTGTTCATGGAATGGTCACCACAACCCTTGGAGATAGATTCAATAATTTTATCTCTATTTTATAGATGAAGAAAATAGAGATGATAAAATCTCTATTTAATTTTTCTTGTAGAAGGCATAGAAAGATTAAGAAACTTGCAGTCTTACGTGGCTAATAAGTAGCAGAGACAAGACCCAAGCATTGGGTCTTATATACGATATCATGCCGCCTCAGAATCTTAAATTGGATCCTGTTTTAGGATTAGAGGTATGGGTTTGAGAGCCGTATATCATGTCCAGCATGTTGATTTTGTTCTGTGGCCAGTTCGCCTAGCCCTGTTCTCTTTGCCACTCATTAATTTATAAGATACAAATTTTCATCCCTCTGTGAATAATATCTTTGAGCAAGAATAGTAAGGAAGGTATGGTTTGATACTATCTTGCTTTAAGGGAAACCACCCTTTCTTCTTTTGGAATAGTGATATTAGAACATTGGATCAAATAAAAGAAAAAAAGAGCTCTACCGAATCAAGGGGCAAAATGAAAATAAAGGACAGTCAGAAATATCCACCAATTGAGTGTTTTTGATTCGGAGACATTAATCTATGGTGTCCTGCCATTTTTTGCCTACTGCTGCTAAATGGGACAGGGTCAGTTATTCTACAGGAATGCAGCCTGTTTGTTGTAAATTATGCAAAACCTTCTAGGGGGCAGCAATGAGTAGGATATGAGCTGAGTTCTTGCTGTTTACTGTGGCAGCTACCTCAGTAAGATCCCTTACAGAGGCAGCATTCATCAGGACATATTTTCCATTCCCTGAGTCCATCAGAGGTTGGAATTTTAGCAAGCAAAGTTAATGGAAATTACATTATTTAGAAGAGATGAGGCGAAGGAAAGCTTCTTTCTTCTACTTTATCTCTGTCAAGCCTACCCATAACTTATAGGGAGTGCTTGTCTTCTGAGTTCAGAATAATGGTCCCCTTAAAAGCAAGTACCAGTTCACATATCCATGATGATGATGAGAACCATTTTAAAAAGCACCATTTTCAAAGTTTCTTACCTCTCAGGCTTTTAAAGTTATTGCCTGTTAGAAGCTAACATCCCGATGGGGAAATAGTAGGTATCCTTAAGTATTTGTACTCATTTAAAAATACTTATTTCCATCTCTCAATTGTGAACTCAGTCTTTTTTGCAAGTAATTTGCCTTCTCTCTAATTCTGTTCTCCTTCCCTCAATAGATGTTTTCATGAATAAGCAATTCTCTTCTTTTTGTACCTCCTATCAGTTTTATAGGCTGTGTTAAAACTTTCTCCAAAACAAGGTGACTGACAAATTATTCTTACCATTTTAGACAGGGAGTATAAGATCCTAGAAGTGAACGGGATCAGAGTTAGTTTATATGGGAAATAAAACCCAGAAGTTTGTATTTGAGTTGTGTACAGAAATCCATTAGGCTACCCTTTCTCTGGTCTCTTATGTAAAAGAAGAGTAGGCCACAATGCCTGTTCATACAATAGACATTTTTTTCTAATCCTCACCCAAGGATATGTTCATTGATTTTGAGAGAAAGAATGAGAGAGAGAAACATTGATGTAAGAGAGAAGCATTGATCAGTTGCCTCCTGTGTGTGCTTCAACCAGGGATGGAACCTGCAACCTAGATATGTGCCCTGACTGGGAATTGAACCTGTGACATGGTGGTACATCATGAGACAGTGCTCTAAGCAACTGAGCCACCTGATCAAAGCCATACAATAGGCTTTAAAATATGTTTTTATGAATGAGTTTTTGTATGGGTCAATAGTTAAATTCTTCATCATTGCAAAGAACTAGTGATTGACAGGATTGACATTTTATCTTACTATAACGAAAATGAAACATTGCAGCAATGGAATGCGGGTACTGGCTGCCTTGTAAAGAATACAAAAGGAAGGCTGGTAAACATCAGGGACATTGTGGATGGGGGTTTTTCTACAGAGTCTGGTGATTAGTTATTAATGTAAACACCTTATTAAGGGAAGGACAGTAAGGTTAGAGAGGAGGAATGGCTGCAAAAGCAGGTTGAAAGTTATGAAGAAACAAATGGAAATATTTCTAAATGAGTATCAGTACTAGAAATTATTTATTAATTCCTGGAGACTGAATGGATAACTTCTGGAATCCAACTCTAAGATTCTAGGTTAATCATCCTGAGGAGAGAACTGCTTTGGACTTTGTGTTTCTCTTTATGGCCTGACGATTCTGCTGCTTAGAGGGCCCAAAAATTGTTTTAAAAGGGATCAAATTATTTTAGAAATACAGGACATACAGGTAAATGGAACTGACTTCTGCTTCTGGTCATGATAGAATAAATTAGGTTAGATTTACCCTTTCAACTTAACTAGAAAACTAGACCAAACATGAAAACAATAATTTTCAGACATTGGATAACAGTGATCCCTGAGAGGAGGGGGGTGAAAGGGATGAGTCTGTGATTTCCCCACTTTACTGGGGTGGTATATTGAGGGCGGAGAAAGTTTCTTCCCATTTGTATATATTGGGAAGAAACTACCAGAGACCGGGAACTGTGAGGAAAAAGGAATCAGAACAAGCTTCAGAGCTAAAACAGGTGCCAAGAATAATGTTCCAACCAGCACAAATGGAGAAGTCAGAGGGCACCTATTGACTGGAGTCCCCAAAAGAGTATTGCCTCAGAACTGGAGCCAAAGTGGGCCTGGAGTAAAGGCTGCTCTGGACCTATGATAAAAAAACAAAAAACAAACAACTCAAAACTTCCAAGTAACTTAACTATATCACAGAATAAAACCCAACAATATTTAAAGGAATGCAAGAAATTCTGGTAACAAAGTTCAACAACATGAAATTCTCAGTACCCATCATCCAGTCAGAAATTACCAGGCATGCAAAGTGGGAGGAAAATGCAACTTATTACAAGGGGAAAAAATTCACTAGAAATACCTAGAAATGAGAAAATAATAGATTTAACACAAAGAAGATACTAAAACAGATATTATAAACATATTCCATACATTGGGGAAGGTAAGGGAAAATAGACATTATGAGAAGAGAAATAGAAGATATAAAAAAACAAAAAACAAATTGAACTTGTAGAAAAATACAGTACCTGAATTAAAATACACATGGTGTGGAATTAATAGTAGATTAGACACTGCAGAAGAAAAGAAATTAATGAACTTGAAGATAGAGCACAGGAACCATCCAGGTGGAACACCTGGATGCTAAAAGGCGCTAAAGAAAGATGACCGGACTAGAGCATCAGTGAGCTGTGGGACAGGGTCAGGCAATCTAAGCATGTAATTGGAGTCACAGAAGGAAAGGTGTGGTATGAAGGCTGTCACAAGAAATAAACAATGACGGAAGATTTTCCAAATTTGAAAACTTAGTAACAGATCCAAGAAATTCAGCGTACCCCAAGTAGAAAAAACACCACACCAAAATATATAATAATTAAATTGCTGAAAACCAGCAATAAAGAGAAAAATAATAGACTTCTGGTTAAGATGGCAGCATAGGTAAACATGGCTCGCATCCTTGTACAACCACATCAGAATTACAACACAAAAATAGAACAATCATCACTTAGAACCGTCAGAAATCAAGTTGAATGGAAGTCTGACAACTATGGAATTAAAGAAGCCACATCCATCCAGACTGGTAGGAGGGGCGGAGATGCAGAACAGGCTGGTCCCACATCTACATGTCATGGATAACAATTTAGGAGGGATATTTCAGGATCGAGGAGACCCAGCTCCACACCAGTTCCCCCACACTAGGGTTCCAGTACAAAGAAGGTAAGTCCTTGTAACTTCTGGCTGCAAAAACCAGTGGAGATTGAGTGGGTGGAGGAAACTTTTGGAGTCCCAAGCAGTTCCACTTAAAGAACCCACACACAGACTTATATTCACTCCCTCTGAGTTCCAGTGCTGGGTTAGCAGCTTGAAAGGCACCTGTGGCATACAGGGAGGAACTGAAGTGACTGGCATACAGGCAAGAACTGGAGGGCAGCTTTCTCTTAAACAGAGAGGAAGGCAGAGGCTATTGTCTCTTTTCTGAGCCCTCCCCCCACACAGCCACAGAACTGGCAGGTGACTGCCATATCTGAGATGCCATCAACCTGGCTAACACTGCCCTGTCCTGGAGATCCCTTGGGACTCTATCCCACAAAACTTATGGGTCCACCCAAGTTGTTAACTGGGACTTTTCCATATGAATGGCTGCTGTTGGATCATGCTTCACAACTTTCTAACTCCTCTCAAACAACCAACAGCTGGTCTCAGGAAAATCGCAGTCCATGTACCTCATGCTGAGTGTCTCCAGGCCAGGCACTAACAGCAGCCAGTCAAGATTCACAGCTTGGCTTTGCCTGGAAATCTCCAAGCCCAGCACAAGTAGCAGCCTTCTCAGACTGCTTTATAGCTCTGGAAGGATGGCCCCAGGCAGAACACAGGGGCTAGCCTTGGCCTGCACCACCTGGGAAAGGCCAGAGTCTGTGCACACAGTGGACAGCTACAGCCCACATTAGAGCACCACCACCCTGCTGCTGCCCAGCTGATCCTTCCCAACCAGAAGTTGGGTGGCAGTGGTCCCAGCCAGTCCTTGCAGTTGGCTGGTCTAGGTAAATCCCTCCCGTTGACCTGCCAACAGCAAAAAGGCTTAACTACAAGAGGAGGGGGTACTCAGCCCACACAAAGGGCATGCCTCAAGTACCCAGCTTGGGTGATGGAGGAGGCTATGCCACTGGACCCTGCAACACACCTATTACATTAGGCCACTCCGTTAAAACAGGGAGTCACAGCAGCCTACCTAATACGTAGAAACAAACACAAAGGAGGCTGCCAAAATGAGGATATGAAGAAACATGGCCTAAATGAAAGAACAGACTAAAACTCTAGAAAAAGAACTAAACAAATGGGAGATAAGCAATCAGATGCAAAGTTCAGAACACTATCTATAAGGATGCTTAAGGCACTTAATGAGGACTGCAGCAGCATAAAAATGATCCCAGTCAGAAACAAAGGATACACTAACTGAAATAAAGACCAATTTACAGGGAAACAACAGTAGAGTGGATGAAGCTGAGAATCAAATCAATGTTTTGGAACATGAAGCAGAAACATCAGTCAGAACAAGAAGAAAAAAGAATCCCCTTCCCGCCCCAAGAAATGAGGATAGTGTAAGCAGCCTGTGGGACTACTTTAAGAGGTCCAACATTCGCATCATAGGGGTACCAGAAAGAAAAGAGAAAGAGCAAGAAATTGGAAATTCTACTTGAAAAAATAATGAAAGAAAACTTCTCATATTTGGTGAAGAACATAGACATGCAAGTCCATGAAGCACAGAGAGTCCCAAACCAGATAGGTACAAAGAGGCCCACTCCCAGACACACCATAATGAAAATGCCAAAGGTTAAAGATAGAAAATCTTAAAAGCAGCAAGAGAAAAGCAGTTACAGGGGAGTTCTGGTAAGACTGTCAGCTGATTTCTCAAAAGAAACTTTGCAGGCTAGAAGTGATTGGCAAGAAATATTCAAAATCATGAAAAGCAAGAACCTACAACCAAGATTGTTCTACCTAGCAAACCTATCATTTAGAATTGAAGAGCAGATAAAGAGCTTCCCAGATAAGAAAAGACTAAAGGAGTTCATCATCATCAAACCATTATTACATAAAATGTTAAAGGGACTTATTTAAGCAAAAGAAGATCAAAACTATAATAAAATGGCAAAAAGTACATATCAGCAATTGAATCTAAAAAACAAACTAAGCAAACAAGAAGAGCAGTGACAGGATCATGGACACAGAGAACATTTGATGGTTGCCAGATGGTAGGGGGTATGGAGAAATGGGTAAAGAGGTGAGGGGATTAAGGAGTACAAATAGGTAGTTACAGATAGCCATGAGGATATAAAGTACAGCATAGGGAACTGAGTAGCCAAAGGGCCTATACACGTGATCCAAGGGCATGAACAGTGGTGTGGGGATTGCCTGAGTGGGGGTTGCTGGTGGAGGGGGGTGAAGGGAGGAAAATTGGGACAACTGTAGTAGCATAATTTAAAATATATAATTTTAAAAAGATAAAAATAATAAAAGCAACTAGAGGAAAATAGAGTATTAATATACAGAGGGACAAAGACCTTTATGAAACATGTAAGCCAGAAAACAATGTAGTTGCATCTTTAAGGTACTGAAGGAATTTTTAAGGAACTTGGCAACCTGGACTTTATACCCAGCAAATATCTTGCAAAAAGAAGGCTATACTGTTCAAACAAACAAATGCTGAGATAATTGATCTCCAGCAGATCTGTACCATTAGAAATATTAAAGGATGTTCTTCAGGCAGAAGGAAAACAAGTAGAAAATTTAATTTATACAAAGGAATGAAGAACAGTGGAAATGCTTTCAGTTTTTAGTATCTCTGAAAGACATTTGATTAGTTACATGCAGAATTAAGGTGCTGTGGGGTTCATACCATGAAGGTGGTTTCCAAAATGCAAAAGCATTAGACTTTTAAACTCTGTTGGAATACTGTATTTCTAACTTTACTGGTTGGGGAAAAGACATGAGGAAAAGACTTGTAACACATATGGGTGCAGAAGGAATTAAGATAGAATCTACAGCCCAGGCTGGTGTAGCTCAGTGGATTGATCGCAGGCCTGTGAACCAGACAACCTCGGTTTGATTCCCAGTGAGGGCACATGCCTGGGTTGCGGACCAGTTCCCAGCAGGGGACGCACTAGAAGCAACCATACATTGATGTTTCTCTCCCTCTCTCCTTCTCTTCTCCTCTAAAGATAAATAAATAAAATCTTTTTAAAAAGGTAGAATCTACATAGCAGACCATAATGACATGAATGACACAGCTACAGGAAGACTAGCTGCCTATTTTGTAAAGTCTCATCTTTGAAAGAAAAGAGATGTCTTAGCTATTAAGCTTAGCTATACAGCTAATTCATAGTAGCCTTGTATATAGAGAAAATTCTTTCTAGATAGTAGAGAAGTAAGAAGGCTGTAGAAGGGATGTACGTATCTGTCCAGAAGGTATCTAGCCATGTACAATGAAAAAATAGAGGCATTTATTGAAGAAGATATAAGAAACATTGTACATAAGACAATGACTCCTCAGTCCCTGTCAAAGTAGGCACCTTGGGACCTCACATCGTTCTCCTAGTAGCCATCTACTGCCCTATTGTATTTTCCTGCATCTCGTTGATGGTCTGAAGTCTCTTCCCTTTCAAAGGTGATTTTAGTTTTGGGAAAAGCCAGAAGTCACAGGGTACTATATCTGGGCTGTAGGTGGGCTGAGTCACCCGGGTGATTTGATGTTTCACCAAAACACTGCAGGAGACATGGTGCATGAATGGGCATGTTGTCGTGCTGAAGCTGCCAATCACCAGTTGCCCATAGATGTGGCTGTCTGAAACATGGGAATAGTTTCAGTGGAGAATTGTTCAAGCTTAATGCAAATTTTGATACAGTTTTGTTGCTCTATTCCCTCAGTCATTTTGAATTCAACAGCCACACAGTACGTATGCTCACTCAGCAGCGTATTCTGCTCCCACTGACTAGTACAGTGAAATAGTCATTGTTCACACATGTGCATTCCAGTCTACTTCTTGGCTGCCAGGTTACATCAATGTCATGCAAACCATTCTCGTTATATAAATAATGGCTGGACTTTTTCCAGACAGGCTTCATATGTCAAGGTCACCTGATTTTTACTGAAGAATCAGGGTCTAGAATCAGAGCACATAACTCTTTGTCTAGCATTCTGACTTTCAGAACATAAATCTTTGATGGAACTGGGGAATTGGTAGTTCTCATAGCTTTCTAATTGTTTCCAAGAAAAAGGGAAATTTAAGTGATATTTAGTAAAGAGAGGAAACAGCTTGCAAAACATTAAGTCCATCGAGACAAACCTAACACAGGAAATAAATTTTCCTTAGGGAATAAAAACTCAGACAAAGTTTTTATTCCTTAGGGGATAAAAACTCAGTTTTTTCCCTTCTTATGCAAACTTCTTATTGCATAAGAAGGGAAAAGACTAGGCAAAATGAGATAACTTAGTTAAGGAAATATGTTGGGTCTACCATATGCTGTGTGCTCTTTCTTGTGCAAAAAAATGATCAGAATGGAAGTTTTATTATTTCTAATGTGAGTCGTTGGCAGATTCCACATCATTAAAGTGTTTCTTAATAGAACTAGTTCTTTTAATTAACCAGGGATTTATGTGGGATAACACAGAATTGTAATTAACAGCTGTCATGACTCCATAAAAATAGATATTACCTGTCTTTCTCTAAAACTTTATCAGTAATTCTAATAATTTTTGCTTAAATCTGCATGTGAAAAAAATTCCACGTCCGCAGAGAGTGATGCAATGCACATTACTTTCCTGAAGTCGCTGTTTTGGTTTTTATAATATTATTAGGTTAAATCTTAGAAGTGAATGACTGTCTGGCTCATGATATTCACGTGCTGCTGCTTGGTTATTCTTTTGGGCTTTGTGGTTGGCTAGGATAGATTTAATTTAAACATCAGAACGGAAGATCAAAGTAAAAAGTCTAAAGAGGTAAAATAGGGAAAACAGCTTTTCCCTAAAATTACATTGGTTTCTGCTCAGGAGTACCATCATGCCCAAGATTCCGAGAACATTTTTTTCCTAAGCCAATTAGTGTGGTTCAGAATGTAAAATTGGGAAGGGTTAAAAATGAAGACCACTAAGTGAGATGTTTTACTTCTAAATGCATGAGGAAACAATGGCTTGGTTGGTTTACTGGGCAAGAAGGAAGATACAAATAGTAGTGGCCATTTATGTCATTGTGGTAACATACAGGAAAAGGATTGAATCCTTAGTTTGAAAACATTGTAGGCTTTTCATTTAAAGAGAAGCTTTGTTTCAGCTTTGGCCTGGCAGCTCTTCAAATAAAATTACAAAGGAATAAGACACTATAAACAGCCGTCCTGCTCTGAAACAGGGCTGCATAGACAAGCAGGCGCTCATGGCCAAGGCTGTGAAAGCAGCAGGAAGGGCAGCTCCTTAGGCACCAGGAGCCGCAGCGAGCAAACAGTCAAGTGTGGGTCCCAGAGAGTGACAAGTGGACTAACAGCCGTGGTCATGCTCAGGTACTGATCTATTGGCTGGTGTGCTACTTTTAGCTCCCTATTTCCAAGGGAGCTCAAAATCTTCTTGAGCTGAGAGAGTCTTGTGTGCAGAAGGGCTCTAGCCGCGGGAGGGCAGGGACCCTTGCCTTCATAAAATACAGGCAAACGCTGACACATCACTGCTTGTTTTTCATCTTAAGCACTGTGATCCCTTCTCTTGTTTCTTTTTCCTTCATCTTCAGCCCTCCTCAGTGAGATGACATGTAGGATTCTTTTTGTTCTCTAATTCCTAGCCTTTTGGGAGGGGGGGATAAAATTGTGTCTTGGCTGAACTAGGGCAATTTTCCTCGTTTGGACAGAGTAGTAGTTAAATAACCAAGGAGAGAAACTTGGATCTGAATTCTGCCTCAGATGTCAGATTATACATTCTCAGCTAATGGGAGGGAACATTGAGGCCACCACACTCCCTCCTACTGGGATACAGGGGAAATGAAAAAAAAACCCACATTACTTCTTAGAGCTAATTAATAAGCTGACTTTGGAGGAGTCCATTTGCCTCTCTGTGGAGAAACGTTGGTTGGAGGCAGGGCTAATGCAATGGAAGAAAGGCTTCTTATTGGCATGCTGACTGCTAAGTCTCTGTTTCTCTTCGCTTGGGTTGGTCTTTAGCTTTATAGTCAGCTCTTTGAAAATTAAAAATAAAAATAAACCAAACAAGTCTGGCTAAGTCTATCTAAACTTCATTGGTCTGAGAACTCTTTCCTTCTGGAAATTGGGCTAGTCATGTGTAGATGGTATTCATTTATGTCATCCTTTTCTATTGCAGAGTAGTTATCCCAAAGGTCATAATCACTTTTATGGGCACCTGGGGAAGAGGTATCTTTGTGGCTATCATGTGCTTGACTGTCCTTTCCCTCCCTGATTCCTTCCACCTTTCCCTTGTGTCCTTACTGCCTGTTAAAATATATAACTAGTCTGCCCCATGGAAGGTTTGGCTTCGAGTGACTGGCGGGTATCTGCCTGTTCACTTCACCCCTTGGATCGAAGGGTTAGGCTCATAATGTGGCTAATATTGTGAGGTGGATAGAATACCAGAGGACTCAATGGCCTTGCTGACTTTCTCTCACTGCGTAATGTAGTTTACAGCCTAGAAATGTTAGCTTGCTGGGCAGACCTTCCTGTCGTCCCAGCTGCCTTCATTCCTAGAAGTATTAGCACCATTATCCTTAGGGGCAGAGTGAGATTGGAAACTAGATCGAGAAATCCGTAATCCTGATTGTGTCTTGATCATTATCATTATTTGAAATAACTGAGTTGTAGTTATCTATGATGCATCACACTAGACAGAGAATTAACCAAAATCTGAGTCCTGGCCCTGCTGGGCCTGTTGCTCAGTCTTCAGAGATGTAGACAGAACAGTGTCTGTCTTCAGCCCTAGCCTCCCCTCCCCACCTTGTTCTGCCTCATGGCAAGTGTGGTTTCCCTGCAGCTGCCTAGGCATCCCCATCTATAGGCCCTTTCTCTAGTCTAGACCATACTCTGGTGTGTTCCTGGCAGTGGTCCCTGCTGCCTGCCGGGTATGTAGTTGCCTACTGTTGGGCAGTAGCTCATTGCTCTGGCATCCTAATGTGTAAATATTTGTCAAAGGCCGGGGGCATTTTCCCATTCCCCAAAAAGCATTCTGAAAAATGTGCCTGTTTTCTTAGTCATATTTCCAAGCTGTGGATCAGTTAGCCCATTCATTCCTTGCAGTTGACAGACACTGGCCTGGCCTCATCTGACCACATAAAGTAAGGATGCAGTAACTTCCGGCCCAGTAACTTTCATACCTTAGCACCAAGGAGCCCTGGACCTAAAGGAACCATAGACAGCATAGTCACTATTGGAGAACACATTGCTTTATTAACAGGAAAAAGTCACTTACCTCCTAGATCAAGCATTTTAATTTCTTTCACTTACACTTAACATTGAAGTCATAAATGGAATCAACAAAAATGAGAAGGCTAACTGTATAGATTCTGGGGATAATTTTAATCTTCATGTCTGTGACTTTACTTTCAGGTCTCATGTTATATATGTTTTTGTACTGCATTCAACGTGCCTCTATAAAAGGTGACATTGCTGAGCTACTGTCAGTTATAGGTATTTTGTCCAGTATAATTGATAACTTACCCTGTCACTCAAGTCTGCTTGAAACCAAAGCAATTTGCATCATAAGAGAGCTTGCTTATTGGGCTAAAAGGCAGTCTTTAGCATCAAAGCAAAGTTTTCTATCTTTTGGTGAAACCAGGTGAGCCACATATAAAAACTGAATTCTTGGTTTTAGTCCTTTAAGACAAAAACTGTAACTAATCTCAAGATTTATTTAAATTGCTCACAAAGCCCTGGCTGGTGTAGCTCAGTGGATTGAGCGCATGCCTGCGAACCACACGATGGCGGTTTGATTCCCAGTCAGGGCACATGCCTGGGTTGCAGGCCAGTTCCCAGCAGGGGACTCATGAGAGGCAATCATACATCAATATTCCTGTCCTTCTCTCCTTCCCTTCCCCTCTAAAAATAAATAAATAAAATCTTAAAAAATAAATAAATAAATTGCTCACAAAGTCCCAGAAGGTTAAAGTAACTACTAATGTACTTTATTAAATTGCTTATCCTCCTTCATTTATTTTCCTCTAAGTCTCACCTCCAGGTATCTCTTCCTCCTTGTTTTGCAGTCTTTTAAACTAATCCTCAGTCTTCTGGCCAGTATCTGTATGCCTAGCCTGTTATAAATATCATCTTTGCTTTTTGTTTTCACTAGTTACAACCATCTCAATCCTTCTTCCTTCTAGTCAGAATTTGATATAGGGACATGAGGCTATTGGGTGTTACAGTCTGAATTGAATGATTAAGAAACAGTGGCATATGCTGTACAATATAGCAACTGCTTTTCTTTCATATAACACAACTATTGTGAAAGACCTGCATGTCTATTTTAATGCATATAATTTCTTTCCACAGATCATCAATTTCTACATGAACATGCTGATGGAGCGGAGTAAAGAGAAGGGATTGCCAAGTGTACATGCATTTAATACTTTTTTTTTCACTAAGTTAAAAACAGCTGGTTACCAGGCTGTGAAACGCTGGACAAAGAAAGTGGATGTATTTTCTGTTGACATTCTGTTGGTGCCCATTCACCTGGGAGTGCACTGGTGTCTTGCTGTGAGTGCTCTTTTGTTTTTGGTGAAATTTAAAAGAAATTTGTGTGATTATAGAATACACAGAGTAGTATTAGTTCTACATCTTCACTTGGTGATTGAAAGAAGAGTAGGGTTTGCTTGGCTAAAAATCAGATGGATCAATACTTAGAACTTTTAAGAAAGCTGTGGAATTTCCTTTTCTGGAAATATTTTAAAAGGACTTACAAGTCTAAGGAGCCTCAGGTAAAGCATGGGGAGAAAACATGACTTGTTTTTACACTGCCATCCTCTCTATTATGCAGAGCAAGTCAATAATTCCTCTACTGGATCTGTCTTTTCAGGCTCTCTGTTCTGTCTTTTAAAACCCACATGTGTCTTCAAGGTATTTCTCTAAACAAAAACAGTTCCCTCCTTTAGAGGGATTTCTACAGAGGACTTTTTAGTCGGATCCCTTATTTCTCTCACTTCTACTTAGATGATGCTTGGCAATTTTGGAATTATTTTTAAGAACATCAATAAACTACAAGGCAGGAGAATCAAAATAAAACTTTAGCTCAATTTATCAACACTTGCATAAAAAGTGACTTCTATTTATTTATTTATTTATTTATTTAGAGGGGAAGGGAAGGAGAAAGAGAGGGAGAGAAACATCAAGGTGCGATTGCTTCTCACATGGCCCCCACTGGGTCATGGCCCACAGCCCAGGCATGTGCCCTGACTGGGAATCAAACTGCGATCCTTTGGTTCGCAGCACTTGCTCAATCCACCGAGCTACACCAGCCAGGGCAAAAAGTGACTTCTTAATGATGCTGTCAATTCAGATCATCTGACTATTAATTACTTTCTCCCTAATCATGACTTTCCTTGCATACTTAGTAACTTAATATTTTTTATGACTCTGAGAACACGGATATGTTAGCTTAAAGTATTAGTGAAAGTATAAGCATTGTTTCACAGACTATTGTGAATTACATTTTGAGAAGCATAAAGCCAAAGGAAATTCTCCAGGTGAATAAACAGCACCCAGAATCTGTTACTATGTTTCTGAAGCTGTGGAAATAATCTCAGTCAATTTACATTCTTTGGAGAACATGTTGTGTCTTCACTGTTGCCCGCATTGTAGGTGGGTACCCTGAATACAGAAAAAGGTGTCAGGGCAATTAATGGGGCCACCAGCTGATGAGCCCCCACTATAGTTCTATGTAAATAACTCCCCTGTCCGCTGTCTTCTGCAGAGTAAGCATGGCATGATGCAAAGTATCAATCAAACTTGTCACGATTTCACAGGCAACCTGGCAAAAGAATTCAGGGAAGGGAAAAGCTGAGAAACCAGTCTTCTTCATGTCATCAGCAGAGTTTGTTTGTTTGTTTGTTTGTATTCCTAGGTTGTAGACTTTAGAAAGAAGAATATCACGTATTACGACTCTATGGGTGGCATAAACAACGAAGCCTGCAGGATCCTCTTGTAAGTAAGGAATTGAGGACAGAAGAGTTTAGTGTCGGTGTGTAGTGTTTTCCAGCTGTTGAACTCAGCTCTTTTGTGCCTTCAGTGGACTGACTAATAAAGGAGATTTTCATGTTAAGTAAGACTGGATATTTTATGTCTAAGTAAGTAAAGTTTAACAATAATACCAAATAGTCCTGGCTGGTGTAGCTCAGTGGGTTGAGTGCGGGCTGGTGAACCAGAATAATAATACCAAATATATGCCATAATGCGAACAATTACTGTCCTAGTGCACTAAAATACAATGGGTATAAACATATCAATATAGAAACCACTTAGAAGTCATCTAACCCAACTTACTAATTTTTCAAATGAAGATACCAAGACCCATGGAGTAATTTTGATTTGCCTAGGTCCTATTAGTTAATGGCTTAACTGCGAACCAGAATGCAAATCTCTTTATACCCCATGTGTTTCTCTTCCCAAAATGCTTATTCCTCACTGTGTCACACTGGTGGGTGGATTCCAGAATGGTAAGAGGCTCGCACTTAAGAAGAGCGCAATATGAGGCATGTACTCTATGCCTCCAAATTGTTAACTTGGATCGCATTTTTGCACAGGAGACTCAAGACTAAAAATAGTAAACAAGTAGTTCAGTATTATTAGAGGAACATTCTTCTTCCATTAGATTGATTTCTAAAGGACCATATAGACCAAGGGAAGGAATGAAAACTCATTCTTTGGGAGGAACAGTAGGTAGAAGGAACCTGGGTGTCAGAGGCAGAGACCATGTGTCTCTTGGGTTGACCTATGGTGGTCATGAGCTGCAAATGTTCTGAAGAGGCCCAGCAGTGTATGGATACCCCACCCAGCATTGTATGCTCTTTTCCTCGGAAGCGCCTATGAAAACTCCTAAGGATTGTCAGGGCCACTCTTTGGGTGGCAGTGGTCGTCAGAGGTCTCCACAGCTCAGCTCATTCTCTCCCAATATCTTTAGGCAATACCTAAAGCAAGAAAGCATTGACAAGAAAAGGAAAGAGTTTGACACCAATGGCTGGCAGCTCTTCAGCAAGAAAAGCCAGGTACATTTTACCTTGATGAGAATAAAATTACTGACATTAGGGTAGTTGGCAAAAAGGGATTTAACTGCTTGATTCCCAGGGACCTTCTCTATCTTAGTGTCTAGCCTGACTTTGGCTTGGCTTGATTCCTTGGGGAAGATAGAATAAGCTGTGGAAAAATTGGTTGTGTGTTTTTTATGTAAAGCTAGATTTTCTAAATGCCCAGCTATGTTGCTAAGCATTTCACTCCTGTGAGACATGTTTGCTGATTGCTTGGCCTTTGTAGGAGGGAGCAGCTTTTACACCCTTAGGTGCCATGGAAGTCTAAGGTAGTTTCCTGTGCAGTTAAGGTGAAGTACACAGGCATAATCTAAGAAGCTGTGTTTTTTCTCTGAGCCTGTGCTGTTCTAAGTGGGAAATGAGGGAAAAATTCTTCAAATTTTTCATTTCTTCAAAATTCAGAGAAACCTGTAAAATCTGTATTCTTTGGTTCTTATTTATAATCTAATAAGAAGGAAGGAACCTTGGGAAGATGTCATCGTTTCGTTGTTTTGGTCTTTCAGGAAATTCCGCAGCAGATGAATGGAAGTGATTGTGGGATGTTCGCCTGCAAATACGCTGACTGCATTACCAAAGACAGACCGATCAACTTCACACAGGTGGGCTGAGGCTTCAGGAGGGAGGGGCTCTGTGCCTACCCTGTCTCCAGGTGCTTGGTAGGGGTTTTTCTCTCCACTTGGCTCTGCTTAGGGAGCTCTGCTTTGTCCTATGTCTTGTAACACTGGTGGTTTCCGCCTGCCACATCACAAGAAAAAGAAGGATAATAATAGGGCATGTCCTGGGTTCCCGTATATCACATGTTGAAGTCAAGGAGTCCTGGTCCATAGCAGAGCCTTCTTCTCTGCCTATCACACCCTGTGAGAAACAGAGAACTGGAACCAGAGCACATTTTCTTCAGTCTTCCTTTATTTGGTTAGCAGTCAGGTTTTGGTAGCCTTAACTAATTCTTTACTTCTGTTTGAATGTAATGGCTTTACTGGATTTTTCCACCATAGCCCTTGGGTGGAACTGACTCTTGCAGTTTCCATAACTCTTCCTCTAAAAAGTGACTCTTAGATTTCAGGCCTCAGATCTTATATCATCTTACGATTTCATCATCTTATGATTCGTAGAGGACTTGACAGACATTCTCAGAATTCTTGGAGACATTTTGGTATAGCCTGGAAATGCCTGGCAATGCCCAGTAAAACTTCTAAGGCCACAACAGTGGACTTAGAAAAGAGCAGTAGAGATGGCAATAGAAAAAAGCAATGGAAAGGGAAAAAAGCACACATAATCAGGATTGAGAAATTTGAAAGACCAGAAATACAACTGAGACTCTATTAGTTGAAAACCTCAAGGAGGAAAGGAGTATGGGGAAAGGAATATTGGGTCTGGACAAAAGAAATGAAAAATATGCCCTGGCTGGTGTAGCTCAGTGAAATGAGTGCCGACCTGCAAACCAAAGAGTCGCTGGTTTGGTTCCCAGTCAGGGCACATGGCTGGGTTGCGGGCCAGGTCTCCTGTGGGGGAGTGCATGAGAGGCAACCATACATTGATGTTTTTCTCCTCTCTTTCTCCCACCCTACCCCTCTCTAAAAAAATAAATAAATAAAATCTTTTTTAAAAAGAAAGAAAATTAAGGGTGTCTCTGTGTCCCTACAGCAACACATGCCATACTTCCGGAAGCGGATGGTCTGGGAGATCCTCCACCGGAAGCTCTTGTGAAGACTGTCTCAGCAGACATTGACATTGTAGGGGACCTGCTCTTTGTTGTCTGCAGCCAGAGACGGTGGAAACAGCTGCTCCCAACCCTCTGTTCTTGTAAAGCCCTTGATCCTGGACCAGGCCCTGGCGAGATGCATTCACAAGCACATCTGCCTTTCCTTTTGTATCTCAGATACTATTTTTGCAAGAAACTTCGGTGCTGTGAAAGGGGTGAAGGACATCCCTAAGCTGAAGAGAGAGACTGCTTTTCACTTCTTCAGTTCTGCCATCTTGTTTTCAAAGGGCACCAGCCTCACTCAGTCCCTAATTTAGGGGGCTGAGAGAAGCTTGGAAGGACTCTTGGTTTCATATAAAACTCTTGTTGTTAGGCCTTACTAAGGTTGCAAAAGGGCATGGGCAAAAAAGTTAGGGATAAAAACCACCAGCATACACACGCACACATACACACATACATGATTTGCAAGGTGTTTTGTCAGGAAAGTGACTGTAAACTGGACTTTGGGGCACATGCACAAGTCCCCCTTCTAGGACTTTTCCTATTTATATGCCCCTTGGTGAAATCTATCTGCTTCTAGAAAAGGCTGTTTTATCATCTGTAGTTTCCTCCCATCTTGAGGCACAACATATGAGCCCTGGGTGGACCCCAAAGTCCCAGGCAGTCCTTTCTTTAAAAGCAGGGGTTTGCATGTGCTCACAACACATGATATGGGGAAGACCCACCCAGGGAGCGGTTTAGTGGAGCAACAAGGCACCACTTTCACTGCCACCAACTTCTGACCAAGAAGAAGGACCTCAGTCTTTAGCATAAAATTCCAGCATCGGATGAATGCAAGTCTAGTTTGGTCTGTGGCTAGTTAGTTTAAATATGTTTCTAACCACAGAGAATTTAATATATATATATATTTCACAGGGATTTTTTTTAAGGCTGAATGTGTTCACCATTTCAGCCTGTAGACTTATTTTCAATTTCCAAATTTAGCTCTAGCACGCACAGATTCCAGCCCCTGTGTGCAGGGTGTTGGGGACTTCCTAACAGAATATTTTGGGACCTGGGTGAACTTTGGCTTAGGGATAAAGGTTACAGAGGGAGGTGAGATTTTCAACTGGAAAAACGGGTGGAATTTGGACCGATCAACTTGAGATTAAAAAACTGCTATTCCTTTTGTTCTTTTTAAGCATCTCCCCCACCCTCTGAGCGTTCCTCAGGCTAGATAGTGAAACGATCCAATGCCAGTGTCATTTTTGTACTTCAGTTCCAAAGTAGGAACATTTTATACTTTTTTCTGTATTGTAATAGGTAGTTTTGTATGAAATCTTTTCTCCTCTTCCCTTGTACCCCATCTCTTCAGCATCGTGCTTTCTCCCTGGGCTCATTTGAAAATTTTACTCTGTTTTATACCAAGCTGTTTAGTACATTTTTCTATGTTTTACCACAGGTTACAGTTTGAAAAGAAAACTATTTTTTTTAATATTCCATTGTTAACGATGTTCCTGTTGCCACTCCAGCAACTAGATGTCCTGCTCTGTTCATAACTGCCTGCCTTGGGGGGAACCACCTTCTGTTGGTTTTCTTTCTGTTTTTAAATTTTATTTTATTTTATTTTATTTTATTTTTATTTTTTGGTGTTTTCTATAGGAAATAAATAGCTTCCTATATATGAGTTGCTGGGACCTTTCAGATTCACTTTTAAGAAGCAATGAATGATATTCAGCCTCATTGTAGGATGCCTGAACATTGACTCCCGGTACTTAATGTATTTAAGTGACAGCTTGAAAGGTGATAATATGGTATATTTTGGACTATGAATCAAATGATCTGAGTTGTTCAGGCTCTCGCTGTTATCTGAGGGACTCAGGACCACGTAGTGTTCTGTATTTATTGTTTGTTAGTTTAGATAACATCTGTTTTACCTCCCTCACAGATGTTTTGTACAGACCAAAGCAACAAATATTATTGCCATGTATAGCAGAAAATGAAACCTGCAACAAAAGCACTTTGAAAAATACGTAAGGAGTTGTTGAGCCTGTCTGACCCGTGCAGTTTTTACACAGGCAGGAGTCAGTGATCCTGAGACCACCCTTCATTCATAGTGGGAGCGAGCCACACTGGGACCTATGTTGTAGCCTAGGTGGCTCAGAGGGGCCCAGGTACGCTTTGTTGGAGCAGGCCATTCTTTCTAGAGGGCTAGCCAACAAGGGCAGGACTAGCACCTGGACATTTAGTTTCACCTTCATTTAAGGGTGGGCTTTGATGACAGGGGCCAGGGGCCGAGAAGACATTCCTGTATTCCCTGGCCAAGGGCATGTTTCCAGTATCTTGTTGAGGCTGCTTTAAAGTACATAAGCCTATTGCTTTCCTTCTCACATATTTTACTCTCTCCCCTGTGCTCAGTGCTCAGTGCTCATAGTCACCTACCCTAAAAAATGAGTACTTGAGGGATGAGATGCCCTAGATGCCAGGTGCAGAACCTTCACCAGAAATCGTAGCCCAGGAGTCACTCCGGGCCCTGTACAGGGAAAGTCAGACCACCCCTGCCCGTTGGAAAGAATGCGGTCTGAGGCACGGAGGTTCACTCCACCCCAGTTGTCTGGGACCCGCTATTGGTCCTGGGAGTCCTGTTTAGGGTAGAATGTAAGTACTTCTTCCTCCTCAAGCCTGGGGACTGTATAAATGGACTTTTCTATATATGAAGTGCTTCATATTTCTTTGTAATAGCAACTTCTCTTTTCTTCAGCCCCTGTAATCACACTGTCCCCAGCAGTATTAGCCCGCAGATTCAGTGACCTTGGGGTAGAAACATTATCTGAGAGACCACTTCCAGCAGGACCATAGCCTGTCCATCACCACCTGGTTTCACAGGCCCATAAAAGGCTCTGGTGGGTAGAGAGGGAGAGGGTTTGTGTAGGAGTCCCAGCGTTTCTAATGTCTTAGCCTCTGGTCTTCTGCTGTCCCTTCAGCTCTCAAATAATCTTGCCAGATTGAGAGAGATGACTGACACCTGGGCCTTGTCTTCTCCCTTGCTGCCCCTGGATGGGCCAAGGTGAAGTGGTATCTGATGCTTTCACCCGGCGACTTCACATACCCAAGAGAGTTGGAAAAGGAGGTGAAAGGGTGTGGGGCCCTGTTGACTCAAACGGGTACATGCTGAGCTCATGACACAGTTGTCCTATATCCCTAGAACAGTCTATCAGGAGCTTCAAATTCATCCTAAAATTTTGGAAGAGATAAGTAAGGCTCATCCCAATTCCTTACAGTCCAGGGCCTTATTTCACCTGTGCTGAATCCTAACATCAACTCTATTAAAGAGCCTATAACACTATTCCCAGCTTTGGAGGTGGGGAAGGACATAAAGATGGGGGGGTCATGCTGGTCAACCACCAAGATAAGGAAGAGTTTGCACTTGTATTCCCTGGGGGTTAGAAAAGAGAAACGAGGGTACTTTGAGCTAGAAGATAAACCTGGAAGAAATATCAGTGTGAGCTGCCTCTCTGGCCTGTTAGGAATAGGGTGGGGACAATCCCAGCTGTGAGATTGGGATTGGGCCAGATGTCTAGGGTCTTGTCAAAGTCTAAGATTCTGAAATGTTAGAGCTATGATGCTACTTGGAATACAACTCAGTCAAGACAGACAATCAAAGTTAAAGTTTAGGGCCAATGTTATCATCAGCTTAGTCTTAACAGTTAAGGCCCAGGTCAGTCTTACCTAAATGGGACAGATCATCACTGCTAACTTTATTCTCAGCTGAGGAGTAGCTACCCACTGCTTGGCTCCTGAAGACCATCCTGCCACCCTCTGCAGAGCACAAGTGCTGGGAGGGAGCGGTGCGTGCCCAAGAGCACAGCCTTCATTCTGCTGGGCACCCTCATTCAGTTAATTACTCTTCCTTTCACACTCACCCAAACCCCATCTCTTTGAAGCCCCCTTGATCACATTAACTTAACATCTCTTATCTGGACATCTGCGTGCGACCCTTATAACATGAAAGCAGTGTAACACCACGTGGCACTTGTACTATACTCTGCATTTTACATCAGGAATGGACCGAGACAGTCACCACTGGGGGCAGGTTGGAGATCTGGTGCTTCCTTCCCAAGCCAGGAGTGGAAGCTGTCTCTCTGGCCTGCCAGGGAGGAGTTGGGGGAAACTCAACTCAGCGTTTATTTAGAAAGACAGTATTGCGGGACTTGGGGGAAGAAGGACCACTCACGCGTGAGGCGGCGCTGCCTTTGTGGACCCCAACAGTTCATCTCTGGCCCCAAATCTAATGCCCTGCTCTGCCTCCAGCAAAAGCTCCTTGTCCAGCCATTCAGCGTGCCAGTTGGAGGCCTCAGCCTCTATCCCAAGGGGCTAATGAAGTATTTTTTCCTAACCTCGCGTATTCCTGTTATATACAGTGTTCCCGATCTTTTTAACTTACAGTGATACTGTACATCACATATACATTGAGATTGTGGGTCCCTCTGTCTGCCTTGTCCTTTAAGTGGACTGTTGTACAGGCTTCTTGGACCGAGTCTGTTAGCCAGAGCTAAGTTCCTGGAGGACATTTGCCTTGTACCCCTAGCCTCTTACGCTAGGTTTAAGCATGTTAATGAACATGTGTTTAAGCACCGACCTTAGGGACCCTGAAGGGTGGAATGAAGAGATGATTTGACCAAGGAAATAAAAGCCTCAAGGACCTCGTAGTCTTTGGGAGGCCAGGAAGACACCAAACTATTTATCGAGAAGCAGACTCAGGCACGTGGTCCACTGTGAAGCTGGATGAGGGTGGTGGAGCAGAGGTGGAGACAAGTTTGGGATGATGTGGGCTTTGTCTGCCAATGTGTGTGTATGTGTGCGTGTGTGTGACTCCCTGGTTTTTAAAAGGTGATTTATTTAAAATAAATTCTGTGGATTTTGCTTTCTGCTTTGACTGGAAACTCCCTGGTAAAAAAGACTCGATGGTGTTTGTCTCTCTAAGACTGTCTCTCTGTCTCTTTGACTGTTTGCTCTGTCCCTGCCTGTGTCTGTGTCTCCTGATCCAAGCTGAACCAGTGATTGGACCCTCAGTGTGGTCTGGATTCCTGAGTCCACCCCTTAACCAGGAGTCTGAATACTGTTCATTCATTCATTTCATTCCACATACCTGGAATTGAATCCTAAACGCAAATAGCATGCAAATCTGTGGCTCTCTGGCGCTTTTTAAAATTGGGTCTGTCTGTGGAGCTGGCCAGAGAGCCCTCCTGAGCCAAGCACACTAGTCAAAACTAAACCCACCCTGCTCACAGCATCCCTTGTCTCCTTGCCCCTGTCCTGTACCCCTTCTTACAATCCCACCTCAAAGAAATGCTCCCTCTGCTCTACCTGTAGAGCTGCACTCCAAAGAATAAGTCATAAGAAAGCACCAACTTCTGAAAAGTCTCCCAACTAAGCTGGTGAAACGGTTTTATCTGTGGTAAGAAGAGTTCCTTGTAGTCTCCAGGACATCCTTGAGTTCTAACATTTTTCTAGGCCTGGTTAGGATGTTCCAGCCATTTGAAAGCAGTTGGAGTGAGGAGGAAAAGCTTCAAGCCACCCTGGGTCTGCATGTCTGTGACCAGATGGGGAGAAAATGCCCTCACAGTGGGGACCCGAGCCCGCCTGTGAGTCCGAGTCAGAGGCAGTCCCTATCCCCTGCTGCTCCTTGAGAGCCTTGTCTGGCCTTAGGTGCTGCGGAAGTTACAAAGGGAGACGGGGTGGGTGGGGTTCATGTTCCTTAAGGAACTTGTGTTGTAGACACTCTTCTTGAACCCCAGGAAAAATGTTTTGCTTTCTAGTGTACCTGTGCCCCATTTCCCATCAGTTGTTCACTGGTCAATTTCTATGCCTACAATGGCCCTGTATGGTCTCCCTGCACCCCTCCGCCCCCACTCCGTTCCCACCCTTGCCTCCTGCCACCTCTCCAACACCATTCCTTACCACCGTGCCCAGGCTCCCTGCTCTCGGCCACACAGGCCTCTTAGGTGTTTGTCTGACAAACCAAGCTTCCACTTCACAGCCCTTCTCGCTGCTGCTTCCTGGGTCTGGAGGACTTTTCCCTAGACAACCTCTTGACTCAGTCTCTCACTTCCTCCGGGCTCTGGTAGAATACCATCTCCACGCCCCAATTCTTGCACTCCCCAGCTCTCTTACCTTCATTTTTTCTCTGTAGCATTTACTGTCTGACTATATTATTTATTCATTTGTTTTGTCTGTCTCTCTAATGTCTATTCTGTTCATGCTGCATCCCAGGTGCCTAGGACCGTGGGAGAACTGCAGGAGCGAATGAATTACTGTTACCCAGCGGCTCTGAGTGGTGCTTCCCTTCCACTTTGATAGCCCCCACCTTTTCTCATCCTTCTTTCCTGGTATCTGGTTTTCAGGGTTTCCTCCCCCAGGGTCTCTGGCTTCAAATTCATCATCCACCTAGTAGTAAGACCTATCTTCTCCCAATAAATTTCATAATAAGAGTAAGCACTGTTTGAGGCCCCAGCCTCAGCCTTATGCGCCATGCATTTTATGTGTACATCATATACATAATCCTCACACGTGTATTATTACCCCTGTTTCTCAGATGAAAAAACAGCACAAAGATTGAATAACTTGCCCCAAGTCTCGCTGATTGTCAGTGACAGAAATGGGGCCTTCAAGCCAAGAGCATATGTCTCCAAAGCCTTTTAAAGCCGTGTCCTGGTGCTTTACATGGTTAGCATTTTTCACGTTGGCAGGGCAAGTGTCTAACCTCGACATCACGGAGCTCGACAAGTGTGAAACCAGAGACTTGAGTTGCAAAGTCCAATCCTCCATCTTTTCTCTCCTGAGCAGGACTGAGGTCCTTACTTGTCTCTTCACCTTAGTTTAGAAGTTCAAGGGGAAACGCAGAGTCCCTCTGCCTGTGGGTTCATTTCCTCTGGCTTCTCCAGAAAGGGGTACTCAGGAACTCCCTTCACCCCTCCCCTGACAACCCTCCCCTCCAGCTGTCCTTTTCTTGTGGCCTCCCACTCTTCTCCCCAGCCCTAGGCTGCCCACATTAGCAAAACATCCTTTGAGGCCTCTCTGGTCCTGACCCAGAAAGGGGAAGGGCTAAGGCTTGGGAAGATGGGGAGCAGGGAGACTCTGAGCAGGTCCGGGCCATCCCCCAGGGTCTCAGAAATTGAGGGTGTGTGGGTGTGGGGACTCGTGAAGACAGTTCTGATGCCCCGCAGTGTTCCATTGTAGTTTTTCCCGTCTGGGTCTCAGGCTCTGTCCCCTCAGTGTGCAGCTCCCTTTGCCATTCCACTCGGCTGCTTTGAGAATCTCAGGAATGCACAGCCCAATGCCCTCCTGCTCCCCCTCCTACCTCCATACCCAGAGCCCCCGGGGAGGTGCAACTTAGTTCCTGCTAGAGGGGAGGGCAGGGGAGGGGAGGGGTCCTTCTCTCTTACTGGAAAAGAAAGCCGCACAGTCTCAAGCCTCCCACCTTCACTCTCCGATTTCTTCCCCCAAATCAGTCTGCCACTTTCAGCTTCCTCTTAAACAGACCGCCTTTCCCACCCTCACTGAGGGCCTTTGATGATAATTACTCTTAATTGTTTTCCCTGGGCTCTCAGTGACCTTCCTTGCCTGCTCTGAGCCAACAGTTCTGTGTCTGCTTAGGAAATGGACTCGACTCAGATGAGAAGCAAACCCTTTGGGCCTCCAAACTCAGGCTTTCCAGGTCTAGCTCAGCTTTGCTAATGGATGAGCTTTAATGGAAGACTCCCTCCGGGCCCTCCTGAGGCAGACTGTGCAGGGAACAGTGATCAAACTTCGGGAGCACTCCCCAGCAGCAGGGCCCCTCGGGAGCTCCGAGCATTTCAGTCCATGAAGACCTCAGCACCAGAAAATGTCTGTTGGGCTTGTCCTGGGGGATAGGACTCCTGGATGGGATCTCTGAACCCCATAGTCCTGTCCCGACCTGGCGGCGCGGAGCTTCCTATTGTATTACCAAGGCCTCTCTTTCTGCTCCAGAACAGCCTCCACACACCAAACTCCCCAGCGCTACAGGTCATCCTATGCCCTGGACAATGAATGAAGTGAGGGGGACTTTGCCAGAGCTTGAGACCATCAGCTACACACACAGTTTTGTGTTATTCCCTCCTCTTGGGTCGTAGGTCTGAAGAAGGAGGACGAGGGTGAGGAAGGGGGACTGTGGGCAGTGGGGTGTGGATGCATACATTGTCCCTTCTTCCCTCAGCAGGGATGCTCACCCCGACTCATTCTACCCCCGGAGGAAGGTCCTTAGTGGTCCAGAGCTCTTGGGAATCCATATATGCCTTAGAAGAGGATTTTGAGAAAAGAAGACAGGAATGCATTCTTCATTCATTCCATAAATACTAAGTGCCTAGCACTTGCCGCCCCTCTGCGTTAGGTGCTGGAAATGCCCTCCATCTTCTGGTCCAAGCACACAGCACTTTGCTCCAGCCTAAACGGTTTTGTTCCCAGGGCCCTGCTCCACGGCACCCCCATCAGCCTGAGGCTCATCTCTTTCCACCTGGACTCTGTGCCCCTTTGCCCCGCTGCAGAGCACCTGTTCTAGCAGGCAAATAAGCTTCTACAAGAAGGGACCTGAGGAATAGATACGAGGAGGGAGAAATGGCCAGTTTCGTCCAGCCAGACCCGGGGGGTCTCGACGACGTGCTGCAAAGGGTCTGGGCCAAGACACTTCCTTTAGATTCACGGATAAGACGGCTGCACCTTCTAGGCTTGGGTCTCTGCTTTCTTCTTTCTCATGTTTGGACCAAGGAACCAGATTGGGTTTTTATCAGAATGTCTCCTTGGATCTAAGAGTCTTCATTTATTTATCTATCCTCCATTTACCCGTTTACCCACCCACCCATCCATCCATTGAACCATTCACTCACATATTCTAGGACCTGTTCTGTGTCAGGCACTGGGTGCAGGGAGAGTGATGAATGTGGAATGATTGCTGGTTTCGGTGGGCCTATACTTTGGTTCTCAGGGTATCTCTCTCAGCCCCAGGTACTTCCTCAGATCCCAGATTTTCCTTCTCCTCTTACACTGGGGGCTAGACTCCAACTGAGGGGTCTCCCAGTGGGTGACTGGAAGTCCTGAACCAGAGGCCACTGATAATCAGAGCCAACCAGGGAAATGGGGGCCAAGTTAGTGGTTGGAGGGATGAGGAAGGTGCCCAGCCAGGCCGCTGAGCCCATCACTGTGGTTTGGCTCCTTTGGTGAAAAAATAGCAAGTTTGGACAAGTGTCTCCCTGTGTCTTGAGCTCTGGATTGCTCCCAGACAGGAGTTGCTCCATTAAACAAACCACAGCCAAGGGCAACAGGGGCCCAGAGGGGACTAAAGGAGGGAGTGGATACATGAGGCTCAAGACAGGACTTGAGCCAAACTTGTCCATCACCGGCATAATGGCGCGAGGAGGCCTGCTGGCTGGGTTGGAGGCCTCAGCGTCCTCTGCAGGCATTGCAGGTGAGACAGGGAAGAGAAGCCGCACCCAGACTCACAGACACACGTAGTGTAAAACTGAAACAGCCTCAAGAGGAAACGGAGTCTAATCTCTAGAATCTGTTCTAGGACATTAGCTGAAGATTCTTCCCCCAAAGTACCCAGATGAGTAACAGGAGGTTGACCATAGGTTGACAAGAGAAGGCGAACGCAGGGCATCAGAGGGTGTGTGTACTCTATTCATGTATGAGATCGGGTCCCTATAATTCCTTTCTTCTGTGTGTTCTACTTCATTCTCAAATCAGAAGGACTCGGTGGCTTGGGCTTCTCTGGGTCTCTCCTCCCCTTTCCACATGTGGCCAAGGGCGAGTTAGTGGGACCTTATGCACATAGAGGCTCACACAGCCTTGAAGACAGAGGCCCATTCATACCAGGACACTGTGGCACCTCTCTGCCAGGCTGGCCTGCACACTTGGTCCTGCAGCACCAACACGAGTGAGAGACGTGCACCTTTGCACATGCAGCCTTGCCCTCCAGCACACCCTCACAAAGCCACACTCAGCTGTTAACCCTTCACATGTAGAGGGCTCTTGACTCTTAACTTGGACTCTGGCTTTGCCTTTCTCAATCTCTTTTACCCAACGCTGCATGCACCTGAATTAACCTTTGAACAACCTCCCCGGGGCCCCAGCAAGGCAGCCCACTGTGGGCTTGCAAAGCTTGCCAGGGCGTGGTCTGGGGGCGGGGTTGGGGGACATGACCTCAGCCAAAGAACAGGGTGGAGGCACTACCTTACGGTGAAAGAAGAGAGGTGACTATTAAAGTCTGGGTTCAAGTCACAGCTCTGCTGCCTACGAACTGTGGGTCCTCAAACAAGCCATGTAACCCCTCTGGGCTTCAGTGTCTGGCCTGTGGGATGGATAGGGTTAAACCTGAGGTCCATAGATGAACCTCCTGAGGTCATATGCAAAGCATGTAGAATTCTATATTTTGCTGAAAAGAGGTTTTGTAAGTTTAGCCAGCTCCTCATAGGTCCCTTCAACTCCCTCAAAATTTAAGAACCAGCGAACTGCTCAGATGTTCCAAACTCCCAAGGAGTCCAATGCTCTGTGAGTGGTGCAGACACAGCCCTTGTAAACCCACTGAATCCTCTAAGGTCAGCATCAACCTCCCCTATACCTGCTGTCTAACGTTCTGCCACATGGCCCCCACCAGTCTACACCCAGCTTGGGGAACTCTACAGCCCATCACCTCCATGAAGAGCTAGGCTCAGAGTCTGCTGAGATTCTCTCACCTGGTAGACCCATGTGCTGGGATATGGCCAGACTGGGGTCAGCCTGGAGGTTCAAGCCCAGCAAGGGTCAAAGAGAAAGACCATGGAGGATGGGGTGGGTATTAGGAATATTAACCATGATACTAGAGTCTACTGAGTGTTTACTATGTGTCAGGCATTGTGTAACTGCTGATGAAGTGAATAATATTATTAGCCCCATTTTACAGACGAGGGAACTGAGGCTCGGGGAGATTGTCAGAAACTAACACTGAATGGAGGTCTGTCTGACTCCAAAGTCTTTACTCTTATAAGACAAGGAATGAGAGGACATTGAGGAGGTGACTTCCTCCCTGGTGACATTTCAGATGAGTTGGGCACCGCACTGGAGAATTTGGGGCACAAAGCTGCCTAAGGAATCCCCTTCTGGGAGAAGTGGTCAGAGCCAGCAGTCCATCCAAGCCAGTCCTTGGGGGTAGGAGGGCAGTGAGGAGGCTGTGCCAAAGGCTCCAGCTCTTCAGAGCTTTCACTGAGGCCTGGCTCAAAGGCCCCTTTGTTCGCTGCTCGGACTTCTGCAAGGAATTCTCCACCCCAGGGTCCTCCATCATCTCCATCCTCAGAGACCTCAGGCTGCTCCAACCACATGCAGTGGCTTTTTGGCCCTCCCACCTTGTGTTCACCCAGATGCCAGACAGCTCCCATCACACCATGGGGTCCCTAAAGGGGGTGGCTCAGGGCCCAGGGGCAGGACTGCTAGGGAGATCCAATGGGCAGGAGGGACTACGTCGGGGGGTCAGAGTAGGGGGGCCGTACGCTGGCTGCTCCCCAGATAATCAGCCACGCTTTACTTCTTTTGAGACAGAGAATCAAAGACTTATTTGCTGTTATATTAATATTTTTGCAAATTCTTATCATTTTGCTGTTAGGCCTCAGAATTCCCCCAACCATTTTCGGATACCAGCTTCTCTATTCTCCCCATAATCCATCCCAACACCTCCTTCAGCCTATTCGGGATCAAGAAGACCAGGATGGGGAATCATGCTGGTTGGATTATTGATGGGTACCCTTGAACTTAATTCCAGCCCTTTTGTCCTCAGACTGAAGTCTAGAAGGGAGTGGAGAAGGCAGGAAGGTAGCCTAGCCCCAAGGTGTTCCAGGGTCAGCTCCCCCAGGGAGTGGGGAATCAGGGACGCCCCAACTCCTTCCCTAGTCCCCATGCAGACACTCTGGACTCCATTCTTCTCACACTTTTTGCGTTGACCCTCCTGGATTTAGGCTCCACCTCCTTTCTGCAGGCAGGGAGTCGAGTTGCCTCTCCCAAGCCTGGGAAGAATGTGACTTAAAGCTGTGCAGGGGCCTCCGTTTTGTGGCCTTGCTTCCTTGCCCTCCTTCTGCTCTCAGCACATGAGGCTGATCCCAGACGGGCTTCACTCCTCCTGCTGACCCGGGCCCCACTCATGGAGCGCCTTTCTTGGGTGCCCCGGGCTCTGCTGAGCAGGCACCTACTGTTCCACCGCAGGCAGCTTCCTCTCTGGAAAAATCAACCCTCCCTGGCCTCAAAGATGACAGTGGAGGGTGGGGGTGTGCAGTAGGAAGAGGGCGCGGGACTGGGGGCCAAAGGGCTTAGGTTCAAGCCCCAGGTCCATTCATTGCTTCCTGAGGGACCTTAGGCTTACCCTCCCCGAACCTCTATTTTCTCCTCTCTGAGATTCGCGTAGTACTTATCTGATGTCTCCTTCTGTGGATTGTAATGAAGGTCAAATGGAATCACAGGTGTCAAAGTGCACTGAAAATCGTCACCATGCCAGTGGCAGTCATTGTCAGAGTTCACGGTGGAGGGAGCATCCTGGAGGGACGGCCAGAAGCATTAGGGTGGGGTCATGTCCACCTCTTAGACTCCGGTCCAACCCAGAGATACCCAGGGGCAGGCGGCAGGCCTCCTCAGTCTGACTCTGGCCTCACAGCTTTGTGAGGGGGTCTCTATGTTGCTGAAATACACACCTTGGGTTTATATGAACAACTGTGGTTTAAGTTTAATTCGAGGCAAATTTCTAAAAGGACTCTCTTTGCTAATTACAAACACAACCCCACCAGACTTCTAGGAGAAGTGGAACCCACATTAGGGAGCACGACCAGGTAGGGCTTCTTGTCCCTATAGTGTCAGTGGGGCCTGCCGTCCCCAAGCTTCCCAGCTTCTTCCTGGCTGGGGCAGTGTGAGTATGGCCTGGCATGCGGCTCCTATCCTTCGGACACACCGTCGCAGCTGACACGGTGAAAGTTGGCTCTCCTTGGACAGCCCTCAAGCACTGCATTTTTTAAAGCTGCTCTCAGCAGACCCACAGATGAATTTATCTTCTCCGCTGCACCGTTTGGCTGTTTCTGTTTCAGGGAACCGCGAGCTCAATAAGCTCCACTGTTCTACCGAGCTGGCCCAACAGCCGAGTCTCTGTTCTCTCAGCCAGACCCTGGGGCCTGGAGTCCTGCCTCCGGGAATTCCAGAATTCAAGAATGTTAGAGCTGGAAGAAACCTTAGTCCTCACCTAGTCCTGCCCCATCACTGTGCAGATGGGGAAACTGAGGTCCTGGGAGGGAAATACAGAACACTGGCCTTTCCTTTAAGCCCAGCATCTTCCTCGGGCAAGCATCAATTGTCTCCTGGCCTGTTGGCCGCTCAGCCAAGGAGAGCTCAGCCTCCCAGGCAGCCTACTCCCTTGCTAGAACAGTAGGAACTCTCTTCCTACTATTGGGCAGAAATTTCTGCCTCTCTTTGAAATGCTCACTTATCGGTGCAGTCTCCATGGAAAGACAGTAGCAGTCTGTATACAGCAACTAGAAATCAGTTCGTCCTCAAAGGGAGTGGAGCAGACCATCCCGGGTCACTCGTAGGCAGCTGCTGCCCACCAGATTGGAGAGGAGGCCCAGCTTCCTGATCACAGAAACCTGGATTCAGCTGCACTCGATTGCTTAAGAGCTATGTGCTGGTGAGCATGTCACTTAGCCTGCTTAGGCCTCAGTTCCCTCACCTGTAAACTTAGGTATAATAGTAGTTTGCATCTCCAAAGGCTTTTGTGAAGACGCACTGTGACAACATGTAAAGTGATTGAGCATAGAGCTCACGGTCAGCATGCAGCTGATGTTAGTTTGTCTGTGCTATTGTAGGAGCGTAGGCTGTAGGTTCACATTGCCTTTGTTTGAATTCCAGCTCCTTCACTCGTTGTGGATATTTCTTGACCTTGGACAAGTTACTTAACTTCCCTGGGCCTCATATCCTGCATACTTTTCATTGCAAGTCACAAACAAAATATTCCAGCTCAATTCTCTTCAACAATAATGGACGTTATTAATTCCCATAACTGAAAATCCTAAAGTCACAAGGGTTTCGGGAATAGTTGGATCAGGGCGTTAGCTTGGTCTCCATAAGTCTCTTTGTTTTGCCTTCCTGATAAGTTAGTTCACCCTCAATATGGCTCACCTATGATCTGAGGATCAGTAGTTCTAGGCCTCATACCTGCACATACCCCAGTCTAATACAAAAAGGAAAGAGAAGTCTTTTCTTCCCTCATCATTTAGTTGTTTGGACCAAACTGAAGGAGTTGCTCTGGTGATAGGATCACCCTGATTGGCCAGGGCCTGCCCTTGCAGCTGGAACTGGGGCCAACCCTGCCGCTGCAAGTCCGATACACAGTGGGGGTGGGGCATGATGGGTGGTGGGGGTGCAAACACCATGTCCTCTACAGAGGACATTTGTAGGGCTAATGTGATAATGTATATAAGTGTTTAGAGCAGTACTTAATGCACAGTAAGTGCTAACCATTTTTTTAAAGATTTTATTTATTTATTTCTAGAGACAGGAAGGGAGGGGGAAAGAGAGGGACAAAAACATCATGGTGTAGTTGCCTTTAGTACCCTCACCCCTTGACTGGGGACCTGGCCCACAGCCCAGGCATGTGCCCTGACTGGGAATCGAACCAGCAACCCTTTGGTTCACAGGCTGACTCCCAGTCAGGACCATTTTTTTTAACGAACTATTATTGTGATGAGTATCCCGAGCGCATGCCGTGCATCAACACTGTTTAAGTGTGTTACTGAGGGCGGTTTGGGGTCCACACCCAGTGGCATTGCCAGGCCTGCCCCTTCCTGGTTCGCAGCAGCCCTGTCGCTGCTGCCCCACCCCCTGCTCCTTTCCCTCTGGGGCGTCTCCTTCAGCCTCACCCGTTGGGAACACTTTGGTCCCTGCATCGCCAACAGTCTGCCTCCGACCGCGGCTCCCGAGGCTCCCGAGGCTCCCGAGCCCTCTCCCAGATTCAGTGGACAGCTGTGCTGTGCAGTCCTTGTCCGCAAAGTAGCGATTCTTTTATAGTCTCTTCACATTTTAATTTCTGCCTCCAAAGTTGCTTTAAGGCATCATGGACCCCAGCTCCAGTCTCCCCTGTGAAATGTGTCACTCAGCAGCAGCTCCAAGCCCCAAGGGAGCTGATAGGAAACTGCTGGCTCCATAAATTATCCCAGGAGAGATAAGTCTTCCCACCCAGTTTCTATGTGGATCAATCCCAAGTTTTGATGGTGAAAAAGTATCGGAGATTTCTTATAGCCAAGGATGTGGCCTACATGGTTAATACTGGAATCTACTCTTCTCCAATTGGCTGATGCTGTGACCTTCTCTTTGACCTTCTTGCTACAGCAGAGAGAGCGTCTCCTGCAGCTTTCAGGATAGACTAAGACTCTGATGACTTTTAGGTCAATGCTGGCCCCTTGCCAGCGCCTGGAGAAATGTGCCCAAGTGGGTCATTCGCTTGTGTTGTCTCCTTGGCACTGTACAACTCAGAGAGCCTCTTGGATTCCCTTCCACAGATCTGCCCACTGGCCCTGGGAGGCGGGCCGAGGAGGGCTAATTATTTACAGTTTACAGGTAAGAGAACCTGGCTGGAAGATTATAAGTGGTCTGTACAAGACCACCCAGCTAAGAAAGAGTGAGACACAGAACTTGAATCCAGGCCTCCTGAATCCAATGCCCATTTTTTTCACATCTTGCCTTTGGATCTTGCTCTTTGGGGAGGATTAACTGGGGAAACCAACATCACGATAGTCTCTCCGTGCTTAGCCTAGCCTGAGCCAGAGTGCGAGCTGGGCCTTGCAGCTGGGTGGGAACAGTCGCTATGACCCACTCTAACCTTCAGGCCTTCTCCCTCATCAAGGGGTGGGGTGAGCACAGAGGGGATCCTGGGAACGGGACCAAATCCTCAGCTATACCTGGAACACATCTGCAGTCTCTTTCTGACCCTTGAACTCTGCATCTCGCTGGATGGACAACTCTGTCTGGCTTTTTTCTCCCTTGACTTTAGCCTCCTCCTTCTGTCTCCCTTCTCTGCTGGACTCAATTTTTCTATGTCTCCTGGCCTCTTCGTTACCCAGTGTATCTCCCTTGGGTTTTGTAATTTGTTAATTTCCTCTTTCTCTCCCTCCATTCCTCCTTAGGAGCTTCCCAGGTCAAGCAAGCAGAGAGATGTTTTGCAGTGCTTTCTCCTTTCCCTGCCCCTCCCCTCCCCCTCCTGGCCTTCCCCCTCCCCCCACTGCCCCCCACCAGCAGCTACCCTGTCTGCCTTTCACTTGGGCCTTGGCCCCTCATCACCCTAGCCAGCTCCTGCTTGATGCTTGGGGCTGAGACAAGGTACAGGGAGGCAGTTAGAGCCGCTTCTCTGGATACAAAAGCCTCTTTCTGCCCCTCAGAGATGAGGTTTCCAGGCAGGTTATTTTTATAGCAGGGCTCAGGCAGGATCCTTCAGAGAAAATAAACAAAGTCACACACACCAGTCCTTCACACTCTTCAGCCCCTTCCCTGGAGAGGGGCCCAGCCTGGCTGTGCCGACACAGGGACGCCCACCGCCCCAGAGGGGCCGAGGGGCTGCTGCCTGGATGGGGAGAGTTCAGGAGGTCTGGGCTGGGGGGAGGGCACCTGGGAGGGGGACAGACAGAGGTCCCCTGCTGCTGTCCCCAAGGGGCTGGGAGGAGATGGTTGGAACTCTGGGACCCCATCACACACTCTGGGCCAGGGTCTCAGGTCCTGCGTCCGTAGAGGAGTCAGATTCAAATCCAGATCTAAGTCAAATTTTTGAAATACCTACCAAGAGCTTTCAATTACAGCTCACTTATTTCCATGATTCAATCAATAGAACTCAGCTGGACCAATTGCAGTTTTGTATCCACTGCTATGTGCCCTGTGTTAGGTGATCAGGAGAGGAGGTTAGGGAGAGCTTTGGGGAGCAGGGGCAGTTAGCTGGTCACTCTGAGACCTTGAGGCAGGTATTGTCATGCTCATTTTGCGCCCGGTTAAACTGAGGTTCAGCGTGGTAAAATGCCTTGTCCAAGGGAAGCTTGGGGTCAGGGGCTCTGAGACCCCTCCGGGCAGGTCTGCTAAGTAGACTGAGCAGGGGTAACGGACAAGGTGCAAACCCACGTCCAGGTCTCCCGGTGGTCCCCAATCCCCATCAGCACAGACCTAGGATGGGGCACAGAGCCCCATCCTAGTCCTTGAAGGCAGGCAGGCAGCAGTGCCTTGGTGACAGACCCCCAGAAGGGAAGACCTTTCATAACTGGATTCCCTGTCGTCTCCTCAAGGCTCCTTTATGAGGGAGCTGCAGTTTAAAAAGACTTCGTAAATCACACACATTCCCATTTCTGTCGGGCAAGACAGAAATACACAGCCCAGCAAAGGCAGACCAAACTCACTGAGCTTCCTTCAGGGGTGGGGGAGGGCGGGCTTCCACACCAGCGCCCTGTCTGCTGCCGCCTGTCTCAGCAGAGCCCTGCCCGGTTGGGCAGCACCGCCCCCCACCCCGCACTCCCCCTTTCCCCTGCCCTCCGACAGAGAATTCCAGATTCCAGCCATTCACGCTAATTACGCTGCAAGAGGAGTGAGCCTCAATGGCTGCCCCAGCCCCAATGTTCATTCAGCTTTTTTATGACTAATTGTGGAAGGAAGGAATGTGTCTGTGGTTCAGAAGTTCCAAGGACCAGGAGGTAGAGTTCTAGTGAGTTCTTGAAGAGCCAGAGGAGCCCCAAATAACACATTCTGGTATCTATATTTCCTTATCTTTAAAAAACAGCGCATAATACCGGTACTTGTGGTGTGCCTTTACTAAGAGCTCACAGATAGGCCATGCTTAGCATAGTGCTGAGTGCTCAGAAGTCTGAGCGACAGCTGGCCCTCCTCCCCGGGAGCAGGGGCATGGGGCACTGGGAGCGCAGCCTCCTGAGGCCCAGCCTCCAGCCTCCAGGAACCCACATAGTACAGGCCGTCAGACCTCTGGGACTCCCAGCACCAAGAGAGAAGCTGGTGGCCCTTCTAGGTCCCTGGGCCTTGCTCCCCCACTTGAACACGGGGCAGCCCCTTTGAACTCCCCAGCTCACTTCCCAGCCTTCTCCCAGGTCACAGTTTATTATTTTCATCCTACCAGGGGCTGACCTCAGGATGGTTTAATGGCCTTGCCTCCTGCGGCCCCTCTCAACTGACACCTGGAATGCTGCTCTGAGCTGCCTTGCGCCTTTCTGTCTCTGCTAATGAGGTTTTCTAACAAAGCCATGCGTCGTCACTGGAGTCTGCTCACAGAGGGACGGCTGGACTGCAGCCTGGGGACCCGGGCTCTGTGGGAGGAAGGGGATGTGGTGGGGGGAGGGCTGCGGGAACACAATATTTCTTTCAGAAAAGGCTGAGGGCTGGGCGAAGGGTGGGGGGTTTGGGGGGACAGCACTGCTAGCTCGGCCCAGCTCCAGGGTGGCCACGAGCTGGTCTCTGCAGCCAACCTGAGGGAAGGCCGGAGGGGCCATGTCCAAGGAGCAAGGGCCTGGATCTCACGGGCACACCTGGCACAGTGCCGGGCATGACGAGCCTCTGGGTTGGGGTGGGCTGGTGGCCTCTCCCTAGCCTGTCCTTGGAGGCTGGCATTGGAGACAGTGTCTTTGGAGAAGGTGCCTGGGCACCATCCTGTCTCTGCCCATCTGCTTTGGAAAGCTCCCTGTGCCACCTCCACAGAGCTCACCCATCCTGGGAAGACTCTAGCTGTTGGGCCAAATTCAGAAGAAGAAGAGGCAGCTCCAGAAAGAGCTCTGGAGACGAGAGATAATTCGGCCCAGAGGAGAGAAGGCCCTGACAGCCTGGGAACAGATGCTCTTCGAGGATGTAAAGGGCTCTTAGACCCGGGAGAGGGGATGCTGCCCTCAGACTCCATGGAGCCTTTGATCAAGAGCAGCACATGGTAGGACAGTCAATCAACAAACGTCCATCAAACACTCCCTGGAAAATGACTGCCAAAGGGCTGCTCTTGGCAAGAGCTAAACTCTACGGTCAAGGAAGTCACAGTCACCAAAGTTTACTTGTTACTCTGTACCTGGCAATATGCCAAGATCACCATCTCATTCAGTTCTCCCAACAAACCTGGGAGAAGGACAATGTGGTTGTCACTACCCCCTTGTTACAGATGAGGCAGCTGGGTACCAGAGAGGGTATGTCATTGGCACAAGAATGCACAGCAGGCAAGCAGTAGTGCTAGAATCAGAACGCAAACCCTGACCTTGAGCATTGTGCTCTACGAGCTGTCCCCCCTGCCAGCAGGAGGAGGTTTTGGGCCCTCGGAGGAGGTTGAGGAGGAGCAGAGCAGGTTGGAGGGGGTGTGCAGAGCGGTGTGAGCTGAGGGGAGGCCAGAGGTCCGGGCGGTGAGCACAGTGGGTCTGGGGCAGAGACAGGAAAGACAGACTGACCAGGGCCTTGAGTGCTGGGCTGGGAAGCCAGCCTCTAATCTGGTGGCAGGGGGGAGTTACAGAGGGCTTGTGTGCAGTCTGAGTGAGGCGTGATGAGAGTGGGATTTGCTGACTGCAAGTCGGGCCAGGTGCCGACTGCGGGGGACAGTCAGGGAGCGGTATCCTGTCACTGGAGCTCCCTGGACACAGAGCAGCCCCTCTCTCTGACCAGCCCAGGGCAGCACCGTCCTGTTTAGATCAAAGCCGTGTCCATCCAACTGCCACGTCCAGGAGACTTCAGCCGAGCGCTGGGATCAAGCACGCAGGGGTCTCAGATCCTCTGGTCGGACTCGAGGGTCACCGAGACAAGTGCTGGTTTAACACTTTCCTTAAACCAACTCATTCTCTTTGGCTTTACTCAAGTTTACTTGAACTTAAAACTCTACATCATGAGATTCATGGTGTACCTTTACCTGCAATCCACATTAAAATAGATACATTACAAAAATAAACATGTAACTATTACACTGAAACACGTTTGCCGATGTTCCACTGAAAATCAGCCTAGGGGTGTCTGGACTTAGGAAATACCTGTGACCCTCCCGGGGCTCCTGCAGTTGAAGTGACCTCATTCGAAGATTTCACATTTGGAAAAAGCAAGTCAGAAATCACCCAGAGCCAGGAGAGCAGAGGAGGTCAGGCACTGGGGGGCCTCTGTAAACCAGGCCCAGAGGGGGCAGCTCGTGAGCGTGGAGCTGAGGGACTGGGGACATCCGAGGGAGCTGCCCAGGGAAGTGAATGAGGCCTTGTTGGGAGCCGGGCAACTAGGCAGTGCCAGAGACGGTGCTGCAGATGAGAAGTTCCCCGTACCTTTCACCAGTGGTTTCTTAACAAAACGCTAAGCCGTCCCTCTGCACTGGGAGATGTGTTGTCCCTGGCAACTGGGGGTGGGGCTGGGCGGAGTGAAGGGCTTCTGTCTGCCCCATTGGGCCTCTGCACCCCTCCCACAGTGACCCCTCTCCCCAACCTAGATTTGCCCCGTGTCCTTCCTTTTTGCTGTGATTAGAGTAGCTTCCATTTGCTGAGCACTGACTGGGAGTTGGGATTGCACTATGTTCTTTTCTATATTTTCTGTCATTCAGTCCTCACAGTCACTTTATAAGACAGGTGCTAATCGTGCCACTTTCACAGGTCAGGACACACATAAGCATGTCAGGTTGCACAGCTGCTATGTGGCAGTGTCTGGCTAGTCCTTCGGGCCCAGATGTCTGCGACCCCCAAAGCCTGAACCCCGAGCCACCAACACCGAGATAACTTGTACATCACTCTTCCTCACCCCGGCCAGCATGCTGCCGCCTCTTTCCTCCTCCACGTCTCCTCTCAGAGCCAACCTCAGCCAGTGCCTCTCCTCAAACATCGCGACGGAAATACCTCCTCCTCCGGTCCCCTGTCAGAGCTGGCACCGCTCAGGGACTCAGCAGGCCTGTCCGCAGCTCCACTGACCTTCCTGTGAAGGGACCGATTAATGCTGAGAAATCTTTTTAGGCACCCAAAGCCGTTTGGATTATTGGCTCCAGCTTCAGATAAACAGGATAAATAAACTTCAGCAGCAAAGGAAATGGCTTCTGGGGTCTTTCTCTGAATTTTGCACATCAAAGTCAGTTTCCAGTTGGAGGCATAAACTTCTCACAAGCACCTTCCAGTGGTGTCCCTTGCTTTGTTTAGCTGGCTATATGAATTGATAATGCTTTTTAAAAAATATCATAGATGCTCAGTGGCCTTCCTGGGTCTACCCAAAGGTAGAATGTTATAGGACAGGAGAACACCCCAAGAAGAAAAGTTCTCAGGTGTCAAGAGACAGAGCAGTGGCTGGCAAGCATCCCACCTGCCCCCTGGCAAACACCCCCGCCCCATTTACAATGGCTCAACCTGTGTGCTGCGTAGGCCCCACCAGCACTGGGTGATGGACTCCACTGCCTTCTGTCTTGGGTCTGGAGCTTTTGTAGGACCCATTTGATCTGTAAATATATCATTTTCTTTTTTTAAAAATCCTCATCTGAGGACATGATTATCAATTTTAGAGAGGATGAAGGGAGGGAGAGGGAGAGAAACATCAATGCATGAGAGAAAGCTGGATAAATTGTCCCCTGTACGGTCCCCAACCGGGGACCTAACCTGCAACCTAGATATGTGCTCTGCCCTGGAATTAAACCTATGCCCTTTTAGTTTACGAGATGATACTCCACAAAACTGAACCACATTGGACAGGGCTGTAAATATACAGTTTTTAAAAACTCCCAACATGGAAGCCAGTTGGCAGTTACGACCGGTGAACTGGAGGTGCTCTGATCGTCTGTGCAGAGAAAGTCCCTTAAGGTTATTCAGAGCCCTGGGCTGCCCAAGGCACCCTCAAACGCTGCCCACAGCCTCTCTTAGTTTGTGTGTGCAGGCAGATGATAAAGCCCCTGAGGGCAGAGACCTCAGGTCAGGGATGTCCTTCCTTCAAGACGGAGTCGCAGGCAGAGAGGCTGGCAAACTGCAGGCCTCGGGAGTCCCAGGGCGCCACGTTCACACTCCACGCTCTGATTTAGCACCTGGCTTGCAGTGCTGTGGACCCCTGGGGTGGGAACACCCAAATTTGTTCTACTCTAACAGAATTAAGAAAGATAAAGGTAGAAAGATAAAATCTCAACAGTGGACAAGCAGAAAGAAGCACTGGCTGTCCATCGGATGGGTGGGAGGCCGAGGCTGGGAGTCAGGCTTGAGACCTGGTCCAGGTGATGCTTTTGCTTCATCTGTGAAGGCTGCTCAGAGGAAAGCCACGAGGACCCAGGCCCCGGTGGCTTCGTCGGACAGAGAGCGCTTGTTCCAGGCAGCCCAGGTCTCAGCACCTAATGTCATTTTTCTTCCTTATTTATGTTTCCCGTGGAAAGTCTGAAGAAAAACTTGTGGAGCATCTTTTGAGTTTGTGTTTGGAAGGGAGAAAATATGCTCCTTTTCTGCTGGGCAAACATTGCAAACATTGGGGCTTTCACAACCCAAACACAAGCTGGTTTTCAAAGCCTTCCGCCTGGCAGCCCAAGGAGCTCCTTAGAGGGGAGCACAGGGCTGCAGCCACCTGGGCTGAGGAGGTTTGCTTTGGGAGCAGAGCTTGGAATTTGTGAATTTTCTACTCCAAGCACATCCAGAAAGGGCAGCCACAACGCCCTTCTGCACAAGCTCACTCGGGCCACCAGGGCTCCATCTGCCTGGGGTGGGGGTGGACAGCTGGGGGCCTCAGATGACCAGCTCCCTGACCCCATGAAGCCCCAAGCCCATGGTGGGGTGCAGGAAGCTCAGCAAAAAGATGCTGATGAGCAAAGATGGCTTCCAGGACTCTGGTCCCTCTCTCTGGGTGATGTTGAGGATAGAGGGTGGCGGACATGTTTCTGCACCCACAAAATTTCTCAGGCTTCCAATTGAGGAAAGCACTGGGCAGAAGTTGTTCCTGTAGAGCTAGAACTTCTTGAGGACAACGGCGCACTGGGGGCCTCTGCATCTCTCATTGTGGTCTGTAGCTCGGGTTTCCTCCTCCCTCCCTTCCTCCTTTCCTCTTTCCTCCCTCCTTCCCTCCTTCCCTCCTTCCCCTTCCTTCCTTCCTTCCTTCCTTCCTTCCTTCCTTCCTTCCTTCCCTTCATGAGAGAATAATTTAATAAACTCCAAGCATCCACTAGCTTTAACAATGATCAACTCCTGCCCACTCTTCTTTTGTCTCTAATTACACCTATTCCCTGCCCTCCAACTAGAATATTTTGAAGCAAATTTCAGACATCTAATTATTTTATCCATAGAATTTTAAATTTATTATTATTATTATTATTATAAATTAGTACTGGACTCTGACGAACATCAAGGACCCTCCTCTCTACTCCTTAGAAACAAATGCTCACCCCAAATCCGCGTGCCAATTTTGCAAATCACCGCGGAGGTTCAGGAGATCTCTGAAGAGCATTCAAAGACTTTATATTTAAAACCTGTGGAACGTAGTGTAGTCTCTGCCTTCAAAGGAAAATACCTTTTGATAGCAGGAGCTATTAGCTGTTTCATCCTAAGAGATTTATATTCTATTGGCAATAGCTACTTAGTGCGTGGGGGCCACGCTGGGTTATTGGAAGGAGAGTGAAGCCAAGTCCCTGCGGCTGCCTTCCGGGTGTTTCCAGTCTGGTGGGAGGTGCGGTGGGAGGAGCCAGGTGCAGGCCTGAAGGAAGGAGGATTCTTCTGCTTGTACTTCCGTTAGGTCTCTTAATGGCTGTGTTAACGTGCTGGTTTAGAGTCTGTAGAAATGTCTTTAAAACAAGGACCAGCTCCATTTACACTCTACCATTAAGTACTGGCTTGGGGGCAGGGAGCCTAGGATTGACGCAACTCTGAGATCAAAGCCTCTGGCCACTACATCCTGAAACTGGCCGGGGAGGCACCACGGGAGAATCAGGGGAGGGCACAGAGGAGCGGGGTCCCCTTCGGGCTGGACAAACAGTCAGATTTTTAAATGAGTAAACAAACTTCTTTGCTTGCCTTTTGCTTTTCTTTTGAGGAGTTATGGGAGCAAAGCCGTTTTAGATGTGGGGGTCTTTTGAGAGAGCTTAATGTTTTCTGATGTTAGGATCTGGCCCTTTTACTGTTCTTCTTCCCCTGCCTTGTCCCAGCCCCGTGTCTGTAGTCAGGTCCCAGTAGCGCCTAAGGGAAAAGAGAGAGTGAGGTGCTGGTGCCCAGGTCTGTGGGCCAGGGCGGCACCAAGAGCTGAGATAGGCACAAACCAAACCAGCTGTGCTGAAATCAACAGCACAGTAAAGATGGCGTGTCAACCAGTGAGGAAACACAGACTTCTCAATGGATGTCTTGGAGCAATGAGTAGACACTCTGGGCAGGGGGGAGGGGACGTAAAGTCAGATTCTCAGATTCATACCTCACACCTTAACATAAAATACATTGCACATGGATCAAAAGTTTAAATGTGAAAATTAAACAAACCCTGAAGGAGCTCAGAGGAACCATGAGAATATATTTTAAATATTTTATTTATTTATTTTTAAGAGAAGGGGAAAGAGAGGGAGAGAAACATCAACGTGTGGTTGCCTCTCACCACCCCCTACCACGGACCTGGACAACATCCCAGGCATGTGCCCTGACTGGGAATCAAACCGGTGATTCCTTGATGTGCGGGCCAGCGCTCAATTCACTGAGCCACATCAGCCAGGGCCATGAGAATAGTTTAAAGTCTATGAATGAAACCAAAAACCACAAAATAATGATAAATTTAACCATAAAAAATAAAATATTTTGCATGGCAAACTAATAGGCTAAGTCAAAAGACAAAAAATGTCGAACCACAAAGTGCTTGCAACTCTTACCATAAACGAGATCTAATGTTCTGTACAAAGAGCACATACAGTATAAAATACAATAGAAAAGCGGATACAGAATATGAACAAAGAGTTCCTAGAAAACAAAACAAAACTCAGTCTTCTTTTTAAATTATTTTATTCATTTATTTTTAGAGCGAGGGGAAGGGAGGGGGAAAGAGAGGAAAGGAAACATCAATGTGTGGTTGCCTCTTGCATGCCCCCTACTGGGGGCGCAGCCTGCAACCCAGGCATGTGACCTGACTGGGAATCCAACTTTCAACCTCTGGTTCGCAGGCTGGCTCTCAGTCCACTGAGCCACACCAGCCAGGCCAAAACTCAGTCTTAAGAGAAATACAAATCAAAACCACACCGAGCACCATTTTTCACTTTTCAGACTGACAAAGACCAGAAGGGCTAATCACGTCCAGGGAGTGGCTGTGGTGCAGAGATTCCAACCACCGCGGTGGTTGGCAAAGGCTTGGCAACAGGGCCATTCTCATCCTGGTGAGGACGGCATGCACAGTGTGGAAAGGAATTTAGTAGTATCTGTCAAAAATGTTAATGTGCATTAATTTTGACCCAGTAATGCTGCTTCCAGAAAATGCACGTACAAATAATGTGTATATATCAATAATAGTTCAGCAAAAGACTAGAAATAAACCAAATGCCTATCAAAGGGGACTAGTTAGCCAGCAGGAAATTGTGGTATATCCAAACAATAGAATACCAAACGGCATGACACAATTGAGGATAGTTTTAATGTGTTGATGTGGGGTCATCATCTTCAAGATACAAAGCCCGAAGTCTTGTGTGAACCACTGTGTGGGGCACGTTTCCACCGGTGCTCAGTGAAGGGAGGAAACTGTAGTGAAGCTTGATCGAAGAAGCAGAACTCTCCGGAAGAACGTCAGCCTGGGTTGAGGAGGGTTGGAAGGGGCTTCCTCCTGTCCACAGTGGGGCAGGTGAGAAAGGGCTGGGGGACTGGTCCACACTTTCGCATGTGTTTCCATGTCTATTGTTATCTCATTATGGTATCAATGTTTTGATACTACCAGCAACAACAATCCCTTATTTAGGGAATAATTATGCATTTTTCTTGAATTTTCGAATATCGCTGCTCTGGCTGGGATATAACCCTGTAAGGATGTTGTTATTCTACAAGTTCTCCCTCAGTTGGAGAAACAGGACCTGCAGTTGAAGCCGACAGGGAATAAGGCGATGGACATAGTTGGTCAACACCAGTGTCCTCTTGGGCGAGTCTCTAGCCTTCCTGCCAGAGCCAGGCCTAGAGTGGGGTGAGTGAGGCACTGGCCTTGGATGCAAGCTTTCAGGGGCACCAAAAAATGCAGTAATCCAGATAAAAAGCATTTTAAAGCAATATTTTAAAATGAAAATTAATGTAAAAATCATGAACAAAATATCAACCTTTTACATACAGCATTGGCAGTGCTTCCTTTAGCTTTAGGCTCCAGTACGGTTCCCTAGGCCTCATTCCCCATCTCTAAGTCAAGAGCGTTGGGCCATTGGACCTTCAGGAGGCCTGCTGGGTCCTGATGCCTTACAGTGTGCTAATAAGTGCCCCTGAAGAATTAGGGAGCATTTTGCAAAGTGCTAATTGTACAGCCCAGACAACAGTGCAGGCGGGGGACGGGGAGTCTTCACTGAGACAATGGGATAGCAGCAGAACCGAGACAGCTGGAGGAGGTGACACTGGCCAGCGTCCTCTGTTTCCACTGGGCACGACTTCCCCCACACAGCCGTGGATGAGAGACAGCCTCTTTCCTGATTCTTCCCTGGAAATGGGCTCGTGTCCAGCTGGAGCACAGGGAGCCTCATTCAGATGTGGCTCGTGGCCCAGGGGCCTGACGGCTGACAAAGCTTTCCAAGGCCATCCGGCTACCCACAGGACGATGGGCGACCTGCTGTGGAGGTGAGCACGGAGGGGAGAGTGACAGGGGCGCCTGCTCTTGCTGTCCCAGGACACTCACGGTGCTGGCCCTCACACCCCCTTTGCCCCTGGTGGGCAAAGCAGCATGGCTCGCTCTCTTATAACCTTCCTGGGGGGCACCCTTGTCTTCCCAGAGTCTTCCAAAGTTGTCATGGGATGCCTAAGAAGAACTATGAGTGCAGAGTTTAAGGATCCTACGAACATAGCAAGACAGATGAGCTGACAGTCACATAGCTGGGCGTCTCACCTCTGAAGTGAGCCACCTGCATGTGCACGTCACCCAAGTCGAGGATGATGCTCCTCAGGGAGACTCTGGAAATCGGGCCCCACGTTGGCTGCAGCTCCTTGCCCTGGGACAGCCTTGCTGCTCCTGAGACCTGATTTCCTCCCAGCCCGGTTTCAGACATGCTTACCCTGAACCCTCTCCAACTGGGAGACGAGGACTCATCTCTGCAAGTGTCCTTCATCACTAGAAAGTGGCTGGGGCCTCTCAGGTCCTGTTCGGATCAACAGGATGAGAGAGTCCGGCTCTTCAGGAAAACCCACCTTTTCTGGTTGGCCCCAGTGGCCCGCAGACTCCTGCTGCGCTGCAGGGTGGGGTAGCCAAAAACAAGTGGCTTTGGAAAAACCAGCCACCTCCACCCTGGATGGGAAGAATAGCTCCCTTCATGGGGCTGCTCTGGGATGGCAGGGTGACCCGGGTCCCGGGAGGGGGTGGGAGGGGGAGTGAATCAGCCCTTCCCGCCCTGCAGGCATCAGGCTGGTTCAATATTCTTTGGTGGTGTGGCATTTGGATAGGTTTTGTCAAAGACTAATGAACATCTCGCTTAGACACTGGAAACAAACATAGGACCCAGCCAGTTCTCACACTTGCTGAAGATGAATAACTCCCTTTGGCTTCCCAGCCGGTCCCAAGAAGTGAATGCAAGGCTGTGAAGTGAGTTGCTGACCCAGGCTGGCTTCGTGGCCTGAGAGCAGCTGTTCCCAAGCTTGGGTGCACACGGGAACCACCTGGGGGCTTAAACAGCATAGATGCCTGGGTCCCACCCTCCCAGGGACTCTGGCTTAATCTGTCTGGGGTGCAGTCATAGCATCTCGAGTTTCACAAGCTCCCAACATGCCGGTGATTCTAATGTGTAGCCAAGTTGGGAAGTACTGCCCCAGACGAGTGCTTCTCAACTTTCAAGAGCAAACAGATGACCTCAGGATCTTGTCAAAATGAAGGTTCTGATCCAGTAGGTCTGGGGTGAGATCTGAAATTCTGTATTTCTAACAGTCTCCCGGCTGATGAGAGGCTTCTGGTCCTCAGAACACACTCTGAGTAGCAAGAATGTGCTATATAACCCAGTATGGCAGCTATTAGCCACGAATGGCTCTTTAATTAGAAGTAAAACCAATTAAAATGAAATAAACTTTAAAATTCAGCCTCTCTGTTGCATTAACCGCATTCCAAGTGCCCCATCACCACTTGGGCTAGTGGCTCCCGCGTGGGACAACACAGACCTAGAATGTCCCATCGTCTCTGAAACCTTGTTCAGGTGGCCATCTCTTCAACTGCGGCTGACGCTCTCCTGGTGGCAGAGATGACGAAACCTTTCTTTTGTTTTCTTCACAGAGTGCCTGTAGCAGGTGAGCACTTCCTGCTCACGCTTTTGTCCGCAGACCGACCCCCTATTAAACACTGGCTGATGGACTGGCGTCTCCCTGGGCACAGATCGGCGTCCTCTGACACTCTCATCCAGGACAGCTCAATAGGAATGCCAGTTCAGCAGCAGTGAGACCAGGTTTTACTGGGAATTCCTTCCTCACCCTTGGCTGGCCCTGATTCAGGCAAGAAAATGCAGGGCTGCAGGTGGCCTCTCTTGTCAGAGCATCTGTCATCGTTAGTCATTTAGCTCCAAAGATGGGCCGAGATGCACGGGATCCACTGATGGGGGCGGTTCATCTTCCAAGCCCAGTTCAGAGATACAGATCCGGACACGTTCTCTCTTCCCAAGGCATTTCCCCCAGGTCTTGGGGGAAGGGGCCTGGAGACGACCTGCCTCCTAGTCATGGGTTCCTGCTCTGCCTTTCCTTGGCAACTGGCATGGGCCCCGGAGACAGGCAGAGCTGGGAGCGGGTGCTGAGTCCCGGGGGCAGAGGAGGCTCCATCTGACTTAGATGGTGGGAGCGTTAGACCTTCAGCCAGCTGACCTCTTGTTTTAGCTCCGCAGTGCTTGATTTTCAGATTCAACTTTCCAGATGGGTCATTGAGAGTGAAACTGAATTCGGCTGGGATTAGGGTAAAGGGGTAGAGGAAAGCAAACTGGAGCTGGTGCCTCTCATCACAAAGCCACACGCAGCTACCTCGCTTCGCAGGAGAAGCATCTGGGGCCCACGGAGTACAGCAATTTTGTCAGGATCACAAGGCAAGTTAGACACAGAGGTGGGTGTAAAATTTAGTTTCTTGACTTCAGGGCCAGTGTTTTTCCACTGCTTCAGGCCCAGAGACTTGCAAGAATGTGTAAGCTATTCAAGGAAAGAAATAGAACAGTACATACATTTGCAGTACAATACACAATATAGGCATCCTCTAACTGCTTGTTGGGAAGGAATGTAATGAAATTGCTTTTCTTCCTGGCTTCTCACTTCTACCCAGCACATCCTACTGCTGGATTCACCTTGCATCCTTCTGGGATAACTCGACCTCCCCCAGCACATACACGTATCTCAGCAGTAAAGCGACATCTTTAATGAGTAACTCACTATGAGTAGAGAAAGGTGAAGTGACGAATACTTGTAACCACAGGGAATGTTTCCAAGCTTGTAAAGAAGAAACACTAGCTCCTTTTGTGAGTCTCCACACACACCACCCTGCACATTTGCAAACCGTGCAGCCCAGCACACCAGAGTGGCCATCAGCCTGCTCTTCACAGATGCATAAACTTCCAATAGCCAACATTTCCCTCAATCTCCGTCCCTCTTCCCCACCCAACCCTGAGCATGTTACTCACCATTCCTCAGTGTAGAAAACTATCTGATAGTTATCACCAGCCAGTGTAATCTCCATTGAGAATCAGTGTTACACAAAATAATCACTGCCCTTTGGTTTAATGTAAAGGACCCACAAACCAAAATGGACATTCACAAGGCACTAATATTGGGGAAGCTAACATTCACTCAGTGCTCGCATTTAATAAATATTAGTGGGTATAATCTCACCAAGAGTGACATATTAACTAAATTCATAAGTTGAATGTCAGGTATTTACAACCCTTCTAGAAGAGGAGAGGGTGTGATGTTCGCTGTTACATCACAGGTTGCAGGTTAGGTTGCATGTGCCAAGTGAGCATTGCTCAGGCCATTGGCTCCTGGGTACTTTGCCTGCAGTTGTGACCCTCTGTATTGTTTGAGGACAATCTGAATAACCTGGCACATCAGTTTTCTATCTAAATATCTCTTTCCTGACAAACTAGATCCCTTTATTACTACGATTAAGTATAAAAATCACAGAGGATGTGGATAAGTAATTTATAAATAAAGTTACACAATTCCAAGCAAGCAACAGAAACACAGATATAGTCAGGCAGCGTTTTCACTCATGTTGAACTGTTCCGCCCGACAATACCATGTCGGTGTTTTCCTGACCTGAGAAAGATCAGCTTCTCCCTCTCGAGTCTGAGTCAGATCCTCTGGGGATTCTCATCAAACCAGGCCAAGAAGCCTTTCAGGCCATTTCCCCTCAAATCTTGATCTTTTCACGGTTAATCGAACTTGTCTTGGGTTGAAGCTGATAGCTGTTGAGAAGGTCAGTCCTGATTCTGGTCTTCCTAGCTGTCCCGATAACCTTGGAAGTTCCTTTCCTCCTTTTTAGGGAAAAGCTGTGCCCGAGTATTGGTCCCATGGGACCCAGTGCCAAGCTTCCTCCTCAGCTAATGCTGAGCACCTGTGAATGCCGAGTGTGTGTCACCGACTCAAACACATGAAACCATTTTCAACTCTATTCCTCAAATTCCAGGCTATTCCTTAACCAGCCTAGATCCTGTCAATCGTAATCCAACACATGCAAACATAACTGGTAAGATAAAAATGTTAAGAGGACTCAGCTAAATTAAAAACCAAGAAACGAGATTGTTTCCTTCTGGCACGGTGGCGTGGGGGCGAGAGCGAACACCTGGGGCGGAGACCCAGGAAGGCAGTGCTGAGGACACACCAGTGCCCTCTGTGGAGCTCTCTGAGGAGATTTGCCTCTGTTCCTTCATCCTCGCTGTGAGCGCACTGCAGAGTTCCCTGCTCTGTGGGTGAGGTTGGGGAAGCGGCGTGACTCACCCGAGAGGAGGGAGCTGGAAAGTGCAGTTGTCATGTCTCACCCTGCAAGGTGAAGGTCAAAACTGTTCCTTTTTATATTTATCCAGGAAAACATTAAGCATATGGTGCATTTCTAGATACTTTCAGGGTGAAACTAGACAGGTCTCTCGACAGGCTGGCGTAGGAGGGAACTGGGAGCAGGCAGTATTCTCTACTCTGTCCCCGTGAGGATGGAGCCTTTGCAGCCAGTGGAGGGTTCCAGGATCCCTACACGCCAAGGGACGAAAACCACTGTGGGGGCCGGGCCGGCATCTCAGTTAAGCTGCCAGAGGGAGAGACTTCTAACTGGGGGTGAAGGGGTGTGCAAGAAGGCAGACTGCTGCAGTCCTCACAATTAGTAACACGGTAGGACAGATCTGACCCAGCTGCCTTCACGGCCCACGGCTGCGGCAAGACGAGCAATTCTCAGTTCAAGGCCATAACAGAGTGCTTTGACTCATGGCATGGCACGGTGCTGCGTCACACCACACTACAGCTTAGAGGGTCCAGCAGGAGGAGCGCCGGCTTGAGTGTGGTTGGTAGGGGAACAACACGGGTGTGCTAATTTATAGTTTTAATTTGAACATTTCACCTAAAATGTCATAGGGTGTGCTTGAGTGTGATGTTGTTATGCTACAGAATTACATGCTTATGATTTTGTAATAAAAAGGGGTGTTATTTGTGCCAGACCCAGTATCATATTATGTGAAAGTCTCCCCTGAGGTGGCTGTCTCCTGAGGACAGGACCCACGTCAAATAGATCTTTCTTCATGTCTCCCACCTAGCAAGCGCCTGGCTCAGCAAAGTGGAGCTGAAGGAATGCTGGCTGGGGAACGGGAAGGGGAAGGGGACAGGAAGACGGAGTGAGGAGAGACCATCACAGAGGACTCCTAGGGTCTGAGCTCAGGAGTCTGGGTGTTGAGGGAGGGGTGTCGAGGGCAGTGGGTAGTGTCCGTGGAGGGGCGGGCCTTTGGCTGGAGTGGGGTGTGGAGGTGCGGAGCAGGGCAGTGCTCTGGCTGTCCCTGGACAGGTGCCTCCGGCAGGGCAGACCAGACGCTCTCACTTGCATTGTGGCACCGGCAAGGGTGGCACGCACTGTCCCTCTGCTCCCTCCCAAGGTTGTTCTTGGCACAGGAGCCCACTATGAGCTGACCATGAGGAGCTTTTCAGCAACTTCCTGGAGGGCAGACCCACCCCACCCAGTGGAGTGGGATAAACTTGGATTCCAGGTACCTGGCCTTCTCCGAGGAGAGACATATCCCGTGAGGCCCAGAGGCATCCTCGTCAGGCTCCTTGCTTCCAAGATACTTCCCACCCAGAAAGGGTTCATGGGTCAGGAGTCCTCGGTGGGCAAGGCTGAGGGCTTACTGGAAAGAGGTCTGCATCAGCCTTCGCTCTGCACCCGGCTGCATGCTCACATGCTCTCCCTGGAACTCAGGACTGAGTTTTAGAATGGGTCAGTCTCTTCCTCGCACCACTCCCGTCTCCTGCTAGAGAAACGGAACATGGGAAAAGGTGACCTCACATCTACTTCAGAAGGAGACGACCTTTGAGAGTTACGCACGCACACCCCGACGGCAGGCTTTTCAAAGTCATGCATCTGTCATCTGCTCTGCAGCCCTTGTCCATTCCTCTCCCTCAACTCACATCTCCTTTCTGCCACCCTTAACTCGGCCCCTCCTTGCTGCCGCCATAGCTGCATTTCGAGTGCAACCCCAGCCACTGACAGACCACGTTGCTCCATTAGCCAGGGCCACACGTCACTGTCAGCCAACAGTCAGACCAACACTTCCCACCCTTAACGGGACATAAGATAATCAGAGATCTTGGTAAAATGCCATCCTGATTTTGTAGATTCTGTGTGGCTAACAAGCTCCCGGGTGGATTAATGCTGCTGGTCAGTGGACCACACCTCTAGTAGCAGCAAGAATTTAGGACACTGACTAGGTGACAGCACAGTGCTAGGCAGACTCAGTGGAAAACACTTTAAATGTGTAAGTTACAGCCCTTGTTCTCAAGAAGGCGTGTGAATAGACTCACGTAGGATTTCTCTTTATGTTTGGGGAATAGATGAATAAATGAATGAATGAACAAATGAACGAATGGGTGGACTGATGAGGGTACAACACCATGGTACTGGCCATACGCAAGTACAAAGAGTTCGTAGGAAGGAGGGAGGAGAGAGGTGGGACATGGCTGCCGCCCTCTTGTGCATGTCTGGCAGGTTGCTGGCCCCTCAAAGGGTGTCCCCTGGAGCCCACCCTGCGCCGTGGTTTGACGAGTGCCCCGAGCAAGTGCTCTCTGGCTCTCGGAGGCGGCTGTGGCTGGACAGCCGTCTGCTGTGGAACCGAGTGCTTCACATGCGCCCTCTGCTCCGGCATCTCTGCATCGAGGCCTTTCTGTCTTCCCGGAGCCATCAAGAGCTGGCGGGGGACACAGATCCTCCTTAAAGCCAGAAAGCCATGTGCTTCAAAAAATTGCAAGGTTTAGCCTGGAAGAGTTTTGTTTTTTAAAAAAGTGAAATGGGAAGATCACTTCTATACAAAAGTACAGCCATTTCTACAAAAAGTAAGCCTTAAAAAAACAGACGTTGTTTTCTTTTCACCTAAAGGATTATCTAGCAGGAGCCAGATAGAAGAGGGGAAATGAGAAGAGGAATAGGAAGGTCTGAGCCTGACTCAGTGACAACTGGCGGCATTCTCAGAGTCCTCTGCGTCCAACCTCAACTGCAGCCCTGGTCACGTGTTTTAATCCTAGTGGCCCCTGTGGCTGACTCCACAATGTTCTGGGTCCCCTGCCATGCCTTTTGGTTCATCTGCCTTCGTTGCTTTCTTATAGGGACCATTCTCCCCTCTGACTACACCACTGCCTTCCAAAATCCCACCCGCTGTCAGAGACTTCCGTCTCCTGGGAACCTTCCGTGGCTGTGGCTTCCAGAATGCCATTCTTTCTGTTTTGTTGTTGTTGTTCGTTTGTTCCTTTTTAGGAAGTAGAAGAGTACCTTTCTTGGAGCATTTTTCACAGTCTTTTTTTCTTGTGCCCTCTACAGATTCAAAGATAATCACTTAGTATTCTCTGTCTCCCCACTTCAGACGGGAGTGGGTGTTCAGTCAGAGTGCTAAGCTGAGTTCATGGGGGGCTGCAGCAGGGCTAAGGAGACTGGCTGGGGCTGGCAGTACTGTTCATGTCTGAGAAGACAGAGAAACACATTTATGTTCCTATGGAACGTAATGTAAGCTGTAAATCTGGAAGCCCTATCCTGGACAGTCCCGATCCTGTTCTTCTGCTCCCACAATGCCAAAGCAAAACATAAACACGTCTTGAAAGGATGTCTGAGCTGAGCCCGACCCACAGAGTGGAAGTGGAACGTCGCTGAGTGAGCTGGACCCACTCCTCCCCCCAGCCGGCCGCCTGGGTGAAGTGTGGCCAGAGGTCGAGTGGAGGGTGTACATTCACCACCTGCCATATTTGGGGTGGGCTTACCTCTTTGGAATGTGAATCCTTCTTCACTTTTATCACCGTTTTAAAAGTGGGATTTGTGTGGAGGGAGAGAAAGAGATCTTTTCTTTACGGTCTCCCTACAAACATCTTTCCCAATAAGGCTGTGTTTATATAAGTCTAAATTTAATACCCCCATAAAAGGGAGAATAGTGAAACACTATTTTGTTTGCAGAACACAAATGGCTGGTTCAATCCATCTGTGCCACTGAGTTGGTCTGATCTGGGGTAGATACACTCATTCTGTCTGTTATTTCTAACTGTTCTCCCACTGTGAGGCAGGTGGTACTTAAAGGTGTGAGTGAGTGAGTGTTGGAGGCGGGACCAACGGTTTCCACCATGCACGTCCTTCTCCCACCAATGGGGAAGCCAGCAGCTCTGGTTCCAGGTCTGCAGTTCGAGAAATCACAGCACTTCCTCGTCTATCTAACTGTGCTACAATATAAGATTTTTCACACTGAGTAAATGAACATCTATTTTCATTACGGAGATCTCATTAATGGAGATCTTTCTAAAATAGAATGCATATTTCACTGTCTACTAGAGGAGACCGTAATACACTTAAATTAGCATTTTGTTGCATATTTAAGTTCATCATCATAAACCGCAGGGACAATAGCAGAAGCTACAAACCACTGGGGACTATGGAGAGCCGTTGACCCCAGAGCCGTTGGCCCACCTGGTGGCCCTAGGTGACCCTGCTTTTTATTCATTGTGTCAACCCAGCTTGCTTCTATCTCTCTCTTATTGTCCCTCCTTGCTGTTCCTATTGTGCTTTTATCCAACAAATGCTCTCCTATATTACCTCTCTTTTTCCACATCTCAATGGTGAAGTCAGATGACATTACATGTTAATACAATACTGATACTATGAATTAATAAACACAGAGTAAGACTCTACTATGCCGCATACACACACACACACACACACACACACACTCATAGGTGCCATGTATAGGTTCAATTCCAGTCAGAGCCACGAATTAGAAGTTTTTAAGTTGCAGCTGCTTGGATTCATGGATTGGTAAAATATTAATAGTAGTGTTTCGTTCACTGTAGAATTTAACTAATTTCTATAGTTTAGTTTGGCTTTGTCAATTTAAGTTTTGCTTTGCTTTTGCCAATCCTCATCTCTGATGAGAACACTCTTTTCCACAGGGAGTGGAGAACTGAACTTTGTGTTCACGGATGAACCACGATGACCGGAAGACACCCAGAGCCCGGTTACCTATCCACACAGTTCCCTGGTGGAGGCGAAGCATCACGGAGTTAGAGAAGGGCATCAAGAGCAACTTGGTGATCAGACTATGTATCTCTTTGCTGCCCGTTGAACAAGATCGCTTTAAAATGTGCTTCAATTTGTCATGTATCTTAATGTTTTCACCAAAACCTTTATTTTTCCGTTAAATTTTTATGACTACTTATATTTGAGGTCAGTTGTATGAATGCTTAGCTTTATAGCTGCTGGTGTATTGCTTGTGTCATAAGTCACAGTTGCATCGAAATGCACCTAGTCCACCTACTGCATCTTGTGTTAAAATTGTGCCCGGCACAGTTCTGGTCCTCCAGGAGCTTCCAGGATCATTGATAAGACAAGACCAGAGAATACAAAGTGGGAAATGGGAGCTACACACAAAACAGACAGCTTGGAGTGTAACTGTAGACGCAGGGCACACGTGCTCCAGGGGTGCAGAGAGGCAGAGAGACGTGGCCCTCTAGAGGTATCTGGGAAGGGTTGTCGGGTATTTTAACCTAGAACGTCTTGAGAAATGGGTGAGACTCGACCATTCTACCTTCCAGGAGGAGAAGATAGAACCCTGGCCCCAAGGAGGGCACGGGACACTGTGCCTGCGAGGCCAGCTTTCTTTGGGCAGAGGCTGGGCCTGGGGGGTGGCTCAGAGCTCAGCGCAAGGACCTGAACAGGAGGGTGGGCAGGAGCCACGCATGGCGCATGGCCCGAGAGGAGAACCCGGAACCGGCAGGTTAATGTTTTAACTGCCTCCTTCCAGCCTGGACAGAATGTGGCCTCGTCCCTTGAGACAATGGGACTGCGTTTCCTTCCCGGCCAGCACACCTGCACAGAAGTCGAGCTCCACGCACTTGGAGCTCAGAAGCTTCTAATCGTGGGGCGGTGTGGGAGAAGCGGGCGCCCCTGCGGACGCCTGCACCCGGGGACGGAGGAGGGTGAGAGGAGATTCTTCCGAGCGCTCTCCACTTCTGGGAGAGAAGTGCTGCAGAAACCCCACTTCTGGGGAGGGAGTTCTGGGTAAGTCAGAGCCAGTTCTGAGTTTCACGAAAGTTTGCATTTGCCTGAGGTTCTTTGGGGGAACGATATAATCCTCAGGGACATAAAACTATGTCCTCAAGAAGAAGCCTCGCTCGAGGGCTTTTCTTCCCTGGTGTCTTTGCCAGGAGCCAGGCGGAGAGCACAGCTGAACCCTGGGGAGAAGGCCGAGCTTGGGCGGAGGTGCCAGAGGGCCCTCGCCGGAGAAGGTGAGGTGAGGTGGGACGGGGAGGGCCAGGGGGCCCACTAGGAAATTCTGGCTTCTTCCTTGGCTCCCGGAACTCCGTCCAGCTGGAGCGGCCTCCCGCCTCCCTGGACAGAGCTGCCGCGGTGACCGACTGTCTCTGGCCAGAGCAGCTCAACCAGGGCGGCAGCGCCCACTCCCCCCCGGGACTCCCGGAGCCGGGCCAGGACGAGCAGACACCACGTCTGAGCCTGGAACTAGACGGTCTCCCGCCCCGGAGCGCGCACGGTGCAGTCTCGCGTCCTCTCTGACTCCCCGCGTCCCCTTCCCCCGGACCGGCCCCGCCCCCCCGCCCTCCCCCTTCGCACAGGTCTCCCTCTGTGCTGTGTGACTCGCCGGCCCCTTTCCTGGCGATCCGCTCCGGCCAGCGTCTGTCCAGGCTCCAGAGGAGGCGCTTTCATCGCATAGCTGGGTGGGGGAGGGGTTGGGAGGCTGTCGTTCTGAACTTCCAGGTGGGAGCCCGGGGGCCAGGTACCCCGGAAAGCGCCCCCCAAACCTGGCCTTGCTTGCCAGTCTCCAAGATTGAGGACTCCTTTGCGGGCCCCCCTTGCGTTTTACCCCCACCCTTTGCCCCCCAAGGTCCCAACGCAGTGTCCCCCCTCCCCCGCTGCTCCTGTCTACTACTTTTCCCTCCTCCTTCCTAAGTCTTTTCCGTCCCAGTCTAGGGCTCGCGGCCTGTGCCTCTGCAAACACCCCCCCGCCCCTCCGATCCGGGCAGAACTCCGAGAGGAGGGGCCGGAGGCCCCCCTCTCCGACTGTGGTCAGAGGGGGCAGCGCCGCAGCCCCCGGTAGGGGGGAAGGACCGGGGGCGACTCTGCGCCCCGCCCGATCAGGCCACTCGGCTCACTAGGGGTGGGGGGCGGGAAGGCGAGCTAGCAGAGAGGGGGGTTCGGCCCCTGCAGGTGCGGGCTCCGGCTGGGCCTGGGCGGGCTCCGGGGGCGGGGTCTCAGGTTACAGCCCCGCGGGGGGCCGGGGGCGGCCCGCGGTTTGGGCCAGTTTACCAGCCTCGAGTGGGGCCGGGCGCATATAACGGGCGCCGCGGCAGGGGGAAGACGCAGAGCGCTGCTGGGCTGCCGGGTCTCCTGCCTCCTCCTCCTGCTCCAAGGGCCTCCTGTATGAGGGCGCGGTAGAGACCCGGACCCACGCCGTGCTCCTGCCGCCTCGCTGCGCTCCGCTCCCGCCCGGCTCTGCCAGGCCCCGCGGTGAGCCATGATCCGCCTCGGGGCTCCCCAGATGCTGGTGCTGCTGACGCTGCTCGTCGCCGCTGTCCTTCGGTGTCACGGGCAGGATGTCCGTAAGTCGCCCACAGTCCCTGCCTGCCACCCTTCCGTGCCGTCCCTCCGCATCCTCTTACCCGGCTCCCAGCAGCTCTGGAGCCCGCGGGTCAGGGTTCCCGCGGCTTCTGAGGTCAGAGGGCACCAAGACTGGGGCGCAGGATGAGCCGGAGCTCACCGAGCGGAGTTCTTCAGGGCAGGGGCTCTGTCCAAGAGTCCTCCGGGCGGGTCACGGTTGGAGGCATTTGCAGGTCCCTTCAGTGAGTAGAAATATTAAGCCTGCAAAGTGTCGGATCGGAGAGGTTTGCGCACAGATGTAAGCGCGCTCTTTATCACCAGCTTTGATGATTAGGCGCACACGCTCACGCACATCTCGCCTCGCGGAAGCATTCTGAAGTCAGCAAAACAGGTCGTGGCCCATCGTTCTTAGAAGCAGGAGAGAAAGAGTACTGGCGAAGGGGCGAGCCCGCGCCAAGGGGTGGACTTCACAGTCGTGTCCAGGGGTTGGTTGCTGCAGGGGAGGGGGGGTCAGAGAGGAGGCAGACAAAGGAGATGCTCTGGCACTGGTGGGCTGAAATCCGAGGCCACAAAGAACGGCTTCGGAGAGGCGCTCTGAGACCTCAGCTTCTCTCGAGGTTCCCTCCCCCTCCCGGCTGGCCCTGCAGCAAGGTGCAGCCCTCGTTCGCGTCTCGGCTTTCCCCCTGAAACTTCCCGAGGCCAGGCCGTCTGAAAGGCGATAACGTTCCACCCAGACCCGGCTTTTCGAACGCCCCGGAAAATAGCGCCCCCTCCCTGCGGTCTTCCCCCCAACCCTCCGGAGATACCACCTGATAGTTATTTTTCTGTTTGTGAAACTCACTGAGCGAGGCTTCGGGCTGTGTGTGTGTGCGTGTGTGTGTTTGGTCGATTGCTGCAACTATTTCATACGAATATAGTTAGAGATGGCAGTTTTACAATCCGGTCCAAAAGCGGTTCGGACCACCCCGTGCCATCGCCTCCTTCGGTAAAGTCTCGCTGTCTGGGATTATATTCAGGACAAATGAAGCCTGGAAAGTGTATTAGGTAGAAAGATTTTTTTTTCCACGTGTTTGGGCACGTTTCCGACGGCTGGGATTCCAGCCCCGTCTTTGTATGTTACAGATTGTAAATCAATCGCAGGGCAAACTGTTTTGCGCGGGAGGGGGGAATCAAAGTCCACCGCGGACCAGGCTCTACACAGACCGTGTAGAGCCACTAGGCTGTCTCGGGAGGCGGTTTGGAAGGCCGAAGGCCCGGGGGTACTTTCCAGTCCTTAGAGCCGCTGACCCGGGCGGGGGCAAGATTGGAGCCCGCGACGCAGCCGCAGGGAGTCCGGGGCAGGAGATCCTGGCCCCGATGCCGCGCGCTGCGCTAAGTTGGCGGTGCTGTCCGGGGCACCTGCTTGTGTCTAATAGTGGCTTCGGCTCAGACTGACTGTATTTTTGTCCTAAATGTACACGAACACACCCACGAAGCTGGTTTTTTTTTGACTGACCTTTGCTTAAGTGCACAATGGAATTAGCTAGGTGACTGTAAAATAATTCCCAAATTCTCCCCCTGCATCTGAGGCGCTTGCTTAAGTGGCAGAGCTCTCTCACCGCCTCCGCTTTCCCGGGAGAGGGTGAATTCCAGAGTTTCTCGGGCCCAGCTCTTCCAGCCGTGGCTCCTCCTCCCCAGGGGGAGTGCGTCCGAGTCGCAGATTTTGCGCCCTGGGACGCCTCAGCCCACAACCCCATCCCTCGGGGCGGCTGACCTAAAACGGGACGCGGGGAAAGGCGCAGTCTTCGTAGCCCCCAGGAATGTCGGAACTCCGGGGCTTGGGCGCGAGGGCCCCTCCTCCCCATCTTTCCACGAGTTCGAGAAACTTACTGGCCGTGGCATCTCTGACCCACATCTGTATTTCACAGCCCTCCTCTCCGAAAGTGCCCCTCGGCTCGGGGAGAGACCTCAATCCTCCTTTGTGAGGCTTGTTTGCGTTGGGAGATTGGCAGCGATGGCTTCCAGATGGGGCTGAAACGCTGCCCGTATTTATTTAAGCTGGTTTCTCGCGGAGACCTGTGAATCGGGCTCTGTGTGCGCTCGAGAAAAGCCCCATTCATGAGAGGCGGGTCCGGTGGGTTCCCCCGGAGTCCCCGACGCCCTCCCCCACAATGCCCCCCTGTGCCCGCCCGCCGCCACCTCCCGGGCTCCAGCCTCGCGCAGTTCCGCGGCGGAGCGTAGCAGTTCCCCGAAAGAGGTGACTTTTTAATTGGCCTGCTACAAAGAACCACTTATACGGCGCTGCGGTAATAAGCGGAACCCGATCGGGCGCGCCGGGATGCTATCGGCAGCCGTTTGGAACGGCAATTATGGTGGTGCTGGACTCCTCCGTCCACACCTCGGGGATCCAGTTACGGAGCTGGCTCCTTTCTGGGGCAGTCATTTAATCCCACTTTGCGCCCTCCCAGTGTCTGTGGGCGAGCCCAGTCCGGAGCCGTCGCCTGGGTCACCCAGCCGCTCACACCCAGCGCCGCCGGGCCCCGCCCCCGCCCCCCCCCCCCGGGAGAAATCCGATCTGCATTGGGGGGCACCTCCTTCTCGCAGCATTTCCCTCTCTCCACCCGTGGGCCCTTCGGGAGAGAGTGGGCTCTTCCTTAGTCCGGGCCTGAGACCGTTAACCTCTCCTCCGTCCCCTTCCCCTTGGCGGGCTTTCTGCCCTTCCAGCAGTTTTTAGCGGTGGGTGTGTCACGGAGACTTCGGTAGATCCCGTGGGATTCCCTCCCCTCCCCGGGATGGCCTTGCGTAAGGGCTGAGTGGCTTTCTTCTAGTGGAAAAGAAAAAGAGAGGAAGGTTTATCTTTAGATTTTTCAGAGTCTGCTTCAGGAGCCGGGGGGCAGGCCCGGTTCTGTCTCCGCCCACCGGCCTGTGGCTCTTTCCTATCATTATTCATCCCTTGCAGTTGCCATTGCTTTGGGGATTTTGATGAGAAAAACAGCGCCGGGCGCTCCCTAGCACGTGGTGCGGGCTCTTCAGCCCTTGGCGCGCCCTGAGCTCTCCTGTCAGCACAGGTTTCATTTGCAGGGTGGATTCCAGTCGGCGTCCTGCCGTGGAAGGGACGAGTCCCTGCCATTCTTGGTCTGCATTCTCGCTGGAGGCCAGGCCGCTGCACTGGCTAATCCGGGCCCGGTCCCAGGCCCAGCATTCAAAGCCCCCTGGCCTGCGGAACCGGGGTGTTGTCTTCAGAAGGAGGCAGGCCCTCTCCGGGGAAGACTGTAACTGGAAGTCCGCGCTGGGGGCGCTTTGGCCCTGCTTGCCGCCCAAGGCGTCTTATTAGCCTGCGCCTGTCCCAAGTGTGTTGTTTGACTGGGCCTGTCCTCCTGTCCCAGTTGGCCTTGATCCTAATGCAGGTTGAAGAATGGGAGGAGACCCGATTCTGAGAGCACCTTCTTCCAGCTGTCTCACTCCATAGCCAGGGATGGAACCTGGCTGTGCACAGATTCTAATTTTTGTGGGTGGAATTTTCTACATGCTTTCTGGATTTTAGCTATCAGCGGTATTTAGCAAATCCGGCAATTCTTAGAGGAAGGCATTGCCCAGGCTCAGAGCACTCTGTTCCTGAGCTTGGGCAGGGTGGGGGGAGGGGCAGTGTCTCCCTTTTCTCCTGTCCTGTGTTCCCACTCAGGGTCTCAGCTCTTCCTGCTGCCACTGGACTTGCTCCTGGCCCCACGTCATCAAGTTTCCCTGAAGGTAGACCCAGGAAGAAAATACTGTACAGTTAGTACAGTGCCCCCCCACCCCTGTTCATTGCTGGGTCAGGATTTTCACTGGTGACTAGACAGTACAGTGCAATGACTATGTTTTGAATACAAGGAAGAATGAATGATGTCTTAGAATAACTTTCAAGTTCTTTATGTTTGGGTGGCCCGAGTCCACATTCTTCAGCGTTTGAATGATGTCAAGTTGACTGCAACCTCTTTCTCTTTTTCTCTTCTGACTCCCACCCCCTCGTCCCCTCCACTCTCCGCTTCTCCTGCTCCACCCTTGGTGCAGAGAAGGCTGGCAGCTGTGTGCAGGACGGGCAGAGGTATAATGATAAGGATGTGTGGAAGCCCGAGCCCTGCCGGATCTGTGTCTGTGACACTGGGACTGTCCTCTGCGACGACATAATCTGTGAAGACATGAAAGACTGCCTCAGCCCTGAGACCCCCTTCGGAGAGTGCTGCCCCGTCTGCTCAACTGACCTCGCCACTGCCAGTGGTTGTAATTTATTTATTTCCTGTTCCACATAAATAAATTACTTGCAGGTGCAGCAAATGCCCTCCCATGGATGCTGGTCACCTCTGCTGAGCAGAGGCGCTGGCTATTCATGGGACCCCAGCAGCTGAGGCTGAAAGGAAAGGCCACCTCTCACTTGCAGGTTGAAACTGAGTGAGCCTGAAACACTAGAGGGCCCCTTCCTCACCTGACACCGCCGAGACGTCCCTGACACAGGGGGTCCCTGACACAGGGACGCATGGCCGTGCTTCCACAAAGGGCCCTCCTTGAAACCATCCCTGCAAATTGTTAGAGCCACAGTGCAGACAGAATACTCTGTCTGGCCAAACCACAGATAATTTCTCCTCTGTGACCCACACCTTGTCTTCTCCTTAGAAGACCTCCAATGGTAGTGGTCTTCAGTGAGGAGAAGCCTCTGCTAGCTAGTGAGAGAGAGGACAGGCTCCCTCTTTGAGATGGGAACGTGGATGGCAGTTTTCTTTTGTTTCACTCTCTCTTGGAATTGACTGCCGGTTAAGAACATCAATAAGAGGAGCCGGGCTCCGGGAGTCCTAGCTGTGGAGGGTGGAGATGGAGCTGGGACAGTGTCCGCGCCTGCACGCCGATGGGCAGTTATCAACACCCAGCGAGAATCAGTGCTGGCAGATGACATGCATGCTGGTGACCTCCCCGGCACTCAAACCCTTGCCCTGTCTCCCTGCAGGGTGAATGGGGACCCATGTCTAGGCCGCCTGGGTGGCCTCACTGTTCCTTCCTGTTCAAGTAGAGAAGAAGTTGAAAGGGGAGTGAGAGGTTGCCTTTCCTTAACACTTCATCACCACTGGGAAGCTGCTTGGGGAAGCTGCTTTTAGGGTCCAGTTCCCAGATCGATTCTGAGGGGGCCTCTGAATGCAGTGTTGGTTGCTTTTACTGTTGCTGCTACAAAGGGCAAGGGGTCACTGATTTGGGGTGGCACTGGCTGCAATGCCCTTTATAACTCCTATGCTCTGCTTTTTTTTTTCTTCTGTGCTTGCTTCAAGGAGACCCAGCTTGAATGTAAGACCTTTTTAACTACCTAACTCCTTTTCTGGGAGGGGAGGGGCTGCAGGAAGAGCTTCCTACCCTGTGGGGGAAAGAAGAGGCAGAACCTTCTGCCAGCTTTTGGTGCTTTCTTGGTGGCTGATTAGACCACGGGCTCTTCGTTTTCTCTTCCCGCTGGCTCTGCTCCTTCCTTTGCACGCTGGCTGCTTTTTGAGTAACAAAATCTGGGCTGTCTGTGTCCCTCAAGGGGTCTCGGCAACCCCAGAGCCCCAGTGACTCTAACACCCCAACAGAGGGCTCAATGGAGTAACAACAGGGGGCTGTCTCTGTCCCCGGGTGTGATCCCTTTAAGGGAGGAGAACTTGCACTTCTCCCGCTCACAAATCTTACATTCTCCTTCTCTGTTTTATCTACTTGCAGGGCAACCAGGACCAAAGGTGAGGGATTTTTTTCTTTTACTTTTGCCTTGATAGTTCCTTCTAAAGAAGCAATGCTACTCGTGTGCAGCCGGTCCTTTTTTAGATGTCAGCAGAGGTCTGTTTCAGGGGCCCCTCAATGCAGGGGCTGCTGGGCAGGATTTTGTGTTTGGGGCTTGGTGGGCTTGCTCTGCTCCATCCTGAGACTGTGTCATGTTTCAGGGACAGAAAGGAGAACCTGGAGACATCAAGGATGTAAGTAAAAATCATTCTCACACCTTGTTGCTTCTATTGCTAAGTGGGTCGTTTTCCTGTGGCCCCTCTAACGTGCTGTCTTCTGTGGGTCTGTCTCTCAGATTGTAGGACCCAAAGGACCCCCTGGGCCTCAGGTAAGAAAGGAAGGAAATCTTTCCTCTCCCGCTTCCTCTGCTTACTGATTGGCAGGCCCCTGGCCTCGCTTCCATCTCAACATTTCCTCACCTTCAGGGACCTGCAGGTGAACAAGGACCCAGAGGTGATCGTGGTGACAAAGGTGAAAAGGTGAGTAGAGAAACAACGCTGCCTGACCCCCTAAGGCCCCCTGCTTGCCTCACCACCACCGCAAGGGCCACCAGTGGACAGGTGGTTCTAGCATTAACACTGCTTCACATTGGCACCTTGTTCTCTTCCTTGCAAGGGCGCCCCCGGCCCTCGTGGCAGAGATGGAGAGCCTGGGACCCCTGGAAATCCTGGCCCCCCTGGCCCTCCTGGCCCCCCTGGCCCCCCTGGCCTTGGTGGAGTAAGTATCCTTATGTCCCCTTTCTTCAGGACGTCCCTCCAGAAATGTGGCTTCCAAATTGCTGCTCACGCTGACCTGGCTGGCTCCCAGGGCCGCCAGCAGTGTGCACACAGCCTGTCCGTGGGCCTCTCCCCCAGGCCTGTCATTTAGTGGGACCACATATTAGGCATGAGACTGTGGCACTGAGGGTTGACTTTTTTCAGTCACTGGGTTTCTGCAAAGAAAGTCTTCAGTTACCTGGCACCCTGGCATCTGTACTGTGTGGTCAGTCCTTGGGAGTGGGAGTGGGGGTTGGGGGAGAGGATGACTGGGCACTTGTAGTTCCCTGGAAGAAGAGTGACCACTGTCCTTGGAAGACATTTATTCTTGGACCTTGCCAAGTACATTCCAAGCAACTATTCATTCTCATGAAAGAGCCCCACTGAGTGAAGGTGTGTAGCTAAAGGCGTTTTGGGAATCCAATCAACAAATTCTATTATTGCCCAGTTTTGTCAGGTTTGCCATTTTGATGGCTGCTATGTTTTTTAAATTTTTGAACTTTAAGCTCTCAGGTGCCTACTACATCCCTTGCTAAAATATGTCAAGACTGTTGAGTTTAGTCTGTTGCTGAGCATTAAAGTCTTTGAGGGGGGGAACCCCCACCTTTAAAAGTGAAATGCAGGTAACCAATACTCTTCCAAATAACACTTAGTTTTCTAGGGAAATTATTATGCCACTGTCATCTAATAACACATTTCCAAAACTGTATTTTCAGGAATCATTGGTAATTCTGATCCATGCGAGGTTAAGCTTCAACAATTAGAGTTTAACTAATAGAATTCTTTCTGTATGGATGGAGCTTGCCCAGCCAAGCAGGAAAAACCTAGGGCTTGAGAAAGCACCTAATATTGTTGGGGTTTTTTTGCAGAACTTCGCTGCCCAGATGGCTGGAGGGTTTGATGAGAAGGCTGGTGGCGCCCAGATGGGCGTCATGCAGGGACCGATGGTAAGACGAGACACCAGTTCTTTGCAGCCAGAGTGGCAGGGAGGGGCCCTCCACAGAGGCAGAGACTCTGACAACCTCACGTCACAGATAATTGCTTAGGGCAGCTCTTCTCCATTAGTTATGTAACCTTCCCATTTACTAGCCCAAAGCATTTGGTTCTTAATGGCCATGGATGCCAGTTTTAATGATGCGCTGGAGCGACTAAGAAGAATGAGGATGGAGAGGTGCATATAGGCTGATCTGTTAGAAGGCCAGTTGCTGTTGCTTTTGGAGTGAGAACTGAAGAATGCAGACAGCAGCCACCGCTCTCCAGTATCCACAAGCCTTCCAGCAGGAAATCTCAGCCCTGCAGCTCCGACTTGGCACAGGCTAAATGAAACTCAGACTTTAGTAAACATGGCTGCTGTCCAGGAGAAAGCAAGGCCAGCTTCTCTGTCCCAATGGTGCCTATAAATATAAATAGGTTTTTGCGTGGGGAGTGGGAAATGAGAAGGAGCAGCCGCTGCAGGCCCCCTACCCACAGAGTGGCTCCTTGTCCTTTGTCTCGGTGGCTGCTGGGAGATGGTGGCGCTCTGGAGGCCGCTGAGGAAGCACACCCAGTGAACTTCCTCATCTTCTGTCCCTGTGCAGGGCCCCATGGGACCGCGAGGACCGCCAGGCCCTGCTGGTGCTCCCGTAAGTACCAGGTCTTTTCTTCTCAGCAGCAGTGCAGCTGCTTTCAAGCTGTCTGTCAGTTTGTGGGGGTCAACCTTGTATTCTTACTTTTTAGGGCCCTCAAGGATTTCAAGGCAACCCTGGTGAACCTGGGGAACCGGGTGTGTCTGTGAGTACCAGCGTGGGCCCTGCCCCTCCTGGGGAGCCTCCAGGACATGCCACCCAGACCCTGGTCCTGTCCCCATGGGGGAGGGCCCAAAGGAGATCCAGATGCCGTTTCATAGCCTTGGGGGAGCTCTGACAGAGAACCAAGTGTGCCAGGGACCACCAGGCCCCTTTTCCGGTCCATCCCTAGCGTGTGCTGTCTGCTGCTTCCCACTGTGCTCTGCTCTGGACCTGGACTGTCTCTTAGCACAAAATGGGGCTGCTCCACCTTTCTTCCTTAGAGGGGAACTACCTTCCAAAGAAACCCCCAAAACGAAACTACAGTCTTAAAGCTGTCTATCGATCTGGTGTCTTCCCCCTTCAACCATCTCTTAAACTGTTTTCCTTTGTAGGGTCCCATGGGTCCCCGTGGCCCTCCAGGCCCCCCTGGAAAACCTGGTGACGATGTGAGTATACACAAGTAGTCACAGGAGTGGCTGCCTCTGTGACCGGGCTTGAGGGGAGTCGCGCAGGGGCGCTGATTGGCTGGCCCCCCTCCCCCCGGGTGGCGGTGTCCGACAGGGCGAGACCGCGATCTGAGACGTGGACCTGCTGTGCTGTCCATCTTCCCCCTTGCAGCTTAGCTTGTACGTGCCCTGGGGACTGCAGTAGACTCACTGGGGAGGGAAGTAATTAAAACACCATTAGCTCCAAGAAGGGAGGTTGAGAAATGAGAGAAGGGAGAGGGAGAACACCAGGGGAAAAGATACAGAGAAGAAAAAACAAAGACAGAAACATTCAACAATCAAACACTATCTTAATTGTAAATGAGTTAGGAAAAGCTCGGCCTGAGTCAGGGTGTCTGCAAAGGATGCAAACGAAGCCAAGGGACAAGAGGGGGCACTCAGGCTATTCCTAGGGAAGGCATTGGACAGTCGAGTCTCCGGGGTGAGGGAGCGTGAGCCCTGTCAGCAGAGCTCCGGAGAGCAGAGGTCGCCACCAGGAGAAGTGGGGGCTGGTGGGGACGGGGGAGCTGGCCCGCCCCACGTGTGTCTGTCTCAAAGATACTCTGTGACCCAGGAAAGGCATTTAGGGAAGTCTGGAGTGCGAAGGAGGTGAGGGAGAGAAGTGAGTAGTGGGCAAAGGCATGGAGGACCGAGGGCAGTCTGGAGGGTGCCAGTCATGCGCTGAGTCTGCCGAGGAAGCTGAGGCCAGCTCTCTCCCACAGGGCGAAGCTGGAAAGCCTGGAAAACCTGGTGAGAGAGGCCCCCCAGGCCCTCAGGTAAAGCCCCACCTTTCCCAGCCTCAAATGTCCCTTTTCGCTCCTCCAGTTCAGTTAGCTCACTTCTAAGACAAAACCCCAGCAGACCCACATGCACCACAACGGCATCTGATGATCGCGTTGTAATCCTAACACAGGTCCCCGGGGGAGGCCGGGCAGCTCTTGCGTCCACCCAGTTTGCGTAAAGTGGGGTGAGGCAGGGTGAGGGGGGTTCTGGGATGTAGTAAAAGAACTGTCCAAGGGCTGGGCTTCTCTTCTGCTCCCTGGTGGTTAGGGAGCTGGCTCCAAAGGCTGTTAGCAGCTCAGGCAGCCTTTGCTGGGCTCTTCTGCTCTGGGCCCTGACATCTCCTCTTTGGGTTTCAGGGTGCTCGTGGCTTCCCGGGAACCCCAGGCCTTCCTGGTGTCAAAGGTCACAGAGTAAGTATCTTGGGTAAGGGTGTTAGAAGGTCTCTCCAGGGAGAGAAAAGCTGTTGGAGACACGGGCATTTTTTCCTATCTGGGTTCCTCAGAAGCGTGATTGATGTTTCTTCTCTTGCCCCCTAGGGTTACCCAGGCCTGGATGGTGCTAAGGGTGAAGCTGGTGCTCCAGGTGTGAAGGTGAGGACCAGGATGCGCTCTGGGACAGAGGGAGGGAGTCTTTTCTCCCAGTCAAGAGGATGCTGTTGAGCTTGGTGGAGTCAGGATGTCGGAACAGCTTTGGTTGGAAAGAGCCAGTCCTATATCCTGATGGGTGAAGAGAACTCGGGGAGTTGTCCCTCACAGAACTGGTGCTCAGGGATGTCAGTACTGGCTTGGATGACCAGAGCTTTCAGCTCTTTGGTGGGAGTTTTCTGGGGCTGGCAGTGGGGTCCTAGTCACTAACTACCGGCACTTCTTTCCTAGGGAGAGAGCGGTTCCCCCGGTGAGAATGGCTCTCCGGGCCCGATGGTGAGTGCGAGCGCCCCCTGCAGGGCCTCCAGACAGCCTTTGCACACCTCCTGCAGCCTGGGAGGAGGCTCCTCCACCAAGGCCCGTGCTTCCTTAGTGCAAAGTAGCTCTCCAGCGTTGTAGACTGATCTCCAGCAGGAGCACAAGGCAAAATGTATCAATCAGATGATTTGGTCAGGGCTTCGCCCACATTTCCTGGAAATAGCCCTAACACACTTTATGTGTGTTTTAATTTTAAAAAATTATGTTTATTCTCAACACTTCGGGGAGCTCATCTATTGCAAGAGGCAAGATGAGCCTGTAACCAGAATGTTGATCAGTTACTGAGCATCTGTGAGCTCTTTCAAACCTCCCGTGCTCTGACACCTGCACTACTGCCTCTCCTCATGGGGTCCGGGAAGGGCCGGGAGGTGACAGTGATGGTGCAGCGTCCTTGAGACCACTCACACTCATGCCGCCATGGTGTGTGTTCCAGGGTCCCCGTGGTCTGCCTGGCGAGAGAGGACGGACTGGCCCTGCAGGAGCCGTGGTGAGTAATGGCCAAAACCCACCATTTGCCCACTACTCTTTAGAGCGTACAAGGCACTTTCACATAGAGTTATTTCACTTGACTCACAAAACAGCCCCGTGAGGGCCAGAGAGCACAGCCATCCAACAGGGGTTGTGCCACAAATGTGCCACAAATTCCCAGGCTGGGTCTGCTCAGTTGGAGGAGGGGTGGGCTGGGGGCGGGTGGGTGGTGAGGGCACCACCGTCTCCTACCCAGTCTGGGTTATTCAGGTAGTCCCCTCAGCAGCACCTACCCACTCCCTAGTCAATCCAGTCTGAATTTATGGGCAGACTTCAGTTGGCTACAGTAGGGTGCTACTCTCTGTTCTTTTGGTTGACTCCGTTGAAGCCCTAGAAAATGTAACAGCCCAGTGTATCTGACCGGGCCTTGGTGTATGGCCCTGCTGCTGCTGTTGTGACGATACGGTACCAGCAGCCACCATGTCACAGGCCCTTTCTAGGAGGAATGCCTCATATGCCTTGTCTCAGTTCATCTTTCCTCAGATTCTTGTATTCTTCCCATTTTAGAGAAGAAGAAACTGAGGCATAGAAAAGTGAATAGCTTAAGACAAACAATGCTTGGCAGCCTCAGCCTTTGGTGGCCTCTCGTTAATGTGGGAAATAAAAAGCGACAGGATCTGCAACCGATGGCAGGTGCAGGTGCTGGGCTCTGGTCCCCTGGCAACAGAGAGCCCTGGGAGGCACTCGGTCATCGGGCGAGGGAAGCGATGAGAGCCGCGGTGAAGGAAGATCATGGCATCTGTTGGTTTCAGGCCCCAGCCACCCATGCAGCAGGGCCCCTCCTCCTGGGTGCTTGCCGGGCTGGCCACAGTACATCAGCTTCACTCAGCTGTGCTGCTTCCCAGATAAAGTATCTGTTTGGCAGAAATTGTTCTCAAAAGCAGATCAGTGAAGTAACAAGCAGCCTCGACCCCCGTTTGTCACCCAGAGCTGCTGAAGTGCCTTGTCCCAGGGTCAGTTTTTGTGAGGGGATTAGAGAGTGAGCACTGAGCCTGCCAAGAAACACTTCTGTGTCTTCGGATTAGCAGGACCTGGCTTGCGGGTTTTTGGCCAGGCCCGGAGCCACGATGGCTGCCCCCGTGTGGGACAGAGATGAGCTGCATCCCCTGCCCCGGTGTCCCTCCTTCCTGGGCACACTGGGCCCCTTTTCCTGGTCCACGGTAGTCCCCACGGCAGTCAGGCTGGCAGGGTGTGCATGGGATTTAACATGGAAGGTTGGCAATGCTGCATAGTTCCAAGTGCAGGCCTGGTGTCAAGGCCGGGCCAGGGACTAGGCTGGCTTGGCCTCTGCCTGCTGTGTTACGCTCCCCCTCCTGCCCTTGGGCCAGACTGTGCCCTCTCCCCAGGCTCGCTGCAGGGAGAGGCTCAGATGCCACCCCAGCTCTGGCCTCTCGGAGCAGCACTGCAGCACCCCTTTGCTCATGCCCAGCTGGGCCTCTCCCCAGCCGAGCCCTGGAGGGAGGGCACCCCAGAGCTTCCCGAAGCAGCCAGGCCATCCCAGAAGGGGTTCCGGCCAATGCTGAGGCTTTATGTTCCCCCTGACATTCTTTTGCTGAGTTTCCTCTTGCTTTCCTGTTTAATGCCAGTCTGGAAAGTCTCAGTTGGGAGAAATGGACCAGAGCCAGGAAGAAGATTTGAGTGTTATTTAAAACATGAGCTCCCCCTAAAGCATCCTTCCTCCTCAGCTTCCGTGGAGAGGCACAGGCAGGCAGACGGGAAAGGTTGCCTTCTGGCCTCCTCCGGCCCCCTGCCGAGCACCAGCTGCCAGGTCCAGCTCACCCTAGCCTCCTGGTTCCTGGGGTTCAGGGACAAGCTCCTGGGGCTCTTGAGAGAGAAACTGAGGGGTGCTCACCACAAATCTGGGCAGAAAACCTTGAAGTGCAAGTTCTATAGAGAAAGAGCTGGCAGCTCTGCCTTTCTGTGTCAGGGAGTCTCAGGGGCACGAGCTCAGATGTGGTCCTTGGGCTGCGTTGGGTGCCCCGCCCCCATCCTGGAGCCCCTTCCTGGGCTGGTGGCAGGCATCCTGTGGCATCTCTGTTTTCTCAGGAGCAGGTTGCCAGGAGGGGCAGCGTGCAGAGGCAGCCTGGAGTTTATCAAGGGGAGGCCTTGACCAAGCCCTGGAAGTCTTCCGGCTGTGAGCGGGCGGGACCTGGTCATGATTGCTCCTTGGCTATTTGATTTTCCTTTGGCCCAATCCTCTGAGTCTTTAAATGATAACTTGGCCTTGAAGTTGGAGATATTTGAGATCTACACTGAAGTTTAAGGAACGATGGAATAATTGGGGAACTACCCAAGCTTTATTTAAGCTGAGAAGGAGCTCTCTGAAGGCCCTGAGTTCCCATGTAGGCAGCCACCACGGAGGGGCACTGGGGCCCCTCCCTCCCTCGGAGCTGCCCCCAGCTCCCACCCAGCTCCCACCGCACCAGCCTCACGCTCAGCCCTGGGACGCCCTGGGCATAGTGCCTCCCACAGTTCTGTGAGGCCGACTGTGGGTAGGGAGGGGCTGGACGCCTGGGCACTTCTCACAATAACTGCTTCTTTCTCCTTGCTCACAGGGTGCCCGGGGCAACGATGGTCAACCAGGCCCCGCAGGGCCTCCGGTAAGTGTGTTTCATCCCCGGCAGGTTTGGTCCTGAGGCCCAGCCCGCAGCCCAGTGCAGCGCCAGTGTTTGTTCTGTGTGAGCGAAGTGCACTCAGGCTCCTACTGGAAGGGAGGAGGAGTCATTTTTCAGTAGCCTGAGCTGGTCGATAACAAGCTTTAAAGCAATGGTTTGCTTTTCTCGGCCACCGTTTCTGCAGTGTTTTTGAGGAGGGGTGGGTAGAGGGGGACCCGGAAGAAGCACCTGCTTCTGTTCCCGTGTGTGTAGCCAGAGTCTTGCTTTGCCTCTGGAGCCAGGCCTGAGGACACAGGCAGTGGGGACAGTCTTCATCCAGGGACTTTAGCTGCAGTGGATGTGGAGCCAAATCAGTACAGAGGTGGGAAGGGCCCTGGCTGGTGTGGCTCAGTGGACTGAGTGTAGCTTGCAGACCGAAAGGTTGCTGGTTCGATTCCTGGTTAGGGCACATGCCTGGGTTGAAGGCCAGGTCCCCAGTTGGGGGCGTGCGAGAGGCAACCACACATTGATGTTTCTCTCCCTCTCTTTCTCCCTCACTTCCCCTCTCTCTAATGAATAAAACCTTTATTAAAAATCTGGGAGAAGTGGGGAGGAATGTGAGGTGTGTGGGTGGCTCTCTCTGGGGCCTGCAGAGATTCTTCCCAGAATGGCATTCACCTCTGTGCTCCCTTGCTTCCTCCAGGGTCCCGTGGGTCCTGCAGGCGGTCCTGGCTTCCCTGGGGCTCCCGGTGCCAAGGTGAGTGCCCTGGTGGGCAAGCCAGGAACCCCTTTCCCCCATAACCTTTGCTGACTAGCCCCTGGACGACGCCCCTCCCTTCTGAGGAGTGTCTCCCACCCCCACCTGCTGCTGCTCTCCAGGGAGAGGAGCCAGGCATTTTGCAGAGTCACCACCAAGAAGGGAAAGGGAGATGGAAAGATAAAGCGCTAGGGTACTTCAGTTACAGCTTCTGAGAAAGATGGGGAGACACTGGAGACATGAGGGGGAGCAGAAGACCAGGGGAGGAAGGAGAGAGGACCAAGCTCAGCCAGCTCTGGACCCAGAAGGAGTCGGAGGGAAGTGGGCAGGGGCAGGGAGCGGTTCCATGCTTCCCTCTCCACTGCTTCCTCCGGGGGCTTGGCTCTTCCAGGCCCTGTTAATTGAGTTCTTCCCAGGATTAATAGAGGCCAGTGGCAGGCCAGCCAGTGCAGAGAGTGGCCCCGTGGCCCAGGAGGGATTCCAGTGCGCAAGTCCCTGGAAATTCTCTCCTGTCACCGCCAGGAGATGAATAAGGAGCCTCCGTGTGGTCACTGGCATCAGGTTGCTTTTCCTCTCCCGGGGGTTTCCATGGCAACCAGACAGTGTCTGAGGCCCTGGGAGCCCGGTGAAGGAGACCCATTGTGAAGAGGGACAGTGGAAGGTGAGGGGGCCTGACTTTTAGAAAATGATAATTACAAAAGTGAGCAAGAATGTTCTGAGAAGAAACCTGAGGAGATTCTGCCTACCCCCAGGGTCAGCAGTCCTCCCCAGGGACTCTGCCATGGAGAGAGCCCAGATCTCAGCCAGTTGCAACTTTTAGGAAAAAATGAAAGGAAAAGCAGAGGCCCCTGGGAGGGGGGTGTGGGCTGCCAGAAGCCCAGGAGAATTCAACGAGTCAGAGCTGGCAAAAGTAGGAAGGGAAACCAGTCCTAGCTTGTATTTGCCCTGCTTTCTAGCTCCATCCTAATGGGTCTGGCCCAGAGCCTGGGGCGGCAGTGTTCACACCTCGGCCAGGTCCTAGTGGAGTGGTGCCCCAAGTTGAGGTGGCCAAGGGCCTCCATGTCCTCAAAAAATGAGAAAAGTGGGTAGAGAAAGGGAGATAGAAGTACCTGCCCACCTCAGCCATCCACCCGTCATCCCACCACACCAGGAAGGCAGGACCCCCCACACAGGCTTTCCAACGGGTGCTGTGAGACCACCATACGATGCCTGTGACTGTGGTGTGGAACTTCATTTGCTTGTGGTGGTTCACAGTATCGTGGGGAGATGGAGACAGAGAGGCAGGGGGAGGAAGTCACCGGGTCAGCAAGCTTGGTCAGGTGGCCCCACATGCTTACGTGCATGGAGGATGTACACGCGTGACTCAGCTTTTTGGTGCGTTCACACAGCTGGCCCTAAACTGTTGGTGGTCCTCAGGAGGTCTCGGTCTCTTCATCTCCTCATTTCATCCCTTCCTGCCTCTTCCAGGGTGAAGCTGGTCCCACTGGTGCTCGTGGTCCCGAAGGCGCTCAAGGTCCTCGCGGTGAACCTGGCACTCCTGGGTCCCCCGGGCCTGCTGGTGCCTCGGTAAGTGCAGCCTGTTTGGCCTGAAGGGTCTGTGCCCCTGGCAGTCTTGACCCTGTGCTTAGCGCTGAGGGAGGCGGAGCCCCAGTCATCACACTTCCATTCTGCCCCAGTGCCTGCTCCCCGCCCCCATCTCTACACACTGCCTCCCTCTGCCCCCAGCCTACCCTCCGAGCAGTCAGCAGGCTGGTGCCTGGAGAGGGCAGCTGTCGGCCCTGCCGCTGGATCTTGCGGCCTGGGAGAGTTGGGAGGGCTGGGATTTATTCTTTGCTGCTTGTTTTATAATGACTTTGTCACCTTTTCCAGGGTAACCCCGGAACGGATGGAATTCCTGGAGCCAAAGGGTCTGCTGTGAGTGTGGTCTTTGGACTCGGCTCCTCCGGGTGGGGTTGGGCCTCCCTTGCACCCGCCCCTGATGCCCTTCTCTCCTGCTCACAATGACAGGGTGCTCCTGGCATCGCGGGTGCTCCCGGCTTCCCCGGGCCACGTGGTCCTCCCGGCCCTCAAGGTGCAACTGGTCCTTTGGGCCCGAAAGGTCAGACGGTAAGAGCCTGGAGTGAACCCCAAGTTCCACTGACGTCCTGGAGTCAGGCCCCACCCTCCCTTCTTCCCGAGCTCACACTTGGGGCCTTTGGGGTTCCTGGGGCTGGGGGCAGGGTGTCTGGGAGAGTTCAGTGTGAGAACCTGCCTGTCTTTTGTCAAGGGCGAGCCTGGTATTGCTGGCTTCAAAGGCGAACAAGGCCCCAAGGGAGAACCTGTGAGTATCTGCCCATCAGCCCTCTCTTTCCACACTGCCCAGCTCTCTGGGCCAGGGGCCATGCCCCCACCCCCACCCCGCCCCCTGCCCACCGCCTCTGTAGCCCTAGCCCCTCATCTGGGACCTCCCAGGTTGCACCCAGAGAAGGCAGACAAAACAGGCTTGAGAAGGTGGTGCAGCTTTGGCTCTCACCTTTGGCTCGACCGATCTGAACAGTTTTAACTGTATGCCCTCTCTCCCCACTGGGCCGTTTCTGCCCTTCCATGGCAGGTCCTTTACGGCCTCCCTTCCACAGGCCCCCCCCCCGCCCCGAAGTAGTCGCCAAGGCCATTTCCTCCATGTGCTGGTCAGTGCTTGCACAGGGCCAGGCGAGGGCTCATCTCTCTGTTTCTGTGTTGGTTCTCAGGGCCCTGCAGGCCCCCAAGGAGCCCCTGGTCCTGCTGGTGAAGAAGGCAAGAGAGGTGCCCGTGGAGAGCCTGGTGGTGCTGGGCCCATCGGTCCCCCTGGAGAAAGAGTAAGTGGGCTAGGCGTCCCTGCTTTCACTGCTGGTGGCCTCCAGCTGTAAATCAAGTCCCTGTGGCTCTGTTCTTGCCAAGTGACGTGGCCTTCTGGGTAGCAGGCTCCTGTTTCCTCCACCTGCCACTGAGGAATAGGGCTTCCTTCTCCTGATCTGTGCCCCCACCCCCAGGGCGACAGGACACAGTTTGAGCTCCTTCCCAGACAGGTGGAGACAGGCCCGAGAAGTTAATCTCCCAGAATCCTGCAGTGGCTAGTTCTGTAGCTACTGCTCCACAGAAACTGTGGTTGGTGGGATGGACCCCCTAGAGCCTGGCTAGGCTCTCTGTGGCCGCAGTGGATCAGGGGCCATTCCAACGCACTGCTTTCCCTCCCCACTTCCTCCTAGGGCGCTCCTGGCAACCGCGGTTTCCCTGGTCAGGATGGTCTGGCAGGTCCCAAGGTGAGCTGGGGAAGAGCGGCTGGGGTCCCTTCTTGCATCCTTAGTCCAGTGGCCTCCCGCCGACTGCCTGCCTCCTCTTGTACAGGGAGCCCCTGGAGAGCGAGGGCCCAGTGGCCTGGCTGGCCCCAAGGGAGCCAATGGTGACCCTGGCCGACCCGGAGAACCTGGCCTTCCTGGAGCCCGGGTAAGTATGGATCTGCTGTTGCCCTTGGCTTCTGGTTCTGAGCAGACCCCTGTGCCCTCCCCTTCCCCATTTTTCCCTTCCACCCTGTGCTGCCAGGATCGGGAGGTCCCGGGACCTGCTCTGACACCCATCTTCCTCTCTCCTGACAAAGGGTCTCACTGGCCGCCCTGGTGATGCTGGTCCCCAAGGCAAAATTGGTCCTTCTGTAAGTCCATCGTCTGGTTTGTTGGGAGGGGCTGCGAGCACCCTGGGGAAGCAGGTGGGAAGAGAGACAGGAGTTTGGGCGGACGCAGCCTGTGAATTTTGACAGCTGGGGAGGGGGCCAGTGGTCAGTTCTGGGGTCAGGTGTGGCCTGGGTGGTGTCTGTGAGCTCTGAAAATATCTCCACAAATGTGCATTTGGGCCTTTCCTTGGGGGAAGACAAAGCCCGGTATGCACTTTAAGGAGCAACATTAAGCTACACAGTGCCTTGTCACTGCGGGATCTGGGTGTGTGGCCCATGTGTGCGGGCTGCTGGGTGCATGGCGGTGCCTGGTCTGGTGCCAGCCCCACAGTAGGCACTTAGTGGGTGTTGGATGGACAGATGCGATCAGAGTACCTGTTCTGAGAATGGTGTCCTCTCTTTCAGGGAGCCCCTGGTGAAGACGGTCGCCCTGGGCCTCCAGGCCCTCAGGGGGCTCGCGGGCAGCCTGGCGTCATGGGTTTCCCTGGCCCCAAAGGTGCCAATGTAAGTGACAGTCTGCCCTTCCATGTCCTTCCGCTTGGCACTGCCTCCCTCCCTGGGGAGACGGCGGGTTCCTGAATCGAGTTAACCACAGGGCGGTGTGAGTGGGGTCCCTGGTCTTACGGGGAGCCCATGCTTTCATGTCCTGCAGGAGGGCCTGTGGTCTGGGAGGCTTCCTTAGAGCCTTGAGACTCCTCAGCCATGACACTGTCCCATGGGGCAGTGCTCACAGTTCATACCTCTGAGCGGGAGGGAGGTGCTCATTTTCGGAGTTAGCCTTTGCTGTGCGTCAGGCCCCACGCCCCAGTGTCCCCAGCCTGCCCTACCCACCACTCCCACTGAAGTTTTCCACCTCACGGTCCTGCACTCTCCTCTCCTCCAGGGCGAGCCTGGGAAAGCTGGTGAGAAAGGACTGCCCGGTGCTCCCGGCCTAAGAGTGAGTTCCCGCCCCAGTGCCGTGCCTTGGTGCTGGCTGGATGTCCACTGGGCACGGGCCCCCCTGCAGCATGCTCCTGGGGTCGCTGGTTAGCGGCACAGCTTCCCAGGGCTGAGCCCATCTGCTCTGGGCCCTTTGGGAGCCCACACAAGGGGACTCTGGTTGCTGTCAGTCAGCAGCCCAGGAAGACAAGGAAAACCCCTGTGTTGAGAAAACAGGGGCCAGGGAAGGGAGGGCAGAGAAAGGGGGGTGCACATGGAGTTCGAGTGCAGGATGGTGGAGCTCTGGAAACCCTGGGCCACAGAGTGTGGCTGCCCGGTGCTGGGGTCTGCAGAACGGAGGGGAGTGTGAGTCATGACATCACCCTTTCCTCTCCCCTCTAGGGTCTTCCCGGCAAAGATGGAGAGACAGGTGCTGCAGGCCCCCCTGGACCTGCTGTAAGTACCTGCCCAGCCTCTCTAGGTGGCCCTGTGGGCAGGGGCCTGGTCAGGTGGTGGCCGGGGCACCTAGGCCTGCTGGGTAATGGAACTGACAGATGTGGACCTGGGCTGGCCCAGGACACAAGACCCGCCCTGAGCCAAGGGGGGAGTCTCCCGCCCTGGGGAGGCGATGTGGGCCCCGCCCCAGTGATGACTGGGGGGAGTACAGGCAAGCGCACCTTCCTGGGGCTGTGCAGGGCAGTGTCTGTCTGGCCCTCCTGTGGCCGCTCCCCAGGGCCTCTGGTGAGGCTCTCTGGTACTCTGGAGTGCCAGCTCAGCCCACCTGTGTTTCCTCTGCAGGGACCGGCTGGTGAGCGAGGCGAGCAGGGTGCTCCTGGGCCGTCTGGGTTCCAGGTAGGCAGCTGAACCAGGCTTTCTCTGCAGTCCCTTCCTGGCCCTGTGCTCAACAGGCACCGTGGGTGGAGGGCCCACCCCCTCAAAGGGGGCCACGGGGTTGAGGTGTCTCTGCACCCATAGTCCCAGCCCTGTGCCAGGTCTCCTTGGAGGGTAGGGGCAGCAAACTCACCTCTGTCCTAATGCTTGTGACTTTGGCTTCTAGGGACTTCCTGGCCCTCCCGGTCCCCCAGGCGAAGGTGGAAAACCAGGAGACCAGGTGAGTATGGGCCTCTTTGAATCTGCAACCCGTTCAAATGGGCAGCCTCTTCTGATGCCCAGGCAAGGGCAGGAGGGGTTCCGTGAGGCCCCCTGTGTCTGGCACTGAACCCCAGCTCTCCAAGAGAGAAGGATGCTCAGCCAGGGCTCGGACAGAAAAGCCCTCAGTGTTTCACACGTGCTTCTTGTTCTCCAGGGTGTTCCCGGTGAAGCTGGTGCCCCCGGCCTCGTGGGCCCTAGGGTGAGTGTCCTGGTGACCATTCCCGCCCGTGTCCCTGGGCCTGGCCTTGCCCTGCACAGCTCTGCCGGTGCCCCCAGCAGTGCAGCCGCCTTGGGTCTGGGGCTTCCCTTCCGCTCCCCACTTCCCTGCTTCTCCCTGGGCCTCCACCCCATCTCTTGTGCCTAACTGCTCCTTGGTGTCTTTGCCACAGGGTGAACGAGGCTTCCCAGGTGAACGTGGCTCTCCTGGTGCCCAGGGCCTCCAGGGGGCCCGTGGTCTCCCCGGCACTCCTGGCACTGATGGCCCCAAAGTGAGTGAGGCCGGTCCGCTGGCTGGGGTCCTCTGGGCTAGTCTGGGAGGCTTGCTGCCGGGGAGGAAGGGAAAGAGGAAGGAGTGAACGATGAAACAGAAAAGTGGTCTGGACGGAGGAGGAGAAGGAAAGGGGCGATGGGCCCTGGGGTGCCGGGGGAGGTGCTGCCCACCACAGACTTCTTCTTTCACTCTCCCCCAGGGTGCATCTGGCCCTGCCGGCCCCCCTGGGGCTCAGGGCCCTCCAGGTCTGCAGGGCATGCCCGGTGAGAGGGGAGCAGCTGGTATTTCTGGACCCAAGGGAGACAGGGTAAGTGCCAGGCTGATGTGCCTCCCCAAAGCCACCCTTTCCTGTGCCCCCACACGCAGTCCCTCTCCCAGGCACCTGTGGGTGAGGCCCCTGCTACCTGTCTTCAGGAACTTGGAGACTCCCTCCAAAGTCTCTGTCTGCCTTTTAGGGACTTCCTTCCCCCACCCTTCCCTTCATCTCACTCCAGTTAGTCCTTCTCACTCACCCTTAGAGGCCCCAGTTCCCTCTGGGCTGGGGGCTAAGCTCTGCCCAGAGCCCCATTCAGGGGATTCTTTGAGCACCCCACCCTGAGGTGGCCCATTTTCTCTCTCCTGCAGGGTGATGTTGGTGAGAAAGGCCCTGAGGGAGCCCCCGGGAAGGACGGTGGACGAGTAAGTGAATGCTGGTTGCTGACTTCTTGGGGACTGGGTGGGGACAGGTGCAGGGACCCTATAGGCTCCCAGCTCTGCACTCTGAGGGGCTGTGTATATGTGCAGACTATGGTTTTAGTTCAGCTGTCTGGGCTGGACAACCACAGGGACTTCCCTGTCACCCCCGAGAGGGTGAGAGGGAGTTCTGAGGGCCATGGATGGCATGCTGAAGTCCACTGGGTGGGGGGTCCCAGAGCCTCTGCTGGGCCCCAAGCCCCTGGTTGATTTTCCCTGACTTCCTCACCTTTGCCTTTTCTCTCCCCAGGGTCTGACAGGCCCTATCGGACCCCCTGGACCTGCTGGTGCCAATGGCGAGAAGGTGAGTCCTGGCTCCCTTCCCCCATTGAGCCCCCTCCTCATGTCTTGGCCAAGACCCTTATTTCTTCTTCTTGCTCACGAACTGCCATCTTTCTGCCCACAAGGGGCTGCAAGGGGTAAAGGACGGGGCTGTTCTTAGAAGCAAAGTCACTGGTTGTGTGTCCTGTTGAGTGGAGCAAATGAACATGGGTGGGGCGACAAAAGTGCACTCAGTAGCAGCCCTGAGGAGGGTGCACGTGTGGGCAGAAGCAATAAGGAGAAAGGCTATGGGTCGGGGGCACCCAGAGACCCTATCCATCATCTTGGCTTCCTGGGTGCACTTTGCTCTCAAAGGGCCCCACTTTGACTCCTACCCCCTCCCAACCTTAGGGAGAAGTTGGCCCTCCTGGTCCTGCCGGAACAGCTGGTGCTCGAGGCGCCCCTGTGAGTATCAGCCCCCAGAGCCTGTCTCTGTCCCCAGGCTCCCAGCTCTGCCTCTCAGCCTGGCCCTACAGGCCCTGGCGCTGGCTCCCTCCCTGCGCTTCGGGTCAGGGGGTGGGAGGAGAGATGAGAAATGAAGGGAGAAGGTACGTGGCCCCCATGATGTGATCAGGGTGGAGGGCCTCGGAGTCACTGGATCCTTTGACCAAGAGAGGCCTTCTGACCTGGGTCCCTCTATTTAGGGCTGAGCTTTCTGAAGCTACTTCCGGATACCCTCTCTCTGGGGGCTGAAATGCAAGAGGCTGAGCTGGACCGAAGGGGCGCTGGGCTCGCAGGAGGGAACAGGGCAGGCAGGCACTGCGACCTTACCCCTCTCGCTCCCCCTTCTCTCACAGGGTGAACGTGGAGAGACTGGGCCTCCCGGACCCGCTGGATTCGCAGGTCCTCCCGTGAGTAACCCCCCACTCAGGCCAGCTCCGCATCCGGCACCCACCTGAGGGCACACCTTGCAGCCTGTGGGGAGGGACGAACAGAATTTAAAGAAGAGAGAAATGGTCTCTTTCCTTCTCTCCACACTGATATAATAACCCTTCAGCCCAACGTTCAGGCCCAGGGTGGACACACACGCACTCACACTCACTCAAAGACTTGGGCCCCCCCTTTTGGAAGAACCTCAAGTATTTGGCTTCCCCCCTCCCCATTCATTCGCTTCCTCCTTCTTGGGACAGGGTGCTGATGGCCAGCCGGGTGCCAAGGGTGAGCAAGGAGAGGCCGGCCAGAAAGGTGACGCTGGTGCCCCAGGTCCTCAGGGCCCCTCTGGAGCTCCTGGGCCGCAGGTGGGTGGCGGTGAGCTCCCCAGGGGATTGCTGGGCACTGGGCGAGGGAGGGGTGGACAGGCAGAGAATGGCTGGGAGGCCTGGGGGTCCCCTCGCCTGCGCTCAGGACCCTCCACCCAGCAGACTGTGGATCCTGCTGCTGCCACCGGAGGGAGAAGAGTTTGTACTTAGAGATGAAGGCTAAATTGGCTTTTATTTTTGGTTTGAGGCAGGGTGTTGGGGGGTGGGCAGAGTGCAGGCCGTGTCTCCCCAGCGTGCATAACCCCGGACAGGGCGGCGGGTCTCCTGGGGGCATGGTGTGGCCAGGGGGAACATGGCTGGCCCTGTGGACGCCTGGCGGCCAGGGTGGCAGGCCCAGCTGTGACAGCTTCTCTAAGTTGGGAGTTTAGTGCCAACAAAGCTGCATGTTTGAAACCTAGCCCTCAGGGGTCCATCGCTGGGACTCGGGTCCTTCCTCAGGTGACCAGGCCTCACTGTCTCTCTCTCTCCTCCTTTCCCAGGGTCCCACTGGTGTGACTGGTCCTAAAGGAGCCCGAGGTGCTCAAGGCCCCCCGGTGAGTGAGGCCCTGTTTCCACCCTGACCCAGGTTGGCAGGGAGGGGGCTGTGGGCATAGCACCTTCTCTCACGCCCCACCCGACCTCACCAAGAAGGAGGGGGATGCAGAGGCTCCCCTGTGGCATTCTGGGGTTCGCCCACCTCCTTTTTCCTCAGTCCTGCTCTTGCCCCAGCCTGAGTGCATCCTGAAGGAGTGTGCCCCCCTCTGCTGGTGCGCAGCGGTCCTGGGAGACCCAATCCTGGGTGCCAGGTGCCGTAGCTGAGTGTCCCCTGCAGGACCCCAAGGTGGAGAAGCCAAAGCTGCCCGGCCCTATGGCCACACCCTGCAGGCCCTTTCCCCTCTCTTGGCCCCCTTTACCACTTTGCACTATGGCTTCTAAGACCCTACAATACGTCCTCGGGCTTCCTGAAGGACTGAGGGATTCTGGGGCTCTCCTCTCTCTACACAGGGAGCCACCGGATTCCCCGGAGCTGCTGGCCGTGTCGGACCCCCAGGCTCCAATGTAAGTGCCACTCCTGGCTGGTTCCTTCCTCTGGGCGCTTGAGGCACAGGCAGGGCTGCAGAGTCTTGCTCAGTGCTCCCGCCAGGGTCCCAGAGAGCTCGGGCTCACCTCCTTTGTGTCCATTTCCTCTTCTGGGAGGAGTAGCTAATTGGCCACGGGGACCCACTCCCCTTGTAGACATCTGGGAGCAGGGCGATGACCTTCTTGTTGGCCATGGGCACCCTTCTCAGCTGGCTGACTGGGCCTCGACCCCTCAGACTTCTGGCTTGGTGGGCAGGATGGGGCTGCCAGAGGTGCCAGTAGTTGCCTTTGTCATGGACACACATCTCTCGAGCATGCTCTGCACCTGGGCCTGTACACGTCATGCATCTTGCCCTTAGGAAGTTGCAGTGGAGGATGGAGCCATCAGGAAAAGTCACCTAGCTCACCACCACCAACGACAAAAAACAGGGGGAGCAGGTGCACAGGCTGAGGGGGCAGAGGAGCTGGGTTTGAGCTGGTCCTTGAGGATGGGCCAAAGTGGGGTGCGGGGAATTGAGGCCGAAGGGAAGGAGGCAAGAGGAACTCCAAGTAGACCAGAAAAAGCAAGCCATGCCGGGGTTGGAGAAGCCAGGGCTGGCTGCCCAGAGCTCTCACTTGGGAGAGAAGATTGAAGAGGGATCCTGGGGTGGGGGTGGGGGGTCAAGCTGCCCTTCCTCAAAGGGAAACCGCTGTCTTGGGACCACAGAGGCTTTGGCAACCCAGATGGGCGAGGGTGAGTTGAATTCTTACTTCTTGCATTTGCTCCTCCTAGGGTAACCCTGGACCCCCTGGTCCCCCTGGACCTTCTGGAAAAGATGGTCCTAAAGGTGCTCGAGGAGACAGTGGCCCCCCTGGCCGAGCTGGTGACCCTGGCCTCCAAGGTCCTGCTGGACTCCCTGGCGAGAAGGGAGAGCCTGGAGATGATGGTCCCTCTGTAAGTCCCTGATCAGACCTGAGCCCAAGGTGTGAGAGGGTTCACAGAGGGCTCACAGAGCCCGGAGCTGGGGGAGCAGGCAGCAGGGGCTGTGGGGTGCGGGGTGGGGAGCAGAGCAGAGCCGTGTACTCGGAGCGCTGCCTCCTGAGGAGCCGGCAGCCAGGCCGGTGTGGGTGGGTGCGCCGCTTTGTGTCAGCGCTTAAGTTCTCGTCTCTCCCCTTTTCTCCTAGGGTCCCGACGGTCCTCCAGGCCCCCAGGGTCTGGCTGGTCAGAGAGGCATCGTTGGTCTCCCAGGGCAGCGTGGTGAGAGAGGATTCCCCGGCCTGCCCGGCCCATCGGTGAGTGAGGCGTGCCCCTCCTCTGGACGAGCTGGGCTCAGGCCCGGAGCTCTTCACTCCGTGCTCCTGACGCGGTGGCCTGGCCTCTGCAGGAGTGATGCCACCCCAAGGCTTCTACCCACACAGCACCCTCAGAACTTTCCCTTGTTCAGCCCTTTCCACAGAAAGGCTCAGTGGGGTCCTGGGCAGGGACACCGAGAGTCCACTCTCATCATTGTCATTGTCCCTTCAGGGTGAGCCTGGCAAGCAGGGAGCTCCTGGTGCATCTGGAGACAGAGGTCCCCCTGGCCCCGTGGGTCCTCCTGGCCTAACTGGTCCTGCCGGTGAACCTGGACGAGAGGTGAGTGGTGGGACCCGCTGGGGGCTGGTCCTGACCAGGGAGAGGAGCCCTGGGCATCTCTGTGCCGGGCCAGGCAGGCCCAGTCCTGCTGCCCCGGAGAAGGGGATGGTGGGGCGGGCCGTGGCTGAGAGGCCGTGGCTGAGAGGCTCTGGCACCCGGGTGCACAGGGAAGGTGGTGACGGGAGAGAGGAGTCACGGGGACTTAGACCTGGGTGCAGAAGGCAGAGGGAGCACTGTGAGAAAGCTCTGACTCTAACGCTTCAGGTGGACAGAGAGAAGCCCTTGGGCTTCCGAGGGGAGAACAGGGGGGCAAAGCAGGAGATGGGCAGGGGACGGTCTAATGGCATCTTGTTTCCCTTTGCCCAGGGAAGCCCTGGTGCTGACGGCCCCCCTGGCAGAGATGGTGCAGCTGGAGTCAAGGTGAATATCTGGGGGCAGTTGGGCCCGGAGGACGTTCCATTGGGCCTAGTAGGTCTGCAGATTGGGGTCAGAGTTTTGTCATTTTGGAAGGACATTCTTTCCTTGCCTCTTCTGAAACATTCTTCTCTGAGTTGAGACCTCTCTCCTGACAGGGTGATCGTGGTGAGACTGGTCCCCTGGGTGCACCTGGAGCCCCTGGGCCCCCTGGCTCTCCTGGCCCCGCCGGCCCCACTGGCAAGCAGGGAGACCGAGGAGAAGCTGTGAGTATCGTGGGAGCTGCAGTCTTGGTGCCTGGCCGAAGGGCAGACACAGAGCAGGGCCGTCCCTGCCCGACCTTGTTCTGATGCTCCTCCCCCTCTCCTCACAGGGTGCGCAAGGGCCCATGGGACCGGCAGGACCAGCTGGAGCCCGCGGAATCCCAGTGAGTTTTCCCATGTCCTGAACTTGGCTCCTGACAGGGGCAGGCTGGGAGGGCAGCAGGTGCCCAGGGGGTCCTGGACTCCTTGGCTCAGGTGAGGCCAGCAGAGGGCTCCTGCCCAGCCTAAGCTGACCCAGCCTGTGTCTGTCTCTCTTGTTCCAGGGCCCTCAAGGCCCCCGAGGTGACAAAGGAGAAACTGGAGAGGCTGGCGAGAGGGGGCTGAAGGGACACCGTGGCTTCACTGGTCTGCAGGGTCTTCCCGGCCCTCCTGTGAGTGTTGCCGCCTGTGCTGGGCTCTCCCCCCGCTGCTCAGGGCCAGCTTGAGCTTTCCCACTCTGCTTAGACAGCTTGGGATCATCCTAAGAGGTTTCCAGGACTTCTTCAGGGTTGGAGGGAGGAGCAAGTGGAAAGGGAATGGGGGTGGGACATGTACCTACTCCTCCAACTCTCTCTCTCTCTCTACATACCTACGTGTTCTCAAGTAGGCTCCCCATCCTGGATGATGGGGCCTTGTTCGTGCTGACCTCTGACCTTTGCCTATTCCTTCTGCACAGGGTCCTTCTGGAGACCAAGGTGCTTCTGGTCCTGCTGGTCCTTCTGGCCCTAGAGTAAGTGAGATGAGTGATCCCTTCCTCAGGGGTGGGGCCAGGGCACTGGCCAGGCGTCTGATTGGCTGCCGCTGGGGAAACCCTGGGCTCAGAGGGCCCCACTGGCAGCAGCAGTAGGGCTGTCTCAGTGTGGCTGTGGCCAGAAAAGCCCCTGAGGTCACAGGTAGAGTGAGGATGAGAGGAGCTCCCAGGGACAGGGTTTTACAGAAGAGGACCTTAGGAGGGCAGGGGAGTGTGATGCCATTCTGCTGGCTCTTGGCCAGATAGAGACCAGTTTGGGGTTCCGTGACCCAGAACGGTGAAGAGTTGGGAGCAGTGTGGCTAGCGCCGTCAGGATGGGCACCTAACCAGCCTTGGCTCCTCCCGACCTTCCCTTTGCTGATGGCTGCTTTCTCACCGCCTTTCTCTCTCCCGGCCTGCAGGGTCCTCCTGGCCCCGTCGGTCCCTCCGGCAAAGACGGTGCTAATGGAATCCCTGGCCCCATTGGGCCTCCTGGTCCCCGTGGACGTTCAGGCGAAACAGGCCCCGCGGTAAGTGTCCTGGATGCTGCTCTGCTCTCTGGGATGTCCTCAGCATCCTGGAGGCTTGAGCTTTCTGGTGCTAACAGTCTTGGGACATCAGCCTACAGCTAGTGGTGATAGCATCCATTATTTTGAGGTCTCCCTGGAGGTTCGGAGGGCCCGTGATTGGTGTTGGGACACAGAAGAGAGGAGCTGGTGAAGAGATAGGGAAGGTGCTATGGTTCTTTTGGTCCTGGCCTACCGTACCCCTTCCCCCATGGGTCTGGGAAGAAAACACTCGAGTGCATCTTAGCAGGGGGGGATGGGCAGAGGAAGGACGTCTTCCCACAATTCCTGGCTGATTTCTGTTTCCTGTTGCAGGGTCCTCCTGGAAATCCTGGCCCCCCTGGCCCTCCAGGTCCCCCTGGCCCTGGCATTGACATGTCAGCCTTTGCTGGCTTAGGCGGGAGAGAGAAAGGTCCCGACCCCATGCAGTACATGCGGGCCGACCAGGCAGCCGGCAACCTGAGGCAGCACGACGCCGAGGTGGATGCCACACTCAAGTCCCTCAACAACCAGATCGAGAGCATCCGCAGCCCTGAGGGCTCCCGCAAGAACCCTGCTCGCACCTGCCGGGACCTGAAACTCTGCCACCCTGAATGGAAGAGTGGTGAGCCTGCAGGGCAGGACCCCCGCCCCAGAGAGTAGGACGTCAGCCCACTGGGCATGACCCCTTCTGGAAGGCAGCCAGGGCAGGCCACGGGCAGGCCTGGAAGGTTCTGGTAGGTGGCTGCGTCCCCATTTCACAGCCCGTAAACTGTGGCCCTGGCTCCTGCCCTGCCATGGCTACTGGCTACATGTCGAGTGATTTCGGGGTAGAGTTCCATTCACCAGGCAGGCACTGATCCTGTCCTTTTGCTTGCACCCCTGCTTAACACTGAACTTCCCTCTTCCCGTCCCCTTGCCCCTTGACCTCTCCATCTCCCCTCCCTTGAACCACGTGCAGCCCTCACACCCTGCTCTTCTCCCTCTGGTGTCCCACAGGCCTTTCTGTCTCTGGTCCTCTCTAGAGGGGGTGTCTGTGTCTGTCTGAGCCCTGATGGGGCGCTGCCTCCTCCCCCTGCAGGAGACTACTGGATCGACCCCAACCAGGGCTGCACCTTGGACGCCATGAAGGTTTTCTGCAACATGGAGACTGGCGAGACCTGCGTCTACCCCAACCCAGCGAACGTTCCCAAGAAGAACTGGTGGAGCAGCAAGAGCAAGGACAAGAAGCATATCTGGTTTGGAGAAACCATCAACGGTGGCTTCCACGTGAGTGCCTGGCTGCTCTAGGCCAGAGGTGGCTTCTCGGATCTTGCTCTTCTTTCTCCCTGGAAGTTTGTAGCACCTTGCCCACATTCTCACCAGTTTCCTTTGGGGCTTGTGAGGAACTAAAGAGGAAGAATCATGTTTTCCTGCATTTAGAGGTGGAGGAGGAGGCCCTTGGACTTGCTCTACGCCCTGGAAGCAAACATGTCCTCCCAGCGACCTACTCCCAACCCTCCTCAGCTTTTCTGGACCCTGAACACTTGGCAGCCCCGGAAGCTGTTGGTCCCATTGAATGCCACTCCCGGGCCTCACACCACTGTTTTCTGCCCTAACAGTTCAGCTATGGGGATGACAACCTGGCTCCCAACACTGCCAACGTCCAGATGACCTTCCTGCGCCTGCTGTCCACAGAGGGCTCCCAGAACATCACCTACCACTGCAAGAACAGCATCGCCTACCTGGACGAAGCAGCTGGCAACCTCAAGAAGGCCCTGCTCATTCAGGGTTCCAACGACGTGGAGATCCGGGCTGAGGGCAACAGCAGGTTCACGTACACTGTTCTGAAGGATGGCTGCACGGTGAGTTGCCTGGCTGGAGCTGCCAGAGAGATGAGCTGCCTCAGGCACAGGGCTCAGGCTAGAGTGGGTGGCGGTGTAGTCACACAGTGATGGGCTCATGAGAGGTGTGAGTGTGAGCAGTTAATGTAGGGAAGATGTGCAGAGTGACGGGTGAGGGAGAGGCGTATGTGTGCTCCCTTGGCTCAGGGGAAATAAGGCCTCACCTGGTGTGTCCAGCGACTCTTGTAGGAGGATTGCCATAATGTGGACAGGCCAACTGTGAGCTGGCGTGATGGGGGGTCTGAGGCGGGGAGCTCACAGTGGCAAGCGGGACAGAGGAGAAGGGCAGGGTAGAGGAGGCCTGCTGAGAAGGATGGGAGTAAAGGTGGAGAGGGTCCTGGCCAGCTAAGAAGAGGTCTAAGGAGCACCAAGTGTGTTTGCACTTGGTGCTCCGCGACGCTCAGTTTGGGGGTCCTGGGCAGCTGGTATTGGATTGCAAGGCATCTGCTAAATAGCATCTCCTCTCTTTCTCCCCCCAGAAACACACCGGTAAGTGGGGCAAGACTATGATCGAGTACCGGTCGCAGAAGACCTCGCGCCTCCCCATCATTGATATTGCACCCATGGACATAGGAGGGCCCGAGCAGGAATTTGGTGTGGACATAGGGCCTGTCTGCTTCTTGTAAAAACCTGAACCCAGAAACAACACAATCCATTGCAAACCTAAAGGACCCAAGTACTTTCCAATCCCAGTCACTCTAGGACTCTCTGCACTGAATGGCTGACCTGACCTGACGTCCATTCATCCCAACCGTTCACAGTTCGGACTTTTCTCCCCTCTCGTTCTAAGAGACCTGAACTGGGCAGACTGCAAAATAAAATCTCGGTGTTCTATTTATTTATTGTCTTCCTGCAAGACCTTTGGGTCGAAGCAGAGGCAGGAAACTAACTGGTGTGAGTCAAACGCCCCCTGAGTGACTACCCCCCAGCCCAGGCTAAGAAGACCCCTTCGGGTGCGGGGCACAGGAACTGTGTGTCCCACACAATGGTGCTATTCTGTGTCAAACACCTCTGTATTTTTTAAAACATCAATTGATATTAAAAACAAAAAATCTGTTGGAAAGTACATGTTGACTTGGGTTTTGTTCTTTATTTTCCGTCAGTCCTTGATTCTATAGCATGATCCAAAAGCCACCCGAAGGCCTCCTTCTGTTGACTTCTCAACCGACAGGGGAGGGCACCAAAGCCCCCGCACTGCCTGGTTTAGTGGCCTCACGCACACGAACTTGCCCCTTCTTGTAAACCTCAGCACTGTGTGGAGCCCAGGGGTGAACTGGGACCCGAGACCGAGATTTGGGAAGGAAGGCACCAGAGAGGGGTGGCCTTGTTCTTGAGAGTGAACCTGGAACAGGACTCAGGTGGATCAGTGCAGGAGGAGCGGTGTGCTCCGAGCTCAGGGGGTGGGACGCTGCGGGCTGCATCCTGCTGGGTGGGAGAGGTTAGAGAGGCTTCCGGGGCAGGGCATGGGTTGGGGGGCAGGAGGGGAGCAGCCCATGCTAAGTGCACACAGTCAGACAGTCTTGGTGGCCTACTTATTTGTGTCTTTTTCGAAGACGTTTAGGTCAAGGAGAGGTGGGAGTGCTAAGTGCTTAATCCACCCCCTATTCTTCTTTCCCACCCCTGTGCCTCTAGCCCCCTTTCTACATTTCCTGTACCTAAAGCCTCCTTGGACTTCCTCCCAACATCAGGCTTATGAATCGCAGCCTCCCATCTCTCCCTGTCCTCAGGTGTCCCTGATTTCTAATGACTTTCATATTGTGTGGCTGACACGAGGCAGTGGTCACCTTCTTCACTAGAGGGGGCCAGTTCATAGTTTAAAATGAACAACCCTGTCCGTGAGTCCCCTTTCCTTTCAGCTCAAGCCCTCCACACAAGGTCAACAGGGTGGTGACTGTGGCAGGGAGGCGGGGTATAAGGGGACAAATGGTAATGGGAAAAATACCAAAACAGCCTTAAAAATAACTCTTCCATCTATTGAGAGAGCTAATGGGGGACAGAGGAGGGCAGTGAAGGGCAGAGATGCTCGTGAAAACATTTCCCTAGACAACCGGCAGACCTGCAGAGGGCGGTTAGGTGTGCACCAGTCAACGCCACTCCAAGAGCCCGTCCTGCATCCTGGTTCACTTAGCTCCCCGCAGCGGCATCAGGCTACTTATTTTTACTACAGCAGCTCAGTAGACTGTGACCAGAAGCTCAGACCCTTGTAAAAGAGGTCCCGTTTGCACCAGGATACCAAGGCGATCCCTCGCCGCCCGCTCACTTCCTGGGCACCTGGTGAAACCTCAAAATTACAGTTACTGTTACACAGTAATCAAGGAACGAACCAGAGGTGGGGCTCAAGGGAAGAGAAGCAGGGGAAAAGCCAACCGTGCCTCCCTGTGGTCAAATCGAAATGTGGTGTCAACTTACTGTTGGTGCCCCCGTCTGGCCTGGACCAGAGGGGAGGGGGAGAGCGACCAGGTTTGTGTTAATTCCTTTGACCCCCGATGCCCCAGGAAAGGCCAAAGACCTCTGCAATAAGAATAACCTGCTGTACAAAAATGCTGACCCCAGCAGGATTGCGCGAACATACCTGGCAGACTAACTGAGGCCTCAGTCCGATTATGTTTCCTCTCTCCTGCTCTCTCATCTCTATGAAAATATCTGAGGGCTGTTAACTAGGAATCAGAGTTCCAGCTAAAACTCAAGTTCCCTAGATCTTGGGTAAACAACAGAACAACTTCTGAAACAGTTTCCCCTTTGAAACAACCAAAGGAGCACAGAGGGAACCTTAACAGAGTGCTTTTGAGGTGAAGACTCTTACTTATAAAGGCAAAGAGTATAGATTATTTTGAACAGAGGAAATACTTGAGACTGCTTAGGCTTCATGTAGGGCATTTGTAAGTAGGCAGATTCTTTTAGTAATTTGTCTCACACTTGGGTTTAGAATCCATAGACAGTGGAGTCAAGGACGGCGGGGATCCTGCTTTGGGGTAACTAGGGTTGAGGAAGAGATGGGGCCTGGTGAGTATAAAAGGCTGGTGATAACGTTTTAAACTTCTAGCTATGACTAGACAAAACACATCAGAAAATGTAGTCCTCACCATACAGCAGGTGCTCAATAAATACTTTTTTGGAATGAGTAAATGAACAAATGGGGATTTCAGCCAGGTGACACAGTGTAAGCAGGGTAAGTGGCTGGAGAGCAAAGAGAGGGGTTACAGGAGAGGCCACGCCAGAAGCTACAGAGAAAAAGAGATCTCTGATGAAGCTTCATTTCCAGGAAACACATCCTTTCCAAATCCCAGTCCGTCAGAAATCCAATGATGACGGCGATGCCTGAGCTGTCACCTCTCCTTCTGCTCCGGTGTTGCTGAGAGCAGACTGTATACACGCGTTCGGGAATTGACAGATGGTGTGGACAACTGTGCAGAGCATCCTGGGGGGGCGGGGGGGGCAGCTCGGGATGCCAGGAACAGAAATAGGTTTGAGAAGCCACAGCATTGTGAGGTCAGACTTAGTGCTCTGTTGAAAACAATTAAGTGCTTTCATTTGAATATCATAGCTGCCTCTAAGGTAATACTGAGCCCCGGCTGGTGTGGCTCAGCTGGTTTGTGTGGTCCCGCAGGCAAAGGGCTGTCTGCAAAGGGCCGTTGGTTTGAGTCCAGGTCAGGGCACACGTGGGAGAGGCAACCAACTGATGTTTCTCTCCTTCTCTTTCTCCCTCCTTCCCCTCTACAAAAAAAGTATGTTTTTAAAAGGTAATATTGAGAAGTAAGAAATGTGATTGAGGCACAGTCACAAAAACTATTAAAACATATGAGTACTTATATGAGTAGCTTTTCCAAAATTACATGAAAAATACACTTGAAGCTGTTTGGAAAATGGGAAAATTAAAGAGACACTGTAGCCAGGAGAGCACCTGCAGATGTTCAGGACGATGTTCTCAAAAAACGGCGGACACTCGCGTGCACACAGGCCACAGCCCATCATCGACACACAGAACAGTCGCCACCGTTGTGTCCACAGACCACTGAGCGATCCTGAGCAACCCTGCAACGCAACTTTCAACCCTCCGCATTTGGGTTACCCCATCACAGTCGATGGAAGCAAAACAGTCCCAAAATGCAGCCTTAGTTAAATAAAGACGCAGAGTGTCAAAATCACTACGCAAACATCGAAGATCAAGCTCAAGGAAGGAGGACTAATACGGATCCTCTGGCAGTTTCCCAAGGCCACCTCCTACTCGAGCTTCCCAACGGGATCCTCTGCCGTTGTCCAGTGTTTGATGGCCGAGCGCTTGGAGACAGTTCAATACACTTTCAGACTCTACCCAGGCCCTCTTAACCAGAGTGGCAGCCAGTTGGTGGGGACAGTCATTCCTCCCCAGGAAGCAGCTTCACTCCCCCGGCATCTGCCCTACCTCTTCCAACCTCCAGGGGGCCGGAGCGCTCTGTGCGGGAACAGCACCAGGGCGGCCTGTCACCACCAGAGGCAGGAGAAAGGTGAGGCTGTTTCTCTCGACAGGAGCTTCCAGCCATGGTACAATGAGGGTTCCTTCTCTTCCCCTCCCATCCTGGGCTGACCTACTTAGCTGGCAACTCACCCACAATTCTCCCAGAGGTGTCTAAGATGTCCCAGCAAGCAGAGGAGACAAAGAGGAATCAAAAGCAGGGTTTATTTTTCTACCAAATCCCCAATCCATGTTCCAGCCAATGGATGAAGGGTAAATCAAGCCCCACATAGACTCTTAGTAAAAACAATTAGAACTTTCTACCAGGAAAAAAAGTTCTGCTTCTTAAAAAAAAGTTACTAGGCATTTGGGAGATGAACGATTTCACACACTGCGTGGCCTGTGCTCTCTCCGTGCATTCCAACGCCCCGCTCCAGTCCCGCCCGGGGAACTGCGGTCCCGAAAGCAGCTGCACCGACAGTCCCGGCTCTGTGTCACCCCGGTTTCTAACTGAGTCCCACGGCAGGCTTCCAATTCATAATGCTCCAGGAACTGCTCCAGGACCAGCCGAGAAGATCTGAATCGAATTCTTCAAGCTGTGAGTGCCTACTATTTGCTGGGCACAGACTAGGTGCTGGGCAGTGGATCTGCTGGTCGAGGAGAAACATCAGTCGTGCTAGAGTTGAGTTTTCCTCCCAAGGGGCAGGAGGGTGTGTGCCGGGGACTAAGAGAACCAGTTTCTCCTCCACCTCCACCGCCCGGGGCAGGTACGGGCCTTGGAAGCAGAGGCTATGTCTCTTCTGACAGGTGCTGCCATGGAAGAACCAAAAGCAGTTTTTAAACAGCTGAGGAATTTTTTCCACAATCCACATAGTGATGTGTCTCCAAGGAGCTCTCGGTCATGTGGCCAATGTATGAAATCTTCACTGAAGTTCTAGGGAAAAGAAACCAAGAATTCTGTGTTTGAGATGAAATGAGAAAAACTGCTCAAATAGTGTCTTGCACACTCAGTCCAACAACACCCACGTATACATCCAATATCCCAGCTTCATGGTTACCCAAGAGAACCTCTCTGCGCCCACAGAGACGCTGTGCTGCCTACTGACTTTCCACATAAGTCTCAGTTCTCAGCTGGGGACCATTTCTCCCCACCACGGACTGCCGGCCCTGTCTGGAGACATTCTGGTTTGTGACAACCACGGGGGAAGAGGCGGTGAGTGTTACTGGCACCGGGTGTGCAGAGGCCAGGGTGCCGTTAGGGACCCTGCAGCGCACAGGAAAGCACCCGCAACAAGCAACTGTCTGTGCCGGAGTGTGGACGGCGCGGGGCTGGGAAACCTTGCTCCACACCCTCCTACTGCTCATGTCCACAGAGACCCCTATCAGCTGCAGGTGTGAGAGCCGTGGCTCCAGGAGCGCCCCAGCGGTCCCTGACACGTGGCGATTTGTGTGGCTAGAGAGGCAGTCTGGCCAAATGCCTGACAAAGTACTTTGTGCCTTACGAGTCTCATTCGGTTCTAAAGGGTCACAACACTAGTCCTGTTTCCTGGGCAACATTCTCAAACATCTCAGTTCTGGAACAATTTGGTTCTTGACCAAGTTGTTCATGGAAAAAACATTTTGGCTGTTCAACAAAACTTTGGTTTTCGAGTCGCCACCTGACAGCCTTCCACACTGACACCTGTGTGATCAGTCACATGTCCCTCAGGTGATAAACAAAGGAGATTCAGTGTTTGAACAAACTGAAACAGTTTTCTGGAACGAATTAAGTTTGAGAACTGAGGTTCCACCACACCCCTAACTGTTCGCTGTGACTCTGGTGGCTTGTGGAGGGATTTGGACACTGCATCCAGCAGACACCAAGAGTTTGCTGCGTCTGAGCCTGGAGGCGGCGGGCGCCCCTCTTTGGCCGTGTGCCCTGACTTGTGGGTCCCACGGGGACTCACACAGCCTGACAGTCCAGGCTCAAACCCCAGGGCCATGGAACAGGGAGGAGAGTGACGTACCTCATGAAGATCACTATGTTGTGCACCTGGATTTCAGGTAATCTGCAGAAGAAACTACCAAACAGCAAATATGAAAACAATCAGTTTAGTTAAAAAAAAAGAAAGGAGGATCAGCAGGAGAGCACCAAGTTACACTGTCAAGCGGAGGAGCAAACAGCCAGTCGTTTGGGAACCCCCTCCCCACACGGCTCCCCCGACCTCAGTGTGCCATGGCTCACCAGCCCCCTGGGTCCCTTCACCCTCCCATGATATTTCTTGTTCTCTCAAACCCATCATACATAAATGCTGGAGCTTGGAAATGTTTCTAGTGGCTGAAGGTTCTCCTTTAGAGATCCCAGCACTTCAGTCACATTATGAAAAACCACACGCGCCCAAAAAAGCTCAAGACAGCCACAGCTGGGAACCTATGGGCCCAAGGCTGGAGCTTCCAGCGGGACCAGCCCCGATCAACTGAGTACAACTGCCCTCCTCCCTGCCCCGCCAGCAGAGAACACACACAGAGAACAGCGCCCTTACTACACATAGGAAAACGGGCCTCCCATCTCCGCCTGCACAGTGAAATTGACCTGAAAAGAAAACACCAGAGTCAGTCAGTGGCCACGCAGGAGTGACACAGAACATTACTGTCACCAGCATCCAAAGACCTGAGAGCATTCTTCTATCACATACAAAACATTTCCGCTAGATTGTTCCTCATATGGATTGTGAGCCTGTAACTAATTCTTCTAACCTCTTCCCTTTTGAGAGGCCAGTGGACCTCAGACCATCCATCATTCTGCCTCTTCTTGGTTTGTACCAAGTTGCTTTTTTACATGTTCTTTTTCCCCCCTAATGCTTAAGTGCTAGCTAATTCTACCCCCCCCCCCAATTTCTCATAATTACAGAGCCCATCAGGTCTTTCTCATTGACCAGCTCTTACCAGTGGAAACTAGAGGAAAGGGAAAGTAAAGAGGCTATGCCATTCCCCCAGGCCCTGCTCTACTCGTAGGCCTATGGGGCAAGAATCCTAAAAAAAAACAACAACCCAGACAAACAGCCTACCAATCGCTCGCTCCGAGGTGGAATGAGGGAGGTGTTAGTTGTCACATGGGACCCAACGACTGTGTTCATGTATTGAACTTGGCTGGACAGGCTGGTCACTGACACAGAGTAGAAGTTGGAGTTCCTGATTTTGAGGGTGGCCTGCAACAGGGCGAGTGAGGAAACAAGTGTAAGTTTGTCTCCTCACAGGCCCGAGACTGGCAGGTGCACAACCCAGGAAGGGAGGCCCCAAGTCTTACCTTGATGGCGAGGATTACAAGGGAGTCGTGATTATTAAACGTGACTTTCATCACCCTGATGCCATCATCATCCACAAGGACTGAATGAGGAAACAGGAAGAAAGCCACCAAACCAAATGCCAGGAGACAGAGCAGGACAGACAGGAGGACATACTGTTTGCTGCAAAAACAGAGCACGTGACCAACTCAGGCAGTCAGATTGCAAGATCCAATCAGTTAAGGTCAACTGCAAAACCAGGAAGATGGGGGAGGGGCTGGAGTACAAAGGGCTAGGAGCTGCCAGGCAGGCAGGAATGGGTGGAGCGGCAGAAGGCTCTGCTGTCTGCGTCCCGGAGGGGAAGCTAAAGAGAGGAGCTTCGGAGCTCCTAACCTCCCAAGACGCTTCCCGTCTCCAGTTCCTTCCAATTCAGCTCCTTCACTTGGCCCTCTGAATGTTCCTAGCTTCAAGTTTCCTCCCCCAGACAGTGAAAGGGGCAGAAACCTTTTTTGAGTGAATAGTATTAAGGAAATGGAGGAATTTACAAGACTAGATCAAAGGTTTAAAAAAAAACAGTCCTGGCATTCATATGTATATAAAAGGACTAGGGAGAGAAGCAGGCATTAACAGGAGGGAGGCGAGCAACTCACGTTCTCTGAGGGCGCAATCTCTGATCACTGTGAGGGATCAAAGCCACCAACTCGTTCACTTGCTCTACAAAAGAGCCAAACAATTATTTTTGGTCAAATAAATCCTATGATTTGGCAATACTTCCCTTCACATGGCACACTGGCCTGCCACAACGTATTTGGAATTAAGACATTTCTAAGACACGAGTCTCACATTTTGGGTCTCATAAACAAGCAAATCTACAGAACAGTGCCACGAATCACAAAATATCTTTTTCTGACTTTCCTGTACGGCCTCGGGGAAGGCGACTCCTCTCTAGTCCCTGCCTCCTCATCTCCATCACAACAGCTTTGGAGGAGAGGTGGTCCTCACAGCTCTACCCCTTGGGACTCAACTTTCTGAGGACCGCCTTCCTGAGAGATGATCCTGCCCCTAACCCGGGCTCCACTCCTGAGCATCTGTTTTTCTCTCCCCACTTGATATACACAGTTTTCAGATCTCACGTTGTTAATGATTTACCACCTGCTTCCTTTGAACAGAAGCTTCCTGGGTGGTCCCCTACCTCCCACCAACCAAATCTGTGCCAGGTCTTTCAAGTGAGAACAATAAAGAAACGTGCCTGTCCACCCCTCTACTGCAAACTGCTGTAGATAGACAACCAGAGGCCCAAAACGGAGTCACTTGTGCTGAAGCCCATGACAGTGAACCCAGACTTAATACCTGACCCAACTGCAGTCTCGATCTTCTCCAGGAATCTAATCTTAGTCAGTCAGTCTGGGATTTTCTGGTCACCACTAATGGTGCAATCACCTGTCGTGTGAACCCTCTCCATCCCCCCACTCCAAGAATAATCTCTCTTGCCTGAAACAATTCTTTCTTTCCATTTGCTAACAACTTTCATGTCCCACCCAGTTTCAGCCTCTAAAAGCCTTCCACTCTGAACAGCTCCATGGGGCTCCTCTATACTTGTTAAATGAGATGCTGTTCAATTTATGAATCACTCACCAAAGCCACTGTGATCTTCAAATTTACTAGACTGAATTTTTGTTCTTTAACAAAACCAAATACTCCAAACCAAGGAAACAACAAAACAGTGGAAACGAAGAAAAGAAAGGCTTTCAAATATAAGGAAACCAAGAGAAGTTGTGGAATCCGCCCAAATTCATCAAGTCAGCTGAGCTGGCTCCAGTTCAGGGCACCGACCATGAGGTCGGTGTTACGGCTAGAATAACAGCCCTGTCTGGGAGAGAGGAGAAGCCCGTGGGCACCTATGGATTCTCCCTGGGGAATCAACCTTCCCACGACCAAAGCTTCTCACCTGTTGGAATGTAGCCTGTCCCTTGGCACGTGAGACAGGTGATGCTGTCCCGCCCAGTGAACTCCACATATGGGAACTGGGCAATGGCTTCTTCCTGCTCTCGGGCATCCAGCGTCTCCTCTCTGTCATCTTTCTTTCGCTTGTAGGAAAAAGGGAGAGTGAAGGCGGAATGCTGGGACCCCATGGCCGAGATGTGCCTCCTGTGTCATGTCCTAGGATGCAGGGAGTCAAGTGAGTGCATGTTAGTGGCCACACTGCACAAGGAAAGAAGAAATTGTATCGGTAGGGCAAGTGAAAACACAAAAATGACTAAACTGCTGTCCTGAGTGTGATCCCAAAGACCTGCACAAGTTCCATTAGGACTTCATTCTGTAGCAGTGCTCCCCATCCCCCTCCTACGGTCCGTCGGAGGAACTGGGCCACTTTGGCCAGCCTGCTCAGGTCCCCACTGCCCCAGGACTCAGGACAGCCCAGCTGCCCCCGATCCAGCTTTGCCCCTTCCCGTCCACTATTTGCAAACTCTGAGCCCTCTTCAAGAAAAGCTTCCTGAACAAACAACAGATACCAAATTGGTAACAGGCCTTACAGATCCTCCTCCCACTCGCCTCTCTGCCCCGGGAGGCCGCTCAGGTCACGCCCCCCCCCCCCCCCCCCCCCCCCCCCGGCAAAAAGCAAGGCTCAGAGCCCGCCAGACTTGCCCAGGGCGGAGCGAAAGCCGGAGTCCCTGGGCCTGCAAGGTGCGAGCCCCCAGCAGTTGCTGTCCGGCCGCAGCCCCTTCCGTCCCCGCCACCTCCCCGCGTCAGCGCGTTTACCTGCCTCTGGAGTCCTCGGAGCTGCCCGCACTCGGTGCGCACGCGCCGACTGTCAAGCAAGCTATCCGGGGACTGGCAGGGCGCGCGCGTGCGCTCTTCGAAGCCTAGCACTCGGCGCCGCTAGAGGTCGGCAGAGTGCGGCGGGGGCAGGAAAACGCGCACAGAGAGAAAGCTGTACTCCGCGATTGCGTGGAAATGCTCCCGGCAAATTTCCTGAGCAGAATGTTTCTCAGCCCGGGGAGGAATAGGGAGGCTACGGCGGTCAAAGCCAATCTCAACTATGTTTTTGAGCACAGGGGTTGTGTAGACACACCGAAGGTACAAAGATGCAGAAGACACCAAACATTCCCTCGTCCTGCCCTTCACACGCAAAAAAGGCACGCACGTTGGGATTTGAAGTGTGGTTTCTCTGTAGGCGCTGCCACGTTGAGCTTAGCCCGTAGCAGAAGGAAGTGAGGGCGGACATTAGTAAGGCGAGGTTACCCAGGATGATGGTGGGGAGAGGAGAGATTCTCCACTGAGTGAATGAGGGGCGTGCTTTGCAATGGACAGAGAGGCTGGACTCCTCCAGGGCGATGCTACCCCTATGTCTCTCTCCTTGTTCTATTGAGGGTCAGTGGATGGAAAATTACTAAGAGGAAGCATTAGGGGTAAGGGGAATGCTAGCTAATAGGATTGTCGCTGAAGACAGGCGGGCTAATCAGGGGTTGATGGGAAATGAGGAATCTGATTAGATTGGAAGGTAACCAGATAGTGAGTGTTGGGGGTTCTTGATAAAACTGGATTTTACAAGTGCACAGAGGGGCCTACGGAAGGTTCAGGAACCTGACTGAAGTTTGGTCAAGCAAGACATCTTTGTCAGAAGCAACAGGGAGCCATTGCTCCTCCTTTTTCTACCTCCATCCACACATTCTCCTTCTTGAAATCCAGTCTTCACCTTTCTCCTTGCAAGCACTATGCCAGTTTATATTCATTTATCTACACAAATCTGATGTTGTTGGGGACAGCAATATGCTCAATTAAAAATATATTTCCCAGACTTTCTTGCCAATTCAAGCCAATGAGATGTAAGCAGAAGCCGTGTGTGACTTCCAGGAAAGCTTCTTAAAAGGGAAGGAGACTCAACTAGTCCTTTGACCTTCCTCTTTCTGGTTGAAATTTGGATTTGATGTTGGAGGTGGGGCAGCCATCTTGTGACCATGAGGCAAGAAGTGCATGCTAAAAAAGGCTGGGTAGAAGGATAAGAGGAGCCAGGGTTCCTGATGGCAGGTGGAACCACATTCAGGCCCTGGACTCCCTATCTTACGACATCTTGTTACACGAGATTAAACCTCAAAATTGTGGGGTTATTTGGCTGTCTCTCATGGTGGGATGCAACCCTAAAGGATACAGGCACAGAGTAAAGGGGAGAGCCTGGATTTTAACTCAAGCAGTCTGACTGCTTTAACCACACACCATGTAGACTACACTTAGGTTCCTATCATTGTTTAATGTCTGCCCTTAGGGCACATACCCCTAGAGAGAGGAAGGCCCCTTTGCCTAACTGAGGCCTGTTCCACATTCAGTTTTCTTGTCCCGGACTCTTTTGTGACAGGAACTCACTTAGGAAATCTTGGGAATGAGCCCATTCTTTAGTAACATGCATGTTGCCTCACTTTGTGGCCTTTGCTGGAACTCCACCAAGGACAGGGTACAATCAACCTCAAGTCCGTACTGTGGATGGACATTACAGAGGGCTGTCCAGACTGTCCCAGAAGCAGGGAAGGTGAGGAGACAGCAGTCTGATTCATACCAACTTAAGAAGAGTAGGTTAGAGGAAGGTTGAGTGCTGTGGATGCTTTGAAAAGAAGAGAAAGAGGTTAGGAGCCTGGCCCATGGGGAGGAAAAGACAAAGCTTTGGTTGGTGGAGGGTGTAAAGGGGACCTGGGGGCTTACCCTGCAAAACCCTTGAGGCTTTCTGACAATCTGCTTTCAACAGTGTGCCTAGGAGAGATGGACTGTACTCTCTAGTGTGGCTCCTATTCCTCCTTGTCTCCTCAGCACACAACTTGACACCTGGTGCATACTAGGCCCTCAGTAAATGATTGCAGACTGACTCAGCCTGGAGGCTGGCCAGCATGACCCGGGGGAGTAGTCCCAGCACCCACCTGAGCCATCCAGGAGGCAGTTTTAATTGGGCACAACATTCCTAAAGAGACACCCATCACTTCTCACCTGCGCCTGGCTTCCAGCTTTAGCTCATCATCCTGGTTATGAGCAGTGAGTTTACTGCAGACGTGAGCTCACTGGGCCTCTCCGGGTGGGCTTGGACAGACCTGCACCCCTGGCGTTCTTACTTCCTCCACATGCATTATGTCCTCCTGGCCCCACAAGTTGAGGGGAGTAAAGACCTCAAAGGCTGCTGTCCTGACAGGCTCTGGGGGAGCAGGTCCTTAGCTTTATACCCTCTCTGCTCACACAGGACAGGACTGGGCAGGGGACTTTGTTAGCCTCCCTCTGTGCGGACAGGGGAACTGAGGGCTCAGAGTTGGAAGCTCTGTCCACGTTCTTCTTTCTGCTCCATTTATTTATTCCATGGTTGGGAAAACCTGCTTGAGGTGAAATGACTCCCCATCTGTGAAAGAATCAGGACTAGAACCAGATGTCTCCTTGTTCGGTACACTGTCCGAAGAGATCGGAGACTCGCCAGGGCTTGAGGGGTAGCGGCAGGGCCAGGCCTCAGTGCCACCGCTGCGGCCACTGTGGCACAGCAGGCGGATGTTAGGGCCACACACCCGTTTTATGTGATGGATTCTGTGTTTGTTCTAGTGTCCTCAGAGGCCTCGGTGTGCAGAGCCCTGGCCCACGTGTTGTCCAAAGGAAGAGGAAACGGTCCCACACGCGGAAGCTCCAGGTTTGGTTCTCTAAGGGGGGGACTCAAGGGAGAAGGGGGAGAAGCTGGTCCCTTGTGTCGAAGAACCTCTTACAGCAGCACGGAATTTTGCCACTGACCTGGTGCTTCCTTTGCCGGGAAGCGGTGCTCATTTCCAGTTTACACAGAGACACAGTCAGGGAAGCAGATTGCCACACCTCTGACTGTCAGGTCTGAACTGGGTCTGGGTTTTATGCTCCCAAGTCCTGTCTTTTCTTACCCTGCCATTTCCTATGAAGAATGGTCACAGGAAGAGAGTTTTTTCCAAGACTTTCTAGGGAAGGGAGTGGCACACAGGGTGCTTATATAGGTGGGGGCTGTCCCTGGGTGCGGTGCCCACAGCAGTTGTAGGCACTTGGCTCTGCTCAGAGGTCACCAGTGAGGGGGAACACAGTGTGGGTGCAGGGGCTTTTGTGTTGCAGGAGCTGGCCACTCACCACAGCCTGGTAAAGGGGACTCTTGAAGCCACTGTCAATCAAAGTGGTCTGCAAGGCCAAGGTCACCTCCGCTTCTTCCTGAGGGGGCACAAAGGAGGCTGATTGTAGGGATCCATGGCATGGCTCAGGGATGCACCCTGGAGCAACCCCTGCAGTGTTCTGAGTGCTGGCTGAGGCAGGAGGTAGGAGTTTTCCTCCATAAACCCAGGTGGGCCAAAGATGTTCTATTTTTTAAAAATGGAAACCAGATGAGATCGGGTGCATTTAAATCCAACTCAGAGCCCCATCCCGATTGGCTGGCATGGAATTTAATCTTCTCAGCTATCAAGGCTGCCTCCCCCTCTCCAAGGTCACTCAAGAGTCCTAGAGACTTGCTTCTTAAAGCTCAGGAAGTAAGGGAAGGCAGGGCCTCTCAGCCCACAGGTCACACTCTCTCCTCCTTGTCCAACACCACACAGGCCTCTGATTGGGTGTTCCCACTACCTCAAGGCCCAGGAATCTTTGCCCAGGCTGGCAGAGGTGGGGCCCAGGGTTGGGCATACCCAGGCACAGTGCAGCCATTCCCCGCGCCATTCTAGGGAAGGGTCTCAGTCCTCACAGCCCTGCCAGAGGCTTCATACTGGAGGCCCCTTCCCGCCTGATCTGGCTCCATCTCTCCCTGCCTTCCTCGTGTTTTCCTGCCTTTCTTCAATGGCAACTCAGGAATACCTGGAACTGCCTCCCCAGCAAACCAAGCCACTGATGGAAGGTGGTTCAAGTGAGTCTTAAAGTGGTCTTTGAAGAATATTTCTACCCCTCAGAAATCAGAGTAACCCAGAGGGCTGTTATGTCTTTGGAACAGAAGAACAGGGGAAACCCGAACACAAGTTTACAACCAGGGGAACACCTGAACCAGGCTCCTGTAGGGGAGCTGCAGGCTGAGGAGACTAACACCAGACCCTAAACACTGTTAACAACTGTCACCCAGCTGTGTGTGACAGCTCTGGGGGACTTGGTCTTTAACAATTGCCTGAAGTCCCTGCAGTGCCGGCAACCTGAGATGAACACGCTCTCCAAGGCACATTAGAGTGTGTGAGATACACGTGTGTACTATACACAAGCAAACTGCGTGTTCCTCTCTCTCCACCTCCAGAACTACCACCCCCGAACACCTCTGCCTCAAAGTTCTGGGCCTCCTCCTGAGTGTGAAATCTGTGAGGGGCAGGCACCCTCGGGACAGGTGTCGCAGGAAGGCTCCCTGTGCTGGAGAATTTGGGAAGCTGTGCCTGAAGGCTAGGCCGGGGGTGGGCTTGCTGGATTTTAACTCTGCAGTAAGTGTTTGATGAAACCCAGGCAACAGTCAGCGGTCTTGGTGGCCGCCCTCCCCCAGCACTGCCCTTCTCACCTGCTGTGCCAGTGTCAGGGACAAACCTGGGGGCAGGACAGACCCACATGTACCTGTCACCACCGCTGATCTCCTGCTTCCGTCGGCTGCGGGCTGGGCACTGTGCCTGGGCCCTCAGCTGGCAGAGCCTCCGCTTTACCCCAAGCAGCCTTCGCCCGAGATCCAGCCAGACAAGTGGAAGAGGGACAAGAGGAAGAGGGACAAGCCACAAGCAAGGGAACACCCTGTCCAGAGCAGCAGTGAGAACACGGGAGGGTGATAGGAGTGAGGGAGCCACAGGGCAGAGCCTGAGGACAGAAGGCAGAGGTGAACTCCAACAGGCTTTTAGAAAAACAAAATCCTAACCCAGCCCCATCCCAAAGTCAACAGTCTGAAATAACTCTTGGTGTCTCCTGCCCATCTGCGGGCACGGTTAAATTCAGGCCCGTGAGTTGTTTGCCTAGGTAGTGGCAGTGGCTTTTTGGCTTAAAAAATTATAACTTACTGAGTATTTTGTTTCAGGTACTAGAGTAGGTACTTCCTGCACAGTGTCTGGTGGGGTCCTCTCAACAGCTCTCCAGGCTGGAGACCACCCCCTTTGATGGGTGTGGCTCCGAGATGGGAAGTGGCTTGCCCAGGGTCACACAGCTGGGAGACAAGTGCTACGTCATTTCCAGCCACAAGCCCTTCCTCCACACTCCACTGGTCTAGTGGTCTAAGCTCGTGGTCCTTTCCTAAAGTGCAAATGTGTTCATATTCTATCTGTTAAAGCCTTCAGTGCCTCCTCACAGGCTGCAGGGAGAGACCCCGCCCCCTCCACAGCTTGCGAGGCCCTTTCCACCCCACTGCCCATCCCACTGCCCTCTTTCCACTAACCACACCCCCCTACCACACAAGGCTATTTGTAGCTTCCTAAACACGCCGGTACTTCATGTGCTAGCTCGCTCTGTCCTCCGAGCACAGGGTATTCTTTTCTCCCTGCCCCACCCCACTCCACAGCCCATTTCCTGTGCCCAGAGAGACCCTCCACCACCACCCAAGCTCAGCCCCGATGACATTCTGAAATCTTCCCTGCAGAACCACCTCCGGCCGCCCCTGCACACACTACACTGCCCCGTCTGTCTCCTCTTCCAAACTCTTCTCTAGCATCTGTGCTTGCCCCACTCCGTTGTCATTGTGAACCTGCCTGTATGTCCTGTTAGACTGTAAACCCCCCGAGGGCTGGGATGGTGTCGCTGGAGCCCAGAGGAGAGCCTGGCACAGAGGAGGAGCTGCATAAACATTTTATTGATTGAGTGAGGGAGCTGAGTGAATGAATGGGGAGCACCTTGGGACGGGGACAATATCACAGTGACAGGACACAGTATGTGTTCCCATGTCATGGCGTGTGCCTGGCACCCAGTGAACACGGAGTCCCGGCGAATGACTAGAGTCGAAAGGAGTAGAGAGGATGGAGGGGAGGAGGCACAGGGAAGATTGGACTCAGCGGTGCCAGCCTGGGTGCAGCTCCGTTCCTCCACTAGGGGGCGCTGGAGGCCCTGGAGTTGTGGCCTCCAGACCCTTAGTTTTCTCCCTGAGGCTCAGCTTTAAAACCCACGGAGATGTGGGTTGGTTGTTTTGCTCCACAGAAGGATTCAGGAGGCAGCCAGGATCCGAGGGAAGGAGCCCACCCAAAGCTAGGTTACTGCAGCAGCAGGCACGGAGCTGGCTTGCCCTGCCCTTGCCTGGTGGGACAGGAAGGAGCCAGCTGCCTGTTCTGGGGTCAGAGTACACCCAGGTAATGCCCACCTTGGAACAGATAGGTCCCTGCCCCTGAAGGCTGTGATTAGAGTTGCATGGGTCCAGAGCTGGGAAGAGGCTCAGAGCCCTTTCCATCATGAGGGCAGGAAATTGGCCCAAATTCCTGGACACTGCTAACTCCTTAGAACTCACAGCTTCGTCTCCTCTCTCCACCCCATGCCAGTCAAGGGCCCCCCAATCTTCAGGAAGTCAGGGCCCTGGGAGACGTGAGGAGCAGGATGCCGTCCCTGCCTTCCAGGAGCACCCCTGACAGATGCCCTGCTCCTGTGTTCTCCCAGCGGCTGTACCCTCCCAGGTGACCTGCATGGGGACCCTGGCTCAGCACCTCACTTGTGACTTTGGACACTATTCTTAACCCCTCCTGTGCCTCAGTTTCTTCATACGTAATGCTGCTAGAACGATGAAATCAATTATCGTACGAGAGCCTCTTAGAATCGTGCCTGTCAAACAGCAAACATTCAATGAGCAGAAGCTATCCTGGAAGCGAGGGTTCTGCAGAGGCAGGACCTTAGGAGCTTGCGGGCAAAGACCTGCAGGGCACCAGCTGGACTGTGCCCTGGCAGTGCTGCCACCATCTTTGAATCAGCCCTGAGCCTCTGCCAGCTGCTCACTCCACGGCAAGTGCTCAGATGTGCAGAAGAGGTCTGAGCAGGGTGAGCTCATGGGCTTTGGACCTGAAAGGGAGCACACCCAACAGATCCAGAGAGAACCATGGCCCGGAGATGCCCTGGGACCTGGAAGAGGTCACAGAGACAAGTGGGAGGAAGGTGGGGAGAAGGGCCCAGTGCACCGACCGACCAACCACCCCATCTCGTGGGTTTTTGGGGCCACAGGGCTGTGAGGCCCCTCCACCGGGCCCTTCATCCGATCAAGACGGCTTGGTGCCTTTTGCCTACATTTGATGCCACCAATTTTGTATTATAAAGAGTTTCCCCAGTGTTGTGGCTTTTGCCTTTCACGGTTCCTGTGAACAAGTTTGCCAGGAGACCAGTACCAATGGTGGGAGTGAGAGAGTTGAAGGGCCAGCGCGGCCTCGGAGGCGGTGAGGAAGCGGCTCCGGATGCTGGGAGGAGGGGCGTGGCCAGCGGCCTGACCGCCCACTGTGCATCCTTTCCTTCGGGGCGTGAGGCTGCTGTGCCCACCGCCTCTTTTTGTTATCTTTTGTCCTTTTAAAAATTATATTTTATTGTTTTTGCTGTTACAGTTGTTCCAAGTTTTCTCCTTTGGCCTCTCTATCTGGCCTTTCCCCACTCCCTCAGGCAATTGCCACACCGTTGCCCATGTCTGTGGGTCATGCGGACTTGTTCTTTGACCCCTTCCCCTTCTTTCAGCCAGTTCCCCCCTCCTCGCCTCCCCCCTCTCCCCGCCGACAGCTGTCAGTCCCATGTTTCTGTGCCTGTGGTTCTATTTTGGCCATTAGTTTATTTTGTTCATTAGATCCCTCATATAAGTGAGATCGTGTGGTATTTGTCGTTCCCCTACTGGCTTATTTCATTTAGCATAATGTTCTCCAGGTCCATCCATGCTGTTTCCAAAGGTAAGAGTTCCTTCTTTTTGCTGCTGTGTAGTGTTCCACTGGAGCACAGCCTCTTGAGTGGTGGGGGGCAATACATTGGGGGCCGGGCCTCTTGGGTCTTATTTCTGCTTCTGCTCCTGCTCCAGCTTCCTCTGCCCTGTGTCTTCTGACCATCTCACTGAACACAGGCCCAACATTGCCACTGTCTTCCAGAAGCAGCCATATTACTTCCTCCTTGATTCTCACCCTCTGCCAGAGACCATCTCTCCCTTCTCTGAATTCTCACGTTGGTTGGTTTGTACTTCTCTCCTGGGTGTGTCGTTCTCAAGGCCTCACTCCTGGTGATCATATACATAGAAGTGCAGAGCGCAGCACCCGAGGGTATGGATTCTGGACAGGCCTCTTGGGCTCAGAGGCTGACCCACCGTTTACCAGCTGTGTGGTGGCGTGACAGTTTGTTAGCTTCCATGTGCCCCACTTTCCTCTTCTCTAAGATGGAATAACAATAGTTACATCCTTACAGGGTTGGTAGGGCTCCGAATGAGTTCGTGACCTGATACGTAGGAAACACTTTCTAAATGTGTGCTGTTATGTTGCTGGCGTGTTCGTGCCTGTGTCCTGTCTCCTAATGAAGCTCATGACTTCTTGAGGATCTCAACCTCTTACTTTAACCATTCTGTGCCCCCCGCCCCCCCGCCCCTTGGTCTCAGTATGGGGCCTGGCCATGGGCAGTACTCACTAACCCTCTGTGGAATGATGATGGGACCCGAGTGTCCTCCTCTCTCATCTGCCGTCCCTGCTTCTGTCCCCTGCAGAGTGAGCAGGGCTGTCTGTGGCCGTGGCCCTTCCTCCCACAGCCCTGCCTGAACTCCAGCAAATTTCCCCTGGCAGCTCCCACGTTCTGGACTAACTTTAGGGTTGGTTTCCAGCTGTGGTTGGGTTTTTCTGTTTGAAAAATATTTTAAGCAGCTGGTGGAGGAGAGGTGGAGAGGTGGGAAAAGAATAATAAATAAGCTAGTGAAAGGAAGATTGTCTAAATGCCTTAGAGCTGCGGTGGCCTACAGCTTGGCTTGGGGTCATGCCTAGGACTGGGGAGCTCTCAGGGGGTCAAGGGTGGGGAGGGGGCACACTGGTGGCTTCAGGCTGAGGAGAATGATTGCCCTCGTAGGCACCTCCTGTGCGCGTTCCCCTTTATGCCCCGCATGGAGTCTGAGGATGCAAGAATTAAATGAATGCAAGAGAACTAGTTTTGCAACAGGCAGGGTTGAGGTTAGGCACTGAAAAGAACTTAATATCAGAACCTGTCCCAGAAACTCACCTTTATGTCACCCAGAACTCAGTTTTCTCCAGAACTCAACTTTCTTCTTAGCTTTTATTACACAGCTACTGGTGCCCAACGACACTGTCCCAATCTCAAGCACCTCACGTTTCATCAGCTTCCTCTTCCTTTTGGGTTCTGCTGTGCCACTGAGGCCCTCGGGCTTTTTTCTGAAATCTTCACCTCAGTCACCTCCGTGGGCCCGAGGCGGGAGACCTCCCCAGCAGGAGCTGGCAGTGCCAGGCTGACAGCCAGGGTGGAGGCCGGAGGGCCACCCCACACGCCGAGGGAAGGTGCCCGCTGCCCCTGCGCTGGCTGGAGAGGACTGTGGCAACAGAGACCCACAGAAAACCGGGGATGGGAGAGAAACTGAGTCACAGAGTGGAACAGAAGCTGCGTCAGAAAGAGACAGGGAGCGAGTCAGATGTGGGGGTGGGGAGTGGGCTGTCACAAGGCCGTGCCCCAGGCCAGGGCCAAATGGAAATTCCTGTGGCCTCTGATGGCAGTGTGGGCTCAGCCCTGAGGGCTGCCCGGTGCCTGCAGGGCTGGGGCCCAGCATGGGGTCTCAGGCCCCAGGCAGACGGGGAAGCCCTGCCCTTCATACCCAGTTCTCCTCAGGGCTCCTTCCACTGGAGTCAGAGCTGGCAATGAGGTGACGCCTGGAAGAGCTGTGGGTGCCAAGGGGTGCCTCACAGTCTAGGGGAGCCAGTGGCAGGGTGCGGGCGGGTAGGAAAGACTGGGAAGTGGGGAGCTGACCTTCTAGCACGAGGTAGGACACCAGTGGAACAGGTCAGTGCTGGGTCTGAGGACGAAGGGGGGGTGCTGCGCTGCTGAGGATGAAGGGGTGGTGGGCTGGTGTGTAAAGGAGGTGGTTTGGGGTTCAGGGAGCTTTGCAGGCGTGAGTATACACTAGCCAGGGAGTCTGGGTGGAAGACACGTCTGCTGCTCTCAGCCCTGGGCAGTGGGGAGGAACCGTGGGGCAGGGAAAGCTGCATTTTGAGTGGGTTGACAGCCTTCCTCAAGCCTCCCCCATGGCCATCCAAACCCCTGAGGCACCTCTGCCCTCCTAGGCCTCCTCCATGGGAGCTGCACTGGTCTACGTTCATAACGAAACCTCTGCTTGTTAGCTGATCCTTGCTGCTGGCTAACTCGTACCACAGCGAAATCTAAGAGTCCCAGAAGCTACTCAGAGTGTAGGAAGGCAGGAATTGGCACTTCCTAATACCATTTTACATTTACACGGAACATGAAAATTTCCAAAGCATTTTTTCTCACTATAAATCATACTATATATAAACTGTTATATGTATATAATAGTTAATAAATAATTATAAAGCGAACACCCATGTTTCTGTTGCCCAGGACAAGAAATAGAATCCTCAAAAGTTCCTGCACCCCTCCCTGATCACGCCCCCCCCCTCTGGAGGGAACTGCGACCCTGACTTCTGTGATCATCATTTCCTTGTTTGTCTTCCAAACCATTTAGTCTCTCAGATACTATCATCTCTGAGTTTCACAAGAACCCTATTATTCCCATTCCACGATGAGGAAACTGAGGCTCAGGAAGTAGCCTAGTTCAAGGACACCCAGCCTGTAAGCATCAGAACGGGAATCGTATTTGGATAGGCTAATTGCCCCCAGGAAAGTTTCTCAGTCACACCAGAATCCACGGGAAATGCTGGGGCAGCCCCAGCACTGGAGGCCGGCACCCCAAGGCCCCAGAAAAGGGGGAGGCATCTTCATAGCCAGGCCAGGTACTCCGCTCCTGGACTGGTTGCCTCTTGACTCCCCAGGGTCCTGCTCTCCAAGTACCTGGCAGAGACTGATGGAAGCCTAGGGGAGAGCAACTAGGTCTGGGACGCAAGTGGAGCTGGGAGCTGATGTGGGATGGCACCATGCAGAGAGAGCTTCGGGTCCTGCCCAACAAGTGCCAGGGCACCCAGGACTGTGGGGGATGTGCCCAAGCCAGGTGTCTGCCCAGGTGTCTGCCAGATTTACCAGGTGTGCCCTCCTTGGGGGGCCAGGTGTGCTTGGTGTGAGCATGTGTGTATGTGTGCCCCTGGCACGTCTGTGTGCACACCCAGCTCTGTCTGCACACTGGAATCACTCTGAAGCACTCCCCCTACCCTCCGCATCTTTTTCTCTCCATTCTGAAATTGTACCTGCTCATTATAAAAAATTCTAACACAAAAGCCTCTCCTCAAATTGTAATCCAAATGATCCCATAATTTCCAAATGCAGTAATTTAGGTTTAATTATGTTTAACAACATCGTATCAGAATCTACTTATTATTTTTCAACTTCTTCTTATACTTAATATACCTTTGCCATCTTCCCTGTCAGTATGTATGGGTATATTTCACTTTTTTTAAACAGCTGAAGAGCACTCCATTCAATAGATGCGCCATCATGTGTTTAGCTGGGGAGACCCCTCTGTGTCCCAGCTCCCCTAGTCCCCGAGGAGCTGAGAGAGGAGGGTGCAAGGGAGGGGGCGACAAGGAGGCTGGCTCCTCAACAGTCAGCCTGCCCTGGGAGGTAGCCCAATCCCAGCTGTCCTTTGATCTGCAAATAGAGTCCTCTGCAACCCCACCCACCCAAAGTCCACCCTGTCTTCTCCTGTCCTCTGTCCCCTTCCCCCTCTCCCTCCTGACCCTGACCTCTGGGCAACGCTACAGGTTCAAAGGGGCTGCTGGGTGAGCTCCTGGCCCCTGAGACCATCTGATCTCAGAGAGCTGGGAGGAACCGGGCTGAGGGACCAGGAGTTCAGGGGCTCTGAGCAGACAGCCTGCGAGGACCAAGGCTGCCCCAGGAGGAGGCACTGTGCCGGTGGCTGGCGAGGCTGGCGCTGCCTCGCTCTCAGATGGCAGCTCCCAGCTTCCCCGAGGGCACGTGTGATGGGCGCTGTGCCAGGGAGGCATGGTGCCCCCGCCTCTGACCCAGTGTCATGGAAAATCCGAAGCCTTGATCTTTGTTCTTGATTGCCCCTCCCTGATTTTACTACTGGAAACTTTCGGCTTCTTTGTTCCCCTCAGCCTGGGAAGGAGGTGTTGCGGGGGCAGCGCAATGGGAGGTGGCTCGGTCGGCAGCCAGGATACGGAGCTCAGAACTTCTGAGGATCAACCCGACCCCTCTCTCTCCCTTTCTCTCTCTCTCTCTCACTCACGTACATTGTTGACCTACAGACAGACTGCACTTCTGTGGGGGTTGGGCAGGGGAACAGGGTGGGCACAACCTTCAAGGCCCTTGGTCCTTCGCGGGTAAGCTGCCTCCCCGCACCCAGGGTTGGCCTCCTGTTGTCCGGGGCCATGATTCCCCTTGTTCCAGACACCCCTAGGGTCCCAGTGGCAGGTGGTTCCTAGCCTTTCTCCTTCCTCAGGGCAGGTCCAGAGTGTCTGCTTACCACCGGATCCCATTAGCAGTGTACAGCGGGGAAACCACTTTGCCAGTAGCTTCCCTCCCCAGCGCCTTGCCCGGCTCTGCTGCCCTCTCCCCCTCCCTTCTCCCTCGTGGCCAGAGTTCATGGAGACTCCGCAGGTCAGTGGTTCTCACCTCCCTTTCCTCCTCAGCAGAGAGGAGCCCACCCCGCCTCCCCCCACCATTCTCTGGAGCCTGGCACCTTCCTTCCTGAGGGACAGCAGGCTTTGGGAGAGGAGGGGGGGTCCTGGGGGTTAAACCCACAGCAGAGCACCCCCTCAGGCCCCGACTCATCTCCCGGCATTGTCTGCTGGATGAGCAGATGTGTCTCTTGCCTTCTGCACCTTAGAGGTGAGCCTGGGGAGGGAGGGCTGAGGCAGAGAGAGATGGGGGAGACTTCAGCCCAAGACGAGGGAGGACAGAGGTGCTGAAGGAAAAAGGGAGAAAGCCCAGATTCTCATTCAGCAGCTTCTGTACTCGAAAACCAACCTATCCCTCATCAATTCATAGATTCATCTGAGGAGCCTATGACATTGCTATGTGTGGAGGTGTGTGTTGGGGGATGTGTGGTGTTGGAGGGGAGGTGATGCGCTCAGCCCTGTCTGTCTGTCTGTCTGCCTGGTGCACTGGCCTGGAGACTGGAGCAGGCAGTGCTGTGTGGCAGAGACAACCACACTCGCTGGCTGGGTGCTGAGTGCACCACCTTCCCTTGACGATGCTCTGTCTACCGGGAACCTGGCTGGGCCCGAGCAAGACTGAGAAAAGCAGCGCTCACTCCTGCAGGCCAGAACGGGGTGCTGCTGGCTGAGGGACTACTGGCCAGGCCTCTCCACCACCCACATCCGACTCGCCTCACTGCCCAAGTGGGACGGATTATTTTTGCTCCTTCAGACTCTGCCAGTGCCTTTGCCCCCTTTCCCAGGAGTTACTCAGTTACTCAGTGTCGGTTTTCTATTTCCAGAGCAAGGCAGGCGCTCCTGGCCTGGCTTCCTCCACCACAAGCCTCAGGAGGTCTTTCCCTTCCATCCTGCCCTGGCCCGGGCTAGAAGCCTAGGGCCAGGTCCAAGGGCAGGGTCACCCTGGCCGAATTTGGGGGAGGGTTAACTCCTCTTCCCTCCACATCCTCATTCTCTTGCTTCTGCCTCAACCATTCCCATCAGCACATGAACATGCTCTAATCTCATCTTAAAAAAAAAAATCCCCTCTCTAAGACCCAGGCCCCCTCAGCCAGGGCCCATCATACTTCTTCCATAGCCACATGCTCACCAGAGTGGGGACACTTGCACTTGCTACTTTCTCCCCAGATTTTCCCTCTGCACCCCTCCACCTGTGTCTTCCTCCCTCTCCACTGCACCTGTCCGTATTGAATTCACTGGAGCCGGCAGACACCCCTCCCTTATCCCTTCTCTCAGCAGTGTAAACTCAGCCGACCCCCACCGGGAAGCCCTCCCCTCCCAGTTCTCTCACAAACCAGGTGCTCTCCTGGTTTCCTTCCTGCCCTGCTGGTGGTTCCTACTTAGGCTTCTTGGCAGGTTCCTCTTCAATGCAAACCTAATGCCAGCACCCTTGGACTTGGTCCTGGGCCTCTATCTCTGTTTCCATGGCTGCAGACGCCACCCATATGGTGGCAAGTCCATGTTTCCGACACTGGCCCATTCCTCCTCTTTGAGCACCGACTCCCAGGATCAGCTCCCACTTGGTGTTTGAACTTGAGGTCTCCCAGGCACAGTGAACTTCACCTGCCCCAACAAGAACGCTCGATTCTCATCCCATCACCCTCCAGTCTTGCCTACATCCCCACCACCACCTTCTACTTTGCTAAAGACCCTGGACCTTGATTCCTCCTCATCTTTCACATCTGATTTATATCAAGTCCAGCAAATCACACCTCCAAAGGGTTCTTCTATGTCCACCATTTCTCTCAGTCGCCACCACCAGCCCGTTTCTCCTACGCTGCCACTCTTTCTTGCCTGGATTCTGCGGCGGCCATGTTACAGGTCTCTGCTTCCAACTCAGGGCTCCTCCGTTTCAGTGTCCGTGAAGCATTAAGATTCATTATTCAGACCCTAAAACCCTTTCCCCATAAGTCTTTCAGAGAGAGTGTGTGTGTGTGTGTGTGTGTGTGTGTGTGTTCACAATGTTACTGAGTGTTTCAGGGCTTTTCCCATTTCCCCAGCTTCATCTCGTACCTCCCCCACTGGCCAGGCATGTGGGTCTTCTTCCAGTTCCTAACAGTCAGTTATTTTTCTGCCTCAGGGCCTAGAATCTCCCTTCCCCACAACCCTCAGCCAGCCCGTTCTCAGCCTTCAGGTTGGCCTGAGTGTCATCTCTTCAGAGAGGGTTTCCTCACTGTCCTGTCAAAAATTGGCCCCCCTCCTTTAATTTCTTTTCTTTTCTCTTTTTTAAAAATATATTTTATTGATTATGCCATTACAGTTGTCCTGTTCCCCCCATTCCCCTCCACCCTGCACACCACCACCTCCACCATTCCCCACCTTTAGTTTATGACCACGTGTCTCAAGTTTAGATTCTATATTTCCCCTTCTATTCTTGCCCCCTCTATCTATTTTCTACCTATCATCTATGCTACTTATTTTCTGTACCTTCTCCCCCTTCTCCTCCTCCCACTCCCCTGTTGCTAACCCTCCATGTGTTGTTCATTTCTATGGTTCTGCTCCTGATCTAGCTGTCCTCTTGGTTTGCTTTTGTTTTAGGTGTGGTTGTTAATAATTGTGAGTTTGCTGTCCTTTCAACTGTTCATATTTTTTATCTTCTTTTTCTTAGATAAATCCCTTTAACATTTCATATAATAAGGGCTTGGTGATGATGAACTCCTTAAACTTGATCTTATCTGAGAAGCACTTTATCTGTCCTTCCATTCTAAACGAAAGCTTTGCTGGATAGAGCAATCTTGGATGTAGGTCCTTGCCTTTCATGACTTGGAATACTTCTTTCCAGCCCCTTGTTGCCTGTAAGGTCTCTTTTGAGAAATCAGCTGATAGTCTGATGGGAACTCCTTTGTAGGTGACTGTCCCCTTATCTCTTGCTGCTTCTAGAATTCTCTCCTTCATTTTAATCTTGCGTAATGTAATTATGATGTGCCTTGGTGTGTTCCTTCATGGGTCCAACTTCTTTGGGACTCTCTGAGCTTCCTGGATTTCCTGGAAGTCTATTTCCTTTGCCAGACTGGGGAATTTCTCCTTTATTATTTGTTCAAATACGTTTTCCACTCGTGGCTGTTTCTTTCCCCCTTCTGGTACCCCTATAATTTGGATGTTGGAACATTTAAAGATGTCTTGGAGGTTCCTAAACTTCTCCTCATTTTTTTGAATTCTTGTTTCTTCATACTTTTCTGTTTAGTCATTTTTTTCTTCCTTCTGGTCCATTCCATTGATTTGAGTCCCAGTTTCCTTTCCATCACTATTGATTTCCTGTGCATTTTCCTTCATTTCAATTAGCTTAGCCTTCATTTGTTCCTCTAATTTGTGGCTAAAATCAACCAGTTCTGTGAGCATCCTGATCACCAGTGTTTTGAACTGTGCATCTGAAAGGTTGGCTATCTCTTGGTCACTTAGAATTATTGGCTCTGGGGCTTTGGGCTGTTTTTGAGCCATAATGTTTTGGTTTGTTTGTACTGGTCTGACTGAATGGTTCATTGTTGTTGAACTTCCATACAGTTCAATTCTCTGTGTTTTGGCTGCATTTTTCTTACTAAAACTTTGTTGTCTTTAAACTTGGTTGTGCGAGGAAGCAGTGTTTTCACCTACGCCTCCATCTTGGCCAGAAGTCTCTGGTCTCCCTCCCCTCCCCTCCCCTCCCCTTTGTATTCACTCTCCAAGAAAGGAGAGTGGCATGTGTGGACAGATACACCAACCCCTCGTTTAATTTCTATTTCAACCCTCTATTTGGTTTATTGACACACTGGCACTTACCACATTTATAATCATTTTATTCATTTGTTTACTTGCTTTTGCTTTTGTCAAATGTAAGTTCTGTGCAGGCAGAACTATGACAGTTTCACTGTTGTAACCCCAATGCTTAGCAGAGGGCTCGGTTTTTGGTGGACATGCTGGTTTGTTTATTGCACACCAATATCTCGCTGCATGTCCACCCAAATGAGTAACTGAACGGATGGTCTCAGCTGCAAAGGTCAGTCAGGTTCTGGTGGCTCTGGAAGAAAGGTATGGAGGAAAGGGAGACTATGGTTGGTAGAAAGACACTCCCTAAGTAGGCTTTCCAGATTTAACAAATAAAAATACAGGATGCTCAGTTAAATCCAACTTTCAGATAAACAACAAATTATTTTTTAGTATAAATGTATCCAAAATTAAAATTTAATTGGGCATACTGTATTTTATATGGCAACCAGGAGAGTGAGGAGAAGAGGTGGAGGCAGAGCCTAATTGGGTAAGGGACTGAGGGACAGCATGGAGAACCAATGGGGTCGGTGGGAGCTGTCACGAGAACTGATCAAATAACAGCCAAGCACGTCAGTGGTGTACCAGTGTGCGGCGCTGTGACTGAGATGGGCCTGGGAGATGCAGGGCTGGGGGATGTGGGACTGGGTCCTCAGGCGGTGGTGGGAATTCAGGTCCTTGCTCTTCTAAGGTCACAGGTGAAACCTGTTGGACTTTTCACTTTTCCGTGACTTCTGACTTGTTGTAAAATTTAGTGTGTTTCAACATCTACTTATAGGATGCCCTACGGCATGCTGGGTCCTGGGCCAGGTACTGAGGGCACAGGGAGGAGTTAAGGCTTGTCCCTTCTTTCCAGTGCCCAGTGCCATAGCACGGGCTGTGTGGCGTGACCCAGCCCTGGGAGGCAAGCCTCACCAGTACCTACTGTCCCCAAACATGGGGCAACTTTCTTGCTTTAACTCATTTCATCCTCCAACCACAAGAGAAGGCATTTAAAAAAAGATTTTGTTTATTTATTTTCAGACAAAGGGGGAGGGAGGGAGAAAGGGAGAGAAGCATCAATGTGAAAGGGAAACATCGATCGGTTGCCTCTCAAATGCACCCTGGCTGAGGGCCAAACCCACAACCCAGGGATGTGCCCTGGTGGGGAATAGAACCAGCAAACTTTTGCTTTGCAAGACAGTGCCCAACGAACTGAGCCGCACCTGTCAGGACAAGAGAAATGGCATTTTTGCTGACATTTTATAAACAAAGAGATAACTGTTTAGGTGATTCTGTAACTTAGCAAACATCTCACAGGAAGAAGAAATGGAACATGATGCGAACCTGGTGTTTCCATTCCTTGGAGCAGAACTCCTCCCTTGTGGAGGCTCTCGGCTATCAGAGCCAGGTCAGAGCTGGGGGCTGCCAGAGGCGAGCAGGGCAGGACTCCCCTCGGGCCCTGCAGCAAGGGCCAGAGCACAGACTTCCTAACAGTCGCTTCACACCCAGGCCCAGAGGAGTCACCAGGACACATGAGAGGGCAGTCATTGCACACATCCTGGTCTCACCAGCCGCTTCCAGCGACATTAAACACATTGTCTACTGACTTCAGTCCCCCCAGACTTCCAAGTCCTCAGGAATACAAGCAGGATGTAAGAAGGGGCTGGTGAAATGCTAACCCCACCTGAACCCCTCCCACCCTGAGAGCCCCTGTCCCTTCTCACTCTGGGGCTCCAGCTGTGCTCACATTCCTTGCTTGGAGATCCCATGTCTCCTAGCCTCTCGGATCAGGCTGGGCTCTAAGAGAGCATCATTGCTCCCCTTCTTCCTCTAGGAAGGCCTGATCTTCCCCGACTGTGACAAGTAGGCTCTGGTGGCATCGAAAGTCCCTGGGAAGGAGAGGCTGCACGGCCCATCTCGCTGGTCCCCCCAGAGTCTCCTGTGCCTAAGGAGTAGAAACTTCCACCCAGCTCTTCCCTTTCGGTGGCATTTTCGGCAACCTGCTGCAGTCCATGCCTCAGAGAACCAAGCTGACCTTGGAACTTGCTGTTCAACTAATTCTTTTTCTGTCTTTCCAGTTTCCCATGGCTGTGTATCTTTATTCTCCATGTCTCTATGTTGCTTCCCAGTTAATTAATTAACTTCCAAGGGGAAGTAGCTTGTGGGGGATCTCTGTGAGTCCTTCATGGGACTGACACGCGGGATTTCTCAGCGCTGGATCCAATGCCTAATGAGTGAGTCTAGACACACACTTTATACATTTTCTTAGTTACATTTGGTCTAATTCTTAGGGCTGCTCCCTGCGCTGGCATGCACATACAGAGTCACACATACACACAGTTGCACATATGTGTTCTTTCTCCCATGCTTATCCGCACATTCCTGCACTTACACCAGCACCTGGGTGCCTGCTGACTGTCTCCCCGGTAGCAGAAGGCGCTGGTGTGTCAGGAGAGTGCCCCTGACACTGACAGTCTGCGGAAAGTTTGTCTGTGGGCCCTTTGTTGAACAGATGTCTCCACGGGCCTTCAGGGCTGAGGAAGGCAGCTCTTGAATGGGAGGGTCTTGGGCTGAGACAAAGAGATAATCAGCAGGGATTTGTGGGTGAGGGCTGTTTAGTTTAGAAGGTGCTCGCATGAGGAAGGAGCCGTAACATAATAGGCGGCTTGAGCCCAGGTAGAAGACAATCCCCCATGGTGAGAATGTGGGGACAGGGAGCAGCTGAAAGACTTTTAAGGACAAAGATTCTAGTAATCGACGTTACGATTTGTGTTATTGTGCAGGGAAGAACTGCCCCTCGCTTGCTCACTTATCTACAGGGAAAGTCTCCTGCACCTACTTACTGACCTTGATAAGTGGTGTTTTGAATAAATCCTGATAAATGGACTGAATTAGATGTTTGATTCAATGCAGATGGAGAGTGGAAATGTTCACGGGAGGCAAGACACAACAGAGAAAAAATTCCACAGAAGCAAGAACTTGGGGCCAGAAGTGACTGGGAAGGTGGGGGAAGAGAAACACAAGCTCAACCTCATTCCCACCCCAAACATTTCTAGAGATGTTGGGAGAGACCTGTGGGCTGAGTGTTCGAGTTCATATTACCTCCCATGACCCAAGCTGAGCAAAATGACCCAAGCTGAATTACATGTAAATGCACACATTAAAATACATATGTATTCACACTCACATGAGCATTTCTTTCCCCTCTACAGAATGCGAATGAGGCAGTGATTTGGCAAGTATCAGGTTAACTTTAGAAATGCAGACAGCCAAACCAGAATATTTAGGTTCAGAAAATCTACCACTGGCCTGAATTATTGGTTTGGCCATCTAGAGTTAGCAAATTAACCAGAAAATTGCCAAAGTCCCGCACTGACGCTGGACAGACACAGTTTTAGGGTGGCCCGCATCCTTGCAGATACCTAGATAGCTCCCCACACATTATTATTAAGTCCATCCCTCCATGTATTATTATCTCTAATATGTATTTGTAACCAACTCAATGACTGTCCCAGATTATCTAGGACCAATCTTTCCTATGAGGCTGGCTTTCTACAGCTGCCTATCACGTGACTGAACCATGGACACAAAATACTGAAAAAGCAGGACACACTAAACAAAGGCCGTGATTGCTTCTGTTCTTATCGTTGTTTTCATTCCCTATTAATATGTGCTCAGAAAATGCAGCAAAGTTAGCCTAAATTGCACATACCTGGCAAAGAAAGGCTGCTTTTAAAACAGACCCCCAAATAAATAGCAGTAAATATGAACCTAAAGAAAAGAAAGAAAGAAATAGGAAGAGGGCAGGTACAATGAAGGCTTCTGAGACCAAAGAGAGATGTGGGTTTTCACCTCAGTGCCGCTAAAGACTTAAAATTGGTGGGCGTCATTTGCATCATTTTCATCATGATAAAGCGGGCCCAGGTGCTTTTGAGAAGTCCCTTCCAGTTCTAGAATACTGAGACCCCCTCCCCCACACACACTTACAAGACTGTGCAACTCAAGTAGATCATCAGGTGTTATGAGGAGGAGAAATAGTGCTTCTCAAATTTTAATGTGCCTGTTATATGTGAGTTGCCTGGGGATCTTGTTAAAATGCAGATTCTGATTCACTAGGTGTCTGTTTGAGAGTCTTTATTTCTAACAAGCTCCCAGGTTGGCCAAAGCTGCCAGTCCAGGGACCACACTTGAAGAAAAAAAGGCATAAAATATACTGGGTCTGGGCTGAGAAGTCCAGGTCTGTCCATCCCGTCTTATCTTTGCTGAGATCCGGTTTCCTCTTTTTGCAAAGTAAAAACAGTCATAAATGCACACTCCCAAAGGGTGTTGTGAGACTACAGGAGATAGCCCTCCCTGTATCATAGAGTGCCCGACTGTGTTTGTTACTGTTTGGGGGCTGATGGGCTTCACCTTCAAAGACTCTTGGGTAGGTGGACTGATGGAGTGATAATGGAGCATCCTCGCATCCGGTGCACAGAGTGCTCACGGGAAGCTGTTATTTGCGGAGCCAGTTGCTCCGTGCGGCTCCCTCCGCCCTCTGATTGCAGGTCAGTTTGTGCTGCGGCCGTGACCCAGGGAGGCCTCGTGACTTCCAGCTGCGCTAGGGCTCTGGAAGTCGTTCCTTCTCCTCCCAGCTTGTGGGCTGGCCCTGGCCAGAACTCCGCACTGAGCAATTTTTCCTCCCTCTTTTCCCCTCAGGCGGCCAGTACCCTCACGCCCTCATGCCCTTCTGCCCTCAGCTCACTCCACCCAACCCGCCCCCATCAAACCTCAAGTCAGGAAAGTGCCCGATACTCAGATTCATGGAGTTGGCAATGGCTGATAAGACTTGGGGGTGACCTCTCCTTGGAGGACAAAACCAAGATGAGGGCTAGAACCGCAAAGGAATAGTTAAGGCTGCAGTGCCTGGAAGGGGCGGCATTTTTGGAAGTGGTTAGGATGTTTCTCTGCTACCTCTGAAATCCCAGACCTCGGTGTGCTGCATCTGCCTGCCTTGCCCTGTTCCACTTCCAGCCAGAAACATTCCAAGCGTGTTTTCCCGAGTTTGCTCCTGACCCGCCGGGTGTCTGTGAGAGCTGAGCGAAGCTCCTTCGATTTCATAGGCTGACGTGAGAATCTGGCAGGTCTGGGTTTCTTGGCCACATGGAAACTTGGGCACAGTTGTCGTTATCAACCAGGGGTTCTCAGTCTGCTTCCCCCAGGTCGGCCTTGACCCCCAGGTTGGCCTTGGCAGAGGACGCTCCGCGTGGGACACAGTCTTTCCCGAGTGCCCTGGGCAATGACCAGCGCCCACCCCCGCCCCAGGCCCAGCTGTGGCTCTACCCTTTTCTCTCTTGTTCACCCAAATAGGGGAGAAGAATATTATTATGAGGATAATCTTGATTTGCTCAGATTATTATTTTTTAAGGTATGGCATTCCTAAACTTTGCTGCTTTACTTAACATTAGGAACAAATAGCGACATGTGGACACTCTTTTGAGAACTCTGTTCACAGAGTCTGCTGCCTCCAGTATTGGGGCCAGGGGCTACCCACCCAGGAAGGGGATTCCATACAACACATCCACTGAATATCTGCTATGTGCCAGGCTCCCAGCCTTTGAAGATACAAAGGTAAATTAGACATGGGCGCTCTGTGGCCAGCTGGGAAGGGGAGGAAAGGTGGGTCTCCTCTAAGGACATGATGTTCTCTCAGGCTCTCATCATGTTACACGGCCTCTAGCTGCCATTAGGGCTGTTTCGGCCACCTCTTTCTTTCTTTTTTCTTTCTTTCTTCTTCCTAGATGAACCTTGCTATTCAATTTTTCTTTATGCTTGTCAGGTTAGTAATCTGAGAAATCAGCTTTTGAGTTTGTTTGAATCAGGAAATCAGTTTGTTTTCTGATTCATTCCATTTTTTTGTTTTTATTTATTTTTTGTTTTTTATATTTGTTTTTACTTTCTTTGAATATCCTCTTGATTTTTTAATTGAATATGTGGCTCATTAACATTCAGTGTTATTTTTTTTTAGGTATATTTTATTGATTGTGCTATTACAGTGGTCCCATTTTTCCCCCCTGTACCCCCTTCCAGCATGCACGCCCATTCCCTCCAGCATTCCCCCACCTTAGTTCATGGCCGTGGGTTGTACATATAATTTCTTTGGCTTCTCCATGTCCTATACTATTCTTAACCTCCCCCTGTCTATTTTGTACCTACCAATTATGTTTCTTCTCTATACCTTTTCCCACTCTCTTCCCCATCCCCCTCTCCACTGCTAACCCTCCACGTGATCTCCATTTCTGTGATTCTGTTCCTGTTCTAGTTGTTTGCTTAGTTTGTTTTTGTTTTTTAGGTTCAATTGCTGATAGTTGTGAATTTTTGTCATTTTACTGTTCATAGTTTTTGATCTTTTTCTTTTTCTTAGATAAATCTCTTCAACATTTCATATAAATAAGAGTTTGGTGATGGTGAACTTCTTTAACTTGACCTTATCTGGGAAGCACTTTATCTGACTTTCCATTCTAAAATGATAGCTTTGCTGGATAGAGTAATCTTGGATGTAAGTCCTTGCCTTTCATGTCTTTGAATACTTCTTTCCAGTTCCTTCTTGCCTGCAAAATTTCTTTTGAGAAATCAGCTGATAAACTTAGAGGAACTCCTTTGTAGGTAACTGTCTCCTTTTCTTTCGTTGCTTTTAAGATTTTCTCCTTATCTTTAATCTTGGGTAACTTAATTATGATGCACCTTGTTATGTTTCTTCTTGTAACCAATTTCTTTTCTTTTTTTTTTTGGATCCAATTTCTTTGGGACTCTCTGAGCTTCCTGGACTTCCTGGAAGTCTATTTTCTTTGCCAGATTGAGGAAGTTTCCCTTCAGTATTTGTTTGAATAAGTTTTCAATTTCTTGCTTTTTCTCTTCTCCTCCTGGCATTCCTATGATTTGGATATTGGAGCATTTAAAGTTGTCCCAAATGTTCCTCAGCCTCTCCTTATTTTTTTGAATTCTTGTTTCTTTATTCTGTTCTGGTTGGATCTTCATTCTGTTAGATGGAGTTCTTCCTTTTGTTCCAAATCATTGATTTGAGTCCCAGTTTCCTTCCTTTCGCTGTTGGTTCCCTGTGTATTTTTCTTTATTTCACTTTATATAGCATTCATTTCTTCCTTTATTTTGTGGCCATACTCAATCATTTAGGGGATCATCCTGATTACCAGTGTTTTGAACTGTGCACCTGATAGGTTGGCTATATTCTCATCGCTTAGTTCTTTTTTCCTGGAGTTTTGATCTCTTTTTTCATTTGGGCCATATTTCTTGGTCTTGGTGTACCTATTATGTTGTAAGAGGCAGGGCCTTAGGTATTTGCCAGTGTGGGGCCACCCACTTTGCTGCACTCCTTCCCTGTCGGGGAGGAGTCAGGGGGGAACAATGCGCTGCACTCAGCTCTCACCCTGCTTTCAATCACTGCCCACCCCTGCTACCCAGAAGTGAATTGTGCCTTTTTTGGGTGCTGATTCTCAGGTGGGTGGGCTTGTGTACATTCTAAGACCCTGTGAGTCCCTCCAATGACCTCTCTTGTGAGACAGGGAGTTTCTCTCACTACCGAAACCCCACAGGTTTTTACAGCCAGAGGCTTTCAGGCTTAGTTTCCTGCACTGGGACACTGGGTTGCATGATCTGTCTTGCTCCCCAGTTGTTCCTCCCACTTTCTCTGCACACTAATGTGCAGAGAAACCCGCTCTGCACCAGCTCCACCACCTGCTCCATCAGCCTCCACTTCACCTTCCCTGTCTGCCAGCCACCGCCTTGCCACGAGTCCTCTTCGCCCAGCTGCCCGACTCTGCCCCTCCTACTGGTCTGAATGAATGTTTCTTCTTTAACTCCTTGGTTTTTGAACTTCCACACAGTGAGATTTTCTGTCAGTTCAGGTTGATTTTTGTTTTTAAATTGGTAGCTTTTCTTCTTTTGGTTGTGTGAAAAGCATATCTACTGGTGCTGCCATCTTGGCCAGAAGTCCAACTTTATTTGCTAATCAATAGATTTTAAATTTTACATCTCCTGATAAACACTGCTTTTACTATGTCCACAAATTTTCATATGTACTTCATTATTTGGTTATAAGTTTCATAATTGTAATTATTTTTCTTTTTCAAAAGATTTTATTTATTTATTTTTAGAGAGAGGGGAAGGGAAGGAGAAAGAGAGGGAATGAAACATTAGTGTGTGGTTACCTCTCATGCACGCCCTTCTGGGGACCTGGCCTGCAATCCAGGCATGTGCCCTGACTGGGAATTGAACTGGTGATGCTTTGGTTCACAGGCCCACACACAATTCACTGAACTACACCAGCCAGGGCTAAGTTCTTTTCTTTAACCTATAAATTATTTATGAGAGCACTTAAAGTTTGCCAAATAAACTTTTATTTATCTTTTTGAAGTTACATTTTTATTTTCCTTCATGTGGTCACAGAACCTACACAAATATCTTTGGTCTATTTTTTGAGACTTGTTTTATGGTTTACTTTTATGTGTATTGTATCACATGTTCTTGAAAAGAATATGTATTTGCTAGTTTCTGGGTGCAAGCTTTTATGTATGGCCTTCAGATCAATATTCAACGATAAGTTCCGTTAAAATGTCTCATGTTCCCATTCACTTTTGACTCCTTAAGTTTCGAGTTTCTGGAAGAGATGAGGCAATCTCCCACTCTGGGGTATCCTGCTGGGGGAAGACCAAGACAGATTTGATGCCAAGGTCCGTATTGTCCAGTACCAAAGCATCACACCGGCCCATATCCAAGAAGTGGCAAGTGCTGGGCAGGGGCGGGCACTCCATGCCCCAAGTCTCACAGCAGAGGGCCAGAGGTGTCTCTTCATTTTTATGAAAACGTGACACAATGTTTGCTTTTCTTCAAACAGCTTTATTGTGGTATACTTGACATACAATAAATGACACCTATTTAAAGTATACAATTTGGTAAGTTTTAAAATATATGTGTGAAGCCATCGATGCAGCTAAGGCAATGAATACATCCATCACTCCCAAAAGTTTGCTTGCACCTCATTCTAATCCTGCCTCTCCCTGTCCCATCCCCAAGCAACCACTTATCTACTTTCTGCAACTATGAATTAATGTGCGTGTTGTAGAATATTAGGAATGAAATCACATGTTATGTACTCTTTTTAAAAATCTGACTCTTTTCACTCTGCATAATTAAAATTCATAAGTTTGCTTGCATGGCTCAATAGTTCATTCCTGTTTATTGTTGACTAGTATTCATTGCATGCATTTACTGTAATTTGTTTACTCATTCACATATTGATAGACATTAGGTTGTCTTCATTTTCTTAAAAATTTTATTTATTTAGCCCTGGCTGATGTAGCTCAGTGGATTGAGCGCGGGCCTGTGAACCACACGATCTTGGTTCAATTCCCAGTCAGGGCACATGCCTGGGTTGCAGGCCAGTTCCCAGCAGGGGACTTACAAGAGGCAACCATACACTGATATTTCTCTCCTCTCCTTCCCTTCCCCTCTAAAGATAAATAAATAAAAACTTTTAAAAAATTATTTATTTATTTTTAGAGAGAGGGGAAGGGAAGGAGAAAGAGTGGGAGAGAAACATTAATGTGTGGTTGCCTCTCATTTGTTCCCTACTGGGGACCTGGCCTACAACCCAGGCATGTGCTCTGACTGGGAATTGAACTGGCAACCCTTCGGTTCACAGGCCTGTGCTCAATCCACTGAGCTACAGCAGCCAGGGCAGTTGTCTTCATTTTTTAGCTCTTACAAATAAAGCTCCTTAACATTTTCAAAAAAAATTTCCCCTGTAATAGTGGATTTGTTAATTTCCCTTTGTAATTTTGTCAATTTTTGCTTTATGTACTTTAAGATTATATTGCTAAATGCATGCAGATTTAGTTATTACTATATCTTCCTGGTATAATATCTTTAAGTAATGACCCTCTTTATCACTGTAATGCTTGCATTTTTTTTCTTGCTTTATAGTCTATTTGGTCTGACATTAATGTTGCTACAGAAACTCTCTTTTTATATCCTTTCACTGTCCCTGGGTTTTAAGCAGGAGGTACCCAGAGCAACTGAGGTTGACATGGCCGTTCCCAGGAAAATGAATGTGAATTGTTTTCTCAGAATTCTCCCAAGTCCTAGTCCTGGAAATTACTTTATCTTGCATTTATTTTACCTTTATCTTCCTTGAAAGTGCAGCTGTCTTCATGGCCACCTGCATCTATTAGCCCTGGATCTCTCCTCTGTCCCCCATTGCTCGGCCCAAACAACCCACAGGGAGGTGTTTGATCGGGGTGCCCATACCGTGCAGCACGTCGGGGGGACGTACAAAGGGGCCGACTTGGTGCAGCACAGTGAACTCCACTGACACCTGCAAGTCTCAGCCAGAGCCCCTGCTCTCCCAGGCTCTCTCCACCTGGATCTTCCTCTGTCTTCCTCTTCCTGTGTTGAGGTGGTTTCTCCCAGTTCCCTCTGCAATCCCCCCTCCTTGCACAAAGAGGCACGCACACACATGTGCCCGAGGATTCCTCTGCTGGCTCCAGTATTAATAGTCTAGGGAGGATTTTGCTCTGATGAGTCCCATTGGCAGGAGTGGCTCTGCTTTTACTGACCTTAGCAAAGCAACTATTTGTGTTTGGGGGTGACAGTGTGCACAGGGGAGAGTAGGTAGAGGCATGGTACTGGTGGATTTACGAAGCACCCATATTCACTCGGTTGTGAGTCCCGTGTTTCCTGCCCACCCAGGGCTGGGATTGCAGTGTCCAGTCTATCTCTCCATCTAACCAGAGGTCAGGCCTCCAAAGGTGAAGCTGAACTTGAGTGGAGAGATGGCATCATTTCTGAAAGTCGCACCCTAGGGGCTTAGGGGTTGGAAACTGGAGGCTTGGTGCGTGTCTGTGGTCTGGAGAAAGCCCTGAAAGGCAGGAGGCAAGGGCCCTGATGTGCAGCAGCGCATGGGGACTCTGCCAGGGACGCGATGTAGGCAGGTCAAGGTAGTCCCCGAGAACAAAAGAGAACCTAACCTTTGCACAATGCCACAGCACCTTTCAGCCCTGCAAGAGGGGACTCTCGTAGAGCCTGATCAGGTGCCAGGTGAAGGACAGGGACCCAGGGTGGCAGGGGTGACAGAGCCTGGTGGTGGGAGTGATGAAGGGCCACCATTGCCATTCAGCCTTCACTGAACTGTCAGGATCTGAAGACCAGTTCATCAGAGATCCCACTGGCGGTGGGTCAGTGGCGACTTCCATTGCTGGAAAAAGCCTTCCTATTGGTGGGAAACAATGGAGGGGACCAGGTATTCTTAGTAACAAGAGGTTTCTCAGGAACTATAACTTATGCTTAGGAATAAAAATATAGCTTCACACAAACCAGTGACCCATATGGCACATTGAAGCAATTTCTAAACAATTTCCTCTGGCTAATCACCTTAGTTTTCACTACTCAAGGATAGGCTAAAGGCAAAAACTGTGAGAGTGGGCACGTCTGTACAACACCTGCTGCTGCTTAAGCTGAGAGACCAAAGCTTCTTCACGTGCTGATCCCAAGGAAGCTCTCTGGCCCCCATTTCTGCAACAGGATCAGGCAACAATTTGGTCACTTCTTCCTTTCCTTTGGTTTGTCCTAAGCACAGCCAGATACAAACAAGCCACGCAGCATCAGCTGGTCAGGACTGACCCGGATGGCAGAGCTGGATGAGGTCAGCATTCTCGGCTCTGGGCTCAGGGTAGCAGAAACACTAGGTTGGGGCAGCAGCCTACCGCGTGGAGTGGTATGTGTCTAAATTTTAGGATCCCTCGATCACCCTGGGTCTCAGATGTTCGCCAGGCAGCTCAGTGTGAAGCCAGATCTTTTCCAGGTATTCTGTGCAGATACCACACCTGTGTCACCCACTTGCTCGGCTGAGAGGGACTCGAGGTTTTTCTGTAGCATCTTGGAGATGGGGAAGTGCTCTCTGCCCCCCTTGACTTGTTTTGGGTCCTGTCTCCTCTGGTGACAGTGGGGAGGTGAGTCGTCAGGAGCAGTGGGTACAGCGAGTTCCGGGAGAGCACCAGGGTGTCAGGCCTGCTCAGAGATCTGGAAGAAAGTATCTCAGCAGCGGGTATGTGGGTGGGTCCCTTCCTCCCCAGCACCCGGCAGTTAGAGTAATTGGTGTGATTACTGATTACTGCCGTGGCGGGTGAGGTGTGTAATTGTGCTGGGGTGTGTGTGTGTCATGGGGCGGGAGGGTGTTGAACCTCACAAAGTGGGGTTAGGAAATTGAAAGCTGGCTTACGGATGGGGAGAGCACTCTTGCACCTGGAGCCTCCAGAAGGACGAATCTGCTCCAGGGGGCCTTGGGGCAAGGAGTTGGGGGTTAGAGTGTGGATGGAGGTACTGATGGTACCCAGAGATCCCCAGCTTTGTCTTGCTTGCTTACAGTGAGTTTCTCTTGCTTATAGTGAAGCTAATAAACTCTAAGGCCTGTCTGGCCCTCACATCAAACCAGGGAGGATCTGATGATGGCTGCTACCTCTGCCCAGCCCCCAGCCCCACCCATCTTTCTAGTCTGCACTTAATGTACAAAGTCTGGCTGAAAGCTTCACACCAAGTTCCTGGGTCCCAGGAGTCCCTGGGGATCCATGGAAGGCCGGGCAGCAGGAGATGTGATGCCTCTGTGTGTGTCTCGCCTGTGTTCTCAGGCTGCAGATACCACAGGCCAGCATGGTCTTGGGCTCAGCTTCCACCCTCCCCACAGGCCATGCTGAGCCAGACCTCCCACCCCCATCTTGGCCTGGTCTTCCCGTGTCCACGGACCAAAGAAGAGGGCTCGATTGTGCAAGTTTGGGACCAGACCTCTGCTGTGGGGGCTTTCTCTGGGCTCAAGAGGGAATTTAGGCCATGGAGTGGAGTCAACAGGCTGTGTTCCTGGGAAGGACTGCCCTGACCAGCTGCTCGAGGTTGAGGTACCAGTGTCCAGACCCAGAGCCATGGGCCAGGCCACACGGAATCATCTTCAGGGAGGGGATCCTGCACTCAGCCCAAGGGCAAGTACTCTCTCATGTCCAGCACCTTCCCTGGCCCTTTATGTGGGGCTTCCGTCTGCCCTACCTTAGCTCAGAGTCACTGACCTGCTCCTTAAAGTCCCACAGGGCTTCAAAAGCCTGCCTGGGTGAGCCCAGGGGCTGGGTCACCTGTGGGTTAGCCCAGAGGTGAGAGGTGACACATAACCCTTCTAAACCAATCATCGAGAGGGAGCAGGGGGCTGTCCAAACCGGGCAGGGAAGCCTGGCGGCGTGTGCAGTGGGATCTGGGTCATTCAAGGTCTCCATCTGCCCCATAGCACTGTCTGTGGCTCTTCACCAGAATTAATTTTTAAGTCTCTGGTTGGTCAGAAAATTTCCTAGGATCATTCTGAGACTCAGGGAGATTTTTTTTTGGGGGGGGGGAATGTCCTTATTTAAAGCAGAATAAAACAGTGTGATTCTTGCTGTTCTAGTAAATTTATCAAGCCCCTATAATTTTCTTGACCCAAAAGATAACAAGCTGTGCTCTTAAAGGAGGACTTGACCACATCCTTCCCCTGTGCAATCTCTTTGCTACCCCTCTCCATCCAAAACATGGGCTTATAGCCCTGGCAGAGATGGTCAGCCAGCCCACAACTCCAAGCCTGGTTTCCCACCACTCTGAGTATGTAGACCCTAAATAGTACAGGCTGGGATCTCTGGGAAGCCCCTATTGTCCTCAGGCTAGAAGATCCCACAACGACATATGATACCCCTGTGTTTTTCCCCCAAAAACCTTCTCCTGTCACGGGAGGTGATTGCAGTCACACAGGGTCCCGGAACTGGAGGGCCAACATGTGAGCTATGCTGTCCCCGGGGATCTTTCCCCTTTCAGATCATCCCTCCTCTGGGCCCCACGGCAAGGGGGTAGCTATAGGGAGGGTCGCAGGGTTAAGAGTCTTCATGGTTGAGCCCCATGCATGGCCCAGATCGTGGCAAAGTCAATGTCAAGGCAAGGCCAACGAGCCTCTTGGTTCCCTCATACACTGCTCATTCCCGGGTCCTCACTCCTTCCTGGGGTGTCTCGTTTAGTCAGTAACATTAGAAGTATGGGCAGTGTACCAGGTTCTCTCTCAGAGGCTGACCCCTCTTGATTACACCTCCCTAGGTCCCCTTGCCAATTGGCTTCCCACTGGGTCCAACCATGAGAGGCACTTTCAGGGGCTCAGAGGTCAACAGGAGGGAGAGCCTGGGTATTTCTCCCCACTCCTCCTTGCTTCAGAGTAATCCGGTGGAAACAGGTGCATGCCTCCGGGACTGAGGTTCCTTCGAGGTGGCCCATGCTCCCTGGTTCCAGCTCTCATTGGGCTCCGGTTACTATTTTTCCCTTATCCCTCAGGCCATTGAGATGGAAGTAGGAAAGACTTTTTCTTTTCTTTCTTTCTTTCTAAGAGTGTATTTATTTATTTATTCATTTTTAGAGAGAGGGGAAGGGAAGGAGAGAGAGGAAAAGAAACATCAATGTATGGTTGCCTCTCACATGCCCCCTGCTGGTGACCTGGCCTGCAACCCAGGCGTGTGCCCTGACTGGGAATCAAACTACGACCTTTTTGGTTCGCAGGCCCGCACTCAATCCACTGAGTTACACCAGCCAGGGCAGAAAGGTTTACTTTCATTCGCACACTCCATTTTCCCCCCTTTACCTTACTCACACATTTGCCGATCGACCTTTCTTCAAAGTCTCTTCATTTGAATCATTTAGTGTAGGTTGTATTTCCTGCCAGAGCTGCCTCACCTCCTACATTGCCCAAATAGACGGCACTTTTATGACTAATAGGATCCTGGGCAGTGCTCAGGGCCTCACTGTCCATACTTCTAATGTTACTGCCTAAATGAGACACCCAGGTCTGCTCCACTCTGTGCCTTCCATTTGGGGTGCTAATTCTGCTCCTTCTCACCATCAGCCAGTCCTACCCTTGGGCCTGGTGGAGGACACTGTTGACTCAGACAGAAGGACATTGTCAAGGTGATGGCCACACAGCTGTGTCTTCTTCTTGCCGTCACCTGGCAGGGCTCCTGGGCATCCTTCTGCCCGAAGGGGACGAGAGCCAAGAGTGAAGAGCAGGGGCGATACAGGTGGGTATTAAACAAAGAAAGACAGAAGTGTAAACAACTGTATGAACATTCCAGACATTCACCAAATGGGAGAAGTGTATTTCCACGCCGGGCAGGTGGTGACATCACTGCTAAGGGGAAAAGGGCGGTAGAATGTGGCGTTCAAGAGAAAACCCAACCCCCCGAAATGCAGGAAACTCAGCGACCCTCCCAGTCTGGCTGGCACTCCCCTTGGTGGACTTCCCACGCCCCCTCGCACTCATGCACCCGAGTCTCAGCTAAGCGCTCTTCCCCGGAGAGCCGCTGCACTCGAGCATCGCTGTGCACGGGCTTTGCCCTTTGAGTGGGAACACCACTGTGTATCACTTTTCATCGCTGTGTAGTGTCACATACACCAAGGTTTAAAGTGACATCTACTTACGACCTCACAGTTCTGTGAGTCAGAAGTCCGGGTGAGCTCCCCTGGGCTCTCAGTTTAGAGTCTCACAAGGCCAAAATCAAGGTGTCAGCCAGGGTGAGCTCTCATTGGAGGCTCTGGGAGGAATTGGCTTCCAGGCTCATTCACACAACTGACAGACTCCATTGCCTCGTGGCTGCGGGACTGAGGTCCTTGTTTCCTGCTGGCTGTCAGCGGGATTCTGTCTTGGCTCCCTAATCCACCCCCACGCCTTCTCATGTGGTCCCTCCATTGGCAAAGCAGTGATGGCACATCCAGCCCTTCTCTCTGACCTAGTCTCCTGCCACCAGTCAGATAAAAGCCCCTGCTTTTAAAGGGCTCCGCGATTGGATTAAGCCCACATGGATCCTTTTGTTGCCCTGTAATCATAGGAGTTACATCAGGGGTGAAGGTCGTGGGTGCATCTTAAGATTCTGCTCACCACGGCTTCCCTCCTTAGCTCCTTGGTTAGCACTGCTGTGAAGCCTTCCTGCTGCCTTGGCTCCAGAGTAACAGCTCTCCCAGCACTTCACCGACACGCCCTTTGACCTCTTCCCACTTTGTCTTATTGGCCAGTTTGAGAATAGGAACCACGTCCTACTCATCTTCGTAGCTTTTATTGTACCAAGGCCTACCCCTTAGTAGGTGGTCAAGAAACATTTGTTGCAAGTCAGGAAGGAGGGAGGAGGGTCGGGTAGAGGCTATAAGGACATAATGACAAGCACTGGAAAGGTCGCTTGGTTTGAAGGATCACATTTCTGTAAAGATGTTGAGGATTCTTTAAGAAGCTTGCTCCACCTCCTCCCTATGGCCCCCCACCCCCCAACCCGGCCTTTCCTATTTCTTCCAACTTCACTTGGAAAACTTTCGGACTCAGTGTGTGTTTACTGCTCCCGGGAGGCGAGAACTGATGTTTTATACCTTTGTTTCCTACCAAAGTACATTCTCTATTCATCCAAGAAGTTTGTCCTAAATGGTGTGAGTCCAGAGGTCATTCTCTCACAAGAATGTCCTAGAGGACAGGTCACAAAGGACAAAGCCTGGGAGGTCTGGGAATTTTTCCAATTTCAGACAGATAGGAACACAGTGAGGTCTCTGAGTTTAGCACCAAGACTTTAGAGGGAAGGGGAGAAATCCAATCCTTTTCTATTTGGAGAATCATACATTTCAACAATAGGGTGTCAGATTTCCTGCGTGAATCCCACCAGCTGAGGAGGAGGCCGGGATCCTTCTGTTTCTTTAGCAGCAAGACAACAAGCCGTGGCTTGCCACACCCCTCACTTAAGGCAAGTAGCTCCGAACCCAGTGGAGTGGCCAGACCCCGGCTCCTCCTGCAGGACTCCCAAGTCGGTTCTTCTTGCTTGTTTCCAGTTTCCTCTTCTTCCTGCCCCCGACCCAGGTACCAGCATGCAGAGAGGCGATTCAGTGAAGGAAATGCATCCCTTTGGTGCACTGACATTGAAACAATAACAAACGCAACACATATATGAGGCAACAACTGATGCTGAACAGGAAGATAAAACTGAAAAGACCTTTCTCCACACATGCCTCACCCACCCCGAGTTCTTCTTTACAAAGACTGTCACCATTGGCAGTTTCTTACAACTCCTTCCAGAAAAATGTTTTATGCTTGCCTGAGTTTTAAGCTGAATCGTAACACTTCTGCAGCTAGTACTCAGTCTAAGTGGGGCCTCATTTCCATAAAGATAATTTTAGCAATGTTTAGCAAAATCATGTTTTCAAGCAAAGTACTGAACCTGCTTACGGTTCATCCAAGATGAGGGTGAGATCTTATTTTAATTTCTCCAGATGGTAGCTTTCTCGCTTCCTTCCCGCCACCGTGGCCTTGTTTCCCAGTTCATCTGTCTGCTACCCAGATGAAAGCAACCAGAAAGTTTGGAAAGACATTTTCATGGCCATTTCAGTATTTTCTCCCCAGAAGATAGCAAGTGAATAAAACCATCTCTCCGGCATTCTCCTGGTCTGCTCTGCCTACAGCCCTTGGTGGATGCAGAAAGAAGACAAAACTGAGACATTCAAATAAGGAACCGCTGAAATGTTGGAAAGGCACAGAATCCTTGCCAGTGTCAAAGTACCCTCCTTGCTAGTTACATTCCAGTGTACCTGTCACTCATTCAAATACTTATTGAGTTTCTACAGTATGCCAGGCACTATTCTCTGAACCAGAGCTGTGGCGATAAATAGGACAGCCATTCATTTTAATTGGGGGAGCAGATAATACCCAGAGTCACACTGTTAAATATTGTTATGAAAAGTGATGTGCTGGGGGTCGGGGTCTCTATTTTAAATGGCATGATCAGGGAAAACCCTCTCTGGGTATGTGACATTTGAATCAAGACCTTGATGATCAAAAGAAGCAGCTATATGAAGACCTTAGGGGAGCATTTCTGGCAGAGGTTCTAGCAGATGTGAGGGTGCTCAGGCCACAGTGGGCTTTTGCATGTCTGGGGTCTGAGAGGAAGGAGGCAGGCGCACCTGGACTAGAGGAGAAGGAGGCGAGAGCAGAGACATAGGAAGGGACGGGGTCCCTCGGGACCCTGTCATCCTCAGAAAGGTATTTCCATTACCCAGCATTTCCCAGCCAGAGAACTGATCAGAGAACTTTTCCCCCCAGTGTAAAGTTATCTATTAAAGTCCCATAGAACTAGTATGCTAGGGATTATGGTTTGCAAAACCCGGCCTAAAAGCGTTATCCTTCCCAGAACGTTTGCACCTTTTTGTGGGGAGTTTGTGTTCTTACAGGGGTTAATTCCAACAGGATAAAAAAAAAGCTCTAAACTACAGTGGCAGACTTCAGCAAGCAAATGGGAGAGTGTTTTTTTCTTTCCTCTTTTGATTTTTATTTTAATATTAAGTCTTGTCCTGATTGTCAGAAGTTGTTTAAAAGTTTGTAAAAGGTTATGTTTGTAAATGATTGGTTTTGTAAATTTTAAATATTTTGATGCCAATGTTTTTTGAAGGTTGGCTTTTCAAATTACATCCTAAAAAGTTTTGAAATCGGTGTGAGCGAACAACAGAAAGAGAGGAGGGAGGCACAAACCAATTGAGATTCCTTTGTGTGGAAAAGAGAAGAAAGAGGGTGGAGAGTTTTCAGCTATCATCACAGAGTTCAAGATAAAGGACAGTTGCCCTTTATCCTCCCTGAGGAAGGAATGAGCCCAGCAAAGGGAGCTGAAATCAAAGATCAGGAAGAAACTCGAGACTAGCAGAAGACTAGCAGAAGAATGTGGCACTGCAAGAAATTACTGGGAAATAGTATAGAATGTTCTGGCAGCTCCAGAGCCTGGGGAGATTTTACGTTAGCTTCCTGGAACTTTGTTTTGATGCCAAGGCAGTGGAGGTGACAGTGGCAGGGTAAGAAATTTGGGGAAAGGTCTGTTTCAGAGCCTAGGAAAGTTAACAAGGAATAATTTCACCACGAGGAAGAACTCGGCTTCCAAAGCAAATCAGTGACACTAAGATAAAAATCCAAAGGAGCAATGCCTGCTGTTACTGAATGCTCGCTGCCTTTCAGACAACCTGCTAAGTGCTTTGTGTTTGTTATTTAATTTAATGTTCATGACACTTCTGTGAAGTAGAAAAAAAAATCCCTATTACATAAGTGAAGAAGCTGGGGGTTCAAGTGGTTGTACAACTAGCTCAAGGTCATGCAGGTATTGCATGGCAGGCCCGAGGTTCAGATGGAGATCAGTTTGAGTCCAGAACCGTAATACTGACCACTGTCCTCTCCTGCCAAAACATGGAGCTAGAACAGTGAACGTTAACCTGCTGAATTCGAAGGTAGGATGGGAAAAGGAATTTTTAAGTCTTGGATCAGGGTGAAGACCTCTAAACAAATTTTTTTCTCTGTCTTGAGAGGAAAGGAACACAGAGCAGAATAATAAGTAGACAGATGTTGTGAGTGGACAACATCATTCCTGCAAATGGTGGCAATCAGAAGTTCACATGAAACACGGAACCTTCAGCGTCGCATAACAGGATGGGTTTGTGAAATAGAGCCCGGGCCTGGGGAGTGTGGAGAGACGTGCAACCATGAACAACTCCAGCCCCAATGGGAGTGAGGAGAGCGGATCTGAATGCATGTGCCCAGGAAAGCCTGGGAAATTCAGAGGGCCATGACCTCTGAAGACCACGCCAACAATTGCCTAAAATGATTAGGTAGAAAATGAAAACACAAATTTAAAATGAAAACCTGGGTGAACTGGGTGATGGAGTCGGCCTTAGTGAGAAGAAGGAAGAAAGGTATCCTACCTACCAAACGCTCCCAGTTCACTCCCACCATTGCAATACATCTGCGTAGCTCGCTCATCAGCACATCCTTCACTGAGCCAGTTCATCGGTTACCTGATGGATGTGCATGTAATACGAACAGAGCACACTGTCATTGCACACACAGTTAAAGTCTGACACTAATGCATGTTACAGTGCACACCCATACACCTAGATTAAGGAAGAGAGCAGTATCAATCAGCAGAAGCCTCCTGTATGCTTCTCCCCCCACCCCGTTTGCTGTTATTCTAAACTTTGTGTTAATGATTTCCTTGTCTTTCCTTATAGTTTTGCCACCTGTGTATATATCTCTAATTATTATATGATCTAATTTTGCATGGTTTAGACATTAAATAAATGAAACCATTATGTATATGTTCTTCTGTCACTTACTTCTTTTGCTCAATGTCATATTTTTGAGATTGAACCATATGGATATGTGTTATTGTACTGTCTTCATTTTTTCACTGATTTATGGTGTTTGATTTTTGAAACAGTCCACGACTCTCCTATTATACCACTGATGAATATTGGTTGGGCTGTTGGGTTTGAGTATATTAAACTTTGCTAGGTATGGATAAGCTGTTCTCATTGGTGGTTCCAACACACCCCTTCAGCAGGGGATGAGAGTCCTGATTCTTCACATCTTTGCTGAAACTTGAGTTGACTTACTTTTAATCTGGGAAGTGTGAAGTGGTATTTTATTGTGGTTTTAATTTGTATTTCCCTGATTACTAAGGAAGGTGGACTTTTTCTTTCCATATGTTTAGGGATGATTTGTGTTTCTTTTACTGTGTGGTACCTATTCAAGCCTTCTACTCATCTTTTTATGTGATCGTTTGTATTCTTCTCGGTGACTCACAGCTGTTCTTTACATATCCTTGATACTGGTCCTCTGTGGTTATCTGTGTGGTAAACATCTTGTTCCACTGTTTGGCTTGTCTTTTCACACTTTTGGTGGTTTCTTTTAATAAATAGAGGCTCTCCATTCTAATACAGCCAAATTTGTGAATCTCTTTCTTTTAGTTTACCCATTTTTCTTCCTTGTTTAATAAACTTCCCTTTGAAAACATTCAAAAAACTTTTAAAAATTTTTATTAACTTATGTTTAGAGAGAGGAGGAGAGAGGGAGGGAGAGAAACATTGACTGGTTACCTCTCGCACGCCCTCACCCAGGGACCTGGCTGACAGCCCAGGCATGTGCCCTGCTGGGAATCAGACCGGTGACCCTTTGGTTTGTGGGATGATGCCCAACCCACTGAGCCACACCAGTCAGGGCCCATTCAATAAACTCTTAATTTTAGAATAGTTTTTGATTTATAGAAAAGTTGAAAGAGCATTAAAGATTGTTTTCATCCACCCAAGCCCAGTTTCCCCTGTTGTTAACATCTCACGTTGCTGCGCTGCATTTGTCACAGCTAAGGAACCAATGGTGGAACATTAGGATTCTCTGAAGCCCATGTTTTATTTATTTTTAACATTGTGTTTTATTGATTATGCTATTATGATTATCCTGATTTTCTCCCCTTTGTTCCCCTCCACCCAGCATCCCCCACTCCCTCAGGCAATCCCCCTGCCATTGCTCATGTTCACGGGACATGCGTATATAAGTTCTTGTGCTGCTCTATTTTCTATACTGTACTTTACATCCCCATGGGAAAGCCCATATTTTATTCAGAGTTCCTTAGCTTTTCTTTTCCAGCATCCTATCCAGGTTACCACATTACATTTAGTCACCAATTCTCCTTAGGTTCCCCTAGACTGTGACAGTTTCTCAGACTTTCCTTGTCTTTGGTGATCTTGACCATTTTAAGGCATACTGGTAAAGTATTTTATAGGATGTCCTTTGATTTAAGTTTGTATGATTTTTTTTTCATGGTTAGACAGGAGTTGTGGGTTTCCAGGAAGGGGACCAGAGAGGGTGAAGTGCCATTTTCATAATATCGTATTAAGGGCATGTGCTGTTAATATCACCGGAGATGTTAACCTGGATCACCTGCATGAGGTAGTGCTGGTGAGGTTTTCCCACTGCACCGTTGCATTCCTCACCCCTTTCCGTACTCCACTCTTTAGAAGAAGGTCCTAATGGGCTTCCTGTATTTAATGAGTAGGGAGTTATGCCCCACCTCCTTGAGGGGACAGTTTTTATAAATGGGAATTCTGTTGCATAGGAGAGTTGTCTGTTCTCCCCAACTTGCTTACTTATTCAATCACTAATTACTATTTACTTATCCTTGATATTTATGTATGGAATGTTGATGGTAGAAGCCAAGTTTCTCACTATTGGAGAGGAAGGTTGCACATAAGCAAGGAGACAAGGCTGGAACAAACCATGTGGTTCCAGTTGAGAGCTGGAGACATTGATATGAACTCATGTTTAGCTTAATATATTTACACTTAATATGGATAGGGATAGAAATAATTACAAGGCGGGGAGCACTGGAGGGTCGGCTGGGATGGGAGTAAAAGGCAGAAAACTACTTGAACAACAACTAACTAGCTAACTAAATAAATAAATATAAACCTCTGAGGCTATCATAAAAAAGAAATAATTACAGATGCGTTTATGCACATACACCATATATACAGATGTATTTCGTAGCTCTGTCTGCTGAGAGGGTCTGCAATACCCCAACAGTAGGGGGCACACCCGACTCCCTGTTCTTAATTTCTAACACCGCCCTCTAGTAAAAGGCGTCAGGGATCTTAGAGAGACGACTGATTATAGGGCTGGGTGGGAAATACACAAATGAGCCTGGAGCACCTGATAGGGCCAGAAAGCAAGGAAGCGCTCAAAAACCTCACAGTGATGGGGGCATGTCGAAAGGACACAGAAGCCTTCAGAGCTCCCGATGGCCAAAGCTGGAACAATTTGCACAAGAAATAAAGTAGAGTATTGGGTTATAGCCCAAAGTTTAAAGAATCCCTTATTAATGTCAGAGTCCTATCGGTGTCTTCTTCTGTATTATCTTCTAAGGGTTTCCTAGGTTTGCATTTCCCCATTTAAGCCTTTAATCAATTTGTACTGGGTTTGCGTATACTGTTTGAGGTAGAGACCCAGTTTAATCTTTTTCCATGTGGATGACTGGTTGTTCCAGCCTTCTCTACTGAACTGTCTGTTCTTTCCCCACTAACATGCAATACCCACTCTGTTACAAAGAGGACTCTGTACGTGAGTGGGTCTGTGTTTCAGTTCTGATTCATGGGTCTAATTGCCTGTCTCAATCTCCCAGAATATGAATTCTTAGAGTTTTAAATTGTGACTTGATATTGAGTAGAGTGAGTAACCCACGTACTTCTTTTTTTTAAAATTAGGAGTATTTTATCTGTGTTTGGCATTGGATTTTCCAAATAAATTTTAGAACTAGCTTACCCATTTCCAAGAAACACTCTGTTGAATTTTTATTGGGATTGCATTGAATTCATAATTCAAATTGTAAATAATTGATATCATCAGTATATTGAGTCACCTTTGCAAAGGACATAAGTAGAGAGGTACATGGTGTATCTCCCTTCTTACTTGCTATTCCCTAATACATTTCTTTTTTAAAAAAGATTTTATTCTTATGTATTTATTCTTAGGGAGAAAGGAAGGGAGGGAGAGAAATATGAGTGTGTGGTTGCCTCTCACATGGACCCCACTAGGGACCTGGCTCACAACCCAGGCATGTGCCCTGACCGGGAATCGAACCGGTGACCCTTTGGTTCACATCCCACACCCAATCCACTGAGCTACAGCAGCCAGGGCTCCATAATACATTTCTATAGAGTTTTATATTGTACTCCTTAAAGAATTTAAACACCTTCTGTTAGATTTTATTCCCAGGAACTTCATATTTTTGCTATTACAAGTTGCTTCTTTACCTTCTTTTAATTTTTCTATCAAATAGTTGATGGTATTTAGAAAAACAATTGACTTTTATCTATTAACTTTGTGTCCAGCAATTATCCTATACTATTATTAATTCTAATGTATATGTATGAATAATTTTGTGTTTTCTACACAGATAATCACATTACCTACAAATAATGACAGTTTCACTTCTTCCTTTCTAGTCCTCATAACTTCTGCCTGTATTTCTTGACTTAACACTGACTGGGTAGAACTTACAGTGTAAGGTTGAATAGAGCTGCTAATAAAGGGTGTTCTTATCTTGTGCTACATCTTGATAGAAATATTGCAAAGCATCATTGCTGAGTGTGCTCTTTTCTACAATATATATATAATCAGGTTATGGAAGCTCCCATCTATACCAAGTTAGAACTTTTTTTTTAAGTCAAGAATTAATGTTGTATTTTATTGAACACTTTTTCTTGGTATCCATTTAGACAATTATGTTGTCCTTTTCCCTCTAAATCATTGGCGTATTACACATTGCTGGATTTGACTTGCTAACATTCTGACTAAGATTTTTCTGTTCATATTGGTGGGTGAGATTAGCTTGTAATACTCCTTTCTTATACAATTCTTGTCTGGTTTTAGTATCAAGGTTATACTAGTCCCATAAAATAAGTTGAGGAATGTCCTTTACGGTCTGCAAGTCTTTGTGTAAGATTGAAATAATGGGGTCCTTGGCCTGTCTGTGAGAACTTACTGAGTGCATCACCTCTTGTACCCCACCTCCCACCACTTTCCCTCCAGCGACTGCAGTGACCATCAGCTTCGCACAGGTGTGAAGATGTAGGTGCCACCAGATCAGAGCAGTCTGGAACACGCACGCACGTAGCGGGTGGCTACCCTGGACAGCTACCCTGGAGGGCAGTCTGCAGCTGAGCAAAAAATAAATATTGGCGTATCCAGCTACTCAAGGTTTAATGTTGTAACCACAGCATAATCTAGCCTATTCTCTTTGGAATTATTTCCATTTTAATTGAATTATAGTCAAAGAATACAATTGATTTGAAAGCAACCCTTTAACCTGATGGCATCTCACCTCAGCTGCCTCATCTCTCTCTCCCGTTCTGTCCTAGGGTTTCCCCACCACTACTGTGAGGGGAGCCTGGAGAGACCCCTAGCACGGGAGGGTTTACAAATCTGGGATTTCAAGAAAGTTAACACTGCCTTGACCAGTGGGGGGTGGAAAGTGGCAGATAAATCGTTTCCTTTTCCTCCTCCCGGACAAACAACTCTAAGGTATTCTCCCCCTAGCAGGACCGAGCCGTTTGCCCACAGTGTGACCTCATTGTGTTGGCTGTTCCTCCTTTCTGCTTCACTTCTCCTGGTTCCCCTTCCCAAAATTAAACATGTCACTTTCCAAAATAAACCTCCTACACCCAAGATCCACGCTCTGGCTCTGCTTTCTGGAGGAACTGGGTTCTGACACCTCCCTGTGATTAAGCTGTTTGGTCTGGTGTTTTCTTTGTAGGAACACTTTTCACTGTCAAGTCATTTTTTAAAAATAAACTGTTCTGGTTTCTATTTCTTCTTAATCAGTTTTGTCAAATTGTATTTTTCTAGGAATTTATATATTTCTTCTAAAACTTTCGATCATTGGTAGAAAGTTGTTTATAGTATTTCCCTAACTATTTAATTTCCACAGTTCCTCTAATTAGACCCTGTAGTCGTTAATCTTGTGTCTTTGTGCCTTCATCCTTTTCTCTCACTTAGTCTTGCAGTGGGTTTGTCTATATTACAGTCGTGTCAAAGAACCAACTTCTGACTTAGTTGATTTTTCTCTAATGTATCTTTTTCAACTGAATTTCTACTTTGTTTATTTTTTTTCCTTTTCTTATACTTTTTGGGACCATTTTGCTCCCCCCTAAGTTTTTCAACAAGCTGCCTAAGCACATTAATTCTGAACTTTAAAATGTCTGATGTAAGCATTTGCGACGGTAACACGTGGATCCTGAAGCCAGACTGAATGCAGCCCTGGCTCTGGGGCTTGCTAGCTGCGTGGTGTCATTTGCTTCTCTGTGCTTTGGTTTCCTCATTTATACTCGGCTCAAGGGTCCTTATAAAAATGAAATGAGTAAAATACATAGAGCACATAAAACAATGCCTGCCACATAGCAAATAGTGAGTAAATGTTAGAATTATATATTTCCCTCTAAGTACTATTTTAGCTACATCCGTAAGTTTGGATACGTAATATTGTTACTATTAAGTACTTAGCATTTTCTCTTTTCCACTATAATTTATTCTTCAGAAGAATGTTTTCCCATTTCAATTTCCTGAACATTTGTCATTGGTTACTGTGGTGCCTTCAATAGTTCCAGTTGTCCTCCCTTCCCAGACTGGTGAGAGGGTTACATTTCTCCGACCCCTGAAGTTGGTTCATAGCCAAGTGACTTTCTTTGGCCAATGAAATGTGAGCGGGAGAATTTAGGAAAGCAGCATGCTATTCTCCGTACTTTTCCCCCTTCCACGGGGATTAGGGAAACACATGTTGAGACGCAGGACCAGAGCAGCCTGGAACACTGAGCTACACACAGTGGGCAGCCAGCTACCCTGGACAGCTACCCTGGAGGGCTGTCAGCACCTGCTGCAAAAAGTAACTGTCAAGCTACTTGCGTTGTGATGTTGTAACCACAGCATGATTTAGTTTATTCTCTTTGGTGTTATTGCTATTTTAATTGAATTATGGTCAGAGAATATAATTGGTTTGAAAGCAGTCCTTTGAAGTTACTGAGACTAGCTTTATGGGATACCACGTGGCCAATTTCCATAAACATCCCATGTAGTGCTGGAAAAGAATATTTTCTCTCCAACTATTGTGTACAGTGCCCCTTCAGAGAATATTAGATCGAGCTTGTTAACTGTCTTCTTAATCGTCATTAACTTCTTCCCTTAGCTTATTACCTCCTGAGAGAGATGTGTTCAAATTTCCCATATGATAGTGGGTTTACCATCTTCCTATCATCTTGTCATTTTGTTCTTTATTTTTGAGGCTGTTATTAGGTCATGCAAGTTTAGAATTATCTTTTAGCTCCCTGATTGACTCTGAGGGGCACATATCTGAAATTTTAAATATGCAATCTATCTTCATCCTTTACTGGAACATTTATTTACCTATAATTTATTGTGGTTATTAACATATTTTGATTTATTGCTCCCACCTCATTAAGTGCTTTGTCTTGATTTTTGTATCTGATTCTTTAAATATACCTTTCTTGGTTTGAGGTTGTCATACACTCTGTATCTATATCTGATGGTTGTCTTAGCTATTTTTATGTTTATTCTTACCTTAATAAAGACTGCAGTCAATTTCTGTATCTTCCTCCTGAACAATAGAAAGATCTTAGGACATTTCAACCCTAAACACCCCTGTCTGACCTTGATACATTTCTTACCCATTCTTTTAGTTCCAGTCTTCCTCCACCACATGTAAATTAGACATTATTGTTATTGTTTTAAACAGTATTTGTTAAGATTTATTTGTGTGCTCACCAGGATCTATTTCCCATTTCAGCTTGTGTGTCAAATGGCCAGTTTAAGGTCGTTCACCTGTTTGAAACAAATCTCTGAGAATTTCCTTTAGTGAGATGCATTTGTTATAAATGCTCTCAGTTTTTATTGGAGAACATCTCTGTTTTGTCCTCATTATTGAAGGTGGTTTTACTGGACATAGAGTTATAGGCCCACAGCCATTTTCTCTCAGCCCCTTGAAGACGCTGCTGTAGCTCTTGTCCTTCTGGCCCCCTCCTTGCTGCTGAGAAGCCAGCCATGAGTTTAGTTACCATTATTCTTCTGTAGGTCTTTTGCAGGTCATCTTTCTCCTTAGTAATTTTCACAGTCTTCTTTTCTTCTTTGGTGTTTAGATTTCTATAATATTCTTAAGTGTGATTGCTTAAATGTGTCTTGACATTCACTGGGCTTCCGGGAAAGCCATGTTCTCCACCGCTCTGGGAACATGGCAGCCCCCGTCTGTCCGAACATCACCTCTTCCCCGTCCTTCTGTTTTACCCTGGAACTCCAGCTAGGCACAAGTGCATTTCTCTCTCCTTTAGGTCTCTCAACTTTTCACATTTTCCATGTTTGTCTTTCTGGTCTACATTTAGATTTTTTTTTCCATCTCTAGTTTGCTAAGTTTTTCCTCAGCCATGTCAAATCAGCTATTTAATTTATTTACTGAGTTTTAAGATTCAACCCTTACTTTTTATTCCTATAAATTCTTCTTGGTTCTTTTCCAAGTCCAATTAGTTATAGTCTCATTCTCTGTTTGCTTTTCTGGCTTCTTTTATGTTTTTTAGAACCTGTTAAACTTATATTCTGTGTCTAAAAATTTCAACATCTGAAGGTTTTGTGGGCCCGTCTTTGCAGATCTTACACAGTATGATTTATTTCCATGTGTGTTCTGTGACTCATTACGATGAGCTGTGATTCCTCTTGAAGTTTTACCTATGGCAAGGCTTTGTGTGCTGGGATGAGGATGAATAAATCCTGCAGAGCAGATTTACATTTGATCCAACTAGTTACCTGAGCAGAACCATCTGGGATCATTTTAATTTTTCTACTTGAGGTTTTTTTTTTTTTAATCATACAGCACATGAATTTGGATAGGAAACCCAGCTGAGCACTGGCTTGTGGTTATTAGGGGGTAGTTATTATTTTTCCTACCATCCAGGATGACCCAGGCCAATTTATTTGCTGTTGCCTTCTATGAAAATGTTTATGTCTCATTCTCCTTACCCAGAGTTCTGGAATGTACCTTCTGAAGGCCCAGCTTTATTGCAGAATTATTGCTCAGCTGTATTTCTCCTTCCTATGGTGTGCATAGCCATTGAAGTGAAAGCTCATGATTCCCAGGGTTTGAAAGACACACTCAGAGCAAAGACCAGCTTTCTTCCTTGCGCACCGATCTGTGTTCCTACTTTTACTTTGAGTTCAGCAGATTCCTTTCTTTTGGGCCAGCTTGGTAATATAGTTAAGATGAAATGTTGTTTAATTAAAATTCTTGTTGTTAAAATTGTTGTTTCAATTGGGGAGGTTTTTCAGGGTATATAATCCATTGTATGGTTAGAAATAAAACATTTTTTTAAGTCTGGGATTGAGATAAGAGTAATGCAACCTTGACACATGCAATTCGTGGTCAACTGTTCTGGTTCCAATATCATTTGTCCTCAAATGCTCTCTACTTCAAGGGTGTATGCTGCTTTGGAGAAAGAAACATGGCAATAAATCTTTAATTGCTGTAGATCAAATAGCAACGAATAACTTAATGCAATAGATAACAAGGGACTGGAGGGGAGCCTCTTATTAATCACAAAGCAGGAATTGTGTTTCTTCACATTCAGAGCTGTGACAAGGAAGTAAACCAGCTGTAGCCACAAAATCAACCTATCATTGTTGTCACAACTAATAGTATCAGTCCAAAGTTTAGGCCCCAGGGAGTGGGGGAGAATGCAAGAGAGGAAAAGGTGATGTAGACATGTGTGTTTTTTGAGAGTTTCAGCTCCCAACAATGGTAAAAATGGTTGGATGTCTCCAATCATCTCTAGGAAGCAACAGTGGATATTTTGACATATGCCTGTGGGATTTACTTCCAATTCCTGTTGAGATCTAGTATAGGGTTCAGGACAGGGAGCTGGGATACCAAGATTATGTCGAACACATAGAACACAAATTCAACTGCTGTGATTTATTGTTCTGAGTCCAGCATCCTTCAGAACCTTCATCCCAGCCCTGTGAGGAGCCCATAAGTTGTGTTTCCATGACTGGACACCTGAACGACTTGCTTAAATGTTCTCTCTTGACCTGTCTTCACCCACATTTTAGGTTTCACTACAGGGAAAGAGGAAAGGCAGTAAGAATACGGGGAGATGTTGACAACCGGAATATTCTTCCCCTTTCTGGGACGCTCCAAGTCCTAGACTCATTGACCACCATCTCTGGATGGCCCTTAAACTCCTCAGCACTTGACAGATGTGACTGACAGATGGGGAGCCTAGTGATGAATAATGCGTGGACCTATGTGAGGTAAACGGGAGAAGAGGGAGGTGGGAAGGAAAGTTTTAAGAAGGAGTACTTGGCTTTTCTGGACAGAGAAGAAGAGTGGGTGGAGGAAGGTTAAAGGGTAAAACATTCCACTGAGATGAAGTCTGTTAAGCAGGGATGGGAAGCCCTGATGTTTTGGACCTCTTCACCATGTTCTTTCTGGGCTTGGAAGCTGCTACTTAAAAGTCAGTCAAGCTGGTTATCCCTCCTTCCCAGGTTCCAGGAACCTCATCTGAGTGACAGCTCTTGGGAATGTAGGTTGAAAGAAAGTTTTGGTGGTGGCTGAACTGAGAATTTGCAGGCACTGTCCTATTCCTATTTACCACAGTAGGCCACCTGCCCCTTTACTGCTGGTAGCCACAGCCTAGAGCGTTTGTGTTGATTGTGTCTGTGGTTTAATCTGCGCAGGGGCTTGTGGCACCAGATTATTAGCAGCTATGGTCCCAGACACAGGTCACAGTGAATTCTACCTGGATCTTGCCTCAGACCCTGATTAAATAAGCCAACCATTTAGTTTCTCTGCCTCCAACAGCTTCTCTCATACACACACAGAGTGTGCTTCTATTTCCCCACAAAGCAGATGGAAGAGAAGACACACGGAGGGGAAAAGAGTGAGACCTGGATTTTAAAGCAGTAGATGTGGCCTCTAGTTCCTGCTTTGAAACTCACCGATTGTAAACTTGGATGGGTCACCGAAACTTGCTGCACCCTTTGAGTCTGAATCCTACTTCTCTCTTGCCGAGACCAGAGGTCTCCAGGGGAGGGTGAGCTACCTGGTCCCTCCACTGGGTAAAGGAGGACAGTATCAGAGGGTTGCCCTTTGATATTTTACTTCTTAAAAATTAAGCTTTACTATGTTTAACATACAGGTTGACTCTGGCCCCTGGACTTGGCTGCCTTACCAGCATCTGAGGTCTGTTGGGTGAGGCACCTGAGTGTGAAGGAGGAGAGCAGGGAATTCGGTCAAAAGTTTCAAAAGTACCAGGAACGTCATTTGACATACAAATTGTACTCATTCATGTGGATGAGAAATCTCACCCTCACTGTGTAGTGTGACTTGACATGTGAGCTAACACTAGAACGTTTCAAATCACATTCGTTTATGGGGATGACAAGGTTTTTTTTTTTTGTCAATGGGGTTTTACAATCGAAAACGTTTAGAGGCCACTTCTCAGTTGTAGGACATGGGACATGTGGGCGATCCAAAGCAACACTACACCACGGTCACGTAGTCCAGAGTAAACTCTGCTGGAAGTGGAGGTGGACACCAGGAACATCAGTTTCAACAATGGCAGCGTGTTTGATGATGTAAGACATTACAACAGAGAGAGGTATTCGTATCGGGCAGTATCTCTGTTCCAGGTCAGAGACCAAGGGCACAGGTGAAGAGCTGTCAGCACACGCACCTTTCCTGAGTTGGGCCCCAGGGGAGAGTCGTTTAACGCATTCCCGGGCTGCTTAGAGAATGTCCTTTTCTGTTCTGGAGAGTGAGACAGGCATGCCCACGGTGAGGCTTGCAGGGCGCCTGCTCATTGGTATGGAGAAAAAGAGATCCTTGCCTCATCGCCCTCCTTCCCTGGCGGCCTTCCTCTGGGAAGGGAGGCTTCCTTTGGAGACAGTCAGCCTTCCCCTCTGACCCTCCAGCAGCAATGTGGTGCTTTCTCCTGCTCCCAGGACACCTACCCCATTCCACAGGGCCTGTCTTACCTCCCTCGCTGGGCTCTCCCACGAGACACTCTTTCCTAGAGGAACAAAATCAGACTTCTCCAAGGGAGGGGGGAGGGGTCACTTCATTTCGTACTAGAGTTGTTGTGGCGGTTGTAAAACGTACAGCCACAGGAGTCACAGACAGGAAAGGACCCTGAGCCTCTCCTTTACTCCTCTGGTCTCTATGGTTGGGGTTGGGGCTCGAAGAGTCATTATTGTCTGCTGGGGTTTGTATGGGAGCCACGCAAATACCTGGGAGCTTGGGAGAGCTCTGGAGCTGCCTCTGCCTGGAAGTGCAGGTGGGAGCAGACACCTTCCTTCATCCGGCCCCAAGGCTCTGTTCTACCGTGCCAGCAGACGCTGCGTGAGGGCCAGCAGCCTGGCAGCCTAGGGCTTGAGGAGGTGGGAGCAGGTGGTAAAGACAAGTGCCAACAACCCCGAGGATGGAGACATGAGCTGGGCTACTGGGAATGGAGCCCTGGAGCCAGACAGATTGGGACTGAATAACCAACGGTGCCCAGTGCTCTGTAGGGCAGGCTGAGACTGTGGACACTCACTTCTCACGGCTTTGCACACAACTCCCCAAGCCGTCCTGTTCCGGTGGAGTTAGGGTTTCTCAGATGCTATAAAACTTTCTGAGGTTGAAAGAACCCCCCAAACCTGGAACATGTAGGAGCATGGTAGGACAACAGCGAAGTTTAGACCACAAAGGCAAACACTGGGGAGGTTCATCCTGCTTCAGCGACTTGACCTTGACCACGTGGCCCTGAAGGGAGAGTCCTCTGAAGCCCCGGAGCCACCATGGAGCCACCATGGGGTTCTGAGGATGCTCTGCACAAGCTGGGCTGGTCTCTCAAAGGCCTCTCTGGGAATCCCGTGTTGCAGGTGCTAAATGAGGGCCTCCCATGATGAGGGGCTTTTTCAAACTTTGGGTCACAATCCATCATGGACTATATAATTGACCTGGTAGATCCCCAAAATAAAGACAGAAAGACAAAAGGAAGGGAATAGAAAAGGATAAAAAGCAGCACAGGGTGTCTCTTGTTTAATAAAACATATATAGGCATGGGTATAGCAGGTCATGACAAAACCATATTTCTTAGTATGGGTTGCAGTTAAAATTCTGAAAGACACTGTCCTGGAAAAACACTTTTGTTTAGGTTGATTTCATTGTATCAGCTTCCTTCATTTATGCATTCCACTTCCACCACCTGGAACATGAATGCAGAGAACAGCCCTCACAGGGCATAGAAAAGATAAATGAATGAACCGTTCTGGACTGGCCTTAATTATTATTATTTTTTAAATCTCTGAAACAAGGGAGCTGCCTCGGAGGCCTGGTGGTTTCTGCCTCTATGAATTCACGACTCTGTGTCTCTCAGAATGTCCTTTGGGAATTGGCTGAGAGAGAGCCTCCCATTCATTCCCACCGTGCCCATGACCATAAAATTTCTAAGGGGAAAAAGGGGCCCTAAAAAAAGGAAAAGCAAACAGTTTGATGGGAGTGCTCCAGGGAGAGCTCAAAGGGCACATTTTACCTGGAGAGCAGCCTCTGGACAGCTTAGAAACCTCTGTCCCTGGGGACAGGGTCTCTGGGAACCTGTCAGGGACCAGGTGATCTACTGCAGCGCTGGCACCATGGCAAGACGCGGTGCTTTGAGGACAGTGTCCAGCCTGCGGTAAAGAGGAGCCCCCCAGCTGAGGAGAGCAGCCTGCCTGACCACCCACAGGCACCTGGAGCCTGGCACAGAGGCTGAAAGGCCAGGCTCTGCCTTTCCCCAGATTTTGTGAAATGAAATTCACTGAGGTGGCCTCAGCCTGGCGTCTCTGGAGTCGTTTCTCCCGAGCAGGTCACACCTGGAAGGGCTCTTTGTTTCTATACAGACCGTTGAGTCTACATAAAACACAGTATCCTGCGCTTAGCAAGGGCCCAGTTGATGGTCCCCCGAAGTGATTTTTCAGAGATTAAAAACTGATAAAAAACACAATTTGAACATTCTATAAGGACTTCCCTTCCCAGGGACAAGTGAGAATACAAGAAATGTTAACTTTGGGGAGAGGAAAGAAAAAATTAGTGGTTCATCAGAGGTTCTGGTACATGTATCACAGCTGTCAAGCTAGAGGAGTTTAAAGCTATTAATTCTCATACAGGATGCTGTCTGCCATCAAGGGCTTGCAGAGAACAGGGTGTGGATAGCAACCTCCCTTCCCAGTCCCTGGCTAGGAAGAAGCGAGATCAGGAGACAATTTGTAATTACAACAAAACCGGGAGAAGTGAATCTCACATATTTTGTTTTCACACTTCCACAAAATAACCTTCTTTCTAAGAATAAAGCTGAAGTAAAAAGATCCATCTTTGTTCAATACAGATACAAGGTGACTCATTATGAGGTGACAGAACATGCAATACCAAGAATACATGCCACAAAGACCAGAGAATTGGTGGTAGGTCATTTTGGCCTGAACACGTTAGGAAAGGCCTAATGTGACAGCTGGGATCTGATGGGAGAGGCTCTGGAGAGACAGATGAGAACTATTAGGGGAAGGTAAAAAGAACTTGGTTAAGGACACAGTGATGGGACCAATGACATCGTGTGTGTGTGTGTGTGTGTGTGTGTGTGTGCGGGGTGTGTGATGATATCTATAATCCTGCAAATCAGCCAGACCTAGAGCTTCTGAGTTCTCCAGGGCTGGTTTATTTAGATCATGGTCCAACAAGTAAAAAGCTCATGGCCATTTTTTTGAGAGGCAGCTCGGAACAGAGTAGAGTGCAGAGAGGAGGCCTGGGTCCAAGCAGCTCCCCAGCTGGAAGAACTTCAACTGCTCTGACAACTCTGCACACCGGCTGCACCACGGAGAGCGAATTCCCCACTCTGCCTGACTCATCAGTCGCAGAGCCGTGAAGAGAGACTAAAAGTCAATACTATGGAACACTGAGTACTCATCTTCTACCACTTTTGGATAAAGGTTATTTTCAAGAGGCCAGGTCCTCCTGCTTGGCCAGTAGAGCTCCACAGAAGTGACTTCCGAGGCATTACCTCTTTCCAGAGGCTTGTGGTGCTTCCTAAGAACGCCCCAAAGCACTGATTGTCAGATGTCCTCTTATATTGTACTTCCTATGAGAATTACTGCTGGCTTTCCCGTAATGCTTTGGGCAAGGAGACTCTTTTACTTTCATTGCAGGTGACAACCTATCCATCAGACTAGCAGGATCTCCAAAGGGGTGCATTCCTTCCTGTGTTTCTCAGAACAGATTCTGGTCCACTCCCTAGTTCAATCAAATCCCGTGTTTCCTATTTCATTAAAGCTTTCCAGAGAAAAAGTTTCCATGGTACTCCCTTAATGAACTGTTTCAGTGCTTAACAATCCTCACCTTTGAAGGTACTTCCTTCTGTTTAGACTCGGTCCATTTTCCTTGATCCAATTATTGAGAGGGGCTGGTTATCACAGAGTCCAGCAGAGCTGTCCCTGAAGTGGTTCAGGGGCCACTGCACCAGCAGACTCGCTGGGCTCTAGTACTGTCCTGCATCTGCGTGAGGCTGGGCAAATCGCTTAACCTCTCTATGCCTTAATTTCCCACCTGCTCAATGTGTCCACCTGAACCATAGTTTTCTCCTTTATTAAAGGCAGTCTCTACCCTGACTACCCTGGTGGGCATCTCTATTGTAGAACAGAAGTTTGTAATTACTATTTCCGTATACAATCTCCCATTGGACAGTGAACTTTAAGAAGGAGGAAACCATGTTTTTTTCATCTCTCTTCTAGCATCTAGAGCAGTGCTTACCTAGCACATTGCCAAAGAAGCAGAGTAATTTTTAGCCCAAATGTTCTAGGGTGAATTTCCGCATCCATTTACAATTCCAGGTTTCGGGGTGTATTCTACCTCTGCTCTTCCCTTCACACCAATTGTCAGATGGTATGGTTAGGGGGGATGGGGACCAGGGGAAACCAAGACTAAGCTCACTTGTAAGAGGTTCGCAACGGGCCAGGAACGTGGTCAGTCGGGTCGCAAGTGGGGACGACGATACAACTCTACTTTGGCCATGTTTTCCGTTTGCTCTTTTACTTTAGCGTGTGGGGTTGGGCTGAGCTCCCTGGAGCTCAGCAGAAGTAACAGCGGCGCCCGGGATTTCCCAGGAGCGCGGTGAGAACCGTTGGTGCCGGCCGCAGGCGCCCCCCAGCGCCGCGAAGATGAAGTCCTGGCCGGGTCAGCCCAGGTGGGGGTGACGCACCTGAAGAGGCGTCCGCTGCAAGCTGGGTGGAACCACAGCAGCAGGGAGTAGGGGGATACATCACAGATGATCCAGGCGGAAGCGTTGACGTGCACACACATAAACATCGAAAACTCTCACGCACGGAGGACAGAAGCATGCTTTGCCTTGTGGGCGTCAGTCGTGAAGGACTACACTGGGCAGAGTCTCTCAAACCACAGTGCCGTGGTTGATTCCAAGTCCAAGATGGTTGCAGCACCGATGGAGCTCTTGGCAAGCAGAGACTGGACCTGTGGGCGGGGCCAAGGAGCGGGGGCGGGCATGGAGGCGGGGCCTCGAGGGGGCGGGGCCAGGTGCTGGGTTGTCTCTGCTTGTCAAAAGGCAGCAGCCGAGCCCCAGGCGCCGGGAGCGCTGAGCAACGTGCCCATGAGCTCGCCAGACCAGGTGAGGTCCCGGGAGCGGCGGGGAAGGGGGTCCTAATGTCGGCATTATGTCCAGTGTGGGGGCGTCGGGATATCAGGCCTGAGTGCCCCGGTGCAAGCACTATAGCCTAAGTCGCAGGGACAAACTTGGTGACTAAGATCTGGGCTGTCGTGCCATGAGGCTGGGGCACTGAAGGGACACTGTGGTCTGAGGAACAGCTGAAGTTTGTGCCAGGCTGGCGAGGGCGCAGCGACCTCTTTGGTGCTCAAGCAGTTTAACGCAGAAATGCTCCGCTAACACAGTGCTCAGCACTTGGGCGACAAGAAGCATTTGTTTCCTTCCTCTGTCGGGGTGCCTTGGCATGGAGTGGAGGAATAAGAAAAGGAGAGACGGGTTTCTGATGGAGCTAAGTCTCTAAGGGTGGAGTGTGTACCCTTATCTCGTAGGACCCAGGTATGGTCACCTGCTGTCGTGGAATTGGATCTTTTAAGTAGAGTATTTTTCTTTACTTGACTTTTTTTTAAACAACCAATGATTTTTAGACATAGTTGGCCCTAGGGCACTGGACTTATTTTTCAGGAGTTATCCATAAATCCAGCAGAACTCAGGGGCAAGCACCTAATAGAGGAGGGGGCTCAGGGTGTAGTTTCTGTTTGGGAAGTGAGAGGTTGGCATGTTGTGGGCCATGAGTGAGGAGGATTCAGGGGAAGTATCTAGGAGGGAACATGTGGTCTTAAGAAAGCAGTAGACACTGCCAGCCTCCCCCATAGGCTACTGAGGCTGTGACCCAGGCTGTCTGGGCTGAGGGAGCCCCAGGTCTCTGAGCCCAGGCCCTTCCCGCATCTCCTCCTCCTCCTTCTCCTCCTCCTCTTCCTCCTCCTCCTCTCTGTGGTGAGTGAGTCAGCCTCCTGTCTGGGCTCAGTTGCAGCCAGAAGGGCCAGAGCCCAGGCAGGCAGTTGGGCAGGCACTTTCGGAGCAGTGCTGAAGCTCTCCTGGGCAGAGTTCAGCTCTGCTCCAGCTCCCTGCTGGAAGGCTGTCTTCCTTGTGGCTAGTGGTGGCCACTTCTGAAGAAAACGCCCAACACAGTGATGATCATGGGATGGCTATGATATGACTCCGAAAGGGGTTGACTGTGAAGGGATTATGGCTTTGTGGTAAATCCACATCTCTCTTCCTTCTAGGATCGGGAGGTGCATCCTGGCACCACAGACTTTTACGAGCCCCTCATTTTGTCTCTGCCTAGTGATCTTATTAGCTGCCCATCTCTGTTAGTGAGGTGTGTGTGCACAAGAAACAGGAAGATTTGGAACTAGGGAAACTGTGATGTTGGCAAAGAAGGTTCTAAGCCAGGGTAGGAACTGGGGGTGGTTTGCTGAGGCGGAGATGGACTGTTTGGATCCTGGAGCCTCACCTCTATGAACTGAGAGTGCTGTGCATTGGGGGCCCCTCCTCATCCCTACCTTGTCCAAGTGCTGGAGGGATTGTGGATCCTTCTAGAATGATGTGCAGTCTGACCTGGAGATAGTAAGATTGCAAGTTTTTCTCTGGCTTTTGTTTTGGGTGCTTCAGACCCATGAGCAGAAATCGAGGCCCCAGAGCCCATTGCCCCTCACTCAACTGGCCTCCTTGCACCCATCTGAGAAGATTCCACAACCAAATGGTGGGACTGACTCAAACTGAACAAAGGCCAGGGGATTCACAGTCTGTACTCTGGCTGGTCCCCTGGCTTCTGTTCGGCTGGCCCCTCATCAGCCACAACTTGGATCCTTGCCACGGCAAAGGATTAGGAAGGAGGGGAGAGAAAAAGGATAAGATGAGAGGAGAGTAGGATAAGGAAGGAGTGAAAGGAAGGAGTGAAAGGAAGAGAGAGAGAAAGCTTTCCTGACCACTCACAGCTCTTAAGCCAAGACTTTATTTCTATAAATATTGTGGAAGGCCTGGTGCTGTTTGGGGTGCACTGGTCATGGGTGTTTAGAGTTTCTCAGTCTCCTTCCCCTCTTCAACCTCAGAACTGATCTCCTTTTGGGACTAAGTCCCAGAGGAAGTACCAAGAAGCCCTCCTGAACTCTCACCCTTCACTTCCAGAAAACCAGTGTGTTCTGTGAGGAAGGCCTGTGGCTAGTGAGCCAGACCACACGGTTGCCCCAGACAGGAGAGGACGTTCCCCTTGCTCAGTTCTTTACCCCACATCCTTAGGAGGCAGCTACCATCTTGGCTGAGATCTGCCTCTGCCGGGAACCTGCCGTTGTCAAGGTCTAGTGGCCAGAGAGCCGGAGTCAGGAGCCCCGGAAGTCTGAGCTGAGACAGCATTCTGGTTTGTTACTGGGCAGGATGCGTTGTAGGGCTCCCGTTTTCTATTTGTCACTCTGGCGAGTCTGTTTTGGGTGCAGGTAGAGGGAAGTAAGGAAATGACAGGATTTGAGGAAGAGTCCAGCATGGTGCCTGGCCCCCCGAAGGATGACAGGAAGCAGAATCCACCAAACCAGGCCTCTTCCCCGAGTAGCTCTGAGTCTTGGATGGGCAGCTCTCCCTCCACTACTGTCCAGTTCTGAGGGGATTCAGCTGGGCAGAAGCAGCCTGCTCTGCCCAAGACCACCAGGGTCTCATTCTACTCACATTTCTCTCTAATTGCCCCTCGACCCTCCTGTGTCAGTGTCTGCCTGGGTATGCTAGAGAGTGACCGTGTAATTTGTTCTCTAAACTGGGAGACTTGTGAGTGAGAAGGGGTGCCACTCATAGTTCTGCCAGCACAATATACCAAAACTGTCCAGGGAAAAGTGGCACAGTTAGTTAGTTATGCTGGTGAATGCCATTCGAGACCTAGTGGAGTCCACAGAGGGGAGATGGGTGGGAACTGCTTTAATTAGGAGGAGAAAGTGAGGGTGGTGTTTAATGAGGAGGGGAAGGTGGAGCTAGCTTAATTCCAAGAGCAACCTCAACCTTCCTCCCTGCACCCCAGACTGCTCCCCTGTGTTACTGGCCAATTCCACTCTTCTCCCTGAGGGCAGTGCTGCCCCTAGCCACCCTCTCCCAGGGCCCAACCTAGTGCTCATTCTGGTGACTTCATTTCGCCCTTGACTGTGACCGGCTTCACCTTTGGCTTTCCTGCCCCACCCCTACCTCAGACAGGTACAGCGAGGCCAATTCCCTTTCAGCTGCCCCTGGGGGAATGGGATTTATAATGGGGCCAAGTCTCAGCCCTATGCTTCCTCTTCCCTCTTCCCCCATTTCTGCTTCCCAGATCTCGGGGGGCCACACCATTCCACAGGAAAGTCCAGCTCTAAATCAGGTAAACAATCAGGAAGGGAAGGGTAGTCAAACCTTGCCCACGTGGAGGAAGGGCACAGGTCACTTGCGATCGGGTTCCGGGGAAATGGGAGGAAGAGTGAAAGCCAGAGCCAGAGGGAAGCTGCTCATCAGGAGTCAGGGTCAGTGTGTTGGCCACTGCAGGTTGACTCCCTGGTCCGGTCTGCCTATTGGGGAAATGGTCCAGGGTGGAGACAGGCTGTTCTTGCTCAACCCAAGCCAAGGCGTTGGTGGCAGTAACTGCATCCTGCCTGGGTGATATGTGGAAGAGAAACTGCCCTCCCTTCTGCGTTGTTGGTTCTTGTGGTCCAGATGCTCAGGGTGGGCTCCCTGGAGAGTCCCCAGGGGAACTGTCTTTGAGTGACTGGAATGTCGTTGTGGAGGGGTGGAGCCTCCCTGATGTCTGCAGTGATTCCATCTACCCTGGCAGGAAGGAAGTCATTCTCATCATGACAGATGACAAAGGCAGGTGAAGACCTCTTGGGAAGTCCCATCTTTTGAAGTGACTTATGGGGAGGTGGGAAGGGGAGAGACCCCCCCAAGGCCTGCAGGAGTAGGGGTGTCTGGGGGTAAAGGGCAGGGGTGAGAGGCAAAAGTAGCAGGCTTCTGCGTGTGTCTAGTATGTGTCATGCTTTTGCAAACCTGCCCTGCAGGTCCCGTGCCCAGGAATAGACCAAGCAGTGTTCCCAGAACCTGATGCCACACAAAGTTCCCATTCTACGCAGGGGAGCGTCCTGGTCCTGAGCAGGGCGTGGGCATCTCCACCAGCGGGAAAGTGGAGTTTGGGCAGGACCCAGCAGCTGGTTCCTGGGAAGCTGCTGCCTCTTACTGGCCTTCTGACAGTAGGTTGAAGCTCTGAGGTGTTAGGCGAGGTGTGATACTCAAGGCACTGTGGGGCACCTGGGAGGCTGGACGCTTTGCTGTAGACACATCCAGTGTGTGCCACCTGCTGGCACTGGAGCCAGAGCTCCAGGAACAGCTACTCCCTGAGCACTCAGCTCGGGAGTCCCGCTGCTGTGCTAGGTTCACGGCCTGCACAGCCTCCTGCGCCTGCCTCAGCCTCGAGAGACAGAACCACTAGCATGATCCTTTCTCACACGGGAAGCTGAGTCTCAGTGAGACTGAGAAGTGTGCCCGGGTGGCACAGCTGGTGGGTGAAAGTGTCGGGACTCACACGGGGGGCGGTCTTTACCCCCATGGAACCCTACTAGCTCCACATTTATGGAGAGCTGCAGGGTGTCCGGGCCGTGCCTCGCACAGAACAGGCCTGCAATGAATGTTTGTGAGCGGCAGGGTTAGATTCACTAACTCGTTTGAACAAGTTGACCTGGGAGCGAGCTTGGTTTGCTCAGAGGTTACTCTGGGGACAGTGGCGTCTCAGAAGGAGGCTCCCTCTGCCAGCACCCTCAGACTTCTGCGCCTCTCCAGCAGCCCTGGGTACCTTCCTCAGGTAGAAAGAGCTAAGGGGAACCAGAGGGAGAGGCACTCTGTGCAGAGTGATTGCATGGGGGCAAAGAAGGCTTAAACTGTCTGGAAGGTGAATAAGAAACACTCTTTCACTTTGAAACAAGCCACTGTATTGATACTCTTCTATGAGTTAAGTATACCAAGAAAAAAAAGGCCGTTTCCCCACTGCCACCTGGGAGCTATGTTCGCCTTGTTTACCTCCTCCCTTCCCGGCTTCTCCTTATAAAGAATACTCTCAGACCTGGCAGGTGTAGCTCAGTGGATTGAGCGCGGGCCTGCGAACCAGAGGGTCCTAGTTCAATTCCCAGTCAGGGCACACGCCTGGGTTGCAGGCCAGTTCCCAGCAGGGAACACACAAAAGGCAACCATACATTGATATTTCTCACCCTCTCTCCTTCCTGTCCCCTCTAAAAATAAATAAATAAAATCTTTTAAGAAAAGATGTATTAAAAAAAAAGAATACTCTTGAACCTAGCCACCTGGAGGGAGAAGTGGCCTCCAGCCTCATCTGACAGTAATAAATGTGTCTACCAGGCATTGTGCCCACGACTTTGCTTGTCTCCTTCCATCATCACCACAGCTTCTATGTGGAGTAAGTTCCAGTGTTCTCTCCAGCATGTCTATGGGGAAAACAAAGTTTAAAGAAGTGCAGTAACGTTCTCATACCATAGTCAAAGTTAACCTTGACTACAGCTCTGTACTGCTGGCTGGTGCTGGGCCTGGCCTTACAAACTACTCCAGTGCCAGAGCCCAGACACCGAGGCGGAACGAGGAGAAAATGCTCAGCCTACCGACCTCAGCTCTGGATCCCAGGTTCCTTGGTGTACTGCTGAAGTTTTAGGCAGCGCTGTTAGAAGCCGTGCCAGCAGCTCAATGGAATGCATTGGACACACTTGGGGTTCAAATCCTGGCTTCATCGCTTCCTAGCTTGTGGCCTTGGGCAAGTTTCCTAATCTCTCTGAATCTCAGTTTTCTCATCTCTAAACTGGGGGTTATAATAACTCCCTTATAGAAGGGCGTCGGGATTGAAGACAACATAAATCAAGTGCCTGGCATGAAACAGGCCTTGGAAAAGCATGTGCAGACAGCCATTCAGTAGATATACATCAAAGGCCTACTGTGTGCCAAGCCCTATTCAAGACACTAGGAATTTAAGAGTGAAAAGGAAAGACTCTTGCGATTGTCTCCGAATGTACTAGACCAGAAACTCACTGTTGGAGAAGTCCCTTTAGAATCTAGGCATGTCTCTCTTGGCTCAACTCAGATTCGATTCACTGATTTCTCTTTCTGTCATTTGTTGGCCGATGAGCTTGGGAAAATTATTTCGCTTCTCAGGTTCTTCGGTTCTTTTTGTTTATTTCTTCAATTGTGAAATACATCACACGCACACGAGTGTATGATTTGCTTATGTATAGATTAGAGAATAATATGTCCTGTACCCACCACCTGAGCTGAGAACGGAATATGTGCAGCAGCTTAAAAGCCCCCCTCCCCCTGCCTATTTGCATCCCCTTCCTCACTCTTTACCCCACAGTAATTAATATTTTGAATTTTGGTTAATTATTTCCTTGTTTTTCTTTATAAGTTTTCTGTGTATGTTTTTACAAAACAATACATTTAGTTATACATGTCTTTTGAGTTTATATACATTTATGTTCTCTGTGATGCACTTTTTTTGTTAAACTCAGTAAGTTTCTGAGATTCATCTACGTGGATACACACAGCCCTAGCTCACTGATCTTCACTCTGGTGTTGTGTTCCATTGTGAGACTACGCCGCATGTTGCGTCCTGCTTCTTGTTGATGGACATTTGGGGTGTTCCCAGTGCAGGGCTCTTATGGTGGGATAACACTGCTTGGAATACGTCGAGCTTTTCTCCTGGCACATGCCTAGGAATAGATTGTTAGCTCGCATGACAGTGAAACTCCGTGTTTGGCAGTACTCTACAATGCCAAACCGTGTCACACAGTGGTTGTACCAAAACAAAACAAAACAAAACAAAACACACACAAAAAAAACCCCTACTCCTTACGGTAGTGAATAGAAGTCCTCATTGTTTCCTGTCCTTTCAATCCTTGACACGGACTTCATCTCTCAAAGTTGAACCAGATGAGTTTCTGAAGTCCCTTCCAACTACAGTGATTGTATCACCCTCGACTTGAGGACCTGGTTTCTGGCTTAGTTGTATGCCTGTCTGATGTGTTGCACCCAGGTTGCTCCCGTCACACCACGGCCTGACTGAAGGCCCTGTGCAGAGCTTCTGGATGCCATCGAAGCCTTTCCTTACTGGGCTTCCACCAGCAGTGGGCAAGGGAGCCCATGGCTCTTCATTGTCCCCTATACTTGGCATTCTGTTCCAGTCGCCCAAGAGCCTGGTGTTGGTGCTGAGCCCAGGTGTTCAGTGCATTGAGTCAAGTGCATTGAGTTGGACGTGTACTTTCCCTGGGCATCAATTTTGAGAAAAGGACATGGAAGTAACAGAACCTTTTGTGAGCTAGCTAATCAAAGCACATGAGGCAGGGGACTGTGATAGGAGTTACGTCTGTCCAGGAATCGATCATTTCAAGGCTGCCGGTGAGGTGAACTGAAGTTTAATAGTCTCCTCTGACTGATTGTTCAGAGTCTGGCCTTGTTCTTTGACCCTCTGACTTGTCCAATTTGAGAAGCAGGGAGTGGCTGAAGAACTGGGGCGGGGGAGGGGGGGGAGAGAATGGAGGCAATGCCATGTGGAAGGAGCGAGTGCCTACAGAGAACCGGGTGCTGGGTTTAAGAGGTGTTAGATATACCCAGCGTCCTGGCTGCCACATAAACAGGCATCTGCCCACTCACGGAACAAAAGAATGTGGCTGGCTGGGCAGTTGCCGGGGCCACCCCAGCCCGCAATCCTGTAATTACTCATCTAGTCTGTGCCTGTCAGCTCCAGAGGCAGGGGGCACCTCTGCTCGGGGCCTCATCCTGGGCACCAGGCCCGTGCCGGGCTCAGTGACCAGCCCCACCAGCTCTTCAGCCATCCCCCCTCCCCCAACTCTGTCCCAGTGTCTCTCTCGGCATCAACCTTTGACCCTCATGAAGCCTACATGTCATATAATAGCTGATGGTCATAATCAACCAATGGTTATTATAACTTAGTGCATTCCAGGTACTGTGTTAACTGTTTTCATGCATTTTATGCCTCTCAATGATCTTATGAGATAGATGATATTATTTTCCCCATTTTAAAAAAGAGGCAAGTGAGGTTCAAAAAAGTGGCTAAATTTCTTACCCAGAGCCATTGAGCTCCTAAATCAGAACCAGAACTTAAGTTCAGGTTTTCCTAAGTCTTGAATGTATACACCCCTCTTCCCCTGCTCACTGCCTTTCCCTCACAGTGTCCCTCAGTTCAGCCTCCCCCCGCCCCCACCCTGGTCTAAGGAGGGCTGGAAAAGGGGCAGCAGTGGAGGGTGAATGGGACAGTTCCAGGCTGGCCAAGATGATGCTGGAAAACACCTTCAGGGCAGTGTTCTTTGTCCCAAATGGCTCTCAATTTTTCGGCTTCTGCCAGGGGTGGGAAGTTACTTCTGTCCAGCCTATTTGGCAAGCACACCAACATCTTGGGTGCCATGATGTTAAGGAGTGGGGGATGGGTTGCCTCAGGTAAAATTCCATTACAATGAACTCCATCTGAGATCTGAACAGCTTTGCTGAAATGGAATCATGTTAACCTGTGTGCAGTGGAAGAAGTCAAGTGTGCAGCCTGGGAATCTGGAGGTGAAACGTAGCTCATGGGCCATGAGTGTCTAGTAGAAAGGCCCTGGAAAGGTCTGTAGCCCAGAAGGAAAAGAACATCTAGTTTCTTCTTGAACACTAAGCTCCTGGATGGTTGGGGCAGGGCCTGGGGGGGTGGGGGAGGCTTGTGCTTGACTCCGCCCCACGGGGGCTGTGGCTGTCCAAGCCCGCTCTGCTGTGAGCCCCTGAGAGCTGGTCTGAAGCCCGTCCCAGGGGTGTCACCATTCAACACTATACCTAACCCATCGGGGAAACATGAAAGAGAGGTTTCATGAATGGAAATATGTTTGTTGGTGGGCCAAGTCCCCTGAGCAAGAAAGAAGATGTGAAAGGCAATTGCTTTGTGTAGCTATAACATCTTTAAAGAGCTGGGCTGCGACTCAGGTAAATGCTTCCCCGTTATTGAACCAAAGGCGTGTAATAACAAGCAGGTGCCTTGTGCCAGGCACCGTGTGGAGCAGAGACGTGTGTTAGCCTGGGTCCCTGGTTCTGGTCACACCACTGGTGGGGAAGGTAGGCGGGGCTCGCACCCAGGCAGCCTGTCCTCTTCGTCGTGTCTCTGACCACAGAGCTCCACTGCCACTGTGGGCGGGTTCAGGGGCTAATGAGTGAGGCCAGAGGGGTGCAAACCCTGGCGGGAGGGACTGGAGGGCACAGCCTGTCCTGTAGGTGCAGCTCTGTCTCAGGCCAGTGGGGTTGCCACTGGAACTACAGCCCAGTGTGGCCAAATTATCAAATTTTTTTAAATAGGAAACTAGACATCCAGATTTTTTCCCCCTAAAAATACAATCTCTCTACTTTTTAAACAGTGACAACTAATTTAAAAATGTATAATTACCTGGTTGGTGTGGCTCAGTGGATTGAGCGCCAGCCTGTGAACCAAAGGGTGGCTGGTTCAATTCCCATTCAGGGCACATGGCTGGATTGCAGGCCAGGTCCCCATGGGGGTATGCGAGAGGCAACCACACATTGATATTTCTCTCCCTCAGTTTCTCACCCCCTTCCCCTCTCTAAAAACAAATAATAAAATCTTTCTAAAAATGTACAGTTACTGGTGGTGATGGGGGCCAGGTGCCATGCAGAACACGTGCGTAGTCAGGTCCAGCCTGCAGGCCCCAGCGTGTCCTCTGGCAGCTTCTTCCTTTAACAGGTGCCTGTCACATAGAATGGGACCAGGTTCTTGTTTGTGTAGGATTTCTGCCCAAAGGCACGGCCAGTCATTCTCCATGGGCACTTAGTAATACTGAGGGGCCTATTTTTTTCTGTGGAGTTACCATGAAACCTTTCAGCCCAGTGAGATCCCACGACAAATCCTCTCCTTCCTTCCCATCCTTCCTCTGTCCCTCCCTCCTTCTTTCCTCCCCCACTGTTTTCCCAGTCCATTATTTTCCCATATTTATTAGAAAGAAAGTTCTGAATTTAAAAAAATCAAAAGGAAATCATCAGGAAGGAAAGGATCTGTAGGCCAAAAAAAAAAAAAGTGGAATGTTTTGGAGGCCTGGTGAGCTGCACTTTGGGCCCGCCTGGCTGTGAGGACCTCGCGCCGCCAGAGAGGACCATGCTGCGTGGACTCATTCAGAAGGTTTTCTCACAGCCTCTGCTCTGCTTGACGCTGAACCTAGTTCTCCTCCTCTTCTTACGTATCTGGGAGGACAGCAGTAAAGTCGTAACTAGCAGTTTTATGGGGTGTAACAGTTTTTATGGCACACGTAAATATCCCATCTCTGCTCGTGCAGCAGTCCTGTGAGACAGGCTCCGTGAAGGAGCAGTGTTTTTGTCTCGTCCTCTTCATCCCGTAAGGGAGCAGCAGGCGTGGGGCACTGACACCCAGTGCGCAGGGACCTGTGGGCTCCCACGGGCCTCCCCTCGCCTGCTGCCCCACTCCTCCCTTGGGCTCCACTGGTGGAGGTCAGTGGGGCTGCTGCAAAGTCCGGAGCCCCTAACTAAGGTCCCCACTCCCCTGAAAATCCTTATCCAGGGGAAGCGTGAAGTGGGCGTGGAAAGGCCCTGAATGGACGCTGGTGGCCAGCGGGCAGTCTTCTCCCATGCCTACCTTTACCGCTTGTCACCCTGAGCTATTGTTCCCAAAGCTGGGCAGAAAATAGCTCACTAGGGAATTATTTTTGTCTCTGTTAAACTTCAATCTCAGGCTCCTGAAGAGCCTGGCTGCAGAGAGTTTTTCAGGTCAGGGGGAGTTCTGGGAAAAGAAAGAGGTGGGGGAGGGGCAAAGGGGAAGTGGTGGGTGGAGGGGCCGCCACCTCTCCCCACAGGGCAGTGATGGGCCACGGGCACTGGCCTCCTCCCTGCCCACCAGGCTGCCTGCCTGGCAGCAGCTCCAGCGGACAGAGAGGAGTCTGCCCAGCCAGCTGGAGCCCAGTTGCACTCACGGCTCTTTTCACTGAGCGAAGGCTGTGAGCTGGCGCATCAGATCCCTTCTCTGGGGATGTTTGTCTTTGCTGGAAAGAGCGTTGAGTGAAGGGACAAGGAAATCTGTTACCCCATGTGGAGGCCGGGCGGACAGCGAAGGGGAGGGCAGGAGGCAGACAGCTGACTGCTGAGGAGAGAAAGAGGTGGTTCCTCTGGAGACTCTGGTTTAGTACCTCCTAAAGGAGCACTGAATGCTGCTCTGTGCAGCAAATCTGTGCCATCTTTGCCCCTGGGCACCAGAGGAAAGCAAGGAAGAGGAAGATGGCCAATGGATAAGGCTGGGGGAGGGGGTTTGTAGTTTGGAGAGAGTTCATGGATTACCACAAAAGCAGTTATTTCATACCACATGGCGGCCCTCGGGAAGAATCCTCCTGAGAGATTAGGGTGTTTTTGGCCCAAATCATTGAAACAAAAGGGCTATCTTTTATCATAGCCCTGGGGGAAAAGCTGGGCTTGTATCACATCAGCTGGCAGTGAGTGTGGGCACCCTGACCCAGAGGACAGGCTGGCATGTGCCACACATGTAGGGGACTTCCCACACGTGCCCAACGTGCAGGTTGTTTGTGACCGTTGTGTGTTTGTGGCCAATGCCCCTCCTCAAAGCGATTCCTGGAAACAAGGAAGTGACCTTGCTGACCAGGAGAGCGGAGTGGGCCCTGTGGATCGGGTCAGTGGAGTCAGGCTTGGGACCCGTCAGCTGTGGGTGACTCAGGTCTCCCCATGCCCAGCAACCATATCTGGCCACCCTGGACAAACCGATGCGTTAAATAAGGATCAAACTGGTGATGTGCGGCTGAGCTGTTCGTCAGCTTCTACCTGCCCTCGTTGCACCTCTTGTTCTTTCTTTTAATTTTCTCTCACAAAACAGTTTTTCCTACTTAGCTGGGCTGAATTTTCCAGAACGGTCTCCTCTACTTCTCCCATCCAGCTCAATTACTCATGGTGCTCTTGCCAGAGTAAAGGATCCCCTCAAAGGAAGACAGGGGCTGGTGGCTCTGGGTGTGCACCAGCTGGGAGCTTACCTGTTGCAGGAGAGGGTCGCTGCTTTGCTGACCTGGGGCCCTTTCCAAATGAACCTATGGGAGAGGGGCCTGTTTTAACTTTCTTTATAGCACTCAAGGCTGATTCAGGTTGGAATCGGGGTCTGAGTGGAGTCTGAAAGTCTTGGGTTTCAAAATATTATTACAATAGTTAAAAACTCCTGGTATTCAAGACTCAGTGGGTTTACTAGAAGAACTCAGCAAAAGAAAGAATGGAATATACTTCCTATTGAAATGGTTGGTTGGTTGGTTTATCTCGTCCTGGTGCCCTTTCTCTCTCTCCAGCCTTGCAGACACTCACATACACTCTTCCCCTTTTGCTTTTTAGCCTTTGCACACGTACTATCTGCCCAGGACCCTCGTTACCCTTCTTACCACGGCCATGTTGGACTGTGATCCTTCATGTCTCAGTTGAGAAGTTGGGAAGTCACCTCCTCTTGTTGATAGTTGTGTTTGTAGTCATTTTGATGTTCAGAGTTTTGATCTCCTTTTTCTTAGATATGTCTATTTAATATTTCATATAAAAATGGCTTGGTGATGATGAACTCCTTTAACTTGACCTTATCTGAGAAGCACTTTATCTGCCCCTCCATTCTAAATGAAAGCTTTGCTGGATAGAGCAATCTTGGATGTAGGTCCTTGCCTTCATGACTCGCATACTTCTTTCCAGCCCCTTCTTGCCTGCAAGTTTTTTTGTTGTTGTTATTTTTTTGAGAAATCACAAACTCACAACCATCAACAACTAAACCTAAAAAACAAAACCAAAAACTAAGCAAACAAGTAGAATGGGAACAGAATCACAGAAATGGAGATCACATGGAGGGTTATCAAGTGGGGGGGAGGGGAAAATGGGGGAATAAGAAGCATAATTGATAGGCATAAAACAGACAGGGGGAGGTTAAGAACAGTATAGGACATGGAGAAGCCAAAGAACTTATATGCACAACCCATGAACATGAACTAGGAGGGGCAATGCTGGAGGGTGGGGGTGTGCAGGGTGGAGGGGAATAAAGGGGTAAAAAAATTGAGATGACTGTAATAGCATAATCAATAAAATATACAAAAATAATATTTAAACAAAAAAGAAGTCACCTCCTCTCAAGAACCTTCTCAGCCTCGCCAGCACGAGGCCAGGTGCTCTCCTACGGGTTCCTGCCACACCTGATCTCACCTGCCTTGTGGCGTGGGCTGTACCGCATTGCAGTCCCTGTGGGTCCCCCCAGTAGACTGTACGCTTTCAGAGGGCAGGCAGTGTGTGTGCGTGGCTCGCCATTGTGTCTGTGACTTCTAGTACGGGGCTTGCCAGTCAAGTGCTTAAAATCAGGCTGGGGTCACCTCAAAGGTGAGGCATGAGAGGCCCGGACCAGTGCCCGCCACAGTGTGAGGCCAAGAGGTATGCTGTAGTCTCCCCAGCCAAGGTGGTCCCAGGAGGAAATCTACACAGCAGGCTGCGGGAACCCGACTGCACAAGCTCTGGAGAAGCTCTCAAGGGGGAAATCATTGGACTCAGGAACTGAGGAGCAGCTGGTGTCACCTTGGGTGACTGCTCTGCCCTCTAAAGTGAACGCACCGCACCCCCCCCCCAATTTGGCCTGGGCCCTAGAAGCTTCAGGAATACAGGAGGAGTGTCCGCCCCTCACTAATAACCCAGAAGACAGAGCGGATCCTTTGGGTAAGTCAGCCCCTTACGGTACGGAAGCTGCCGGGTAGAGAGTTACCCTGGCCCTGCCCAGCTCAGAGGACCCGGGTTCCTTTGCTGATCCTGACATAGACTTCAGGATCTATCCTTCGCTAAGCGAATGGCCTCTCAAAGCCTCCAGGAGCTGGAGACGACCAGGTGTCCCGGCCCACTGGGCCACAGCCAGCCTACTGTCTAGGTTAGGGGCTACAGCAGCGCCACCCTGCTGCCAGGGTAGCTGCAGCCCTCACTGCCACCTCCGGATTCCGGCCCCTGACATCCCATCACGGTCTTTCCCAGTGCCCCCTGCCTTTTGCTGCCTGCCGTGGTGGGAGGGAGTAGGGTGCGGAGCTGCCACTGCCCATTTGACAGGCGGGGGGACACTACTGGATTGCTGAGCTTCAGGCCCCACTGTGGGGGGAAGAGATGTGTGCCGTATGTAGGACAAGGTCTCAGTGACAGAGGACATAGGAGACAGGCAGCACTGGGTGGGAGGGAAAGGAAGGGTGGTGAGCACAGGAGAGGTTAGTCACAGCAGTGGCACCCCGGGAGCCACAGGCCTGACCTCCCTTGTAGAGGAACAGTCCAGATGCGTGACTCAGCCTCTCTGCTCGTGGGAGAGACAGTAGGATGATCCATTTCTCCCCACCCCGAGCACCAGATTTTTGGAAGCCACAGTCAATGGGTGGGGTGGTCAGCTTCTCTTCCCAGTTCAGCAGAAATGTGGCCCAATGTTTTTTGGGGTGGAACATTTGGAACGGGGAGCAGCCTTCCCCCCTCTACAGCACCTTTCTGGGCCCTGCAAGTCTTTTCGATTTTCAGACCCTAAACTCACCAACTACTCTACTGGCAACAGCCATAGTTCTAATAATGAGAGCTATGTCACGTAAAACCCTGTGTGCCAGGAGCCGTACCGAGTGCAACCCAGAGATCTCGGTCTCCACAATAGGCCTAGCACCTAGATGTGACCTAGGTGCTGTCACGTCTCAGGGGTGGGTTTGGGGGGAAGCTGGACAGTGGCTGAGTAACCAAGGCATCAGCTGGCCATGTTGGTTGTGAGGTAAACAAGGGATATGATGCCAAGGATCTTGAGGATCTCAGAGCTGGTGGGACCAGCAACTGGGCACAGATCTTTACACAGCACAGGAAGAGTCTGAGTGATTCAGAGATCATACTGGTCCCAGAAGGAAGGTGAGGAAGGGAAGGCTGGCCGGGGTGAACTTGGGCCCAGGTGGACTTGGGCTGAGTGATGCTTAGCCTGGGTAGAGCCCCCAGGAAGCTGGACTTGGGGATAACTTGGGAAAAAGAAGCAGCTCTCTCCTGCTGTTCTGAGGCCATTGGGGTTTTTTGGGGGGGTGGGGGTGGGGAGAGGATTCCATTTGGCCATTGCCTGTGTTAGGAATAGCAGAGTTCAGGTCTCCCCGGAGGAGGGCTGGACCCCACCCCTCCCTGTGTTCTGGCGCTCCGCCTTCGGACTGCCTCATTTTCTGTTCCTTGGTCTCCAAGTCACTGGACATAGAGCTCTCTGATTAACTTCTGCCTGTAGCAGATACCCCAGTGAAGTACCCTCATCCTAGTACCCCAGGAAAGCAAGTATCCCAGGGGAGAGAGAGAGTCCCAGGCATACCCTACTTCACCCTAAAATACTCCCGGTCTCCAGTCCTCATCTATTTCTTCAGGTCTTGGAGGCCAGAGCAGAGAGCTGGGCTGGTCGGCAGGAGTGAGGGTGACCCTCGCCTCCCTCGGTGTTTCCCTGCATTGCTTGTAAGGAGGGAGTCCGTGTTGGGTGGTCCTACTGCAGTCTACAGCAGGGCCTCCCCCGTGGCCTCCCCGGCTCTCCTGCTCTGAAGAGTGAAGTTTCCCCTCCTCCCGTGGCCCGTTTCTCTCCCACCCCACTCTGTCCCCCTTGGGATTTGGCCAGAGTGGACGTGGAGAATCACTTTTCCTTGTCGTCTGGCTTTGGACAAGTCACTTCCCCTCTGATGGCCTCAGCTTCTTCAGCTGTAAAACCAGAGATACTGAGCTGCAGCTTGTGAATGAGTTGGCTCCCTGTGCTTCGCTGGCCACTGTCGTTGCCCACACTTTCCAGCAGTGACGGGGCATGGCCTGCCTGTTACCTGGAGAGAAGTAATCAGCCCAGAAATCTTGTTGACAAAGCCGAGGGCAGTTTCCACTGGAAAAAAGCAGCTTGCAGAAATAACTGTTGTAGATAAGAAATGGAAATACATCAAAGTAAGCTGTGTATCTCCTGCCCCATGGTCTGGGGCCTTGTGCATTCCTGCCTCTGGCCGCTGCTCGGCCCCAAGAAGCTGCCAGTGCTCCCAAGAAAGAGTCCTGGCGAATGGCCATTAGATGGGGAGTTTGTAGCCCAGTTTCTACGAGTGAGCTGTAACCCTTGACACTGTATGGGGTGTCCGTCGTGACCTTTATCACGTTCTCCAAGGTGGCGTCTATTTCCCAACTGCTTAAGGAAGAAGCACTTCCAGGACTAAACTCCTTGTGAAACTTCTGGGTCATCACCCACTTCCTTTCCCCTCAGTGAGTCAGCCATCGAAGAGCTCGGTGCGCCTCATGTGTGTTCTGAGAGCTGCAGTGCTGGCGCCAGCCCCCCCCCCCCCCCCCCCCCCCCCCCCCCCGGGAACAAGGGAGCCGGAGAGGGAGGAGGTGGGCAGGCGCAGCGGGCTCGCACAGCTGCTCCCACTCTGAGTCCTCTGCTTGGGCTGAAAACTGTTCTCTCTGGGTGGGAGGCCAGGAGGCAGATGCTGTCCACATTCGGCCCTTACTTACAGCCTTGTGGGAGTCAGGATCATACCCGGCCAGTTTGTGGGTCAAAATCAAATTAAATGCAGCCCAGGCTAGCTTCCCCTGCTTCTCCCCTGCAACTTCACCCACATCATAAAAATTCTACATTTTTCTATTTTTTGTGACAATCTTCCAGCAGATGAGGAACGGTTCCCTTTTTCTAATTTACACAGTGGTACCATGTGGCGGCCCTGCAGAATCCTTCAACGAGGCTGTAGGACTGGCCCACCAGGCTCATCTCAGGCTCGTCTTAGGTGGCTGCAAAGAGCTGGTCTAGAACCAGTGATTTAAGACACATGGTGAAGAACTTTCTAAATGTACAGCCATCCCAAGAGAGTGGATTGTCATGGGAGATATTCTCCAATAGGAAAAATGTTTGATCACAGGCTAGAAAGCTAGCTAGAATATTATGGAGGGGTTTGAGTTGGTTAGATGGGGTAGTGTTAAATTTCCTTCCAGTTTTTAGATGTTCTGATATGACTGGTATCTGTTTGGTTTTATTTTGGACATTGTAATCTTCAACCATTATCACCCATACTTAAAATCGGTTTATGGAGCTGTGACTGGTGAGGCTCAGTGGGCTGGGCATCACCCCACAAACAGAAAGGTCACCCATTCGACTCCCAGGGCACATGCCTGGGTCGTGGGCCAGGTCTCAGTTGGGGGCCTGCAAGACACAACCAATCCACGTTTCTCTCACACACTGATGATTCTCCCTCTCTCTTTCTTCTCTCTTCCCCTCTCTGTAAAAATAAAAAACGCTTAAAAGGAAAAAAGGCCATGGGGAGAGAATGGGGGCAAGAAATGGTTTGGGCACGTTCTGTTTATACAGAACACTTCTTCTTCCCTTGCCCTCTTTTTCTCTCTATTCCCCTTCAGCTTCTTCTTCTGCCGAGATTGTTCTGGAAAAAGAATGTGGATATATGTCAGGGCTAGTGGAGAAGGAAGAGAGGGCATCGCCCTGGCTGGCCATGAACACCTGCATCACCCATTGCTGTGCCTAAGTTACACTAGCATAAAGAGATGACAAATTAAAAATAAGGGGGTCACACGGTGTGCGGCACCCCGTGGGCCGAGCTGAGAGGATGACGAAAAGAGAACCGGCAGCGACACGGTGCGCGTACACATGCGCAGTTGTGGCTGGCGTCCGCAGGGGCCGGTCTGCTCTGCAGAAAGCCCCACGTGAGGTTGACTCTGTGTGTATCAACTTTAGGAGGCAGAAGAATTGTCTCCCCTTCTTCTGGGGAAATCACTTAGCTTTCCATTTCTTTCTAGAAAGAGGGAGAGCTTTGAATCAAGGTCAACTGTTGGAAAGCCCAGTTTTGATCACTTCTGTCCTAGCCCCCTGAGCAAGGCCCCCTCTCCTGGGCTTCCATTCTCCATAGGGGTCATTAGGGGCCACTCCACTCATGCCCCTTCTGCTCCTTAGCATCTGAGGATGAGTGGGCCCCACTTGCACTAACACGTAGGTGGGGACTCACCTGGTTACTGAGGGGGTCAGGGAGAAAGCTCGGTGAGGGCATCTCACTTCCTGCGTGGTGTTAAGGCCTCATCATGATGGGGATTCTGGCCTTGGAGTTGCACATTGTCAGAGCTAGAAAAGCCCTCAGAAGTCAGGGCTCTTCTCCACCGTTTGTCCTCCCAGCGTCACAGGTACAGCACCCCCAGGGCTCTGGGGCAGGCCCAGTGAATGTGGTGGTGAACTGAGCTCATCGGCACTTGGGTACTTGTCTGGCCAGGGCTCTGCCAGGACGCCCTGCAGCCGCCGCTCCATGAGTCTATCCTGGTGAGACTCTGCAGGGGGATGCCCATGTACCAGAAACCACTGGAAGATGGGGTGTGTGATGCCTGAGCTGATAGGCAGACGTGTAGGAGAGGCAGTGGTTTTGGCTTGTGTAACTGGAAGGAAACCTGTTATCGCTTCATTTCTTGCTAAGGCGAGGTCAGGCCTGGGGTCAGGTTCAGGCAGGGGTTTGATGTGGGGGGCAGACCCCGGAGGAATGGAAGCCTGGGGCTTTCTGCAGGGCAGAGCTCTGCTTCTCGGTGGCTCTGTGCTGGGGCTTTGGGTATTTCTAAACCAGAGGCAGGACGAGGCTGCTCTGGGGCAGCCCCAGCAAAAGCAGTGGGTTGTCCTGTGTACTCAGAACATGAATTGGGGGTGGGGGTTATGACGTGGTGAAGGGGGCTGGTAGTAAATGGTGTTTTTCCACTTGTCCTTTTTTGCGTCCTGTGTCTTTGCCCCACTTTCCATGCCGCAGGCTACAACTAAGATCATCTGACAGAGACCATCCAACAGTGCACAGTAGTGCAAGGGGAGGGGCTGCTGGTGTGCGCAGTGGTATTTTCCCAGATAACAGGGGTTGGCTGGCAGAATGGAGGTCCTGGATGAGGCCAGTCACGCCCTGGTTTGGGAGCCTTGGGAGGACAAGATGCTTTTTCCTCAGAGCCTGGGGATTATTCTCTCCATTGCGCCAACTCAGGGCAAGTGAAAGGAGTCCAGGACTTAGGGTTGGGCAGATGACAGGGGTCTCTCTTGGGAAAGGCAGCGGAGCAGAGAGACCCAGGGCTCAGATGCCTGGGTTCCCATCTGAGCTCCAGAGACAATCAAGTTCTCTGTGCCTTAGCTTCCCACCCCTAAAATGGGGTAATGACAGTTACCCAAGGTCATTGAGAGGATTAAGTGAGAGAGTGTATGTGAAGAACTCGCAGCAAGGCCGGGCGAAGAGTGACGGTGCCTGATGGTTATCACGGGGTGGGAGGGGTTGGCAGGAGGCAAGGACGCACTTGGGCACAGCCACTGGCCCGTCCTCCTTTAACCCCTGGCGCCACCACTTGCCTGGCTGTGGAAACCTCGGCAAGTCACTCAAAGTGCTTTGGACTCTGGTGTTGCCATCTGTGAAATTAGGAAATTAGGAGGCTTATGTGAGGTCTCCCAGGAAATTAGGAGGCTTATGTGAGGTCACGTGTGTGAGCTTAGCAGGCTGGCACCCAGTAGGGGCCCCACGGACTTCGCTTTTTAACTTAAGGGTGGTGGTCTACCTGGATCTCATGTCTGATTTCTGAAAATCTTAGAGGTGGAGGACAGGAAAGCAGTGGTCCTTCGTGTTCCCACTTGGCTCTCACCTCAGCCCTTGGGAGCCAGCAAGGAGTCTGGGAGGTCAGTAAGGCCAACGGGTAGAATCCAGAAGGGTGTGGTCAGCTGGGGCCCTGGGCGGTAGAAGTAGACAGAGCAAAGGAGAGTTTAGCTTGGGGGTAAGTGACAACATACCTGTCCCCGGCAGGTATGCCTCCTCCCACCCAAGGTCCCTGGGAGTGGGCCAGCCCAGCTCAGGTTACCTCAGCTCAATCCACTGGCATTTTCCTTGGATGTTCCATGGGTGCCGGCAGTGCCCAGGAGGGTGGTAAGTGGGCCCAGTGGGCTGGCAGTCCCAGAGCTGGGCGAAGGTCTTAGACCGGGGCAGGTCGGGCCACCGGAAAGCAGAGAACCCAAAGCTGGGGCTCTTGAACTTCCCCATCTGGGGTTTGACTTAAAGGCCTCTGCTAGGTTGCAGGGTCGGGTGCCTGCAGATCTCTGAATCTCCCCAGCCAGCTCCTGTTGGCATCAGGGAGGGGAGGACGTGTGTGTGTGTGTGTGTGTGTGTGTGTGTGCGGGTGGTTAAGCAGGGCTGGTGTGGGTGGAAGTGGGGAGGGTGAAATTCTGCCAGCCCCACCGTGGTGACCTATCATGCTACTCAAACCCAGACTCCAGGCAGCAGAGTCACCTTCAGCCCTCGCAGAGACTGGGGGTGTTGAGAGTGTCTGGGGAAGAGCTAAAAGTGGCAGAAAACATCCTGTTTGAAAGTGCGTAGCTGTATTTAACCCTCACAGCACTGTTCCGCCTACGCTGGGTCACCATGCACAGGGGTTCCCAGACACCTGTCTTTGAAGCCATCCAGGCCCTGGGCCAAATCCCAGGAGACACCGTTCCCAGCCCCCCTGGGCTCCTCTGTGTCCTGCATGTGGTGTCTGTCTCCTTCCTGCCCTCAGCAGCAGGCCGGGCCACCCAGTGGCTCTGCTTCTCCGAGCACCCCTCAAATCTGGGGTGGGGGCTGTGGCCGCAGGAGTGACCCCTCAGGAAGAAACCCTCCTCCCTCCTGACACCCTCGCTGTGAAAGGGGAGCCTCCGGCAGGGCGGCTGTTGCACTGCCCTCATTGCTCCTTACTACTCCCTGCCTCATGGGAGGGCCTTTCCTGGCTGCTGCCCAGTCCACACCCCAACACCCCCACACCCCTGCCAACTACACCCACCCTCAACAAGTCATCTGTCAAGTTTCAGTCCCTGATCTGGGAACTAACGTCCCTGGAAAGATCCTCTGTCGCCTGCTTGTTGGGCTCCTTAGAGGACTGGCTGTGAGGTTAGGCTCACCTGTAGATAACATGTTTCTTTTTTTTCCTCTTCAGAGTCCTTTTGATCAGCAGTGTCTGCCAGACCTCACAGAAGGGCACCCGTGGGCTCAGCTTACCTGCACGCCTGCTCCTTCAGGTGGGTGTTTCCTCATCCACCACAGCCTCCCTGGTTTTCCATTTTCCAGCAGCAGCAGCAGGGCTGGGCCGTGGGGAGCTGGTGGACAGGGGAAGGAAGAGGACACCACCCTGGGCTTTGCACATGCAGGGTGGTCCTGGGTCAGCAGGATTAGAAACAGCCCACTGCTGAGACCCAGAGTTCTGTGGGAGTGGCAGTGGGGGCTCAGAGGGGCTCAGAGGTGCTCTGCCGGCTCAGGGTCCGGGGAGCTCACCTGAAAATGGTCCTCTTCACAGTAAGCCTCTGGCCGCCTGAACCAGCCCTCTCTCCTGCCTAACCCAGGGCCTGGGCCCCCAGCCCCAGCCAGGAGCCTCCTTAATAACAAGGCACTACCTCTCCCTCTTGTGCCCTAAGGAGCCCATGCGATGCTGAACATTTCTGACACAGATTCGACTGATGTTCCCCCACCCCCACATTGGGTTTCTCTTTTCCACCAGATGTTTGGGCTCCCGGGTAGTGCAGACTCTGTGGCAACGTCACAATAACTGGGAGTTGCGGCATCTCAGCTGACCTGGGGTTAAGCCACAGGCATCCTAGACAGTTTCTCCTATTGCCCCACAGTGCTACTGGGCCCTTTGGGATCCCCGCCCACACTCAGATGAATGTGACGCTCTGGAAGCCCAGGGAGTCAGCCCAGACTCGGGATGGGCTGTACGGGTGCTGCTGATAGACCCTCAGCCACTTTGTCTTTCATTTTTAATGGTTTTTAACTTTGTGAAATGTTTTATATATACACACAGGCATATGAAACATAAAATAGTGTTTTAATAATAAAATACCATATACCTACCACTCAAAAAATAGAATGCGGCTACTACATAATGCCTCTACATGCCCGTTCCCATCTCACCCCCTCAGAGGTTTCTGTTAATCATTGCACTGTTCTTTTTCTAAAGTCTCTCTCTCTCTCTGTGTCTATATACAACAATATGGTTTAACAAGTGCCAATCTAGCTGTGATAGGGGAGGGTGGCAGTGTCACTGTTATTACATTAAAGTTCCCGGGAGAAGAAGAGTTAAGCAGAAAGTTAGGGGACCTATGACATCCATCTGTGCTCAGGGTCCCCTCTACCTCTTTGGGAATGACAATGTCATATCCTTATTTGTCCCACTTCCTTCCTGTGGCTTGAAGCTCTTTGTGGATTTTTTAAAAATTAAGTATTTGTTTTGTGCATTTTATAATCACAGTTGCTAGAGGTTGGGCTTCTCTGGGCCTCATTTGTAAAGAGAGTGATAATGGCCCTTCTCTCATTGGGCGATATGGGGATGGAATGGAATGCGGCTCCTAGGGGCTTTGATGTGCCAAACCCTGGCTCAGGGATCAGGTGCCTAGTCTCCGAAAGGAAGCTCAGAGCCTCCCAAGCTCCTCCCACCCCCGACTCCCCAATCTTTCTCTTTTGCCCCGTGGGAGGACATGGTACCTTGGCCGAGAGGGAGTGAGGAGCTTATCCCCCCACCACTGGCCTCCTCTCTTGTTTTCCTTCTGGCCTGAGGGACCCTGCTGTTGGGAGGCCCAGGGGCCACTTAAATCTGAAATGACCCTGGCGAGGACTCCAATGAAACTGGGAGGCAGCGGGCTCTGCAACCACCTTAGGGAAGCCTGAGGTACCCCGGGAGCCGCCCTGAGCACAACGGCATTCAAGGTCAGGGGCAGCAGGTGAAGCCGAAGCCCAATTTGTTTAATGGAAGCCTTAAGTCGGCTGCTTTCTGGGCAGAATTTCTCAGAGCTATTGTATTTTGTTCCCTCTGCCTCTTTCCCCTTTCCTCAAGTGTGAAATCCATCTCTAGATGATAATGCTTATTTATAAAAGCCATCTCTGAAAACAAGATCAGTTAATTGTATATGAAGCATATTGCGCAGAAGGACATTGGAAACAATGTGTTACAGTTACTCTGGAGAGAAAGAAAGAGGGAAAAGACTTGATTGCCTCGGTACAGCACAGCAGGCGCACAAGGCCCGTAGGTCCTGGGCCAGATGGCTGGGAGGAGCTGGCACAGGAATGGCGAGGGCTCTGATTTGGGCATGTATGTCCTTCATTCCCTCACCCTCAAGAATTGAGGGACTGAGGGATTCTCTCTGCACTGAGGTCTTGGGTTCTTGGTGGTCTGCTTTTTTCTCTTGGAGGGGGCCCTGGGCAGCAAAGACTCTCTGACCTGCTGCTGACGCCAGTGGCACACATGCATCCGTCCTTCCCTGAACCCCTTAAAGTAAAACTCCGTTGTTCAGAAGAGGACAGTGTAGCCCAGAGGTGCCCCACTAGTACGCAGCAGAGGCAGCCCTGGAAGCCAGGCAGTCTGAGTCCAGGCCACGCCATGAGCAGCGCCACCGGTGCCCCCACGGATCCACTCCAGACCTGGGGGAGGGAGCCCCGCATCTGCTCAGCAGGGGACGCTGGGGTATGGAGAGTCACATCGTGAGGGCACCAGAGAAATCCTGCTCGGGCCTGGGCCCTGGGGAGCTGCCCAGCTTCATCAAGCTCCCTGGAGATGGGGGAAGGAGATGCAAAGGATGCCCACTGGCCCTGGCACTGACTCTGGCACTGGCCATGTGGCCTGCCTGCTGTTCTTGCAGGGATGGAGGCTATGGCGGCCAGCACTTCCCTGCCCGACCCTGGTGACTTTGACCGGAATGTGCCTCGAATCTGCGGGGTGTGCGGAGACCGAGCCACGGGCTTTCACTTCAATGCTATGACCTGCGAAGGCTGCAAAGGCTTCTTCAGGTGAGTCCTCCCCAAGGGCAAGAAGGAGGAGAGGACGCAAGCTTCCTGTAAAGGGGACCTCTGCATTTCCCATGCCTCCTTGCTCACCATGCCCACGGAGCATGCCAGTCCCTGCAGGGGAATCTTCTTCCACCCCCCTCCTCACTACGTCTGTATCCTCTGACCCCTCAGACAGTGCTTTCTCAAGGTCACAAGGTAAGTCCCTACCTTTCCACTGCACCTTGACCCACACCCCCTGTACTAACCAACCTGCCTATTCTTCCAAAGTGACGTTCCTCCCCAGGTGACATGAGCAGCTTCCTAATCCAAGAGACAGCTATGTCCTTGGGGAAGCCCAAGAACTTTACCTTAGAACTTGCCCTCCCATCCAAATCAAACTGTTTTTTAGGAGGAGGACAACTGCACCCCTGGTCGGACCTCCATGGTTGGTCCATGCCCCTGTCCGCCCTCCCCCATGGCTTGCTGGTTCCAGGTCGGAAAGCCAACCCCAGCAGGCACAGGCAGTGTCAGGAGTGTGCCAGCATCCTGCCTGGTCGGTGCCAGTTTCTCTGCCAGCAGTCCCTTCTCCTTCTCTGTCAGCCCGTCATTGCCATTGCAAACAGTGTGGGGAAAGTACTGGAATGGCAGAATTAAGGAGGTTCCCATTCAAAGCCTGGAAGGGAGGATGGGAGAGTGACGAGTTACAGGACAGGACTGGGAGCCGTGAGGAATTGGCATCCGGCGTGTATTGGTGGGAGAGAAACCAGGAAGGAGGCATCCAGAAAAGAGCTATACGTCGGTCTTGACTGTAAGCAAAGGGCAGGGCAGGGCGGTAGCCATCAGGAGTGGAAAGAGCAAACCGAGGCCAGGACAAGGACAGGGAGGTCGCCTGGCTCCCTGAACTGAAGTGCTCTTCGCTTTGAGGACAGAGTGAATCAGAGGCCTCAGACCTCTACGGTACTCCCCTCCGGCTCAGGGGCTCCCGGGCTCACCTGCCCTCTGTCCTGGGGATCAGCAGACCTGGAGTTTCATTGCCTTGAGCAATCGCTGGGCAGCAGGGTTTCTGTGGGTGCTAATTGCCTGTTTGGCCTGGCACGGGCTGCCCGCTTGGCTTCCCGGCAGCCTGCTCACCAGCTCGGGGAACCAGACCAGCAGCATCGCTGGCTCTGGGTCTGTTGCCACGTCTCTTGTTCCTCTGGCCCGAAGCCTGCACTTCCTACAGGGTGAACCTTTCAGAGACCAGGCTGTGTGTTCCAGGTGCCCCGTGGACCCTTTCCTTCGAGGGCTTGGGGATGGGGCCGTTGCTTGTGAGGGGTAATGGAGGAGTCTGGGAGCATGTGTCAGGGCCTGCTTCCTCCCAGGAAACCGCTCAGAAATGTGTAGGCTCTACGGGGTCCCTGCTACTAATCAGTTGTATGTCCTTGCTCACATCTCTTGACTGCTCTATGTTTGTTTCCTCAACCAACCACATGGCGCATTAATATCTAGTCCCTCTACTATATAGTCAACCTGGGGATTAACAAGGTTGTATATAAAAGTGCTTTGAGAGCATAAAGTACAATATAAGTACATTATTTTTTATTTTTATTTTTAAAATATTTTATTTATTTATTTTTAGACAGAGGGGAAGGAAGGGAGAAAGAGAGGGAGAGAAACATGCATGTGTGGTTGCCTCTCATGTGCACCCTACTGGGGACCTGGCCTACAACCCAGGCATGGGAATTGAACCAGTGACCCTTTGCTTCACAGGCCCATGCTCAATCCACTGAGTCACACCAGCCAGGGCAAGTATACTATTCTTGAGTATGAGGGGTCAACACTGATGTGCTTAGTAGAACCCTGCCCTGTTCATTATAAAGTAAACAGAAGTTTCTCCAGCCACCCATCCTCCTTTTGTGTTTTCTTTTGCACCTTTCCTCCTCAGACTTTAATGAGCGTTTATGGTCCAGACGTTGGGCTAGGAGCTGGTAATATGAAGACCTATGGCTCACAGCTGACCAGTCTGCAACTCAAAGGTCTTCAGCAGCTCCTGGGGCTGTCCGATTAATCTGTGGACCCCACCCCTGAATGCCCTCTTCCCAGGCTCCTTCCTGCTGGGTTCAGCTCAGGAAGATGGGGCCCTTAGGTGGTTGCTGGTTGGATTCTAACAAGTTGGAGGTCAGTTTCTCCCTAGAATCTTGAATCTCTGTGTGCCTGTGCCTGCTGCCCTCAGACACACATGCAGGCTCCTGATCCCCGGGACAAGGCTGTGTTAGGCATCTGGGTGGAGGGAAGACAGGTTCTTTCATGCCCAGAGCCAAGTGCGGGAGATGGCAAAATGGACAGGGATGGCACTTTGCACAGCCATGTCACCACAGACCAACAGTGTGGCTGTGTTGCCCGTGGACACATTATGCTACCAACACCCACCCTTAGCCCTTTTCTTCGAGACCCCTTAGAGTCTGCTGCTGGCTGATGGCCAAAACCCCTGCCTGCAGGTCCCAGCATTCTGGGCAGCATGCTGCTTTTGTCTTGTTGCCCTGTCCCTGGTCCACCTGTGTCTTTGCTGTCCCTGACTTGGTGACTGAGCCTGGCTGCACTTTCTGAAGGGCCTACATCTCTGTTGTGGTTTGGTTTGAATTTTGTTTGATAGTCACACACACACAGGGCCAATCCTCATTATTTGTGGCTTCTGCATTTGCCAGTTCGCCCACCTGCTAAAATTCACTTGCAATCCCTAAGTCGATATGTGCAGCAATTTTGTGGTCATTTGTGGGCATGTGCAAAGCGCTGAAAATGAGTCGCCCCCCCCCCCCGCAAACATTCCCAACCTTCTGTTTTAGCTCTTGTGTTATAAGGGTGTCCTTTGTGCAGTCTACTCAGTCACAAGTTTTTTGTACTTTTTGCTGGTGAGTTCATTGTTTCAGAGGGCCCCCAGGCATGGTGTGAAGTGCTGTTCCTAAGTGCAAGAAAGCCATGATGTGCTTCACAGGGAAAATACAAGTGTAAGACAAACTTAGTTCAAACATGAGTTCAATGTCAACAAATCAGCTATATATCTGTATATATATGCATACATATGTCAAATAGGGTGCATTTAAACAAACTGCCCATACAAAACAAGGTTGTGTGTTGGTTGATTGATAAAAATATTGTGACTAGAGGCTCTCGGGAACCTAGCCCCGTGTCCCCCTGCGAGCAGTGGTGCAGTGTTCACTGGTTCGGTGTCCGGGTTGACGTTATAGAATCCAACTCCCACGCATGACAAGAGTGGACTGTATTTACATAATTTATCTTTTTGTCTTTCCCTCTCCCTCTACATCTCTTCCTTTGCTTCATTCAAATTCTATTTGGCATTCTTTTATTTTAGTCTAGTTCAAACAGTGGCCCGAGAAGCCCCTTGGCACTTCTGTCTGTGAATCCTGACCCCAGTGTCGGTGGTGGGTGCCATCTCGGTGCCAAGCACTGCAACCTTGAGACACAAGGAGTTGTGCAACCAAGTCCTTTCTTTCAAGGAGCTCCCTCAACGCTTTCAAGACAGCGCCGAAGGAAAGAGCATCACTTCTGTGTTGGGTCACCAGCTATTTCCCAAGCCCTGGGGACCAGTAATGCTGTTTGGCCATCTTGTGCTTCCTTGACTTCTAAGACAATCAAACTAAACTGCTCTAGGAGCTGGTCGCAGTCATTCCAGCAGGTCCAAAACCCATTAGTGGAAGCTCCTAGGGGAAATACAGGGTGAGCTTTCTGTGAGCTTCTCATCAATTTCCATCAATCGATCAATGTATAACCTTGTTTTGTGTGTTTGCTGTTTAAAGACACCTTATTTAATGTATAGTATTGATTTACATCATGTGAACTTGTGTCTGAACAAAGCTTCTCTAGCGATGTATTTTCCCTGTGAGGCACATCACAGCTTTCTCGCACTTGGGGACACCTCGGTCATCTGGCAGGTCTGAGACTCACCATCAAAGCAAAGTGTGATTGTGAAGGCCGAACAGGTCTATTGCTGTGTGGCCAGGAACTGGAGACAATGGCGAGCCAGTCCTCCTGCAAGCTAATTCACGCTGCTCCTCTGGAACCCGTGGACATCTTCAGAGAAAGATGGCACCTCCAGTGCAGGGGCAGGCTCGTAGACGGCTGTGTGTTAGTGTGTTAGCAACCAGAGCATGAGTGAGGGCCAGAGAGGGGAGGTATGTCGGTCTAGTAGAAAATACATTGTGTAGTGGATGATCTAGGGCCGTGGGTAAATCTCTGGTCACGAATGGCTTTGTTCAAGCTCTAATATGAAGGGAAAGGTATAAGAGACGGAGAAGAAAACCAGAGGATCCCCTTGATGAAGAGAATGAAGGTGATGGTGAAGTGTAAGAGGTGGTCCTGGGAGGCAAGATTGAGAAACAGACCACTGTCTGTCGGTCCATCTTATATTCGTCCTCCCCATCAACGTCTCCTCAGGCTGCACCCCGTGGAGCTGTGGGCTGCAAAGCGCCGAGCTGGCAGAGATGGTGTGGAGAAATGCCTTCTCGACCACCAGCTCCACAGTGCTCGGGGGCCTTGTTAATTGTGGGTCAACTTGGGAGGCTGGTGAGGACCCAGGAACACAAGGAGTGTTCTGGCTTCCAGAAGGCTTGCCCAGCTGATAGTCGTATAAACCGTGATATGAAAGGAAGCAGAGAAATGGGGCAGATGTCCACTGAGTCAAAACTCTGTGCTCAGCAGGCAATAGAGTAAATAAAGAGAGCGGCAGGGAGGATCGGCTGCACAGACCAGTCTATGGACACAAGTGAATGAGTCACCAAGAAGTCAGTGTTGCTGGAGAGAAATTTGTCCGGGTCAGCGAGGCACTGGCCTCCCCCAACAGCCGCTCAAAGGCGTGCATGGAAGGGAAGGAGGAAGGTTCTCTAGGGATGGGCTAAGAGTCATGTCGGAAGCTTGCGCGAGAGGGCCAGAATATTTGGGGAGGGAAGATCATTGTCCAGAAAGACAGTTGGGCGGATACGATGAAGACCTCACCTTTCTTTTCGGCCAGTGTTCCATTTCCTTGGGAACTCAGCACTCTCACCACGGGCATGCACCCCCTCTGTGCTAAGGCAGTGCAGGGCCAGTGGAGAGGATGACACACGTTATCCCACACTTCCAAGCTACGCGTCCAAGGTATGGCTATATCCTGGTGGCTTGTTAGTCTGGATGAGTCCCTGTAACAACCTCTTCTTCACACTCATGGATGGATGGGGGGTGTATTTTTTAGCACTGCTCTCTCTGGAACTGAGATCTGGTAGCTTTGTGATAAGGACTGTATTATTAAGGGTCCCAGAGGCTTTGGAATCAGACACATCTGGACTCTAATCCCAGCTGTCACATGCATTAGCTGTGTGACATGAGGCAAGGTGTGTCACGGTGCTTGTTCTTATCACCTGGAAAACAGGAGCGACACCTATTCTGGGACGGAGTTGAAAGCCTGAGAGACACTGTGCGAAGGGCTGGCATAAAAAGCTCTCCATAAACTGCAGTTATTATTACTGTCCCCTTTTCATGTCTTAGTTTCTAAGACTAGATAGCCCTTTCCTCACCTCCATTGCGGACCCTGGAGTATCCGTGACTGTGGTGTGTCAGCAGGGATCCCTGGGAGAAAGTTCCTGAGCAAAAGTTAAAGATCGGGCGTGCGGAAGGGAGGGCTGGGCCGGGGGCTCCGAGTGACCTTTACTGCAGTCAGAGGCTGGGTGGGAACCAGCTTATGCTCAGAGAAACTGGACAGCGGTCGCTGTAACCTGCACAAGGTCTACGGGTCCAGACATCAGGAGAGACGACATGCCTTGAGCTCCCGGTCCCCAAGGAGCCCAGCACGAGGCCCCAGAGGGCAGGTGTGAGACGCAGGTCAGCTCTGGGCTCTCAGACTTCACCTGAATGGTTAGTCCTGCCTTCTCCAGCCACCGGCCTCACAGCCCCTGCTGCCTCTCCCTGCTGGCCTCTCTCCCTTCCCTTTATTGACCGTTAACTTTGTGCCCAGTCCCACTTCCTTTACAACGGAATCCGTACCACAACCCACTCTGAAGGGTTGCTTTCCTTTTACAGATGTGGAAACTGAGGCATGGGGAGATTAAGTAACTTTCCCAAGGTTGTGTATGAGGATTTAAACCCGAACAGATCCATCTACTAAAGCCTGTATTTCCTTTTAAATTGTTACCTACTTATAGTGGGTGATAGATTTTTGTGTGTGTAAATAACTCATGTGTATGGTTTTTTTTAAAAGATGCAAGCCGTTCACGAGGATGTATAAGTGAAAAGTAAGGCCCTTCTTACCCCCTATCGACTCCCCCAGGAGCTGTCAGTCTTACCAGCGCATTGTGTCTGCTTTCACACTCTTCACATAAAGGCTGAGGGGGTGGTCGGGGGAGGGACGTGTGTCATACTGGTCTTGCTCTGATCTAGGAAAGGATCCTTCCCATTGCAGCGCTCTCCCTATGTCCTGTTCGCAGGGCCTCCTCTGTCTGGCTGTGCTCTGCGCAGTGAACCAGGCCGCTGCGGGTGGGTGTCTAGACTCCAGCCCCTCCTCCTCCAGAGGCACTGCGGCACCCACCCTGGTGCCTGCATCTGTGGGCCCATGGGGGACGGTTCCTGAAAACAGATTTACTGTATTAATGACCCTGTGCATTTTACGCATTGGTAGATATTGCCAAATTTCTCTGCAAAGGAAGGAGGCCTGTGCTCTGTACCACATTGTTAACTCATACCTTCCTTTACCGTTGCTCTTTTAACTCACCTGCTGAGAACCGGTTGCTCCTGCCACACACAAATGGCCCATGTAGGTTCCGCCGAGCAGACTACACGGGTCTTTCATATGAGGAGCTCTGTCCCTCAGGGTCCTGCATCCAGACCACACTCTGAGGTTTCTGCGACACTCAGGCATCAGTGGAGACAAAGCCCAGAGCCGGTGCTTGGCCCTAGGCTTGGTTTTTCCAGGGTGTGTCTCTGCTGGCAGGGTCACCTACTGGCGAAGGACCCTGCTGTCCCAGGCCTGAGACTCTTTTGGCCCCGGGCACTTTATGTTTTTGTGAACTGCTTGTCTCTCCTGTTTTGATGAACTGGCCTCTGGCACCAGATCTGGTCAATGTCCTCTCTCACCCCTGACTTTCTAGAAACTGCATCTATATTTAGCCTTGTTGTACTGTCCCTACCCCTTCCTTGAGCAGAGGTATAATTGCCAACCATCCAGAGGATGACAGGGTCCAGGCTTAGGGCAGCAGAGACAATAGGCTCCCATGGAAACCTGAGGCTCTGGGTTCTCAAAACCAAACCAGCTCACAGGCAATTAGCACTGGGAAGAAGGCAGAGTGGGTGTGGCTCGTCAGGACGAAGCAGAGCCAGAGCTGGCCAGTCTGGCCGCCCTGACGCCTCATGGGCAGAGGCTAGATGACAGCCACGTGTGTGGAGGTGCTCTGAGAAGGCAGAAGGAGGAGGAGGAGTTAGGCCATGGAGCCCGTGGAACCTGTGTCCCAGTGAACTGCTTTGCTGGGACAGACATGCCTGAGAAGCAGCTCTGGGGTCTGGGCACCAGAAAGGACCTGGGTCTGCCTGTTGGAGCTGGCGAGGGCGCTTTCCTGCCCCCAGACACCGAGCCACACTCCGGAGCCTGATGATGTTTGTGTGATGTGTGAACTCCGTCTTCCCGTCTAGAATCCCAGGGCCTTTCCTCTGTAGCTGTATTTCACTTGGGAAAAGCTACTTACTATAAAATCTTTACTTTAAGAAGATTTTATTTATTTATTTATTTTTAGAAAGAGGGGAAGGGAAGGAGAAAGAGAGAGAGAGAGAAACATCAATGTGTGGTTGCCCCTCATGTGCCCCCAACTGGGGACCCAACCTGCAACCCGGACATGTGTCCTGACTGGGAATCGAACCAGCAACTTTTCGGTTTGCAGAGTAGCACTCAGTCCACTGAGCCACACCAGCCAGGGCTGTATTTTTAAAATAATAATAATTTAAGAGCTTCAGAAGCTTATTGGCTGCATTCTGCATTGCCCAAATAATGTGGAGACCCACTGCAAGGGTGGTGGGCTTTTGGGAGAAGGTATGGCAGAGGGTGAAAAGCACAGGTGGCATTTCTGCCACAGGTCTGGGCCCTACTGTGCGGTAGTGTGCCTGGCCAGAGGTGGTTAACAGTTCCCTTCCTCCCTCCCTCAATTTTTCCCTACCCTCCCTCTTTGACTCCCTTCTCCTTCTTCTTCATCTCTCCTTTCTCCTCCTCCTTTTTGCTTGATACTCCTAAGCTTCATGCTACTATAAAGCTGGAAGCAAGAACACTGCTTTTTTCACACAGCCAGGGCTGGGGAGAGGCTTTGGCTCACGTGTCTGGAGGTGCCCTGTGTGTGATCTCTGGTGGTCCATGGCCTTGGAGAATGAAGAGGAAGAGCTCTGAGCCAGGCAGCACAGCGGGTGGGAGGACAGAGCAGCCCCTCGGTTCCTGGGGAACATGCCTAGTTGTAAAAAATAAAAAGAGAGAGAGAGAGAGGAGAGTTTGCTCTGAATTAGAAACTTCTGGTCTTTGAGTAGGTTTTGAGAATTATGGGCCTTCTGGGGCCTGGACATTTTATGGCAACAGGTAGAGCTTCAAAAACCGCAAAGTGGAAAGGAGTTAGTGGGGAACAATCTCATGTCCTGGAGTGGAGAGCTATGCCCTGTGGTGATGACAGCGATAAATTTGGGGTATCCGTAATCGTGCCCAAAGTACTTTCCCACTTTCTCATCATTCAGAAAGCTGCAGCGGAGGTATGGAGGCTCAAGGGGACAGGCTGCTTGTTTCCATAAAGGTGGGCAGAAATCTGGGATGTGGTCTCTCCTGGGTAGTCACCACAGGGGCAAGGCACAGCCTTCGGTGACCGGCTCGGGGCTATGCCACCCCCAATAGCCTCAGCTACTCCACCTCCCTCTATAGCCTGGTCTGCTGGTTGGTCCCTTGCATAATGAGGGTCGTGACAGGAGGGGACAGGGGCCAAGGTCCAAAAACCAACAGCAGCCACTTCCTGGACCCCTGGGCTGTCCTTCACCTTGAACTGTGCTCAAGGGTCAGCTGCCTGGAGCTATTTGCCTGTGGGCTCAGCTTCAGTGAGCACGCTGAGATTCTGGGATAAAACAGTGCCTTCAATCTAGGAAGCTAAGAGCAGAGCCTCATGTTTCTAAGGCTTCCTACTTGGGGCCTTTACTTCTCGCTGAATCGCCTCACTGGTAAGTTTATTTATGTCAGTGGTCCTTTCCATAAAACAAGGGGGTACACTGACGGACTCTTGGGTCCCCAAAGGACCTTAGAGCGCAACTGCCTGTGACTGTCAGCAGAGCTGATCCGCTGGTCTCTTCTCCCATATCACAAGGGCCATGTTGGTTTGGTCCCCAGGTGTCTATGTCAGCTGATAAGTGTGTTTGTCTTGACCCCTGCGTCTGTCCTTGTGAATGTGAACAGTGAGTCATTTTCCACCAAGAAGCATAGCAAGCGTGTGACATCTGGAGAAGGTGATGTCACCAGCTCACCTCCAGGAGTGGGTAAAGGTCAGGCCTGGGCCTTGTGTCTAAGGCTTGGGCATAGGCACAGCTCCTGGGAAGACGCCGCTACGTGGGGACAAAACGATGCTGCCATCATCTTTTCCCAACCAAACCTTGTCACCAAGAGTGAGCGTCCCCTTGCTGGGGCCAGGGAGAGAAAGGACAACCTCTGAGACACAAATGATGGGAAGGCTCTAGGGAGGTGGCCCTTATGCAGCCTGCCAATGTCCCATGCAGTGTGTTCGACAGCAGGAGAGGAAGCGGAACTAGGAAAATAGCTTACACACACACACACACACACACACACACACTTTTACAATGAGCACCCGGTGATTCCTAATGCAGAACCTTTGAGAGCTTTCTGTTCTTACAGAACTCTTGCTTCCTCTGCCTCCAGGAAAGCCAAGGCCAGACCTTAGGGGCCCCACCTGCCCATCTAGCCTCTTCTCCTCTGGGCAGCCTATCTTGATGGCCCAGCTGTGGCTGGGCCTTTTCTCCCTTCTCTCTGTACCTGTGCCCAAGTCTGTCCCTGGGTCAGGGGTGCCCTGGTCATAGGTCTCTGGGCTCCAGAAAGTTAAGGCTGAGATTAGCATCCTTGCCTTTCATAATGGCTCCTTAAAAGCAGTGAGGGTTACTTTGCAGATTTCAGTGTTTTAAAAACATTCTGCTAGGCTAATTCATTCATATATTTCCTGTGTAATTAACATGTGGGCAGTAGAGAGCTGGAGAGCTACATAAAAGCAATGCTGGGAGCAGGGCAGGCAGTGAGGAGGAGGAAGGCATGGTTGGCACGTGTCCAGTGAGGGGCGGGTATCACTGAGAGTGGCCGGGGCCTGGGCTGGGCCCCATCCTCTGCAGGAGAAGTGTAGATCTGGAAGCCCTGTGGCCAGGTCCCTGCGGTCACAGCAGCCAGGGCTAAGGAGCGGAAAGGTGGGTGACCCAGTGGAGGGCATGTCCTCTCTTGGCAGGCGCAGCATGAAGCGAAAGGCATTGTTCACCTGTCCTTTCAATGGGGACTGCCGCATCACCAAGGACAACCGCCGCCACTGTCAGGCCTGTCGGCTCAAGCGCTGCGTGGACATCGGCATGATGAAGGAGTGTGAGTGTCCGGGGGCCAGGGCAGGGGTTTGGGGTGGGACTGGGGATGGGGGAGGCTCTGGCTACGGGTTTGGCCGGAGGTGTGGCCGCCCTTCCTCTGTAGCTGCTGGCATCAGGGCCAGCCCCCTGGGCAGGGTGGCTGGGGGTCCCGAGAGCATCTGTGGGATCGGTGTATGGGTCTCAGAGGCCAGGGGGAGCCCCTCTGGTGTGAGGCCGGTGGCAGGGGAGGCCGGGAACTGTCTGCGTGATCCCCTGGGTTAGTGTTCCTCCAAGGGGTCATCACTATGCTCACAACTCCCTGGACCTGAGGGGTAAGCATGAGGTTCAAGAACCCCAGGGCACTTTGGCTTTTGGGGGAAGGGCTGCTGTGGTCTGGGAGGGGAAGGGCCATGGGGAGAAGAAATGCTCAGAGCCTGGCTGGCACCTGGGCTCTTCCCCACCCCAGCCTTCCAGGCCCCTGGCTCCAGGAGCGAATCTGAGGGCCGCTGCCCAGGGCACACTGGGTGGGAAGGTTCTGTGAAAGGAAGTGCCAGACTCTTGGATGACCCTCTAGATCCAGACAGAGAAAGAAGAGCGATCCTTTAGGACTTCCTGTCCAGCTCTGGGGCTGGAGGAGAGGACCTGTGGGGCAGTTTCATATGTTCTGACCCCTGGACTTTGCATCTGAGCTCCTAGTACCAGTTACTTGGTAACCAGAGTAGCCATTGAATTTAGTAGGTCCTGGGAGGGGCTAGCCAGGCCCTCTGGGGACTCAAGGCAAGGGCACCAGGCTGGCCCAGGCAAGGGTACCCTCTGTACCCTCAGCCCCTGCTTTGCCCCTTGCTCACTCCTGTCTGCAAATGGCACCCTGGCTGATCCCCAGCCCTGGGACAGGGGCTAGGTTCTGCAAAGCTGTAGGCCCGGGAGGCTGGGAAGGTGTGCTCAGATGCAGGCACCTGTGAAGGCTCTCCTGGCTATGGGCTGTTTTATTGGGGGGCGGGAGGAGCAGGAAGTGGTATAAGAAAGATGTATCTAGAACAAGAGGAAAAGTCACAGAACAGGACTGAGGGGATGGGACATTTCTTCCTCGGCGGGAAAAAAAATTTTCTGTTGTTGGGAAACAAAGGCAGAGTGGTGGCCCTCACTTGGGGCCGCCTCCTCAGACCTTGACAGGGTCCACTCTGGTAGGTCTCGGCCCATCCCTGCTGATCCCAGCTCCCTAGCCCACACCGGCAGCCTTGGACGAAGTTTCCAGGCTGTATTCCTCCTCGCCCCCACAGGAACATGCAGGCCCGGACTTGCTCATCACTCTGTGCCCGGTCCCCTGCCCCGCCCGACTCCCGTGTTTATCCTGGAGTGGTGGAGGCTCGAAGCCTGGGTGCCTCCTGGGGCTTCTCACACGTTGGCTTAGCACGGCTGCTCTGCGTGAGACACCAGCCTGGGCACAGAGCAGAGGCTCTGCCCACAGCCCCCGCCCCCACGACGCACAGCCTGCAGGGGGCAGGGAGCCAGATTCTAAGGCTTCAGCTAACCAGTAATGGCACCGGGTGGCACCGCTGGGAGTCAGTCAGGCTCTGTGGTGGGAGTGCCGGTCAGGGCCAGCCTCACTGATGTCCCAGAGGCCCCTCTCCTGAGTCTCAGGAGGAAGATGTTCTATTAACCAGGAACGGGGGAAATGCACTTGGAAGTTGTCTGGGACCCAGAAAGGAAAATATAAGGATTGGAGTCAGAAAGCAGGCTGAGACTAGCATCTGACTCTGTGTCCCTAGATCCCTCCTGGTCCCCTGGAGAGCACTGCATCCACAGTGATGAGCAGGCCTTGTGGGAGTCAGGGTGTCCTCGCCCCAGGACCACCACAGGGTGGGGGGCCAGCCATCCAGAAGTGGATGTCCACCCTCAACCCCCCCATTGGCTTTGTGTTTTGGCTACCCCAGCTCTAGCCTCAGTTGTCCCCAACAAAGCCCTGTGTCCCCCTTCTGCTGTCTGTCCAGTGTGGCCCCATGCCCACCCGGCTCCAGATGCCGGAGCAGGGGGTGATGCTGAGTGCAGGATGGCCCCCAGGGTGCCACTGAGAATGGAAACCTCGGTCTAGAACTAAGGGAAGATCTTCCAGGGACAGGTGTGGTTCCCTGCCTCGGGTCAGCCCACTCCTGGGAGGCCTGCCCGTGTGCCTAGGCCTGGAACCCCCGGCTCATATTCCCAAGATGGCCTCTCATTTATTATCACCAGGGCTGGCTGTTGTCCCCAAGGCCCAGCTTTCTAGAGACAACTCAGTGTCAGCATCTGTAAACCACAGGACACCCAGGGCTCCCTGTGAAGGGAGATGCAAACCCAGGTCCCTTCTGATGGGGCAGTGGAGGTGGCCCTTCCCTGGGGGCGCTAAGAAGGTGAAGGGGATGAGCCTACGAATGGAGGTTTGTTGCCCACCGCTGAGCACCAGATATATGCCAGACACATGTGTTTTCTTGCTAAATTCTTACAACAATTCCTAAATACGTGAATACTTTTAAAGATTCAATAGATGAGAAAACTCGAAAGAATTAAAATAACATGCCTCTAAGACAGGAAAGTGATGGTGTCGGCATTCTCACCCAGGTGTGTCTGTGTCCCAGGCCCGGGCCCACGGGCTCCACCCCAGCGCAGCCCCACCAAAGCCCCTGTGCGCTGGAGCTCCCCACTGTGCATCTTCAGGCACTGCCTTCGGCCCTGTTGGGTGAGCTCAAGAGTCCTGGGTCCCCCCAAAGCCTCCCCTTCTCTCTCTTTAAGTCCTAGCTGACTTCATGTCCTTGGAGCCCCCAAAATGTCATAGTTGAGTCCTTGCTTCTGCTGGACCAGTCTCTCCCAGAACGACTCATTATGCTCACTTGTTTAACATTTCTACAGTTATCCATTTTTTTTCCTACCACGCATTAGCACAGAACCTGGCACACAGTAGGTGCTCAGTGAATGTGTGCTGAGTGATTGAATGTTAGCTCTGCATTTGCTTCTTTGTATCAACTACGCCTCCGCCGGTCTGTGCATCAGGAAGTTCCCCCGGACCTCATGTCATCTGTGCCACGAGTTTGGGAAACCTGTATGTCAGCTTCCCTGGTGTGGTCCTCAGGCTACCAGCGACAGTTTGAAATGTTTTTCCTGTAAGTTGTTTGTGCTTTCAGACCTTGCCTCCCTAACTCGACGCTCTCGCTTGGACATAGCTTGCCCAAAGCCGCTTTCTCACGCAGCAAGAAACTTAGAAGGAGTGGGAAAAGCTACCGAGAAGCCACACAGCGGGTTTCACAAAGTCCACGTAGGGCAGATTTGTGAATAACAGTGTCGTAGGAACTAGCTCTTGTTTAAGCCATTTAGCCCATGGCAACATTGTTTTCGTTCTGTACATGTTGCTTGAAGGCATAGAACCTGCTGGTGACCTTAGGTGAGGACTTCCCTGTGCCTAGCGCACGCACTTCGGGTTTGGGAGCGCCCATCCGGTGCAGTTTCAGAATCTGTTTGTTCTCATTCTAGGTCAGTGGCTTTTAACTGTAAAACACACGTCCTCCTGCATGACAGTGGTGGCATTTTTGGTAGAAATTCCTTGAGATAGTGACAGTCTCCTGTGAAATGAATCACCCCTTTAAACAAATGACGTATTTCGTAAGTCACAACGGCCTCTGCATGTGTGAGAGACTGAGGACTTCTCAGCCCGCAGACTGCGTGGCTTGGGGGCAGCCCTGTTTGGACCAGCAGACCCAGCACTTCTTCCTCTGGTACTAACACCCACGGGGCGGGGGTCCCTGTTTGACACGAGTGATCCAGAGGAATGGAGTCACAAGGTTAACACTGAAGCTTTTTAAATTATGTCCTTTCAAAGGAAGTCATTTACAAACGTTGCTACTTTCTTCAATTTTTCACACTCTTCAGATGGATGGGAACACATCGAGTGTTCAGTGCTGAGGACCTACTGAGCCGTCTTAGCCGATCCTGATTGGGGGCAGTGCGGGGTCACAGTTATAACCATGGACTCTGTCTAGAACCACCCTGGCCTGACCTGAGCACCAGCTCCACCCTTGTTAGATCTGTGACTTTGAGCCAGTACATAGCCCCTGGGCCTCAGTTTCCTCATCTGCAAAATGGGGATAACAACACCTGCCTTAAGTGTTGTTATGAGGACTAAATAAGTGTGAGCTTGTAAAGAAGAAACCTTTTGAATTGTGCTCAGTACATAAAAGCCTTTATCCATTTTTATTAACACTTATTTATTACATAAAACTTGATCGCCAGAATTTCCAGCTCCCAAGAGAATGGAAGTAACTCTTCAGGGGGAGAAGGCACAGGTCCAGGGACAGGCAGCAGTAGGAAGAGACGACACCTAACTGACAGAGAGAGGGAAGCCAAGAGCCATGCACAGTAGCACGAGAACCCAGAGTCACAGCAGGCTGAGTCACAGAGTGCAAGTGAGCAGCCCTTTATAATTCTGAGGCCATAGCCTTGTTCCTTCGAAGTCCAGTAACTTTAATTGTTTAGGAGGATGCCTCTGAATCACCAAGAAAAGGTTACATGTTATTACAGGTGTGCTGTTACAAGGTATTCTGTGTACAGAATATTTTGGTAACAATTATTTAAATGAGAGGGTAGCTCGGCTCAGCTGTCCGGTGGACTGGCATTCAGTGGGAGCTACCCCTGACATTGCAGGGTGCATGCAGTCCTGGTGCACCCCTTACTGTCCTTCCCTCAGCCTGGGACAAGGACTAGCACGCAGTGGGTACAATCAATGTGATGTGCTGAGAGTCCGGGATATCAGACTACTGAGCAAGTACCATGTCCAGGAAGCTCCAGTGGGCCAGCGTTTGCGGGGGAAACAGGACTTACAACACGTGGCCCCTTCCCTTGAAGTAGCCTATATTCCTAGTGAAGGAGAACTTTAACCCCCCAGGCTCTCTCTCTCTCTAGGCATTTATGGGAAACTCTACTAATAATAAATATTCCAGAGTGGAAGGCAATTGGGTGCCAATGCATGTAGGAAAAACTGGACATACTGCAGAATTAAGAAAGGAGAGAGCTCAGTGCATGTCCAGGCAATCAAGAAAGCCTCCGTGGTAAGAGAGAGCCAGCTATAAGCGGGGTGCTGAAGAATAGATAGGACTTGCACAGCTGCTGGGGAGAGAAGACCTCACTAGCCAGGCATCCAGCAGACCTGGAAATACGGCACAAAGGTGAGTAGCTCATGGTCATAGGTCAGCAGCCCCAACATGACCAGAGCAGGTACTGGGATATGAGGTTGGAAAGTTAGGAAGAAGTGAAATCACGGAGAACCTTGACTTTAGTTTGGATGTGGTAAGCAATAAGGACCCAGGAAAAGTTTCTGAGTAGGAGAGAGACGCCACAGAACCACAGAGTGGTCCAAGCCTGTGGACACCTGTGGTGTGACTGGCAGAGCCAGCTGCCTCTAGCTCCAGTCTCATCGCTTCTTGTCCCCACCCCTCAGGTGAGCAGGAAAGACCAGACACCTAATCTAGGGTTCTCCAGGCCAGTGCCTTGCACCCTGCTTTGACTGGGATGCTCCCTGCTCCTTCCTCTCCCAATCCACTTGACCTCTGGGGTCTAAGCAGACGCCCTCTGTGGGAGGAGGGTTGGCAGCATGGGCAGGTGAGTCAGTAACCTGGCGTGGCCTCCTCCCAGTGCTCCTCTTAGTACGGCTTACCTCAGCTGTGGCAGCAACACGCCATCTTTTGCTTCAGGCGCCCCTTTTCTGCGGTGCCCGAGGCTTCGGTTGCCCACTCTTCCCACCCCCAGGCTCTCTCTCAACCCCACCAACTTCTTTTCATTCTCCCCCCTCCCAAAGCATCTGAGCCAATGGGCCTTTCCTGAAGCCTGGAACCCACCCACACTGAGGTTCTTGTTCCTTTCCCTGCTCTTGTGAAACTCCCCAGTTCTGTGGGCAGAGGCCCTGGCAGCACCAACACGGAGCAAGTAGCTACAGGCCGAGGGCCCCAGTGCCCACTCCTGCCGTCAGCTCTCGGCAAGCCTCGGCCAAGAGGTCTGTTTGCCTGGCTCCCGTGCCAGGCATCCCTGCTCCCAGCCCCGCCCTCCTGGGCAGCTGCCCCAGCACCACCCGAACCCCCTGCACAGCATGACGGGGGCAGAAAGGCTCCGCATCTTCAGACGCCTGGCTAGCGGCTGGAGAGAACACCCAGATCAGAACTGTGAGGTGTGGTCATCAGGGACTTCTAGAGGCCTCCACAACTTCCTTGGGCAGAACTTTCAAGACTGGACAGGCTAGGGGAGGTATTGTTTTGCAGGGAAACGGAGATGAAAAGTCTTTCTGTGTTGGTCAGAATGGATGAGAAGCCTGAGTTCCATACCTGGAAAGTTGGACGCGGGAATGACCACATGGAGGGGGTCTTCTCAGCATCTCCTGTAACTGTCCACATGGGGGCTCAGTCACTCTCTCCTCCCGGCTCATGTCTCCATCAGGACTAGGGAATATGGGGAGCGGGGAGCAGAGGGAGAATTGGTGCTGAATGAGCCGCTGCTTTGTGCCGGGCACACACTGCATTCAGTTCTCAGAACTGTCCATCTTTCAAAGCAGTCGTTTCACTCTGCCCCCCGCACAGACACACTTTATGGATGGAGGAACAAAAGTAGGTCCTTGGAGGAGAGTTTGTAGACGAAACTTGTCATTTTGTAAATGAGAGAACAAAAGCCCTGAGTTCGGTTGGCCCAGGTTCACACAACGTGTGTGTGAGAACCCATCCTGCGCAGATCGCCCACCTCCCAAATCCCCCTTTTCCTCCTCTCCCATGTGCCTGCCTTTCCAACATAGAAAATCCAGTTTTCCACCCACAGAGTGGGTTTGGCTTCCCGTGAGGCAGGAAGCCCCTCCCCCGTTCCCACGAGCTCCCAGTGTGTGTATTGTCTGGGAGCAGCCTTCTCATCCTGTGTCTTTAGCAACGAGAGAGGAAGGTTTCTTGGAGGGGCGGGCAGCCCAGCCCTCACGATGTCCTATTCCCACCCACAGTCATCCTGACGGACGAGGAGGTGCAGCGGAAGCGAGAGATGATCATGAAAAGGAAGGAGGAGGAAGCCTTGAAGGACAGTCAGCGGCCCCGGCTGTCGGAGGAGCAGCAGCACATCATCAGCATCCTGCTGGACGCCCACCACAAGACCTACGACCCCAGCTACGCCGACTTCAACCAGTTCCGGGTGCGCGTGCCCTCTGGCCGGGGAGGATGAGCCGCAAGGGGAACCTGGGCACAGAGAGTGGGACCGAGGGTCAGGCCACCCTGACCCAGCAGGCAGGCCCAGTGGGGGTGCTCTGTCTCTGTCATTTCAGAGAGCACCCCCCATGGGACTTCCGTACGGCTGCTCCTGTCAGAGATCAGGGCCAAGGTAGGAAGGTGGCCCAGAAATGTGAGCCACTGGTGCTCCATCTTTCTCTTCCAGCCTCCGGTGCGAGGGGCTGAGGGTGGAGACAGCCATCCCAGCAAGTCGTGCTCTAAACACATGCCCAGCTGCTCCGTGGACTCGTCCTCCTCCTGTTCAGATCATTGCAGCACCTCCTCAGGTAACAGGCTGCACCTCCCCCCTCTCGAGCTGGGGAGGGGAGCCCAGAGCTTCCCCACCTCTGCGCTAGGCTGCCAGGGGGAGGATGGCACTGCCACGTTGTGGGCCACATTGTATGCCCAGAACAACCCCTTCTTACTGGAAGAGGTGGAACTTGCCCAAGGGCCCGTGCTGGGGAAGAGGCCAAGCTGGGGCCCCGGGCGAGGTCTGCCTGCAGAGCCTCCTGCTCTTCCCACTGAGCCAGGCTTCTGCCCCTGCTCCTTCCCTGGGGGCAACCAGATTCCTCTGCCATGGTATTTGGAGCCCGGGCCCTTTGGGGTTTTTTTTTGTGTGTGTGTGGGGGGGGTTGTTCCTTTAGTGTTCCCAGTTTTATTGAGATGATTGACAGATAACACTCAATAAGTTTAAGGCGTACAACATAATGAATTGATATGTGTATACATTGCCAAATGAACACCTGTCACCTCACACCTCACACAGTTACAAAGATGTGTGTGTGTGTGTGTGTGTGTGTGTGTGTGTGATTACTCTCAGCAGCTTTCAATATACCAAACAGTGTTGTGAACTATATTCACCAGAGCCTGAGAATTTCGGAAGGTGGAATTTGGTGCGGAAGGAGAACACGTGGGGCCCTTTGCTGCCCACCTTACACCGGAGTCCTGGGGGGTCTCATGTTCCTCTTTCACCCTCCTCTTCATCTCCCCTCGTCCCCCCCACGCCTGTCCTTCACCCTCTGCCTCTCACCTAGCCTCAGCCTCGCTGCCCTCTGCTTGGGCCTTCCCCTCCCCTCCAGGCTCACTGACGAACCTGCGCCTGGGTCCACGAGAGGTGGCAGGGGTCCCGGTGCCCACGGGACGGAGATGGCAGCAGAGCAAGACAGTGTGCCCACCCCGCCCCACACTGATCGCTGATGTGTGGACTGACCAGCCCCCTGAGCCCCTCACTTACAACCTCCCCCCACCGACCCCTGCTTTACAGCACACTCATTTGCATCGATGAGGGTCAATCTGCACATTATACATCGGTCTGTACTCCAGTTTTTCATAATAATTTTATGTTATCTAGGAATTTTGGTACCTTCTCATGGGTTAATTGATTTGAGATGCTCACCCCTGACCAATGTTACAATCTGTATAGCATATATTTATTTAAAGATTCCAACTAGTTAACATTTTTTACTTTAAAAAAGTATCACACAAAAGTAGTACGTGTTCATTGTAGACATTAAGAAAATGCCAGGTGGTGAGAGACAAATGTCATATGATCTCACCTATGAGTAGAACCTACTGAACAAAACAAACAAATGAGCAAAATAGAACCAGAGACATTGAAATAAAGAACAAAGTGACAATGGGGGGGGGAGAGCAGGGGGAGGAGAGAGTTAAGGGGGGTGGAGAAGGGGAGGAGTCAAGTCAAGGAACATGCATAAAGGACCCTTGGACAAAGACAAGGGGGGAAGACTGGCTGTGGGAGACGGGTGGGCAGGGCAGGGAAGAGCAATGGGGGGAAAATGGGGGAAAAACTGTAATTGAACAACATGAAAAATTTTTTTAAAAGAAAATAAAAGCTAAATTTTATATATACATATATATATATATAACCCTTAATTCTACCACCCAAAGACGATCACCATCAGCATTGGGACGTTGCTCTTCCCCATTTTTTTAACACGTATGTGTATTCAGGGATGGTAATTTGCTTTTTCCCCACAAGAATACATTGTGTCATATTTTCCTGTCATTCAGCATACGTCTAGATTATTTTTAAAGGCCGCAGAGCCATCTGGGGTATGTACAGTAACGGATCTAAATCCCCTATCGCTGGGCATCTGTGAGATTGTTTCCCAGCTTCTCATTAAGGTAACTGTGCTTGTGGCTATATTCTTGCACTTATTCAGAATGTTCTCCTTACGACTAATCCCCAGAAATGGGGTGGCTGGTGAAAGAGTCTGCACGACTGTGGGAGCTTGACCCCTGCTGCCAGCAGCCCCCTGGATGACATGGCAAGACCTGAGCCTCCTTGGGCGCCCCAGGCCCAGCGCCGCCCAGGAGCGGCCCACTCCCCACATCTTCGTAAATGCTGGTGGCAACATTGAACTGCGTTTGTTTCTAGTTCCCAGGTGGAAAGTGAAGATGTTTTACTTGGCAATTTTTTGATCACTAGTGAGGTTAAACATTGTTTCCCATCACTAGTGAGGTTAAACTAGTGAGGTTAAGCCTACTGGTTCCAAATTCATTTTTGATTTGAGATCATTAGAAACAAGATGCGAGGACGTCAAATCATGGCACGAGGACGTCAAACCATGGCTCGAGGACGCCTCGTTTTTCAGAGGACCTGCGATCTTTGGTTTGACCGCCCCACTCAGCTGAGAGAAGAGATGGGGGAATCCTGGAAGAAAGCATGGGCTGGCTAGTGACCCTGGAGAGAGGTGGTCCCTGTGGGATTCCCAGCCGGCCCACCCGCCAGGGCACAGCAGGTCCTCCCAGGGCCGCGCAGGAGGAAGCCTGGCTCCAGTATCCTCCAGCTGTCCCTTTTCTCCTCTCCTCTCCTCTCCCTCAGACCTGATGGGGACGGCCAGCTTCTCCAACCTGGATCTGAACGAAGAAGACCCAGATGAATCTTCTGTGACCGTAGGCCTGTCCCACCTCTCCATGCTGCCCCACCTCGCTGACCTGGTCAGTTACAGCATCCAAAAGGTTATTGGCTTCGCCAAGATGATCCCAGGGTTCAGGTAAGAAGCTCTGGGGACGTCTGGGAAACAGTTAGAATCCTAGAGTCAGTTGGAAGGAGGCTTGGGGATTACAAATCCACTGCTTCCCAAAATAGAGAGTGAGGCCTTACCCCAGACCTCCTAAATCAGAGTCTCTGGATTCTGCACTTCAGGAGGCCTGTGTTTTAGGCAGTGCTGCCCACCCAGCATTACTGGGGGGCCAGCATTACTGGAGAGCTATTCACCCGCCACACTTGCTGGATGGTGCAATGGAAGCCTGGCGTGGTCGAAAGGTCGAAAGGTCAACGCCGGGCCTTCCAGTGCTGGAGCCAGTTGTCGGGGCAGGTCCGGAACTCAGTCCACTGCTGTGCCCACACCAGCTGGCTTGAGCGTAATCCTCATATTGTGCCTTTAAATTAAACCTACATTCACCCTCCACACTCGATTCTGAAACCAGGAGGAAGTGGTAGAGGGGGTGGGGGGCTGGGCATGAAGCCTTGTGAGGTCATTTGGGAATCCTAGAGGGAGACAGATGGACTGGCATACATGATCTGGGCACCCTTTGCCCAGTTTACCCTTCACTCAGGTCCATTTCCTAACCGTGCTGAGAACTTTCTGGCCTACTGGAGTGGAGATCCTCTGGATTCATTCATATACATTTCATTCATTCATTCAGGTGTTTTATTGTCTTGGTGGTAATGGCATGTATAATACTTAAAGAGTCATGCAGTGTCAAATATTCTCAAAAGAGTTGATACTTTTAGTAGATATGTTGGGAAATAGTTATATCTAAATGTATATACATTTATACCCTCATCCTTTAGAATATTGTCATAAAATACATACATGATGTGGTTGAGAAATAGAAATAAATTAATACCAAGCAATATTATCATCAGCAATCGTCATAGTCATAGCAGCAGGAGCAGAATGCTTCCTCGATGCTGATGCTCAGATTCAGAGCTGGAGTCCTGGGAGCCAGCACACGATCTGACATTGGCTAGCTCTGAGCAGAAACTGGAGCGAGGTACCGTTGATTATTTTGTGAATCTCTCTGCTGTGGAGGGAAGTCAGCAGCCACTGTCTAAGTTACCACATTGCAACCTAGATAATAGTAGTTCACAAAGCTAAACTCAGCACTTCCCAGTTTGTTTCTGCCCTGAGACAGCTGGCTCTGTTATTCTGTGCCTCTCACCTCTCCAAATACCAGGAATTTGCCAGTGTTCTCTCCCTGGACCTAAATGTGAAAACTCTAAAGAGAAAAACATCAAATGGCATTCAGACACATTGTACATCTGGTTGTAGCAGAGGGAATGAGGGCCACTCTGGCAGGCAGGCAGGCAGGAGCAGGCCGCTGAGTGTCACCTGTGGGCTCAGCACTGTGCTGGGCCTGGGATTTACCCTCCAGAGCCTTTCCTTGGAACAGACAACACATTCCACTTAGTACAAGTTCCAACCTTCCTCTCAACTCTTGTGTTATTGTTTGCAAACTCCATGTGTTCCAAAGTCTTGTTTTATGTAAACAGCTAGAGGAAAAAACACTTCAAGGTGCTGATGGATACACAGTAGCACCCAGCTTTCATCTTAGTTCCAGGCAGCAGCTCTCCTCCACGCAGGGTCCATCCTTCCCTGCCTAGTGGGGAGAGGGATGAAAGGGCATCTGATGCCCTGTCCGGATGCTAAGGTCCGGTGATTCTAAGTGGTAGCTGGGACAGCATGCGAGGGGACACTGTCCTGAAGAGAAAGCCACTCATTTAACCAGATTACCCTATTGCAGCCCCTCCACTGTGTAGCCCAACCCCCTTTGCCCTCCCGTGCCCTTGGCCCCTGTCTCTTAACCTCAGCAGATACGCCCTTACACAGCTATCACGGCCAGCCCTCCAGTTTCTCTCCCCAAGGATGAGCTGGAGTCTGCCCCGTTCCTTCCCTTTCAAGCCTCATTTTCCAGAGTTCCTTCAGCGAGCCCTGCAGTTGTGGCCAAAGTGACCTGCGCATGGGCAGGTACAGGAGCTGTCCGGTTACTGATGCCAAGCCACTTTGGTTGGTCCTGAACCTGCTTGATGGGCGTCTTTCTCTCCAGCCTGACTTGAGAAGTCCCACTGCAGAGTGTGTTCCAACAGAAACGGAGCAGGCCTTGGCAAGAGCTCTTGGGGGCACACTGATGTGGGTACTCTCTGTGACTGGACGGAGGTGCTGCTGAGCCTGGACTGGCGCCAGAGCCCAGGTTCCAGTGGGGCCCAGGTGCAGCCAGGCCACCAGCTCTCCGGTTCTGCCGGTTTCTGCACTGAGGGGTTCTGTTTTTCCAAGAAGTGAAAGAACAGCGGCTAGTGCCTGGTGGCTTTGATCTTGCTGCCCGCAGGCAGGGGCGGAGGGTGTGGAGAGGGCAGGATGGGACTTCTGTGTGGGTGAGTTGGGGGCGGGGGGACAGAATGAGACTCCAATGCGGGCACAGGACCTAAGTGGGATAGGACTGGGTGGGCCGTGTCGGGTGCGAACTGCACTGCAGTGTGGCCCTGGGCTCTGCTCCTGACTCTTTCCCCACCCCCCGCTCTGACTCAGTCTGAATCCCACAAATCTCCCTCCCTCACTGTTGCCAAAGAAATACATGGAGAAAGTGGGCCCAGGAGCAATCCTGGGTCGGAGAACTGAGGACCACAGGCTTCAGTGCCAAGGGGTGTGCAAGAGTGACCAGGCCGAATCAGCTGGAGCCCAGCCCTGTGGCCAAATGTCTTCAACCTCACTGTCATTTCCATTCCCAGGGTCTCCTGCCCGGGTCCAAGACCTGGGGGTCATAGTACTTCCTATGCCCTTTGTTCTGTATTCACATGTTTATCTACCTAACCAACTGCTTTCTTACATAGAGGAATTAAAGTTGACAAGGACAGTCTGTGCTCCCTGGGGCTCAGTGGCTGATGGAAGAGATGGACACGTGAACAACTGCTGGGAAAAGATAAGAGCTCTTGAGAGGCCTGCTAGAGGGGCCGTGGGAATACCGGCGGGAGGGGCTGGCCTCTGCCCGGGGGGCGGGGGGGGCTGGAAAAGCCCCCAGGGAGCTTTTCCAGAGCACCACTCAGGTGCCCAGAGCAGCCCTCGATATGACCCCGGTCTGGGCATAAACAGTACCCAGGCCCGGAGCAGAGCACAGAGCCGAAGCTGGTGTCCACTGGAGCAGGAACAGGGTTTTTTAAGGGCTTCTCCACCTCTACCTCCACCCGCCATCAGCTTCGGTCTGGCTGTGAGCTGCACTTAGAAACGCCCTGCATTTCCAGGCTGTGGGTGGTAACTCGAGGTCGCTCTAGAGTTGCTTTCACAGAAGTAGCATGTCCAGATCACAGCAGACAGTGGTCCCCCCCCCCCCGTTTTTCTGGCTAAACTTGCACCAGGTGCTTGACCCCTTCGGACATTTATTTTCAGTGGGCCATTGAATAAAGGGCTGTGTGCTGAGATAATCACCACAAAATGACGTATAATATCAAAGGATTAGAAGTGACCAAAATGTCCCAAATTAGGTGGATAGGAGACTAACTAAACAACTTACAGTGTTGATATAATGTAACATTATGCAACCTTCTATGAAATGGGCTAAAGAAATTTTAGTGGTTTAGGAAGTGGGACACAGAATTCCTATGAACTGGAGTAAAAAAGATATTTGCATAGAAAAAAGGTAAGGCGATACCAAAATGTTCATTGTGGTTATGAGTAGTTTTTATTTGCTTTTATTTATTTTGTCTGTGTTTTCCAAAGATGTAACGATGACTAGGCTTACCTTGTATAGTGAACTAAACCCCAAGTGGGGGTGGTGTGAGTTTTTATTTTTTAAATGTGGACTGAGCAACCAGAGAACAGTGACGAGGGGGCTGGGTGTCTAGGTGCCGTGCCATCAGGGCTGTCCACCCTGGGGAAGGTGCAAGGGGCACACGGCAGCTTCTATAAACAGTCAAAGGGAACCATGGCTAGTGGGGAGGCCTGGCTCTGTGCTCCTTGAGAAGACAGAAGTGCAAGCAATGGGTGAGTGTGTCATCGTGTGAGTTATAGATCAATAGAACAAGAGGCTGTTAATGAAGAATAAACAACTTCACGGCTGTCCCTGGAGGCCGTGAGCTCCTCGGCACTGGGAGAGCCCCGTGGAGGCTGCCTGGGAACCGTGTGTCAGGAATGCTGCGGAAGAGACTGGACCGCAGAGCCTCTAAGAGGGGTTTTCCAGCTCTAGCGCTTTGTGATTTTTTTTCAGTGCAGACTCTTTGCTAGTCATCCCAATCATCCTTTTATGGACCAAACTATCACCACAGAGAGGATGATAGCCTGTCTACGGGATATCCAGGCAGAAGTGTACAGTCAGGAAGAGAAGGGGGGGAAAACCAGAAGCAAATTGATGTGAGGGTCCTGCTTTTTCCTTGTCATTGTTCAGACAAGCCCCGCTGGTGACTCACAATGTTGGAACCAGTCGCTGGCTGTGTGACTCACTGACATATTTGTTGACCCTCTCTTGTCCTCAGGACTAAGTGATCAGTGTATGGGCAACGCTGACATAGTTAAGAGGTGGTGTTGGCCCTCAAGTGGCTTACAGTTAAGGTCCAAAACTATGAGAGAGTAGCTTACTATATAGTAGCTTACTATAAGGTCCAAAACGAAGGTCCGAAGGCCTATGAGAGAAACAGAGCCAAAGCAAAAAAGGGGAAAATAAAAGTAAAAGCAACATGCAGCGAGTCGTAACGCAATGGCTCTGATTCCACTGAAGAGAATCGGAGGGTGGAGGGCTCCGCAGGAGACCTCACCAGATTCAGGGTCCGAAGGATGAGGTGGAGGAGGAGGGCGCTCTTGGCCACAAGCTCTCTCGTGCTCAAAGGCATGATGGTGTGAGAACAGCACCTGAATGTGGAGTCTTCCATAGTTGCTAGAATGGAGGGCTGATGGCATTTGCAATGGGAAGGAGGCTGGAAAGACAGGTTGGAGCCAATTTATAGAGTGCAAGCTTGATCCTGAGGTGTTTGATAATCTGTGAGGGTTTCTGAGCACAGGAGTGCGATGCTTCCCTGCAGCCGCAGTAAAGATGAATGAGAGACCCTAGAGGTTTGACTGTAGGATTCTAGCAGGAGGGGACTCAAATAGATGATGGGGCTCTAAGCAGAGAAGTCCTGGTGGGAGTGGAAATGGGGTCAAGGGTTGCAGAGACATCCTGGAGACAGAGTTGGCTGAGCTTTACTGCTAGGAAGGACTGGAGGACCGGGGGAGGGAGAGGGAGAAAAGCGTGGGAGCTGTTGGAGACGACGGGAGCCATACATTTGTCGGTCGCCATGTTCAGGCCATAACCCTGGGAGCCTCCTCAGGCTCTATCTTCCTGTCCCTAAAATACTTCCATCAGCTTGGAACTGGGAGATCCTGGCAAGTCACTGCGTTTTCCTCGTTTTAGTAACTGAACTACTTCATTTCTTACCTTGACATATAGTCTTGAGCTGTTCTCCCTCAAGAAACAGCCTTGTTCTTTCCAACCCAGCCTCAAGCTCCTCAATGGAGGGTCCAGGGCACATACTGATCAGCCGGCAGGTGTAGACCTGTCAAAACACTACACCAATTTGCATGACTCGAAGGGCTTGACCAATCACCTGACCCTTACTTCTGCCCTTCCCTGGCAGAGACCTGACCTCTGAGGACCAGATTGTGCTGCTGAAGTCAAGTGCCATCGAGGTCATCATGTTGCGCTCCAACCAGTCCTTCACCATGGAGGACATGTCCTGGACCTGTGGGAGCGAGGACTACAAATACCGCATCAGTGATGTGGAGAAAGGTGTGTCTGGGCTCTACCTACACCCTCTCTATCTCCCAGTCTCTGATTCTACCGATCCTGGGGTCAGGGGCCCTGATGAGGCGACAGCAAGGGAAAAGGGCAAGGGTCGGGCACAGTCAGGGTTGGGTGTGGGGCGGTGCGGTGGGTGGCCCCTCCGTTCTGCCCACAGCGTCTGGCCGTTCTGTCTTGCAGCCGGACACAGCCTGGAGCTGATCGAGCCCCTCGTCAAGTTCCAGGTGGGGCTGAAGAAGCTGGACTTGCATGAGGAAGAGCATGTCCTGCTCATGGCCATCTGCATTGTCTCTCCAGGTATGTTGGGGTCTAGCAGTGAGGAACTCAGGGACCTGGGATGTGAGGGGTATGAAAAATGAAGCCCTGCGGAGGGCCAGCAGGATGATGTTGAGGGATAAGTGAGCAAGAGGACAGAAAGACCAAGACACACCCTCTTTGCTGGATCTGCAAAGCCCATGTGGTGTCTATACTGAGGCCATTGGTGATTCATAGGTAGGATTCTTAGGAACCAGATAGATGGGGTTTCTCGGGCCACAGACAGGCCTGGATATTCCCAATATTCAGGCTTTGCTTTTGTGTGAACTGGACTGAACTTCCTTGACACTTGAGGACACTTGAGGGGGACAGGTTAGAAGAGACCCTGGGGCCCGATGGATGGTTCTGACTAGATAGTTTACCCGACTAATTTTGGAGGCAGCGTGCTGTGATCTATGAGCTCGTCTGCCCGCTTGGGGTGATGGGAGGGAGGCAGGCTGAGGAAGAGGTTGTCGTGACCCCGAGGATGCTGTATTGGCCATGAGGCCCAAGGTGAGGCAGCCCTGCCTCAGCCTGGACTGTACTCGGGGAAAAGTGGGTGGGCTCTACCCAGTGATGCTTTCCTGGGCTTGGGAACCAAAGAATGGACATGGGCTCACCTCCCTTTTTCAGCCAGCATTCACTCATTTGTTCATACATATACTCAGCAATAATTTATTGAGCACCTACTAGGTATGAGACACTGTACTGGGCATGGTGATTCAGTAGCACACAGGACTTCTCCCCTATGAAGTGTAAGAAGAGACATTAAACAAATGCTATTGAACAATTAACATATAATATGACAAGAGGTTAGAAAAAGTAAAGAAGTATGTGATACTATAGCTGGGTGTAATAGAAAGAGGGAACTTGATGTAGTCTGGGGCATGGAGGTAGGAAGTTATCAGGAATGGCCTTCTTGAAGGTCTTTTAAGCTGTTATCTGAATGACCAGTAAGAATCAGGCAAAGATAAAGAGCTGAGTTCCCGGCAGAGGGAACGTGAATGTGAATCTGGAGGCCAGAGGGCATGTTGCGTCAGAATCCTAATGGAAAGATGGACTGAAGAGGTAGAGGGAGAGAGATAAGGTGGGGACAGGGCCAGATGGGTCCATGAAAGGACTCGAGGCTTGACCTTAAATGCAGTGGATGGTAGTTGAGGGGCTTTAAGAAGGACTGTGATGTCACAGGTCAGCAGTGGTGTAGGGGTGACTTAAGCAGGATGCTGAAGTTGGGTGTCTGCCTCTGTGGACAGAGGGGCGGTGGGGACACGGAACAGTAAGGACCCAGCTCAGAGCTCCTGGGCCTCCTCCTGTCTCCGTGTGCCCACAGACCGTCCTGGAGTGCAGGATGCTGCGCTGATTGAGGCCATTCAGGACCGCCTGTCCAACACACTGCAGACCTACATCCGCTGCCGCCACCCGCTCCCGGGCAGCCACATGCTCTATGCCAAGATGATCCAGAAGCTGGCTGACCTGCGAAGCCTCAACGAGGAGTACTCCAAGCAGTACCGCTACCTCTCCTTGCAGCCCGAGTGCAGCATGAAGCTCACGCCCCTCGTGCTGGAGGTGTTTGGCAATGAGATCTCCTGATTGCAGCAGCCTGTGATGGTGCCTGGGTGGGGCTGCTCCTCTGGGAACCTGTGCCTGGGCCTAGGGCTGGCGGCTGCCTGGCAGCCCGTCCTACCCAATCCAGAGTATAGCCCCTCCTCTCCCACCTCTTCTCCCTGTCCTGCCCATCCTCTCTCCTGCCCAACCTAACACCAGGCCCCTGCTACCTGGAGGCCACAGGCTGACCCCAGTCCCTCAAGACCTCAGTTGTGAGGAGTTGCTGTTTATTTGACAGGACTGAAATGGGGGCAGAGAGCAAAGGCTGAAGGTGGGGCCTTACCTGGGAATGCCAGAAGTAGTTGCTGGCTGTGCGCAGGGATTAGGTGGGCAGGAAAAACATTCCTCAGGGAGAGATACCCGCTCCTTCCCCCAGTTCAGGTCCATATGTCCAGACCCTGGTGGGGAATCTCCCTCCCCTTGCTCTACCCATGATCGAGAACTGGCCACCACCCCCCTGTCACCCCCACCTCATCCCGCCCCCACTCTGTGCATTCTGTTCCAGGGCCGCGTGCCTCCACAGGGCCTTCTCCCTCCGCCTTCCTCTCCCTGGCCCATCTAGGAAACTCACTGCCAAGGATGACCAAAACCAGGGTGACTGAGCTCACAAGTCACCCTTTACCACCTCTGCTGGCCTAAGTGCACTTGCCTAACCCCCCAGAGCCCACCTTCATCCCGTCACCATGGTAACATTCTCCTTGAAAGCAGTTATGGTGAGGGGGCTTTCTCCCCATGGCCCAGAACCCATCTGCTCAGAGACCCAAGGAGGGAAGAAAGCAGGGCCCAGGTGGCGGGGGACAGGCAAACACAGCCTCATAGGAGAATGGTGGATGGTGGCCGCAGCTGTCCCTGTCACCAACCCCATGGCTTCACAGCCTGAATCTGAGAGTTAGTTGAGGCAGGAGCTTTTCTTCCAACAATCCGCACGGCAGGACTGAGTGTCCCCTAGGCTGCAGGAAAGCAATGGGCACCACCCTCACCGCCCCCACCCCCGCCAGTGCCTTACCTCCCCCCTAGAAGGAGAACCTGCCACAGGCCCCAGAGCCCTCCTACTCTGGCCCCAGCTGCCATTGGAGCTCCGCTCTAGGATGGCCAAGGGTGACGCAGAGACCAGCCCAGTCTCCCACCCACCTCACAGTCTGGAGAAGCAGCGCCCGCTCTGCTTACTAGTGGGGCCACGTCTTTTCCAGCTGGTGGGTTGGGGTGGAGGTGATGAACTTCCAGACCCCAACAGCCTAGGGCACACCCTGCCTGCCCACCTGGGTGTGGTTCTCAGACGGCTGTTCCCCCAGAAACCCAGGAGCAGGCGCTCCAAGACCTCAGGGTGTGGACCTCAGGGAGAGTGGGCTCGCCTAGGTGGCTAGTCAGAGCGCATCTAGGGGGGGAGTCACGTGGGGCTGGTCCCCTTCTTACTCTCTCTCCACCACCCAGAGTCAGAAGGAGCCCAGGGGGCGGGGTGGGAGGTGGGGCATATAACTAACTGCAAACTCCGAGTTCTTCACGGCCAGACCACCCTCGGAAGTGGAAACTCCAGGTCTGTTTACTCCGGGGTGGGGTTTCTTGGGGAGTGAGTTGTAGGTGTGTGGGACCAACGCCAAGAGGGTTCTTCCAGGACCCTGGACGTTTTGGGAACGTGGCCATATTCCGTGCCTTGTCACGGGGGAGTTCGTGTCAGTAGGATGCCCCTCCAGCTGCCTGTGTCGTCCCCGGGAACCCGGGAGGGATACGACTCGCCACCGCCAGAGCCGTGGGTGTCCACCGCCCGTTGTGTCCTCAGGTGGGAGAACGTGCGGCCGCGCGTTCCTGGTGACGGGGCACCGCCCTTGTGGCCGAGCCTTGCATTCATTAGATACGAGTTGTTTTTAGAATCAGACTGCATTTTGTACTGCGTTCTAATGTAGTGGGTCATAGGCACCACTGATTAAGAGATATTTATGGGGAGGAGAACTTATATTGTGAAAATTCTATCCATTAATTATTATTGCTGTTGTCATTGTCTTATAAATTAGGGGCAGACTCTTGTTGTTTGATTTGAGCTGTGAAATATATTGGTCTAGCTTGCTATTTGGTGGGAGAAGGGTTTAAAAATTGCTGAAATCACCCAACCCAGTTTTTAAAGAGCATCGGCACTCGGAGGAGGCGCCACTCACCCCGACCTGTATAACTAGTCTGAAGCAGCACCAGGCCTGGACCCAGGCGTTGGACCTGTTGTCCTGTGCTCTTTTCAGGGCACCGTGCTTGCGCCCAGACCCCACTTCCCATTCTGGAGCCTAGTCTTTGGGGGAAGTGCTAGATTTTAGGCAGAGCACATCTAGATCCCAACCCCCCGCCCCCCCGCCTTCTTTCCCTGAGTTGCCACCTCACTGACCCATCAGGAGGGTGGGGGTCACCTCAGCCTGTGTCTCAATGTGATCAGAGCTCCCCCACCCCCCAGTGTGGCCCTGGCCAGCTGGGGTCTCTGCCTCGGCCCTTACAATGTTGTTGCCTTGTGGATAAAGTGCATCTGTCTTTGTAATGTCTCCACCTTCCCAGCTCTTCCAGGCAGCTGCTGACTGGCCCTGCGTCCTGCAGGTACCCCCAGCAGACACGGGGAGAATGCCAGTTCCTGGGCTCTGGGCCCGCCGCAGCCCTGCCCATTCCCAGAGGGAAGTTTGGGAGCTGGGAGGGGCAGAAGAGAGGAACAGCAAGGTTTCCCAGGGATGAATTGGGAGGAAATAGGATTATCACTTATTTTGCCTTGGAATGAGAGAAGGTGAAGGTGGATGTTTATAAATCTAAACCTTTTAAAGAATATTACTAGAAACCCCAGGAAGTGTGTGCACCAAAATGCCAGATAAACAAGTGGGAGAATCCAAGTGAGGCCAGCAGAGGAGACTGGAATGTATGAGACTCGGTGAGAGCTGGGAATGAAGAGGCAGAAAAGCAGACTTTAAAGAGTGCCTCCTGAGTTATTTCCAAAGAATAAAAAATGTTCGCCAGAAATAAACCAATGAAGAAAGCTTTGCTTATGGTAATAAAGAATGGATCGTATTTACGTAGCGCTTACTTTGTGGCAAGTACTGCTGTAAATAAATGCTTTATGCAAACCAACTGGCTTTATCCTTATAAGGACCCCAGGGGAGTGGACTGCCATCACCCTCACTTGTCAGAGTGGATAACTTGCCCAAAGCTACACTGGTGGAGAGATGGGATTTGAACCCTTGGCAGCTGGCTCCAGAAGCCTTTAATGAACTGCTGCACTGTGCTGTTTCCTCCTGAGTGGAGTGACCCGACGAGTCACAGTCTGGCCAGCTCTCTACCGTGGAGCATGTAAGGGAGGTTGCCACCCCTAAAGGAGGCCCTGAGGTGGGAGAACTGGAGAGGCTGGATCGATCAGTGTTCAACTCCCAGGAAGCATCCAGTCACATGTACTGGCTCCCATCAGGAAGGGAAACCGAGCAGTCTTGGGAAAAGGTGTCTTGTCTTCGAAATGGCTGCTGTGCCAGTGACGGAGGATTGCAAATGACTTCTGTGCATACACAGGATTCCTGAGGGACCCAGAGGACCCAGTTCACCCAGCTCTGTTTCCCAAGGAAGTGGGGTTTATGAGAAAGGGCAGCATCACTAACACAGAACAAAGACAACCCACCAAAACACACGGTAATCTGCAGGTGGCGAAGTCCTGCCCAGACTGTGGGTGTATTTAGGGTAAATTGGCCTGGGAACCTGGGGATGTGATTTACTTTAATTTTTCCAAAGTATCTGCAAAGATTTTCAAACTACAGGTTTTAAACCAAGTGTGTCATTGAGGGTGAGGTGGGAGTAGAAGAACTGTGGGTAGGGCTTGTGAGCTATTTTGTCATGAAAAAAATAGATGGACTTAGAAACAGCTGCTTAAATGCATGTGTCTCTGGTAGGAGAAGTGTGAAGGTGAAATTCTTAGAAGCTGTTAGGAGAATCTAATTGGCATTTTATAGATGATCTGGAAGAACAGAAAGTCTCCAAGCCTGTGGGTCACAATAAACTTTTTCAGGCAACCTGAGAGGAATGCCCCCAGAAAACCTTCTAATTAGGATAACATGATTTTAAGTTTTCACATTCCAAGCTCTGGTTTTACCCATATGCTGTTCAATAAAGTAGCCATGTGTGATTTTTCAATTAATTAAAATGAAATAAAAGCAAACATTTAGCTCTTCAAACGCACTAGCCCCATTTCCACCACTCAGTGGCCCAGGGCCACGGGAATCGGCAGTGCGGACTCGGAACATTTCTGTCCTGGCAGAGAAGTTCTGTCGGACAGCACTGGTCCACTCAGCACATTCTTGCCTGGTACTCATCGTGGGTCGTGTGCTTCTGTTGATCCGCTGGGCAGATAGCCGCCAACATGTTCAACGTCACACAGAAGGAACATGGCGAATCTCCTCCCTTTGCAGGAAGTGATGCTGCAAACAGGTCTCTCAAAAGCGGCATAAAGGGAAAACACCTCACAAGGCCATGGGGCAGAAACCGGTCAGTGGTGTGCCTGGACACACCGATTCTGGGGCCAAGCAAACAGGGCTTGTCTGGAGTGGCTGGAGCCCCCAGCACTATATCTCTAGGTTCTGCTTGAGCTCCTTGGAGGCTGTCTGTGCAGCGTGGGGTCTTCCAAAGGGGATGAATGACATCTGGCGCTCTCAGCATGTCTAAGGGGATGCCCGCCGACACCCTATGAGACATTAGCACTCACGTGGGCAAGAAGCCTCTGAGGCTCCTGAAAGTATCTGAGCTCCAAATGACCAAGCAGCACAGCGGGGTGTGCAGCAGTGGCTGCTGGGGCGATTCGGGAGGTGGGGGGCCCTGCTGCAGGCAGCCGCTCTGAATTTCTGTTAAGCCATGTCATACATAATACATGAGGTAAAGTTGCAAAGTTGGGTTCCAGGTTCCGAGGAAGCTGACTCTGAAAGGCTGGTTGAAGTGCAAGACGTTTGCTGGGGAGAGGTCACCAGCTTTGGTGGCAGGGAGGGGAGTGGCATCAGGTAGGGGGCGCAGTTGGGCTGCCGTCCCTTTTCCGCAGAGGTCTCCACCAGCCCTCACGAGAATTCTGGAGCTGGCATGGCCCTTGCCAAGCTTTTTTTTTTGTCTTTTTTAAAATTATATTTTATTGATTATACTATTACAGTTGTCCTGATTTTCCCCTCTTTGCCCCCCTCCACCCAGCACCCCCCACTCCCTCAGGCAATCTTCCCGTCAGAGTTCATGTCCATGGGTCATTCATGTAAGTTCTTTGGCTACTCCATTTCCTATACTGTACTTTATATCCCCAGGGCTATTCTGCAACTGCCTATTTGCACTTCTTAATCCCTTTACCTCTTCACCCGTTCTCCCCGTCTCCACTCCCATCTGTTAATCATCCCTTAATTCACTTATTTTCTCTTCTTTTAAGAATCTCTCTTTATCTTTAGGCCTATTAATTATGATGTGTATTGGAGTGGGCTTCTTTGTATCCATCATAATTAGGACTCTGTGATTCTTGGACTTGCATGTCTACTTCCTTCACCAAATTAGGGAAGTTCTTTTTCATGATTTTTTTCAAATGGATTTCCAATTTCTTGCTCTTTCTCTTCTCCTTCTGGCACACCTATGATGTGAATGTTGGACTTCTTGAAGTTGTCCCAGAGGCTGCTTACACGATCCTCATTTGTTTGGGTTCTTTTCAGTTCTTGTTGTTCTGCATGATTATTTTTTGCTTCCTTACTGATTTGATTCTTGGCTTCATCCACTCTACTGTTATTTTCCCTGTAAATTGTTCTTTGTTTCAATTACTGTATCCTTCATTTCTGACTGGGCCTTTTTTATGCTGCTGAGGTCTTCACTAAGTTCCTTGAGCATCCTTATAGATAGTGTTTTGAATTCTGCACCTGATAAGTTGCTTATCTCCATGTCATTTAGCTCTTTTTCTGGAGTTTTGATCTGTTCTTTCATTTGAGCCATTTTCCGCCCCTCATTATTGCAGCTTCCTTGTGTTTGTTTCTATCTATTAGGTAGAGCTGCTATGACTCACTGTCTTGGTAGCATGGCCTAATGTAGTAGGTGTCCTGCAGGGTCCAGTGGCACTGCCTACCCTATCACCCAAGCTGGGTGCTCGAATTGCACCCCCCCCCATGTGGGCTGAGTACACCCTCCTCTTATAGTTAAGTCTTGGTTGCTGTTGGCAGGTCAATGGGAGGAATTCACCCAGGCCAGTCAGCTGCAAGGATCAGCCCTCCATGGAGGATCAGCTGTGCAGGGGCAGCGTGGTGGTGCTCCCACATGGCCTGAAGCTGTTGACCAGCTGTGCTAGCCCTGAGGTTTCCTGGGTGGTGCGGGCCAAGGTCAGCCCCCACCTGTGTTTTGCAAGGGGTCACCCTGCCTGCGCTGTAAAGCAGTCTGAGGTGGCTGCTACTTGTGCTGGGCTTGGAGCTTCCCAGGTGGAGCCAAGCTGCGACTCTAATCTGGCTGCTGCTAGGGCTCACTGAAGACAGCTGTTGCTTGTTTGATAGGATTTAGGAGCCAAGACCAACCATTTTTATGGAAAAGCAGCTTGGGTGGGCCCATAAATTGGGTGGGGCAGAGCCTCTGGGGATCTCCAAGGCAGGTCAAACAGTGTTAGCCAGGATGATGGAGTCTCAGAAATGGCACCAGTTTACCAGCTCTGTGGGGGGAGGGTTCAGCAAAGGGACAATGGCCTCTGCTCACCCCGATGCCAGACACTTCAGTTTCTCCTTGTGTGCCACTGGTACCTTTTAAGCTGCTACCTGGGTGCTGAAGCTCAGAGGGAGCAAGTCTGAGTGGGTGCATCTGTGGATTCTTTAGATGGAACTGCTTGGGGTTCCAGAACTTTCTCCCACCAACTCAATTCCCACTGTTTTTTGCAGCAAGAAGTTGTGGGGACTTAACTTCCTGGCACTGGAAAGCTGGGGGGCCTGATGTGGATCTTGGACTCCTTGCTGCAGAGATATCCCTCCCATATTTTTATCCAGCCCATTCCATGTCTGCGCCCCTACTATCAGTCTGGATAGGTGTGGTTTTTTAAAATTCCATAGTTGTCAGACTTTCATGCAACTCAATTTCTGATGTTCCTGAGTGATGGTTGTTCTGTATTTTAGTTGTAATTTTGATGTGGTTGTGTGAAGAGGTGAGCCATGGCTGCCTGTGTCCTCTTGACCAGACGCCCCTGCCCAGTTTTTATATTCCTTCATCTGCTAGCTATGGGATGTTGGCTGTCCCCATAAAGAGTGTGACCTTCATGAGCTAGGTGGCTCTTTTCAGCCCAGGGTAAGTAGGACTGAAGGTTGTTTTCACATTTTGACAACCAGGTGGGCCCTTTCCTAATGAGCTGCTCGGCCTTGGGGAAGGATTCCAAGCCCCTCCCAGGGGCTCTAGGTAGGCAGACATCAGAAGTCGAGGTGTTTTTAGCTTCTCCCTTGTTCTGGACCGTTCTTTTCCTAAATCATCTTGAGTTCCACCACTAGGTGGTGCTACTGTCTTATCGGGACAGGTTTGAGCTGGAGGCTTGTCCTCTCATCCCCACTTCTGCCCTTTCTCTATTCTGTGAAGCCTAGCCCCTGACACAATAGCCACTTGGTGGTGTTCACCTCTCCTCACACCAGCAACCAAACAAGGTGTGTAAGGGACCTGCTCTCTGGCTTTCCAGGTCACCTCTGGGGTCATAGCCAGGGAAGCATCTGACATGCACGTTAGCCAAGGACCCTCTCAGTCTGAGCTCTGGTGCCTGGGCCTCTGAGCACCTTTCATGCTGGCCCAGGCTCCCTCTGAGGTCCAGCCTGGTTGTGTAGTCCTTCCGGTGTGTCCAAGCACATACAGCACTGAACTAAGTGCTGGGGATGCAGTAATGACTAAGGCAGTCACTGCCCCATGAGAAAGGCAGTCTGGTGGCAGAAGACAGACCTACCAACAGATCATCACCAAGCAGTACAAGCAGAAGCCACAGGGCGTAACATTTCACAGTGTAAACTGCTGGGTGTCTGTCCTGACTCTGCCACTTGTTACTTATGTGACCTTGAACAAATTACTTAATGTTTTTGAGCCTCAGAATCTTCGTCTCTACAGCAGCAACAGTAAGAGTACTTAACCCCAGGTTTGTTGCATGATGTAACCTGTGTAAAGCATTTATCACACTACCTGGAGGCAGCCATCAATCACAGACGCTGGCCAACATCATGGTTACATTGCAGAGTTGAGACACATTTTCATCGGGAGTTGACCCTGTCCTCCTCCTCTCACTGCTGATCCCTGCGGGGCCCTCTGGACCGGCCCCAGCCCATCTCTTAGGTCTGTGGAGCTATAGGCTCCTGCTCCACAAGTATCTGCCCCAGCAGGGGGGACGCACCATTGTGCCATCTGGCCACCAGGGGGCAGGTATGAAATTTTATAAGCCAAGCAAGCCCCAACTGAAACAGCCCCAATTGGAGAGAAAAGTGTGGGAAAGGGATAGGAAAGTAGACACACAAAACTGAAACATGTGGACGTCTAGTTAATACTCCCCACAACTTCTTTCAATTACGGCCTTTCTCTGCCAGCTTCGCTCCCTCAGTGACTGCTGCCACCCGACTTCGCTGCCCACAGAACCAACCCATAATTAACGTCAAGTGTTCTCAGGTGGGAAGGGGAAATCAAAATGAACTGCAAAGGTCAGGTTTGCTCCACGTATTTGTGGTGTCATTGTTTTAATTTTTACCCCAGCACTTACTGGACCCTTGCTCCTTTGGCAAAGCTATAAAGCCCACTATGGTCAGGTCTGTTTGCTCCTCCAGGGTCACGTGTCACTGTCCAGGCATTGAAACTGAAGCCACTGACACCTCCAACCATTTGCAGGTCTCCCCCTGAGGCCCTCCATGGGCCTGTGGTTCTCAAGCCAAAAATAAGGACACTGAAGAGTTTGTGTCTCTGTGGGTTAATATATCCCTCCAAATTTACCATGTTAGAAGTTTAAGAAATTTGAAAAATATTTTAATAATAATAATGAACCTACTATAACGATATTATAAGTTAACGTAATTTTTTTAGAGGCTTCGCCATCACAGAACTTTTTTTTTTAAAGATTTTATTTATTTATCCTTAGAGGGGAAGGGAAGGAGAGAAGGAGAGAAGTATCAATGTGTGGTTGCCTCTTGTGAGTCCCCTGCTGGGAACTGGCCTGCAACCCAGGCATGTGCCCTGACTGGGAATCGAACCACGATCGTCTGGTTCGCAGGCCCGTGCTCAATCCATTGAGCTACGCCAGCCAGGGCAGTTAATGTAATTTTTTATTAAAATAACCTTCTTCCCAAAGCAGAACAAATTTAGTGACAAGAGAGCATGGTTTTACAGTCTTGTGAATCTCTTTGATGTCTGGCTTACTAGAAGGCAGCTAGGTTCTCATATCTAGTTCTGCATTCCATCTGCTAGAATATCACACACCATGGGGCCTCTGGATAACGCCTCTGTACACAACTGAGGGAATGAGGGTAAAAAGGAAAAATGGAAATAGTTCGGCCATGCAGAACCCCTAAATGGGGCTCCGGGTCCCAGCCTACACTTTGAGTCCCCTACAGTACATTTTACATGTTGTTTTCTTGGCCTGACATGCCCTCTGCTGGCTTTGTTTCCCCTAGTTTTCTCAGCCGGTCAACGGCCCCACTACTCCTTCCATTTCCTGAGGCTTTGAGTCTCCCATAAACTCTCCCCTGAACTTCACCGTGCCATACCCCTGCTGGCCACATCTGAGTAGGCTTGTGTAGCCACCCTGGTGTAGAATGAAGCATACACTGTAGCGGGTTTTAAATTTCTGTTCTGCCTTGGGGCTCCCTTCCAGACTGGAACAAAGGAGGGAGGGATTCCACAAACGTGGCCAAGTAAATGGCCGAAGGAGTGAATACAAGGCCACATGCTGCCCACGTCTGTTTGCATCTAAAAGATCTGATCCTCACAAGAGACGTCAAGTTTAAAACATTCTACTTGGGTCTCTACTAGAAAATGAGATGCAAACAGACTTATGCAAATTTAAACACCTTCCCCTGGACTTTGGAAACTGAGAAGTTGAGTCCTGTGGCTTCAGAACCCGCAGGCTGACTACCTCTCCCCAGAGCATCTGCTGCGCGCATCTCCCTCATTCTGCCCACGAACAGGGTTCTTTTTGGACCAAAGTGCAGAATGAGCATTTTCCCCTATTCGTACCTGTCTGATTCAATTTATCCCACATTGTAGTCTGCCCAAATCTTTGAATCCTTGTTTTGCCACCCGATATTCTGACTGTCCCTCTGGCCTCGAGGACCACGCACAGCGTAGACGGACGCACAGCCAGAGCCTGAGGCCCTCCTGCAGGTCGACGTCAGCTTGCTCCAGCTCAGTTGTTGGTGACCTCACTGGCAGCCAGGGAAGGGGGTGTGTAAGGAGAGACTGAGTCACGGAAGGGAACAGTTGCCCAGACCTAGGCGTTGCCGAGGATTTGGGGGACTTGTCAATGCTTCTACAATTCCCCCCTTCTTAAGACCCAATAGTCTCATCCCAAGTCTGGACAGATCCTCATGGAATCAAACCATATCTGAGACAAGGATCAGGGACCCAGTGATATCTGATATAGGGGACACAGGAAGGGGTGGATCAAGTATCAAATTCCAAGCTGGATTGTTCTGCAAATTCTGTCCGAGCTGGACTCTGGGAAGAAAGGCAGACGCTCCTAGATGCTGGTTGCTGAGAGGAGAAAGGCCACAGGCAGCGGGCAGAACGCTCCCTAGACACCTCTGTCCTGGTAAGGGGTGGAGAAATGACATGTAGCCCAGCCTGGCAGCCCTTATTTAGCTCCATGGGGCCTCCTCACTGTCCTCTTCACTTGCACTCAGAATCTGACAAGCATCTGGAAAAGCCTGTGCCACCCGATCTAATTAAAAGTCCTACAGATGCCTGTGAGTATCTGTAGCAGCTGGCACGGGGCTAGGGTGAGGGAGGACAGGGGCCCCAACTGCATCTGTGCCCTGTTTCTCCACTTGCCTCACCTGATCGAGCAGCCCCTCAGAAAAGGCTCAGCCACCAAGGCCAGCCCACCCTGGGCGTGGGAGACTGCAGGCATCAGCTTCAGAGAGCCAGAGAGACCCGTTCCTGGTGTCTCTCTGTTTTCTCCACCACCCAGTCCCACGCCCAGTTCCACTGATTTAAATGTCTTCCCCTCTCCCACCCTGGAGCCCCCTGGGGAGTGGCAGGGAGGGGAGGATGGGAGGACCCTGGGCGATAAAGTGGGGATGGGGAGAAGAGATAAAGGTGGTGACAGAGAAGCCAGCCCCACTTCCGCTCTGATAGGGACCCCACCCCAGGGAGCTCTCGGCCTTCTGCTGTGTTGACAGGAAGGCCTTGAGGTGGTAGAGGAGTGGACGGGAGGGGAGGGAACACTGTCAGCGGGCAGGATATCAGTGGCCTTGGGAGATGACCGTTCATTGTTTGTTTGCTTGGTTGTTAGTTCATTCTCTGAGCGAATGCTGACCACAGCTCTTCCTACCTCAAGCCAGCCAGGTGCTCGGCTTGGGGGGACCTCAACACAACGGCAGACAGAGCTCGGGTGCTCTCCCAGCCCGCCCCCCACCCCCGCCACCCCGAGCCTTGAGAAAGTGGCCACGGTAGTGAATAAGTGCATGNGGTGGTAGAGGAGTGGACGGGAGGGGAGGGAACACTGTCAGCGGGCAGGATATCAGTGGCCTTGGGAGATGACCGTTCATTGTTTGTTTGCTTGGTTGTTAGTTCATTCTCTGAGCGAATGCTGACCACAGCTCTTCCTACCTCAAGCCAGCCAGGTGCTCGGCTTGGGGGGGGCCTCAACACAACGGCAGACAGAGCTCGGGTGCTCTCCCAGCCCGACCCCCACCCCCGCCACCCCGAGCCTCGAGGAAGTGGCCACGGTAGTGAATAAGTGCATGGACTTTACAAATGGCTCATCCTGAATCCTGAGCATGTTTCTCACTAGCTGTGCAGGTTGGGGGAGATTCCTTGAGCCTCAGTTTCCTCTTCTATGAATGGGGATATAGAGCCTTCGTGAAGATAACCCGAAGGAAGGCTTGCAGGGTGGTGCCTGGCAGGGTGCATCTAGGGTAGCTGGCGAGACCAGCAGAAACTGCACTGAGGGGCAGCAGGGTCTGAACTCGCGGTGGGGCTGCTGGCAACCGGTACTTGTTCCGTCTCTTCAGTACAGCGGAGATCACAGCGGCACCCAATACATTGGTGTTGTGAGGGCTCAATGACTTAATACACAGCGTTTAGAATTGTGCCTGGCAAGTAGTGAATGTCTGATAACTATTTGCCTTGGTTAGTATTTTTACCACAATCTGGGGGTCCTCTCCTCTAACTAGACATCCTCTTCCTTATGAGGAGCACCCTGACCCCAACACATGCACATTCTAAGCCAGGGCTGGAGGAGGTGGGCTAGGGACTCACAGGCGCACCCTCTCGTTGGAGGACCAAGATGGCACCCCAGCGATGCACACAGCCCTGCTCGCCGTGCCCCTCCCAGTCCTGTGCGCAGTAGGACAGCTTCTGTCTTGAGAGGAGCCACTCCAGGCAGGGGGTGCTGGTTGGGGAGAGCTGGTTGAGGGGCTCCTGGTCCCTGTTTCAGGCCAGAGCTCTGCTCTGTCCCATTATCTCCTCCTGCAAAGCCTCCTCCACCCATCCACCCCCAACCGAGATTATAGACCTCAACTGTCTCCAACTGCTCTGATTCTCAGGGATAAGGCTGGACCCCTGTCCCCCCTCCACACAGCCCCTGGCCACCCCCACCTCTGCCATCACACAGTGTTGGGGGGGCCATGAAGCCACCTGCTTCTTTGGGAGCGGAGGAGCTGGGGGAGCCAGTGTCCCGGGAGCTGAGGGACCAAGGAACAGGGTGGCCAGGACACTGCCCCCAGCCTTGGGTGGTTCCCAGAGCTTGAGGAGGAAAGCTGGTCTCTGGTGGGGAGGGATCCGATCTCCCTCGGTCCCCTCTGGATTTGGCGCAGTTCAGCCTCTCTCGCCTCTGTGTCTCGGGCACTGTGCAGTTTCTGCCTCACTCTCAGGCAGCTCTTCCCCACCCCCAGAGCACACCTGGCTCCTCACATCAGATAACCCAACCACAGCAGCTCCCCTCACCCAACCCCGCTCCTAGCAGCCCCCTTAGTCTCCTGCTTGCCCCTTGCTCTCTTCCTCCCCCGCCTCCCCCACTTTACAGCTCCCCAGGCTCACCTAGATTCCCCTGGGGAGGACTGGGCCCCCCCCCAAAGCCTTACAGACTCATTGGGGTAATGAGGGTGTGAAAGACAACTCCTCTCACCCCCCAACACACACACACACACACACACACACACACACGCATGGTGGAAACTTTATACCCCTGTGCCCTGTGGGAAACAGAATGAGGGGGAGGGACCCAGGCACCAGCAGCCCTGAGGTATTAGGAAAATCCAGCCTGAGGAAGTGAGGGGGTGGGGGGGTTGCAGAAAGGGGGTGCCTCTGGGGCTGGGGGTTCCAACAGCTTCCTGCTTCTAGGCAAAGAGAAGCTTCTTCCCTCTTCCAGGGCTTCCTGCTCACAGAAGGTCAGCTTAAGTCCTAGGGCTGGAGGCCTTCCTCTGGCCAGGGCCTGGCCTGGGGAAGCAGGGGGTGTGGTCTGGGCCATTCACAGCCCCAGCCCCTGCCTCCCACTCCCACAAAAGGACACAGAGGGAGGAACTGGGGTGGGGGCGCAAGTGGGGTTCAGGAAACAGGGATGAGGGTGCGAGCCGGGCAAGGGGAGTGGTGGGCCACGGGAGGGAGTGGGCCAGGGACTGGCGGGCGCCTGGGAGCTAGGGCTGGAGGTTTTAATGCCTCTTGACAACAGATGAATCATAGGCAAATTATGTGGAAATGATGGCGTAAATAAAGACGTGTTATTTCAAGGCCCTGGTTTGTCATTGTAGGAAGAGAACTGAGGGGGGAGGAGCAGGATGCTTCCCAGGCCGGATGGTGCCGTAGGTGGGGGCCCAGGTAGAGTTCCTGTGGGGGGTGGTGGAGGTGATGGCCCACTTACATCTCATGTCACCTTCAGGGTGATGTGAAATAGCAGGTGGCCGACCACAGCCCGCCAACCCCTCCCAAGAGCAGAGCAGCCCTCAGTCCCCTACACTCCTTGGCGATCCCCCCAGCCCTCCCCTAACCTCACTCGGGCCACTGCTACCCACACATGCTGTTCCCTCCCCTCAGTACCTGCTCTTGACTTCCCTGGGTCTGTTGTCTGGGGGCTGCCCTTCCAGGACCAGGACAAGGTCTTGCTGGCAGGGAAGCCAGTTGAACTTCCAGAGCTCCCAGTGGACAGAGTAACTTTTGCACCCAGGCAGAAAACCTGGGCATTTTCCATCAGAACAGGGCTGAGCTAATCCCCACAACGACAGTGCCTGGCTCATGGACCAAAAGCCCAGTACCTACCTATACTTGTGAAACAAATACACTCATGGCCTCCATGAGGATATCAGGGCCCTCCTTGTTGCCAAGTTGAGGCTTCTGGTCAACCCTCTTCTCCACTCTCCACAGGCCTTCACAGTGTTGACAATTATTAAATAACCAGAAGAATGTGCAGAGTTGTACCACCTTACATAACCATTACCTATTGCATGAATTTCCTCTTACTCTTTTTCTCTATGCTTCTTTTTTTTTAATGCAGTTGCTATCACGGGGCATACACGAGTCCATATTCTCTGTGATGCTATTTTGCATTCATATGCATCTGTTTAACGGCTTCATCATTTTCTATTAAGTGGAAATACAGTTTACTTCACAATTTTCCACCTGTAGGTGTTCAAATTGTTTCTAATTTTCCACATTACAAATAGTGTGGTGGTGAACACCATTATGTACTTATTCCACTCCCTGCTCCCTGAATTTTGGCTATAGAAATTTCGTTTGGGTACATTGGGTGGAGTGATTGAGCCAAAGGGTAAGAACATTTTATAGGTCTTATATATGCTGCCAAACTGATTTCAAAAGAGGTTACACCACTGAAAACAACATGCGCATTTCACCACATTCTCACTGATGTTTGAAAGTGGCTTCTACCTTGATCTTATTTTAATTGGCACTTTGAACATTTCCCTACCTTTGCTGACTAGCTGTGTTTCCTCTTTCCCTGAAGAGTCGTTTCTGTGCTTTGAACTTTAGTCTACCACTTTTTTAGTGTTTCTTATCAATTTGTGTGAGCTCGCGCTATAAGAATGATTCTAAAGCATTGTCGACTGCAGCTGAGCCGAGTTGCAGTTGAACTCTCCTTCCTGACATTTTCTCCCACTTTGGAGTCAGGCACTGTACTTCCTTTTGCTTCATTTAAATCTCTGACTGGGCCCACCTGAAATCTTTGTTTTTACAAGTGTCTGTGTTTAGCCTTCTTCCAGGTTCCCTTCATTCCCCTCCTCTCCCTTCTGCTCTGCACCCCGGCGGTCTCATTCACTCCTACCTACAAGTCCAGCCCTCACTCATGACCCAGGATCCTTATTTGTCCTGCCCCACCTCCACCATTCAGAGCTCCAGAGAGCACCTGTCCACTCCACCCCTGCTCCCCCCGAGACGGTCCCATCAGCATCTCCACTCCATGTGTCCGCAGCTTGACTCTGTATTCCCCTCCCATTTAGCTTCTCCTCTTGTATTCGCTCGCTCTGCTGCCCAATACCTGTGGGCTGGGTGGGTGTTTGGAAGGAGAAACAGGATAGAGGAAACAAGATTCTGTCAACCTCCAGCTTAGATGAAGAGTCCTGAAAAGAGGAGGAGGAGGAGACCAGTTGTGTAAGATGCTGCCCTGTGATTCAGTTTCCCGGCTCACCTGTATAACAGGATTGGTTCCAGGTCTAGAGACAGATGCTTGAAAGGAAAAGTGGGTGGCTGTCCTCCCTCCTAGACCCAGAGCAAGGTAACTATATGTTAACTCTCAGCATTGACCTCACTGGCCTCCTCCTACACTTCTTGAACGTCTTCCCCAGCAAGAGACTAGGAAGGCTGAAGAAGAGGTTAAGCTGCAAGTGGTGAAAGCCTGTGCTGGTCACTTCGGTGGCTGCGAGCGCCAGGCGCGGCTGAACTTGCAGTCTGGCTGGTCAGAGCTGAAATGGCCACGAGGGTGAAGTCCAAACCGCGTCTCGAAGACTTAGTATGAAAAAAAGGATGTAAAATAGTAACAATTCTTTTGATTATATGCTGACATGACAACATTTTACATATATTAGCTTAAATAAATATACTACTAAAATGAGCTTCACCCATTTACTTTTACTTTTTTAAAAGAAAATTTAAAGTTACATCTGTGGTTCACATTCTGTTTCTGTTAGACGCTGCTGGTCTGGACCCTCCCTGGGGGTGAAGTGCGGGGCTCCAGGATGGGAGGTGAGGACAGGTCACGACAGATGCAGATGGGGACCCCCCTGGAGACACCACAGGACAGACCCTCAGGGGCCCAGGCAGGGCAACATTTCCAGGATAACTCCTTTAACCCTGGACTTCATGAGACCCTCCGAGTTGGGGCTTGGCTCTCCAGAGCTTTACTCTGCGGATGCCCTGTGACAAACAGTTACCCAGAGCCACCCCAGAGCTTCGGACCCCCTCAGCTCCATAGTTCCTGGGGAGGTTCTCCATCATCCACTGGGGCCAGGCCTTGCGCACCTCTCCAGAAGTCCAGGGGCATCCTTCCTCCAGTCTAGCGCCCTACCTCCCACCCACCGGGCTTAGGCTCAGCCCACCTGTGGGCTGGGAGGGGATGAGAGAGGAAGGCGGGCTTGACACATCCCTGGGCCCATCCCAGCCCTGGGCCTGCAGATACATTGGCTGGATCAGTGGATGCATTTTATGCTCCATTTCTACTGCCTGTCCTTCCTGTCGTACCACTGATAGGGGAACAGAAAGGGAACGAAAGGGAGCAGGGATGGAGGGCTCAGCCCACTGGGCTGCCCTTCTCTACCCGCTTCTCTCTTGCCTGTGGGAGGCATTGGGAGGCACCAGGAGCTGGGGCCACGGCTTCGTGGGTCTGCCCCTCCTTCTCCTGCCTAGATGACTCCACCTCTCCCAGGTCCTGGCTGGGATCCGAAGGCCCCAGGCAAGTGGGGGAAGAGGAGCCACTCCTACTTTCCCAGCAGCTGCTGCTGCTGCCTCTTCCTGTTTTGCTAAAACTCTGGCTCTGGACCCGAGGGGGTGGGGGAAGTTGCCAGCCGCTCCCGCCCCCCAAAGGTCAACCTCGTCCCCCTGGTCCCCTTAGCTAGTTATTTATAGCCCCCTAGGCCCTGGCTGAGGAGCTAGATCTCCCTCAAATGTCAGCAGCTGTGGCTATTGCCCCAGGGATGCAGCCAGATGTGCAGATCACTCCAGATGTGCTATTGCCAAGGTTGGGGAGAGGAGGCAAGGCTCTGTCTGCAGTCGGTGTGGGCATTCCCTGCAGCTGTCCGCCTCCCCTCAACTCTGAGGCAACTGGGACAATACCAGAGGACCCTGGGAGGGTTGGGGAAGGTTCCAAGGAGTGTACCCATTCCCTCAGCCCAGCCAAGCCACCCTGCACACCCCAGGGGGTCAGCTTGGACGAGAGACCCATTTGGATTTCTTTGCATAAATTAGATCAGTATCATTGAAAAATCATTGAAAATGAGCTTGTAGGGAAAACTGCCGCTCAGAGGGACAGAAGAGACAGGACACTGTCTTCTGTTACCGATGTCAGCATCTAGCTCCATCCCCAAACAGGGCCCCCTATGCGTCAGGCTCTGGGCTGAGCACTTCATGTCCTGATCTCAGGATTCGTCACAACAAACCTAATATGGCAGGCGCTCCACACTCAGGTTTGCAGATGAGAAATTGAGCCTCAGGCAGTGAGATTTCATGCTTAAGATCACACAGTGGGTGGTTAGGGGACAAACTTCAAATAATTGCTTTTAACCATAATATACCACCGCCTCTCTTTACCATTCCTCTACAGGGTTTTTTTGTTTTTTTTTTTTCCAGAGAGAGGGGAAAGGGGGAAAGAGAGCGGAAGAAACATCCAGTTGCCTCTCACACACCGCCTACTGGGGACCTGGCTCGAACCGGTGACCCTCTGGCTCACAGACCTGTGCTCAATCCACTGAGCCACGCCAGCCAGGGCCTCTACAGGTTTTTTTAATGATTCCTTAAAGGCTCACTGTGGAGGAGCATAGAGCTTTTAAGGAACTGCCCAAGGGTAGAGTGGCCTTGTGTCTCGGTTTCTCTCAGCCTCCCTCACCCTCCTAGCCCCAGCTGCTCAGGCCAAGCTGGAGTAGGATGGAATCACTGTCCCAGCGCAGAGTGGGGCAGGTCAGAGTGGGACCAGTGCCACAGCCCAGAAGGACCGGTAACCAGGCTGGTCCCTTCCAACATGGAACTTCTGAGACTCTGCGAGCCCAGCATCTCCTCTGCAGCACAGGTCGTTGGAGCCCCTGGTCTGACGGTTCTCTCACTCTGGGCTCTTTTTAAATTTTTTATTTTTGGCTGTATCCTGCTCTCCAAGAAATGATGGATTCCTCCATGGTAGGAACTGTGGCTTCGTTCGCCTCTGTGCACAAGAACCTGGCACCAAGTAAGCAATAAATAAGTTCTAAGAGCATAGTGGTGGGCCTATGGGGCTCGGGTACTTCAAGGTCTTGGCAAGGACACTCACTGCACCCTGCCCCCAGCTTCATAGCCACCCTCATCCCATGCCTCCCTCACCTCAGTGCTCCTTTCCTGCCTCCACTCCCCTGACAGGCAGGGGCATAGCCCAAAACCACCCCAAAACCACCCCAAAGGCACTCATGGAGAAGAGAGGTGAGTGTCCTTAGGCCAGCCCCTCTGCAAGGTCTTGCCTGGAGATTCAGTGGCTGCAGGTAAGTAACTCCTAAGAGGAACCATTAAAATTTGTAACAAAGTGGGTCCCTGCGCTCCAGCCAAAATAGACACTGGGGCTCCAGAGGGTCCTGTTGGGGGCATGTAGCAAAGCTGAAGTCTCAGGCCCGCCAGCGGGTGGACCACAGCGTCCCTGCAGGGACCCACGGGAGAGAGTAATCGTGAGCTGGCTGCAGAAAAACATTCGGCAACTCAGACCAATTTCTTCTTGCTCACGATTAGAGTATGGCCTGGTGGCTGCCTCCCTGACCATAATCTCTGCTGGCACAGGCGTCTGCAGGGCTGGGCAGTGCCGGCGGTGGGAGGACCGCTGACCTGGAAGCTGAGAAGCCGGAGTTCTGCCTGCTCGTCCTCCCTGACCGGCCATGTCCTCTCTGGCACGTTATTTTCTCCTTGGGTCTTCAGCTTCCTCGCTGTAAAAGGGGTGGTTTGGATTAGGTTAGGGTGTTATAAACTTAACCACACTTCAGAGTTACCTGAGAACTACAGATTAGATTACTGGGTACCCCCACCCCAAAGAGTCTAATCAGGTCTGTGAGGCACCCCAAGAATCTGCTCTCTCGGGTTCTCCTCAGTGAGTTTGATGTATTATCGGGTTTGGGGGACCTGTAAACTAGATACTCTTATAAATCACTTGCAGCTCTTAGGAGCAAAGATTCTAGTGAACGGAATGGCCATTATCAAGAGGTTTCGGTGCTATGAGGTTTTACCAGAGGGCAAGCGAGGGGAGTTGATGATGGTGATTGTCGTTATTCTGGCTCTGCTGTTACGGGGAGACATGGCAGGGCCCCGTCTGTTTGTTTCCACCACTCAGGAGGCTCTGGCTTCCTGGGGCCCTCACTTACCTCCAGGCTGGGCGGGGACCGGGAGAGAAGGGAAGGGAGCAATGGGGCCTTCTCGGGTGGGGGAGGCCTCTTGGCAAAGGAACCTTTCTCTCCCTCTCTCCTGGGTGGAGTTTGGCTGCCTGGGCCCTGGCACTGACCTCTGGGGCCGAGAGAGTGTCTTCCCACTGATATTCCTCCCCACCTTCTTGTCTCAGCTGCCTCAGCCCCGGGGACTGCCCCTTCTTCCCTTCCAGTCCGAACTTCCTCCCCAGTCTCCCTCAGTCCTCACCAACCTCATTCCAGAGCCTGTTAATCTGTTTGCCACCCCTCTGCTTCCTCGCCTCGCCCTTGCACATGCCTTTCTCCCTACCTGGAATGTTACCCCCCTGCCCCCACACTGACTCACATTTCTGGGCTCCTGTAAAAACCAGCTCCGCACTCGCCGGCTTCCTTCCAGCCAGGATCTGCTCAAATCTTTCCTCTTTGCTGTGTACCCACTGGAGTCACGAAATCAGAAAACAGCTTTAGACTCAGAATAGTAAGTAGCAATAATCTAAGCCAACTCCCTCATTTGACAGATGAGAAAACTGAGGCCCCGAGAAGTTATGTCTTGGCCGAGGTTGCACAGATAGTGAGATTTTTAAAATAGTTGGCTTCCCGAAAGACTCTCAAGTATTTTATGTGTTTGTTTTGTTCCCTCGCTACTCTGTGATCTATGTGAGGGCAGAGGCTATGTTTTTGTTTTTGCCTTTAATGTTCTTTATCTCCACTGGCATGTGTGTGTGTGCTGTGCCCAGGGCTAGAGTAAGCAACTATAATACTTCTCATGCTATAAGGACACGAATTCTGAAACTCACAGTGGTCCAAAGTTTTGCATTAGTTGTGTGGTCTCGGGCCAGCCCACCGAGGGAGGTAGCCAGAATATTGTTATTTTACAGAGCAGGAAACTGAGACTCAGAGAGGTGAGACCCAGGAAGTTAAAGGCAGAACCAGGCCCAGAACTTAAGTTCCCCGGCTCCCAGGCTCAGCTCAGGGGCCTTTGCACCCACAATGCCTTTATCCAAGCTCCATCCTGATGTTCCCAATTGAGCACCTGAAGTCGTCGAGGGGGTGACCTCTGACATCTTGTGCGTGCAGTGCTCCCTCTCTGCCCGAGGGTCGAGGAGAGCCTGTCTTTGGCTTCCTGCCCCTCCCCATCCTGTCCCTCTGCTTTCCCCTCGTGTCCCCCCACAGCACTGTTGGCACATAGACACACACACACACGAACTCAGAACTGCAGGTGTCTAGGGCAACAAACCACAGGGGAAACCACATCACCTTCGTTGACACTGGAGGGAGGGAGGGGGACGGGGAGGGGACTTGCTTAGTTCTCTCCACCTGCCACAGTCCCCACGGTCATCTGGCCTTCCCACCATGTAGGCTTGTGGCCATGCCCCGGCCTCCGCATGATTTAGCCACCCAATTCTGGCCTAGGAGGATGTATCACTTCTTCTCCCAGATCCTGAAGTCCTGGATGGAGGTCTGCCTGGCTGCACCCCAAAGCCACACAACAGCTCCCCCACCCACCACCCACCTAATCCTAGCCAGAAAACTTATTTAGCTCTTTAACCCTGCCTGTGCAATACAACAGAGAAAGGCGGAATGAGAGATGAGACCACAGGGCTAGGGGTAGTGAGGGAGAAAACTTGGCATGTAGGATGCCACCCATAGGTCAGTTGGGACGTCAAAGAACCAGGTTTACGCTGGGGCAGAAGACCCTGCTGCAGCTTCTCCATTGTTTTGACCTGCTAGAAGAAATGGCACAGGTTCTGCATCGGATGGACTCAGGATTAAGTCACTACTGGCTCTATGGCCTTGGGCAAATCATTTTGTCTTTTTGAGCTTTGGTTTGCTTACTGAAACAATTGGGATAATGATGAAATATAAGTGAAAGGGCCTTGAACAGCCTATGATACAAAGGAGACACTCAATAAATCCTAATTATCTTCTCTCCCTCTCTCCCTTCCTCCCTCCCTTCCTTCCTTCCTGCCTGCCTGCCTGCCTGCCTTCTTGCCTTCAACTTATTATATCTGGTCCCATGAAACCTTGTATTTGGAGTTGGGGGAGCATATCCCCTATTAATCTGCAAGTCTAAAACCCTGAGTATTGGCATTTGACACCAGGTTCAGAAACTGGAATGCAAGACCCACCCCAGCCCAATGAGATGGCTGTCCTCAGAGATCTCACCAGTCTTTGGGGCCTGAGCGCTTTCTGATTGCCTTTGTGGAGAGCGCATGGTAGTGTGGGCTGGGGGTGGATTGTGGCTTCGTTACTGTATCCAGAAAGCTGTGCCCTGGCTGGTGTGGCTCACTTGGTTAGAGAGTAGTCCAGAAACTGAGAGACTGTGGGTTTGATTCCTGGTTAGGGCACATGCCTAGGTTGCAGGTTCAGTCCCTAGTCTGGGTGCTTAAGAGAGGCAACCAATCAATTAATTGATTGATGTTTCTCTCTCACATCAATGTTTCTCTCCCTCTCTCTTCCTCCCTTCTCTTCTCTCTGAAATCAATAAGCATGTCCTCTGGTGAGGATTATATATATATATATATATATATATATATATATATATATATGAAGGAATATATTTATATATATATATATAAAGGAAGGAAGGAAGGAAGGAAGGAATATGGGACAGGAGTGATCTCTAGCCCTAAGGGCTGCACCAGATGACTTTCTGGAGCTTCGTATCCCAGCACAAGGTGGACACCCAACAGTATTTGTTGAATGAATGAAAGGCCCCATCACTTACTGGCTGTGTAACTTTGATCAGGTTTCTTAACCTTTGTTAAGAAAGGTTCATCATGAGCATAACAAGGATCATTGTTAAGAATAAACGATCTAATATTTGCCAAGGGCACCAAGGGGATAGTATAGGGCATGGTGACAATTAGGGAAAAAAAACCCAGAACAAACAAACAAACAAAAACAGCAAAGTATGGGAAGGAGAGGAAAAAGAAGTAGAAGTGGTTGCCTTCGGGCTTTGTACTGGCCGGAGATTCCAAGAAGACTTGGAAGAGACAAGGCAGGCCCTACGGAGGCGGGGGCTGAGCTGACAGTCTGTGAGAAGCCTGGGCTCAAGAACTTAAAAAAAAAAAAAAAACTTCCTATGATCACCGGGGCAGAGGCTAGACAGGTAGCTTGCACTTTTCAGTCTCCTGTCTCTTAGGGTTCTTGAAGGCTAACTGATCCCGGCAAGGGACGTCTGACTTAGCAGCTGGCTTAAGACTCTGCCACAGCGGGAGGGGGGTGTGAGGTGGTAAGTAAAGCTGGCAAGGGAGGGAGGGGCACAGTCCAGCTTCCCACATGCAGGCCTCACATGCTGTCTCTCTCTCCGTCTGTACTTTGGGGGCAGTGAGTCCTGGTATGTGGTGAAGGCCATGGGCTGGGTACCATGGGGATCGACACAGCAGCGGGAGATACCATTTGGCTCAGATCTCTCAGAACTCAATGATTAGGCCAAAAAGAAAAGAAAAGGCTTGCAACTAAATACATGACTGATACACATGGAAGGAATGAGCAAATAAGGGCCCAAATTCAGTCCAGAAATAACCACAGGAGTCCTGGGGGTTTAGGAAAGGGCATTAGGGGGTGAAAGGAGAGAGACAGCAGGGGAAAGGCCGAGACTCCTAAGTAACAACCAAGCATTTTTTCTGAAGGCTGTGGGCACAGAGGAAGGATCTGGAAAGAGGCTCTTGTTTGGAAGTAAGGGCTGGGAAGAACACACCTGAGGTGGAAGAATGTGTGTCTTGCAGTCAGCATGGGGACTCATGGGGGAGAAAGGGGTATATTGGAGGTGCCCAGCTTGGGTAGGGTCCTTGAAGGCCATAAACATCTGTCCCAATTTAGCAAATCATCCGTAAGGAACTTGAATTCTGTGTGAGGCATTTAGCAAGACACAACAAGAAACACAGCCATGACAAAGGTGGCAGCAGGGCTCAGGGATGTCCACTCTTGAACATTCTTAAAAAGAAGGAGAGTTGAGACGCGTCGACAGACTAGGCGGATCAAGGTCAATGTAGACAGACTGATGGCGTGGTTGGGGTCCTGTGACAGAAGGGAAGAGCCCTCTGGCTGTGGGACTCAGGGAAAGGCTCCTGGAGAAGTTGGTATAAGCTTGAGGACTGGAAGGATTTCAACAGGAGGAGAAAGGGACTGTGGGAACATCGATGGTCGGAGGAAACACAGTGAGCCAAGGTGAGGGATTGGGAAAGAATGAGAACATGAAGGGGAGCAGCCAGCAGCCCACTTTGGCCAACATAAAAATAGTAATAGTAGCAACTAACATTATAGAGCTCTAAGGACCAGCAGGCACTGGTCAGAACAGCAGGAAAAAAGACAGCGGTATGTGCAGTATGGTGCCATGTGGCAGGAGGGCCTGCGGGCCAGCAGAGAACTGTGAGGATAAGTTAACAAGAGCCCTCACTGCCTGCTGAGTGAGGGCTGGGATGTGGGAAAGGGAAAGAAGTAGACAATCAGTTGCTAGAAATCCCAGGTAGCAACAAGAGGTGAGGCTGGACCTACACTTGTGGGACCTAGGAGTCTATGGTCAGAAGTTAGACCTCTGTGTGGCCAAGCCCTCCTAGGCCACTGTGGACTCTTGTTTCCTCTCTGCCATAGTTCTGCCACTGGCTCAGCCTCAATTTCTCCTTCTGTGGAATCTCGAGACTCTTGGGGTTCCTAGGATTAAGGGAGGACGTGGTGAGATGAAGGTTGCGTTCCGCCTTCCAGCGGTGATGCCTCCCAGGAGAGGAGAGCCCCCATGTCTCACTTTGTGGACTTCTCCCTTTCCCAGGGGCCACCCTGTCCCACCCAGCAGATTGCCAGAGGCCACAGAATTGATAGGCTAGGCCAGGGAGCAGAGTGGTGAGGTCCTCAGCCTCTGACCCCTGAATCTGACCTCCTTCTGCTAAAAAGGGGCGGGGGGGGGGGGNCCCCCCCCTCCCCCCCCCCCCCCCCCCCCCCCCCCCCCCAGTCAGGGAGGGCTGCTGCCCAAAGCCGGCAGGAGCTGAGTTTATTAGCTGAGGGAGGGCTGGAGGCGGCAGCATTCCGACTCACAGACTGGAACATTTCTGTGATCCGCTGTAATGCACTGGGAGACACTGGGCACATTGCTGAAGTTTGACTCATAGGGACCAGGAGGGGGGTGTGTGTGTGGGGGGGAGAGTTGTGGGGGGAGAGGAAGAGAGGAAGAGGAGAGGAGGGAAGGAAATCCCTCGAGAAATTTCTTAAAAAAAGGAAACTTAAAATCCGCACCACCCCCATCCCCTTTTCCTTTTAATAGGAACAGGCTGGACCCTTCTGTTCCCCTCAGCAGGCGTTGGGTGGGGGATGGTAAAGGGGGAGGGCTGGGCAGTGATTCAAATCAAATCCTGGAACTTTCTCAGGCTAGTCGTGCAAGAAGAGGGGGTCTGTCTGAGATTCCTTGCGTGGGACTTGGGACTCCACGCGTGTCCAACTGTCCTTAAGTGTGACTGTTTGTTCGTGGACTATACTTGTCTGTATTTGTGCGCGGGGGGGCGGGGGGGTCCTTCCCTGAAGTGTGTCTGCGTAAGTGACTCTAGCCCTGTGTAAACATGGATGTATGACCCTGTTGTGCATGCATGGCACCAGGCACTCAGGTAGCCGGGTTTCCGGGAATTGTGCGCGGGTCCGTGCGCCGCAGCTCCGGCTGCACGGCACGCAGCGCGGCTACCTCGAGCGGATCCGGGCGAGTCCCGCGTTCCGGGTCCGACACTGCCTCCCCGGCTGCGGTGTGTCCGCCACCTCGCGGTGCAGCGTCTGCCGGGGTGGTGTGTCCCAGGGCCGCCAGCGCCGGCCCCCTCCCTCCCCTCCCCCTTGGCCCGCTCTCAGCCTCAGATAAAGCATTTCCTTCCATTGTCATCCTACCCGGCTGGCCCGGCTGCCAGGGCCCTCCCCCTCCCGGCCCCCTCCCTTCCTCTCGCCGTCTCACAGTCGTTCTGCAGCCTCCGGCGACTGGGGGGATGTGAGGCCGGCGCCCCAGCCCCCTGTCCCGCCATGAGCCCCCCGCTTTGAGGGCCCCGGCCCCTGGATGCACAGTCCCGGCGCTGGTGAGTACCGGGCTGCTGCCCACCCGCTCCGCCCGCCCCGCCCTGCGCGGCGCCCCAGCACCAACCGCCCGGGCTCGGGCTCCGGGCTCCGGCTCGGGCTCCGGTTTGGGCTCAGGCTTGAGCTCCAGTTGCCCCACGGCCCAGTCTAGCGTGCGCCCCCCTGACCGCGCCCGCTCCACCCGGCTCCGAGGGACTCTGGCAGGCTCCGGGCCGGGGCTTGTTCCGGGGCCGGAGTGCTCGGGCCTCCCGCTGGGCGCCCACATCCGCCCGCCCTAGGGCAGCGATAGGCCCGAGGGAGGGAGTTGGAGGCCCGGGGCCCCCTGATGCTTGAGCCTGGGGTCTCATCATTCCCATTCCTGGGGAGGACGTACGAGGGGACCGGGTAGGAAAGAACGGCCGCCGCGGCCCCAGGAGGGGGCGGTGCTCCGGAGCGGAAGGTTTGGAAGCGCAAGGGCAAAGGGCAAAACCCACTGAGTTGGGGCTGGGTTCGAGGCACTGGACCTTAGCACCCCCATCTCGTGGATCCCCGCAGGGCCTTGCTCCAACCCCTTGGCTGGGGGAAGGTGATCCCCTCGATGGAGGGTCCTGAACTGGGAGGTTTGCCCGAGCACTGCCTCCCACCCTTGCTCACCCATTAGGGTGAAGAGACACCTGTGCCCAAGTGAGTTGTAGAGGGAGCGGCAGAGGTGGGGACAGCAGGCTCTGTCTTGAGTGGCGGGGGACAGGATGTGCGACCCCCCACTCCAAGCCTGGAGTCAGATGGTGCTGGGGAGTATTAGAGCAGGCTGAAAATCTGGTAGCTAGGCTGGGCTCTGACAGGCAGAGTTTCTAGACCTGTGGGCTGGGAGAGAGCCCTCTGGGGCCTGCAGGCCACCCATATCCCGCCGCCCCCATTTCCTTCCCTCTGGCTGCCCATTTGAATCTGACCTGCTGCTCCTCCCACCAAGTCCAGGCCATCCCCTTGTCCCTCCTGGCAGTCCTGCATACCCGGAGCACCCCCCACCCCGCCCCCGCCCTGTGCATCTGAACACCGGTTGCCTTGCTGCTGCCCATTCCTCTCCACACACCAATTCAACATCTGCTTGAGGCCCGCTTGGCCTGCCAATTTCCAGAGTGCAAATGGGACTTGGGATCTTAGTGGCCCTGAACACTCAACATCTGGACTGTCCAGCCTGTGGCTGGGATTTGCACCTGGACCCAGAGGTCCAGATCCCCGCTCAGGCACTGGGCTGAGAGAAGGAAGACTGTGATTCAGTTTCCTACCCCCTGATGGGGCACCCTGGCAGCCCATTTCTCCCCAACAGGACCCTGTCTCTGAAGTGGCTTCAACTGCCACATACACTTTTCTTTTCATGCCAAGCTGCTTAGACTTCCCAGGCTCCTTTTGCAGCTTCTACAAGACGTCTCACAGCTCCTCATTGCTTAGCATCTCCTTCTCTGCTCTCTGTTCTCTCTACCCACCTCAATTAATGAGTAATTTTCCTCTTTTCTGCAGTCACTTCTGAGGGAAACTAAGGCACAAAGGAGGCCCTCTCTGTTGCATGCAGTGAACTGAGGCTGGAATCAGGTCCTGGACCTGTTGGAGTCTCCTCCCCTGCTGTTAGTCTTCTGATGTCCCTGATGTCCCTGACTCCCAGCAGGGCCAAGCTCAGAGCTGCCTCTGTTGTTACATCTGGAATGGCCTGGGGAAGCATTCTCCTGAGGCCTGTGTGTTTCTTAGCTTGAGCCTGTGGATGGGTGTCTCTCTGGCCACCAGGTCTTAAGCTGGGATCCTGAGGCTGGGAAGTTAGTTGCATTCAGGTCTTGCACTGACCCTCCCAAGCACCTAAACTGGTCAGTCTGCTTTGACACTGAAGTTCAGTTTCCCCATCAAATAAAATGGGGAGAGAATTCCAGGTGTGCTTCCCAGAGCACTGAGAGAGAGAAGTTGACTGTGAAGAGAGGGGTCGCTGTCCATTGTGGGGACTGTTATGCACCTCCCAACTGTCTTCGGGGTGATCAGCCCCAGCTTTCATCCTTGGCGGTTTCTGGGAATGAGAGTTGGAACGTTCCTCCATCCCCTCCTTAATCCTGGTAATGGGAGTGAGAAGCTCCTGTGTGGTGGGGGTGGCCGCCTGCTCTTGGCTACAGGCATGCTTGCCCAAGGACCTGGAAGGCAGAAGCCTGTGTAACCCCTCCCTCCTCGTTGTTTTCTCTTCCCTGGCCTTTTATTACTAGCTGGTAATTTAAATGTTGGCACGGACCTGAGGGAAGATGAGCTAATAATGCAAGGCCCAAGCTCACACAGTAGGGAAGGGCAGGCCCTGGGGAGCTGGACCTGGACCTGACTCTGCCGGTGCCCATTCTCCTGGCCCTCTCCCCTGGCCTGGCTCAGGTCCTGCCCACGCCTGCTCCTCACAGCGCAGCCCTGGCCTGTCCACAGCTAGACTAGAAATGGGGCCTAGGAGGGCCTAGGAGCTGGGGGGAGGGCATCTGTCCTCCCTGAGGCTGCAGGACTGCTTGTGTGTATGTGTGTGTGTTGGATTTGTTCACTGGATGGGGCACTTCCTCTAGGGCAGGAAGCTTTGATTTCCTGTGGTGGGGGCCTTGGTAGGATTAGGAGTTGGGGGCTCAGCTCCGGCCACCCCCAAGGATGTTGTTTGGAACCACAGAGGGGCAGACATGCTGCATAAGGCTGCATCCCCCACCCCAGGGGAGGCAGGACAGAGCATCAGAGAGGAGGCCCAAGTGGAGGCTGGAGAAGGAGGCTGTGAGGCCACTGGGATGAGGGGGGCGGTGGGCAACACAGCAGGAAGCCTGGTCACCAGGTGACCCTGCCGGGTATTGTGTTTCCCTGTGGTATTTCCCCCAGTTTCTGTGGTAACCTTCCCTGGGGGACGCAGGCCTTTGGGCTGCAGGAAGATGCCTCCAGACAGCCCTTTCCTTAGAGGCCTGAGTATTAGGAGGAGTCCCTACATTTGGCCACCTCCCTAACCCTTTCGGCTGCTGGGACCAGGGCCTTCGAATCTAGGCCAGTGGGCAGAGCAAGCACTGAGGGGTGGTTGGGTGGAGGCCCTTTGGCATCTCCTTGGGGTGAGGCGGAGGGGAAGAGAGGGGCTGCTGGACCTTGGGGAGGGCTTTGTGCCTCCTGTCATCCCCTCTCTCCACCGCCTTCCTTCAGCATCGTCCCCTACGGAGTGGAGTGGAGGTGGACCGCACACTGCCTGGGGGAGGGGAAGGGGTGGAGGTGGCAGAGGCGGGAGGGATGTTTTCATCAGCAGAGCACAGCTCCTTTGGTCCTGGACGGGTTCCCAGAGGCAAAATAAATTCAGGATAGCGTCTGTGTAGTGTGGTCAGCATGTGATGGGTGTGTGTGCACACTGGGTGTGCGGGGGCCCAGGCTGTGTTTGTAGATGTGGTTCTGTGGCAACTTGTGATCCGTGTGGTGGCTTTGTGCTGGGTCCTTTGGGAGCATGTACACATGTAGTACAGATGTGTGTGATCTGTATGGTGTACACCCTTGCAGGTTATGGCCCTGTGTGGGGTATGTGCTCATGTTTCCAGGGGGGTGTGGACCTGTGCCGACATGGCTGTTTAATAGAAGTCCAGGTGTGGGCCGGAAAGCACCATCTCATTCTCGGTCCTCAGATGTCAGTTTCTGGACCATTTGTTGGGGAGTCACCCAGGAGTGTGTTGGATAAAATGAAAATAAAGTTCCTCAGGCCCCATCCAGACAGATGTGGAATCTGCAGGGGCAGAGCCTGGGAGTGGGTTTTAACGTGTGCTTTAGGCAATTCTGGTGCAAGGCCATGTTTGAAGACCTGAGGACCATCGATCTGGGCCAATCTCGTCATTGTTTTCTCTTTTGAAGAAACTGGGGCTCTTAGAAGATACCCCATTTTGTTATGTATAATGCACTCCCATGTGTAACGCACACCTACATTTTTTGCCCAAACTTTCAGGAAACAAATCTTTAGTCTTAATTTTTACTTCAATTAATTCAATTTTTTACTTAAGTATAAAACCGATGATTATATTCCAATGAGGGTAGTATCTGTGCATTACAGATATTGTTATTTCTTTCTAGGGTTACACTTTTAATGCATAAGCATAAATAAAAAATTAGAAACATTTACATCGATACAGAATTAGTATTAGTATAATTAGGATGTGTATAATGCACATCCTTATTTTCCCCTCAAGAATGTGGGCAAAAGTGCGTATTATACACGACAGAAGACAGTATGTGGGTTGTCAGAGGACACAGGGCTCTTGAGAGGGAGAGTAAGACAAAACTCAAGCCTTTGAAGCCTGGTCCAGGGTTTAGCCACATGCCCTCTGTGTGTGCAGGTATGCACGCGTCCACCCTGGGCGTGATGCAGGGGACCAGGTGAGGCTGGTGCATACACTCACTGGGCCTCGACTTCTCCCTTGGGGTCCCAGACTTCCTGACCTTGCTCTTCCTGTTACATCCTGCTTCCTCCTCCTTAGGGAAATCCTGGAACTACCGAGCACCAATGCTAAAGATTATGTTGGCAACAAGGAGGCCCCATGTACTGAGCCCGTCATTCAGCTGTTTATCCACTCACTGGGTGCTTACTGAGCCTTGCCGTGTGCCAGGCACCAGGCACCGGGCACAGGTAGGCAGTGAAGATATAAGCAGAACATCTGACCTCCGGGAACTTCCACTCTAGTGGAGGAGGCAGACAGTAACAAGTAAGCAAGTAAAGAAATGAGTGCATATACTTAGCTACACACTTTAATAAACCTTAAGAAGGAAATGAACTGGGTGCAGCAATAGAGAATAACAATGTGAGACTTACTTAGAAAGGGTGGCCAGGGGAGGTCTGCCTCAGAAGGTGACACTCACACCCTCTCTCACCTCCCCAGACTACAAGTGAGCCCTCAGAGCAGGCTTGGGACCTGCCTGGGTCCAGGATGGGGACCTGCACTGCCAGCTTCTTGCTTGGCATGAGATATAGCAGGATCTCCACGTCTCAAGCAGCCCCCAGAGGTTGGCCCAGGGCACAGGTGGCAAACACAAGGCCTGCGGGCCAAATCTGGCCCTCCACCTTGTTTTTTCCTCCACCTTGTTTCTACCCGGCAAGCTCTCGCTCCTATTTAAAGGTAGTTATATGTATACAGCCCTAAAATTACATTTGGTCCTTTTGAAGGCAATTGGGAGGCTGATGTGACCCCTGGTGAAAATGAGTTTGACACCCCTGTCCTAGGGGAAGAAGAGGGAGGACATCCAGGCCATTCGCTTGGTGACTTGGGGGACCAGCTTTTCTTTCATGGCGCCGAGTCCAGGGCCCTGTGGACACCTTGGATGTTGGAAGGCGGCAGCCTCCCTGCAGGAGCTCTCAAGTGCCACCCATTCCAGCCCCTCCTGCCCCACCTCCTTCCCTTCCTCCCCATCTCTTCACCTGGGAACTCCTATGCCAAGTCCCTCCCCTGTGAGTCTAGCCTTGGCTGCCTCTGTGGCCACTGGAATTTATTTACCTGGCTCAAGAATCACTGAGGAGAGAGGGAAGGGGTCAAGGCTGAGAGAGGACCTAGGTCCTGGAAGAGAGGACAGAACCCTAAGGAGGGCTGGGGCGGGGCGAGGCTGACCAAACACATCAGGGCAGGAGAAAAGGTGCGGAGGAATCTGCCCTGCAAACTGACGGAGATATCAGCTAGAAGGCCGTGTTCCCGGCTGGTCCCCCTGCTGTCCTCCCCTTTCTCCCCTCAGGAAGTTAACTTTCTCATCAGCAAGCAGCCTGCAGACCTCTCATCTCCAGCCTCTCCGGGCAGCACCCAGAAGCTGCTGGCTGCAGGAAGGTGCAGCCCTTTCCTTAGCTGAGAATTAGAGGAGCCCTCATGTAAGAGAAGAGGCCCATCTGTCCCCGCCTCTGCTGGCACTCCACCTGGGCCTCCTTTAGGCTGCTGGTGCACAACCTTCTGGGCTGAGTGCCTAGCTCAACCCTAGCCCCTCCACAAACCCCAAAGCAGGGTGGGGAGGGGACTTCTCCTAATGAGGAGGGCCCTGGGCTACATTCACCCTCCCGCCCTGTCTCCAGGCCACTTCCTTTTTTCCTCCTGTTGCCTGCAGGGATTGGAACCCTGGTGGTTAGAGACCTTGGGCCTTCAGGGCGAACCTGTGCCCTGGAGAGAATGAGGGGTGCCCTATTCCCTTTCAGGGCTCTGGCCCTGCAGTCATCCCCAGTCCTTGAAGTTCCATTCCTCCCTGCTCCCCCCAGCACCCAGGATGGCAGGGAGAAGCTGGGGCAGGCTGGGAGCCACAGGGTCGGAAAGAGCCCGGGGTGGGGGAATTCGGGACTGGGCTGAAACCAGCTTGTTTTGCTTGCCCCACAAACCTGCACGGGCATCCGCTGCGCCCTCTGGGGCGTTCAGGTTGTGGAACTGCTCTCAGAATGACAGGCTGGTGGCACCCAGTTGGGGCAGGGGTGGGGGTGGGGTGAAGGCGGGGAGCCCCAGGCAAGGGGGAGCTGGAGGGTTAAAAATAGCAGCAGCCGGGTTTCAGTTAGCAAATGTGGAGGCGGGGAGTTGGAGGCGGGGCGGGTGGCAGGCAGTGTTTGCCCACAGCGCAGGGCTGTGTTTCCCCTGGGTCCCAGGAGTGAGTCACGGTGGAGCCTCCGAGGAGGTGCTGGCACCTCAACTCTGGCGCGAGGGGCACGGCACAGGCTTGTCTCTGGGGTCAGGAGGATGTGCTTCTTCCTTCCGTGCCTTCAGGGCTATCTTGAGAATGGAGCCAGGGGGAATGTCAGGTGGGGGTGGGGGGGAGAAAAGCCCTGGGTTTGGAGGTTGTTCTGAGGCCAAAGACCTGGGTTTGAATCCCAGCCCAATGGCTGCGGGAGCTGGTGCGAGGTTGCCAAGAGCTCCAAGTCTCTGTTTCCTAGTCTTTCAAGTGGATTTTCAAGTGGAGATTCTCTCACACGCATGTGTAAGCACTTGGTGGATTCTAAAGTACCCGACAGATGTTAATTAGGACAGATGTTAATTAGCACCGTGGATTTGCTGTGCCCAGTACAGAGCTTGGTGGGAGGGCCTTCCTGTGAGGACGCAGAGGGAGGCCCGGCTGAGCTTTGCAGGGCCCTTCTTTCTCCTGCAGAGGGGCTCCCTGGGCCTCAGTTTTCTTCTCCTGCAATGGGAAAATAATAGTAGTTTCAGCCTCATGGAGTTGTTATAAAGATTAAAGTAAGTAACCTTAGTACCGTGCCTGGTATGAAGTCAGTGTACACAGAACATCTGTCATCATTATTAATGTTATTTTTCATATTTTTGAAGGTCAGGGATAGGGAATGCTGAAGGCATGAAGAACAGAAACTGGGCCCAGCCCCAATTCACAGAAAAAACCAGGCCAAATTCACTGTTCCAGATTCCTCCACCCATCAGGGCCTGGAGCAGCAGGCGTCTGGAGCCAGAAGTCATGGGGTGGACGCCCTCTCTCTTTCACTTCACTGCTACCAGTGAGGCAGGGCTCCGGGGGACCTGAGGGTCTCCCATCCAGCTGGCACAGGGCAAGGGCTGGGACGGGACCGCCCCCAATACCGTGCCAGCATCTGCTGGGGTGACCTTTATGTCAGCCCCTCCCTGGCAGCTCGGAAGAGGAACATGAGGCAGAGGAGGGATGGGAGGGCCAGTGATGTCAGCAGCGAGCATTCCCGGCACAGCAGCCCTGGAAGAGGCAGAGGCACTTCTCTCGGGAAGTGATCAGTATTCAGCCTGCAGGCATTCACGAAGTCCTGACTTTGTGCCCAGCCCCGTGCTAGGTCCTCTGCATGATTCAGGAGAGGCAGAGGACACTGGGTCGTAGATCACGCAGGTCCTCAAAAGATACGTGGTCCCAGAGTCTGTATGTAGAGTTGATGAAGACCCTCGTGGTCTGGGTCCCGGGGAAGCAGAGGTCGCATCTTGACCCTGCAACCCATTGGCTGTGCCACCTTATATTTATGAGTGTGAGCACGTATATGTGTATATTCTGTTTTTGTTATTATAGAGGCAGACAAGCAAAAAATGCCAAACTAAGAAACACCACAGCACCACCGTCAGAGATCACTGCCGTTTTATCTCAGGGCACATCTTCCCATTTCATGCTGCCCCTGGTTCACTGCACTTTCATCAGGATGAGATGACACCATGGGCGCTGTTCCTCCAGTCAGTGTCCTCCGCCTTCTACTAGGGTGCATTTTCATGTCATCATTTCACCGAATTCCCAGTTGGCGAGAAATTGTCCTTCACAACGGGTTTGTCCAAATCGGCTCCCAGGACCAGGCCTCTAGCAGTTATGTTCCCTGAAGCCTGTGTGAGCACCCTGGCTGGGTGTGCAATCCGGGGGAACCCGGCTCATCAGTCAGGGGCAGCCCTGGCCGCAGAAGGGAATCATATCATCTGCAGAATCTACCCTGTGGACCTCGGCCATCTTCTAAAATAACAGGCAAAATGAGGGGACCACCAAGGCTTACATGGGACGACCATCTTGGGTGTATTTACTGTCATCAATATTAACGCGGCTTCCCTGTCAGTGCCAGAATTCATCCATAGCTTGTTGCTATTCACAGACTCATACCAATGACACTTCAGGCCATGGAGTGAGCCAGAATCCCCGCAGTGGCCTCCGCCTTCTCCACACCCAGGGGCAAGAGTGCCAACGGCCCTTTGGCTGTGTTCTTAGTCCCCAGGAGCCTGCGGTGAGGGTGGGTGGTTCCTGAGCGCTGCTGGATGCTCCGTCCCTTCCACCTGCCCACAGGTGTAGTGTGTGTGTGTCCTGAGGAAGAGAGGGAGGGAGGGAGCAGGAGAGCGAGTCTTCCGGGGAGAATTTGCTCACTCTGATGGGGGACTTACTGTGGTTACGCAACCTGCATTTATACAGGCCTGACGGTTTCCAGAGAGCCTGTGATCCTCCCCTGCAGCCCTGGGAGGTTCGCTGGGCTGGTTATGCCCTGCTGGAGGCAGTGCACAGGAAACAGTAAAATGGTAACACGTACATTAAAAAGCAGGGAAAATATAAGATGGAAACAGAAGTGAAGGTGGGGCTGTGGAGTGCCTCCTGGAGGCAAGAAAACATGTGAGGGTCGCAGACAGAGATTATTCTCTCTGCTTTTAGTTTTTGTTGTTGTGGATACTTTCTGGATGGAGGGCCAGCACACTGTGGGAACATGCTGGTCCTGGGAATGAGCCCCAGGCCTGCAGTCGCTGGCCCCAGCTGGGCCCCAGCTGGGCCCTGTCGCCCTCCACGGAGGTGGGTGGGACCAGTTTTACACACCAATGGCGTCATTATGAGCTTAGGTTCTGGGATCCCAGAAAACCTGCTTGCTGTCTGTGTGACCTCGGCAATTTTCTGAACCTCTCTGAGCCTCAGTCTCCTCTGTGAAAAGAGGATCATGACAGGTCTACCTGACCAGGGTTGTTGGGAGGCCCAGATAAGGCAGTCTGAGAGAGAGGCCTCAGGGACCAGAGCCCGGTGCACATTCCACACATGGATGTCGGTCATTACTAATGTTAATTTGCAATTATACTATGGTCATCATTAATACTAGTAGTGAAGTGACTTAAACTTTCCCCTGGCAGTCTCCAGGGTGGCTGAGTGGCCGCATGGGCGGCACAGGTGAGAGGAGCTGAGGAAGGCCCGTCGGCCGTGGGGGGAGGCCGACAGGCAGGCAGGTGGGAGTGGGGCTCAGACACAGCGAGGCAGGGTCCAGCCAAGGAGGGTCTAGAGGCTGAGGGAACAGCAAGGGGGGCAAGTGAATGAATATGAGACTTCTGAGGGGAGGAGAGGCTCTGAGAGGCAGCCGGGGGCCGGCCAGCACGCTTCCTGCCGGGTGAGCGCTGGCCCTTGAGAAAGACCGTCTGGGCCCTGCTAGTGAGGCAGCAGCTGCTTTAAGCGGGGCACCAGGGGGTAGGGGAGTGGGGAGACAAAGGCAGAAGCTGACAGAGCCTCAACCCTTCTCCCCATATTACCGGTGGGGCCCCCATCTAGACCCTTCGGGATGTTTTGTTTGAGATAGGGAAGGTGGTGGTTAGACATCCTAGTGAACTCCTATCTCAGGGGTTGGAGCTTCTGGTGCCAGGGAGTGAGAGTGAGTGGGAATGCTTTGGGGACCTGAGGAACCCCGGGGCAGTCTGGACCAGGGGTGCTGGGACTGGGGGGCCTGCCTGCTCAGGAATTCCCACAGTGGCAGGCAGGCCCCCTGCTGTGAGGAGACGGCTGAGGGTGACAGGAAGTGGGTGCTGGCCTCCCTGAGCTCTGCTCCACTCTCCCCCCAACACCTTCACAAAGAGCAGGCAGGGGAGCACTGAGTGGTAGGTCTGAGAGGGCCCCGGAGGCTGGCAGGGCATGAAGAAAACCCCGTTTTTCTTCGCCAGAGGACAGTAAAGCTCTTTAGAGAGTGCTAGTCCCAAGAATGAACAGCTGCCCACAGTCAGAGTGGCCCAGCTCTCCCTGCCTTAGGGTCCGGGGGTCTCCATCCCTGAGGAGTGGCAGGGAGCCGACTAGAGGACTTGGGACAGGGGCAAGGAGCCAGAGAGGACGCTTTTCCCACCCCCGGAGAGCTCAAGCTGCCGCTGCCATGGTTACGTCTGCTTCCTGTTTGATTCATCTCAAACACCAGAAGTGGGGGGGGCAAGGCTCCCAGCTTGGCCACCACTGCGTGGGGCTGTTTACAACAGCCGCATGTGGGATTCCCAGAAAGAGACTCCAAACCGGACATCCTGCGGCTGCAAAATACCCAGGTGTCAAGAGCTAAAAATAGCTGCCCCCCGGGCCCCAGCGTGGGGAAAGGGGCCTGCTTGCTGTGAAGCCAAAGGCCAGAGGGCCAGCTTTGCGGAGGGCTTGCTTTGTGCCTCTCACATCCAGCTGCAGGCCCCTCGCCTTGGGCTGACAGGAAGCATTGTCTTGGCAGGCCCTGTCCCAGCCACTCCCCTGGGAGTGTAGCCTTCATCCCCGTGGGCAGCTGGCCCCTCTGCCTGCACTGTGGACCTTGCTTTGGGGTGCTAATGAGAGAGCCTCGGAGGGACTTGGGAGCTTCTAGAGAAGGGATATGGCAGAGCACCTGAGAGCAGGGGAAAAGAAGCCCATGCTCCTCCAAGCCCCCCCACCTGCTGCCAGCCCCACGTTCCCCTGTGAAGTCTGAGATTGTGACGTGGAACCCGGGAAGCCAACAGTTACTCGCTGTCCAGAAAGGTGATTCTTCGGGATCGTCTTCATGGGGCCCCAGAGGTGAAATAGGCAGCTTCTGCCCTCTGACCGGGGGCGGGGTTTACTGCTGGTGCTGGTCTCTGGGGGGCCTGTGTGATTTTTCTATCTTCCTCTGTGCCCAGCGAGGCCCCGCCTTTGTTCTCTCTGTGATGGCCCGTGGAGTGAAAGTGCCGGGGAGGAGCAATGGAGTATATTGGTTGCGAACACGGATTCTGGAGCTTAATTGCCCGACCCAGGTCCCAGCTGAGCCTCTTCCAGGTTACGTGACTTCAGACAAGTTATTTGATACTGCTGGGCCTCAGTCAACTGATCTCTTTAATGGGGATAAAAACAGTAACCACTTCGTGAGGGTTAGATGAATTAGCACATGTAAGAAAATCACTTAGAACAACTTCCAGCAGGTAGTCAAGTATGAGTTTACACAAGTTCAGATGGAAGAAAGAGGGATGAGACCAGTGGGGGATGAGACCAGTGGGAGAGGCAAAGGATAAGAGATGGGGCTGGGGCTGCATCTGGGAGAAAATGGACTGTGGTAGAGGAGGGAGGATGGAATGCTTATGCCAGAGTGGAGGCCGAGGACAAGTTCAAGGGCAAGCAGTATGAATCACAGCCATCAAGTCAGCACCTACCACATGCTAGGTGCTTCACACGCAGCATTGCTAATCTCAGAGGACTGCTTCCAAGCAGATTTTCTTATCCTCTTATTTCTTGGGCAGCTGAAGCTGAGCCAGGTTACACTGTGTCCCTGGCTCTCCCTGCTGGTCACTGAGGGAGTCAGTTCGAACCCAGGTCCATCTGACCTGGAAGCTGATGTCCTCTATCCTCTGGACTCTCACTTGCATCACTTCATGTGGCAGGAGTTTCCAGGCAGCTTGCAGCCCTCTGAATTCCGAATAAATCTGAGCAATAAGCCGCTTAGTGCCAAGAAAATGAGTAAGAGAATTTCTGGAAGGGGGAATACAAGAAACTGTTTAAAAAAAGAGTTGATTCTAGGAAAGTTCAAGGGAGTTGGATGAGTAAGAAACTTTGTTTCATATGTTTTGGGGCTCTTTGAATTTTTTTTAGTATCTGTAAGCAGCAAACTTTTTCATTTTAAAAAAATTGTGACTTGTATTTGAAACTCCTTGAAAGTGAGAACCAGCTTTCATTCCTATTTCCGTCTCTTCAACTCCCGGATGAATGACCTCACCTGGACTACTCAGTACCTGCGCCTGGGATTGACTTTTGGATTCCCCCCAGCAGTGGCCTGGCCTGGCCTGGCTGTACCACTGACCCGCTAGGGGACCATGACCTAGCCCCTTGCCCTCTCTCCGCCCTCCTCTGTGAAGCAAGAGTGTGTAGGCCTGAACAATCTGAAAGCCCCATCAGGTCCTAAAGTTCTCAGGTTCTGACAGCCGAGTGCCTTCAAGAAGAGCTTCTCTGTGCTCAGCCCTCTCTGTGTGTCACAGAGGCCTGGCAACCGTGATGTCCTTTCTTGTGTTTATTTGGTTTTGGATCTTCCTCCAGCCATCTCTCCTCCAGCTTTCCTCTTCTCTGCCAGCCCAATACGGAGTCAAGCTTTGTGCTGCCTGTTTCAGGGAAACAGAACCAGAGCCGCAACGTGGGGTGTCAAGGGGGTCAGCCCGGAACCCAGTGCTTGGCCTCCTGCGGCTGCCTGCTTTCCTCCGGCTGCTGGGCCTGGGTCTTCCTGCTGCTCCTTTGAGCTAGTCAGGAAACCAGGCAGGCGGAACAGCTGCAAAATGGCTTTGGAAGTGTCGGGAGGGGGCTTCTGGGTGGCAAAGCCCTCCCCCTGACAAAGGGCCTGCCGCACCTGAGAGAGCAGGTGGTCAGGCAGGGCTCAGGTTTCTGTTGGGCAGGTAAGGCCCAAGGCAACAAGGTAGGAGGGGAGACCAGCTCATGCAGGTGCCCAGGGACAGAAGAGTGGCCTTTGTGTCTGTCTGCCCTGGAGGTTGCCGAGGGCTGGGGTGCACACGTGAAGCAGGATTTCTGGGGCTCTCTGATTCCGGATGAGAGCAGGTGTTCCGGTGTGGGGAGCTGCCGCTGTCAGCCCAGCCCCTCAGTGCCAGGTACACTGCGTCTTCAGCCTGACTGCAGTTGCTTCCCAAGACAGTAGAAGTGGGGGGTTGCCGGGATTCCAAAAAGAAGGGGTCTCCACTCTGGCCAGGGGATGTGCAAGGGTCCATTCACTCCTGATCGTATTTCAGTTTCACCCCAGATTAGTGGTAACAGTGCTCTGAGAGGGCTTGAGGAGAAGAGGGGTCCCAACTTCATCCCCAAACCTGGGATGTGGGGTGTTCACTGTCTGGTTTCACTTCAGCCACTGACTGGGTGTCTTTCGATACCTTTCCTCCCTCTGGGACACAGGGGAGCTGTGCCCCAGGTCTTGTCTCTGTTGCTCTGGGCTCTTCTGAACTCAAAGGTTGTCAAGCACAGAGCCAGGGAGTCAGGGGAGAAGCAGAACTTCTTCCAGGAATTGCTTTTGGACACAGCTCCTGTTGGCAATGCGTCCATGGGTGCACATGCATGTGTGGGCTCTCATGTATGCCCACAAATTTTCTGAACAGAATATAGACCACCGATCAGCATCATAAAACATCTCTCTGGGGCCAGGTAGCAAACACCAGAGTTCAGGGCCATTAGTTTTTGTCCTGTGCAGAGAGTGCATGGTGTACAGAATTCGTGGTTACCAGGGGAGTGGCGTGCAGAGAACCTGGCTCTGTTCCCAAGCATGAATGCTGCTGACCAGCCCTCAGGCAGGGACGGAGGGAGACAGGAGAGAATCCCCTGCAGGCAGGGGCCTTAGGGCTGACATGCCTCTGAGAGTGCACGCTGGAGCCTGGTTCAGAAACCTCTCTTGAGGGCCCAGGTCCTGCAGAAGAAAGAGGAGGTCTTAAGGGATAAGAGGACCTGGGGTAGAGGTTGCCGCGTCCTGGGGTGGAGAGGCTGCCTCTGACACCAGTATTCCTCGGGGCTCACAGACCCTGAGAAATATTCATGCTATGTCCTAGGCAGGGGGCCAGGAGAGAGTCATTATGTTCGAATCACCAGTTTCTAACAGAGCCTGCTGTGTGCCCAGCAAGGTGTTGTGTGCAGATGGGCACAGCTTGCAAATGATGCCCCACAGATGATAATTAATGGAGTGTCCATGTGGTAGGCACAGAATGGGCACTGTGGCCAGCCAAGAGAGGTCAGGGTGAGCTTCATGAGGATGTGGGCTTGGACTGGACTTCAAAAGATGGGCCGAATTTGAATAGGTGGAGTGGCATTTCTCTACCAAGCATTGCCATTTAAAGTGTGGAACCCTGGCCTCTGAAGGCAGATGGTGGGAGTCCCTCTTTGCCTAGAGTCGCCCCCTCCCCCAGCAGCGCCTGCCTGCAGGGAGTTCTCCTTTTCAGCTCTGGAAGAGGAACTGGGGCTGCCCCTTAGACAGACCCAGAAGCACAGCCCTCACCCACTGTCCTCCAGAAAATACCCCTTCTGCCTGAAGAGGGCTTCCATGGGTTCACCAAGTGCCCCCACCAGGCGGCGTTCCAATCTCCTGGCCTCCTGTCTCCTTGGGTCTGAGCTGGGACAGCAGGCTGGAGAGTGTCCATCTTGGGTAGATGGCCTCAGGACTCATCTGTGTCTCCCCCACCCTGTCCAGTCTCATTACTCCTCAAGGCCTCTCTGCTGTTGACCAGCTCTGGCCCCACCAGGGGTTTCATGGCTTCTAGTGGGAGGGGCGACTGGGCTGGGCTTAAGAGGCTGGGACAGGTGGCCATTTCCACAAGGAAACACTTTGGTTTTCAGGTTATTTGTGAAAAAGGCTGAGCAGTTGTCTCGGGGAGCAGGCTGTAGGGCACAGGACGGAGCAGGAGGAGAAAAGGGGTGCCTACTCTGGGGTCCTCGGACTATGCATTCCACCACTTCAGAGCTCCCACCAGATCTGACTTGACCCCTGGGCTGAGATCCAGCCCCTCTCGAACTGTGGAGCGTCTGTGGGCTCCCCTCCCCTTCTCCAAGCCTGCTTCTCCCTCTCCCTTCTGGGGTCTTTGGCTTGGCCTCCACAGGTCTCACCTCCTAGCCTCCTTTCTCTTTGGGCTGCAGGAGTCTAGGCCCAGGAAAGACTGTATCTGCGTACACTGGGAGGACTGAGGGCATTGTTAGGTGAGCTGGGGCCTCCTTGGGTTCCCGTTGCATCCTGAGCTCCTTCATGCAGGGTGAACTGAGTCGCTTAGATCAGATGAGGAAGAGTGAGTTGAGGACTGTTCTGGTCCAGCATGGGAACCGGAGGGAAGGAATGGGGTAGAGACTTCTCTTTTCAGTTAGTTGCTGGTGCAGGTGCCGGGTTTTGGAGGGCTCCAGCTGGACGGGGCCCTCCTGCAGTGGCAGGGTGTCTGCCTGGCTTAGCCCTCACTCTTCCCCCTCGCCTCTCCACAGCCCCTTCACTCCAGCTCTCTTCTCTCTACAGATGGGACCCAGGTGACCCCGGGTGCCCATTGCCCCAGGCCCCCTGGCACAGGTAAGCATCAGTCCTGAGGGAGACTGTGGTGGGAAGTGGAAGATGAGGGTGGGAAGTGGAAAATGAGGGTGGAAAGGACAACAGAAGCATGAGGTGCTGAGTGGTGGTTGGGCAGGGGAGCTGGCTGGTCAGCCAGAGAGGCAGGAGGTTGGGGTTCCAGGGGAGAGGGTGAAGTCGGGGTTTCATGGGGAAGGGGTGAGGAGTGGAGCTAAGGCGGAAACTCTGGATCCAGGCTGGCCCCAGTGCTAGGAAGCATGACAGGAAGAGGACAGGCAGGATGCTCCTCTTGTCCTGGCTGGATGCAGTGAAACAGGAAGGCATGTAGGAAGCTAATGTTTATACTCAGGTCCCGGTCTCACATCAGGCTCATGTTCTTGACTGTTGGCTCTTTGTCCTCATGCCAGCCCTGCAAGGTGGCACGGCAGCCCTTGCAGGATGGGAGGGTGCCTTGTGCTGCTCCGACCAGAGGGGGAGGACCCCTCTTTCCGGTTATCTCACCTTCCTTACCTCCTGCCCTGGTTAGGACAGGCCTGTGGCCTGGGGCTGGGGCTGGTTGCAGGCTGCCTCCTCCTTAACTTCAGCCAGTATCCACTTTGGGCCCACTAGGTACATACCTGATGCCTAGTAGTTATACGTGGCAAGGAGAAATGAAGGCCAGATGTCTTCTTTGCTCCCATCCTGGCTGCCTAAAAGCTTATAGGCAGGCTGGGGAGCTAGGACACAGAAATAAAAAGAGTAATAATAGTAGACTCTGCTATGTGACCAGTGCCAAACAAGGGGACAGCTGATTCTTGTGTTCATCCATCCATTCAGAACACATTAAACTTACCACCTATTGTTATTTAGTCTTCACAGATGTGAGATTTTCTAAAAATTAAATACAGAAACTAGGAAAAGAAAAGAGGAACATTAATGAACCCTGTCTTTCTGCCAGGGCACCTCCCTGGGCATTTGGGGGAGAGAGATGTCTTCATTGATTCGGCTGGTATCTATTAGGTGCCTGTTATGTGCTAGGTGCTGTTCTAGGTGCTGGATAGGGTGCAATAAACAAGTCCCTGTCCTTGGAGCTTAAGTCAGGCATGGTCCCCACCCACGCTGTGCATACAGGGCACAGAACTGTCAGCATGATTGAAAGCCGCAGGGCCCTGGGCTGGGTCCAGGGAAGTGCAAAGACTGGCTGGGCTTGGAAGAAAGGGTAGGATCTGGAAAAGTAGACTTGAGCCCTGGCCAGTGTGGCTCAGTTGGTTGGAGTGACATCTAATAAACTGAAAGGTCACAGGTTTGATTCCAGGTCAGGGCATACGCCTACATTGCAGGTTCAGTCCCCTGACACCCCACCCCATTGAGACATGTGCAAGACGCAACTGATCGATGTTCCTCTCTCACATTGATGTTTTTCTCACTCCCTTCCCTCTCTCTAATCTATAAGCATATCGTTGGGTGAGGATTAAAAAAAAAAGGAAAAAAACGTAGAATTGAGGGCTGAGAACAGCACCAGGAGAGGGACATTGTGAGCAAAACTCAGAGGACAGAAGACGTGGGCTGTGATGGGATGGGAGCTGATGGCTGTAATGGAAGGTTTGTATTCAGATGTAGGGGACAAAGTTAAGAGAACCTGGGTTAGCACCAGGTCATTCAAATGCTAAGTCTCCCTGGGAGCCATTCCCACATTCCCAGAAGCCTTTTGCTCTGGAGGCCATTGCAGTGCTGGGAGTGAGGGATAGGGCCGCTCACCGTCTGTGTGTGGCTGAAGCCACTGGCCGCAAGTCCGGTGGCCTGCCTTGGCTTCCTCTAGGTCCCTCTGGCATCATCAGGGGAGTCACCCCGGGAAGCCAGGACACCAGATGTAGAAGGACTGAGACCCTTCCTGGGGCCAGACTGTGTTGGCGTTGGAGGCCTAGACTCAGCCAGTGAGACTCTGGGTTCCCTGGATGGACGAGTGAACAAGGGGTCAGGGAGTCAAAGCTGTGAATTGCCTGCTACGGGCGCACCTGGGTGCACAGCCTCTGGCTCTGGTCTCCTGGCATCTGGAGAGTTGTGGGGGCACCTCCTTGCTCTGCTCTTCTCTTGTCTCTGTCTCACAGTGTGAGAATATGAGAGCCAGTGCCCCTTAGCGACAGTCTACTGTAGTCCCCTCCCCTTTGCCCATGAGAAACCCCCCTGAGGGGTGACAACTTCCTGAAAATCAATGGGAAAACCGAGCTGGAGCACTGGCCTTGGCAGGCTCTCAATCTGCCCGGAGCTGGGGGGCCTTCACCTGAGCCTCAGCTTCCTCATTTGGGGCAACAGAATAGTGACGAGCATCACCCAGGGCATAGTGGGGGTGACGCGGTTGGAGGGTTTTGCAGCCACACGTGTATGTGTTCTGCACGTGTTAAGATAATGACTAGTAATGGTTGAGTTGGGCCTAGAGGTCGCTTTTCCTGGCTTCCTGGCTGGTGCTTGCCGTAGTGCCCTCCAGTCCCCCTCGTCCTCGGGCCCTGAGGACAGTCTGGGGCTGCCCTAATGGGGATTGCTCAGCATTGGCTGAGCTGAAGGAGGCCTCTCCAGAAAGGTTCCAGTGCTTGTGCGCTCCCTCCGAGGGCACCTGCTCCCACACCCGCCTGCCTCCCCTTCTCGGGCAGTATCTCAGGCTGTGCAGCCCAGCCTGGCTCAGCTGGCTGTGCTGGTGGAGAACCTGGTCCGGCAGCTAGTTATAAATAGCCCCTGCACCCACAGCCTTGGCAGGGTGCTCCTGGCATGGGTGCGGAGGACACTTGAGAAGAGGCAGCTGAGCTGTGTCCTCACCACAGCAGGCCCAGAGCTGGCGTGAGGGCACCTGGGAGCAGGCTCCATGGGCACATGGGCTGTGCAGGCCTGGGGTGGCGGCCAAGGCTTGGCTGTAGGTTTGAGGCACTGCTTCCTGATCCTATGGCCTGGGACAGGGTAGGGAAGGGAGGGTGGTGACCTAGAGGGCCTGCGAGGCCCTTTGGGATTGGAGGCTGAGTAAAGGGGGTTGTGTACTGGCCTGATCTCTTTGAGAACAGCTCACTGGGGGCAGCTGGGCCAAATCCTTATTCCAGAGGGGCAGAAAGGAAAGAGAGGGCAGGGCTCAGAATGTACCATCAAAGGGCTCTCAGCCCATCTCTAAGTCCCCATAGCCCCAGCCTTCCGCCTGGAGAGGTAGCCTATTTAGTGGCAGAGCAGGTGTTCAGAGTTAGAAGGCTCAGTCCAGTAGCTGTGAGAGACTTACCCCTGTGGAGTTTAGAGCGCCTCCTTTCTTACGGGTGAAATGGAATTGAAAATAAGCACCTTATAGGACTGTGGTGAGGATGTAGTGAGGAAAAGGACCCAGAGCCTGTTCTCTCATTTTGAGTCAAGTGAGCCTGAAGGAGGCTGATGAAGTTGTAACCGTGCACCTGCAGACAAACTTTCCAGTGGACTCTGTTCCCTCCGTGTGTCCTCAGGCTGCCCCAGGCCCCGTGCAGACGCGCCAGGCTCTCAACCCCAGCCCATGGACCTGCGGGTGGGCCAGCGGCCCCCGGTGGAGCCGCCTCCGGAGCCCGCACTGCTGGCTCTGCAGCACCCGCAGCACCTGCACCACCACCTCTTCCTGGCAGGCCTGCAGCAGCAGCAGCGTGCGGTGGAGTCCATGAGGGTAAAGAGAGCTCTCTGTGCACGAGAAAGCCTTAAGCTCAGCCCCCAGACATCCTCCCTCCCTTTAGCCTTCCCCCAGATCCTTGTCTCAGTCCTCAACTCCTTGCCCCTTCCTGGGCAACTGGCCCTGCCCACAGCTCTCAATGGACACGCCGATGCCCGAGTTGTCGGTAGGGCAGCAGGAGCAAGAGCTGCGGCAGCTTCTCAACAAGGACAAGAGTAAGCGAAGTAAGGATGGAGGCCGCCCTGGCCCAGTGTCTATGGCTCACCCACCTGGGCATGTAAAGGCTGGGGTGGGAGGGACACCAGCTTGGGTCTCCCTCTGCTTGGTGGGCCCTGCCTATGAATGTAGGTGGGGATGGAAATGGTGCAGGGCAGTCTGAGGTGGGGCTTGGGACTTGACTCTTGCCTGAGGAGTCCCTGGGACACCTTGTACTGGGGGTGTGGACAAGGCCACGGGCAGAGAATGTACAGGGCGGCTGCCTGTCCACCCACCCAAAACCCAGTCATGGTTTTCTGTCCCTGCAGGTGCGGTAGCCAGCAGTGTAGTCAAGCAGAAGCTGGCGGAGGTGATTCTGAAGAAACAGCAGGCAGCCTTAGAGAGAACAGTCCATCCCAGTAGCCCCAGCATTCCATACAGGTAGCTCCCTCTCCCGCCTGCGCCCTGCCATGCCCTCTCCTCTCTATATGTCCTCCTGTGAGCACTCACGTACCCCTCCGCTTCCTCCCATCGGGCTATCACCTCACCTGTGTGCCTCACCTCCCTTGGTAATACCTGCTCCAGTCCCCTCGCCCAGCTGACACCTGCCCTCTTCTCTCCTTTCCTGATCTCGCCCCATCCCCCACCTGAGGCCCTTCCTCCTTGTGCACATACACACCCCCCCCCCCAACACTGGCTTCTTCCACATGAGTCCCTTCTCTTTTTGTGTCCCTGCTAAGCACAAAAATATCCTGGCTCCTAGAGCGGATTCCTCCCACCGGAGACAGTCCCCAGCGTGTCTGGGACCCTGGCTTCTCTGTTTAGGCCAGAGGTCTGCATGTGGACTGCTGGTAGGGTGGGTGGCCTGATGCTGCCACCCGGAGATGGCCCCTGCTCCTGCCAGTCCCACACTGCCTACCCTGCTGGCTGCCACCTCCCCTGGCGGGTGGCCATGCTCAGAAAGGGGCCCCTGAGGAATGAGGTGGCTGCCAGGCCCCTGGGCATCCCTCCCCTCTGAAGCAGCCTTGGTGCTCACCTCACAGAACTCTCGAGCCCTTGGAGACGGAAGGAGCTGCCCGCTCCATGCTCAGCGGCTTTCTGCCTCCTGTCCCCAGCCTGCCCAGTGACCCCCCAGAACACTTCCCTCTGCGTAAGACAGGTGAGTGGCACAGGCAGGCGGGGAACCTCCTGGGGAGTTAGGGGGGTGGGCCTTGAACACGGATGACTGGGAGGGAGGGCTAACTGGCAGAAGTGGGGAGGGTGGGTGTGGGGCCCAGTAACGCTGGTGCTGCCACAGTCTCTGAGCCCAACCTGAAGCTGCGCTACAAGCCCAAGAAGTCCCTGGAGCGGAGGAAGAACCCACTGCTCAGAAAGGAGAGCGCCCCACCCAGCCTCCGGCGACGTCCTGCAGAGACCCTCGGAGGTGAGGACCAGCAGAGTGGGTGCGGGGACTGATCTTGTCCTTTTGGGTCAGGTCCCACCAAGATGGGTCCTTTCCTCAGGGTTTCTATGGGTGGTTGTACGGGGTATGTCCTACACGCTTGCCAGGGGGTGAGTTGGGGCTGAAAGGCAGCCCCTACTCTGTTGGTGAAGCTGTCTTCTGCCCAGAAAGGGCGCCTTAAAAAAGTGTCCAAAGGCTAGTGGTGGCCTGTCCTCCCCCTGCCCTGCTGGGAGGAAAGCAGGAAGCAGAGGCTGCCCTCCTGGCCAGCGGCTGCTGCCTGGCCTCCGACTGAGCCTTCCTCTCTCCCTGACCCTCAGACTCCTCCCCTAGCAGTAGCAGCACACCTGCGTCAGGGTGCAGCTCTCCCAACGACAGTGAGCACGGGCCCAACCCCATCCTGGGCTCCGAGGTAAGGCCCTGCTGGCTGGATTCTCCAGAGGTAGTTCTGAGGCTCAGCCTTCCTCTCAGCAAATGGTCCTGACCAGGCTGGGGCCTCTGGGTCTGGGGAGCCCCACCTGAGCCTCCTGGGTGTTCTGGGGAAGGTGTGCCCCCGGGTGAAGGTCTGGGACCAGTGACCCCTGCCCTGCTCCCCATGGCAGGCGCTCTTGGGCCAGCGGCTGCGGCGGCAGGAGACCTCTCTGGCCCCCTTCGCCTTGCCGACAGTGTCCTTGCTGCCCACAATCACACTGGGGTTGCCCACCCCTGCCAGGGTGAGTGGCTGAGGTGCCCTCCCCCATGCCAAGCTCCCCAGTTTCCTCCACTCCCTTCTCCTGCTGCCTCGCCCCATCGCCTTCACTGTTCCCTCTGCTGGAACCTGCTCCCCTGTGATTCCTCTCCCTGTATCCCCCAGGGAGATGGTGACCGCAGGACCCATCCAACCCTGGGCCCTCGGGGGCCGGTCCTAGGGAGCCCCCATGCTCCCCTCTTCCTGCCCCATGGCCTGGAGCCCGAGGCTGGGGGCACCCTGCCCTCTCGCCTGCAGCCCATTCTCCTCCTGGATCCCTCAGTCTCTCACACCCCCCTGCTGACTGGTGAGTCCCGCTGCTTCTCCAAGGGAGGGGCTAGATCCCTGCCCCCTGATAGGGTCCAAGCTTGGGACAGGTCCCATCCCTCCTGTCCCCTCTGCTGCCCCCTATCTTTCTGTGAGTCTCCCTGCTGAGTCCCTGCCCCCCACCTATGCCCTTGCTTCTTTCCATTCTTCCCTATGCTTCCCACCTTATGCCCCTCCCACCGCGTTCTTTCCAGTGCCCGGGCTTGGGCCCCTGCCCTTCCACTTTGCCCAGTCCTTACTGACCACCGAGCGGCTCTCCGGGTCAGGCCTCCACCGGCCGCTGAGCCGGACCCGCTCAGAGCCTTTGCCCCCAAGTGCCACCGCCCCCCCATCACTGGGTCCCCTGCAGCCCCGCCTGGAGCGGCTCAAACCTCACGTGCAGCTGATCAAGGTGAGGGGAACTGGGCAGGGGAGGCGGTGAGGGGTTGCTTAAGTGGGCCCGTGGGGGCTGAAAGAAGAAGGGAGGCTTTGGAAGGGCAGGGACCTGGCCGGCCAGAGTGAGGATGTGGTCCCTGGGGCCAAGAGCTGCACGGCTCCTTGGGGTCCCTGCCACCTAGCCCCTCACGTCCCACCCCACACCCCACACTCTGGCATGGCCTCTCAGCAGACGTCTTCCCTCCTCAGAGGCCAGCCAAGCCGAGTGAGAAGCCCCGACTGCGGCAGATACCCTCGGCTGAGGACCTGGAGACGGATGGTGGGGGAGTGGGGCTGCTGGGGGACGACAGCCTGGAACACAGGGAGCCGGGCCGCGGGCAGCATGAAGCTAGAGGCCCTGTTGCTCTCCAGCAGCACCAGCAGGTACGGCAGTGCCCGTGTGAGCCCTCGGAAGCTGTGGTCAGGGGATGCTGGGCCTGGCATAGATGGAGGGGAGGTAGGTAGGATATTAGTGCAGGGACCAGCTCTGAGACCATGGGTGTCCCTCCAGAGCCACACCGAGGTGCAGAAACACACACACATGCGTGCATATGGGCAGGGGTGCATGCAGGCACACTTGGGGTGAAGCTGTGCCCCTTGTTCAGCTGTGGGGCTAGCCTTTCGTGGCCTCTACACACTTCTACCCTGGGACTTCACTGGTTACACCGTTTCCGGGAAGGTGGCTTGGGCAGGAAGTGGGGAGAGCAGGCTCAAGTGCTTCACCCGGAGCACTCCCACCCTGCGAGCCAAGCCTGGGGCGAGAGTTGGCTAGGGCCGCTGTAACCAGTACTGCGCACTGGGCGGCTCACACAGCAGAACGCCATTGCCTCGGTTCCGGGGGATGAAAGTCTGAAGTCGAGGTGTCGCAGGGCTGGTTCACTCTGAGAGCGGTGAGGGAAGGCGATGTTCCAGGTCTTTCTCCTCAGCTTGGGGACCACTGCCTTCTCCAGGTGTCTTCACATTGTTTCCTTCTGTCCATGCCTGTGTCCAAATTCCTCCTCATTGTGAGGACAAGAGTCATGTTAGTTTAAGGCTCCCTTTAATGACCTCATGTTGACTTACTACCTCTGTAAAGACCCTGTTCTCGATTCAGGTCCCATTCCGAGGTACTGGGGGTTAGGGTTTCCTTCATAAATATGAGGTGGGCCCATAAGATGTGGTGACAAGCCCCAAACGTGCAGTGGCTCATGGGCAGTTGCACAGACCTTGGAGATGAGATCCTGGTCAGAGCTGGGCCTGAGACCCCTGTACCTGGAACACTGAGGGCCCAGGGAGCTCTGGGTGAAATGGGGTGGTCCATCCAGGGTGCAGACCTCTGGGGGCTGGTGAGGCAGGGAGCTTAGAGTCAAGGCCCAGGGCCTGGCTGGGAGGCCAGACTAGAGGCATCCTGGTCTCTTCAGGAGGGGGGCCTGTGTGGAGGTTTCTGAGACTCTATGCACCTGGAGCAGGATCCTGAGTACCTGGAGCCTGAGACCCCATGTGTCCCCCAGGTGTTCCTTTGGGAGCAGCAGCGACTGGCCGGGCGGCTCCCCCGGGTAGGCACTGGAGACTCCTTGCTGCTTCCCCTGGCCCAGGGTGGTCACCGGCCCCTGTCCAGGACTCAGTCATCCCCAGCCGCACCTGCCTCACTGCCAACCCCGGAGCCCGCCAGCCAGGCCCGTGTCCTGCCCAGCTCAGAGGCCCCCGCCAGGACCCTGCCCTTCACCACAGGTAAGACCTGCATTAGGGTGGGGCAGGAGGAAGGGGGCGGGACACACAGACGCTCTGGCACCAGCACATGCCTGCGTGACCGTATCACGCAGGGTGTATTTTGAGGCCGTAGAGGGCCTTCTTGGTCTCGTGAGGTCTGCACGGCATCCCTGAGGCAGGGGTGGTTCTCATTTTGCACATGACAAGACTGGGCTCAGGAAATCTAAGGTGACAAGCTTGTGGTCAAACAGCAAGCTGGCAGTCAGGCCAGGCTAGGGGCTGTCAGGGTCTCCTGACAGCTAGTTCAGGCCTTCCAAAAATGGTATTCTTTGTTTTTGCTCTGCTTTTAAAAAAAGAGCTCAAAAGCATTTTTAGAAGTTTTGAAAAATGCAGAAAAGCATAAAAATAGAATAAAAATCACCAATTCCACCACCCAGAGAAAACCATCCTTTTTTTTTTAAGATTTTATTTACTTATTTTCAGAGAGAGGGGAAGGGAGGGAGAAAGAGAGGGAGGGAAGCATCGATGTGCGAGAGAAACCTCCGTTGGCTGCCTCTCTTGCACGTCCCCAGCCGGGGACCTGGCCCTGGCCCGCGACCCTGGCCCCTACCCTGACTGAGAAACGGCAACCTTTGGGCGTGCAGGCGGGCTCCCCGTCTGCTGAGCCACGCCAACCAGGGCCAGGCTCAGCCACGCTTAAGAGCTGCTGTGTCCTGTCCGTCTTTGTCCCGGCCACATGTACACACTGTACCCTGCTTTATCCAGTTGACATAGTATGAACACTTTGTGATGTAATTAATCTTTAGAAATGAGATGTTTATAGTATCTCATCCTAATATTTTATTTTGATTTAAAGATTTCTTGCTGTTTGGGCAGTTAGACGGTTACTCGTTTTTCCTCAGTTGGATTCCCTCGTCCATAAATCTTCACTCATCCCTGGGATTGTTTTCCGAAGGTCATTCTCAAGGAGTGGCATCCCAGGGGCAAATGGCATGAGCATTTTGAAGGTCCCTGATGTCCTGAGACTTGCTGAAAGTGGCCGTCCCACTGGCAGCGTGCAGGGCCCTCTTCTAGGAGTCCTGCTGAAACAGTTGCTTCCCCCAAACTGCGTCTGTCTTGTCATATGGCCCAGTGTCATGGTGGGCTTCCCAGCTCCCAGTTTTGGGGTTTCTGAGGAATTCGTCTACTCTTGCTCCTCCTCAGTAGCCGATTTGAGTCAAGACATCCAGGCGAGAGCCCAACATTGGGCCTCCCTTTGCTAGGCCCTGGGTTCTTGAGGTCACAGTGGATATGCTAGGCCACGTGAGGAGGGCCCGTGTGTCAGGAAGGCAGTGGCTGTGTAGCAGACATGTTGACTGGGGCTGTGTTGGTGTTTGTGTGGGGTGGTGAGGCTGCCTGGTAAGCAGCTGGGGGCATGAGTCAATGTGATGGGGTGTGTGGTGCGTGTGCCAGGCCTGGTTCCCGTAGGGGGTGGGGGCGGGACTTGGGGATGCCCCGGGCCCTGGCTCTGACCCCTGGTCCCGCCAGGGCTGGTCTATGACTCGGTCATGCTGAAGCACCAGTGCTCCTGTGGAGACAACAGCAGGCACCCGGAGCACGCAGGCCGCATCCAGAGCATCTGGTCCCGGCTGCAGGAGCGGGGGCTCCGAAGCCAGTGTGAGGTGAGGAGGCAGAATGGGGCTCTGGAACCGAGGTGGTGAGAGCAATGGGAGGGAAGCGGGTAGAGGCCCTAGACCCTGTCTGCGATGAAGGGACTGGCCGGCTGGAGGTAATGGCAGGGAAGGGGGCAAGCAGGGCCTCAGGAGCTCTGTGGGCCCTTCCTCAGTGTCTCCGGGGCCGGAAGGCCTCCCTGGAGGAGCTGCAGTCGGTGCACTCCGAGCGGCACGTGCTCCTCTATGGCACCAACCCCCTCAGCCGCCTCAAACTGGACAACGGGAAGCTGGCAGGTAGGGGCCCAGTGGCGTCGGGGGCCCCTGTACCTCCCCTGGCTCACCTAGCCCACCCAACCCATCTCTCATCTATGCCCAGGCTCTGCCCAGCCCGTCCCTCTAAGCATCCTCGACATCCCCATGCCACCCCTAGTCCCTCCGCTGCCCACCCCTGCCTCGCCTGTGCACCTGCCCTGGCCCAGGCCCTCTTTTCAGGGCTTCCCTGCTTCTGGGCCAGGCCAGAGGCCAAGAGGATTCAGCTCACACACACTGAGCCTCTCTCCACAGGGCTCCTGGCACAGCGGATGTTTGTGATGCTGCCCTGTGGTGGGGTTGGGGTAAGTGTGCCTAGGGGCCCTGAGTGGGCATTGCACGGGCATTCAGATCTCCTCCTTTCCATTCCCCCAGGCCCAGCCCCTGCCTGCTTGTTCTTGTGGTTCTGCCAGACCTGGCGGGCCAGGGGCTTTCCTGTAACGCCCCTCTGCCAGCTAGGTGCTCCTTATGGACAGGTGTGTCCTCAGCCCACCAGTGTCTCCTGAGTGTGGAGCCCTGTGCCTCCCACTTAGACTTTGCTTGGTAAATGTCCAGTGAAGCTCCAAGAGCAGGGCCAAGGTCATCTCCCTTGTAAGACCCCAGAGCCCAAGAGTTGGGACTGGCCATTCCACTGGAGTGAGCCTCCAGGCAGAGCCGGGGCTGCCTGGGCTGGGACTGTGGAGGTGCCTCCAATGTCCTTAGTGACTCAGGTGCTTCCCTCCCTCTCACCAGCTTTCCTCACTTCCTCCTTACTCTGCCTGGGGGGCTTCCTGCCTCCCTAGAAGTGCTCTCTTTACCTAAAAATGTCCCTGCAGTGGTTTCCCGGCCAGGTGTGTGAGGCAGGGGATGGAGGCCTAGTTCTGGAGGGAAGCGGGAACTGCAGCTGGGGGGACTGTTGGGAGCCAGTCAGTGCCCTATTCACAACTTCCCATTTCTTGCCACTTTCTGATTTTTCCAACTGTTTTTGCTTCTGTTTTCTCCTCCCTCCTCTCCCTCTCTGTCTCTCTCTTTATCTCTCTTTCTCCAGCCTCTTGAGACTCTCTCTGCCTTCCTCGCCTCTCTTGGTCCGCCTCGCCCTCCCCATCTCCCCATCATGCCCCCCGGCCCCTCCCTAGCCTTGAGGCCCAGGGACTGGGTTTGGGGGGCCTCCCAGCCTGGGCTAGGGGCCCTGAGTGGAAGACAGTGGTGCAGACGGCCCCTCAAGCTCCGACCGTCCCGCAGGGCCTGAGCAGAGCCAGCTGGGGCTTAAAACCCGCTCTCGGCCCAAACCCCAAGTCCCGCCCAGGTAACGCCATGCCCCCTCCTCTGACCGGGGAGGCAGGCGCGATGCCGCTGGCAGAGTGCTGGCCAGATGCGGGCTGGTGATATGGACTGAAGCTGGGAAGGAGACATTGTGCCGGGACTGGGGATACAGGAGGCCTTGCCTTGGGGCGGGGGGGGCACTGGGGAGGCAGCACTGTCTGCCCAGCTCCCTGCCCCTGGGGTCCCGGCCATGGGGTGGGCACCGCCCATGGGCCCTAGCTCCTGGGGGAAGCCTTGGATGATGCGGGCCCTGACTCTGGCCCCCGCAGGTGGACACCGACACCATCTGGAATGAACTGCACTCTTCCAATGCAGCCCGTTGGGCCGCCGGCAGCGTAACAGATCTGGCCTTCAAAGTGGCTTCCCACGAGCTAAAGGTAGGAGGTCTGGGTTGAAGGTAGGCAAGCCACAGGAGAGGGAGCAGGATGGGGCAGTAGGGAAGGCCGGACCCAGAACATCAGATATCTCATTTCTCTGGGATAGCACCACAGGGTTTTGGAAGGGACATCGAGAGCTCTGGGAACCAAAATGAGATTTGAACAAGGCTCAAAATACTTGGTGGAGAGTCAAGCCACTGTGATCCAGGACCTTTGATCTCTAGGAGATGCAAGGTCACGATCATCCAGGATCGTTTAACACAGGCCCAGTGTGTGACTGTAGGTAAGGTGCAGACATCTCTGGACCTCTGCGTATCAGCAGATTGGTTCTTTGCAGTGCTGAAGTTTTGTAGATCGAGTTGGTGCTCTGGGCTGGGCATCTTACAGGGGCTTGTCCTGAGTGCCCCCCTGCCCCCCATTGTTTAGGAGCTCAGAACCAGGTGGTCATGGTGTCCTCAGTGGCATTGTCCCTTGGTGGGTCTTTACAGTTAAGGGAACAGCCCTGGGTTTAAACTCCTGCCTCCACCGTTTACACCAGGCAGCTTTGCACAAGTTGCTTAACCTGCCTAAGCTTCAGATTTCTCAGGTCTGTAAACTAGAGATAAAACTGTTTATCTTATGGAGATACTGGGAGGATTAGATAACATTTACCCCAGAGAGATGTTGTAAAGATGAAATCCAGTGTTTATAAAGTGCTTAGCACAGTGCCAGGCACGTAGGTTCGGCTCAACAAGCAACTGTTGTTATTACAAAGGGCTAACAGCCAGGACACATGAGGGCAGGGGCTTCTGTGTTCCCGTCCAGCCAGAGAGCAGAGGCTGCCTGGCCTGGGGGCTGAGTACTAGGCCACTTCAGACCTGTCCTGGCCGTGGCCGGCTGTTTCCCTATGACTCCTTCTCTTGGGAGTAGCCTGGGGCTGGGGCTGGGGTCAGAGGTTCACGGAGATGAGGTCAGAGAGCTGTCTGTTTGATTGATAAGCCTTCTTTTCCTTTCCAGAACGGTTTTGCTGTGGTTCGGCCCCCAGGACACCACGCAGACCATTCCACAGCCATGTAAGGCCCAGAGGAGGCTTGGGTGGGGTGAGCCTTCTGGGGCTCGAACGGGCCAGGAGTGGGTGGAGAGAGGAGGCTGGAGAGGTGGAGGCATGGGAGAGAGTGTGCTGTCAGGACCTCTCTTCTCTCCTCCCAGGGGCTTCTGCTTCTTCAACTCGGTGGCCATTGCCTGCCGGCAGCTGCAACAACAGGGCAAGGCTAGCCGGATCCTCATCGTGGACTGGGTAGGTGCGGGTGCCTGGGCCCTCAGACCCGAGAGCCCTGGGGAAAGAGCCCTGAGCCTGGCGTCTGAAGACGTCGTTTCCTGTCCTAGTTCTGCATTGGTCTTCTGTGCCTCAGTTTTCCCTGTGTGTAAGGTGTGGGTGAGGGTAACATCTTCCTCCCAGGGGCTGTGAGGATGCCCAGAGGAAATGATGAATGGGAGGACCTTCAGCCTTAACAGACCCCCGCAAGGGGAGACCCGGATGAGTGCTGCCTTTTGGCCTCTTTTGGCTTCTTTCTGCACATCTCATTTCTGCTTTTCCCCTATAGGGACTGACAGTAACAGTAATAGCAGATAACATTGCATCCACTAATCACACTGAGAGTTTTCACAGGCGATGTATTTAATCCTACCACCTGGTCCTCAGATAAGGAAAGTGAGCACAGGGAGGTTCAGTAACTTGCACACAACCCCGCACTAATGTGTCTCGAGACTGGGTTTTGAAACCAGGTGGTAACCTTGCAGCATATGCGCATCTAACTACTAAGCTGCCTCGCTCTGCACTGGCATCTGTGAATGGGACATTCCTGTGCAGAAGCTGAAGACTTTGGAGGAGCTTTCACAGTGGCACCCACGCATGGTCCTGTGAAGTTACCAAGTGCAAGGCCACAGCTATTCCTAGGATGGATAGTGCTGGGTGTCGTGTACCTGCCCCTCGGTAGCTGAGCTTGGTCTCTAATCACCTGCATTTCTCTGTGGCCTTGGACCAGACGCAGTCGTGAGGATTTCTGACATGTGTAACCCCGGACTGTTCCCCATCCCGCCCCGCACTCTCTCACTGTCAGGCCTGCCCTTGGCACGCCTCCTTCCCTTCAGGGTCTCGTGTTACAGCACCCCCTTCAGCAGGATGTGTATGCACGTCTGTACATCCACAGAGAGACTGAGGCTCAGAGACAGCCCGTGGATTACTTGGGGTCCCTCGACAGTTTAGCTCTAGGGACCCCCATTTCCTCACCCCCAGTTTAGGGTCCTGACTCTCAGAATGGTCACTGACCTCAAACCCTTCCAACCTGTTCCAGTCTCCATCTCTCTGCGTTCCGACCTTCCCTAACCCCCTGCCCGTCTCCCACGCAGGATGTTCACCATGGCAACGGCACCCAGCAAACCTTCTACCAGGACCCCAGTGTGCTGTACATCTCCCTGCATCGCCACGACAATGGCAACTTCTTCCCAGGCAGTGGGGCTGTGGATGAGGTAACCAACCCCATGTCGGGCCTGCCACTCCCAGCCCTGTTGACTCTGCCTTGTGACCGTTGCTCTGCCTGTGTCACAGCCAGCAGTGTGATCCTGGGGACGTTGTTTAGCCTCTCTGACTCTCAGTTTCTCCGTCTGAACGTGAAGAGGGTGCACGAGCTGGTCTTGCAGCACTGAGACCCGGCATTCCTCTCCTGGGACGCCGCTCTCCTCATGTCTCTCTTGTGTCCTGTTTTCCAGGTGGGAGCTGGCAGTGGTGAGGGCTTCAATGTCAACGTGGCCTGGGCCGGGGGTCTGGACCCCCCAATGGGGGATCCTGAGTACCTGACTGCTTTCAGGTAAATTCTCTGGGGACCCAGAGGAGGCCTGGCCCACGAAGACCACCCTCTCCTGCCCTTTTTCCCAATAGCACCAGGTTGGAGACAGTCGTTGGCTTGTCAGCCTGTCCTTGTTCAATTACCAGACATTATCAGCCGGCCCTAGAGCCAAGGCGAACAGAAGGAACAGCACTGTTACACCGGCCTCTGGTGGCCTTCAGTCCCGATGGGAAGACAGGAAGCAGAATGAAAAAGTCAAAGGGTGCTTGATAAAGTCCCACATTACCAAGGGCCAATGTTGAACTGAGTGCTGGCAACAGGCAGGGTGGAGCGAGCAAGCAGAGCAGTCAATTCAGTCAAAGAAAGCTGCCTGGAGGAGGTGGGCTCTGTACAGAAGATGAGAAACTTAAATTGTGAAGAAAGAGGGAAAGCAGGTGACGCCCGTGTCGGGGCAGTTGCTTAACAAAAGCCACTCTAGACGAGCAGCTTTGGGCTCTGTTGGGGAGCCCGTATATACAGGGGTCCAGTACAAATACACCCCGTTTTTATTACAAAGTCACAAGCGTATAATTCTGTAACGTAACACACCACATGGCATTTTAGGTGAATTGTTCAAGTTAAAACTATAGATTGTTACACCCGTATCATTGCCCTGCCAACCACACTCAGGAAGATGTTACTTCTGCCGGACCCCGTATTTCACTCGGGGGCCCCTCTACCCCATTTGGGAAAGGGCCCCTTGGAAGTAGGTAGCTAAGAGCTTTTTTGGAGCTATCCTCCACGAGGGCTAATTCTGTAGGAGCCCTGGACTGAGTTCCTGGCATCTCTGTGCCCATAGCCCAGGGCCTTGAAAGATACCAGCACGGACCCCAGAGGCGGGTCGGGGATGGAGGGAGGCAGCTGTCGGTGGTGGCTGAGGAGGAGAGGATGGGTCTGGGCAGGCCAGGGTCTCAGAGTGTGGTCACCCTGGTCAGCTCTTGGGTGGTGAGTGGCGCGGTGTGGGCAACTCAGTCCAAAATGGGTGGCAGCTAGGTGCCGAGCACTTCCAGTCCCTGGGGCTTAGTGACCTGTCCCTTTGCTGTAGCCCCGCCCACTGCACGCACAGGCTCACACGTTACTCCTCTTTTGTTCCCTCTGGTTCCCCATCCATGGCTTCTTTCTGCCTTGGGCCAGTTAAGAACAGTGGGTAGCCGAGTCCCTAGGCAGTGCCCGGGACCTGGGTGGCCAGCCAAGGTCAAGGAAGTCAGAGGGATCCATGGATACTTCTGGGGGATTAGCTATCTTGGAGTCCTGAGGGCAGGGTGCCCACAGCAAATTTGGCGGCAGCGGCTGGCACCAGCTGGGGGCCTTGGCCTCTGGCCCCGGTGGCCCCACACGGTGTGGTGAGCCCTCCTCCTCACACCCTTACAGGAAAGTCGTGATGCCCATCGCCCGAGAGTTCTCTCCAGACCTGGTCCTGGTGTCTGCTGGGTTTGATGCTGCCGAGGGCCACCCGGCCCCACTGGGTGGCTACCATGTTTCCGCCAAATGTAAGGAGGGCCCAGCCCAGGGGGATGAGTGTGAGGACTGGAGTATAGCAGCTGGCCCTGGAATTCCCTGGGTCCTCTTATTCTAGTGAGCCCAGGGCCCTTTCTCATGGCCAGCTCCCTTCACCATGGAAGGCTTGACTGAGTCACACCCTGGGGACACAGGAAGCGCGGCCACAGGACTCCCCCACCCTAACTGTGTCATCCCGGGCTGGCCTGGCAGCTTCTCCTGAGGGAGGATAGGGAGGAGCAGTGTTCTCAGAACGGAGGGCGACCACTCAGCCTGCAGGGCCACAGGGCCTGCAGGACAGAAAGAGAAGATGGTGTGGCTCCGTGAAAAAGACATCCAGCTGGTGTCGATGCCCAGTTCAAGCCCTAGCCCTGCCACGTGCTGGCTGTGGACCCGTGCGTGAGTCCCTTTACCTCTCTGAGCCCTGAGTGAGGCATGCTAATAGGTGTCACATGGGACTCCCTGTGAAAGCACTGGGGAAGGTGGAGTTTTGCACTTGCGTCATTATTTACAAGGGAAGAAGCAAGCAGGATGTAACAGGCAGAGAGGGTCCACCTCTCCTCCACCCCCACTTTCTCCTTCCTCCACACTGCCCCCCTCCCTCCGCCACCATCTAGGTTTTGGGTACATGACGCAGCAGCTGATGAGCTTGGCAGGAGGTGCAGTGGTGCTGGCCTTGGAGGGTGGCCATGACCTCACAGCCATCTGTGATGCCTCCGAGGCCTGTGTGGCTGCTCTTCTGGGCAACAAGGTGAGCTGCTTGCCCCTCTCCATGCCTCTGGTGGGACAAGGAGCCCAGCCCTCCCAGGCTGTCCCAAAGAGCAGACGAGCGGGGTGCCTCGCTGAGGGCTCACCAGTAGGGCAGGGGTGGCCAGGCCTGGAAAGAGGGGCACAGAGCAGATGCCTCTTCCCCAGTTAAAGCGTGGAGCCAGTGCTTCCTACCCTAGGCAGAGCCTTGGCACGTGCCTATCTGTGACCTGAAATCCAGGGCCCTTGGGGTGAGAGAGCTGGGCTGTTGGGGAGAGACTGGTGGCTGATGTAGTCTTTTCGTCTGGAGGTGGACCCCCTCTCAGAAGAAGCCTGGAAACAGAAACCCAACCTCAACGCCATTCGCTCTCTGGAAGCTGTGATCCGGGTGCACAGTGAGTGTGGGCAGGGGACATCTGATGACCCTAGACTTGGGAGGACCTCCGGGGGGCTGTCCCCAGTGATCAGGGCCCCAGAGCTTCCATAGCCGGCCAGACCAGGAATCCTGGGGCTGGCCAGGAGTAGGCTTCCTGTACATTACCTTAGCCGGAATGGTGGGGCAGCTGCCCCAGGCATGGACACCCTTGGAGCCCTCCAGATGGACCCAGCAAGGACCACCAGAGAGGCCTCCTCAAGGCAGGACTGGCCTTCCATTTCCAGCCACACCCTAGGCCAGGGTCAGCTGAATGGCTACACCGAGGCCTTGCTTGCTGAAAGTGCTAGTTTCCACCTTGACCCTCAGTCCGGGCTGCAAGGGTCTCGGGACCTCTGCCTTCTTTGGGGTCTGGGTCTTAGAATAACCCTTAGAATAACATTTGGAAAGCACTTGGAAGTTTCTTCTTCATCTCAGTGTCTATGGAGCACTTTGCGTAAAGACCTGTGATCTATACTAGGGATACGAAAATGAGTAAATTAGATTTCCTCACATCTGGGGCTCTCAGTAGGGGAACGCAGGTAACATAAAAACACTGCTGGAACTTTATACGGAGTCCTCACACTGGGCCAGGCTCTAAGCGTGCTCCGTGGACTTGACTTCTCACAACAGTAGACAGGGTGGGCATGTCCACTTGGGAGCCCAGGGTGGGCCAGTGGCTTGCCAATGGTCATGCGGAGCAGCCGTGATGTAGGCCAGCTCTCCCAGTGCTGTGTCCTTCCCTCCTCCCATCCGCTCCTCTCCTGTGTGCGGGACTGACTGACCATCACTTGGGGCTGTTGTGAGTGGAACCCTGAGCCCCAGGAGGCCAGGGCTCAGGATCTGTGAGGTCTCTCCAATTCAGACCATCCATGGAAAAGTAGGCCCTGCAGGTTCTCCTAGGAAGCCCGTTCCTGCAGGTATGGTTCAGAGGTTACCTTTCAGCCAAAGGGCTAGGAGAATGGCTTGGGCACCTTCTAGGTCACCTCATAGCCACACCGAATCTGCTCTGTTCCCCTTGTCAGGGTTGTGGGGGCCAAGCTGAGGAAGGCATTATGTTGAGGGTAGAGGCAGGTGAGAGAACCAGTCCCAGACTGAGGATCCACCTGCTACTCTCAGGCCCGTGGCCTGAGATGTGCAGTCTCAGCGTCAGCCTAGAAGGTGTGGTGCAGCCGGCTGGAGGGACGTGTTTGCCCCAACCCTTTCTGACTCGGCTTCTTGTCCCAGGTAAATACTGGGGCTGCATGCAGCGTCTGGCCTCTCGTCCAGAGTCCTGGGTGCCCAGGGTGCCAGGAGCTGACGCAGAAGTAGAGGCAGTGACCGCACTGGCATCCCTCTCCGTGGGCATCTTGGCAGAAGAGAGGTAATGCCAGACCCCCAGCCAGCAGCCTCTCCACCTTGTGCCCTCCCAGCTTGTGGGTCCCAGATTCTGGCACAGCCACGCCAGCCTTCTTAGTCTTCTCAAAGCTGTGCAGAGGCCCTTTCTGCAGCCCCTGGCTTTTCTTCCCCCAGGCCCTCAGAGCAGCTGGCGGAGGAGGAGGAACCTATGAATCTCTGAGGCTTTGGAACGGTTCTGCTGGCCCACCCTGCCCTTCAGACCTGGTTCTCTTCTCACCTCTGGCAACAGCACCTGCTCCTGGGGTCTTCAGAGATCCTCTGGGCAGGTAGTTTTGGCCAGAGAACAGCCCCTTGATAGTGGCCCCAAGGAGCCTGAGAAGGACCCTGGGTCTAAGATAGGGACCAAAGAAGACCCCGAGAAGGCAGACGAAGCAGCTGGCCAGGCCCCAGTAGGGTTCTCCTAAGAACAGAGCCTGCCCCCTTGGGGTCCAGGCCCCTGCTGGGCCCCTATTCCTCAGGACTGCACGGAGGAGGACTGGCTCAGTTGGGCCCACCCATGACCACTATTCTTGGCCCACAGACCCCTGACTTTGCACACAGCCCCAGGCTCCACAATGTGAACTTGGCCTCAGCCAGGGTAGCCCTTCCTAGGCTCTGAGGGCCGCACTGGGGGGAGGGGCGGGTAGGAGGAGTCACTCCTTTTGCCTGTTTACTGAGATGACTATGGAAGTGGCGCTGCCCCCCCACTCCCCCCAAGTCCCCGGCCACCACCACTGGGCAGTGAAACAGCTCCCTCAAGGGCAGTCATCAGTAGGCCTCCCTTCTGGTCCCCGCCCCCTGCCAGAGGCCCCCCTACGTCGACCATCTCAGTGCCCTGGTGGAGCAGACGGGTGCTCTTGGGAGCCCTGTGCTTCCTGATCCAATGGTGCCAAACCCTCATCTCCCCTCAGAAGCGCAGTGTGACCCACAGGGATCCCTCGGCCACTGCCCCCCTCCAGGGACCCTCTCTTCCCAGGTCTCCCCAACCCCGGCTCCGACTCCTGCCCCAGATAGGACTAGCTTGGCTGAGGGGAAAGCGGGTGGGAGAGTAGATGCAAGACATGGGGGAGGGGAGCTGCCCTGGCCAAGTCAGGGCTCAGGGGTCCAGGCCTGGGGCCAAGAAGGAAAGTATTTGAGTGTATGTATGTGTGTGTGTGTGTGTGTGTGAGTGTGCGTGTGTCTGTGTGCGCGCCTCTGTCTTCCTGACGACTTCCATACCCTGTGTATGTATGCATGTTTTTGTAAAAAAGAAAAAATGGGGAAAAAAATCTGAACAATAAATGTTTTATTTGCTTTAAAGGTGCATGTGATAGGGCATCGCGGCGATGAGGGGTGTGCAGTGGGCGCGCAGCTCCGCATCACGGTGTGCGGTGTCTGAGTCAATGTGGAGGTGAAGGGACCAGCCCCCCCTCCAGCTCCTCGCCCTTTGTGGCAGCAGCCCTGCAGGAAGAATCCATTCTGCACACACCCTAGCTGCCCCTGCCTGTCCCACCTGGGGTAATAAAGAGGCAGCAGCTTTGGGCTGAGTCCATAGACAGAGGGCCCGCTGGGGGGTGGGGAGGGATATAGCGTCGCTCAGACCTGGCTCACTAAGTCACCTCAAAGAGTCATCAATCAGACTTTCCTGGGCTCCAGTCCCAGGCAGGAGATCAGGTATGTCATCGTTGCCTCTTGGGGCTTTTGTTTACCAGTTAAAGGCCCCAGAAATAGACACTGTTTTTGGTTCCTGCTCTAAAGTACCATGACTTCTGAAAAGCACACTGAGCCTCAGAGAGCGAGTGGTGAGGCGGCAGGCCAGGGCTTCCTGTGCCTGTCTTCAGAGGTCTGGGTCCCTCTGGCTGCGGGGGCAGAGCCTCCGCCCCTCAGCCCTGGCCCCGAGCCCCCCACAGCCTGGAAGAGGATGAAGGGAAGTGTGTTTATCCCCTTCCTATCTGGCCTGGCCTCTGGGGTGACAGACACTAAATCCCGTGGGGTGGCCGGGGCTGTGCTGACAGCCAGAGGAGAGCCCAGGCGGCAGGTTCCTCCATGCCAAGGGGACCAGAGGGAGAGGGTCTTCAGCCCCTGGGACACCAACCCCCCTCTGCCCTCCAGGGCACGATGTGAGCTAAGGAAGTGGCATCATGTGGTGATGAGACCCACAGCACCACCAGCCTTCTGCCCACTGCTCTCAGAGCCCCGCTCTGAGAAACAACCCCAAGAAACAACGAGAGGCTGTCTGATACAAATGGTCGCTGTATTTCTGCTAAAGTGACAGTGACACAGATAAGGCAAAGAGCTGAGGGGGTGGACACAGGTGGGAAAGGGGTAGACCGTGCAAAATGGCAATCCAACATGAAAAGACATGTAACAGTAGTCCCTTCCCTCTGAGTCAGGCGAGCCCTTGGGCTAGTGTATGGGCAGAGAGCAGATTTTGCCCTTCAGGAGGAAGAGGAAAAAAGATATAAACCCTAGGTAAGGAGCAGGAGTTGGGGGAAGGGCATCTCATGGCCGGGGCTGTTCTGAGTGACCTGGGTGTGGCCAGGGGCGGGTGTGAGAACGGGGAGTGGGAGTGCAGGGCTGGAGGTGCGTAGACACAGGTCTGAGGGGCCCATTCAGCCTGCATCATGCTGCCCCCTCCCGAAGCCCTTCTTGGGGCAGAAGCACCTTCCCCGAGACCTTAGTCTGGGCTCACTGGGGAGCCCTGCCCGGAGGTGTGTGTGTGGTGCATGTGCGAGGGAGGACTCGGGTGGTGGAGATGACAGCCTAGCAACACTCGTGGGAGGTCAACTCTGGGTCGGGCAGGGACACCGGGTTCTCTGCCCACATGCCCAAGACCCTTGGGGGAACAAGAGGATGGGATGCTGGGGTTGGGTTCAAGGTCTCTACTGGAGACCCCTTTCGTGACCCGACCTTCCCAGGTACCTACTGCAGCCTGAGGAAGGATTCCTGGAGCATCAGGGAACAAACCACCTGCCCGGGGTCCCCAGGCATGGGTCAGGGCCTCTTTGCTTCTTCACTGGTTCACTTGCCGTGTTTACAGAGTCCTCACTGAGTGCTAAGAAAATAGACCCATTTGGGAAAGCTGCCCTCCAGCCAGGCCAATGAGGAGCGACGTGGCAGGCCCCTTTCTGTCGCACCCAGGTCTCCCCCAAAGTAGACAGGACAGCTTCCTGGGAGACCAAAGTCTTCCTGCTGTGTATTTTCTGCCATGATTCTGGGGTCCCCCAGGGATGGGGCAGCGCCCGATGTCTCAGAAGCCGAGTCCAGGTCCTAAGGACCCCAGGGTGCAGAAACCTTTCCCACTGGGTCAGAAGTCGCTGAGGATGCTGATGTCGGCAAAGTCAGCGCGGTAGCGGTGGGCGTAGAGGCTGAGCAGGAAGGCCCACTTGAAGGCAATGAAGCTCCAGACGCAGGACAGGTAGTAGCTGTTGGGGTCTGTGAGGCCTGCAGGGGAGAGAAGCCAGACTGTGACCCCAGAGGCCTTGCCCCAACCGCCCCCCCCCAGCCCCAATCCCACAAGCCCAGGGCCACTCGTTTCCAACCTCCAACAGAGGCTGAACCGATGCTACAGAGACACTGAGTGGGACACTTCAGGGTTTGTGGGCAGCAGGCAGTGCCAATCACGGGTGTGTATCATCTACTATATTGCATTTGTCACTTTAACCTAGGCCACTTCCAACCAGCTTTAGAATCGGATTTCCCGGGGGCGGGGACACAGGCCTTTCTTTCCTCGTTGGTTGCAGCCAGCAGGGGGCACTCCCACCCCACTACATCTGCTGCAATTAACCTTCAGGGTGCACCGTGCTCAGCCTTTTTCAAGCATTTCTTTGAACCCTTCCAACCTCAGGGAATGGGTACACCCGTTCAACCCACTTTAACAGTGAGAAAATCCAGGCACAGGGGGTTAAGTGATGTGCCCAGTCCTTGGATGTAAGCTGTGGAACTGGACCGGAGTCCTGGTCTATTCCTGAGCCCCACACTGGCCCTGCCACACCCTCCTCTCCAGGAGTGGCCCTCACTCTGGTGCCTGGTGATGGCCAGCACAAGGAAGGTGCAGAAGGTGGCAATGGAGACAGCCGAGAAGAGGACGCCCACGAAGAAAAAGCCACGCAGCCCCTTGAGCCAGGTCCTCCAGTAATCCTGCATGTACATCACGTGCGTCACCAGGACCCACAGCGCCAGCACACCTGCAGGACAGACTCAGTCAGGGGGAGACACACAGCAGGTCCTCTTTCCTCCCTGCCTCCAGCCAGGGACCCCAGGGACCCCCCAGGGTCCTGTGGGTCCCATGGGACAGGCCTATTTGCATAAAAATGCTAAGACAGTGTTGGTCTCTTCAGTGTCATTCTCACTAGGACCTGAATGCAAAAGTAGATAAGAGAATCTGCCTTTTATTAAGTCACAAATTAAGAGACTGGCAAAAATATGAAACCATGCCATTCTCCCTAACTGTTTGTTTGGGGAAACATGATTATTTACACATATACAGTGTTACTTATGTTAACGCAATATTTTTTTTAATTTTTATTTTTAGAGAGGGGGAAGGAGAAAGAGGGAGAGAAACATCAGTGTGCGGTTGCCTCTCATTTGTGCGCCCCACGCCTGCCCCCGCCCCGTGGTCCCTGCTTTCCCCATTCTGGGGACCTGGCCAGCAATCAGGGCATGTGCCCTGACTGGGAATTGAACCAGCAACCCTTTGGTTTACAGGCCGGCACTCAATCCACTGAGCCGCACCAGCCAGGGCATCAATGTTATTTTTAATATTACTTTTAAATACTTAAAAATGTTCTGAGCTTTAATTTCTACCATATCGAGAGATATAACCCATATAAGCAAAATTTTCTTGGTGTTTCACTACTTTTCAAGAGTGGAAAGAGGTCCTGAAATCGTAAAGTTTGAGGGCCCCTGCAATCCAGCCTTCGCTTCTAGGGCCTCCCCTCACTCCACCCTGAGGGCCACACATGTGGGGAGCAGTCCTCCCACCCTGATGCTCCTCCACCTGGCCCGCAGGGGCCACGGCCTCAGAGCTTCAAGACCACCCTGCTCATGGCCACACTCCATGTTGCGCCCACCAGTTTGTGGCGAAGGGCAGGCCAGACATCCCCAGCCTTTCCTGGGCCCATGCTCTGGGCCTGGCTGGTGCTTCCCTTACAAGGCCAGCTGCTGCTCAGCGGATACAATGAGTGCCCTCTGTGCCAGGCCGTGCCTGCCACACAGCCCGAAGAGTGGAACAAATATCAATTCCACTGGCAAAGGTCTGGAACAGGCCTGCAGGGTCCCCGTAAGAGAGGAATGAGGACAGCGGCGGGCCAGCTGCCAGCCTGGGGGCTGAGGGCCACACAGACGGGGTCCGAGGAGTCAGGAGACCTGTGCGCACATGCACAGGAAGGATGGGCATCTGTCGGAGAAAGTGGTTTGTTATCTGTGGCAAGAAAGAGAAGAAAGGGAAGTCGATAGAGGTGGGGGTGAGCCAGTGCTTTGCCCAAACCTACAATGTTTTGTTTCTTAGGCTGGGTGGGGAGTGTAAGGGCATTTGTTAAATCATCCATCCTTTTTCACATGCCTAAAATATTTCATAATTTTTTATAAGTTAGGGAAAACAAAAGGCAGAGGGGAGCATCACCATGGAACTATGCTCTGGTCACCAGCTGAGATGTTGTCACAATTCGGGCAGCCTGGCCAGGGACACAAACCACGAGACTGCAAGCCAGGAAGCCTGGGGCCTGGCACTGCTGTGCCACTCGTGACCTCTCAGAGCCTTACTGTTTCAAATCTAAACAGGGGCAAGGCCAAGGGTCCCGCCAGCACGGAAACTTGGCGACTCAGGGTTCCACCCCAGTGAGGGTGCAGCCCTGCCAATCCCCTTCAGTTTCCCTCCTACCCGGTTTCACCCACACTCACCCAGCTCTGCCCCTGTCCACCCCAGCCTTTCTCGGGGGTTGAGGGCCTGGAACGTGGGTCCCTCCACCCCTGAGATCAGGATGAGCCCAGACAAGCCTCTCTCCATTCCTGCCGAGGCAGAAAGTGGGAGCAGGCCAGAGGAGGACAGGGTAGCAACCCCACATCTTCAGCCTCCATCTTCCCTGGTGGGATCTGGGGTGTGGGCCAGCCACCCTTCCCAGAGTCTTTCCCTGTCTCCACCCTTGCGTCCTAACTGTTCATCTGGGGGAGCCGTCTGGTTTCATAAAGGGCCCTAAGAAGGAGACATTGTCACCTAGTGCCTCTGAGGAACAGTCAGCTGGGTACCTGTCTGGGACACCTCACTTACCCTCTGTCTCTTTAATAAGCTGGGGCGGGGGCGGGGGTGGTGGTGCTGGTAGCTGGAGTAGCTGAGTTCTGAGATCCTTTGCCACTCATAGACTCTAGAAGGTAGCTCAGGAGGAAAAGAAAGAGGTCGGAGCAACTCCTCTGTGACTCAGCAATTTCCGGGTTAGGAAATGCCGAAATAGGGGCCTATGGAAATGCCTCTCTTAGTCCACTGGCCACGCTCCAGCAGTGTCCCCCAAACACACACACCCACGTACCAAAAAGGGCTGAGCAGGAGGATGAGGAGGGTGGCTATCGGGAGTGTTTCAGGTCCCAGTTCTTCCTGAACAAGCAGGCCCATCCTTCCCTACCTCCCGCTTCACCTGCACGTAGGCCTCACCTCAGAGAAACACAAGCCAAGTCCATTGGAGGCAGGTCCATTCTCACCTACCCTGACTCTCACCACTTTCCGTGGACATGAGGCCTCCCCACCAACTCCACCCAAAGGTGCTCACTGGTCCCCTGAAACAGGAGGCAACTAACTGTCCCTCAGCCTTGCGCCCTTCCCTAGGACACTCTGGGCACCAGATGCCTGGTCTGCACAATCAGGACCAGAATGGACAGGTTCCCAGGCCCACCACCCTGCACGTCTGCGCCAGACCTCACCCCTCACTCCACCCAGCTGCTTCACTCTGGGCTCATAAACAGGCCGAAGGTAAGTGAAAGTGTCCCCAACAGCTCAGTAGGAGGTGAGGAGATAGGAGGTGTCCAGAGGAGCTCAGAGGGAAATGCAGACAAGTGGGACACTGGGCCTGGGTGCTGCTGTGTTCTTATACCCAGCCTTCCACCCCTGCCCTCCACCCCTGCCCTGGAGAAAAGCGAGATCCAGAGCCCCAGTTGTCCTCTAGCTCACTGTTCAGCCCTTGTGGGAAGAACCCAGAGCCATTTAGACTCCCAGGGCAACTTTTCTATTCTTTGTCTCTTTCCTTATCTGCTAGATACAGATCAAAAGTGTGTGTTTCCCCAGCACTCCCACAGCAAAACTATTTCTTCTGCAACTGCCTTTCCTCCAAGCCTCTTCTTCCCAGACACCACTAGGATGGGAGAGAACAGGACTCCACCTGCGAACACTCTTCCCGCCAGAGCCAGGGGCTCCAGGCTCACCCTGACCCAGAAACCAGCACCCTCACGGCCACTGTCTGGTACTCAGGGACAAGGAACACACCAGGGCTGCCTCCTGGTGACTCAGCAGTTTCTGAGCTAAAAAATGCCAAGTCAGAGTGGGTGCTTCCAAGTCAGTAAATCCGCTGATGTTTCACCCCCAAAAGAGGAAGAAGTCTGGCTGGCTACAGACTCAGAGCCCACTCAGGGAGGAGAGGGCACATGCGTAGCCCTGGCCCGACAGGCTCTCCCTCGCCCCACCGCACCACCACTGCCACTCGGCAGGTTGGGCTCTTCCATGGCCACCTCCTGGCTGTCCGAGACCAGACTGTCAGGGAGGCCCCAGGACCCTACTCCAGCTGGTTGCTGCCCTAGCACCTCTCCTTGCAGGCACCTCCACAGCTGGCCTGCCTCAGAGGCAGCAAGGGAGAGGGCAGAACTTGGGTCATAGGAAAACCCCAGGACTCTCAGAGTATAAGCCAGAAGGCTATTTCATGGCCCTCCAACAGGCAGCTGTGACATGAATAAGAGAGGACACAAAATTGCAACATTTCAGACCTAAATGGGGGGGGGGGCGGTCTCTGAGATAATTTTCTTCACTGGCATCTGCTCCCACTCCTTGGAGATAAGGAAACTGAGGCCCAAGAGGAATTGAGGGGCCCAAGGCCACACAGACAGCTGGGGCTTACTGCACCTGGCCAGGCTCCGACCCCAAGGACTGCCCTCCTGCCCTGCCTCAACCAGCCCCTCATCTCAGGCCTTATCAGTACCACACAGGGTCTGGCCTGAAGATACCACCTTTCCGAGGGCACAGTGGCAGGGAGGACAAGAAACAGGAACAAACTGTAAGGAGAAGAGAACCAGGAGAAACAGGGTAGGTGGTGAAGGTGCAGGGGTAGCGAGGGAGAGGAGTCAGGGGTCTGTAGATGGGTGAGTAGAGGGGGCCTGGCTGCCCCCAGAGAGGACAGAAAGCTGCAGGTGGTGGGACATCCAGGCAGGCACAAGAGCAGCCCGGCCAGGGCACCCCTCCCCCTTCCTTGGTGACTCCCCGGTGCTCCACTTGGCACCACTTAGGCTGTGGCTATGTATGCCCCCTTATAAGGCAGAACGCTCCTCACTGACCTCCCATTCCTTCTCTACCTAGGGATGGCTCTCAGCAAGCTGCTCAAGGGCAATGAGTAAATATATCCTTAGTCCATCTGGGGCTGGTGGGGCAGAGGATTTTAGTTATGGAATAAGATCCTCATATGAAAAAGCATTATCCTGACATGTATTTTTTCCCCAAAGTGCATTTCCCACACATACTGTTTCATGGAGCTATGTAACCCGGCAAGCCATTTATTTACTCTAAGCCTCAGTTTAACCTTTATACATAACTTGGGCACAGTAATAATGTGCCCAAGGACTTCACAGGACTAAAGTCAGGATTAAATGAGAGGATGGAAGCAGATTGCTTAACACAGTGCCTGACACATAGAAAGTATTAAAAATAAAGTTAGCAAGCAGAAAGGGTATGTTTCATCTTCACACCAGTTCTACAACACAGAGAGGTTAATGAAATGTCCAGACAAGTGCACAGCGGGTACTGATCATTGGTGAGCACCCGGCTTCCACCTGCGCACTGCTGTTCTCACTCTGGTCCTTGCCTCCCCTTCTTCCCTCCTTGAGGCACAGAAAGGGCGGCCAGGTGAGGGGCGAGGGTGGCAGGCCGGGTTGTTTAGCAGATTGGTAGAGGAGCCACAGCACAAGGGCGGCAAAGAGACACCAACGTGGTGGGAAAAAATGTCCAGTTTCCATCAGATGCCTAGCGTGCTCCTCCAGGTCTCCACTGAGGACTCTGCTGGGGTGCGGTTCACACTAGAAGGAGACAGGTGGGCTTCCCCAGGCACTCCCAGCCCTCCTCTCCACTTACCCCTCCTCGGCCCTCATCTAGTCCCCAAGGAAGAAGCACTTGAGGGGCAGGACCCTCCAGAACAGGTGTATGCGTGTTTGAGGGTTTTCACACTTAGCGCAGGGAAGAGGCTGTCATAGGGCAGCGGGCGGCTGCGACCCCGCAGGTGTGGCATGTGCAAACCTCAGAGTCGGGACGTCGGCACCCGGGGTCCGCAGGGGCTCGGGGTACATCCGGTGCCAGTGGCACCCGGAGAATGCTCGGGCCACCAGAGGCCCGCGCTGCCGAAGGATGTTTTTGGGTAAACACCCCACCCGCTCCCCGGGGAAGCGTCGCCCGTGAGGACCCTCGGGAGCCGAGCGCTTCCCCGCGCCCCGGCCCCCAGCGCTCCCCACGTCTCGGGGTACCTGCGAGTCCGCCCATAGCCGCTGTCCCCGGCTGGCTGTAGACCACCGTCCAGACGAGGAAGATGGAGAAGCCGGCCACGGAGCTGAAGCCAGAGTAGGCGGCACGGAGGCCGAGCTGCAGGCGAGACGGGGCCATGGGTTGCGGGCGCCGGGCGTGAGGGCAATCGCAGCGGAGAGTCACAGGTGCAGGGCCGGGATCCGGAGCCGAAGCCGGGAGCCGCCGGCCGCCCGGTGCTCCGCCCAGGCCGGCCCCCCGCGCCGCGGGCACAGCGCCCCCCTCGGCCGGAGGCCTCCCGCTCCCGGAGCCGCAGACCGCACGCCCCGAGTGAGGCACAGGGAGGTCGCTGGGTTGTCTGATTCTCAGGGGGATACCAGTTAAAAAGCCACATCCTGGGCTTATCCTGAGACCTACCATATCCGAATATTTGGACATTGGAGAAGCGCGGCAATACATGTTTATAAAAGCCACCTGCGGTGACTCCTTTTAAAATTTAATTCTGAATAGGAGACACATTCTCGTTTAAAATTTGAGATTAAAATTTCTGGTTAAAAATTAACACATAAAAGTCAAAACATGAGAAACGTGAAAGTACCAATGAGTATGATTCCTCCTTCCACCCTGCCCCTATCAGCCAGGTCCCCCCCCCCGCCCCCCCCCGACTTTCTTTAAGCTTCCTCAGAAGGTACTTCACACTGAAGTTTGAGGATCCCTGCCACCATCACCTTCTAACCTTAAATACCTGACCCTCACTGGCAGCTCCCCTTTCATTTCCACAAGCCTCGTCCCCCCTCTATCCCAAATCCCTACCACACATCACCTCCGCCCTCAGAATCAGAGGATTCTGGAGAGTGGAAACTGCAGCGGGGATACATCGAGCTCCCAGTGCAGGCCCAGCTTCCTGCCTGGAGCCGGGAGGGAAACTACCCTCTGACCGGCGTCCTCAAAGCACTTGGAACCCGGCTGTGCCGGCCCATCACGCACCTACCTGCACAGAGTAAGTTGCGAGTATCCCTTGCATTCATTTCTTTTTGCAGCTGCCACAAATTATCACGAATTTAATGGCTCACACTAACTCACATTGATGATCTGATGGTTCTGTAGACCCAAAGTGGGTCCCACTGGGCTAATAGGAAAAGATGGCAGGACTGACCCCCTGGATGCTCCAGGGGAAAAGCCGCTTCCTGGCCTTTTCCATCTTCCGGAGCCGACCATGTCCCTTCACCTTCAGAGCTAGCGCATCGCTTTGCTTGGACGGCGGCCTCTGGTGTCACATCTCCTCCTGGCTCCCTGACTCTGCTCCCTCCCGCTTGCGCCTTATAAGGACCCTGGTGATTAAGAACCTGAATAATCCAAAATAGTTTCCCATGTCAAAATTCTTAACTTAATCACATCAGCAAAATCTCTTTTGCCACGTGAAGAAGTATACTCACAAGTTCTGGGGCGAGGACGAGGATATCTGGGGCAGGGGTGGGGGGAGCATTATTCTGCCTACTACCCCCTCCTGGAATTAAACTCCGTGAGCAGGGACTGACCACTTTCATCCACACCAACACCCTGATGAGTGCTGGGCACATAGTAGTCACTTGATAAACGTTTTTTGGATAAACGAATGCAAGCTAATTAAGGTGAGCGTTAAATAACAATCATGGGCATGAAGTCTAGGCAGGGCACGATTAATTCACTGCCAGAGGAATGATGTAAGCCAGTGTAAACAAACCTCATTTGCCTCATTTCAGAACGGTCTGGGAGCTTCTTAGAAAAGAACCCAGACTCCGCTCCTAGCCCATTACATTTGAATCTTGGAAGTACACATATTTTTAATCAGTATATGTGTGTGTATACATATACATATACATACATATATATTTAATATATTAAAATCACATACATATGTGATTATAATGTGGTGTATTAAAATTATATATATATATGATTTTAATGTGGTGAGTCAGAACCCAGCCCTCCCTTCTCTGGGAGCTGCTGAAGGAGAGAGTTAGTGCTGGACACTCAGAGCTGGGAGCAAGCCCTAAGGTGCAGAGCACACTGCTGTGGATGGCTTCAGAGCTGGCCAATTGGGATACCACTGCAAGCAGTGGGAACATCGTGTGCACAGACAGCACAGAGGCAAGAAATAACGTGCCAGGTTGGGAATTTGTAAGTAGTTTGTGGTCTGTGGGTGGAGCGGTGCGTTTTGAAGTTAGATATGTTCTGAACGTAAAGGGCTTTGAGTTCTCGGCTAAGAAGGTTGTCCCCTCCCTGTGGAGCCAGGGGAGGGAAGGAAGTAGCAGTCCTGTGTTCTAGAAATGTGGCCATGGTAATAGTGTGAGGGTGAAGTGGCAGTGAAAGGCTAGAAAGCAGAGCAACAAGTCCTTCACCTCCCTGGGCTTTCATTACCCCACCTGCAAAGTGTGGGCAGCAGTGATATTAGTAGATGAAAACATGATGCTTAGAAGAGTGTCCAACACATAGTAGGTGCTCAGTAAGTGTCCACAGGTATGATTAGTAGCTGCAGAACAGCTGCCGTGGCAGGAGATGATGAGGGGCAAGGTCTGAAAGGTGCTTCAGGCTGAGGCAGTGAGACTGGAGGTGAGGGAGCTGATTCAGGAGATGCTTAAGCTATTGGAACCTTAAAGGTCAGGTAGGAACTAATTAGCTTGGCAGATGGAAAGGAGGAGAGCAAAAACATTATGAATGGACATACTAGGAGTGTTGGAGAGTAGGCAACAAACTGGTGCTGGAGCATGAGGTTGTGCAAGAAAATAACAAGGGAATGATTATGTAACAGCAGCTTGGGCCCAGGTTGTACAAGAAGGTTAAGAGGATGCTGAAACTTTTTCTTAACTGTGGGGACTTTGTCTTAATTGTTGAAGGATTTCGTAATCAGATAGGGTTACCACTTATTCTGTGACCCTGAGCCCCTAATTCAATAGAACTTTCAACCAAGAAAAAGTTTGTCTATATTTGTGCTCTCCAAAATGGTAGTGGTCACATGTGGTTATTGAGTATTTGATATGTGGCTAGCTGAATTTTTAATTGTTTTAAAGATTTTATTTATTTATTTTTAGAGAGAAGGGAAAGGAAGGAGAAACAGAGGGAGAGAAACATTAATGTGTGTTGGCCTTTCAAGCCCCCCCTACTGGGGACCTGGCCCCAGGCATGTGCCCCGACTGGGAATCGAACCAACAACCCTTTCTTTCGCAGGCTTGTGCTCAATCCACTGAGCTACACCAGCCAGGACTAATCGTTTTTAATTTTAATTAAAATAACTACACATGGCTAGTGGCTGTGGTATTTCACATGGGAACCACTCTGACTCCCCCCCCTGCGCCCCCCCCACCCCTGTTGCTCCATTTATATAATGAGAATGATGACGTACCTCACAGGCTTGTTATAATGGTTAAGGCATATTGAGTTTCTGCAGTTAAAACACTCACCACAGTAGCTCAACAAATGTCTATTGCTGCTGTTGAAATTGTTACTACCGTTATTATTAAGAAGGAGTAGCATGACATAAGCCATGTCTTGGGAAAATTAGTTAGACTGTGGTATCCAGGTTAGATTTGATAGGAAAGAAAATTGTGGCAGAGAAAGCATTCACAGGGCCATTTCAGCAGTAAGGTGTGAGTTCGCTGAGACCTTTCCTGGAGGAAAGCCATGAGAATGGATAAGAATGGAAGGATTATGGAGGTACGAGCACATGGGAGTGCACCCTATATACTTTCTCCCACATCAGCTTCTTTTCCAGGGTACTTTCTCATCCCAACCCAAATTATATACCACTGCCTGCCCCGCCCCCTGGACAGACAGCCATATTCCCTGCCTGCAGCAGAGACCGCCAATGCCCACCATTAGCAGCTCTTCTGGCACGTGACCTGCTAAATCTGAACTTTGAACACTCCCCAGATTCCCTGTAGCTAGATCGAGGTCATGGGATCAAGTTCTGAGCAATGGAGTCAAAACAGAAGCAATGCACACCATCACCAGGCCCCTGGGTCCACAAAATCCTCCCGCATATACTCTGTTCCCTCTTCCTATTCCGAGAGGACTTCAGAGGCCACGTGGTGAAGGCAGCAGTGATAAATGATGTTGAATGAATGATGCAGAACTACCTCCTCCATCCCCCAGACCCTCATCAGACGGTAACATGAGTGAGAGATGCACCTTTGTTGGGCTGCATTGCTGAGATTTCAGGGCTGTTTGTTGTAGCTAAACTTATTATCCAGTACACCCTCCTCATTCCACTTCAGGTCATGTAAACACATCCTATACGGCTAATCTGTCTGAACTATCAACCCCTCTGAAGTCACTTTCAAATTGCACCCCACCAATAACAAGACAGATTCCTAACTCCCAGCTCCAGGGACCTTGCCTCCTAAGACATTTCTTCCTCATTCCCCCGAGCAGACACATCCCACACACCTGTCTTCTCCCACAATGCTGTGGCAAGGTCACCCCACTAAGCTATATGCCAGTTGATTAGATTTGTCAGGGCTTCCTCCTCTCTGCTCCTTAATCCCCACCCAGCAGGACGTCATCTGGGGCAGGTCTGTTTTCTCTGGCTCCAGCTCCAAACCTAGGCGTCATCACTGAGTCCTCCCTTTGCTTCTTCCCCTACATCCAATTCGTTAGCAAGTACAGTTTGGTCTGCCTGTCCTTTCTTCCCATCCCCTGCCACCACCCTAGTCCAGCCCCCACCATCACCTCCACTGCCCCCTGCCACAGCCTCCTCACTGGCCTTCCTCTGCTCCTTCTTTCCCCTCCAATCCATTCCCCACCAGCAGCTGCTGTGGTCTTTAAAAATAACAACCAGAGCATGGTACTCCCCCGCTGCAGTCCCTCCAATAGCTTCCCACAGCAATCAGGGCAAACCGATCAGGGCTTTGCCAACTCCAGCTGTTCCCAGCCCTGCTCATTCCACTTCTGGTACACGGGCCTTTCTGCCTCTCATATGTGCCCTGTTCCTGCCTCAGAGCCTTTGTACTTTGTGCCTGGGAAGCTCTCCTCTGAATGTTCCTTAGATCAATCACTCACCACTCTGCTCTCAGCCCAAATGTTACCTCAGAGAGGGAGCCCTGTGTTAACTGAAAGTATGATCCTTCACCTGATTGAGTTCCCATAGCACTTATACTATGTGAAACGGTCCTATGCATTTGTCTATCCTTTCCACCCACGCCCCTGCCACCCCATCAGAATGTAACTTCCATGAGAGCAGAGGCTTTATCTGCTAGGGACCAACTTCCATGGCTGTCCTGGTTTTACCACTGAAAGTCCCATGTCCTAGAAAACCCATCGGTCTAGGGCAAAGCATGACGGTTAGTCACCCAATGTCATGCTTTGATCACTTCTGCATTCCCAGTATCTAGTCTAATGCCAGGTGCATAGGGTGACCTCAATAAATATCTGTGCAATGAATCAAGAGGGCTGGCTGTCCGTAAAGAATTATTTGATCCTGAGCCCTGGCTGGCTTAGCTCAGTGGATTGAGCACAGGCTTCGAACCAAAGTATCATTGATTCAAGTTGAAGTTAGGGCACATGCCTGGATTGCAGGCCAAGTCCCCACTTGGGGGTAGGCAAGAGGAAACCACACATTGATATTTCTCTCCTTCCTTTCCTCTCTCTAAATATAAATAAAAATAAAATCTTAAAAAATTTATTTGATCCTGGCTCTAGGGGGCAGCCTTCCCCAACCTGTGAATTAAGATGGCGCTTTGCCAAGTTGAGCTAAAATCTGTGCATCAATTCAGGTGGTGAGTTCCACAGGATTCTCCCCAGAACTTATATGGTCCCTTTCCCCATTCCCTGTCCTGTGGAGTTCAAGTCTCAAGCTCTCATTAAGGCAGCTTGAGGCTGTGCCTGACACAGAGGTGGATCCCCTGTCCCCACCACACCTTGGCCCCCCTCCGACAGCTTCATCCTCCTGAGGTCAGGTTTACAGACCACAGAGCAGAAATAACTGTTTTAGAGAGGAGGAGCAGGTGGCTCCCTGTAGGGAGGATCTAGCCCCATCACGAGCATCCCAGCTGCCCAGGCTGCAGGAGGGCATCCTGAATCCAGGGCTCAGATCCAGAGGGTCCCCTTGGCTCCCCAGTGCTGTCCCCCAGGGCTGTGGCTGCCTTCTGACCCTGAAAGGGGATATCTTCACTTTTCAGGGCTAGAGTGAAACTTCTCAGCGTCTGGCTTCTCACCGAGACCCACTTCCTCTGCCTCTCCGCTGACAGCCAGGAAGTCCACACAGAGGGCAGGATGCTGAGTGAGAAGAGGCTGAGTGAGAAGATGCTGAGTGGAAGCAACAGGTCTCCGTGCTCAGGAGTTTAACGAGTGTCTGAGGCAGGGTGAGAAGCAGCACGTGGGGGCAGGGGAAACACGTTTGTCACTGCAGCTGTAGTGGCATTTGGGAGGCAGCCCGGAGAGGCCCAGGCCCGCCTGCCTCTCCTAGTGTTCTCTGGCGACCTGCATGTCCTGATCTCCGTGCCCCAGGCAGGGTACCTGCTCCAACTCTTTTCCCTTTCACGGTGAGGTTGTTGTTGGGTGAGGGGTGTGGGGAGAGAGAGAGAGAAGGGGAGGGGTAAAGTCTTTAGTTATGCTCTACATGGCCTTATGCCTGGCTCAGTGGGGTGGGAGAGAGAACACTGCACCTGAGGGTGGGAGGGGAGGGCACTCACCCTTCCTAAAGGGCAAAGCCTGGCATGTGGATTAGTACATATTTGTCATTTACATCTGAATTTTGGGTGTGATTTATTGCACGAGAAAGTTAACCACAGAGCTTAACCAATGGACACAGGTTTTCCTCTGGTCCCCCTGCAAGAGCTCTGGGGGAAGTAAAGGGACTAGAGTTCAGGCTGTCACCTATGACCAGTCCAGGGTATGGGACCCAGCAGGAACACCCTGGAGAGGTCCAAGTGGCCACATCTGAGGTGCTTCCAGGAGGAAGAGGAGGATGGACGGAGGCAGTGAGGCGTGGAGATTGGTCGAGAACTGTGTGGAAAGGTACCAGGAAGAAAGACAGATGCAGGTGGGGGTGTGAGGGAGGTGAAAAGGACCTGGGGTAGAAGAGGGGAGATTGGTTTGCCTATTTAACTCAAGAAACTTTTCTCAAGGGCCTTCTGTGTCCTAGGCGCCTGCTACGCAACTTGGGAGCCTGGAGCCAAGCAGAGCTAGTTCCTTCCTTCTGGGAACTCACGCTCTTTTGGAGGAGGGATCACTAATAATAATTGGAAAGTGATTTGATTTCAGTGGTGGTGAGTGCCAGGCGTTTGGCAGGGAAATAGGGGGAACGAGCTGCGGCTCTCTCAGGGAAGAAGAACCGGGCGGGGTCTCCACTGCTTTGGCTGGCTCCCCAGGCTCCAGCAAGGACCTTCAGCTAAGGCCTGAGAAGCCTATGGCAGGCAGGCCCCCGGGGAGAACTGAAGCCTCAGGGGAGATGAAAAGGGCATTCAGGCCTTTCAAGGCCTCTGCTAGGAGGGGCAGCAGAGGGCAGGAAGGACTTCCCAGACACCTGGGTTGGGATATCTGACGTCTGAGCAGCGGGAGCTGCCTCTCCTCAGGGAGGGAAAAACTGACACCTCACGACCGCAGACTTTCCTCTGTTTTCCATTTCCCAGTCTGCACCCCATTTCTCTCTACTTGCCTCTCTGGACCCCATCTTTGCAGCTTTCCCTGGGTTTTCACCATGTCCTCTCTGGAGGGAGGAAATGGGCAGTGGGTCTGGTGCACGGAAGTCTTTGAATGTTTGGCTTCCTCTGTGGCCCCAGCAGTTCCTGAGTGGGCTTTAGGGGCAGGATGAGGGTCTGCCCTGGTGCTAGGAAGGGGCCTCTCCCCTGGGCTGCTGTCCTGATTACCAGCATTCATGTCCCCTCTTCAGCAGCGCTCTGGATCCAGACAGAACTGGGCATCTGTGAACAGGGGCTGGGGCTCTCCTAGGACCTCTCTCTGGTCCTGGGAGCTGCCTGCCAAGTCTCTGAAGCATGTGGTCAGAGTGTGGATGCTTTGAGTCCTGAGCAAAGACTGCCCAGGACAGGTTGGAAGATGGGGGTGTTTGAGACTCAGGTTTGGAAAGGCTGGAAGGGGAAGAGGGAAGGGGAGGAGGTGGTGTGGGTGGTGGCTGGGGAGTGGTGTAATTGGGGAAAGGCTAGTGCAGACCAGAAGCTGGGACATGGGTGTAGAAGAGAGAGGAAAGGACACTCCGAGCCTGAGAAGTAGCCACAGCCAGACTGGAGCCACCATTTTAGAAGATGGGTTACTCAAGGTCAGAAGCAGTGTCTCCTGAGTATTTGGAACACACACACGTGCACACCTGGAAAAGCAGCAGCTGGTGGGAGATTTCAGCTATTAATTTATGCACATTCGCTCGTGTAACACCAGATTTCCCTGGTAGGCAGGCCTGTTCCCCTTCCATTAGCATAGCTCCAGACCTGCCCCTGCCTTCTCTGCAGCTCTCCCTGCCTCTCCTTCCCTTTGGCCAGCCGTCACCCCTGCAGACCTGCTCAATGATTGTTTCCTTGCCGCTCTCGCACCTGGGTAGCCTGAGCACCAGCCAGAAGAATGTGCCTCCAGGAAAGTGTGGGGCCCCTGCTTTTGCCTTGGTCATCTCCCCACTGGCCCCTGGCCCTGTCTAGCCCCCATGAACCTCCTAGCTTGCTCACCTACCCCACCCAGAGAAGGCAGGAGCCTGCCTCTCCTCTGCTTCCCTGCTCCACCACTTGTCACAAGTGGCTCCTGAGTGACTGGCTGTGACCTGCTAGTCCTAGGGAGGTTTGGCTCATTGCCCATCAGCATTCCAGCCCCGGTCTCTGCCCCCACCCCAGGAATGGCCTGGGAGGAGGTGGGAGAACTGAACTGGAACCATTCTTGGGGAAAGGAGCCTGGGCAAGCATCATAAGACCTTGAGACTTCCAGAGCCAAAAGGTAGACCCCCCCGGGATCTTCTCTTCTCAGTCCCTCCTCATGTAGACCAGCCATGGTCAAGGTAGAGTCCCAGGGGAGCTGAAGGAGGCTTCAGTGGCCCGGGTACCAGGCAGAGACCTTACACCCTTGAGTAACCAAGCTGGCCCTTTCTGAAGGAAGCCTGGCCCACTGGAGACCTGTTAGTTAAAATTTCCTCCAACCTCCCACTGTCCATTCCACCAATCAACCTCAAATGACATAGCCATGTCTGTGAGCGGAGTTTGCAGCAGAGGACAAAGGGAGAAAAGAGTGGAGACAAAGAAGCAGCAAGGAGGGGGGGAGATGGAATAAAATGCCATGAGAAAACTGAAAACCAGCCCTGGCTGGTGTAGCTCAGTGGGTTGAGTACGGGCCTGTGAACCAAGGGGTTGCCAGTTCGATTCCCAGTCAGGGCACATGCCTGAGTTGCAGGCCAGGTTTCCAGCAGGGGATGTATGGGAGGCAACCACACATTGATGTTTCTTTCCCTCTTTCTCCCTCCCTTCCCTTCTCTCTAAAAATACATAAATAAAATGTTTAAAAACAAAACTTAAAACCACCCCATCCTTCCCACCCTGCCTGGGTGTAGGCCCTCAGTGGGCACCAGCTGACTTCTCATAGTTCCCATTCATTTCATTTCCACTCATAATCATTAAGCGCCTACTTTATGCCAGGTGCTGTGCTGGGTAGGGAGGCCCAATCAGGCTTGTGTGTTAGGGAGATAAAAGAAAATTCCACTAGACTCTGTGGTGTGGAAGCCCAGTATCTGCTCAGTTAGATCTCTAGTGTACAGTAGCATTGCTGGCTGTACCTCTACTTGCAGCAACTGTTGTGGACTGAATTAAAGGTTCTGTGGCATTGCCTAGGAGGGGTGAGGAGGGCGAGTCTGAGTGCGGTGACCAGGGAGGCAGTGCAAAGTAGTGCTGAAGAGTGCGGGCTCTGTGGTTGGACTGCCTGAGTCTGGCTCTGCCCGGTGCAATGTGTGACCTTGGGCAAGTTACGCCACCTCTCTGAGCCTCAATGTTCTCATCTGCAGATAGGGTTGTTCTGAGGACTAAAAGATGATGTCTATGAAATGGCAAACACAGTGCCCTGTACTTGGTAAGGGCTGGAAGAGACCATCACTGGGCTGGAAGCAGGTGTAGTGGGGTTGGGGCATAGTGCATGGCTGCAACAGATTACTCATTAGCTGAATCAACCAGATGGGTGGCTGATTGGATATGGGAGAAGGAGAGAATGAGGTCCCTTGTCTACATGATGGTGAGGCCCCTAGAGTAGGGAGCTGAGAGGGGCAGGGCAGGAGGAGGGGCAGGTGGGTGGGAAGGGAGTTTCAGACCTGCCTAGTGAGAGGGACCTGTGAAGATCCAGGAAGCGGTGGGCTCTGCAAGGGTAGAGCTCAGCAAAGAGGGCTGGGTGGAAGGAATACAGACCAGAATCAAAGCCAGAGGCTGAAGAGCCCTCCTTACCCATTCACCCTCCTTGGCTATTCTTTGGGGGCCTCTGGAGTCCCCTGCCACCTGCCTGAAGGGAATGGGGCAGAATGCTTGTGTGGGTAGACTGCATCAAGGCGCCCTGCTCTCCGGCTTCCATCATCTGCCTGCTCCTCCCCTGTTCTGGCTCTGCAGCCTGTGTGCACCCAGGCACGGGGGAAGTGTTCTGGACGTGGGCTTCCCCTGCCTCGGTGGGATCTGTCGGTATATTTGAGAGGCCCGGCTGCAGAGGGGTAAAGCATAGAGACTCTGACTGCTTGGGTAGAACCACTCACTGCTCCTCATCCTCCTAGTTGTGGGATCTTGGGAACATCGTTTGACCTTTTCGTGTCTCAGCTTCTTCATCTGTAAAGTGAGGTAATAATAATACATGTCTCAGAATTGTTATAATGATTAAATCAGGGAATGGACCTATGTAAAGTATCAAGGACAGGGCCCGGTACATGTCAGCTATTATTATTATTTATCTGTCTGATGCACCTGCCGGGCATCTCATGGCAGTCAGAGTGGGGTGGAGGCTACGCCAGGGCACAGCACGACTGTCCCCAAGATGACTCACCGTTTGCCTTGGGATGTCCTCCTCAGACACACTGACCTAGTCCCCTGTCCCTGCAGGTGGAAGCCTCTATCAGATGTCTGCTGAGCAGTCATTCCACAGGCTGGTCCCCTTCCAGGAATCCTGAGCCATAAAAACGTGCTCTGTCATTGGCTTTGGCAGGTGACAGAAGGCTCTGCCTGCCAGTTATAGGAATGGGACAAAAGGAAGGCCCAATGCCAAGGATCCCCCTTGGCTCCCAGTGAACAGGTGATCACCAGGCCACCTTCTCAGTCTCTCGGAGGTGGGGGTGGGGGAATGAGAGACAGACACGAAAAAAGAAAGGCACAGGAATGGTGGTGTTGAGGGGAACAGGTAGGGGAAAAGTGGGTTTAGGACACTTTTATTTCCACCGATTTGAATGACTGTCTCCCAGCCCTGCACCCACCTCACCGTGTCCCTTTCCTCAGTTTCCTCTCTCAGACACACAGTGCAGACCAGAACGAATGTGATGTACGCACAGTACAGCATAGCATGGCGGTTAAATGAAGCCAGGCAACTTGAGTGTAAGGCTCGGTGTCATTGTATACCAGCTGTGTGGCCTTGACAAGTTACCTAATACCTCTGAGCCTCAGTTTCCCCAGCTGCAAAGTGGGAATAACAGTAGTACTGCTTCATAGTAGGGTGGTGGCAGAGATTACATACAGGTGAGGCACTTGGAACCATGCCAGGCACTTACAGGCTCCTGTGGCCTGCCTCACCACCCCCAGCTCCTTTTCCACCCACCCAAAGTACGGGCAGCATGAATGGCACACAGACTCCGCTGATGGTCTCTGGAAGCTCCTCTGCAAGAGCTTCTAGACCAGGTCACTGGCCAGGGCAGCCTGAAACTTCAACTCACTCCCCACCTGCACTCCTAACTCCCCCTGAACGCTCTTCTCCAAGCACCCCTGTGACCTCAGCCTGTTATTCCTCCCTGACAATAGCCAAGCTGTTCTTCCTTCTTCCAGATTCCCAGAACTTGGATAGGTGGTTTTGGGCTTGGGGCCAGATTCACCCACAGGTCCCCCTCTTTCCCTGGAGGGGCATTTAAAACTCCACCATGGTTTCCCGAAGTGTGGACACAGCAGAGAACCTGGGGGCGTTTATCCAAAATACAGGTTTTTCCATTTCATACCAGTAGGACTGAATCTGAATTTGGGGGATGGAACTTGCGTTTTGACAAGCTCCTGGGAAGATTTTCTAATACACAGTATAATTGAGATTTTAATCACAAAACCAGCAGCTCCACCCCAGCTCCGAGAAAACAATCATCGGCGGGAGACAGGGGCTCGGCGTCCCGGAGCTGGGGGAGGATCGTTAGAGACGTGCTTTTCCCGGTCCAGGCAGACGCAGCAGTAAAGGAAAACCGATACGGTGAGGCCTAAGGGACCGAGTCCTAGAAAGCCCGGGGAGGGGCCTGCGCCTCTGTCCAAAACCCTCATTAACTCGCTGAGCAATTACCAGGCGCTGCGGGAGTCGAGTCGCTGTGGCGGAGCCTCCGTCTCTCCACCCTGTCAGAAGCAGGAGTGAGGCAAAGAGGACGGTGGAGGAAACTGAGGCCCAAGGAGGGGACGCTCCTTGGCACGGAGCCTGCAGAAGGCTGCCGTCTGGGCCTCCGCCCGCACTGCCGCCAGGGAGCGCGGTGGGGGTGGGGTGGGAGCGTAGCCCTCGAAAACCCCCTCGTTTCTTGAAGCTCAGCCACAGCTTCATCCATCCCAAGGCGCCTTCCTTTTTCTCCAGCCTCAACTTTCTCAACCGCGTCCGCCCCGAGTGTGCTCGTAGGGCGGGGAGTGGGGGCATGTGGTGTGACTGTAGGGCGCCGCGGTGGGAGGCTGGGCAGCGGGATTCCCCACCGGAAAGCAGCCCAACCCCTCTCCCGGGCCGTTCGAGACCCTGAACCGAAACGGGAGGTAGGACGCCCAGGCCGGGAAGCGCGGGAAGCGGCCCCAGCCCGGATTTCCCTCCCGGGTGGGGCCACAATGACTCACCCCCTCCTCCTTCCCCCCCAATTTCCTTGTTTGCATTTCTCTTCCAGGCCACGTGGCGGCCGGTGCAGCCACTCACCGCCCCAACCCGGTCACCTGGGCCCGGCGGCCTCGGCACACACCCCGCGGCCTCAGCGCACCGGCCCCCCGCCCCCCCCCCCGGCGCTCCTCCCCACTGGGGTTTCTCAGGGCTGTGGCTCCTGCCCGCGGGTCCGGTTTCCCCTCCAGCCCGTGCCACCCCATCCTACACCCTTCGGGACTGTAAGGCCGGGAGCCTCCTCCCCGCCCCCTGGGTCCGTAGGGGAGGGAAAGGGGGCGGGCAGTGCAGGGGGTGTGACAGCTCCCGCCCGGACTAGTGCCAGCTGCAGCCTCGCTTCAGTGCCCTGTGCCAGCTGGCTCTGTCGTCTGGGACGGAGGTGGAGGTTCGGGGCTCCTGTCGCTGACAGGGGGGATTCCCCCCCAACCCCTCAGCCCTCTACCCACCCAAGAGCAGCCTCTCCTCCCAGCCTTGCCTCTGGCTGCTCTGGCAGGCGGTCGAGTTAGAAATTGGCCCTGGTCACTGCGCCTGAGACTTAGAGCCCGCTCCCCAACCAAGATCCTCCTCTCCGAGCTGGCCAGGACTCCCTGGGGGTCCTCCCCAGTCTTTTGCTAGAGCCTGCACGGCTGGGCGAGCTTGAGAAGGAACATGAAGGTGGGTAAGGTGGGGCCTGGGGCGAGGAGGAGAGGAAGCAAGACCCGATTGGGATTTTGGGTTGGAGAGAGAGGGTTGAGGATTGGTCAGGGGTGAGGGAGGAGGGGAGAAGGGTTTGAGCTGAAGTTGCGATTCTGGGGGATCCAGTGAGTCCATAGCCTCAAACTGGGAAGTGGTGGATGTCCCTGCAGCGACTAGGGCAGCAGGGTGGGGCAGAAGTTCAAAGAAGACCGGGAAGGACGGCCGATCTCCGGCCAGCCAGCGGGAGACCCCTAAGTGCGCCAGACCGGCAGGCCCGGCAAAGGTCTTCCTGTCCCTCCCCCAGCTCCTGGCAGGGTTGCAGCACCTCCGCCTGCTCAGTGCAGAGGATTCTAAGGAAGTGGTGCTGCCTGGGGGAGTTGTGCCCCGGTCCAGCTGCCTCAGCCCCATGGCTGTCCGCCTTCCTCCCCTCCTCACAGGTTGGCTGGCCAGGTGAGAGCCGCTGGCAGGTGGGCCTGACTGTAGAGGACAGCCCCGCTCTGGGAGCACCACAGGTGGGAGGCCTTCCAGACGTGGTGCCGGAGGGGACGCTGCTCAACATGGTGCTAAGGAGGATGCACCGGCCCCGAAGCTGCTCCTACCAGTTGCTTCTTGAGCACCAGCGCCCCAGCCGCATCCAGGGGCTTCGCTGGGTGAGTGCCCGTTGCCCACCCGGGCCAGGGCCCAGGGCTGGGGAGGTGGGGTTGCGGGGGAGGTCCGTGCGGATTGGGAGCACAGGCATGCTGGAGGCAGCCCAGCTTGCTCTGGGGGTGTAGGGCGAACCACCGGATGGACAGTGGGTCAGGCAGCTTAGCAGCAGCGTGCGTGGGTGGCCCACACAGCCCTCTCAAGTGTGTCTGTGTGTGTGGCGTCCAAGAGCCCCCATTTAACATAGGGGTAAGAAGCACGGGATTTGTCATTTATCCATCACCTCTGTGTGCCTTGGGTTAGGTGCTTGTGTGCTTTCTAGGTGGGGGTGGGAGACACGTGTGAAATACTGGGGAGCAGGTCAAGTCAGGGGTGAGGTAGGCTTGGTTACCATTCTCCACACATCACCGTGGCAACATTCTCTTTTAGTGAGAGACTGAACTGCACCAGTTTTGCCTTTCGATTTTGGGGTGAGGTGGTCATGTGAACACTGCTTGGCATCTGGCTTTGGGGCGGGGCAGGGAAGGATTCTGAGAAGTTTAGAGGATCTGAGATGACTGGAGCCGCCCTTGCGAGTGAAGAACAGCTCGGAGCTGCAAGCGTGAAGGAGAGAGCAGGCAGGGGGTAATGGTGGGGTGGGGTGCAGGGTAGTGGTTGTGGGATTCAAACCAGCTGAGAAGCGCTCCTCAACCACCCCGACTTGACAGAGTGACTTCACCTGAGGTACCGTGCGTGTGCCCACCTGTGTGTGGGTGTACTGGGAGGGCACTTGGCTAACGGCGTGGAAGAGTGAGGGGAAAGCGGGGACAGGCGACAGACTTGGGAGAGCTTATCTCTTAAGGGCAAGTCCCCCAGAGTAGAATGACCACCACCTTCTGCCTCCTTCCTCCTGCCTCTCTCAACCGCCATTTATAGTTACCAAAACCTGAGGCTGAGTAGGGAAAACGGAGGCCCACCAATATGAGGGGTCATCTTGCAATCAACATCGAGAGGGGACTCTAGGAGACAGTCCCCCAAGCCCTCCCTCCCAATGTCTTCCAGATAAGGGTCCTGGGTGGTCATGATGGGGCTCTCGAGGGGACAAGGGAGCTGGTCACTTCTGGGCCTAGCTCCACTGCTTCCAGGTCACTGGCAGTAGTAGCTGCTGCTGGAAGCCAATGGGCTGGAACACTCCCTCCCTCCTTCCCTCTGAGGCTATAATTACTTGTGCATTTCCTGTCCCCTTCCCAGCTTGCAGAGGCAAGGTGGGGAGTGGAGGAAAGGTCAGGTGCTAGGACAATGAGGTCACTGGAGGATCCCCTGGGACCCAAAGTCTAGGAGCCGGTAGAGGAGGCCGCCAGCCTGTCTCCTGACGCCTCCAACCCCTGGTGTGCTTGGGGAGGCAGGAAGGGGGGCGGTGAGGGTTGTTGCAGTGTAAATGGGGTCAAAGGCCCAGAAACAAGGCCTCTCCCCTGTCAGGTAGGGGGGCAGGTGGGAATTGGTGATCAGAGGAAACCTAGATTTTTCGGGCTGGAACAGGGGCCCCACCCTCTCCTGATGACCCGGTCTGGGGAGTGGAGGTGGGGTCATTTTAGCCCACTGTGTCTGTGATGGAGACTGGGCATCTGTAAAGCTGTACCTCTCATCTCTAGATGATGCCTGTGACCCATGAAGAGCTCACATGAAGGACGGTGCCAGGCAGGGAGTGTGCACACACAGGGTAAAGGGTGGACATTGTGAGGGGGTAGAGCCCAGGGTCCCAGGAGGACAGTGCTGGGAATTATGCAGCCCATGTCCACCTCATAGAAAATCTACCTCATAGAAAACCAAAAGGCGTGCCCTGGCTGGTGTGGCTCCGTGGATTGAGTGCTGGCTTGTGAGCCAAAGGGTGGCTGGTTCAATTCCTACTCAGGGCACATGTGTGGGTTATGGGCCAGGTCCCCAGTAGGGGGCTCTTGAGAGGCAACCACACGTTGATGTTTCTCTCTCCCTCCCTTCCCCTTTCCCTAAAAATAAATAAATGAAATCTTTAAAAAAACTTTAGAAACAAAAACCAAAACCCAAGGGGGAGCCCATCAACTTCCTGAGGCCTAAAGAGAGCACTTTCTGTTCCTGCTAGGCCAGGACGAGAGAAAATAAAAGCAGGTTACAGCAGGAAGGCCTGAGGTTAGATACAGAGAGGACTTGCCAACTCTAACAAAGGTGACACTGGAATGGAATGGAAGAACCTCTCCTTTGGAAAACGTGAAGGAGCAAGGAGATTGCCTGGTGCCTGGGAACCAGTGGGGTAGGGATCATTTGGTCTAGAGGCAGGGGCAAGATCTGGATGACCTCTGGTGGGTCCTGTGAGCTCAGAGACACCTGGGGATGCTTCCCTTTGAGTGATTGTTTTGGGGTGGTGTCGCTGTGCTACATGTAACCCATCCAACCTGTCCAAATAATGAGAGCAGCTGCTAGTTATCTAGGACTTACGTCCCAGGGACTCTTCTGCAGGCACCTAGGACACATAAAGAGTGTCAGATGCCCTCACAGGGGCCCTCCCTGTGAGGCAGATGCTAATGCCATCGCCTCATTTTAGAGACAAGGAAACAGAGGTACAGAGAGGCTCAGTGACAGGTCAAGAGTTGCACCACTGCTAAGAGACAAAGCTGGACTTCAGTCCCGGGTAACTTGGCTGCAGAGTCCAAGCTCATGGTACACTTTTTCTTGCTGCAGATGGTAACATGACACCCCAAAGCATCACCCCACTGATGCATCCTTTCCCTGTCCCCCCATGCGTAGCTCTGGCCTGAGAGCCTAGCCATGGCCTAATGGAACTGGACAGCCAGGGCCCCACGAGACTGTCTGTGCCTGTCCTGCCAGTGGGGCTCTGACAGTCAGTCACAGGGATGGGGGGTGGGCCGGCCCTCGGCACTGGTGCCGTGGGAGCTAGCTACAACTCTTCCACCCTGAGTTGTTCCTATGAAGCCATAAAAGGGGGTGGTGGGTGAGGACCTTCACCCTGGCTCATACCTGCTACTTCTTTGCTACAGAGAATCCCTAAGCTGATGTTCAGGGTCATCAGGTGAAGGACAGGGTCAGGCAAAGTCCACATCTTGCAGTGTCCAGGTTAATAGGTGCCCACCATGAGATAAAGATTAATCAAGTTACTTAACATTTACTGAGCAGTTACTGAAAGCCAGGCACTGCTCCGAGTGCTTTCTCATACTACCTCATCGGACCCTCATGCTAACTCTACAGAATAGGCACTTTCATTACAGCTGAGGAAACCAAAGCACAGAGAGGTTAATGAGCAGCCCAAGGTCACACAATTAGCTGGTAATGGGAAAAGCAGCATTTGCACCCAGAGCACACTGACCACTGCCTCTGAGTAGTACCCCCACCCCAACATGGTAGGGGCCCAGAGGGACTATGACAACAAAGCTATTGAACTCTGTGCTGCCCAGGGTTCTCCAAGCTTACTTGCCCAAGGAACATTCCTGAGGGCAGAATACCTCTACTATCTCAACTTCCAAGGCACAGTGGCGGGGGGGGGGGGGGGGGGGGGGGCGGGGAGGGCATGGGGTAGCTGCCATAGAGGCAGTGGGGCAGAGTGGCTAAGAACATGGGCCGTGGGACCAGACGGGCACTGTGTGAATCCTGGTGTTCACCTGTACCTACTCTCGGGTCTGGTTATGTAACCTCTGAGCCTCCTTTCCAGTGTGAAGGGGCGACAAACACCTCCTTTTAGGATCAGCCTCGGTAGCAGTTTTTCGAAGGAGCTTTCATTTCTAAGCAGTGTGCAAGTTACTTCATCTCTCTGGGTACCTGCTTTCCTTGGCAAAACGAAAGGGCCGCCTTCAGGTCCCCTCGGCTGTGTGGGCCAGAGTCCCCATCCTCTGACCCTCACGCCCATCTCCTGGGGCAGGGCCGGAAATGGCTTAAGCAAGGCCTGTGGATCTGGGATCTGGGTGGTGACCAGCCTGGCCACATGACCTGGCACCTCTCCTCCTGATGTGCCCTCGGGGTCAGAATAATACCAGGAAGCGAGCGTGTGCTGGAGTCTGGGTTGTGGGCACTGGAGGGAGTTGGGGCAGGGACTGGAGCCACCTGGGCATTTTGACATGAACAACAAGAAGTCATTAGCGCTCAGCACTGTTTGTTCCAGCTCTGGGGGCTGGCTGGGGAGCATGCCTGCCCTTCCTCCTTCCCTGGCTCCTCCTCCTCCTCCTTATTTCCTGTTGCTAAGTCTCCAGGGCTCTGTGTCTGGCACCAAGCTGGGCCCCATGACCCAGGCAGGGATACCCTTGGGACACCTAGGGACTTCCGTCCAGTGCTGGGTCAGGCGCCTCCACACGCCAGACCTCAGGCGTCTGCCTGGCACATGGTGGAAGATGCCAGAACCAGGGACGGGGGTTCAGGCCCCAGGCCTGGTTGTACCCAGCTCCCCAGCCAGGTCATTGTCAGGGCCCTGAATGCAGATGAGAAAGCAGGAGAACACTGCTGAGAAGAAGGGGGAAGGAAGAGGAAGCGGCAGGTGTGGTGGGTGGAGCGAGACCAAGAATGTGAGCACTCCTGGTAGGGACCGGAGGTGATCCACAGCTGTCTGGCTGTCTCAAGTACGTATGACTGAGTTACCTAGTGCTTCACCCCATGAGCTTTGTTTCCTCGTAAATCAGAGAAGATGAGTACAGCCTGCCCCGCCTCGCTCACACCTGACCCTGCGTGGTACAGGGTCAGAGGGGATCACAGAGGTGCTCATGCTTTGTAAAGTGCTCTGCCTTTGGGAGGGCTCTTACAGGGTAGGGTGTCCTGTCCAGAGATGTCTGCACATTTCAGTTCTCTGGTGACAGGAAAATAGGGGTGGGAGAGGTTTTCATGGCCGCCATCCCAGGACACACAGGCTGGGTGGCATGATTAATACAAGAGGCGGGAGACCTCGTTAACTAGTGTTTCTGCACGAACCCGGTCTTCCGGGGCCAATCCCGTGCACTTCCAGGCCCTCCTCACTCTTCCAGGGTTGTGGACTAGCAGGAGCATCTCAGAGAGGAAAAGGGCTTCTGAGCCAGCGGCTGCCCTGTGACTACTCGCAGATGACTAATGATAGCTAACATGTCCATACAACCATATGCCAGGCAGTGCTTTGAACATTCACTGTGTATTAACTCACGCAATCCTTCCAAAAGCCTAAGTGGGTATTAGGAGTGTTTTATAGATCTTATAGACAAGGAGACTGAGGCAGGGAGAGGTTAAATTGTATTCAGAGTCACACTGCTGGGACGTGGAGGAGGAGGGCTTTGAACCCAGGAGCATGGCTCCAAGGTTTGTGTTAACTCACAGGCTGCACCGAGGCCCGCACAGGGCAGGAGGTTTGCCCAGTGTCTCGTGGTCGGGCACAGAGCCTGGCTCCATGATCAAGCCTTAGGGCCCTAGCCCAGGAGCAAGTGATCCAGGCCTCCCGAGCCTCACTGCTTGGCCTCTCAGGTCCCCGTGCTCTCCTAGGTGTGGTATACCTGGGAGCCTGGGCACACCTGGGCCCCGTGTAAGCAGAACCGGGATCTCGGGCTGCTCACCTGTGGGGGTGAAGTGCTGAGGTGTCTGGGGATGCAGTAGCAGTATGGGAAAGAGGTGATGCAGGGCATGAGGGGCGTTCAGTGAGTATTTGTTTACAGTTGTCCCCTCATTCAGGGGTTATGTCCCAAGACCCCCACCGTGCCTGAAACCAGGGGTAGACTGAATCCTATCTATACTATGTTTTCTCTGCACACACACACCTTTTCACTCAAGGAAGTACTGGACTGCTAGTCTTGGGCACACCCAAACCTCTGGCATCACTGCTGGTGCACTCTGGGTCGTTATTAGGGAGAATAGGGGTTGCTTGAACATAAACTCCGGGATTCCACAACAGTGGGTCTGATGACCCAGATGGACGCTGAGTGACTAACCGGTGGGGAGTTTATACAGTGTGGACACGCTGGACAAAGGGGTGATTCACATCCCAGCAAGATTTTATCATACTACTTAGAATGGTGCCCAATTTAAAACTTTTGAATTGTTTTTTTCTGGAATTTTCCATTTAGACCACAGTTGAGTATGGGTGACTGAACCCTCGGAAAGCAAAACCACAGATAAGGGGGAGACCGTATTTACTGAATTAGTAGCTAAATGGATGCGTTTGGAGTTGGGGACTGGGCCAGGGAGTGGGGAGGTGGGGGTGTGGTGGGGTCCGGGAGCTGGATCTGAAGGCCTGGTGCTGATATGTGGACTCTTCCCCTCGCCCTCAGACGCCACTCACCAACAGCGAGGAGTCCCTGGATTTCAGTGTGAGCCTGGAGCAGGTACAGGCCTGGCGGTGGAGCTGGGAGCGGGCAGCATGGCCTGGGCATGAGGGCCTGAGCCAGATGTTCTGCCCCCCCCCCCCCAGGCGTCCACAGAGCGGGTGCTCAGGGCTGGGAAGCAGCTGCATCGACATCTCCTGGCCGCCTGCCCCAACCTCATCCGAGACCGAAAGTACCACCTTAGACTCTATCGGTGAGTGGAAGCCTGGCTTGCCTCCCCGCCCATCTGCTCTGTTTTCTCCTGCTCTCACTCTGTTCAGGCATCTGGGCCTGGCCGTGCTTCTAGCAGCACTGGGGCTAGGCCCAGGAAGATGACTTTCGGATGGAGAGTTCCTCTCCCTTTCTGCCATTTGACTCTCCTTCCTTTTCCCTGTTCCCTTTGACTCCTGTAGGCAATGCTGCTCAGGTCGGGAGCTGGTGGATGGGATCTTGGCCCTGGGGCTTGGGGTCCATTCACGGAGCCAAGCTGTGGGAATCTGCCAGGTCCTCCTCGATGAAGGTGCCCTCTGCCATGGTGAGCCTGTGCCCAAGGCAGGGCACCCGGAGCTGGGAAGGCCTGGGGAGCAGGTGTCCGCGGGAAGGAGGGTGGGCGTTGCAGTCCATATCCACACAGCCTCAATTTCCTCTCCTCCTGCATGCCTGGGCCTCTTCCCAGTCAAACACGACTGGACCTTCCAGGACCGAGATACCCAGTTCTACCGTTTCCCGGGGCTGGAGCCGGAGCCTGCAGGAATCCATGAACTGGAAGAGGAGTTGGTCGAGGCCATGGCCCTGCTCTCTCAGCGGGGGCCTGATGCCCTGCTCACTGTGGCACTTCGAAAGCCGTGAGTCGGCACTCGGCACCCTGAACCCTGCGCCGCCGGGCCCCAGGTCCCACGTGACTCCCAGACTCCTTGGTCTCTCAGTTGTCTCTCCAAGGGGATCCCTTACTCTCACTGAGGGAAAGGACCCTGGCTGGATCGGAGGCCCGAGCTCTGATCTGCATTCTGCCACAGACTTGCTGTGTGGTCTGAGCCCCCCCCCAAACCTGTTTCTTCCTCTGCAACTCAGAATGTGGGGTGCATGGCCTCCAAAGATCCCTCCCCCTCTGAGGGGCAGCGATGGCTGAGAGACGGTGGCCTTTGGAGTCCTCAGGCAGGTCTGGGTTCACGTTCCAGTTCTACAGGCTACTAGCTAGGTGGCCTTGGGCCTTTCTGCGCCAGCTTCTTCTCTCAAAGGAGAATGAGGACACCCACGTCATGGGGTGTCGTGAGGGTGGACTGGAACGCTGCACGTGCAGCGCTTTGTCCCGGTCAGGCACACAGGGAATGGCTGGCCATTAGTGACGACAGTCCTCACTGAGGCACTGGCTGACCCCAGCCAGGCCTGTGCTTGGTGGGTGACTGGTCTGCACCCCTGGCCTTGGGCCCAGGATTCATCCTTCGCTCCTGCCTCCCTTGCCTGCAGCCCAGGCCAGCGCACGGAGGAGGAGCTGGAGCTCATCTTCGAGGAGCTGCTGCACATCAAGGCGGTGGCCCGCCTCTCCAACTCGGTCAGTCCGCAGGCCCTGCCCTGCCCCTCCCCCAGGGCCGCCTCTCCTTGTGAGCGCCCTGAGGAGCACAGCTGCTAGGCCAGCATACACTTGCCCCCCCTTCTGCCTATGTCTTGGAAATTTCGTCTGATTCCTGCTCCCAGCATCCTTGTCTGAAAATCCTTCTGCCTCTCTTAGCCCATTGCCTCGCTTCGCATGGTCTGCAGCCAAATCCCAGGCCGACTGACCAGCTGCCTCTCTGTCCCTGAGCACTCACGTCTTTGGTCCTCCCCTCTAACCTGGCCCTCGGCCCCTAGACTTGCCCACTGACCCTCCCCTCCCTGCCCCACAGGTGAAGCGGGAACTAGCGGCCGTCCTGCTCTTTGAACCACACAGCAAGGCGGGGACTGTGTGTAAGTCTGCCAGTTGACAGGCAGCTGGGCACCAGGGACCTGGGCAGGGATGGAGGCCACGGAGAAGGAGGGGTGGGTACTGGGGGCATGTCTGATCTGTGGGCCTCTCAGTGTTCAGCCAGGGGGACAAGGGCACTTCATGGTACATTATCTGGAAGGGATCCGTCAACGTGGTGACCCATGGCAAGGTGAGTCCTCCCTTCTTCCCCAGCCCCCTGGGTGGTAACCACTCCCTGGTTCGTGCCCTCATGGGCAGTGCCTTTGGTGGGCCCAAGGCCACTGATCACCCCAGTCTTCTCCTGCCTCCGTGCTTCTCCCCAACATGGGCCAGTTCCACGAGGGCTGGGGGTTGGGCAGTTGGGCTGTGACTAAGGCCTGGCTACAGGGCCTGGTGACCACACTGCACGAGGGAGATGACTTTGGACAGCTGGCTCTGGTGAACGATGCACCCCGGGCAGCCACCATCATCCTACGAGAAGACAACTGTCATTTTCTCCGAGTGGACAAGCAAGACTTCAACCGTATCATCAAGGTGCTGTTGCTGGGGATGGGGAGGGCAAGGGACATGGCTGGGACAGTTCTCTAGAGAAGTGTGAGGAGGGAGGAAGGCCTAGAGGGCCTGTGAGGAAGAGGGAGAGAGAGGAGCTGGAGATGCTCAGAGACGAGAGCTGGAGGTGGGAGCACAGCCCTGGGTGTGTGGGGTGGTCCACAGCATGCTGACGAGGTTCAGTGAGCCCTGTGAACCCCGCTCTGTGTGAGATACCAGGGGGCAGTAATGGGGCTACAGAAGGGTGGGGGCAAGGTGTGGGGGGCAGTGTAGTGGAGGGTTGGAACCAGAGGGGTGAAGCAGAGGAGGGGCTGAGGCTGAGGAGGGATGGGAGTGAGGAGCAGATGCAAGCTGGGGAGTTGAACAGGGTGGGAGAAGGGCTGAGGGCCCTTGTGGGGCTCAGGGTCTGGAATTGGGGAGGTGGAGGGAGAGGCCCTAGAAATGGGAAAGGGACAGTGGTGTGTGCTGAGCGCTGGGTGTGGCTTGATCTCCAGGACGTCGAAGCAAAGACCATGAGGCTGGAAGAACATGGCAAGGTGGTGTTGGTGCTGGAGAGAACCTCACAGGGAGCTGGCTCTTCTTGCCCCCCAACCCCAGGCAGGAACCGGTAACATGCCCACCAAGCTCCCTCTCCACGTACTCTCCTTCCTTTTCCCAAGTTTTACTCCCTTCCTCTGTGTCATACCCATGGCTGCTGACCTCCTGAGGGTGGAGAGACATCCAGGGATTAAGAGGCACCCCCCTGAACCAGCCACTCCTCCACCCCAAGATGGGGCATGGCTGCAAGATAGGGAGGAGTGATGTGACTGATCCCTGGCGTCTGCCCTGGTGGTGGTAGGGGGAGTGGCGGCACGAGGGCATGGACGGGCCGTTTCCACTAGGTATACGGTGATGTCTGGGACCCCGGAGAAGATCCTAGAACTGCTGTTGGAGGCCATGAGGCCTGATTCCAGTGCTCATGACCCAACAGGTAGGGGCAGGAGACACCTGCCTGCTCTCTGACTCATCAGGTGGTCAGCCCAACCCGGGAGACAGCCAGGCACCTGCGCCTGATCTCGTGGGGTGCTGGATTGGTCCGTGGGGTCAGTCAGCAGGAAGTCCTCATTCCTGAGCTGTTGGCTTGGGTAGGGAGTGCAGTCACTGGGGCTGGGCGTTGGTGGTACCTTGACCATGTGTCATTGGGGGATGGACACTCCAGCTGCATGCATACCTGTGTTCAGTGGGCTTGACCTCTGAAGCCCCACCTCCTACCTATCTCCCTCTCCCTTCCCCTCCTACAGAGACATTCCTCAGTGATTTCCTCCTGACTCACAGAGTCTTCATGCCCAGCACCCAGTTCTGCGCAGCCCTCCTGCACCAATATCCTTCCAGCCCCAGGGTGACTAGGACGCTGTGTGGAGTAGGGAGAAGGAATTGCTCTTGGCATGGCTGTGCCAAAACCTCCAAAGCACCAGCCTCATGCCGTTGCCGGGCCCAGCTTGTCAGCATCCTGCCCCGCCTTTGTGTGGTGCGAGGCTCAGTTAGATGTTGTGGTTTCCTTGACTGGTACCCACCTTCCACGCGGAGCCCGCAGGAGGCAGTGAGCAGGAGCGTAACACCTACATCTGCAACAAGAGACAGCAGATCCTGCGGCTGGTCAGCCAGTGGGTGGCCCTGTATGGCCCCATGCTCCACACTGACCCTGTGGCCAGCAGCTTTCTCCAGGTACCTGGGAGTGAGGCCGGGCTGGACAGGGCTGCTCAGGTGGACACAGCTACAGTGTCCTAGTGAATCTTGGCTCCTCCCAGAAACTCTCAGACCTGGTGAGCAGGGATGCCCGGCTCAGCAACCTGCTTCGGGAGCAGTGGCCAGAGAGGCGGCGACACCACAGGTGATGCTTTAGCCCTGAGTTCACTTAGAAACAAACATGCATGACAGGCAGTGACTCAAAATAGAGAGCACCAACTCTGGACTCAAACACGTGCCTTTAAATCCAGGCTGTACCAGTTACAGCCGTGCCGCCCTGAGCACATTGCCTGCAGCCTCCTCAGGGCTTTGGGCCTTTGTAACCTGGGTGAGCACCCGCCTCATCACACGGATGGAATGAGTTACTGCACCTTCGGGGCGCAGAGCAGTGCCTTGCACATGCGCACACCATGCCCGCGTTGCCTGCGGTAGCTCGTTGGTCTAGTCCTGCTTGTTTGAATTAGTTGTTCCCTCTGGTCCCCTTGCTGTTTGCCCTCACGTCACACACAGGGCTGTTCTCACACATCATGCCGTCATTTGTGTGTCACTGTCCTGTCCCGAGTGCACCTGCTGTTCTCACTTCCTCCATCGGGCACATGTTTATTGCCGAGCACCATCAGTGCCGGTTCCTGCCAGCCCTGCCCAGTAAATATCCCAGATGTCCCCGTGAGGACACTTACCTGAACTGGTGCCCGATCTAGCCAACCTCTGGGTCCGTTTCCCTCTTGAACTCTTTTTCCCTCCCCTGCTGGCCTGGGAAAGTCACAGGAGCTGGGGTCCCAGCTTCAGCCCCAGTTCTGCTCCTCTTCAGGTAACGTTCCCCAAGCCCGTGAAACTCAAAGCCTCGCGTGAGGGGGGGTGGGGTGGGATCCAGAGCCCCGGAAACCTCCCTGCTGCTGGCCCTGGGGTGTCCGGCCTGCAGGGGTCTCTGGCCTCCAGTCTCACCTCCCTTCTCCCTTGCTTCACAGGTTGGAGAACGGCTGTGGGAGTGTGTCTCCTCAGATAAAGGTGTCTGCTCTGACTCAGCTGCCCCCATCTCTGTCAACCCCCTCCTTCCTCCCTCTGCTCCTCTGAGGACTGCAGGGCCCCTCCTCCATCCCCCATCTCAGGCTCTGCGCGGAAGGTCTTTCCCCCACACAGACACACCCTCGGGTCGGGCTTGGCGCTCCTGTGGGCTTCGTGTGGTGCTGGGGCCAGGTCCTATGTGGACAGGGAGGTCTAAGGTCACCCCTTCACCTCACCCTCACCCTTAGAGCCAGTTAGAGGTTCCTGCCTGCGAGGTGAGACATGGTGCCTGAAGGCAGCCTCTGAGGCCCAGCGGCTCCTGGTGGCCATGCTGGGAGCCCAGAGGAAGGCAGGCCCTGCTAGGAGTTAGAGGTGGCTGGTGCTGTTCCTGGCTCGGCCCAGGGGGAGCAAAGAGGGATGAGAAGAGGTGACTGGAGCTGAGATTTGGTTGAGTAATGGTGGGAAAAGGGACTGGAAAGGTCAGTTGGGAGTGCTGCATTGGGAATAAAATCCGAGGCCTCCCCTGGGCTTTCCTAGTTGTCCCTCCCCCCTAGCCCATCACCCCTCCTCCCTGCCAAAGGTGCTTATGGGCTCCTTCTCTTCTGTGGGTGAAGCTTGTTCCCACCTCAGGGCCCGGACCTTTCTTTCTTTGGCTCTTTGCCTACCTGGATCCTTCTTGTTGTTCTGATCTCAGCCAAAATGTTGGGTTCCCAGAGAGGCCCCCTTGCATCTCTCTATTCAGAGCACCCCTCCACTGGCCGCTGTCTTCCAAGGTATCCACTATGGTTTTCTGCAAAGCATTGTCACCACGTGGAGTTGTTGTATTTGTGTAGTTGATTCTTGGCTATTAGTGTCTCTCACATCCTCCGAGACTGCTGGCTTCACGCTTGCGGGACCTTGGCCTCTGATTCCCCAGGGCTCATGGTACTCCCTGTCCTGTGGCTGGCACTCAGGAACCAGCGTGGCACGGTCCCCCTGTGCTGGGCGCTCTATTGGGAGCCTGTGATGCATTAGTGGGCTGGGAGAGCCACCCCGGCCTTAAGGGGCTTACAGTCGAGTGAGGAACACAGGTGCTGAACAATCTCACAGTGTCTAAGGGCTAAGGCAGAGTCTCTGAGAACAGGGAAGGTACTGACCGACTCAGAGTCAGGGTCAAGAGGAGTGTCCTTGGGAAGTAACTGCTGGTGCTGAGAGAGCTGCAAGGTGAGGGTGGAGGGTGAGACTGCAGGCAGGTGTGAGGGAGAGCTCTGGGGGAGGGAGTGCCAGAGGGGACAGCAGAGGAAGCCAAGGATGCGGGCAGGGGCCAGGGCATGCAGGGCCCGGTGGGCCCTGGTGAGGAGTTTGGTCCTTGTCCTCAGAGTAGTGTGAGTCGTTGGAGGTATCTGCGCCAGGGATTGACAAGGTCAGATTTGTGTTTTGCAGAGGTCAGTTAGGGAGCCTGCGCCTATCCAGCAGACAGTGATGGCCTTGCAGCCAGGTTAGGAAGCTTCATCTGGCTGTGGTCAGGCAGATTGGATGAGGAGGCAGGGAGGCCCCAGAGGGCCGATGGTGCAGGAGAAGGGCTGGGCCGTTGGAGTAGATAAGGTGTGAGGAGAGGTGGGCAGGTGGCGCTGGAGGGTTGGCCTGGGCTGGGCAGGGGGATACAGGGAGACCTGTTTTGAAGGACATGGTGACAAGCGGTGGGGAGGTGGGTGAGGCAGGGGCCGAGAGCCCAGGAGAATGGCCAGGAGGAGTGAGAGGCAGGGTGAGCCGGTGGAGCACAGATGCGGCAGGGTCCAGGAGGCATCTGAGACCAGGGCTTGGAAGAGGGTTCAGCGCTGGTGGCCTGGTTTTAAGGGTCCTTCACATGCAGATGGTGTGTGAGGCTGCCAGAGGGACTCGGGGAGAGCTCTGGGACTGGGGAGTCCGGGGCGAATCACGGTCTGGGTACGAACCGGGTCCCCCACATTCAGCTTCGAGGAGGAAGAGAGTTAGTACACGGGTTGGAAAGAACAGTTGGGAGGGCAGAGGGGCCGTGGTAGGGGGCCTGTGCCCAGCAGAAGCAGCCCCCTCAGCCCGCTGTGGTTGGGCCCAGAGGGGAGGGGCGTGGGGTTGAGAGGGCAGCTGACACAGCCCTGTGAGCGGGTAGATGTGAGATGGGGGCGAGGGAGGCGCCGGGTAGCACCCCTGGGCCCCTCAGCAGCTGTGTTGCCCTGGGCAGGTTACTTGACCTCACAGCCTGGTTTATCTGGTCTATAAAGTGGGAATAATAACAATAATAATGTTTTTATCAAAGGATTATCCTGAGTATTTAAATACTGTATTTTGCCATGTGTAATGAGCAGCCAGGTTTTTGGCCCAAACTTTCAGGAAAAAAAAAACCTTTCATTTTAGTTTTTTAATCAAGTTATTTATTTATATTTAGATACTTGTTTTTTGTATTATAAAGGAATTTTAGCATCTATTTTTGAACATATTGTGGTACAAGAAATTTTACATAATAATTACAAAACACAAGAAGAGATACAAGGTACAAGAAATGTTATGTACCAGTAACCAGTTAGTGCTACCCGTATATAATGTCCATCCTCATTTTCCCCTCAAAAATTTGGGCAAAAAAGAACATCAAAATACAGAACTTAGAGAAAGCGTGTCCTTAGTCTGGCATATAGCAAACAGCAACCTAGCAAATGGCACCAAAGGACGACAGGGAGAACACCAGCCGGGGGGCTTTCGCATCCCAACAGCTCTGGGCCTGTGTGGCGGGGGCTGACACACCGCAGAGGGGCACCCCTCCATCTCAGCCCTGCCTGCTCCATCCCTCTCGGTCCCAGGGTCTTGCCTGGCTTGGGTGCACTCAGCGAGCCAAACCCTGGGTGGTGTCCTGCGCTCCCGGTGACGAGGCCCCGCCCTGGCCCTGCACGCTCCCCTCTGTGTCCTCCCGGCCTCACCTTCTTTCCCTCTTAGGCCCGGAACATGCCTGTTTGGCTCCCTAGCCAGGACGAGCCCTTCCCCAGCAGCACCTGTACCATCCGAGTTGGGGACAAAGGTTGGTGATCTGGGCCAGCCAGGGCATGGCCCATACCCTGCTGTGGTCACCCTAGACCGCAGTGTGCCAGGCCAAGGATGGCACCCTATACTCCTTGGGGCATCAGTTCCAGGCTCTCCCTTTCCTTGGCTCAGGGCTCCCATCTGCTGTGCGTTGTGTGCTCACCCAGGCCTCTCCTTAGCACCCTTGCTTACTTACTTCCTTGGGACCCTGCCTGCTGCTGGCTGCCCTCTCTCTCCTGGGGCGGGGAAACCAAGCAGCCCCTCCCACAGCTCAGTTTGGTCTTCTTCTCCAGTCCCCTATGACATCTGCCGGCCAGACCACTCGGTGGTGACCCTACAGCTACCTGTGACAGCGTCAGTGAGAGATGTGATGGCAGCGTTGGCCCAGGAGGATGGCTGGAGCAAGGGACAGGTGCTGGTGAAGGTCAACTCTGCAGGTGGTGAGTTGTGTGTCTCAGTCAGGGGGCTCCAAGGGAGGGAGCCCCCTCAGAGCCATGCCCAGATCCCCCAGTTAGAATCATTACCATTTTTATTACCTTCATCAGTGTGATTAGGGGAGGTTGGTGATGTCTCTTCAAAGCGCTCTAAGTGTGGTGCTTAACAGCATGAGCTCTGGCACCTGCTGCCTGCATCTGATGCCAGCCCCTCGGCTCACTGTCCGTAGGTCCCTGGGCGGGGCACTTCATCTCCCTGCGCTTTGTTTCGTCATCTGTAAAACGGGCGTGGTGAGAGTGCCTGCTTCAGGGAGGAACTGTGACGACTACATGAACTCACCTGTGGCAGTGTCTAGGATGGTGTCTGGCACACCGCACCCCTTAGGTGTCAGCTGCGACTGCTGTTGTTATCATGCGTACATACTCATTTAGTCCAGTGACAGTACTATGAGACAGGTCCTTTCATCCTATTTTCAGACTAGGAAACTGAAGCGCATAGGGATTAAGTGATTTCCTCAAGCTCACACAGTGAGGGTAGCCAGCTGGTTGGGGGCTCTCAAGGAGAAGGAGGAGGGCCTGCCCCCGTTAGGGGTCCCCCAGGGGGTAGAGGCCCTACAAGGAGGGGTCTCAGTATTGGGGGTCTGACAGGAAGATGCCTTCTTGGGAAGCCCCATCCTTTAGAGGCCCCTTCACGTCCTCATGCCCATTCATCTTGTCAGTCAGCAAACGCATTTGAGGATGGGCCGGGCACCAGCAGTGTGCTGGGAGCTCGAGGTGCCGTGGCAGGGAAGATGACGCAGCTTGGTGGTTTAGAGCGTAGACCGGACTCCCAGACCCGTGTTGGAATCTGAGACCCACTGCTTACTCGGTGTGCAATCCCGGGCAGTTGTTAACCTCTCTGAGCCTCTCTCCTCGTCTGTCAACTGTGCGCTGTAACTGGACCTGTCACGCAGGTCTGCTGTGACCAGCAAATGAGGTGCTGGGTGTGAAGCACCGAGCAGGGTCTGGCACCAAGTCAGTGCTCAGAACATGGCCGCATGGGGTTTTGAGACCTGCCTTTGAGGAACTTGGGACATTTAAAAAAAACACTGTCGTCTGTGAAGGGTGCCACACAGGCCTGACAGCTGGAGCCTAGGGTAGACGAGAATTAGAGACATCCAGAGAATAATGGCAAGGAGAGGATGTAGAAAAGCAAAACCTCCCTTCAGGACTTGAGTAGAAAGGATGAAGTCACCTGTGCCTATTAGTGCTCTGGAAGCACTGCCCTCTGGTGGCCAACTGGAGAGTTGCAGTTGCCCAAAGCCAACATGTATTGGCACCTTGTCAGGAACCAGTATTTTATTACAAACCCCTTGCACTGTGTGTATTTGCTTATAAGTCATACACATGAATTCCTACACTAAGGGTATGTAATTATAAAGTGGTACACAAAACACAGTTGTAAAACAGATGAGGAAAAAATAAGTTTAAAGTAGAAGAGCTAATATTTTTTCCTGGACAAATGGATGGCAAAGCCTACCTTACTTTGGAAGCTACTGGTCCAGGGACTGAGGACTCAAACACGACTTAAAGCACAGTCCCAGTCCACGTGAGCGGATGAAAGTCAACACCAAGCCTTACCCTCCTTTCTCAGTTTTCATAGGGCTATGAAAGGTATCATACTTCTGGCCAGTACTTACATAACTCATTTCATCGGACTGTGCCTAGTCAGGGAGTCTTATTGTCTCCATTTGATGAAGGAGGAAACTGAGGCTCAGGGTGATTCCCACCTTGCCCAAGGTCTGCCTGTCTCACTAAGCGTCCTCTTTCATCGTCCTCAGCTGTGCTACCCTGGGCACGTGCGCCTGTGTGTTCAGAGCACTGGCCTGGGACTCTAACCCCAATCCTGGGAGAAGAACCTCCAAGCCCCCAGTAGGCCCACTACCCGGCCTCCAGCTGCTCCCTGGCCCTGCTCCCTGTTCCCGCGCAGTGCAGCCTCTGCTCTCTTTGCAGATGCCATTGGCCTGCAGCCAGATGCCCGTGGTGTGGCCACATCCCTGGGGCTCAACGAACGGCTCTTTGTTGTCAACCCACAGGAAGTGCATAAGCTGGTAGGAATAGGCAGGGTGCCAGGACCCAGGGACCATCTGTGTCTTGGGGGTGGTAAGGACAGGTGCAGAGGGAGGGTCACAGAGAAGAGGGAGGGGGCCCGGTCTGGCTGCTGCTGGACCTGAAGGGGCAATAGGAAGAGTGGGCCTCAGCTGATGGGGTATTCCAAAGGATGGGGGTGGGGACAGCTGGTTGGGGGCTCTCAAGGAGAAGGAGGAAGGCCTGCCCCCATTAGGGGTTCCCCAGGGGGTAGAGGCCCTACAAGGAGGGGTCTCAGTATTGGGGATCTGTCAGGAAGATGCCTTCTTGGGAAGTCCCATCCTTTAGAGACCCCTTTGCTCCCTCAGCACCCCTGCCCATACCAACACTCTTCTGATCCTGGGTACAGAGCTCCCCCAAATTCTTTCCTCCCACCTGATCCCTTTGCTCTGGATCCCTTGGGCAGCCCTCTGAGTACTCTCCCACCTGCAGACCCCACATCCTGAGCAGCTGGGGCCCGCTGTGGGCTCTGCCGAGGGGCTGGACCTGGTGAGTGCCAAGGACCTGGCAGGCCAGCTGACAGACCACGATTGGAACCTCTTCAACAGTATCCACCAGGTACAGGGACAGAGCTGAGGGGTGGACAACAGGGGGTGGGGCTCCCCACCTGACATTTGCTTATCTTTAGTGCTACCCCCCACCCAGGTGGAACTGATCTACTATGTGCTGGGCCCCCAGCATCTGCGGGACGTCACCACCGCCAACCTGGAGCGGTTCATGCGCCGCTTCAACGAGCTGCAGTACTGGGTGGCCACAGAGCTGTGTCTCTGCCCCATACCCGGCCCGCGGGCCCAGCTGCTCAGGAAGTTCATCAAGCTGGCAGCCCAGTGCGTGCCTGTGGGGTCTGTGGGAGGTGTGGCAGAGGCCCTAGGCCACTTTTTCTTAATTGTGCCCCCATCCTGTCCCTGGTCAGTATGTTGCCAAATCTGCCACCCCCTGGTCCCCTGGAGCCTCTGCTTCCCCACCCCATCCAGCTCCAGTCCCCCCACAAAGGCTGCGCTGGCCGGGCCTGCCAGGGTCTGGGTGGGTCCCGGGCCTGGATGTTGTCTTGATGTGGGGCTCTGTGGGTGTGGCTGTTTCTCCTGAGGCTCTCTGGTTTTTCTGCTGACAGCCTCAAGGAACAAAAGAACCTCAATTCCTTCTTTGCGGTCATGTTTGGCCTCAGCAACTCAGCCATCAGCCGCCTGGCCCAAACCTGGGAGGTAGGTGTGACCTGGAAGGGGAGGCCGGGTGCCCTCTCCCCCATGACTCAGTCCTAAGGTCCGGCAGCAAGCCCATCCTGGGAGTCCTGGTGGGGACAGGGCTCCTACCCCAGAGCAGTGACGTCTCCATCAACCTCCCCTTTGCAGCGGCTGCCCCACAAAATCCGGAAGCTGTACTCAGCCCTTGAGAGGCTTCTGGTAAGTACTGGGCCTCAGCTCGTCCAGGGCCTGGTTCCCTCTGAATATGTTCAGGGAGCCGGTGTTTAGCATCATGGTGGCGGAACATAGAGTGTTACACCCTTCAGCATGTGTAGGTACTGGGGGGCACCTTTGCTGTGGCTCTGAGTCCTGTGTGAAGACGAGGACAGGCACACGCAGTGTCCGACCCCAGGTCTGAGCTGCAAGGGGGGCAGTAGGGAGGTGCTGGGCCCCTGCTGACTCGCCGCAAGCCTCCGACGCAAGCCCCAGCACCTGCACCCTCCCCCGCAGTGTGCCAGGGCCGGTCAGTGGGCCCTCGGGACATTCCGGGCGCCTGTGGGCCAGACGAGGCCAAAAGATGAGGAGGGAGTTGAGGAGTTGAACTTCCGCCGCCAGGAACCGTTGGGGGTTTTGGGAGTGTTTGACGGCGTTTGAGAGAACGGGCACAGAGGTGTTTTCCTTTATCAGGATGGCTCTTGGAGCTCCTGAGAAAGAAAATTCACCTCTCGGGGCTCAAGAGGTTCAGAGGAACTTGCCTGCTGGGGGAGGGGGCGGTGGACAGAGAGACACAGAAAGAGAGAGACATACACTCACAGAGGGACAGAGAGAGAGATCTGTGGAAACTCGGGACCCCTGTCACTGCTGGCCATGAAGTTTCCCTGGGGGCTCATTGGAAGCCAGGCAGCCTCGGGCACACGCAGCCTCTCCGTAGAGCCCGCCTTGGTGAGAGCTGGGGCTGGGGAGGAGCTGGGCCCCAGCGGGGACAGGCACGTGGCTCTTTTTGATGGGCGAGGCATTGAGCCGTGTTGTGTGTGGTGGGTTATGGAGTGGGGGACCCCTGTCTCACTGACTGCTTCCCTCCCAGGACCCCTCCTGGAACCACCGAGTGTACCGACTGGCCCTCACAAAGCTCTCCCCTCCCGTCATTCCCTTCATGCCCCTTCTCCTCAAAGGTAAGGCCTCCGGCCTGCTATTCATTCCTGTGTCTGTCTGTACGTCCACCCAACCCTCTCTGAGTAATTCCAATGTGCTGATGCCTGGGGTGGGGGCACAGAGTTGAAGTAGGTGTTCACAGGCCAGAAGCAGAGTGAGGACATGAAGACAGATATTGGTGACATTGAATGGCCCATGATATGAGGCCTGAGAGATACAAGGAGATACTCCAGGAGGTTGGAGGGGAGCCAGAGGGAGAGGGCTGTGTGGGGGTGGGCCAGGCCCTTCCCCTTTCCTGGGCTGCTGAGAGGGGAAGGTGTTTGGAGACCTCTGGGCAAAATCTGTTTCTTTGCAGACATGACCTTTATCCATGAGGGAAATCACACCCTGGTGGAGAATCTCATCAACTTTGAGAAGATGGTGAGTTCAGGGAGAGTAGTTGTTCACTACTGGAGTGGGTTGGGGCACATGACTATGACCTTGGAAGGGAGCAGGGCATGGGAAATGGTCTGCAGTTATTAATAATATGAATGAGAGTACTTATGTTAACATAGCATGCCTAACCCCATTGTGTCCGGGAGGGCCTGCTCTGTGGGGGGGTGCTGGGGCGGCAGCCTCCACAATCTCACCATTCAAGGGGAGCCCCTCCTAGGCCCCTTCCTCTGGGACCCCTTTCTGACCCTCGTTCTTCTTCCCACTTCCTGGTCCCTGCTGGGCCTCTGCCTGTGTGAAGGAGAAGTAGACATGACCCCCTCTTATAGCTTCTTAGTCTCTGGGTGCACCCCGCTCAAAGGGAGTTCGGGTCCCCAGCTGCTTCACAGGCCAGGCCAGGCCAGGCCAGGGCTCTGCCCTCAGGCCAAGCCCCGTGTCCCTGCTCTGTCCGCAGAGAATGATGGCCAGAGCTGTGCGGATGCTGCACCACTGCCGAAGCCACAGCTACGGTGAGAAGGCTGTCTCCCTGGGTAGGGCCCCCCCACAGCTTCCGCTGTGGGGCTTGACTCTGTCTCCCTGACTCCCACCTCTCCCCCCGCCCAGTCCCTCTCTCACCGCTCAGAAGCCGCGTCTCGCACCTCCATGAGGACGGCCAGATAGCAAGGATTTCCACATGTAAGTGGGGGCAGGGTGGGTGCTGATGAGTTAGCCGTGACTGGCATGCATAGGTGCTTGCATGCATGATACATGTATGATACACACTGATTACCATGCCTCAGAGAGTAGCTGGACTGTCACCCCAGTTTAAAGGTGTGCAAATGGGCTTGGGTCTTAAAGTAACTTGCAGAAGGCCACACTGGTTATGCAGAGAGCCAGCTGGCTTCCCACGTGCATTGTAAAAACGGGCCCTCAGTTGCATGAAATGGGATTAACCTTCGCCACAGTGCGAGCCACCCTGTTACCACTGGCCCTTTGTTTTACCTCACGTGCACGTCTATTCTGAGTGTGTCAGGAACATTCTTGGACCCAGCCCACGCACGAGCATGTTGACATGCTGCCTCACTCTGTGTGACGTTCCCCTCTCCTGTCCCCTGGCCTCTCCGCCCATGCTCACTACGATCCTGAATTTGGAGTTACTTGTTTTCTTGTTTTCATAAATATACATATACACATGTATATCTTTAATGCCTCATTTGTATATGTGTGTGTGTGTATGTATACGTATATATGACAATAAAAAATTCTTTAGTTTTAGTTGTTTTTGAACTTCGTAAAAGAGGTATTATTGTACTATGTGTACTCTTGGGGTGGGGGTGAGGGCAGCAGCCTTCAGGACCGGCGGTGGGAAATGGCAGGGTGGATGGCGGAGGGCGAGAGGGCCGGTTTGCTCCTTGGAGGGGCAGGGGATGGCCTCTACAAGGGCTGTCTGTGCTCTCCTTGAACTGACCCCCCTCCCCCACCCATTCCACCAGGCTCGGAGCAGTCCCTGGGCACCCGGAGTCCCAGCAGCACCTGGGCCTATGTCCAACAGCTGAAGGTCATTGACAACCAGCGGGAACTGTCCCGCCTCTCCCGGGAGCTGGAGCCATGAGGAGGGGCTGGGCTGGAGCAGCAGGCACTTCCCGCCTGGAAAGCCAGGGCACGCCCGGGCCAAGGGGCCCACAGGCTGGCCACAGCTGGGCAGGGCTCTCCGAGAAGCGGACTTGAGGCCCTGGATCTGGCAGCGCGGAGGCAGCTGTCCCCTGTGATGACTGTCGGCCAAGGAGGACCTCAGAGTGGAATGAGCAGGGCCCGTGCCGAGGAATGGGGGGCAGAGAGACCCTGGAGTGGGTGGGAGAGCAGAGCAGGCGCCAGGACTCTGTGTTCAATAGAGCGCTCTCCACACCAGGCTTTTTCTGGATTCTGTGCTCATGGCTTTGTTGTCTGGCCGTCTCCTGGCCCCGGGGGTTTGTCTCCACGAGTGTGGCATGTGTGTGGCAGGGGTGGGGCCGGGCGTGGGGAGGGCTGGTCCTGCTTTTCTTTCCACAGCATAGGAGATAAACAGTTGGGTGTGGTCGAGGCTGTTTGTTCTGGAGCGGTGGTCCCTGAAGAGCCTTATTGTTACCCTGAATTAACAGATGCCTGTGTTCTGAGCCCAGCCCTGTGGGGGTGTGGCCAAGAAGCCCCGGAGCTGAGGAGGAGGTGCTGTGCACACCCTGGAGTGGACCCAGAGAGGCTGACGGAGCAACTCCACAGCCCGAGTGTGGTCTCCGGGACCCAAGCAGGGCTCCCAGGTGGCCGACTGCAGTCCAGATCCACCCCCCTTCCCCCCTCCCCGCCCCCCGCCCCGGCCACGGCACCTGCTGGAGCCTGGAGCCCCTGTCATCCGCTGGCCAGGGAAGCCCTCAGCTCCTGATGGGGGTCTGAGAAGACTGACAGCTCGGCTACAACTCTCTCCTCCCACTGCCTCCACTCCTGTCGATTGGCCTGGAGCTCATCCTGGCCTGTCCCCAGGTGCTCACAGCGAATCAAGGTCTCCGGGGAGGGGTCGGTGGGGGGGACAGTGTCAGAGAGGATGCGGAGGCATAGGCTTCTGTGGGGAGTCCATCCCTTGCTGAGGCCTCAGAGGCTTTCAGGAAGTCAGGAGTTCTCATCAGTGGTGAGAATGGTCCCAGCAGGCTCTATCAGCATTAAGTCCTATTTTCAGCATGTCCCTTGGGAACCAGTTACTGGGAGGACCCCCGGTGGCCCTGGGCCTTGGGGGGGGGAGGTGGTGCAATGTGAGTCCACGAGGGACCTCTTGGCCTTGGGAGTGAGCCTGGGGTAGGTGTGGAGCAGCAGGCTCCAGGGCCCGTAGAGGAAGTCGGCCCTGCACTTGCTCAGCAGGTACATCTGCCAGGGCTCGGGCTGGACACGCCCCACCTCCCCTCACCCCTACACTGCCAGACCTCTCATCTCCGTGCTCACGGATGCGTTCAAGCTGCTTCCAGAAAGTGTCAGAACCCTTAGCAGGAGGCAGCACAACTGGGGTTAAACCTCAGGTTTCCAAGTGCATCTGAGTGAGTCCATGAACGGTCCTCTGTCTCTGTTTTTCCATCTGTAAGATGGCTGTGATCTCAGTCCAGTTCTTAGTGACAAACCAGTCAAACTGCAGCTCTGCCCCCACAGCCAACGTGACAGCTGGGGGCAGTCCCGTGTCCTCAGCCTGACGGACGGGTAGCATCGCCTCGGGTGAAGCCAGGCAGAGCCCACTCCCCAGGGAGGACCTGGGCTGAAGCAGGTGGTGGGGAAACCAGTTCCCTTGTCCACAGAGGACCACTGGGCATAGAAGCTTCTACAGCTGAGTAATCAGGACAAGGCTGAGCCTCAGTCTTGGTGAGTCAGGACTCCCAACGGCTTTCTCCTCTTCTAAACACATTGTCAGGATTTAGGCATGACCACGGCCTGCCACAGCCCGTCCCCACCCTCTCAGACTCAAGGGAGACCAGCCCTGTGCAATGGGCCATGCCTGGTGGGGGCCGACATCCCCATCAGTGTTTCTCCTTTCATCCGTGGTCACACCTGGTCCCTACAGGACTTTGGTGACTTGTGAGTCTCCCTACAGCCTAGGCTGCCTGTCAGCTTCCCAGCTGCTCGTCTCTTGCACAGGACCCCTCTGAGCCTGGTGGGAGAGGCCTTGCCAGGAGAACAGTGCCCGGGGTGGCAGGGGGACAAAGACTTGGAGTGACAGGCCCCAGTGACTGGGCTGTGTCACCGCAGAGGAGGGAGAGGCTCTAGATCACAGTGACTCTAGCTCTGAGGGGTGTAGCCTTCTGTTCCCCTGACTGCCCAGGAGCGGGGTGGGTGGGGCATCCTGGCAGCCGGAGCTGTGTGGGCAGGGGATGGGCTCCCAGCCTCAGGAGAGCCGTGATGGGAGGAGGAATCCATGGGATGGCTGGGAGAAGGAAGTGTGAGATCAAGCCTTTAAAAAACCCCTCTACCTAAAGGAGCAGAGAGGTGATGTGTGTGCCTCACAGGGGAGAACAGAACGGAAGGGGGCCATTCTTCCTCCAAGTACACACATACTCCTACCCACCCCTAGCCCTTATCCTTAGCTTCCCTGTGCAAGTCTGAGGCAGGCTGGAGGCCAGGTCAGGACTCTAAATTGTGGGGTGCATACCAGGGAGGCACAGGCCTCCAGCAGGCCGAGCAGGATCTGGCAAAGGAGTAGGGAGCCCAGCCCTCCGGCGCCTCTCCCTGGGAGCCAGCCCCCCTTCTCTCCCCAGCCCCACCTGAGCTGGTGATCTAGCACCCTCCACCCGACCGCAGTCGGCCAGCCGTGGGGGGTGGCGGCTGCCTGCAGTTAGAGCTCATAGTTGGGGAGAGGAGCCTCGATTTGCTTTCACACTCTGCTGGCCATTGTTTTCCCAGCAACCCTGGCTCTCTGGCTGCTGCGCTTCCCAAGTTGCAAGGATTAAGCTTCTTAGTATACTTGTAGCTCTTATTCCCAGTACAGTCATACATACCCCAGTGCTCACTGGCTTCAGAACTTGTCAAACTCGCATTTTGCTGAGAAAAAGTATTTCTCACTCGGTGTTTGCTTGGACTCGTACTCGATAGAACCTGTGAGTCACGATGCCGCCCCACAAAAGAAAATGCTTCATCATTTGCTTACTCGTGGGTTTTGGACTTATCACGAGTTCCAGAGTGAATTAACGACTGGTACCGAGGCACTGCCATACTTACCATGGTGATTGATTTGAATGGTTTTTATTCTTTTTAACACTTTCACTTCTATTATTTTGACCCTGATGATAGGGTAGGTAATTTTACCCTTGTTTACAGTCAAGGAAACTGAGGCACAGAAAGATTTGCCTAAGGTTACGTTACTGGTTGATGACGGGGTGGCCTGGTAAAAGCTGGGTGGGTTTCAGCCATGCCCACGCCATGGGCCTGCTTGTCCATAACCTTTCCTCGTGCCCCCAGGCCTCCCCAGCTGTGGTCTCCCCAAACCCCAACATTTCAGAGCCCCAGGCATATAAAGTCCTCTTGTCCTTCCACCCTCCCTCTCTCCATTTTGAAATACTATGGGCCTGGCAGAGGCTCTGAATGAGGCGGGCAGTCCTGGCCCCTCAGGGAGCAGACCCTCCCCAGCCATGTAATGGATGCAGAACACGGCCGTCAGAGGGACAAGATGCCTCGGAGGGCAAGTCCAGAGAGGTGGGTGCCTCGGGTTGCAGGGCCTCACTGCTCACCCCCAAGCATTTAGGTGTATGGCTGCTCCCACGTTGGAATGCAGCACACAGCCCTAGTCCCGGCCACTTCTGCCCCTCCCACCCACCCAGAGCCCTGCGTACCAGACTGCAAAGCTCTGCCTCCCAGAGTTGGGGGTGCCCTCAGCTCCCCACTGGTATACACCCGTGTCCCAAGCATCCAATCCAGTGGCTGGCGCAAAATCTCTGACCTGGCAGTTGCTGCTCCTCCCTCTCTTCCACGGACATGTAGGCCAGAATGTGAACGCACTTCCAAAATGTGTCCTGATACCTGACCCCTACGCGGAGTTCTGGGCTTCTCACTCATCTGCCAGGGCCGTAGTATTTCGATATAAACTAGTCTATGGGCATTCAGTCCTGTCCAGTTGCCCCAGGCACCCCTCCCTGAGGTTCTGGACTCTCCAAGGCCTGACCTCGCCTTCTGCTGCCCAGCCTGACAGGGCACCTGAGGGTGAAGGGGCTTTCTTCCCGGGGGACAGGTGGCTGCTGTCCCTCCCAGTGAAGATGATGACACCAGGCCACTCCAAGAAGCTGTGCTTTGAGAGCTCCGAGCCTGACTCAGCTACGCTCAGAGAGTTCTCTCCCATGCCTGGGGCCTTCCTGCGGCACACAGCCTTAATGGGGCCACAGGAGGCTGCTGCTGGTGATAGGAGATGGAATGCTGAGGCAGGAGCCTGTGTCCTGTGACCCCCGAGAGAAAGAAGGAGGCTGGGCTCAGGGCCCAGGTCCACCTTTTTTTTTTTTTTTTTTTGAGAAAGTTTGAGATGCTGGTGGCTTGTGCGTGTTTAGACTGATGAGCATGGACCCTGGGCCAGGGACCTGGACACTTCGGGCCTTGTCTGACTCCGTCTGTCATGCTCTCGGCCCTTGGGAAGTGCCCTAGGCCTGTTTTCAGGCTGGGATGTGAGTCGAGGGCAGCCAGAGCGGTTTCCAGGGTGCTGGGTGGAGGAGAGTGCAGGCTTTCCTGGCCCTCAGAGGACTCAGCCAGCAGAGGGGTGGAGGTGACATTTTGTTAGGGCCATGACAGCAGGACATTTTAAGCTTATTCTGCCTTCCAGAAAAGTGCTGTGCAAACCAGAGTTAGGCGGCACCGGCGTGAGTCAGGGTGGTCCTCCCACAGGGAGCGGTGTGGGGGGTGGAGGAGCTGGGGCTCAGCAGTCACATGGCCTTGGGCAGGTCCCTCTCACTCCCTGGGCCTCAGTTTTCCTACTTATAAACAGGTTTGGACTGGGAGCGTTTGGGGATGTGCTCCTGCCATCTGTGTCTTAGGCAGCCCAAGGCATCAGAACAGGTGGGAGAACACAGACTGCCCTCGGTCATGAGGCCGGGACCCCTCCAAGCATCTTCCCAGCAGTGGCCTCCAGCTAGACTGCCCTCAGGATGGGGAGCTGGCAGCAAACACTGTTTTATTAGAAGGGTCCTCAGAGAGGTTCCGTCCTTCCCCATTGCCTCCGTAGCTGGCCGAGTCCCCCTTGTCTGTGGAAGGCCCCTGTTGTGTAAGTATATGACTTGGGAGGATTCTAAGGGGCAGAAAAGGAAAGAAAGAGCCTGAGGCAATGGCATTAGGGGAGTCATCATGACCCGGGGCAAGGGGCAAGGTCCAGAGTTTTCCTTAGCACATATTGCAGTGGCCCTGGAACGCAGAGCACGCCCTACCCCTAAGGGAGAGGGGTAGGTGGCCAGCTCTATCTCCTCAACTTCGCTGGGCTGGGCCCTGCAGGGTCAAAACCTGTGTGCTGGAGGGAGGCTGGACTCTGGTGGCCCACAGAGGACGTTAGCCTCCTCCGTTTCTCCTCCCTCTTGGTCCTTGGCTGTTGCTAATCTCATCATATAAAGCAAACGGTGCAGGAGGCTGGAGCCCCGTTGAAGCTCTTGGCTTCCTGTAAAGCAGGACTCAGTTTCCTGGAAAGTAGGTGGTTACCTTTGGCGAGCTAGACAGTGTAGGTCATTAATGAGTCACCCGTAGGACTCAAAACAGTTTCTAATGCACATTTGTTTTTGGAATAAAAAAATCAAATTATGGAGAGGTTCAAGAAGCTGCCACTTTGTGTCTCTGTTTTATTTATTTTTATTTTTTAAAGATTTTATTTATTTATCTTTAAAGGAGAAGGGAAGGAGAGAAGGAGAGAAACATCAATGTATGGTTGCCTCCCGTGCATCCCCCGCTGGGAACTGGCCTGCAACCCAGGCATGTACCCTGACTGGGAACCGAACCGTGATTGTGTGGTTCACAGGCCCGCGCTCAATTCACTGAGCTATGCCAGCCAGGGCTGTATCTCTGTTTTAAATGTCATTTTTCCAAGGAGTACTTTCCTAATTACCCATCTAAATTAGGTTTTCTGTGGCCTTGTTTTTTTGTTTTAATATACACTTACCTGGTCTTTTTATGTACCGTGCATTTGTTTAAAGAACTTTGCAAGTATTAACTCACTCAATCTTCACAAAAGTCTTGTAAAATAGCTTCACTAGCTCTAGTTTAAGTTGCAGGGGAAACTGAGGCATAGAGGTCAGGAATATTGCCCAGGGTTGAGATGAACAGCTGGTGAGCGGGAGAGCTAGGATTTGAACCCAGGCAGTCTGGTGCTAGAACCTGTGGTCTCAGCACTGTGCCCTACTGCCCCAGTCACAGAGTTCAGTGTACTTGGCCCATCCTCTCTGCCCTGCTTCGACGCTGAGCTCCTTGCCTTTGCATCCACTTGGCTTAGCACAGTCCAGTGAGTGAACAAGTGAATGAGAAAGGAGGAAATTGCCCACAATCCAACTACCTTAGCACACTAATTACAATAATTTTGACAGATTGTAGATCTTCAGACCATGGGTCAGGAATGGCTCCCGCCAGGGTGTCCTGTCATCATCTTTGTGAGGAGAGCAGCTGGCTGTGCCAACACACCTGGGGCGAGTGACCAGGGAGGTGCCTCGCCCCAGTGCCCGGCTTTTCTTGGGCCTCCGCCAGACTCTGGATCCTGCCCTTGCTCACACCCTTTCTGTCTTTCTGAGCCTCCCTGTCGCTGCCTGCCTGCCTCATCCTGTTCTTTGTTCTCATCCATGCCTCCAGACTCTCCCAAACCCCTGGCATTGGAGGAATGAAACAGAAATTTATTTTCTAATCACCGTTGGGCAGTGTGAGACAAACATCAGCATAGCTGGCAAACACGGAGGCGGGTGGTTGCCTTGGGATCCCCAACCTGGAGTCCCAGGTTCTGCCTGATCCCTGTAGTGGCCGCCCTTCGCAGTGGTGGTGCCAAGGGGCTTAGGTCCCCCAAGTTCCCATTAGTCTCAAATAAACATATAATACAGCTAAAAATGATGTGTTTGCTATGAAAACACAACAACATGTAAGTCCCTAGACCCCGTTACACCCGCTGCCCTTGAGCCTCCCCTCCCCCCACGAACAAACTCTGGAGCCTCCAGATCTCACAGAGGGATCCACCGTCTCTCTCTGCGTTGCCTTTGTTCTCTGTTCTCACCATCTTCCCTTTATAACAAGTGGGGCTGGAAGGCTCAGTTCGTTCGTTCATTCATTCATTCATTCATTCATTCCTGGTCCCAGGCACATGTGGACAGTTTTCTATCCCAGGTTGGATGACAATACAAAGCAGTAGAGGGGGCCCGTGAGAGAAAGTATCAGTCTCAAGGAATTTCAGAGGCAAGCTGAACACACACTTCTACGGGTGCAAAGTTAGATGACCGTGCGTGGTTAGCAGCACGTTGGCAGCAACATCTCTCAGAGGTGGCTCTGATGTGTCACAGGACAGATATCAAGGACTGTGTCCATAGGCAGGGGGCGTCCCGCGGGCTGGAGAGAGGAAGTCCGGCTTTGTGGAAGGGTGGATTTGCACTGAGGCTGGGGGAATGAGCGGCAGACGGACAGCTGCCCAGTGGTGGCAGGCGTTCCAGGCAGAGGGTCGGCGTGGGGCCTGGCCAGCAGAAGCAGAAGCACAGCCTGGGACTCTGTGATGAATGGCTCAGGCGGCATGGCTGACTGACGTGCCCAGGTCAGGCCAGGAGTGTGATGCTGAATGTCAAGGCTGCGTCAAGCTTAAAGAGAAATGCCTGGAAACCCACGTGTGGTACATAGTGTGCCGACCAATCTGGGAGAGAATCACTCTTGGAACTTTTCTATGGTTCGTTCAGTAAGAGGACGCGACAGACTGATGTGGTTCGCAGGTGACCAGGTGTGGGTGACCGTCCTGGGCCTCTATCTTGGAGTACCCACCTGCCACAGTGGGATGGAGGCTGCAGACCCAGTGTCTTCAAGTGCCAGGGTCCCCTTGGGAGGTGACTCCAGGCTGCAGCTGAGCTGTACAGCTGCAGGATACCTCCAGGCTCTGGTCCTGTGCTGGAGAGACTCTGTCTTGGTTTGACAGAGGACAAGGGTGGTGAAATAGGTTGTCCTGGGTGTATGTCCCCTGTGTCAGCTTCTCCCATCGCCTGCTGGCCCTGAGACATCCCTGACCACTTTGGTACCCCAGACATGAGTGGGGTCTACTTCACAGTAGCCAAATGCTGGGACTGTCCTCTGTCCCACTAGAAACCAATCAATTCCAAGAATAGTTTTCTAGCCCGGCCTGAATCCTGCCAGTCCAGGGCCTGCACAGACCAGGCCCGCAATGGTCACCAGTAAATATGTATAAGTGGAATCCCCAGTCCCCACATCGCTGACCGCCGACTGCCTCCCAGAGCCTTGCCCAGGCAGCGTCACTCTCTTCCCCACCCTCCCAGTCTCCTCAGAGGCCACAGCTGTACCCCCTCCTCACTTTCTGACTTCTCTGTTGGTGTTCGCATCACCGGCCACTGCCATGCACTCCTCACCACTCTCTTCCCACCCAGGTACTTGGGCCCAGCCTCCTGGGACTCTCCCAGCTTGCCAGCTGCCTCCCATGGTGGCTCCTTGGTGAGCTCTTTCAATCAGATGGAAAGCAGTTGTGAGGACCTAACTGGGAGGAGAACTTAGAAGGCTGAGCAACAGTGTTTTCTGTCTAGACCAGGCCAGCCAAGAAGAGAAACTACCCGCAGTATAATAATAACACAAGAATAAACTCAGTGTTTTGTGTACCCACAACCGTAAGCCCAGTTTTGCCTCCCCCCGTGTGTATATACATACGTGCACCTAAGTTTATCTATGAGGCACCTTTGCATGAATGTATGGATATATACTCATATGTTGACTGAATGAATTTTTTTTCTGCTTTTCTATCTACTTTCATCCACGTCAGCCTGCCTTGGGTTGCAAAGGCCTGGGGTTTGGGAATAAGACCTGGTCGGGGGGTTGAGGGGTGAGCAGTCAGTAGCCCTGAGGAGGTAGGATCCCTTAGCACCACAAGTATTCAAGTGCAGGCGGAACAGCCACTTAGGATTGTCTGGGGCATTGCACCATCACATAAGACGTGAAACTAGGTGGCCTCTGAGGTCCCTGTAATTCCAGTGAATCTGATTCCAGAGCTCATTGCCTGGTCACACAGACACAATGGTGTGGTTGCCGCGGTGCTGTAAATGCAATGCTTTGGGTGACGTGGCATCGGTGCTCGTGGGGGAGGACTCTGGCCAGAGACTTGGCTGCATAGTTGTGTGCTCTTGGGCACATCTTCCAACCTTTCTAATCCTCAGTTTCCTCACCTGTAAAATGAGGACAACAAGAGTGCCTGGTAAGAGTTGTAGTGAGGACAAAAGAGCACACAAGAAGTACTCCGTGTGTGACACGTGGTGTGTCCCATCAGTACTGGTGGTGGTTGTTCAGTGGACATTGTGGTTCTATTGCAGGACCCGGTCTGAAGCGCACGGGTCCTCAGACGACCCACCTGGTCCTGTGCTGTGTTGTGATTCCATGGGGTCAGTCTAACTGTCCGCCCAGCTCCCAGCCTGGCCCTGACCTGAAATTCCCCTGATGGGGGGCGTGAACACACCCTTGAAGCTCCATCCCACACTCAGTTCAATTGGACATCAGGACAATGCTGGCCAGAACCCACTCCCACTCCGATAGCTTTGGCTTCAGCCAGCATTCCTGCTGTGGGCCTTTGGAAGGGACAGATAGTCCCATCCCAGCTTCTGAGGTGTCATTGCTTCCTGGCTCAACCAGTGACACTCTGCTTTCTTTCCTAAGCTAACCGGCATCTGAGCTGTGCTCGTGTGCTGTAATCTAGGAAGAATGAGAAGCGGGCTGGCAGCAGCCCAGCAGCCTGCTTTCAGGTTGTGCAAATGAAACTTAGGCAAACAAAACAGCCATTTCTGCTCCTACTCCCTTTAACTGGGATTCCTTCCTAAGAACAAGGCTGGGCTTCCCCTTGGGTTGTATTTCCAGGGTGAGTCCCTTTCCAGGTGGCTTGCCCAGCCTGTCCTCTCCACTCCTGAGACCGTGACATCTGTGACCTCATCACCACATGGCAAGGGGTTGGGAGGTTCTACCCGTTGACAGCTGCTCGACCTGGGATGAGGGCAGGGAACCTCAAAGTAAAGTCTGAGAACCTGGGAGGGATTGTCAGATCCAACCCCATCTATTCAAAAGTGAGAAAAAAGTAGAATTGAGAGGAAAAAAGTCCCACTGCTAAACTACACTGGCTAAGGAGGACAGGCAACCCCACAGCAAAAAAAAAAAAAAAAAAAAAAAATCCAGAACAACAACAACAACAAAACACCACTGGGGAGGATTCTTAGTTGTTGCCTTAGAGTTTTGCCTTTTTATATGAGAGTTTTCTGAGAGGGCTGGGAATCCCCGTGCAGGGCTCTTCCTGGGAAGGGCACTGCGCTTAGCAGACTGAATCTTTTTAGTAGGAGGGGAGACTTGGCGCCCCAAGTTGCTACACCTCTGTTCTTAGACTTGGGAAGAAAGGACCCCTGAGAGGCCTCACCTCTGTCCGGGGAGGGTCTTTGGGGAGAGGAGTGTGAGCAGGGGAAAAGGGAGTGAGGCCTGGGCTCCCAGCAGAGGAGGGGTGGCTCCTTGGGCTGCCTTGAAGAGGCCTCTAGCCCTTCTCCGGCCTCATAAACTTGGAACCCATGAGAACCTGAAACATGGAAGAGCTGAGATGCTGACTCAGTAAGAGAGGCCCATTTGCATAATATTTCTAAGGTGACTGATTTATATGCAGCTTGATGGTAATAAGAACAGCCTTTGTTTTCAACCCACTAACCCTGATTCTCGCTTGAGCACCTGCAGTTAATCAGACTTGTGATGATCATCTTACTATGTTTCTCACGCTGAGTACCAGTAACTCAAAGAGGAAGCCAGCCTGTAGCCCCTTCCCTGTGGGAAAGTGGGGCTTGAGGCTTGCAGACAGGGGATGTTTGGAAGACATCAGCCAAAGATAAGCCCACGGGTGCCCCTAACTTGGACAGAGAACCCCCTAACCCATCTTGGTGTACCTGCTTGTATGACCTATTTCCTAGCTACAGGTGGCTAGCATTACCTGTTCTAAACATCTGGCATTTCCTGCTGCTAAGTCACCTTCCCTCTGGCTTCAAACAGCTGGAGGGCCCCACTCCCTCTTCACCTCCAATTCATCTGGGATCCCTCCCTCCTTTTTTTTTTTGGAAAGATCTGGAGGTACCAGATCCACAAGTTCTGATGTCTTTAAAAGGGCCAGCCGGAGGAGTAAGGCTCGTTTGAGAGCTGTGACACCCATCTCGACTCCAGTGCAAGTCCAACAGCCGGTCTCACTTTGGCCTCCAGCCGGGCACCATGAAGGCCTGTGTTCCCCTGTTACTGGCTGTGCTCTGTGGCCTGGCCTGGGCTGGTAAGTCGCTACCTGGTGGAGGTAAAGGGGGTCCTGCGGGAAGAAGCAGAGGTTTGGGGAACGTGGGAGAGGGTGAGAATGGTGGGACAAGGAAGGGTCAGCTCTGTCCCAAAGCCATGGAGCACCTTAGACGGGTCCTTGTCTGAGGTGCGGGAGTTGCCTCTGGAGCGGACTGGGCTGTGAAGGGCGCTGCAGGGGCTGATGAACCAACAACACCGGAGCCACTTCCCGATGGCTTGGAAGGCCAGCCCCGAACGTCCCCTAGTCCAACCTGACTTTCGATCTCACCAAAGTTCGGGGTTTTGGAGTCATTGTGTGATGTAAAGCTGGGGCAGTGGCCTGCTGGGTTTGAGTGGCCTGCCTGCCCTCGGTAACTCCCTCCACTGCCTGGGGATGGGTGAGGTTGTGTGGGGTGGGACCTTTCTGTGGGTAGAGCCTTGGGAGAAGGGCAGGCTCAGGGGGAAACTGGCAGGAAGCGCCCCTGACCAGGAGGCAGGCTGTGTGCTACCTGGGGCCAGACACGTGGTCCAAGGGATGGGTCTTGTCCCTGTGTTAGAGGAACTAAGACAAAGAGAAGGGTCCTGGCCCACAGCTACTGGTGGTGCAGGGGATGGGATGGGAACACTGTCCTGTTTAGTAGCCTTGCAAAACGCTGATGCCAGTGTGTTAGCTGTGGTTAGTGACTGAGGAATAAGGGAGGGAGCTGAGCCGAGGTGTGGGGAGAGTGCTTGGCTGCCTGGAGGAGAAAGAATCAGAGCTTGACACCCACTTAGACTCGACAGTTCCTGTATAGGAAGGACTGTGGTAAGGACTAAATAAGATAATGTATAAAAAGCACTCTACATGGTGTGCTATCAATGAATTGGGGCTTCATGATTATAAATATTCCAGGAGAAACTTACTCTTGGAGTCCTTTCCAAGTAGGTTGTGGATAAGGTGACCCCTAATGGGATTCCCAAGTGAAAAGTATTTGGAGAGGAAGCTATTCCCAGGCCTCCCAACCCCGGATGGGATCACGTACCCCCACTTTGCGATTACTGCAGAGCTGTTGGAAATCAGCTCTGACTGGGCCCCAGGCGGCCCAGGGCCGGTGGTAGGGAGTGAGGGAGGACATGGCAACGCCTAGCGTGGCTTAGTGGGGAAGAGTGGCCACTGGGTTGGTACATCCCAGTCTCGGGAGAGGACAGTGACTGAAGACTTTTGGTCCCTGGGTTGGGGTGGGGTTGGGGAAGGCAGGCATCCCTGAGGGCGGAGGCAAGAGATGTGCCCGTGGAGCCCGACCCCTGGGGGTGGTGATCGGATCTGGCTGTGGGATTGATGGCAGAGGGAGGTTCAGTGGCTGATGCTTCCCTCTTGCCTAAGGTGGGAAGGAAGAGGCTGTGCTCTTGTCTGTCCTATTTCAACATCTCAGAATTTTGATGCAAGAATATGAATCATATGGGGAGCCACTGGCTGAGGCAGAAAGCTGGTCCTGAAAATGAATTTTCTGGTTGACTAGGTCTCCAAGGAAATAGCATCTGGGCCCCTGGAGAGGCACCAATGTGGTTGCTCCAACCATCGGAGGGGCTCAGCACTGGCACAGAGGAACACCCAGGCTCTCTCGGTGGGCAGTCTGGATAGGGAGTGAGCATCCTAGCACACTGACATCTTGGAAAGTGCAGAGAAATTTAGTGTTTCTTTGAGGGGCCACAGATCATGGCTGAGGTCTTCATGGGGAATGGAAGGACAATCTGAGCCTAGCAAAAGAGAGGCGGGGTCAGAGATGGGGAAGAGGGTGAGGTGCAGGGGTGGGCAGGTGGTGGGCAGAGCGGTGATTCAGGTGCCTGGCATCAGGTGGCGCACTGGTGTGAGTGAGTACTCAGGGTAACTAGTCATCGAGTGTCCCCAGAGCAGCACATCGAGGGGCCTCTCCACCCTCCAGTCCCAAGGTCGTTTTGAAGCCCACCAAGTTTACAGGGACATCTGAAGAATCCCTGGCCCAGGCTTCTTACTGGGGACAGAGTTCTTGAACAGAGATGAAAAAGTCCACTCCCACCGGGCAAGTGGGCGTGTTCTCCTGAGCACCACAGAGCTGGCTATTCACTCGCAGCCCGTCTCAACCGGTGCCAGCTGCTGGAATGGAGTGAATTCTGTCCTTGGACTCTGCTGATCTGGCCCATTGAAAATGCTGCCCTGTTTTGTCTGAATTCTCTCCCTTTGGATTCTGGGTGTACTGCCAGGCCGACTGGGCGGGCAACTGCCAGAGCCTTTCTCCTGGGCTGAAAATTTCTCCTTAAGGTCTTCGCATTCAGGTTCTAAGGGAGAATCATTTAAGATTCAGAGGAGTCCCCCTGGGCCTGAGGGGAAGCGGGGCCTTGGGCCTGGTCTTTCTTAGGGACGATTCACTGGATCTGAGGCCTGCGACACTGGAGGCCCTGTACACAATGCGAAGTTGCCTCGGGACCTGGGTTATGTTGCTGACACCTCTTTGATGTAAAGAAAACAGACCTGTAATGATGATGTCAGTGAGGAAACTGTCAGCAACATAAACGCCTGGCACCCAAGCCGAGGGATGGCCTACTGAAACCTAGGGAGGGAGGCAGCTAGACAAGTACTTCGGCAGGAGGATGGGCTGCTCCAGCCAGCCTGGACCCTCGTCACCGTGAAGACGGGCACACAGTATTGCCACTGTTTACTTATCTGACAGACACAAGGTGCTACTATGTGTCACACGCTGTACTAAGTGCTTTACAAATATTAACTCATTTAGTTCTTATAAATATTCTATGAGATGGCCTCCATTATTACACACCTCTACACATAAGGAAACAGAGGTAAGGAAGGTCAAATAACCTGCCCAAGTTCATGTAGCTGGGAAGCAGCAGAACCAGAATCCCAGCCCCAAGCACTTTGGTGCCAGAGTCCAGGTTCTTGACATCTCAGCTGTCACCCTCATTAGCACACTGTGAACCCCTGTCCCAGAATCCAAAGTGGTAACTGAGCCTGTATTCGTTAATATTCGCCTCTGTCCCAGACCCAGGCTAAATTGAGACACCATACCTGTATGGAATCACAGTTAGCGCCAAATCCCAAATCTAATCTAAGGCAAAAACTGGGCTAATTCCTCCTCTCCTGATCCTGATCCATTCCGCAACCCTGAATGTGATCTGAAACCTACCCCCAATCTCCACCCAAACATGAATACAAAATTGTTACTTCATCAATAAATTTAACTGAAGCCCACATTTGAACTGTAGCTCTTAATCTAAACCTAACTAACCCCAACCGTGGCCTAAACTGGGTTTCAGTTTCCTCATTCACACAAATTCCGATGCTGACAGTAATTCCGACTCTGATCTTGACGTTCTTCGTAACCCACAGCCTGACCCTGACTAACCCCAGCACTCGCTAAATCCAAACCTCAGGAACCTCAAGTGGAAAGAAAGGCTCCGTTATCACCCTTGAAAGCCCAGCGTGGAAGGAAGGGCCCCCACAGCCAGCTGTCGCCCTGGCTTGAATCCTCCACTGTCTGTGCTGTGGTGGGCGTGGTGGGGCTTGTTGTTTCAGGAGTGGTAGTGGGTTCACACCACTTCTTTTAAAATTTCTTGTTTCATGCCCCTGTGACCAAAAGCTTGTTTCTGCAAGCCACTTGGCTGGAGTCAGGGATGTGGTCTGTGGTTACATAACAGATCTTAGTCCAGAGCCCAGTTCTCACCCACACCCACCTCATTCCCTACCCTGAGATAAACTCATCTGAATGCATTCCAAAGATTCAAGAAACAGAAAGATGGGGGGGGGGCACAGAGGGGGGAGTGTAGGGTGCAGAGAAGACCAGATGAAGGAGAGGAAAGAACAAAGACGCAGGAAACATAAAAGGCACAGGATGAGAGGAAGAGAAGGAGGGGATGGGCCAGAGGGGAGAGGGCGGGTGGGACCACCCGAGCAGCAGCAACCCACCTTTGCCTACAGCACAGGTGAATGGCGGCCTCTGGGCCACGCTCAGCCCACAGACCTTTTTCTTTGGTCTGCCTGAAGTTTTTAGAAATTGGAAAATTTCACAGAAAAAATTAAGTCTTCTCTTGGGTGACCTAGAGGTGTGGGGACCCTGAGCCCACATGCCAACAGGGCGGCACAGGGCTAGAGCTAAGGGCGGCTGCAGCCTCAGGCAAGGCCTTGCTCCCGTTAGTCGCAGACCCCATCTCCTCCCACAGCCTCCCTGCATCTTCACTCGGTGACGGTGCAGGTCCAGCCCCAGTGGGCCTTTGTGTCGGTGAGCCTGGTGTGCACGATGGGCCCTGCAGAACACTGTGCTGGGCAGCGGGCAGTGGGAGGAGGTTTGTGCTGTGCATGGGAGGCTGTGGGGGGACTTCCCCCTGCGGACAGCAACGGCCTTTCCTGCCAGGTGGGGCCCCTGCCCTTGACTCGAGCCCTCCAGCATGGGTACCTTGATTAGGAGAATAGCATCCTCTCTGAGCTGAGTTTGTGACCTTTAAACTGCCTATAGGAAAAATGGAGTCAAGGGTATCACGCTGTAGTGAGAAATTTAACAGTGATGCTGCCTGCCAGGGCGACCTCCAGTGTCGCTGGCACCAGGACTGCTGTGAGGACTGCTGTGAGGACTAGGAGCACCTGGGTGCTGGTGAGGTGCCTCGTGGGGCGAAGGGCCTGGAACGCACAGCAGGCTGAGCCATGCCTGGGCCAAGCCCTCCTGACGGCTTGGATGGCCAGCAGCCTAGAGCAGGGCCAATGACGGGGCTCAGAGGGCCCAGGAGGAGGATACTTAGGGACACGGCAAGGGGCAGGGATTTGGCCAGCACTTGTCCCAGGTGTTGTAAGATAATCCCAGTGTAAAACCCCGACTTAAAATGAAATCGAGACCTGAGATATCTGTCTGAATTATTAGGATTAATAATATCTTGAAAGTTTAAATAATTCCCCCAAAAGCCAAAATGATAAAAAATGTTATTTTATTATGTATTCCATACCAATCATTACTCAACACTGTAAGTCGCAAAAGTAGAAAGAGGGGCAGCAAACCTCTCCTACTGGCACGCCACCAGGAAGGCTGCATGGGGTCCCAGTGACTGTCCCACTCACACTGCTCTTCCTACAGAGAGGGGCCGTGTGGCCGGACGTCTCCGACCCATCATCCCCAGTCCAGTGATTAAATGGGACATGCATTGCCCTCAAAGGCCAGTCCTTCTTCTGCTACTTCAATGGCATGGTTTTAAATGAGTCACTTAAAAAATCACTTTGAATAGTCACCTTGTCTGTATGCTGCCAGTGTTTCAGACTCCCGGATGAGTGACCTTCTGCTTTATGGCAGAAAGCTGTGCTAAGTTCACTGTCAGGCTATGTGTCCTGCCTCCCAATTTGGAAACCATGCTCACTGAAGCCGTGGTAGGACCTGGCCAGCAAGGCCACTGCGTGCACTCGTAGAGACGGTGCACTGTGCAGGGGCACCTGGTGAGGAGGCAAAGTGGACCGAAGCTGAATCTCTATCCTTCTTGCTAAGCCACACGCCAGGGCCTGGACCTGTGCCCGTGGAAGGGAAGGAGTGCCTCTTCCTGATTTGCCCGAAGGGGGTGTCTGCTGACCCAGCCCTGTGCCCACAGAGCCGCTGTCACCCGGAGGGGAACTTTATTCAATGACACGAAGAACACCACGTGTACTGGCAGGAGTTCTGCTGAGCAGGCTCAGGTAGGGAGAAGCAGGCCCAGAGCTCGCTGTCTGAATCAGAGCCTGCCCGTCTCTGCTGCCTCTGTCCCCATGGAGCAGAGGCACAGGAAGGCCTGTTCACTGTAGACCATGGGCTGGCCTTTCTAGGTAGAGATCATAGTCAGCTTAGGAGCCATTTAATCTCCAACTCTCTGATTTGCAACTCGTAATATTATAGATGATGTCTGAGACTCTAGGTCAGCTCACAAAAGTCTGTCAACATATAACATGACAGAGTTGGGAACCCTGCGAATTGTCTGCACTTGGAACACAGCCTGGCACTGGGGAAGTGATCAGGAGACTTTTGGTGACTGAATGGTGACTTGACCCATGGCTCGAATGGTAATGACACAACATTAGCCAGTGAACTCACTAATAGATTCTGAGTCACTTTGTAATAGTGTTGTTTCTTGGGGGGAAATTATTCCACTTGTGATGACAGAGGAGCTCAAGTCTCCAGGAAGATTTCTCCTCTCCATCCCCACCCCACCCCATCCAGCCTCACCGGTGTGCAGTCTGAGGCCAGGACAGAGGCTGCAGTCACTTAGCCTGCAAGCTGAGGAAATGGAGCGACTGTAGGAATGTGCTGTTCTCAGCACACCCTCCCCTCAGATACAGCCTTTGTGGCCACTGTCAAACCCTTTGCAAAGAAAGAAGGGAAGCTGGTATCTCAGGAAACAGTTCTTGTTCCCAGAGGTCCCTGGAGGAGCCCACCTGGACTCCAATGGGATGTCAGTACAGGGGTGGCATGTTCCTACGTGAGGGTCTTTGCATCTGGAGAATGTCAACCCTGTCCATCTGTCAACTTTTGTCAGAGAAAAGCCGCAGCCAGACCTGAGTTTTCAGTCCAGAAGGGACTGCCTGCGGTCTCCCCTCCCCTTTTTATAGAGGAACGCACTGAGGACCAGGAGGGTAAAGGAGGGACGTCACAAGGGACGTCATCTGGGGAGATGCTTTTCACTTTTTATAACAGTTTTCAACCATCAGCCTTCCTCTGTCTTCCGTTTTCAGTTTTTCTCCTTGTCCCCTTGGTATTTGCTCATTGTACCCTAGCTCCTGATTTGTATTTTCTTCCACTGCATATGCTTTTCCCTGAGGCTGGAGGAACTGAGAACCAGAGATAAAGGGGAGGGATGGCTGGAGATGGCTGGTGATTCTATTTCTCTGCCTTTTAGCTAAAAGGGACCCAGAAGAGCCAGAGCCATTCCTGGAGCTGGAGGAAGACGCGGAAGAGGCCCTGGCTAGCAGTGAGTGCCTCCCCAAAGGGGACTTGGAGGATAAAGGAGAAAGGACATGAGAGGGTGGTAGGGGAGGGGTGTACATACCGACGGTGACAGTCCCAGGCCTAAGCCAGACAGACCCCAAGCCCAGCACCTGGAGGTAGTCGCTGGACTCTTGGGGTCTGGGCAGGAAGAAGCCTGAGGACCTCAGTAGTCCGGGGTGGGGAGGGGGCGGTCAGCAGGAAAGAGAGCCCGAGGCCTGTGAGGAGGCCGGAGAGGGAAATGGAAGAGATTTTATTTTTAGAGTGGGGAGATTATAAAAACAACAGGCCAGAAAGTGGAGCTGGGCATCAGAAAGGACTTCCTGACTGAAGGGTGTGCACCAGAGAACTTGTTTGTTTTCCTTCCCTGGAGAACTTGAACGGAAGAGTCAGGAGAGCAAGGCCAAGAGTGGGGAGCTAGCCCAGCGGAGCGACCCCTAGAGGTCCGCCCCCACACACGTTGCCCTGTTCTCTCAGACCGGTATGCGGCGCCCAACTCCTGCCATGGCCGCTGCCACGAACGCTTCGACAGGCGCCGCCCATGCCACTGCAATGCCCGATGCCCAGAGTTTGGGAACTGCTGCAAGGATTTTGAGAGCCAGTGCGGCGACGGTCAGTCTCCTGCTCCCTTTAGCCCAGCCCCGGGGACAGAGGGACTCTCCAGAGCAGTAGTTCTCCAAGTGGGGTCCCTGAGCTGGTGGCATCAGCATCGGGAATTTATTAGACATGCTTTACCCTGGACCTACTGAATCAGAAACTCTGGGGGTGGGGTAACCCCAACCCTAACCCTAACCGCCCCCCATTCATTCCCCCCCATCCACCTGCCCCTCTGTCTTAACAAGCTGTCCAGGTGATTCTGAGGCATGTCAGACTTTGAGAACCGTCCTAGAAGAAGGGGGTGGCATGAACATTCTCTGGACTCTCTGTGGGCAAGGCCATGTGCTGATTTTAAGGATAGTGAAGGCCCAAGGATCCTGTCCTCTGGCTACTGGGGGGCATGACTGCAGCCCCTCTCCCTTGCCACCAACTTCTGGAAGGTGCTTAGAAGGTGAGGCGCACAGACATGGCCTCCTTCGGGCTCTGAGACAGCCCTCCCCCAAACCCTCCAGAGGGCTTCTCCCACAGCAGTGATGCCATAACTGAGAATGAGCTGCAGGCCATCTCCGAGACCATCTACAGGGTGGACACCAACAAAGCCCAGAAGGAAGACATCATCCTCAACAGCCAGAAGTACATCTCACCCTCCGAGACCAGAGACCAAGTGGACCACTCCCCGGAGCCGTGAGTTCCCTTTATTTCTCTCCCTCAAAGTTCCTCCCCTAAAGTTTCTTCTTCAGTTGCTTCTTTGGGTGCCTCAGCTCTTTTCTCCTTCAGGTAGGTAGGATCAAAGGGAGAAGGAAAAAATAGGTCTCCAGAGGCAAACAAAGCCATGTTGAGGGGGGATTTCTGTGATTGGCCGGGCTGAAGGTGGCTTCATGCATGGGCTTCAAGAGTATCTGAAGCTCTCCAACCTGGTCCCCAAGCCCACTATCGCAGGCCTGCCCCGGCCGGCCTGGCAGTTCCTGGAGGGGTTTCTACTCCACCTCAGGCCTCTGGGCCTCTCTCCACCTCTCCAGGCTCTTTACATATGTCAGCGAGAAACTGCTCTCCAAGCCGACCTATGCCGCCTTCATCAACCTCCTCAACAACTACCATCGGGCGACGGGCCATGGGGAGCACTTCAGTGCCCAGCAGCTGGCCGAGCAGGACAATTTCCTCAGGGAGGTCCTGAAGACGGCAGTCATGAAGGAACTGTACAGCTTCCTCCAGCACCAGAGTGAGTGAGCCCTCCAGGCCCCATGGAGCAGAGCTGAGGACTCGGGTCTGTCTGGCAGGACAGCCAGGAACCTCTGGGGCCTCCACAGTGGGCAGGTTAAGAACGTGTGTGGGGACTCCCTGGAGGTCAGGGACCATTTGAGAGGGGCGGGGAGAGAGGGCCAGAGAGGAGCCCAGAGAGACCATGGATGGAAGCAGGAGCTGAAGAATCCTCTGTCTGGCCTGGAAGTCGCCCCATCTTTTGATTTACTCTCAGCTGCCTTGTTCACACTCCCACTCGCTGCTTCAGTCTCAGGGTTCTCTGCAAGGCCCTGAGCTGCCCCACTCCACGCAGGGCACGCGTCAGCCACCGCAGCTGATCCAGCGTCAGGGCTGCTTTCCAGGCTCAGAGACTCCTCCATTCTGCTCCTTCTTCCTGCTCTAAGTCCAGGAAGGAGGTCGGCCCCCTCCACTTTTTTGTTGGGGAAACAGCAACAGAAGATCAACAAAACTTCAGAGGGGAATGTTCTACCAGGCAGAGTTCTGGTTGGAGTGGCTCCAGACAGAGACATTTGAATCAGACCAAAAAAGGTTGGGGCTGTGGGGCTTCTTGGCATGGGCTGTGTTTGTCAGTGTCCTCCAGATTCCTCTCCTGAACTCCAGGCAGCTGGGCTTTGCCTCAGGGCAGCTCTGTCCAGGTCTTCCCTCCTTGGCCATGGGATGGCCTCCCTCATGCTCACAGCTGGCTACTACATTCCATTCAGGGGCCTCCCGATTAAGAGTTAGTGACCTGATCTGTGTTTACATACAGTCAGTGACAAACAATCCTCCGGAAGAGGACACAATCCTTCACTGCCCCCTGGTGTTCTCTTTGTAGTAACCATGTGCGAGAGTCTTGGCGGTCAACACTGAGCCCTTCCACTTTTCAAAGGAGAGAAGTGGAGGCCCAGACAGGCTAGGTGACTTGCACGAGGCCACACGGGAAGCTGTAAGCAGAGGCAGGCTGAAACCCAGGGCTGTAATACCGAGGCTGGGCTGTTCCATTACTCACCTTGCCTTCACCCAGCTCCCTGCTCGAATCCCACGTGTCCTTCAAGTCCTAGCTCCCGCCCAACTGCATTTACGAGGCTGCGCTTGCCAAGAACTTGCCAGCTGGCTCTCCTCCTCTCTTCAGAAGTAAAAGGTTGGGGGTGTGGCCCCAAATCACCCTGGGCCAGAGAGACTTGATTAGAGTTCTGGCCATGCCACTCACCAGTGACTCGACCTTATTCTACCTGTCTGAGCCTTCTTCTTTGAAATGGGGTCTGGGAGGATTCAGGCTTGTAAAGCACCCAGTGGAAAAAGCCTGGTACTGAGTAAGTGGCAACCATTCTGATTATGAAATGTTCTCTGTTATTTTGTATATATTTAGCCTTGTTTTCCAATTGTGTTTTAACTTCTTGAAAGTAAGGAATCTGTCTGGCATCACTTTTGTATCCTCCACACACAGTTCTGGGAACCAGTCAGTATTTGATGGCTCCTTAATTTAAACCCCCCCCCAGTGCTGGCCTTGGCTTTGGGTCCCAGCTGCCACCGTGACAGCCCCACCTGCCTATCTGATGGCATCTCTTTGGAACTTAGTGCAGAGAGAACTCATGGTTCCTGCCTCTCTTCAGTTTTCCCCGTCTCATAGATGACACCACTCAGGGGTGTCCAAACTTGTGGTGTCTCAGGCCACACATTAAATACATAAACACTAATGAAAACTGATGAGCAAAAAAAAAAAAGCTTCTAAGTAAATGTATGATTTTGTGTTGGGCTGCATGCGGCCTGTGGGCTGCGGGTTGGACACCTTCATGCAGTTGCTCGGGTCGGAAGCCCAGGAGTGGTGTCTGATTCTCCTCTCTACCTCACTGCGCCCCAGCCCCATTTCCTCCACCAGTAATAACATCCATCACTTCCACCTTCGAAATCTATCCTTGATCTGCCCGCTTCTCACGCTCGCTCCACGGCTGCCTGCGCAGTCGAAGCCGCTGCCACTGGGTACCCGGGCAAAGCGTTAGCCTCACTTAGGTTTCTCTGCTGCTCATATGCCCTGTTGACCTTTTTACACACACAACCAAGTGATTTAAAAAAAAACAAAACAAACAAACCCTGCAACACAAAATTCTCCTGCTTAAAACTCTTAGTGGCTCTCCCATCACCCAGAAGCTTTGGAGTCTTTAAGAGGTCGGTCTCTGGAGCTAGACTCCGGGGGCTCCAGTGCTGTCTCTACCTCTCACTAACTGTGTCATCTTGGTGAGTTATACCCCCTTCATTTGCCTCAGTGTCCTCATCTCCAAGTTGAGAATAATTAGCACCAACCTGATGGGAAGATTCAATGGCAGGATTGAAAGCACATCAAACAGTGCCAGGCACAAAGAACATACTCAGTAAATCTAAAATATTTTGGGGTTTTTATTACTGTTTGACTGAGCTCCACCCCTCCTGCCGTGGCTTCCTTGATCTGGCCCCTGCCTCCGTTTCCCCTCCTGCTCATGCTGCTGCAGCCGCATTGACTTTCTTTCAGCTCTTTGAACATCAAGCTCAAGTCCTTCTGGAGCCTTTACACTCGCTGTTCCCTCTACACGGAAGAATCTTTGCCCCAGACCTTGGCAAGGCTGGCTCCTTATCTTTCTGGTCTCCGATTAGTGCTACCTTCTCAGAGAAGCCTCTCGGGTCTTCCTTTCTCGAAGAGCCCCTAACCCGCATCCTCACCTTCGGTCACCATGGGATAATCTTCTTTATTTTCCTCAGCACTTATCTGAACCTGGGTTGGTTACTTACAGTTTATTTATTTATTTTTCATTATTTGTCTCCTCTACTGGAGTGTAAACTATAAAGACAGGGATCTAGTCCTCGTGACTCCCTGCTGAATCTTTCACCTTTAGGTCTGGGTCTGGCACAACACAGGTGCCCGTAAGTCACTGTTGAATGAACAACTGAATACATTTGGTGGTTGAACCCGCGTGTCTCAACATGATGGAGCAGGTGGCCCTTCCTTCCTTCCCAGGATTTGGTCCTGCCTCCCCTTCTTCTAAATCCTCTCTGTTCCCCCCCCACAGACCGCTACAGCTCAGAACAAGAGTTTGCCGACGACCTGAAGAACATGTGGTTTGGGCTTTATTCAAGAGGCAACGAAGAAGGGGACTCAAGTGGCTTTGAACATGTCTTCTCAGGTGGGGTCACTCTTCTTGGAAAGGAAGAGCTGGAGAGACAGCTTCCCTCAGGAGCAGGGCAGCACTGGGCATGGAGGAACCGGCGGCCATGCCAGCTGGCAGGGAGGGACATGTCTACTGGCAGGCCAAGAGGGAGGCATCTGAGGAGCCACCACTTAGGACAAGTTTCTTGGCATATCTAAGGGAGAAGGGGGACCAGGTGCTGGGGCTCCCAAGGGGCACATATAGGGAGACTTTTGGGGGGCATGGTTGTTTATCTCTGAACCGTCCTCTGCCTCCAGGACTTGGTCAGCTGCTTCCCAAGGAGGCCTTGGTCTTTCTCCCCACTACACTAACCCATAAAGCTTCCAGCAAGTTTGGTCACCAGAGTCAGCCAGGAGGAGGCATTCTCCCAAGGGCTTGAGCCTTCCTGAGGTGTAAATTAGGGATGTTAGGGATTCTGAGAAGTCTGGGCAAGGGACTGAGCAGAGGAGCAATCTAAAAGTCAGAGACTTGAAAAGGGAGAGGGCCTTGGGAGGGGAGAAAGGGGTTAGAAGGGAGGCCCAGATCACCCACCTTGAACTCTTTATTACAGGTGAAGTCAAAAAGGGCAAGGTCACTGGCTTCCATAATTGGATCCGCTTCTACTTGCAGGAGAAGGAGGGCCTGGTTGACTATTACAGTTACATCTATGATGGGCCTGTGAGTACTGGACGCGGACCCCCTGGGCTGGGAAGCCTTGTTATACCCAGACTTCTGGCCCTCATTCTACGTCCCGAACAGTCAGACTTGTCTCTCACCCTGACCCCCTAATGGGGACTGTGAATATGACTTCCCACTGTGCTGAACAGCAGGTTGAACTGGCCAGGACAGTGGGATTCCCATCCAAACAGTGAAGTTGCTCCACAACTTCTGGGGCAGGAGGTGGAGGACACCGTTTCTGGAGAGGGGTAGGGGCAGGAGAGGGTTCTCAGAGGGGAAAGCCAGACATGCCATTACTCCCTGCCTGAATATTCTTAGTATGTGGTATCCGCTGGAAATTTCAGCTTGGCTGGTCTGAGTGAAACTCCTCATAGTTTACAAAAATGAAACCTTTGCTGTCTGATGCCAGAAAATAATTTGGGAGCAGTAAGTGGCCCTTTTCGTTCATATGTGAGGGCATAGGGAAGCTCTGTCCCTGTTCCCCAGGCGTCGGTCGCCTGGCGGCTGACTCTGGCTGCCCTCTGAGATACACACACACTGGCAGCTGCAGACAGAGGGTCAGAGTGGGGCTTGTACATTGTAGACTGTTTACTCAGTTGATTTAAAGAATCCATCCTTCCCGGAAAGCTTACACAGACACCTAATGGGCCCCCAACAAATCCTGGCTGAATGCTGCCACTTGCCACCCCTCGGCCAGCCTCCAACTCTGTGGCATTCACCACACCCCTCTCCGTCCACAGTGGCAGTCTTACCCTGACGTGCTAGCCATGCAGTTCAACTGGGATGGCTACTATAAGGAAGTGGGCTCGGCTTTCATCGGCAGCAGCCCTGAGTTTGAGTTTGCGCTCTACTCCCTGTGCTTCATCGCCAGGCCAGGCAAAACGTGAGTACTGGGCCAGCCAGCCCCGGGGAGCAGGGTGTCCTTAGCCAGGACTGTCACGAGACCTGGATTCTGCCACTCCGTGGCTCAGAGGGCACGGAAGAGTCACAGTTCTGGGCCTCGTCTTTCTCCCTTGGGAAGGAAGCTGTTAGATTGGTGGCTGCCCAACCTCATCTGACCAGCAGAACCCTTGCCCCTCTTTTCCCCCAGTGAAATCTTATGCAGGACCTTAACGTATAAAACTGTGAGAAATGGCCCTGCCTGGCGTGGTCAGTTGGTTGGGCATCATCAGTCCCCAGTTCAATTCCCAGTTAGGGCACATGCCTGAGTTGTTGACCTGGTTCCCACTTGGGGGCACGTGAGAAACAACTGATTGATGTCTCTTTCCCTTGCTTCCTCCCTACCTTCCGCTCTCTCTATAATGAATAAATAAATGAATAAAATCTTCAAAAAAAAAAGGTGAGAAATGGAGTTGCCCTGGTGCTCCAAGCCTCCCTAGTTGCCCTCCCCACACCCCACCGGAGGTTGCCTGGGGAACCTTAGCGCCCCAGAGAGTTCGGTTGGAACCACTGGGCCTCATATGTTCTAACCTTTGAAGACTCTGGGTTCTGCCACTTTTAAACCCTAAGCAGACGTTTAATTTCTGGGGGTTCGGTTCTAGAATCTGGGATTTTAGAATACTGCTCTGGGAAAGGTGAGAAGCATGTTCTTTAAGAAGACAGAAAATAAGGCGTAGATTTTGAAAGGGTTCCATGCATGCGGGGAGCTGGAGGCAGTGTTGAAGTAAGCTGCGGCAGCTCTCATGGGGCCCTTTAAGACAGAGTGGAGACCTTCTGCATGAGATGGGACAGAGTGGAGTGAAGCAGGGGTCCCATGATTTGACAATCTTTTCCACAGGTGCCAGTTAAGCCTGGGTGGACATCCCTTGGCCATCAAGACCTATACCTGGGACAAGTCCACCTACGGAAATGGCAAGAAGTACATCGCCACAGCCTACGTGGTGTCTTCTACCCGATAGAGCTTGGAGCCAGAAAGGGGCCTGAGGGCAGTGAGAGCTCTTGCAGGACCGAGGCGCTATCTGCTCTGGGCTGGACAGTGGATGGAGGAGACTGGGAGGGATTCCCGAATCCAGACATGTCCAATGGGAAAGAGAAAAAAGACAGAAATTGGAAAAATGCAGGGAAACAGTCAAATCTTTGTCCTCCACCATTTTGGAGCAGCACCCAGACACGGAAGACACTGCCCTCCATAGCTCTTTGCCTACACTGGAGCTGGAACTGTGAACAAGTCCTTGACCTCTCCAGGCCTCACGTTTCCTTTTCATGTAAAGGGAAGGGTTTGCCTCCTCTCCTCTTTTTTGGGGTTGGTGAGAGGAACCTGATGAATTATAACTGTGAAGGTGTTATCCATTGTTCTTAGGAAGAACGGCTGACATAAATTCAGGATTACTATAATGGCTGTTATTGTACACAGCCCTGCAAACTGCATTTCAGCCCTATGTTGGAGCCTCAGAGGTATCAGGCCATGGAAGTCAAGCATGGGTATCTGGTCTTTTCTAGGGCTCCATCCTCTCAGAACAGGGTCTGGGAGAACACAAACACTGGATGGAGAGGGTAATGGTGGTCACAGTGAGTGGGGAAGTGGACTTCTCCAGGCCTGAAGGTTTTTACAGCTGGGTCAGTAACTGCATCAAGAATGTTCCTGCTTGTTGACATTTGGTGCAATTATGGAGCTGCATTTTGATCCCGAATAATTTGTGAGAGTGCCCCCATAGGGTGATTTTGCATCAGAAGAAAGGAGCCTATAGCTTGGTGTCATTAATAGTTATTTAAGCCTTAACCAGCAGCCATAAATTGCGTAAACTCAAGAAGGGAAGACCAGGGTGACTGCATTTCAAACTCAATCATGCATTTCTATCTTAACCCCACTGGGAATCAAACACTGTTTCACAGTGCCAGGCTTGAACTATAGTTAAGAGCAGTGATTTTCAAGAGGAATTTTTAAAACATGCAATACCTAACTCTAGCCAGGGACACTGACTTCTTTTCCCTTAGATTGTAAAAAAAAAAAGAAGAAGACAGCAGCCAACATAACAATAGTTATCCAGTGTAAATGCCCTGTCTTAAACCATTAATACATAGGTCATATAATAAAGTTGCATCTTATTGGTCATGTCACATAATAAGTTTGTATCGGATTGGTTAATGGTACCAGAAATCCTTATATACAAATATAGAGGCCTGATTTTTTAAAAAGTCATTTTGGAGCAAAAAGAATAGGTCATGACAATTATTTTTTTTGTAAATCAATCAAAATTATATCTAATTTTTGTCAGATCAGCAAAAAAATATATTGTTTGGTGTGCCACAGAATTTTAGTAATTCGTTTATGTGTGCTATGAGATGAAAATGGTTGAAAACTACTGGTTTAGAGGGTTCAAATCTCCAATTAAAGTCATTTAAGAAAATTTGAAATGTGTCTCTTGCTGGCCTTCAAACTGCCTATCACTCCCAGAACCAATAATCAGAGACAAGGACTGAATCTTTATGGGCACTTTATTGAGAAGTCGGTATTCTAAGGAGACAGCGGGTTATGTATCCTAAAAATTGTCTTAACATCTCATCTCAAGCCAACTTTTTATAAGGAGAAGAAAGGGTAGGTCAAGGGTCTGGAAAAAGGTTAATCTGATAAGAGTTACAGTCCTCTGATGGTTTTCCCAGTTTTTCTTTATCTACTGATCAGCAATTCTTTATTTGCTTCCTCCCTGGAACTCAGACTCAGATACTTCACTTGCAGACCCCCTGGGGCACAACAATTAAATTGCTGGTTGACCTCCGGGAGTCACAAAGGTCATGTATTCCAGTTCCTGGAACAATAGTTTTCCACAAGCAGTAATCACATAAGCCTATCAACTATAACTAAAGCTAAAGACTTTAACTCTCGAGTTCTCCTATCATCTTTGTAATTGGCCTTACAATGATAAAGGTCTGCCTCCCTGCCTTTTCCCCGGAGCAGGGTTGGGAATGATGCATCTGGTTTTAGTGTTTCATCAGGATGGCTCGGATCATGTAGTATCTCAGTGAAGTCCCTGAAGACTCACCAATTCTCTCTTACCAAGATGGGCAGAGAATTCTTCCTAGTGTACTTGTAATGTGAAGAATGGAAGGAGTGTATTTACGGCTTCTGGTTCCCCACATAGGGGAAGTTGACACTCTGTTCTAAAAACAAATAGACAACTGAATAGACTGAAAAACCAACAACCTTTCTTGGATCTGTAAAAGAAGGGAGGACACAGGCAAAACACTGCCCTCAAGACTGGAAAGACAAGAGAATATAAGGCTTACTGGGGAAGAGATCTGGAGCACGAACCAGTGCTGGGGTTTCTGACACAGGCAGGAGAAAGAAACCATTTCAAAATACTCCAGACTACTCTGTCCTTCTTAATAAAGCCTGCTGTCAGGAAAATAATTAGCCAGAACCTAACCTGAGGAGGTATTATCAGCGGGAGGGGCAGGAACATTTGTTAAAGCTCTTACCATGTCCCAAGCTGTGCTAAATAGGCCTTTCACACACATTTTCTCACTCTAGCAGCTATTTTTATCTTCACCATTTTAATTACGTCTAAACAACCAAGGTTTATATTAAGCCTCACTTTACAGATTACATTCTCAGTAAGTCACAGAATCAGGACTACAAAATTCAAGCCTTTTCTTCAGGTTATTGAGTCTGGATTTCTAGGAGTATTGACTGATTGACTGATTGATTCATTCATTCTTCTTTCAGGGCATACTTATTAAGGCCTGGGATAGAGGTTACTGGTTGCCCCTCAATATCTGCTGTCCTCTTCTTACTTACTGAATTCTTAGTTTTCAGATGAGCACATGACTGCGAAGAGCTAAAAACTCTCAAGTTCCGTTAGAGAGAAGGGGGCTCCCAATATAGCCATAGTTTTTTTTTTTTGTATGACAATAGGGACCTCAGAATTGGGTGTTGATGGACATCAAGATCTTTGGACTAACTCCTCCCACTTTGGTTCTGTACTCACTAATCAACTGTCTGACTGTTGTAAATTGAGAGAGAAAAGAATTCACCCAAGGGTCTATGAAATTTTACTAGAGCAGCTAGCTGGCTCTTTGCTCTTCCATCTCAATTGACTCTGCCAGAATTAATAAAAAACATTTGCTTTTCTTAAGAACATCTATAAACCAATATCTACTAAAATTTTTTATTAGATTAATTTTAAAACACCATAAACTCTTCAAGTCAGTTATCTATCCCCTTAAGACAAAAATCTAAGGAATCATTTCATTAGTAAGTACTTAAATAATATTTAATGATTTGACTACTATGACTTTAAAATACAAAAATATCAAATAATTATACAGTGAGAAAGATGTACTAATAATACGACCTTGTAAAGGAGGGCTCCAGGGTGGTTTTCCATTGACCATTACTTGGACTAGTGGTTCCTCGTATCAACTGCACAGCCATATCCTGTGCTTTTAAAAATCATGAGCCCCGTTACACTAATTAAATTAGAATCTCCGGGTATGGGACCTAGAAATCAATTTTTTTCCATGCTCCCTAGGTAATTCCAAAGTTCAGTCAAGCTTGAGAGCTACTGATCTGGATTTTTAGGCTAATGTTTTAGATCACAGGTGTTTCAAATGGAAAGCTTTTTTGCTCGTTTCTATTTGTTTCCGTGGAATTATTTTTGTTTTACAATTTTGTTAGAGTTGTCATGAAAATGAAGAAACCTCACTCATATTGGAAGCAGAAGCAAGAAATGTTACAAGCTTCATATTCTTTCTGCTTTGTAAGCCGGACCACATCTAAAGGCAGACCTTAATACTCACACGCGTTCTAGAAAGATTCAAAGTTAGACACAGAAAAGGAAAGAGTTTACTTGCAAAGGTGTGGGGGGGCGGGAGTCACTGAAGAACTGATTTACCAAATATAAGCACTTCAAGGGAAAGAAATCCCTGTAACATTGCCAGAGTTACAAGTTTACATAGTCTATTCACAGCAGGGAAACAGTAACTTTCTCACAAATTTATCATACTCGGAAAGATCGTGACACATCGTTAGACACTAGCAAGGCAAATATCAGGAATTAAATCGTTTGAGGCAAGTCCAAGGAAATGCTTACAGTGTTACTATTTTGGGAACAAGTCAGGACCACTCCGCAGGTTTTGGGTTATCACCTCCCAAGAAGTTCGGCCAGACTGCGCTTTAAGACACCTGTCAATTCCCCAACCTAGCTCCAGCGAGAGAAGAAGCGCCGTACCTGACCTTCTGCGCACGCTCCGGGGGGCGGGGTGCGGCACGCGGGGACTTGTGGGAAAGCGCAGGAAGGCGGGGTCTTGCCCGAGTCGCAGAGGGCTGGCCCGGCTGGAGGTGTGGGCCGTAACGGCGTGGTGAGGTAAGCCGGCTTTTCCGTTAGCGCCGAGGAAGCTTTTGGGGTCGCCTGACCGGCGAAGGGGGCGCGGCCGTGGGTCCTGGGTGAAGCGGTGCGGCCGAGGGCGGCGGGCGACCCGAGCGCGGCGTTGGTTGCCGCGGTGGTGTCCTGGGTAGCGGCGTCCCGGGAGCGCGTTCCGGTCAGGTTTCGCCCCGCGCGCCCCGGGACTGGACGGTCTCCTTTGCTGAGGGTCGCGCACCCCGGCTGCTCCGGGCGTCGGGCTGTTTGCGGTGGTCGGGACCTCAGGTTCACCCGGTAGGGGAGACCGCGGTGGGGCCCGCCCCCTTCGGGCGTGCGCGTGCCACGCGTGCCGCCTGGACCTTGGGGGCGAGAGTGAGGGTACCCGAAAGCGCTGGACGTTTCCGGTTGCTGGACTGGACCTCAGTCAGCCCCGCCGCACGTTCCGTGAGCGTCCTTGGGCCTACGGGCCTAGCAGAGGTGATGGGGGAATGGGAAAGGTTTTGACCCCCTACATACTCTCAGTGGCTTGCTGCACTTGGATTCGTATTTTTCAGTCCGCAGCAAAGCATTGCACTAGTTTTTAAAGGATTTGTTCCTGGGTGATCAAACATGGACACTGCCCAAAAGGAGCTTACTTTTACTTGAGTTTCTGAGTCTAGGCTGGGCGTCAGAAGACCTGTGTGCGTTTGCAATCATCTCTTCCTCCCCTTGAATGAATCTCTTTTCTAATCACTTATCTCCCATCCTTTAAGCTTGGAACCCCCTCTCACCCTTTGGTGACCTTGCCCCATCACTTACCCTTTTTCTTGTATCTTCTTTTACCGTGTTTCACCCCAGACCCCTGCAGCAGTTATACACACTGAGCTATGGAGACGAAGGTACTTCTGGAAATAGCTCTGAGAAATGCGGGGATAGGCGATTTGTAGTGGTACGGAAGTCAGAGCGCACTCGCCCAAACTGGGTACCGCCTAGGACACGCCTTGGCTGCGTGGAATAGCTTACTGGCCCTGGGCTGCGGGCCCGTGCAGTGCAGTGCTGTACAGAAGAGCTTTGGTTACGTGAAGCAGGAGAGAAAAGGGTGGGGTGAATACCCCAGATGATGTGTGAGGCTGCTGGTGTAACACGGCATCCTGTCTACAGCAGCCTTTTTTTTTTTGATAAGTAGAAAGAATAAGTATAGTGTAGTAAATACGTAAACTAGTAGCATAGTCTTTTATTATTATTATGAAGTACTATGCACTGTATAATTGTATGTGCTCTACTTTTATATGATGGTCAATGTGGTTGGTTTGTTTACACCAGCATCCCCGCACTCTTGAGTAAGGCATGTGTTACAATGGCTATGATGTCACTAGTGATAGAAAGTTTTCAGCTCCATTATTATCTTATGGGAGCCCAGTTGGATGTGTGGTCTGTTGTCCACCCAAACATGCTTATGTGGGGCGTGAGCAATGTTACATTTATCAAACACAAAATGACCTTAATCTTCATATATTAATCTCATTTACTTAGCTCATTTTGTTTCCATTTTTTTGAAGACCCCATTAAAATTCAATAATCTCTGTATAACTAAGTGTAAAGACCATGTTTTAATCTCTAAAATGTTCTTTTCCCCATACAGCCTCTGTAGTATTCGGTACTGCTAACGTATCCCACCTTGTTGAACTCTTGAAGATGCTCTTTTGTGACTCCGAATTTTCCTCCCAGCTCCCTGGATGCTACTGCCTTGTTTTTCCTATATCCACATCTCTTTTCTCTGTTTGTTTCCTAGATATTAGTGTTCTCCAGAACCGCCTGTAGTCGTACTGCACCCCAGTAGTCGTACTATTTTAGCATGTCCCCGCATCCCATGGTTATAGCTTCCACCTTTATGCTGGTGACACCCAGATTTATGACTCTAGTCCTCTGTAACTACCTACTAAGATGTGTCCTCCTGATGTCCCATAAACACTCAAATAAAACATATCCCAAGCTAAAATATCTGTCTTTTCATTTGTCCTCCAATCCCGAAACCTCTTATCCTTTTACAGTTGTGATTCCTGACTCAGAATGTCACCACTGACCTAACCAGGCTCCCAAACAAGAAAATCTGAGACAGCAAGTCTGTGCACCACAGTTCCTCAATCTAGTCAGTCATGTCCCTTTTATTTTACCACCTCAGTACTTTCACATAGCTTTCTGGCATTTCAAGATCTGGTTTATTTTCACCTTGTTAGCCTTCTCTTCCGTGGAAGAGTCCCTCCTAGTCCCTCACTTTGCCTGCCTTCTCCTCCATGTAAATCACTTGGCTGGCCCCTTTTGAAGTTACAGCTCCTTTGGGTGTTCTTTTCTTGACCTACCACTCTACCCTCTGATTTATGCCTGTCCTTTGTGGTCAGTCTCATAGCATTGCTATGTATCTCTAAGCACAGTGGTTCTCCCAGGGTTTATTATGCCTCCCAGGGGACATTGGACAATGTCTGGAGGCATTTTTGGTTGTCAGAGTCTGAAGGAGGGGTGCTAATACCGGCACCTAGTCGGTAAGGCCAGGGATGTTGCCAACCATCCAACAGTACACAGGACAGTCCTCCAGTAAAGAATGATTCAGCCCACAATGCCAGTAGTCTCAAGGCTGAGAAACCCTGGCTAGCATAGTACTGTTACTCAGTATTTGATTGTTTCATTTTCTTCTCTACTAGATAAAGGGACTATGTCTTACTTGTTTTTGCATTCCTAAATCTTGATACAGGACCTATGATGTAACAGAAATTCAATAAATGTTGAAAGAAAAAGGAGTTAATTAGGATAAATTTATGAACTCCAGGGATGAGCAGCCAATTTGCCACTATGGACTACTTGGCCAGTTTCATTAATTCTCCCCCGCTGTCTTTCATTCATATTGCATTGTGGAGAGGCCTAAACTTGTTTTGTTTTTTTTTAATTCAGCAAACATTGACCCATTTTTAAACCTTTAAAAAAAGATTTTATTTATTTATTTACCTTTAGAGGGAAAGGGAAGGAGAGAGGGAGAGAAATAATCAATCTATGGTTGCCTCTCATGAGTCCCCTGCTGGGTACTGGCAGATGTGCGCCCTGATTGGGAATCGAACTGCAACATTGACCCATTTTTAAAAATAATGTACTGATGTTTTCTGTCTTCAGCATCTCTTCCATCCATATATCTTGGTCATTTATGAGAGGTAAAAAATAATTGATTAGCTAGGTTTCAAAAAAATAAACCAAGTAAATAATTCAATTTCTTTTTTTTTTCAATTTTTTTATTTAATATAATTCAATTTCTTATTAGAGGTTGGTTGGTTAAAACCCTGCAGGCCATAATGACGTCAACTAATAAAGCAATTGAATTACAACTACAAGTGAAACAAAATGCAGAAGAATTGCAAGACTTTATGAGGGATTTAGAAAACTGGGAAGAAGATATTAAACAAAAGGATATGGAACTAAGAAGACAGAATGGTGTCCCTGAAGAGGTAAATTTCATTTTTTAATGGCCAAAGATTTTTTTAAAGATTTTACTTATTTACTTTTAGAGAGGGGGGAAGGAGGGAGAAAGAGAAGGAGAGAAACATTGACTGGTTGCTTTTAGCAACCCTGACTAGAAATCAAATCCGTGACCTTTCTATTGTAGGCTGATGCTCAGTCCACTGAGCCACACCAGCCAGGGTGTAAATTTCCTGATTAAGTTCTTATTTCAGAATCCAGCAAGAACTACTTATTTTAAAATAAAAGCACCTTTTAAAATGGTTTGTGAAAATACTGAAATTGAAGTGATTTGCTTCCTGCTAACATTTTGGAAAATTCTTTTGAAAGTGTTTGCAGTAATTGTATTAACTATAGTAACACAACTTTACAGTTTAGTGAATAGTTACTGAAAGGAAGACTATATGATAATTGTTAAGTGAATAGCATCATAAAATATGTAGATGTGTACATATATATCATATATCATGTGTAAGTATATACTCAATGGCATTAATACACATTATTGCCATAGCAACGTAGATAGTACCTAAGTTCAATCAAAAGGTTTTCTAAAGACTGCGTTTTTCATGCTATAGTAATGCTGCAGAGGCAGTTTAGTTTGCCATTATACTATTGCTAATTCATTGTGCTAAGGCTGAAGATCAGTTAGTTTTTGAAGTTTGAATTTAGGATTGCAAAATAAGTATATAATTAAAATTTCTGGGTAATAACTTTTCTTGTGACTAAATAATGCTCAACATTTGTCCAAGGATGAATTAAACTTTTCAAGCATAAATTATCATTATAAGTGAAGGTAGTAAATTGGTAGTTTTAAGCACTTGGAAATTAAATTTTAAAATACTTCTTACATGTAATTTAGTGAGGATTTTAAACTTTGTTAGTTACACAAAAAGTAATAGAGTAGTGCTCAAAATGTATTTTTTTCCCCCAGAATTTACCTCCTATTCGAAATAAGAATTTTAGGAAAAAGAAGAAAGGTAAAGCTAAAGAGTCATCTAAAAAAACCAATGATGAAAACACAAAAAACAGGATAAAGTCTTATGATTATGAGGCGTGGGCAAAACTTGATGTGGTAAGTTAATCTAGTTCTGTGCTTTTTAGTATTTGAGTAAAATTTTCTTGGCATTAGAGTCATGGATCAAGTAAAAAATAATATCAAGTTCTTACAACTACTTTTTTCTCTTATAAACATTTTATATGTAGTAAAAATTTAATTACATAGCTCTTATTTAACCAGATTAGTTTTTCTTCTGTAGTTATCTTTCAGTGAACAGTGGCTAAAATAGCCAGGATTCTTTTCTTTTTCCCTACTTTTCTTTTTCAAAAATAGCACATAGAGGTCCCGTGTATTCTTCACTCAGTTTTCCCCAGTGGTTACATCTTAACTATAGCATAGTATCAAAACCAGGAAACAGACATTGGTGCAATGTGTATGTGGTTGTGTGCCATTTTATCCCATGTGTAGATTTGCAAAGATCTCCCTTGTGTTATGCATTTATTGTTGTACCTACTTCCCTCATCCCCACCATCTCTAATCCCTGAATTCTGGGGTAGTAATACTTAGAAAAGAACAACCCTGCCAGTATTTTTTTTTTTTTTTACAGACTGAAGGACCTGTTGAATGCTAGCTGAAAGAGAATGCCTTTGTGTCTAGTCTTAGGGCTGGGGCTTATGACAGTAAAAGCAGGTCTGCCTTGGTCCCAGGAAGGTGGGCTTCACCCTCAGGACAAGGTTTAGCAAAGTGTAGTGCGTGCCTTCCATCTCCTACCGTCATGCACAGTATAACCGGAGAACCAGTGTTCTGCATTGGAACTCCCTACCCAGGGCTCCAAGCAGCCACTGTCAAGTCAGGGAACCTGTGAAAGGGGACTTGAATTTGACCCATCTTAAGGGTTGATTTAGTTAGGTTGATTTGGAGTGTACCTTCCCTTTTAGTCTTTTAAAACGTGTTTATGTAATATTTGATTCATACAAAAGAGCACGTGGAGATACATGTTCTGAACCATAACAATAAAATGAATACAGGGGTTGGCAAAAGTAGGTTTACAGTTGTTCATATGGAAAACCATACAATAAATAAGTAATAATATAAGAATAAACTTTGTTTTGCATACTCACAACAGCAAACCTACTTTTGCCCGACCCTGTAAAGAAACAAACCTGGTGCTGGGCAAGAAATTGAAAGGCAGAAGAGAAACTAGTCAGACTGCTATTGGTAAAGAGTCAGCTAGTGCTGGCTTAAAAATTACTGCACATTAATTTGGTGCCCACCTACATGTCTAAAACCAGAAAGAAGTTCTTGAGAATGTACACACTGTAGCAATCATGTAGGCACCTACATTAACACTCGACAAAAACAAGTGCTGTCTCAGTTACCAGACTGAGAATAGCCCAACTTAGCAAGAAGTCCAGTGTACAGGGGTGGGCAAAAGTAGATTTACAGTTGTGAATATTCAAAACAGTCTAATCTTGTACTATTACTTATTACTTATAGTATTATTTATTTTTAATTACAAGTGTAAACCTACTTTTGCCCACTCCTGTGTGTGAACCCATCATCTAATTTAAAGAGAATTTTCCAGTCTTGTTGAAGCTGCCAGTTTGCTCATTTCCTATCCCATGTTCTTTTCTCTTTTCTACCACCAAATGTAACCACTATTCTCATTTTTATGTTTATTATTCTTTGTACTTTTCTGTTTAATGATTTTATTGAGCTACACATGAAGTCTAGAAAATCTTAAGTGTATAGCCGCCTCGATTTTTACTTGTGTATTCATCTGAGAAACCACTCTCCGGATCAGGATACAGAGCATTTCCAGCATCCCACCAGCCTCTCTTTTCAGTTGATTATCTCCACGGGTAGCCACTGTTGTGATCTTTTAACACTATAAGTCGGTTTTGCCAGTTTTGGAACTTCATGAAAATGAATAATACAGTGTACATTCTTTTGCGTTTGGCTTCTTTTGCTACCATCATTTGAGATTAATTTGTATTGTCAGTAGTTTTGTTTTTAAAGATTTATTTATTTTTAGAGAAAGGTGGGGAGTGAAACATCAATGTGTGGTTGCCTCTTGCACACCTCCTACTGGGACATGGCTTGCAACCCAAGCGTGTGCCCTGACTAGGAACCAAGCAGGCCTGCGCTCAATCCACTGACTTACACCAGCCAGGGTTGTAATTGTTTTTTTTTTTAGTTGCTGATCACAGTTTCACTGTGACTATATCACAATTACTGTATCCATTCTGTTGGCATACACATGGGTTTCCAGTTTTGATCTTTTATGGTAAACTTGCTGTGAACATTTTTGTACATGACATTTGGTAGATAGAAGCATCTGTGGTAAAATTTGCTGGGTTATAGTTTATATGTACATTTAGCTTTAGAGAATACTGCCAAATGGTTTTCCAAATTAGTTGAATTTTTCTTAATGAAATCAAGCAAGGCTAGTTGACTCAGGAGAGCTGGCACTATTATTTAAGTAACTTGCCATCTGTAAATACTGTAAATTCAGTATTGTCTTGATGTAAGAGAAATAGGATTTTGGGTCTTGAGTTTATTGATGTTGGACATGATACTTTCTGAACATGTGAGTTATTCTCTGCTTAGTATTACATAGTTTGCTTTCATTTTTTGTAACTTTACCCCTTATAAAGACTTTTTCTTTGTTTAAGTCAGTATCTTATAATGCTTTTTCTTGAAAAGCACCATCTCAGATGATCTTTTAGAGAGGTGTTTTGTGTTTTTTTTTAATTTAATGAGAGGTGTTTTCTATACAGTCATTTACTCATTCTGTGGCCAGTGCATAGTGGTTGTGCTGCATTGCTTGACCTTGTCGTCTGGTGTATCTATACAGGATAGAGGGGTTTGCTTACCGTTCCATTCTGGTTCAGGTCTTAGCTGCTGCTCTAATGCACTCTGCTGTCATTGATTTTTCTACACATGTCAGCGTAGCGGGGTTGGGCAGTCTTGACTTTAGTGTTGGTAAGCTGGTGATATTTCTAGAATTTTCATGCTAAAACACATAGCTGAATTTCAGTCCATTTTTTAACATTCATTCAATGAAACTAAACATAGATTATATTTTGTTTTTAATTTATTAACAATTTTTTCTAAAATAAATTATTTTAAATAGTATGAGATTTGTTAAATGCAAAAAGGATTTCATTTATATAATGATTAAAATTTTTGTTTAAATGAGCTTCAACAAACTTTTTAATGCTTACTGGTTTAAAAATCTCTTACAGATAATTATTTATCATATATGATAAAGATAAGATTTTAAAAAATCTGTTGGAGTTCCTGAAATAATTTATTACCTTGAAAGGAATGTATGAATCAAAAGAGATTGGGAATTGCTGGACTAGCATATTACGTATTTTCTTTGGTAGAGCAGCTACAGTTTGGAGTGTAATGCAAGACAGTATATTTCAGTTTCAGTGTCTTCAATTGAAAGCCATGGGTAATTATACCTACTTCATAGGTTGTGAGAATCAGGAGTTAATGGTGCTTTATAAGCAGTTATTGTTTTAAAAATAAGAAACAGAAAAGGTTTTTAGAAAAAACCGTTACTTTGTTATTGGTTGCTGTTACATTACTTTGGGGTTGCTTACAAACTTTGCTTACATTAAACCATAATACCTCACTGCTAATAGTTTGTGATTTAGGGGTGGTTTGTAGACTCTTTTGATTTAGATTACTTTATGAATTCAAAGTCAGATTCTTTAAGTGGGTTGGATCTTGGTTTTCTAAACAAGATACCTTTTTCTCTGTATGTAACTTAACAGTGAGAGATTATTTTGGTTGCTTTTGTAGGCCTTTCAGTCTTTAGAGCATAACAATTTAAGTTCTGTTGAGTGCTCTTGTTTTGAAGGTCTTTTTTTTAATGTTCATGTACTTATGAGCACTGTTCTACTTATGATTTCAGGAAAGTATTCTTGATGAACTTGACAAAGAAGAGACTACCCATGATTCTCTGTCTCAAGAATCAGAGTCAGAAGAAGATGGAATTCATGTAGATTCACAAAAGGCCCTTGCTCTAAAAGAAAAGGTACTCTTTAATGGTTGGCTTTAAGTTCCTTCAGATAAGCAGTAAATATAGAAAATCATGTGGATCCCAAGATTTCTTTAGCATAGTTTAGGGATGTTCACCCTTTAATTGTTTACTGGCTGTATCCCTCTCGGGAGGCAGTATGCTTAGTGGTTAGGAGTGTATGTTTCAAAACTAGGTTACCTGGGTTCATATCCTGTCACAAGGTCTTTAAAATGTGTGTACTAGGTTTTCTCAACTGTAAAATAGGGTTAATATTATTAATAAACCTCAGTGGGTTATTGTGAATATTAAATGATTCTTTCATGTAAAGTGCTTGGACTGTACAGAGGGTTGTTCCAAGGTTTAGTAAGTAGACTGGAGAAACCTAAAATCAGCACGGGACTCTTGACATGAATATTATAGCTCCTCCACATCTCAGTCCATCTGTGGTACTTTTTGGAATGTCCATCTCCCCAAGGAGTGCCTCATGATTATAAAACTAGATATATTGTTTTTCAAAAATGTGACACTCTTCACATTAAACTTCATCTCGATACCTTTTTATGGTTACATTTCTTTGTGTTATTATTGTCAATAAAAAGTATATAATGCTAAATATTTTACTCACTTTTCTGCCAGGGCTCTCGAATTATGCCCACACTATGACTATATTGTGAATTTCAATACTTTTAAAAAGGCCATTTGCTTCGTCCTCTTTTCTTCCTGTTAGCCTTGATCGCAGAGCTAATTAGTTATAAAGGAATGGATAATATTTAAAAAAATTGGCTCTGTAATTCCATGTTAGTAATATCTGACTTGTATGCTTTTTCAGGGCAATAAGTACTTCAAACAAGGAAAATATGATGAAGCAATTGAGTGCTACACCAAAGGCATGGATGCTGATCCTTATAACCCCGTGTTGCCAACAAACAGAGCATCAGCACACTTTAGAATGAAAAAGTAAGGAATTTCCGTAGTCTGTGCCTATTTTATGTATATATGGAGACTGGCATTTTAATAATTTTTCATGATAAAATGTGTGGGGAAATTGAAAAAGTACATTTCTTTTCAGCTGTAAATTCTTATAGCTCGCTTCCTATTATTGAGCTACTTTATTTAAGCCATTTTAAAATAGGTGTTCAAACAATGCCCCCATAACTCATTTTACTGGTGTGTTCCTCCTCCAAAAATCAAATAATGATCTTCTTTACCCAATTCACAAAAGAAAAAGGAATTTGGCTGGGTAAACATTCTTAGAAATCAATTTCTTTTATTATTTTGAAAATTTTTTTATCTATTATTTAACCTAGAGAACTTTAATTATGGTAAATATAAAATATGTTCCAGCATTTATCTTTCAGTCATACTGACTATTTAAATACATTCTTAGTGATGAAAACATAAATGTGTCATGGTCTTATTATAAGCAGAGAACCGACCTATCATAAGAATTTTTAAAAAGACATACCATCAAGGAAGACATTTTTACTGTTTGAATTGTCATTTGAAAGTATGAATTATATTGTGTCTGAGTTTTTACTGTTTTAAATAGCATATTTTTAGATCTTTGAAATTTATGCTATTAATATTCTGACAAATTAGGTGGGTATTTACATTTTATAATATTTGATATTTACAGTATATATAAATGAAGAATAATTTTATTTTTATTTATTTTTAATTTCTTTAAAGAAGTTCATTTTTTTAAAAGATTTTATTTATTTATCTTTAGAGGGGAAGGGAAGGGAAGGAGAAGAGGGAGAGAAATATCAGTATATGGTTGCCTCTTGTGCGTCCCCTTCTGGGAACTGGCCTGCAACCCAGGCATGTGCCCTGACTGGGAATCAACCGTGATCGTCTGGTTTGCAGGCCCGTGCTCAATTCACTGAGCTACACCAGCCAGGGCTGAATAATTTTTAATAATTCCATATGAACTCATTATATACTTTTAAGAACCAGGACATTACTATTTTTGAGGCCACCTTGATAAGCCTTTACCTATCCTGACCGTTTCTCCTCTCAGTCAACCACTATTTTGAATTGTATATTATTTTTTTGTTTAAGAAGTTTATTATATATGTATTCCTACCTGATGTATTATATAACTTTTCTTATTTTTGAACAGTAAAAGTATATTATACTGAATGTAATCTTAAATTTCTCTGAATATTAAATTTCTCAGATTTGTCATGTTTTGCATGTAGCTGTGGATCTCTCTTTTTTCCGTTAGATATGTCTCTTTTTAAGAATATACATTATGTATCCATTCTCCTGCTGCTGGATTGTTGATTTCTTTCTTTCTTCCTCTCCTTCCTTTCCTTCCTTACTTATAAACAGTGATACTATGAACACATGAACACTTTTGTACGCTGGGTGTAGGGTATGCATATGTTCAGCTTTAAATGGTGACAACCAACTGTTACAAAGGCAGTTGTACAAATTTACATTTCCTATTAGTAGTATGTAAGAATACTTGTTCTATATGGTTTTTTTAAAAGATTTTATTTATTTATTTATCTTTAGAGGGGAAGGAGAGAGGGAGAGAAACATCAATGTATGGTTGCCTTTTGTGCATCCCCTGCTGGGAGTTGGCCTGCAGGGAACTGGCCTGCAACCCAGGCATGTGCCCTGACTGGGAATTGAACCGCGATCCTCTGGTTCACAGGCCTGTGCTCAATCCACTGAGCTACACCAGCCAGGGCTTGGTTTTTAAAATTTTTTTTAATTGAATCTGTTGGGGTAACATTGATTAATAAAATTATATAGGCTTCATGTATATCATTCTGTAATACATATTTATATTGTGTATTCACCACCCCAGTTCCTATTCTGCATGTTTACCAGTGCTGGTATCATAGGGCTTCTTGATAGTTTCCAGTCAAGGGATTATAAAATGGTAGTTCATTGTGGTCTTATTTGTGTTTCCGCAGTTTCTAAGGAGACCGATCATCTTATACGTTTATTCACTACATACATTTTCTGTGAAATGCTTGTTTTGTCTTTTGGCCAGTTTTCTGTTAGGTTGTTTTACTATTAATTTTTAAGAGTTCTTTATTCTGGATACTAGTTCTTGAGTGTTTGTTTATAATAATCATCTTCTCCTAATTTGTAGCTTATCTTTCCTTTCTTTATGGAATCTTGATCAACAGAAATTCATAATTTTATTGATTTTTAGAAAAAATATTAGCACTTTTAAAAATACAATTTGTTAAAGTAGTTTCCTTTCCTGGGCTCAAAATAATGTCCTATATTCTGAAAGTTTTTATGTTTTACTTTTCACATATGCTACGTATAACGTATGTTTTACTTTCTATATATGCTAAAGGTAGAATTCCAGTTTCATACCTTTTGAAAGATACTCATATATGAGTATCCCGATTGCTCCACCCCTAGTTCTCGACTGTCCATGCTTTCCTTGTGGGTCTGCAGTCCCACCATGCCACACGTCAAGTTTGCGTGGATCTCTTCTTCATCTCTTTCCCTGTTTTTCACATTGATCTGTTGCCTATTGCTGTATTCATTCCACACTATCTTTAAGTACTATAGCATTATAAGTTTTGTATTTGGTGTAGGGCATGTTACCCTACCTCATTCTTCAGGAATGTCTTGGGTGTTCTTGAACTTTTGTTTATCAATATAAATTTTAGAATCATCTTGTCAAATTCCTTGAAAAATTCTGCTTGGATTTTGATTACAGTTGCTTTGGATTTATAGATTAGTTTGGAGAGAATTATATTGTTATGCTTTTGTACCTTATAGGTTAATGTGAAATATCTCCACTTGAGTCTTCTATAATATTTTTGAAGACAGTTTTGCAGTTTTCTGCATGTGGGACTTGCCTATCTTTTGTTAGATTTTTTTTTTTGGCTGATCTGTAGTAAAGTAGCCAGCTTGCCAAACCTTGTTATTTGTAACAATGTCTCTAGATTGTTTTGAGTGTTCTAGAGAGACCATCATACCATCTGAGAATGTCAGTTTTGTTCCTTCCAGTCTCTTTAGCTGTCTTTCTTTCTTTCTTATGGAACAGTATTACTAGGACCTATGGTACAATACTGAGAAAAAACAGTAATAGTGGACATTCTTGTTGTTTTAAAGGTGCTGCTACTTAACATTTTACCATCAAAGATTACTGCTTTTCAAAGGCTTATTGAGTAAAAGGAGGTGGGGAATATCCCTTTGTTTGGAAAATTAATTGCCTTTTTAGGGATTTCAGAAAGAAATTTTGAAGTTTAAGTTTAACAAATTATTTTTACTAACTTTAATTTTTTAAATTGCAGGTTTGCTGTTGCTGAGTCTGATTGTAATTTAGCAATTGCCTTAAATAGAAGTTATACAAAGGCTTATGCAAGACGAGGTGCTGCTCGATTTGCTTTGCAAAAATTAGAGGATGCCAAAAAAGGTATTAATGTTTTCCAGGTCATTAATATTTTCTAGTGTCAGTTTTTCAGACACTGTCCTAGTGTCTTAAAAACTTCTTTAATGTTTAATTTAAAAGATGTCCTACAAAGTATGTTGGATAATCACAGTTAATACTTTCAGAGAGCTTTCTGTATTTGTATAAAGTTCGTTTTTATAATTTAAAAGTTATCTTGATATTTTGGGAAAGAATGCATCATATACTACTAAGTAGACTTTGGTTCAGATTCTCATTCCCCCATGTAGCTGTGTGACCAGGGGAAGGTTATATACCTTTTCTGATTTTCAGTTTGTCATCTGTAAATAGGGATGAAAACATCTTGTTGGCAATTGTGAGGCTAGAGGTAATGCATGCAAAGCTCTTCACACATTTGTGTTGTATTACCTCATAATATTGGTTTGTATAATATAAACTATGGTCTGAGTAAAGCTGATATCTAAAAGAGTCTGCTGCGCTTTGGTTTTATGATGACTTAGGATAGCAAGTATCCTTCCTGGGGCTGGTGAAAGAAGGTGATCTAGTAGGATTTTGTCTGTCTTGGGGGAGAACGGGGAGAGCCCAGTAGCCTAATGTTTAGTATTTCATAGTTCTTTTCAATTTTGCTATGGGACAGTTGCCTGTTAGCACATATAGCAGCAAATGATTATTGTTTTAAAATATATATCTTTCAAATATTCTTTATCTTCTATTTTACTCAGATTATGAAAAAGTATTAGAACTGGAACCAAATAACTTTGAAGCAACAAATGAACTCAGGAAAATTAATCAGGTAAACCAGTTATTTAAATTAACTACATTACCACCTTTTTTTGATGAAGTAAGGATTTGAGTATAGATTTTGTACTGTAGATTATTTTTAAGATTTTATTTATTTTTAGAGAGAGGGGGAGGGAGGGAGAAAGAGTGGGAGAGAAACATCAGTGTGTGGTTGCCTCTCTTGCACCCCCTACTGGGGACCTGGCTGGCAGCTCAGGCATGTGCCCTGACTGAAAGTGGAACCAACGATCCTTTGGTTCACAGGCTGGCACTCAATCTACTAAGCCACACCAGCCAGGGTGTACTATAGATTATTTAATATAGACATTTTTCTAATTTTAATTCTTTATACTATGGAGTTTCACCAAATTTGCAAACAAGAGATAGTAAAATGGTATTTAAAGAACCTTAATTAATCATCGTTTTAGAAAGTTGTCTGAGGTTTTTAGAACTAGTGTTGCTTTCTTTTTTCCCAGGTGACAGAATAGTTTCTCATTATCGGATTCTTTTTTTTGTTTGTTTGTTTGTTTGGCATGTGTTTTGATTTATGTACTTAACTTTTGCATATTTCTTTGGTTTTGTAATTTATAAGTTGCATCTTTGTAATTTATATCTAGCAGAAATCTTACTATTTTTTTAACAGTAAGAAAATAGTTACTACTTAAATGTAAAGATTGTTGTCAAATGATACTGAACAATTACATTCCTTTCACTTTGCCATTGAATCAATTTCAATTATTTTACTGTATGTTGAAACTGAGAAAAAAGTGGCTATGATTGGGAAAAATCTGCTTTTAAATATTGCCATTACTTATTGCACATTAAATTCTGTTGGTAAATATATCAATTTGGTTAAAATTGTGAGCTGTATTGTCTATTTTTATATTTTGTCCTAGATTAAATAATGGCTGTGAACATTAAATTTGAGAAATTTGGTGATGTAGTCTTAATTACATATTTTGGTTTTAAAAATAGTTCTTAGAACAATACCTTGTTTGTAGAAATTCAATAAATACTTGTTGAATAAATAAATGAATACCTACATTCAGTAGATACTACTCATTTTAATTGCAATAAGATGCATATTAAAATGATTATAGTCTTTTGCTTTTTAATAAGTAGAAAGGAGCTCCCACCCTTTGCAACAGCATGGATGGAACTGGAAAGCATTATGCTAAGTGAAATAAGCCAGGCGGTGAAAGACAAATACCACATGATCTCACCTTTAACAGGAACCTAAACAAACAAACAAGAAAAATATAACCAATGACACTGAAATAGAGAACAAGCTGACCAGAAGGGAGAGAGGAGGGAATTTCAGGGGGAATGGAGAAGGCTGTACAGGAACACAAGTATAAAGGACACATGGACAAAAACAAGGGGGGTGGAAACCGGAGGGAGGTAGGGAGGGCTGGAGGAGTGGGCTGGGATGGGAGTATAAGGCAGAAAACTGTACTTGAACAATAATTAAATAAAATAAATTAGAAAGACTTTGAGTTAGTAAAAATATTATTTTTAGGAATGTGGCTGAAATTCTAATATATTTGAGTGGTTTAGTATTGTAGAGTCAAATATGTATGCATCTTGCATTACTTGTTTCAGTTTAGCTGCTCTGTCTCCTAGGCTTTATCCTCCAGAGAAAACTCACACCCAAAGGAAGCCGACACAGTGATTATGTCAACTGAAGGAGAGAAGAAGCAAGTTGCAGAGCAACAGAATAAGCAGCAGGCCATTTCAGAGAAAGATCTGGTAGTCCAGAGTTCCCACATATATATGTTTTGTTGAGTTTACTCTTAGTCTCCTATCTATTAATTAAGTTTCTCTGTTTTCTCATATTATATTAAAATTCTTTTTCAGTAGGAACTGAAAAGTATAATAAAACTTCTGGAGCCTATTCAAAATTTGAGTAATTGATGACTTAATACATACTTTAAGAAAACATGTAATTTTAGAGGACAGATTACTTGTGAGCATTTTAACATATATTTACATGTAGTCATACATTTAACAGAAATAAATTATAATTCATTCTTATAATTCTTTTTTTTATTAGTTCACACTGGACTATTTCTGATGAAAAATGCCAATAGAAATCTCAGTTGAGATTTATATATTTATAGCTTTCAAGGACCCACAGAGGACTCCTAATAAATACTTATGCAATGATTATTGATTGTGATTTACCTGACTTCTATTATAAATAAATGTTACAATAAAATCTAGTATACATACTTAAGTAGAGTTTAATTTTATGTTTAAGTATATAAAAGTTACTGAAGACGGAGTTGTGCTGTTCTGGTATTCTGTTCTTTCACAAAAATTATCTGAGTTAAAATTCTTTTGTACAGTTTCTTTTTTTTTTTAAGATTTTATTTATTTATCTTTAGAGGGGAAGGGAAGGAGAGAGGGAGAGAAATACCAATGTATGGTTGCCTCTCATGCATCCCCTGCTGGGAACTGGCCTGCAACCCAGGCATGTGCCCTGACTGGGAATCGAACTGCGATCGTGTGGTTCGCAGGCCTGCGCTCAATCCACTGAGCTATGCCAGCCAGGGCTGTACAGTTTCTTATATGACTAAAGAGTACACTGTTTGGGCCTATATTTATTTATTTTTAAAAATATTTTATTTATTTATTTTTAGAGCGAGGGGAAGGGAAGGAGAAAGAGTGGGAGAGAAACATCAATGTGTGGTTGCCTCTCATCTGTCCCCTACTGGGAACCTGGCCTGCAACCCAGGCATGTTCCCTGACTGGGAATCAAACCAGTGACCCTTTGTTTAACAGGCCCGTGCTCAATCCACCGAGCTACACCAGCCAGGGCTGGGCCTGTATTTATTAAAAATCTGTTTAAATAAAAGCTTTGAGTAATAGTAAAATAATGGTTAATTTTGGAAAGTAATAGAGTAGTATACATTTTTTCTTTTTAGTACTGAAGAGAGAATACCACCATTTCATAAAATAACCCAAACTAACAGATTCTATAACATATATCATGATCTAGATTTTCAGCAATTAAATATACTTTAATTATTTATGTAATGAATTGATGAGTATTCTTGCAGTGTTTCTTAAGATTTGAGTTTAACTAATTTTTTGTGTATTTTTCATCCTTTTCCATACTTGTATCCAAAATGATAGGGTAATGGATTTTTCAAAGAGGGGAAATATGAAAGAGCAATTGAATGCTATACTCGAGGAATAGCAGCAGATGGCACTAATGCCCTTCTTCCAGCTAACAGAGCAATGGCCTATCTGAAGATTGAAAAGTAAGTATTGGTTACATTTAATGCTTTTCAGGATGAAAATGAAATTTACCATAAATTGGCATATTAAATAAATAAATTAAAATGTGTCTACTCATTTTAAATTTATTTTATTGATTATATTATTACAGTTGTCCCATTTTCCCCCTTCATTCTCCTCCCCCTGCATACCCTCTCCCTCTCACATTCCCCCCCTTTAGTTCATGTACATGTGTCTTAAGTTCTTTAGCTTTTACATTTCCCATACTGTTCTTGTCCTTCTCCTGTCTATTTTCTGCCTGCAATCTATGCTACTTATTCTCTGTACCTTCCCCCCCCCCCCCGTCTTCTCCTCCCACTCCCCTATTGCTGCCCCTCCATGTGATCTCCATTTCTGTGGTTCTTTTCCTGTTCTAGTTGTTTCCTTAGTTTGTTTTTATTTTTATTTTAGGTATGGTTGTTAGTAATTGTGAGTTTGCTCTCATTTTACTATTCATGTTTTTTATCTTCTTTTTCTTAGATAAGTCCCTTTAACGTTTCATAAAATAAGGGCTTGGTGATGATGGACTCCTTCAACTTGACCTTATCTGAGAAGCACTTTATCTGTCCTTCCATTCTAAATGAAACCTTTGCTGGATAGAACAATCTTGGATGTAGGTCCTTGTCTTTCATGACTTGGAATACTTCTTTCCAGCCCCTTCTTGCCTGTAAGGTCTCTTTTGAGAAATCAGCTGACAATCTTACGGGAACTCCTTTGTAGGTGACTGTCCCCTTATCTCTTGCTGCTTCTAGGATTTTCTCATTCATTTTCATCTTGGCTAATGTAATTATGATGTTCCTTGGTGTGTTCCTCCTTGGGTCCAACTTCTTTGGGACTCTGAGCTTCCTGAACTTCCTGGAAGTCTATTTCCTTTTCCAGATTGGGGGAGTTCTCCTTTATTATTTGTTCAAATAAGTTTTCCATTTGTTGCTGTTCCTCTTCCCCTTCTGGTACCCCTATAATTCAGATGTTGGAATGCTTCAAGATGTCCTGGAGGTTCCTAAGCCTCTCCTTATTTTTTTGAATTCTTGTTTCTTCATCCTTTTCTGTTTGGTGGTTTCTTTCTTCCTTCTGGTCCAATCCATTGATTTGAGATTCAGTTTCCTTCCCATCACTATTGGTTTCCTGTGCATTTTCCTTCATTTCACTTAGTTTAGCCTTTATTTGTTCATCTAATTTGTGACTAAAATCAACCAGTTCTGTGAGCATCCTGATCACCAGTGTTTTGAACTGTGCATCTGATAGGTTGACTATCTCTTGGTCACTTAGAAGTATTGGCTCTGGGGCTTCGAGCTGTTTTTCTGCTTGAGCCATAATGTTTTGGTCTGTTTGCACCTGTTATGTATGAGGGGCGGAGCCTTAGTGTTCACCAGGGCGGGCAACCCAAGTTGCTGGGTTGTGATGCTGTATGTGGGGATGGGGTCTGAGAGGTTAAAAAATGGCATTTTGCTCCGCTCTCAGTTGCACTTCAGCTTCTTCCGCCGCTTCCCCCAAGCAAATTGGGCCTTTCTGATGCTGATTCCCATGTGAATGGGCTTGTGTGCATTTTGGGACCCTGTGAGTTTCTCCAACAAACTTTCCTGTGAGGGTGGGAGTCTGTCCCTGCGCCTCAATCCCCATGAGTGTTTTCAATTGGTGTTTTGAGGCTTTATTTCCAGGCGCTAGGACCCTGGGTTGCGCGATCTGTCTCACTCCCCAGTTATCTGCCTGCGGATGTGGGACTGCTGCCTGGTCAGCCAGCCACTTTGTGCACGGTGCCCCGCTTCTCAGGTGCCCCGCTTCTCAATCGCCTCTGCCTGTTGCCACCCCATGCCCGGAGTCTGCCAGCAGCTGCCTGGGTGCCCACGTCTGCCCAGTGTCTTCTTGTGTGCCCGGGGCTGCCTTGTGTGCCTGGTGTCACCGCTTCCTATGCCAAGACTCCTCTTCGCTTGGCCTCCAAACTGTGTCCCATCTACTGGTGTGGATGAATGTGTCTATTTTAACTCCTTGGTTGTCGGACTTCCATACAGTTTAATTTTCTTTCAGTTTTGGTTGTTACTTTGTTTTTGAATTGTTGTTATCCTTATTTTGGTTTTTCGAGGAGGCACAGTGTGTCTACCTACGCCTCCGTCTTGGCCAGAAGTCTCAAAATGTATTTATTCTTAAGCATTAGAGTTAAAATGAGAGAGAGAGAGAGAGAGAGAAAGGTAGTGTGTGTGTGTGTCATAGTACATATAAAGTAAATTTACTCTTGTAAATGATTTCCACTTTAATAGTCTGGCATTACACAGTTTAATGCTTTTTAAATTTTTTTTATGCATGTTATTCTGAATTAGTGATTTGAAAATTATTTTTAACCTTATAATCCTTTGGGCAAAGTCTCATCTGGAAGTGTTTTTCGTATACACACACACACAACGCAAAAGGGAATTGCTGTCATTGAAACGACTAGTTGATTATATATGCAGCTAAAACTTGGTCCCTTGATACTCACCAGCTGTTTCTGGATACACTCAGGGGTTCCAGGTTGGGCGTCAGCAAGATAATATCTGATGGCAGAAACTATGTTACATTTCTTTGTATCTTTTGTAATAATCACACACTAGTGACAAAATTTTTGAAAAATGCTATAAATATTATAAATAGGTATTTTAAGCTTCTTTGTGCCATGGACCCCTTTGGCTACATTGTGAACCTTTCTCAGAATAAGTTTTAAGTGTGTAATTACACATGTAGGATTATAAAGGAAACCAATTATATTAAAATATAGTTTTAAACATACTAAAATTTGTGATACAGTGGTATGTATACTTTTTAAAACACACTATGTAATGACAGACTACATTTAAAATATAGGCAAGTTCAAGTTAAAAATATTTTTTAAAATATATTTTATTGATTATACCATTACAGTTGTTCTATTCCCTCCCTTCATTCCCCTCCACCTGCACACTCCCTCCCCCACCATTCTCCCCCCCTTAGTTTATAACCACGTGTCTCAAGTTCTTTAGATTCTATATTTCCCCCACTATTCTCACCCTCCCCACTACCTATTTTCTACCTACCATCTATGCTATTTTCTGTGCCTTCTCCCCCCTTCTCCTCCTCCCACTCCCCTGTTTCTAACCCTCCATGTGTTCTTCATTTCTATGGTTCCACTCCTGATCTAGCTGTCCTCTTGGTTTGCTTTTGTTTTAGGTGTGGTTGTTAATAACTGTGTGTTTGCTGTCCTTTCACTGTTCATATTTTTCATCTTCTTTTTCTTATATAAGTCCCTTTAGCATTTCATATAATAAGGGCTTGGTGATGATGAACTCCTTGAACTTGACCTTATCTGAGAAGCACTTTATCTGTCCTTCCATTCTAAATGAAAGTTTTGCTGGATAAAGCAATCTTGGCTGTAGGTCTTTGGATTTCATGACTTGGAATACTTCTTTCCAGCCCCTTCTTGCCTGTAAGGTCTCTTTTGAGAAATCCGCTGACAGTCTGATGGGTACTCCTTTGTAGGTGACTGTCCCCTTATCCCTTGATGCTTCTAGGATTCTCTCCTTCATTTTGGTCTTGGCTAATGTAATTATGATGTTCCTTGGTGTGTTCCTTCTTGGGTCCAACTTCTTTGGCACTCTCTGAGCTTCCTGGAAGTCTATGTCCTTTGCCAGACTGGGGAAGTTCTCCTTTATTATTTGTTCAAATAAGTTTTCCACTCGTGGCTGTTTCTTTCCCCTTTCTGGTACCCCTATAATCCGGATGTTGGAACGTTTAAAGATGTCCTGGAGGTTCCTAACCCTCTCCTCATTTTTTTGAATTCTCATTTCTTCATTCCTTTCTGGTCGGATGTTTCGTTCTTCCTTCTGGTCCATTCCATTGATTTGAGTCCCAGTTTCCTTTCCATCACTATTGGTTTCCTGTGCATCTCCCTTCATTTCAATTAGTTTAGCCTTCATATGTTCCTCTAATTTGTGACTATGTTCCTCTAATTTGTGACTATAATCTACCAGTTCTGTGAGCATCCTGATAAATAGTGTATTGAATTGTGCTTCTGAGAGGCTGGCAATTTCTCGGTCACTTAGAGTTATTGGCTCTGGGACTTTGAGTTCTTCTTGCACCATCTTTTGGGCTGTTCGTGTCTGTTCCGTAGCGGGATCAGAGCCCTAAAGTGTTCACTAGAACAGGGCAACTAAGTCGCTGGGTTGTGACATTGTATGTGGGGGCAGGGTCAAAGAGGGACAATGGCTTCCCGTCTGCCACCTGCCGCCGTGGCCCCTGCATTGCAGCCACCACCATCACCAGGCCCACTTGTTTCGTTCCACTGCACGAGAGTGTGCCACCGCCGTCAGCCCTCCACCACTGGGTTCGCCCCCTGGGGCCTATGTGGTCCATCTCACTGTGCGCGAATGTGCGACCATGGTCAGTCTGCCCCACACCCTGACTGGTTCCGGGTTGCCTGTGCGCCCAGGTCGGGGGATCTGTCCTGCCCGAACCAGCTCCGCTGCTGGCTCCGTCTCTCTTACCGTCCCCGTTGAACGGTTCGTAGTTGTTGGACTTCCATATAATTCCGTTTCCTGGTCTTTGGGTGTGTCCTAGTTCTCCAAACCTTTGTTGTGTTCAAAGTTGGTTGTGGGAGAAGGCACAGTGTTTCCACCTATGCCTCCATCTTGGCGGAAGTGTTAAAAATATTTTAAAGACAGTAATATGAAGGCTTGAATAATGACAGTAGAATTTGGGGTGATCTTTGACACATCTTCCACATACTGATTAACCAATAAGTGTGGATAAGAAATTCTCAGAAAAGAACATCGATGATTATATTACTAGTGTGATAACATATGACTTCACTCTTTGGCATTTGATCAACTACTGAGGATAGACTTGCCCATTTGGTAGCTAGCTACGTTGTAGGAGCATCTGGAACAGGGATAGTACCACCACATGCAAACAACTAGCAGGTTAAGTTGCTACTGTAATTCTGAAAAGCAGTATTTTGAGATAATCTGCTTTTGCTAATGTGGTTTGTTAGTATAGTTACAATTGAAAGAAAAGCAAAATTTTATTTAAAAGTTAGTGACAATAAGGATGTAATAGTTTTCTCACCCAAGTTTTCAGATCTCTTAAAGGGCCTCATGTTAGGAACTCCTGTTGTAGAAGTAAATTTTGATTGTATGCTTAACCTCATTGAAACTAACAGACATAACTAGAGATACATTATTTTGATTAGTCAGAGTAAAGATCACTGCATTTCTTTCTAGCTTATGAAAATTTGTATTTTTGCTATTTAAGAATTGTACATGATTTGCCCTGGCTGGTGTAGCTCAGTGGATTGAGCGCAGGCCTGCGAACCAAACAACCATGGTTCAATTCCCAGTCAGGGCACATGCCTGGGTTGCAGGCCAGGTCCCTGTGGGGGACGCACGAGAGGCAACCATGCATTGATATTTCTCTCCCTCTCTCCTTCCCTTCCTCTCTAAAGATAAATAAATAAAATCTTTTAAAAAAAGTTCTTAAAAAAAAGAATTGTACATGATTTAAAAATTGTAAGACCTGGATTCTTAGGTTTGACTAATGCCAAGAATAATACTTTCTAATAGGTGAGAGATTATACTACATTTATTTATTTATGTATTTATTTTTAATAGTTAATTTTTTGTTGTATTTTCCATTACCATTTATCCCCACAATACCTTCTTCCACCTCTACCCACCCCCCCAATCACTACATATATCTATATTTATAAGAGCTCTGATTTATTGTATTATTTTACTGTTTTAGTTGGTAATCACAGTATTATAGCACGTTGGTGGTATATTTTAAATTAAATATGGCTGTTATTTGTATTCTTTTTCTGGTATATCTTTTAGATTCACACTTAATGCAAAAGTTTTCTATTCCACATGGTGACTATTGTCAGGCATTACAGGCTAGAGGAGGAATGTGAAAGGGGGTAACTTTCCATCAGGAGTTTGAATTGAACTGAGGTAAAGGGGTAGGGAGGTGAAAAAATGGGTTGAGTGAGCCAATGAGGTTCAGAGGCTTAGAAGTGGGAAATTTTATGGTCACTTCTGGAAAGGGCAAGGGGTGCCTATTACGGCTGTTTCACAGGTAATGGCAAGGATCAGGCTGCCCTGGCTTGTCTTCTGCAAAGGAGCTTGTTGGTCCTGGAAAGTGTGGGGGCTGTGCAAGTGTCATGAATGGTCAGGCAGTCAGGTAGAAAGTTTGTCGTTGATACAGGCTTGGACACACAGACCTTTCTTGTTGAAAAATGAATGAAAGAATTCAGAGATGTTTAAGTTTACTAGATGATATAATTTTATTTATATTAGGTCTTGTTTTGAGGGTAGAATAGTATTCACTTAGGCCTTGGGGAGACTGCAATCACAAGAGATGGTTTAAAAAATATTTTTATTATGAAACTTTTCAGACTCTATGTACCAGATCATCTAGTTTCATAAAGCTATACCTTCTTTTGTCATATTTGTTTCAGCTTTCCCCCACCCTGAATTATTGTAAATAGTTGCAGACTTTATGATATTTCATCCCTAAAGGATGATTCATACATAACTATAATACTGCTATCATACCAAATAAATTTACAATAATTCATTAATGTCATTTTAATATATAGGAAGGTTTCAAGTTTTTGTGTTTCAGCTCTTCTTAGCTGCTCGTTACAGAGCAGTACCCAGTCAGACTGAGGTGATGGGTTGCGTGGTGGAGTAGAGTTTATGGATAAGTGTCAGATGGTACGCTCTCACACCTAATGTTTAGTGGGGGTGGTTTTTCCTTAGATGATGTGTACTACAGGTAAATATTAATGATGTTTTATTAGAAACTAATGCCAGTTATCATTGTTAACACAGAGCGGGTGCGCATTGAGGGTTAGAGGGAGATAGACTGTCAGCAGTGCTGTTCTTTGGTCTGTTCTACTTGTGTTTTACCTTCCTAATTCCATCCTTTTCTGACTCTCCTTTGATCTGGTACCTTCTCCCTCCTTCCCAGATGCTTCCAAGATTTGGTGAGAGTATAACGTTTTACAATCGCTTTCCCCTCTCAAATGCAGAGTTGGGAGTTGGTGATTGAAATTATGTGCATGCTTTTTGTATTAGAAACTCAGTCTATATGAAGTTTTTCTGTAGGCTGCATTTTTCCAGTTGGTAATTGTATCATGTTTAATAGATATAAAGAGGCTGAAAACGACTGCACACAAGCTATCTTACTAGATGGCTCATATTCTAAAGCTTTTGCCCGAAGAGGAACTGCAAGAACATTTTTGGGAAAGTTAAATGAGGCCAAACAAGGTATGACTCTTATTATAACAACTGGCACTCACTCATCCTGATGAGATTCCCAAGTTACAGAAGCAGGTTGTGTAGCTTTTCCACGGTTCAAGGTTACCTGACTTGTAGCAGTACATTTTCTTTCACAATTTAGGTCATAAACAGGTTTGCAGATTTGAAGGAATGCAGCTTCTGTAGTAGCCCTGATTATCTTTTAATAGCATATAGTGTACTCTGGCTAGTTGCCAGTCAAAATGAGTGAAAGATTTGAACTACAGGTGAGAAGGAAAAAAAGCAAGAACAAGGCAAGAATGAAGAAAAGGAAGGAAATCAGCAGCTAGGGTACAGGATAATGTGAGGTCTGTAGTGATGCCCCCTCCCCATTTTTCTTGATACTAGTTATATGTTTTTTTAAAGATTTATTTATTTATTTTTAGGCAGAGGGGAAGGGAGGGAGAGAGAGAGAGAGAAACATTGATGTGCCAGAGAAACATCGATCGTTTACCTCTGCCATGCCCCCAGCTGGGGACCTGGTCTGCAACCCAGCCATGTGCCCCAACTGGGAACAGAACCAGCGACCTTTCAGTTCACAGGCCAGCACTCAATCCACTGAGCCACACCAGCCAGGGCAGTTATATGTTCTTTTATTGTTCCATGATCTTTTTTTTAAGTATTCATTAGTCTTTTTAAAGAACCTACTTGTTTCTGTTGTGTATGTTTTCTCCACAGAAACAAGTAGGTTCTTTATTTTCTGCTCTTTATTTTCTTCCTTCAACTGTCTTTAGGTTTACGAGTAATTTGCTGTTTTTTTTTTTAACTTTTTAACATCAGTACTTAGATAACTGTTTTTTCAGTCTTCTTTCCTGATACATGCATTTAAGTCTGTCAGTCTCTCTCTGAGCCTGGCTTCAGCTATGGCCCATGCATTTGTTCATTGTGGTAAAATACATGTAACATAAAATTTACTGTTCTAACCATTTTGAGTACATTGACCTTATGCAACCATCACTATTATCCATCTCCAGAACTTTTTCATCATTTCATTCTGAAAACTCATTAAACAGTAACTCTTTATTCTCTTTCTCCAGCCCCTGGTAGTCACTGTTGTACTTCCTATCCCTGAATGTGACTATCAGAGGTACTTTGTATAAGTAGAATCATACAGTATTTTGTCCTTTTGTGTCTAGCTTATTTCAGTTAGTGTACTGTTTTCAAGGTTCATCCTTTCATTCATGTTGTAGCATGTATCACAATTCAGTTCCTTTTTAAGGCTGAATAATATTTCATCACATGAAGGATCTTAGATTCTATATTACCATATCATTTCTTAACAGTGCGAACTTTGGATGACCTCTAGACCTCAGTCATATCATCCATAAAGTGGTTTTTAGTGAGGGATACATGAGAATTCATACAAGAATAGCACTCAGTAAATGTTAGTTCTTGTTATTGCTCACCTGTCTCCTAGCATCTTGAGTAAAACTTCCTGAGAGAAACATGGGATTACTAAAGTAACTAAATACATTATGTCTTGAACTTTATACAGTGTTTTCACTAATTTATTACATTTCTTAAAAATTCACTTTAGATTTTGAAACTGTTTTACTTCTGGAACCTGGAAATAAGCAAGCAGTAACTGAACTTTCCAAAATTAAAAAGGTAATTAATGTGTTTTTATCACTAAAATATGCTTTTGTTTTCTGTAACATAAACACATTTATTTGTTGCATAATTAACTTGGTAATACTTTTATTCTCATGATTACAAATTTATTTTCAAGGAATTAATTGAGAAAGGACACTGGGATGATGTCTTTCTTGATTCTACTCAAAGGCAAAATGTGATAAAACCCATTGATAATCCACCTCGTCTTGGATCAACTGTAAGTAAAGCAGCTTCGTATCAGTGTGGTGGGAATAGGAGATGGAAATTGTTGAATTAACAGAAATGTTGAAATCTCTTCCTAGGGCCATGTTTAGATTATTTAAAAAATACTTTTTAGGATTATTGATATAATAACATTGAGGGGGGCAGTCGAGAGCTATTGAGAGTTTTGGGGTAACTTTTAAAGTGCCTTCAGTTTTTAATACCTTACATTTAAATGTTTCCACATATTATCTGATATTAAAGGGATTTAAAGCAGCTTTACATTTTGTAATATTTAAGAATGTTTTACTATTATTCTTATTTGAGATTGGGATTGTATTATAATAGTTTTCCATCTTGTGTGGGGTTAGATCTAAAAATCAGCACTTAGGCAAAATCTTGTGTAGGGAAGATTGTGTTTTAAAACACGTACTGCACATAGTTTTTGGTATACCATACTGTTTTTCATTAAGTCTAATAATAAAGCTAAGGTTTTTTCTGCAATATTGGAATAAAAAGAGTAGCTGGCATGAATTCAGAAGTTTGTCTTGTGCTAAACTTTTAAAATTGAACTCATTTAAGGCAAATATATAATGTGACTATAAGGTAGTTTGCATCATTGACATAGTTTTATATATTATATATATGTATTTGAGAGGTAAAATACATGCAGAGAAGTACACAAGATAAATTAAGATTTAAAGAATAATTATAAAGTGAATACCCATGAAACCACCAACCTGGTCAAAAAATTGAGAGGCATCAGTGCCCCTCCCTGTGAAATTTCCCTGCATACCCCTCACTGATAATGATCCTGTCCCTGCCCCCTAGAGATAACTGTTATTCGTGGATGTTGCTTTGAGAGAATTAACAACTATAAGAAGTCAGGCGAAGAATGTTTTATCTTGCCCCCAACCCCCACTGTTCTTATTGTGATTTTATTCTTGGATTTTCTGAGACAATACTTCTTTCATATATCAGGCATAAATCTAGTTGCTTTTATACATCATATTCATTTTCTATTCTTTTCAGTAAAGGTGATTAAGTGTTTAATTAAATGTGATTTAAATTTCTACATCTTTGTAAGACTTCTTCACAAAAATGAATTCACAAGTTTTAAGAAAGCCTTTTTCAGACTTTCTTGTCCGTACTTATAGACATTGCCGTGTTATGTATCAAATATCAGTATATGTAATGTCTCGTGGCCAAGATACTTTCAGAAGCTTTTACAAGTGTGGGGGGTTCTCTTCTCCCTCACTTTAAAAATAAGTTTATGTTAATAGTTGTGAGGACACAACATGAATTTAAGTCTCTTGTGGCACGGTTTCAAAACAAAATATGAAATGAGAGATCTGAGGTAAACCATTCTATAAGCAATCCAACACAAACCAAATTATCATCCCAGTAGAAAAGGGGAAAATAGCTGTTTATTTTTATAATAGGCCTCCATAATAAAAATGTGGGCATTATTTAAAATGGAAGGTGCAGTTTGGCCTAATGCTTTGTAAGAGTTGATTTGAGTCCCCCTGTTTATAAACTTTCAAATCTTAGGCAAGTCACCCAGGGTCTGTGTGATTCTGTTTCTCAAGTTGAGAATAACTCATATATTAGTTGAGATAAAAGGAATAATGTCCATTAATACTAAGGCAGCGTCAGGTGAAACAGATGTTAATTTCCTTTTCAGACACATATTTGGGAGTCTATCTGGTCATTGAGGAAACTGGTTAGGAGAAGAAGGGAGTCTGGGAAGTGGAGAGAGAGTTCTAGGGTTGGTTACTTAACTCGAGTGAGAGTCTAGGTCAAGGTAGCCTATGCTTCAAGGGCTGGCAGCTGGGGAGTACCCTGGGCAAATCTCCAGAGAGGGTGTGGGAAACCAGTGATGATAAGCTAAGCAAGGGCCTGTGGTTCCCTGATAGGGTGGTAGTAAATGAAAGTTTTCCCTGACCTCTTAGTTTCTGCTAAAGTGAATGAATGAATGAATACTTATTATTTTTAATACTTACCTGAGTATATGTTTACTGATATTAGGGGGGCTAGAGAGAGAAAGAGAGAGAGAGAGAAACAAACATCAATGTGAGAGAGAAACTTCCATCAGTTGACTCCCATACTTGCCCTGACCAGGGATCAAACCTGTAACCTAGGTATATGCCCTGACTGGGAATTGAACCTATAGCCTTTTGGTTTATGGGATGACATTCCAACCAACTGAGCCACTCAACCAGGGCAAAGGTTTTTATGTTTATAACTTTTTGACTTAAGATCCAGCTATACAATTGGATTGAACACTTACAGCATACTGAAGAAAGTTTATTGTTAAGAGTACAGTGTGTAAACTTTCGAAGAAATTGGAAATGTTTGACACTGTTATGATTGAAATAGTGAATGCAGTTTATTTTACTAAATTAAAAAACATTATTATGATCAAATACTTCCCGAGTTTGTGAATATTATTTGGAAAACCTTTAATCCTAGGCTAGTTTTTCCCAGCTGCTACTTTTATAGAAAATGTGCTTGGGTTTTAATTTTGGTCTGTTTCATACAGAAAGCTGATTATTGCCTTGCCCTCCATTAGCTCACAATATTGCTGTCAGTTTGGTCATATTTTTTTTCTTAGCTTTATTGCCTCTATGATAAAGTCCAAACTCTCTGACATGGACACAAGTCCCTTCATTAGCTGTTCGTAAGGAACCTTGCATTCTTTATCTCTGTCACTCCTCCCCTTGCACCACCCCATTGGACTTAACACGTTTTCACTGCCCATACCGTAATTATCTCCCACACTGCCATTCTTGTGTACTTTTTCTGTGAGGTCTCCGCTGATGCTAGTGTTTATTTCCTTCATCTGTGTTCTCTTAGAGTTTTGTCCTTTCCCCTTTTGTGGTGTTTCTCCCATTGCCATGTGATTATTTACATATACATATTCTTTCCCCCATTTAGACCGACATACAGTATATGCTCTGCATCTTTTTATTTGTATTCTCAGGCAGAGTATGACTCCTAAGTCTGTCTAGCCGTCAAATGGAATTTACTTATAATTAAGACATTAGCTGTAAGAATACTGCAACCTTTTAATTTGTAGCCCTAAAAGAGAAAACCTTTATGTGTTGATTTAAGGAATTGATTTTTAATTGTTTTAGAAACCGCTAAAGAAGGTCATTATTGAAGAAACCGGTCTTTTGGTGCAGACTGTTGATGGGCCAGGTAGCACTGCTGCTGCTGCGCCAGAGAGTCGTCCTGTTAATCCAGCAGATGGAGTAGCAGCCACAGGCACTGCAAGTAAGAAGAGTTCCAGCCAAGATGACCTTTTGCCCACAAGTGATATTCCAAAAGCAAAAGTATTGAAAACAGAAGAAATCAGTGATACTTCAGCCCAGCAGTAAGTAGAGATACTCTTATTTGATACTCTCTAGAATTGTAAAGCCAGGTCCAGGATTCAATAATTCCCCTAGAAAATTAATATTATCAATGAAAGTTTTGGTTTGTACTCATCATTGTAATTTTTCATCTGCCCAACTTCACATTCTAGTTTTTCTTTTTTGTTTGTTCTTAACTCTTCAGAGATGTTTTGCATAAGGAATGATCACTGTTCCTTTACTATTGTGGGGAAGTTAGAGATCATAAGAAACTGTCTTTAACAAGTTGACTTAGTTCATTTTTTCTAGAAAATTAGTATATTGTTTCACTTCTTTTAAAAAATTTAAAAGGATTTTATTTATTTTTAGAGGGGAAGGGAGGGAAAAAGAGAGGGAGAGAAATATCAGTGTGTGGTTGCCTCTTGCACGCCCCCTCCTGGGGACCTGGCCCGCAACCCAGGCATGTGCCCTGACTGGGAATTGAACCAGTGACCCCTTGCTTGGCAGGCCTACATTCAATTCACTGAGCCATAGCAGCCAGGGCGTACTTCTTAATTCAGCAAAAAAATTAATTTATTAAAAGGAAGATTCTAAAAAATGTAGAATTCAGGCATTAATATTACTCCAGCCACTCATACTTAAGATTGTGAGCTGTTTAAATTTTGTTTGGAATTTTTTAAAACTAGTCATGTGTTTCCTTAATGATGAGAATAGGAAAATATAGACTAGGTTTGTTTGGGGTATTGAAACTTTATTCATATATTCTGCATTGCACTCAATAATCCTATTAGACTTTTTTTTTTAAGCTTTGAATTTTAGTAGTAGTTCTATTTAAAGTGACAGTATGGATTTTGGGTTAATACTAAATAGGTATGTTTTTTTCTTTCCTCTAGAGGAGGAAGTGTCTCTTCTCAGAATATCTTTCTTGAAACTGATTGTTCAGATTTATGAAAGGCTGAGTTGTAAGTGTATGTGATGCAGTAATGCGGTGTATAGAAGTGGTGTGCTCCAAAGGTGGCCAGGCTCATAGCCCAACAGATTGCAGAGGCGTAATCTGTCTTGCAAAAAAATATATTGCCAGCTAAAAGAATTAACTTTTATTAGAATGTAAATAGATAATGCAATATTAGTAACATCAGAAGTTAAAAAGTCTCTATTGATGTTTTCTTATATAAGCTTTGACTAATTTTGGTTCTTTTGAATTGTTTGATGTCTCTGAAATATTTCAGACCTCAAGTTAATTTGAAACAGGATGTATGTCAGTCTTTCAGTGAGAAGATTTCTATAGAGGTAGACAAAATACCTGCTCAGTTTATCACAACTGTTCTTCCTCCAGTTCCTGCAAACTCCTTTCAGCTTGAATCTGATTTTAGACGACTGAAAAGTTTCCCAGATATGTTATATCAGTATTTGAAGGTAAGAAAGAGGAAGCTAGTAGTTCTGTTGTAAATAAAAGATCAAAGAACGTCTTTGTCATTATATGAGGGGGGACCCAGAAACCCCCCAAATTATCTTCGGGAGGGCGGTCCCTTGTAGTATAGGCTTCCCCTGCTAGGTGAGTGTTCTAGGAACCCATCTGCATCAGTGCATTGGGTGGTGGGGTCTGGAGAGGCTGTGTTCAGCTTCTGTAAATTTTTTTAAAAGACTCTTTTCAGTGCATTTGCCCATTTCGTGATGGGTGATTTATGAGCACACCTGCCCACACTGCACTGAGTTTTCAACAGTTTTTGACCAAAAATGGTGTGACCCCCCTGTGCCCACCCCCAATACACCTGATGATCTCACCCTGAGTGACTTTTTTTGCTTCCCTGGGTGAAAAAAGTCCTCAAAAGGAAATGTTTTGCTGATGTGGAAGAGGTGAAACAGAAAAATGCCTAAAGCACTAGAGGGCATCAAAATCCACAAGGTCAAAAACTGTTTTGAACAGTGGGAAAAAAGTCTCGATTAGGTCTCAAATTACTTTCCATGTATTGCATCACGTGGAAAGTAATTTGAAAGTGACTGAAGTTTAAACATGTAAGACTAAATACACAATTTATTATAAACAAATTGCGTTCTTTGGGCCCTCCCTATATATTAATAGTGTTATATTTGCTTTTTGTATAATATGATTGTGGGAAATGCTTTTATTATCCCTTTCCTGACACATAGATCACCCTGCCCAGACCATTTTAAATATTTGCAACCAGGAAACCTTTAGAAGTAGGTTTGTTTTTGAACTCTCTTCTCTCAAAATAACTTAATCTGATTTCATATATCATAATTTCAACTTAATTCTTCATCCTTCAGGATGGGGAAAAAAGCTAAAATACATTGAGTACCTTCTTTGTGCAAGTAATGCATGTAGTATTTAGACAGTCATTCTCCTCAAAATGAATTTTTATTTGCTCTAAGAAAAAGAACCAAATCATGAAATTTACTGTATAATGGATTAACAGTTTTTCTCCAGTGTAATTATAGTACTACTCTCTTATAATTGTACAGTATACAGTTACTTCCAAATATATATTATCTCATATCATTTTATTTTAATTTTTTAAAGCTTTTATTTATTTATTTTTTACAGCGAGGGGAAGGGAGGGAGAAAGAGAGGGAGAGAAACATCAGTGTGTGGTTGCGTCTCGTGCACCCCCTACTGGGGACCTGGCCTGCAACCCAGGCATGTGTCCTGACTGGGAATTGAACCAGTGACCTTTTGGTTCACAGGCCAACACTCAATCCACTGAGCCACACCAGCCAGGACCATATACTTTTATTTTTTAAACTCTCCATTTTTATTGCCCCTTTAGAGCTCTCAAATTTCCTGTCTGTCTTAGGGTGGTGTGCATCTCTCTCCTCATGAGGTTTTTCTCTGACTTGTATAGAGTGATTATCTTACAGTGCCTCTGACTTTCTTTCTTCTATCATTAATTACATTTCGGTGTGACCCGCCGCCCCAGTAACTCTAATGCATAGTAGTTATTCTCTCTTTTTTTTGGAAGATTTTCTTCCTCTGTTTTTAGAGATGGGGGAAGGGGGGAGAAAAGAGAGGGAGAGAAACATCTCTCACACTGCCAACAGAACCCAGGCATACGCCCTGACTGAACCGGCAACTGATGCTTCATCCACTGAGCCGCATCAGCCAGGGCATAGTAGTTATTCTTTACTAGGTTCACCTAAGCAGTTATTATATAAGTAATTTATATGTGAATGTTTCCATAATTTAATTTTCTAACTCTTTTTCCCCCCAAGAAAATTGAACCATCCTTGTATCCTAAGTTGTTTCAGAAAAATCTAGATCCAGATGTATTCAACCAAATCATTAAAATTCTACATGACTTTTACATTGCGTAAGTTGAAATTTTTTTAGTTATACTTTAATGTTGTAGTGCTATGCTGTTTCTAGTGGTTTGGGAAATTAGTTTGTTTTGATATTATTACCACATTCTATATAGCAGAATTAGCTCTCTAGTAAGTTTTACTATTGCAGAAGTTGTAAAGAGATGATAAGTGCAAGCAGTAATAAGAGAAATGATTAAATAGGAGGAAAAAGGACTAATTTTTTAAAAGAGAAATACAGAATATGAAAGTGACAAGTGTTAATAGCAGATTAATAACATCTGTGCTAAGCCTCACATTTGAGAGTATTATAATTTCTTTAATTGACTTGATAAATTTCTTCATCTGGGCATTGTCTTAAAGACAATATTCAGAGGAAAAAAGAAGCGAAGACCTTATTTGTATGTAATTAGATATACTGTGTTAGTCGAGAGTTAAATGAGCTACTTTTTAAAAAAATTATTTACTTTAATTGTCATTCAAGTACAGTTTTCTGTCTTCACTTTTAACGGATCAGTTGTTTGATGTTTGGTTTATTTCAGGAAAGAAAAGCCCTCACTCATCTTGGAAATTTTACAGAGGCTTTCTGAGCTGAGAAGGTTTGACATGGCAGTGCTGTTTATGTCAGAACCTGAGAAAAGAAGTGAGTTCTGTACAGGGGGCTTTTCTGTCTCTGTAGTCTTATATCCCTTAATTTTTAAACAAGTGGTAGCAAACATCCATTGAATGTTTACTGTGTCCAAGGTACACCCAATTAAACTTAAATTAATTGTAATTAAATTAAGTAAAAATAAAAAATTTAATCCTGCCAGTAACATTATGAGGTGTTGGTATGATTATCGTTTTGCTTTTACAGAGGCAGAAACTGAGGCATGGGGTGGTGGTAAGGGAAGTGATGAAGGTCGTATAGGAAGTCAGATCCAGGATTTAAACGTAGGCAGTCCTGCTCTAGGGCCTGGCCTGTTCTACTTGGAAATGCGGTAATAACAGAATGGTTGGGCTCCTGCCATGGTGGAACATGTAAAGGCTCCCTGCTACATGGGGCATGTAACTGGGCGTGGGTGCACTGGAAATCTAACCCCTCCTGTGAGCGCTTATTTCCTTGAGATTATTTGATTTAAGCTTGATTCCCAAAGAAATGCAGGATTCAATTAGATGGAGTGAGTAGGGAAGAGTTTCAACTGAGGGAGTGATGTGTTCTGACGCTCTGAGGCAGGAAAGAGCCAACCGAGTTTAGAACATTAAGAGAAGTGCAGTGCGGCTGGATTGTAGAGTTACAGGGGGTAGAGTGGCAGGTGATGATCCTGAAAAATTAGATCCCTTACTTGTTTTTATATCTCAGTCTTTGGCAGAAAGTATCCATTTTGGGGAACCCTAATTTAAGTAAGATCAAACTCTGTAGAAACTTCAATTACTTAGAATTTTGAGCTGTACTGTAGTTTTAGGAAAAAGAGAAAAATCATAGAATACCACAGTACCAGTTTTTTTAAAGATAACAAAAACTCGTACCGCTTTCAGATCTCCTGGGCTGAATGTACTCCAGGCTCCTTATTTCTTTATGCTTCCAGCAGTGGCATTGAATGAGAGAAATGACATTAGTAACAGAAATACTTTATGTTGTGCTTAAGGAACTGGATATGTAATTTAGAGAGATTTTTAGAGTTTAAATCAAAAGAAGTTTCTGCTTTAACTTCAGTCAATCAAAAATTATCCCTGGAATTCCCTGAGAAGTATTTCTCTTATTACTATTCTGATCTTATCTTCTACTACTTTTCTCAGTCACTGTGCCCCACCACACTACTTTGTGTTTCTTTAGTGTGCCAAATTGCCAGACTTAATTTAGCTTCAGGGGCTTTGCGTTTGGCTGTTCCCTCAGTCTAGAATACAGGGTTCAGCAGTATTAAGGCTTACTTGAATTGCTTGTAGTTGGTAGGGTATATGATTGTCTCACGTGTGACGAACAGCAATTTGAGCATTTCACCTAAAATGTCATATGATGTGCTTGAGTGTGATATTGTTATATTACAGAATTATGTGTTTATGATTTTGTAATGAAAAAGGGGTGTTATTTGTGTTGAACCCTGTATCTTCCCACATACCTTCACCTTGCTTGCTTCCTCACTTCATTTAAGTTTCCCCTAACAGATGCCACTTCAGAGATGCCTTTCTCGTCAGCCCTAGTTAAAGTAAATGCCTGCCTACCCTCCCTCGCCACCCTGTATATTCTTACCCTGCTTTTTCCCCTTCATAATACATAACTAGCTGGTGGTATTTCATGTACATGTTTATTATTTCTCTCCCTAATAGAACGAAAGCTCCATGAGAGCAGGAACTTTGTCTACCCTGTTTTCTAGGCCTTAGGCATAGAACAGTGCTTAGGACCTAATAATCTTTTGTTTTAGGAAGGTTGAGTGAATGCATTTCTTGCCACTATAATGTGATAAGTTCAATTGTACACAAGGAAATGTGAGTTGGCTCTTCAGACTGGCCTTCCATCTTGGGTGGGTCACCACTATCCACTGAATTAAACATGGGAAGCACTTATGGTTCCTGGCATGTAACTGAACATTCAGTACATATTAGCTGCTGTTATCTTCTGTTCTCGCCATTATCATGAACAACTATTAGCTAGTTTTAATGTGGAGAAGTAGATGAACTACAACAGCATTTTCCAAAGGGCTGATTGTGGATCATTCAGTGGTGAGAAAGATAAAGATTTTATGTGGTACGTAGGAAGATCTGTCAACTCTTTATGGTTATATATTTTATTTTATTATACATTATGCAACTGTATAACTGGCTCATTGAACATGATTTTGTAGATATTATTGTTAATTTTCAGTTTAGAATAGTGATACAAAATTTTCTTCTAAAATGATTTAAGTTTCCAAAACAGTTGATTATATATAATACTAAGTGTAAGTATACTTGTTAAACACAGTGAAAGTTTTAGGAAGCTTAAAATGAGTTAAGGTTAATCTGCAAGAATAATGTATTTGAGGTGTTTGGGAAATTTTTTATTGCTAACAAAATATTCTGGCAATAAACATTCAATTACTGTATAATTTTCTATTCTCAGGTTGCCTTTTTTAAATATATGAATTAGAATTTATAAATAATTTTAATGATTATTGCTTTCTAATGTAAAGTGTTGTATTTGACACATAAGATCATTCCCTTTAATTTTTTTCACTGTTTTTAAAAATGGAGATTAAAATGGACACTTTTTTTCTTTTCCAGTTGTACGTGTATTATTCAATCACATAGAGAAATCAGGATTGAAGGATAATTCCGTTGAAGAACTCAAGAAAAGATATGATGGTTGATTTCCATTTTTACTGAAATTATTGTCTGACTTTCACATGTGCATTTTTTTTCTATTGAAATAAAATGTTTTGTTCCCTTTTTAAGAAAATGAAATCACAGGAAAGTACAATCTTTGGATATAAGTTAATTAAAGTGAATTGAGATTTAAGTGGTAAGAAATATATTCAAGTAAATTATAAGTCTTTTTCTGAAAATAAAAATATAAATGAGGTATACTTGTAAAGATCAGTATTTTATAAGTCATCTACAATGTTGGACGTAGATACATTTTTCAGTATCTTTAGATACATTTTATATTTTGGTGAGTTTTGCAAGCACAATCACAAGGTTGCTTCATTAGCACGAGTGAAGTTGTATTTGTATGGAGGGAGTTGTGCAGGTAACTAGATTGGTTCTTTCTAAGACTTTTTAGTATTGTTGTGCCAGTTCACTAACAAAATAACTTAGTTGCAGGATATGTATTTTTAGTTTTTATGTTGAAAGGGGACTTTTAACTGGGCTTTTTATATTGGTTCATTGAAGAGTCACAACATCCTTAGATTTAATGCTTCATTTTTTTTCCTGATGATGTCCACGTCATATGTTAACTAAAGGCACATCATCTAAAGCAAGGCAAGGTGTAAGAATATAAAGACTAGCAGTGTTTCCGCAGTGATCACGTGTAGTGTGCATGTGCGGTGTGTGGGTGTGGCGCTGGGAAGCCTTTGAGAGCAGGGCTGGTGCTCTGCTCGGCCCTGAGCAGTGCTTGGCCCCGTCCTTAGCCCCCGGTTATGTGCTCAGTTGATATTTATACAATTGCATGTAATTTGACAGCAGGAATCAATTTTAGTGACTGTTAAAGGATCAGCCTAGCACATTTTGGGCATCCTGTCAATGTTGTTAAAATCAACTCAATTTTAGAGGCTGTCAAGTTGTTAAAAAAAATACTAGGTCACCATTGCATAACTGTTATCAGAATCAACAATACAGTCAAATTAAAAAGTTTTATTTTATACTGTTGATAATTCTTGTTGCATCGTACATTATTATGCTTATAGTTGCTGGAATAATCATAATCTATTTGCAAAGGTAATTTATCAAGATATAAGTTATTGAAATGATCAAAATTTGTATAGACTCAGTATTTTTGCAATACACTTAGGATAGAATTTCTTTATGTTATGCATTGCTAACTGTATTGTCTTTATGGTAAATGACAGACAGTGAAATTTAGCCTTTTGTATGTAGCTTATACATGTGTATTGAGTTATGAATGACCTGAAATTTTCTCAAATCATTAGTAAGAAGTTGACTTAGATCAGCAATTTTCAACCTTTTTTATCTCATGGCACATGTAAACTTTTCAGTGAGATTCTGCAACACACCCAAAAATATATTTTTTGCTGATCTGACAAAAAAATGGTATACTTTTGAGTCCTTTACACTGGCTGGCTACTGTTGTGTTGGTCATTGTCATTTTTTAAATTTCATAATCTGAAGGAAAAGAGGTCAGTGCCCCTGACTAAATAGTCAGGTATTTCTTGTTGTAAAAGTCCTGCCACACCAATTGAAATCATAGATCTGGATGAATAGAAGAGTATTCCAAGGGCAAAGAAGTTCTCATATTTTCTTATGTGATCCTTAGAAGAAACTTCCAAGGTAGGGAGGGCAGGTAGTGTGATTGCCATTTTTAACATGACTAAAGGAGATTCAGAGTAAACGTTTCTATGATTACAGAACCAAAATATAGCAGAGCAGGGTGAGAACATGCTGTCTTCTAACTCTTAATCTACAGCTGTTCGAGCTACTCCAGTTGGAGGATTTATGTTGTGTTATCTGTGTAGTGACCTGGCCTGAAGAAGTATATTAATCCCAAGATTTGCTTTATAATTTACATTAAATTTTTTTTATGTTAGCCTGCTTTTTATTATTAGCTCAAGGGCTCATCATTTACCTGTTGCATCCATGCCACATTCTCCTCTAACTGGTCTGTGTTCCCAGCTACACTGCCACAGATCAGCTCCTCATCACCACTGGAATGAACTTAAAACTCAAGTCACATGTCACTTCTTTGCTTAAAACACTTCAGTGGCTGCCCATCACTTTCAGAAAACTGGCTTCTTTGTCAATGCAGAGAAGGCCCTTCATGATCTGGTTCCCACCCCCTCACCCATCTCCCAACAGCCAAGCCCCCAAAAGTGTCCTGCTGCCTGCAAATCCCTGGTTGTATCCTGTTCTCAGGTCCTTCCATCCTGGGCTGTTCTCTGCCTGTACCCTGCCCACCTGGATCACTCTTTCTGATCCTTCATGCCTGAGCCTAGACACCTCCTCTTTGGGGATGCCTTCCTCCATCCCACTAGGTGAGCTGTGTCCTGCATCTTGGGCTGCTGTCATTGCATTTGTCACCCTTTGTAAGAGTTGCTAATTCTTGTCTGATTCCCCTTCTAGTCTCTGAGGTCCTCGTAGGCAGAGGCTGCAGCTTTAATTTTTCTATTTTTAACAACTCACACAGTGCCTTGCATATAATATAATGCTGCTGAATTTAAAGTTAAGTCCACAAATGAGAAAGACCCTTGTGAAATCATGCATTCCAATGTTAAGTTCAAAAGACCATCACTATCCTACAGAAAGTGTTCATGGATGACATAAGTGTGGATTCAGTGGGAACTAAAATGAGTCTTCATATCAGTGGGGTTACGAACATGCATTGTGTTTTCAAGGGATGGCTTTCCAAAGCATGTTACTTGGGACATAATATAAAGTGAAATAATTGCTGAATATATGAATTCATGAATTGAAGCATTATAGAAAGAGATGGAGTATCCGGATGAAGAGTTTTAAATTTGGCTTAGAGAACTTGACTGAACTTTGAAGACCTTTTCATCCTCAGTGGGGATTAATTTAATTCTGTTGTGTTCAGGTAGTTTCTGACCCCTCCCCTGCACCAAACAGCTCTTAAGGGGAATAGGCATTTTCTGTTTCTCCTGTGGAACTCCTATTGGTCATAGCAGTTCAAGCAGCCTTAGTGATTGGATACAGCTGCCATTTACATGCCCTATTTTGTGTGATAGGCACTGTGCCCGTGGCTTGGCGTATAGCTCCATTCCAGAAACAGGCTCTGAGAGAGAAGTCGCCCTGTGGAGCTGGGAGTCAGGCAAAGGTTTGTCTGACAGGCTCTCAGGCACCTCCTACACCACTGCCAGCACTGAACAAGTCATGATGATAAGAGCAGAGAAGCTGGAGAAGCAGCCAGCAGCTGGCATTTCTTTGGTATTACTGCCCTCCTCTGGATCTTTTGAAAATAGCACATACGTGCCTGAAAGCATGCTGATGAGAATCAAAGTGAAAGGGAATTTTAATTTCTTAGCAGTGCTATTCAGTATCCATGGAAATCATCCAGTGGGTCTAGCAGTCACGAAGGGGTGTGTCGTCTTTGAGCACGTCGTCCAGTATTGAAACCTGGGGAGAGGAGATGGGGAGAGGAGGGAGTGTGGCCGACAGGCCTGCCTGAGTTCAGTCAGCTGCAGACAGGTCCTGGAGGCCTCCTGTGGCCCTCACCGCGGTGTCGGATTGGGTAGTTGGGACGTGGAAAGGAATTTGTATTTATTTGGGCCCTGTGCTGAGCCCGATTCACTCTAGCCTGCTATAGTTGCCTGGTCCCTGTTGCCTGGTCACACTGGGAGGCTGTGAGGTCGGCAGGGGAGTGTCACCCCAAAGTCAGCGCCCAGCCATGGCCATGTCAGAAGCTCCATCTTCCTACACCAGAAAAACGCCCCTTTGAGTGTGTCACAGGGCCTTTCTGAGGACATGGAGGGTGTCGTGTGAGGGAAATTCCCCCTTCAGTACTTCAGTGCGTGGGATCTGGGTCCAAAATAAATGTCAGACTGGACCTTGAAGAGGAAGAGATGTCACAAAAATGTAGTCACAAAGGGCCAGGAGCGTGTACTATTAGTTATGTGTGCGCGTGAGTGGCGGGAAGTGGCTATGAGTCTGTAGAGTGGGTCTATTTATTTTTTAAAAAACCAATAATTTTACAGAGTTTTTATTTACTGATTTTAAAGAACTTGGGTCTGTTTAACTGGCACACAGATTCCTGTTTCTCTTCTACTTTTCCCGCCTCCCCATTTCTGTTGTCAGTAAGTTGTTTTGATGTTTATTTTATGGAGTCCATTTAAGTAATGGTGATTTTGGTATTCGCTCTCCCTGGGTGTGCGTGTAACCTCAGAGCAAAAACTAGGAAGTCAAGGCAGATCCTGAGTTAGGGTGGAATAGTGCATTTGCAGTTACACAGCCTGGTTGAGACTAAGAAGTGGCCATAGTTCTGTGGTCATTGGTTTGATATCCGAAAGATTATGCCATGTTCAAACCTCTGTTTTCTACTGTTTGTACCAAGCTTTTTGTGACCCTGAACGTCCCTGAATTCTTTGTGATTAGTTACTGCTCATTGGGCAGGTGGTGGCTTGTTAGGATAGCGAGAGGACTGAAGGACTCATCTGTTTATGACTCAGCAATAAGTAGAGAAAACTGACATGCCAGTCTGGTCCTCTAGCTACTGACCTGATTATAGCACTCAGAGCCTTCAATTCCAAACCCAGGCCAGTGTTACCCTGGGAGCCTGGCTGTGGTGGAAGCTCTCGCCATGTCCTTTCTCTGGTCCTGGGTTGACTGACAGCCATCGGGAAGTGCTGAATACTTCTCCCCCTGGCATGCTGCAGTGCCTGAAAAACCTAGTCTAGACCTCTTGGAGACAGTTTTATCTTGGCCCAGGCAAATTAGTGTTATTAAATAATGTATTATTTATAATTCAAAAGAAGTAATGTATGAGCTAATTGGTCCATTAGCAAAGATAATTTTATGTAATAATGTCCATTGCACCTTTAGGCCTTGGAGAGGAGGATTCTGAAGGAGGGCAAAGCCAAGTTGGAGTTTAGGGTAATCCAGAAGTGAAAAGGGCGTGAGCTGAGGAACCGAGAGGAGGGGGGCAAATTCCATGGGCCAGTGTTTTGCCTGAGTGGGGCCTGCAGGTGCAGAGATCCCAGGTTCACAACCTGACGTAAGTATCTGGGTCTCTAGGGTGAGTTTCTGAGTTGATTCGGTGCTGGGTGCTCATAATGTATAGCTCTGGTTACTGTTAGTAACGACTAGATTGAGGTTAGTGGAGGGTGAGGTGGGATGCTGTGAGGTAGGCCCTCACCTCAGCCCTTCTGTAAACCAAACAGCAAGGTCTCCTGAAGCCCCTATTTGCAGACTCCAGAGAGAGCACCAGGTTCAGATTGATGTACATAACTGTCACCAGGTATCCTCAAGGGCTCCAGCTCTAGGGGGTCATTCATTCATCCTTTTGATGGTCCACAACAGCTTGAGCCTCCTTCCTGTGTTCTGTGGAAGACATCATTCTTTTCCTGGGTCCCAGAAACACCCAGTCCAGGGAGTGTTTACACACACACAAATCTGCCCTGATGGCCCCTTGTCAGTTCTTTGGGCCTCTGCTGCTGCAGACTCTGCTGCCGTGGCTGCCTCTAGCCCCTTCTCCCTGCTTCTGTTCCTCTGCAGGCCTGCTTAGCCCCAAGCTCACCCTGCTGTGAGCCTCCCATTCACAGGTTATACTAGAAAGCACAGTCTGGTACAATGTAACTAAATACTTGAGGATGCAGCCAGAGTACTAAGGGACAGAAGAGAAAAGGCATCTGTGTTCCTGGTGTCCACTGTGGTTTTGCAAACCACCGCCCCCATGCCCCCACTTCAAGTCCAGAATTCTGCTTGCTCTACCAGCTGGCGGAAGCCAGAGGAAGCAAAAACCAGCTATTGTCTGTAGAGGTCACTGCGCTCTGAAGTCGGGCTTTACTAGAAGCTCTTGCATTTGGAGCCCTCCTCCTCCCAGGACTTCCCTGAAAGAATGGGTAAGCACTTGAGAGATGCTTGGGCAAAAAAAAAAAAAAAAGAAAGAAAGAAAAAAAAGGGTAGTTTCCAGAACAGTGGGAGAATCTTCCAAAGGAAAAAAGTCCAAGAAACACACAGGAATGCAGAAAGTGCTGTGGTTGCCCCAGCTTTGCTTTAGTTGTTTGTTTCATGTCAGTTAACCTTCTGGGCCTGGGGTTTGACTTTGCCTTTTTACTCAACCTCTCCCCTTCTCTTCCATCCAAGAAAACCTGATGTGGATAATTAGAGTCAGTCAGTCAACATCTTCCAATTGGGTGTGTAGGCTGCGAGTGAACTGCAGCCCTGGAGTCTGAACTGGGACGGAAACAGGCTGTCCCGCATGTCTGTCGTCTCATTTTTCATCACGCTTGACTTGTCTTGCATTTGACAAAGTAAAGCAGGGCAAAGTCTTCACTAAGCAATCAAGCAAAGGCATTAACCTGAGAGTATTTTGAATCCAGGCCTGATAGAAATTCAGAAAATCATGAAAGGGCATGAGGCTACTTAGATGAACTTGGAAGATGCTGTTACCAGGTCAACTCTCTGTAAATCACCTGAATTCAGCTCCAAGATTTTAATGGCTATAGTGATCAATACTGATTTTAGTTATATTACCTGTAACATTTGTTAGAGGGAAAGCAAAGAGCTTTACTGGTATTAATTTCTTTAGACCAGATTTTGACTTGGAGCTGCATTAGTCCTTCTAGGGGCTGCATTATTAGCTGTGACCCAGGAGATGGCAGTGTGCCTTTCATTTTCGGATTTGGCTGTGAAGTCTTTGACCTCCCCCTTTAAGCTGTCATGTGTAATAGGGTGGTGCATTGTGAAATAATGATGTAATGTGTTCGTGGATCTACTATACACATTAGAACATTAATAAAAAACTGAATCTGAAATAAAGGAATGGGGTCGTGTTATATATTCATAAAATTACTTATTTTTATCAATCAAATAGTGATCACTTTACCATCCTGGCTATTCAGTGGGTTAAATAGAAATATGTGAACACACAGCTAATAAAAATAAAACAGAAGACAGTTACACATTGAATGCAATAGGAGTTAAGAGAAAGGAGTGATTACCACAGTCTGACATCGGCAAGAGGACATTTCAGGGGGAGGTGGTAATTTAAAGGATGGGTACAGACTTTGGGATAAAGGTGGGTGATTAAACACATTGATTCCCCCTGCCCAGGCCCTACTAAAATAGTAAAGGATTAAAAATGAATGAATCATAAACAGCATAAAGGCAACGGGGCATTAGGCGACGTATAAACAAATTTTGGGAAGATGGAGGTAGAGGTAGTTTAGGAAGGATTTGCATGAAAGAGGATAAGGAAGGTGTTACAGCGTGAATTGTGCTCCACCCCAGAATTCACGTGGTGAGGCTCTAACTGCCAGTGCCTCAGAATGTGACTTTATTTGGAGATAGCGTCCTTAAAGAGGGAATTAAGTCGACCCAATCCAATATGATCATTGTCTTCATGAGAAAGATTAGGAAAGTTCTGGATCTAAAAAATGGAAAGATGAGGACACAAACAGAGGTAAGACCAGAGAGGAATGCAAGGAAGAAGGGCCATATGTAAGCTAAGGAATCCAGAAGAAACCAATCCTACTGAACCTTGATCCCAGACCTCCTGCCTCTAGAATTGTGAGAAAATACATTGTTTAAGCCACATAGTCTGTATTAGCTATGGCCGCACTAGCGAGCTAATACAGAGGCACTCTACATTCCAGAACCTTGAGAGGGTCCGGGCCAAGGGAAGCCAGGTACAATAGGTAGGTGTCTATCATTATATTTTGAAATTCTCACTATTATTGCTTTAAATATTTCTTCTTTCTTCTGGTATTTCTATCACATGTATGTTACACCTTTTGTAATTGTCCCATGGTTCTTAAATATTCTATTCTGTCATCTTTTTTCTTTGCATTTCAGTTTTGGAAGTTTCGTGTTCTTCATTTAGACTCTGATTCATTTTGAGTTAATTTTTAAAAATTGCGCTGGCCAGATCTTCCAGTGTCATGTTGGACGAAAGTGGGGAGAATGAATGTCCTTGGCTTGTCCCAGTTTTAGGGGGCAGCAGTCTTTCCCTGTGAAGCAGAGTGGTCACTGTTGGTTTTTGTCTTGTAAATGCTCTTTATCGAATTGAGGCAAGTTCCTTCTATTTTTATTTTTCTGAGGATTTTTTAAAAAAATTAAGAATGAAAATTTTTTTCAAAAGCTTTTCTGTGCATAATGAGATCATGTGATTTTTTTCTCATTAGTTTTTTAACATGGTGGATTACAATGATACTCAAATATTGAACTAGGTTTGGATCCCTGGAATAAATCTCACTGGATTATGGTACCATATTTTTTATGTAATGCTGAATTATGTTTGCTAATATTTTGTTAAGGATTTTTTTATATCTATATTCATGATAAATACTGGTTTATAGGGGTTTTTTGGTATTGTCTTTGGTTTTGGTGCCAGAGTAATACTGGCTTCATAACATGCATTGGGAAATGTCATCTTCTATTTTCTGGAAGAGATTGTGTACACTTGGTACTAATTTTTCTTCAAACATTAGACTATGTTATTCAGGGCAACAATCTGGGCCTGGAGATGTTTTTTTTTTTTTATGGAAGTGGGGCTACAGTTTTAAATATTATCAAGTTATTTCACACTGAATGATAAGGGTAGCTTGTGTTTTTGTGAGGTATTGATCCATGTCTTCTAAGTTGTCAGATGTGTACGTACAGATTTGTTTGTGGTATTTTTTATCCTTGAAATAATAATTTCAATTGTTTTAAATGTGTTGAGATTAGTCTTATGGCCCAGGATGCAGTATATGATTTGTGGACACTTGAAAAAACTATGCATTCTGCTGATGTGGGTGGAGTATCAAAATTTTATAAACATCAGCACATTGGTTGATGGTGTTGATTTCTTCTGTGTCGTTGCTGATGTTTTTTTTCAGTTCTGTTGATTGTTAAGAGAGGAGTGTTGGTGTCTCCAGCTATAATCGTGGTTTGTCTATTTTTTACTTAAGTTCTATCAGTTTTTGTTTCCTGTGTTTTGCAGCTCTGCCCTTTGGTACATACACATTTAGGATTGCTGTGTCTTCTTGGTGGATTGATTCTTTTGTCATTATGTAATGTCCCTTCTTGTTTCTAGTGATTTTCTTTGTTCTGAAGTCTACTTTGCTTAATATTAGTATAGCCACTGCTGCTTTCCTTTGGTTAATCTTTGCACGATATGCCTTTTCCCATCATTTTACTTTCAAACTGCTTGCATCATTACATCAAACTGAGTTTCTTGTAGACAGTGTATAGTTGAAGTCATGTTTTAAAATCCAACCTTCTGATTTCTGTATATTTAGTTTGTGTATTTAGCCTATATATATATATATATATTTATTGATTATGCTATTACAATTGTCCCATTTTCCCCCTTCATTGCCCTCCACCCTGCACACCCTCCCCACCCACATCCCCACCTTTAGATCATGTCCATGTGTCATAAGTTCTTTAGCTTCTACATTTTCCATACTATTCTCTCCCTCCCCCCTGTCTATTTTCTACCTACCGTCTATGCTACTTATTCTCTGTACCTTCTCCCCACTTCTCCTCCTCCCACTTCCCTGTTGCTAATAGATCCATGTGATCTCCATTTCTGTGGTTCTGTTCCCGTTCTAGTTGTTTGCTTTTGTTTTAAGTGTGGTTCTGAATAATAGTGAGTTTGCTGTCATTTTACTATACATGTTTTTTATCTTCTTTTTCTTAGATAAGTGATTTTAACATTTCATGAAATAAGGGCTTGGTGATGATGAACTCCTTTAACTTGACCTTACCCGAGAAGCACTTTGTCTGCCCTTCCATTCTAAATGAAAACTTTGCTGGATAGAGCAATCCTGGATGTAGGTCCTTGCCTTTCATGACTTGGAATACTTCTTTCCAGCCCCTTCTTGCCTGCAAAGTCTCTTTTGAGAAATCAGCCGACAGTGTGATGGGCTCTCCTTTGTAGATGACTGTCCCCTTATCTCTTGCAGCTTCTAGAATTCTCTTTCATTTTAATCTTGGGTAATGTAGTTATGATGTGCCTTGGAGTGTTCCTCCTTGGGTCCAATTTCTTTGGGACTCTCTGAGCTTCCTGGACTTCCTGGAAGTCTGTTTCCTTTGCCAGATTGGGGAAGTTCCCCTTTATTATTTGTTCAAGTAAGTTTTCCACTTGTTGCTCTTCCTCTTCCCCTTCTGGTACCCCTATAATTCATATGTTGGGACATTTAAAGATGTCCTGAAGGTTCCTAAGCCTCTCCTCATTTTTTTGAATTCTTATTTTTTCATTTTTTTCTGTTCTTTCTTCCTTCTGGTGTACTCTGTTGATTTGAGTCCCAGTTTCCTTCTCATTACTCTTGGTTCCCTGTGCATTTTCCTTCATTTCACTTAGTCTAGCCTTCATTTTTTCATCTAATTTGTGACCAAATTCAACCAATCCTGTGAGCATCCTGATCACCAATATTTTGAACTGTGCATCTGATAGGTTGGCTAGCTCTTAATTGCTTAGTTGTATTTTTTATGGAGCTTTGATCTGTTCTTTCCTTTGGGCCATTTTTTTTTTTTGGTCTTGTTGGGCCTGTTATGTATGAGGGGCGGAGCCTTAGGTGCTCACCAGGGCGGGGCAACCCAGGGGCAACCCAAGTTGCTGGGTTGTGATGCTGTGTGTGGGGGTGGGGTTTGAGAGGGAACAATGGCGCATGCTCCTGCTCTCTGTCAGATTTCAGTCCCTTCCCCAGCTCCCCCAAGCACACTGGGCCTTTCTGTTGCTGATTCCTGGGTGGGTGAGCTTATGTATGTTCTAGGACCCTGTGGGCCTCTCCAACAAATTCTCCTGTGAGGTTGGGGGTCTCTCCCAGCACTGGTGTTTTCAATTGGTGTTTTGAAGCTTTATTTTCCCCAAGCTGGGACCTTGGGTTGTGTCGTCTGTCTTGCTCCCCAGTTTTGCCTGGTTTATCTGCTTGCGAATATAGGACTGCCCGGTCAGCCCGTCGCCTTGCACACTGTGCCCCACTTCACAATCGTCCCCTTGCTGGGTCTGCCCGTTGCCACCCCACACCTGGGATCTGCCAGCTACTGCCTGTGTGCCCAGGGCCTGCCCACAGCCATCTTGTGGGTCTGGGGTTTGTCAGCTGCTGCCTTGGGATCCCGGTGCCACTTTTTTTTGCCTCAACCCCTCTTTGCCTGACTCTGCCCTTCCTACTGGTTTGGATGAATGTGTGTATTTTAACTTCTTGGTTTTCTGGACTTCCATACAGTTCAATTTTCTGTCAGTTCTGGTTGTTATTTTGTTTCTACATTGTCCTTATTTTGGATGTGCGGAGGAGGCACAGTATGTCTACCTATGCCTCCCTCTTGGCCAGAAGTCCTAGACTATTTATATTTAATGTAATTATTGAAATGTTAGGATATGTTTGCTATTTTCTGTTTGTTATTGTTTTTCACTTTTGTTTTTTTTTCTTGCTTTTTTGTGTGTTACTGGAACATTTTAAAATTCCATTTTGATATACCTATCTTTTTAAAAAAAACTGTATCTTTTAATATAGCTTTTTTATTGCTCACTTAGTTTTATATATGTTTAATGTAAATACATTATATACATATAACTCACCCAAGTCTACCGGTGTCGTTTCACCAGTTTGAGTGCAGCGTGGAAACCTTACCTCTCTCTATGTCCCTTCACCCTGCCCTGTTTGTAAGTCCTCAGCATTTTCTCTGCGTACATTTAGGACCATGTCAGACAATGTTATAAAATCCGACTCTCCATCAGGCCTCCTTCGAAACACCCCATCAGGGAGGAGGATGGGCATCTCATTCCTGCTGAGTGGGGGCGGGAGTCAGGTTGCCCCGTGTGGTCTCCACTGATAGTGTGAGTGGTTGGCCCGCTAGTTACTGGCCAGTGGGGACAAAATTCTTGGCTCCCTATTTGGCTTCACTTAATCCACCTTTTTGGGTACGGGAGCCCCTCATTAGACCTGCCTTAGTGGCAGCCTAGGCTTCCTATTTGGCCTTCGCTGGGGTGGGTGAGAGTGGAGCTACAGATCCCTCTGTGATGTTTGCTGGATACAGTAGGACAGCTCTTATGTAAAAGTTTCTGTCTTGTTCCTTTCTTGATCCTTTGGTGAGAGAACAGACTTTCAGGGGCTTTTTTGGTATGTGCCCCCTGGTGTTTCCAGGCTGTGGGTCTCTTCAGAAACACATTTGAAATATGTGAAGCAAAACGCCAACCCAGAATATTCACCCCTGTGTTCTTTGGGTCCCAAAGTCCCTAGTCACCCTTCCTCTCTCTACTTTTCAGTCTTCTTGTATTTGATTTCTAAATAATGTCCAGAGTTTTTAATTGTACTTAGCAGAAAAAATAGGGGAAAGTACACCTGCCACTGTTTTAAAATATTTTATGTACTTTCAAACTTAATCTCACCAGGTAAATGAAATAAAAATGTGTTCATCATGCTTGGTCCCTCACTTTCCCTCATTTTCCATCAGGGAGTCCTCTTAGCTCTATCTCTGAAACGTAGTCAGATCCTCTCCTCTCCGCCCTCCATCAGCCAAGGTCAAGTCAGCATGTCTTTCCTGACCACCAGTTAGGGAACTGGTCTCCCTGCTTCTGCTGTTGCTCCTAAAACTCAGTCTCTACACAACTGTTACGAGTAAACTTCTAAAAACAAATTACTTCATATTATAACCCAGATTAAGAATCTCTGAAAGGTTTTTCATTATACTTTGAATAAAATAGGAATTTGTTATCCTAGTATTAAGTCCCCAAATATCTACCCCTGGCCTGCATCTCCAACTGCATCCCCTCCATTCCTCCCTTAAATCAAAATGCTCCATCGTACTTACCTGATTTTTCTCTCCTAAGTCCTATATCTCATACCTGCCTCAGGCCCTTTGCATTTGCTACTGCAGAGCCCAGAGTGCACTTCTCCCAGGTCTTCACAGGGTTCCTTTTGCTCCTGTCAACTCCAGCTTAACCGTGACCTCTTCTGAGAAGCCTTCCCTACCACCTACCTCCCTTACCTAAATCACTTTCTGTATCACACCCTGTTTAATTTTCTCTAGTGTTTGCCACTCATATCTCTGGTCTGTTTATTTGTTTACTAGCCATTAGCCATCTTTTCCCTCCTAGATATGAACTTCATGAGATCAGGGTCATTGCCTAGTCTGTCTACCGAGACATACTGGGGACACAGTAAATAACTTTTACTGAAAATGAATTTAACTCCCATTGAACTAATTATGTATAAGGGTCTATGCTGGGTGCAAGACAGTGTTTTACACCTGACATATCATTGCATTGGAACACTGACTTTTTGCTACAGATATCTTTATAAAGGAGGAAACTGAGGCTTGAGGAGATTCAGTACTTCCCCCCAGTGGGGATGAATTCGATTCTGCCAACATTCACCGAGGGCACGCTGCGTGCCAGGCCCAGTGCAAGATGCCAGGAGTATGAAAGGGATTACAGCAGGGCTCATGCCTGCTAATCGCTCAGGCTGGTGTGGGAGACAGCACAGACCTCTCTTTGTACTGCAGTGTGATGGGCGAACCCGCAGTGGCAAACGTCATCCCAAAGGTAGGAACAGAACACTTAAAGAATTGTGTGACTAATTTTGTGGGATGGTTGGATGTAGATTTTGAAAAGCTTTACAGAGAAGATAGTGCTTGAGCTTGGCCTTCAGAGATGAGCGGGGCTTTGCCAGGTGCAGAAGGGGCGATAAGAGCTTTCCAGGGAAGAAGAGACGTGAAAGCAGAGCGGCTGAAAGAGCGCACCTCCCAGCTAGTTAGCTGTTTGAAAGCAGCCTGCACTTCCACACACGTACTAAGGTCGGCATTAGTGGGAATCTGGCTGAAAAACCGAATGGGCTCATTCTTTTCTGAGTTAATGAATTTTTGATCCACCTCCTAGAGTCAATAAAAGTTAGCTTTGTGTAATTTTTCTTCAAAGGGTTATGTGGTTTTTCCTCAATTAGCCTCTTCTATTTGAATGAACTTCAGTTGCCCCCACATAGAAGGGGGGAAGGGTGGGGTGCACTGACAGAGAGCCCGGTTTGCCTGTCCGTGCACTTGGCACAGGCTGAGGAGCTGTACTGGGGAAGGCTCTCTTACTCCCTGCCAAAGTGACCACATGGCATGACGTCGCTGAACTGGGAATTCTGCTGCTGAGCCAACCTTGCTGATTGGAACATGAACAGCCCTGGAAGAGAAACACGTACAACTGTTACTGGATGTTAAAATCTCCAGGAGAATGAACTTGTGAGCACCCTCCTCGGTGCTAGCCAGCGTCCTCAGGGACAAGAGAGCAGAGTTTTGGCTGTGGGGGAGTGAGGAGAAGAACAAGGACGAGTACCGAGTGTATGCCGAGCTAGGTGCTCTGGTGCTTCTTGCATTTTAATATACTCAAGGCTATTCTCTTAAATGTGCAGGGTGGCTCCCTGAGGCACATAGAGGTTGAGCAGCTTGCCTGAGGCCACACAGCTAACAGTCGTAAAGCTGGAATTCAAACCCAGGTCTGCTTCCAAATGACACTGCCCCTCTACACCGCCCCGTGCAGTAGCAGGGGTCACTGTGGCAGAGGGCTCGGGGGTGGGGGGGGGAGGATGGGGGTGGTGAGCATGGCAGGAAAAGAATGGTAAGGGGGCAGGTAGAACGCGGAGGTCACAGTGCACTCAGTTTGCAGTCACACTGGGCCGGCCCCGAGAACAGCGCAGTCTCTCTGGTCCAGGAGTTGTCTCCTTGACCTTATCTCTGTACCGTCTTCTGAGCATTTGGGGGGATAGAAGCATTATGTGTGGATTGGCTGGTAAATTTCTTGACAAGAAAGAATGTACCGGACAAGTGTTTTAAGTGGCCTGTGTGCTAACTTCCTGTGGTGAATCTGCGGCTTGGAGGTCATCAGGGACCCTTTCATCCGATGGCACATCACAGAGGAGGGGGGCAAACAGCGTCAGGTGCAGACTGGCTTGAGCCCACTGTGCCGCGCCCTTGGGAAGGCTGGTGTGATTCTCGGCCAAGTTCCCTTCCTGCTCATACTCAGGTCCCTTGGAAGCAGCACAACTCCTAAGAATGTGTCACCCAGAAATGAGGATGACAGTCCCCAAGGAATAGCCTCCTCTGCGTGTCATGTACGTTTTGTCCTTCGGAGGTTACAGAGGATTGTACACAGAGCCAAACAAGAAAGCTGTTGTGCAAGTTGTGATTGGGGCCACACACACACACACACACACACACACACACACAGCAGTGGCCCACCTATCTCCTACTCCTTGCATTATAGACGTGCAACAAAATACAAAAGGCCTTTAACTGGCAGGCAGGCAGTTCTTCACTCTGCAGTTTCTAGCCACCCAGCAGGCTCTCCATGGGGTTAATGGCAGGGTCTCGGTCCCCCACAGGCCATGCCAGGCTGCTCCTCCTTCCTCAGAGCTGGAAGCTGGATATCCTCACTCTTTCACTCCTTTAGGGAACAAGCATTTTATTCGGTGACTATCACTGCATGTACCTTGAACAGTCACCAAGTTCTGTGGATTCAGTGGTCAAGGAGGTAATGTTGGCTCTTTATTACAGAGAAAATTAAATCTCGTCAGCATCAGGGAGACTCTGCTGGTTTGTTTCACTCCAGCCACGCTGCTTTCTATTCCTTGAACGTGCCTGGGGCCTCTCCCTCAGACTCTGGTCCCTCCTCGTCCGGCAGGGCTCAGCTCAGAGGTTGCTTCCTAAGAGATCCTCCCCATCATCCAGACTGAAGCTGCGCTCTCTCTGTGGGCCACACACTGGTCATGCTCTAGCCAGCGCATCTGCTGCTTTTATTGCAACCTTACCATTTATCACTACCTGATTTATCTAATGTATTGTTTCTTGTTTGTGTTCTCCCCTCCAGAATGTTAGCTTCCTGCAAACAGGAGACTTGCCTGTTTACTGTACTCCTGGCACTTGAGTAGCTCAGAAGAATCTGTAGTAGTTGTTCAATAAATTTTGTTGCATGAATAAATGGCAGTGTTCTTGCCTTGCTGCTTGAAGGCTAGAGAGGTGCCATCGCATTAGAACTTAACTTCAAGAGTCAGGCGGCCAGGGTTTGAATCCCAGGTCTGGGGCCAGTGATCCAAAGTCCCTGAACTTCAGATTCTCCATCGTTAAAAAGAAGATAGTACTCAAACATCCGACTTCACAGAGTTGGTGTGATGGTTAAATGAGAACGTTCATCTAAAGTGTGTGGTGTTAGGTTTGCAACATAGTGACAATAAATGTTGTGTTTTATTATTACTGGGAGCACATCTAACTGGAACCAAGTAAAATGTAAAAGCCTGTAAGAAAATGTAGTAAGTGGGGTCTGGGTAGGTGGAGGACAGGCAGCCCCAAATGAGCCATATCCAGCCAGTTGGGCCCACGACCCAAATCAATAAACCATTTGATGAGGGTCCTCCTTGGCATCCTAGTACTGGGAGGGTCCTGCCCACGTTCTTCTCGGCCCTCAGTCCCTCTTGTCCATTCACCTGCAGCCCACGAGTCGGGCTCTTCATCCCAGTGGAGGCAGCAGCCATCTAGCTGTGAGCACTTTGAGATCACGTTCTCTCATTTGCAATGGATTCTGGGTCACGTATTGGAAGAAACATACTAGCCCCGTATCTGCTGTCTGTTCAGATTTCTTGCTTCCTTCTACGTGTTCTGTCTAAATTAAATCACTGTTTCCCTGAGGAGCCCTTTGGCTGTCAGCTCCTATTTTTGGAAAAGTAGTCAAAACTTGGACCTCTGAAAACACGATGCCCCAGGGTTCCCACTCTAGTCTGGGCTCCCCCCTGACTGCTATGCACACACACACAGGCCACAGTGGCCCTGAGGGTTACTGTTTCTTTTTTTCTGCCACTGGGAAATTGTTCAGCTAGGGACACCAGTGGTATCTTGAAGTCAAGCCCTTGTCTACCAGTAGTTCCAGGATGTCCCTTGAAGGCTCTAAAGTCAGCACCCCGAGGACAGCACTGAGGGTCTGCTTCTCATGCTGTCTGGCTCTTTTGTGGATGAGTAGATAGACTCCTGAGAAGAAATGACATATAATAGCAAGCTAGAGGTCTGTAGGGGGAAGAAGTAAACTTGGAAGCTCAGATTTACATACTCGGTTGAGAATGTTGCCGAAAGCCAGCTGTTAACAGTCCTGGAATCTATTGCTATTTTCAGTAATACTTGCGAGTAGAGCTGCGGGGCGGGGATGCAGGTACCTGATGGTGCTCCTGTGAGCCAGCCATGTGGAGGTCTCTCTTACAGGGCTGAGGGGCCCATCAGGTGGGGAAGTGTGGTGGGACCAAGGGGCCAGGGCTTGGCTTTCGCATGGAGCACTTACCCAGAATGGGCACTGCTACTGCTGGGCCTGGCTCCCAGGGTGGGGAGATTAACCCTAAAAACTGGGGCCCACAAACAGATGCAAACCCCTTTCTTTGGTTTCCCTCAGCAGAACCTGGACAAACTGGCATTTTCAAGAAGATTTTATCAAACTCTAAGAGAAAACGTAGACTATAAATGAAGACAAACCTAGAAGCATAATAAACCTAGCTCACACCGTCCAGGTCCCTAGTGTCACCGTGGGCAGTCTGCGCCATTCTGCTGTGTCCTGTGCCCCTGATCTGTCACCATGGGCAGTCTGCGCCATTCTGCTGTGTCCTGTGCCCCTGATCTCAGCTCCTAGGCTGCCTCCAGGTGGATGGCACCTTCTCTCTTCCCTGATGGCAGAATCTGGTTTCCCAGATGTCAGCACTTGGTTTCCCTGACACTTTCAGTTCTTTCAAGGCCAAGGCCAAGGCAAAATGCTAATTCTGCCTCTCATATAGGGACTTCCCACTCAGTTTTAGATGCTGGTCTAAAGATGGGCCTTTCTACAGCTACTCCAAAAGATGGCACATTTCAGGCGAGATCTTTCTCTGCTTAGAGAAATAGTTTTGTCCTTAACATGCCCAATGATGAGACAATAATGAACATTTACTCGAGAACTTCCAACAGTGCTTTGGGGAGGAATTCCCTGAAAAATGGTGCTCCAATGGGGCAAATTTATTTTTTAATATGTTTTATTAATTATTCTATTACAGTTGTCCCAATTTTCCCCTTTGCCCCTGACCCTGCCCAGTACCCCTATTCTTTCCAGCATTCCTCCCCTTAGTTCATGTCCGTGGGATGTGCATATGTTTTCTGGCTTCTCTGTTTCCTATACTATTCTCAATTTCCCCGTCTACTTTGTACCTACCAATTATGCTCCTTAATCATTGTACCTTTTCCCCCTCCCAGCTGAAAACCCTCCAGATAATCACCATATCTATGATTCTGTTCTTGTTCTGGTTGTTTGCTTAGTTAGTTTTATAGATTCAGTTGTTGATAGTTGTGAATTTGTTGCCATTTTAATGTTCATAGTTTTGATCTTCTTTTTCTTAAAGAAGTTCCTTTGACATTTCATGTAATAAGGACTTGGTGATGATGAACTTCTTTAGCTTTACCTTGTCTTGGAAGTACTTTATCAGTTCTTCAGAGTAATCTGGACTGTAGGTCCTTGCTTTTCATCACTTTGAATACTTCTTGCCAGTCTCTTCTAGCCTGCAAAGTTTCTTTTGAGAAATCAGCTGAAAGTCTTATGGGAACTCCATTGTAGGTAATGCTGTTCTTTTCTCTTGCTGCTTTGAATACTCTCTATCTTTAACCTTTGGCATTTTAATTATGATATGTCTTGGTGTGGTCCTCTTTGGGTCCAACTTGTTTGGGACTTCCTGTGCTTCTTGGACTTGTATGTCTATTTCCTTTGCCAAATCAGGGAAGTTTTCTTTCATTGTTTTTTCAAATAAGTTTTTAATTTCTTGCTCTTCCTCTTCTCCTACTGGCACATCTGTGATTTGGATGTTCGTATATTTGGAGATGTCCCAGAAGGTCCTTATACTATCCTTGTTTTTTTTAATACTTTTTTCTTCTTGCTGTTCTGATTGAATGCTTTTTCCTTCCTTGTGTTCCAAATCATTGATTTGATTTTTGGCTTTCTCCTCACCCCTGATGTTTCCCTGTAGATTTTTCTTTATTTCTGTTAGTGTAACCTTCATTTCTTCCTTTATGTTGTTGCCATACTCAGTGAGTTCTTTGAGCATCCTTACCCACCAGTGTTATGAACTTTGCACTTGATAAGTTGCTTATCTCCATTTCATTTAGCTCTTTTTCTTGGGTTTTGTTCTGTTATTTCATTTGGGCCATATTTCTTTGTCTTCTCAATTTGGCAGCCTCTTTGTGTTTGTTTCTGTGTATTAGGTAGAGCTGCTTTGCTTCCGTGTCTTACTAGCATGGCCTAATGTCAAAAAGGCACCTGTATATTGTGTGGGGTGGAGCCTTAGGTAATCGCTAGAGTGGGACAACCTGCTTCACTGCTCTGTGGCTCTGTGTGGGGGGAGGGCTTGGAGATGGGACTATGCCACTGCCCGGCTTCTGGAGGTTTGTCTGGCACTTGCCCTGTTTTCAGTCACTTCACCCACTTCCCATATGTGACCGGGGCCCTTCCAGCTGTTGCCCTGGTGGTGAATCCCACAGGGGGTAGGTTTGTGTATATTCTTGGTCTGTGGAGGCCCTTTAAACAGAGAGTCCTGATGATCCAGCAGTTTCTTCTGTTGCTCCAACCCCCACTGGTTTTTATAGCCAGAAGTTATAAGGATTTATCTTCCTGGTGCTGGAACCCTGGGCTGTGTGGTCTGGCCTGGGGCTGGGATTACTTGCTCCCAAGGCATCCCTCCAAATTTTTATCCACCACACGTGAATGTGGGGCAGTCTGTTCCACGGCCACTGGCTCTTCATGCCACACCGCATCTTGCACCTCCCAGACTGTCTCTGCGATTCTGCCCCTTCCGACTTGTCTGGATGCGTGTGGATTCTTTAAATCCTTGGTGGTCAGACTTCCATACAGTTTGATTTTCTGATGGTTCTGGGTGTTATTTTTTGGAGATCTAGTTATAATTCTTTCTGTGGTTGCATGAGGAGGTGGAGCATGTCTGCCTATGCCTCCATCTTGACTGGAAGTCCCTAAAGAGTGAAGGTTTAGAAAGACACAGTTTGGAAACAGTTCCCTTTTCCTCAGTGCCTTTCTCAGTGTCTCTGTTTTGGTGTCATTCATGACATTCACACATTTAGTATATTTCTTGTCACTAATTATACTTGTGAGCTTTTATAAGCTTCTCTGTAGGTGGGGTTTCCACACTGTGGCGTGCAAGGAGCACCACCTTCACTGTAGTGGGAGGGGGCTGGTCTCTGGGGTGGGGGTGGGTGGGGAATTCTTTCCTACAGTGTGAGATGAAGAGTTTACTGGACTGGATGGTTTCCACATTTTTACTCCTAAACGTGCCTTTTATACCTTTCATATCTCAGCGAGCTCCTTATTTTTCTACCAGATACCGCCTTTAATAAAGCATTTGCTTCCTCACTTTTTCTTTTCTTTTTAAAAGAAGTTTACTTTTCAATGACAGTTGATACTCAATATTATTTCATATAAGTTTCAGGTGACTTGCTCACTTTTAAAATTTAAATTTGTTGGGCTGACATTGGTTAATAAGATTGTATAGTTTTCAAAAGTACATTTTTTTGATCCACGATCTATACATTACACTGTGTGCCCAGCACCCACAGTCAAATCTGCCAAGACATGGAGACAACCAAAGTGTCCTTCGATAGAGGTGTGGCCGAAGAAGCTGTGGTGCCCATGAAAGATGGAATACTGCTCAGCCGTAAGGGAAGATGTAACACCGCCGTTTGTGACAACATCGGTGGGCCTTGAGAATATTGTGCCAAGTGAAACAAGTCAGTCAGAAAAAGCTAAGGACCGTATGATTTCACTCCTAGGTGGAATGTAAAACTGAAACTCTTTGACACAGACAACAGTGTGGCAGTTACTTTTTTTTGATCCGAGACTCAGTCAGCCATTTGTTTTTATGACATAACCAGTGTTTCTCCATTGAGGTGGTAATTCCAGAGTGAAACTTGGGTGTATTAGTCAACAGCTAAGCTGTGTAGCACATGTGATGTTTTTTCATGTTTTAAAATAGCCATGCATCCTTCTTATCGGTGTGAGGGGACACCAGGCGAGGAGGTTGGAGGAGGAGTTGGTTATGTGAGCCGAAGTGGGTTGGTACAGCTGGAGTAGCCGTGGGTGGCGGGGCACGGACTCAGCAGTTCTGTGGGATGAGTGTGGAGAGGCAGCAGGTGACGAGGCTGGGCTATGACTGGCTGTGTCGAGTGGTCATGGGAGATGGAGCTGAAAGGGGGCAGATTGTGGATACGCTCATGCACCACACCGAGCAGCTGGAGAGGGATCTGAGCTCAGAAGCAATCTGATGAGCCAGCCTTTGAGAAATGGGCCTGGCTGCCACGTGTAAGATAGTTGTGTTGATTTTAATTGCTGAGTCATAGACAGCAGTGCGTTGAATGAGGAAACCATAACCTATAAATATTTTATTTACGAAAACATAATATTTACATTATGTTGTGGATTTTCAGATACTGATGGCACATTTTCTTTCTTCCCTGCACTCCTTCTGTCTCTTCCACATGGGCGATTAGCTGATCCTGTGTCCCTTCCTGCTGGGGAGGGGATGTGGAGAGAGATGTGTGTGGGCATCTTCTTGACTTCTGTTTTCAAAAGCCTTCTCCTCCAAGGAACAGGAAATATATTCTGAAGAATGGAAAAAATATCCTGGCCAGAAACTGAAGGGAAGTGCAATTTTTCAAAGACTAGAAAAAGAAAAATCTCCATCTTGAGGGAGTATCTCCCTCCAGTCAGTATCTCCCTCCAATCTCCATCTTGTCCCCAAGGGTGAGCGTGACCTGCTTCCCAGCCAGGACCCCCCAGTCAGAGCCCCTCGGGGGCACCAGGATGGTACGGCCATGGGCAACCCCCAAAGGCCTGGGACTTGGAGGGCTTCGTGGACACTGCCCAATATGAGCTGATGACAAGGTCACCAGAAGGGACCCTGTCCCTCCAGCACCTGGGGCTGGGTGGGATTCCAGAATGGTGGCTGGAAACCGACGCTTCTGTGTGTCTCCCCTTTACTTGCACACTCCTGCCCCTCACAGCACTTCTCACCTCCCGTGTGTGGAGGTTTGTTAGGAACTTCCCTGCCTGGTTTCAGGAGCTGTAACCCCCCATGGTTAAGGCTGAGTGAGTGACTTTCAGACCATAAGCCGCTAAAGGGACAAAGCTTATCTCCCTAGCAGGAGTGCTGCTTCAGTTTCATCCATCTCTGGCCCCCAATGCTTGGTTGGTTAGTCAGTGATGGGTACGACCCCTCAGAGGGGGAGCAACCTAAGCCAGACACAATCACTTGGGAGGACCCCAAGGAAGGACTTGGGGGGCTGCAGCAGAAAGGGGGTGATGGACCCTCTCCCCCAGCTTTGACGAAGCCTGAGTCCTCAGTCTGTCTTCAAGAAGTCTCCAAGAATTCCTTGGCTATCTGCCTCCTCTGCCTGACTTAAGCCTGAAACAATGACAGGGGGTGGTGCAGCCCTGTGCTGGGAATGGCGGGCTCCCCAGGAGATCAGGCCTGAGAAAGGATCTGTAAAATCCTCTGAAACCTGCTTTGCTAAGAATGCTCTTAGTTAAATGACAAAGGCCCAGGCAGAAAATGAGTTTGTTTTCCCAAAGTCTTGTAGCCCTTTAGCTAACAGACCCTGACTTAGAAGAAGCCCTAATAGTTCTCTGTATATTGTCTACTATTTGCTGCCTGACAATGATTAATAAGTTATACCTGAACTCCTGTGCAAAAAAACCCCAATAAAAGCCTTTCTAGGCAAGGGATGGGTGCTCTCCCCTTGAGAGGGTGGCCAGGCTGTTCTGAGGCTCTCCCCCCTTGAGGGAGTAGCCGTGCTGCCCCTTTTCCTCCACAGGGCTCAGTGGTCTGTGTGAATTTGTCTTGATTTTCCATCCATAATGCCGCAGGCACTGCAGGCCAGTGCTCACATCAGAGGTTTCTCCCAGGCCAAGCAGTTCTCTGTGGCACCAGCTGGGGCCCAACTCGGTTCTGACACTGTCTACTGGCAGATACTGTCAGGTTCTACCGGTTAAGGGCTCAGTCCCAAGAGACCGCCCCATTGCAGATGCCAATCCCAAGAAGCAGGTCCTCAGATCGTTGACGTTTCTGTCTGACTTGGCTACAAACCAAAAGCGCCCATGACCTCCTCTTCCTTGAATTCAATTATGTGAGCTAGAACAGCTCACAGAACTCGGGGAGACATGTTTATCCGGTTAATTTATAACAAAGGATCTGATACAGGGTACAGATGAATAGCCAGATGAAGATCTATGTAGGGGTCTGGGAGGGTTGGGTCACAGGGGCTTCTGTCCCTGTGGAGTTGGGGTGCCTCAGCCTCCCAGTGTGGGTGTGTTCACCTACCTAGAAGCTCCCCGAACCCTGTGCAGCGGCAATGTGTGTGGAGGCTTCCTCACGCGGGCACGATCGAGTATTGCCCCCCCATTTCTGGCCCCTCTCCCCTTTCTTGGGGATGGGGCAATGGGTCTGAAAATTCCGAAGTTATAGTCATGGCCTGGTCTTTCTAGTGACCGTCCCTCATCCGGGAGCTGCCCGGAGTCACTCATTAGCACAGAAGTCACCACTGTCATCCAGGAAAGTCCGGGGTTCCAGGAACCCTGGGTCAGGAGCCAGGAACAGAGACCGACTGCATTTTCTGTTGTCTCTCAGTGGCTCCTCCGGGGGAGAGGCTGGGAACAGCGTGTTTCCACTCTCCCAGCGGCAGCAGGTTTTAAAGCCACAACTAAGCTGAGTTGTAAAAAATAAAGCTATGATTTTTGACACCAGGGCATATGGATTGAGATTCATACCTGCTACAAGGTTAATTTAGCAAGAGTGAAAAATTTCAGTGTACATGGCTATTTGAATATCAGATAGAAACAGATTTCTGTAACTGACCATTTGCAAACCGGGGCAGGGAGTTCAGGCCCCTGGCCCGGGGGCGATGCAAAGAGCCCTGGGCTTGGAGAAGCCCTGCCTTGGAGACAGGCCCACACTGCCTCACAGCAGCGTGGTGATGGAGCCAAGGTTGCCATATAAATGCAGGACACTCAGGTAAATTTAAGTTTCAGATACATAGTATTTGGGGCATCCTTATTCTAAAACATTATTTGTTACTTATCTGAAATTCAAATTAACTGTATGTCCTGTGGCCTTCTCCTCTAAGTCTGGCAACCCTACTTCGAATAGGTTATTTAAACTCTTGGAGCTTCAATGTCTTCATCAAAAAGACAGACGGAGTGATGCCGCGTTAGAGGCTGTGGTCGGGAGGCAACGGGATCGCTGCCGGGGCGGGGTCCGGTTCCCTCCACCCTCTGAGGCTCCCTGGCTGGATAACACACAAATTTATTCAGTACAAGTTGTATGTGACATGGGAGCCTTCGTAAGGAAATGAAGACCTGAACAAATCTTATTTTCTTAAAGATTTTCTTTGTTTATTTTCAGAGAGAGGGAGAGGGAGGAAAAGAAACATCAACATGCAAGAGAAACACTGACCAGTTGGCTCTTGCACACCTGCAGCCCAGGCCTGTGCCCGGATTGCGAATCAAACCGCAATCTTCCGGTCAGCAGGCCGGCACTCAGTGCCCTGAGCCACCCCAGCCAGGGCAGATCTGAGTATTTTTATGTGGGATTTGATGGAGGAATGTGACAGGTTAAGGGGTGTGAGGTAGTGTGTGCACTGGGGGGAGCTGGGCAAGGTCTGCTTGTTGGTGTTTGTCTCCGTGTCCCCCTGTCTTCCAGACAAGGACGCCCCTGTCTCCTGGGCTGCAGGGAGGGGCCCCTCCCAGGAGAGCTTCATGACTTAGTTCAGGGGAGAAGGTGAGAGGGACCTTTTGCATCTTTGGTTTTCTAAAACTCCTTCAGCTTCAAATATTCAACATGCCAAGGTATCATGTTTTGGGGTAGCGTGTCCTGAACCCCATCATTATGGTGGATAAAATGATGTAGAATCAGTGGTCCTATTCATGTCTACAACGGTTCTGTAATAGTTAAGTCAGGCAAATTCAGGTTTAATTCTTCTACTAAATAGGTGTGTGTTCTTGAATACTGGCAAAATAAGATAACAATATCTACCTTGTAGTGTACTCCATGAGGCTTAAAGGAATTGAAGAGTGTAAAGCACTTAGTCCTGAGTAGGGCACATTATACTGCATTTATGCAAATGTGATGTGACGTTGTTACAGTGAATTGAGGAAACTTGGAAACAAGTCGTGAACCAAGGACAGTTTATCAAGGGCCATCCCCATATGCGGTGTGGATGGGCCATATCTTCTCCATTAGTTATCAGTAGAGCACAGAAATTGCCCAGTTTATCTGGAGAAGAACTTTACAAATTTTCTTGAGTATGTTAAGAGACAGAGAGAACACCTTTGTGAGCACTTTTGAAAACACTAAAAAATTTTCCTGAATCTCCGTGCCTTCTCCACACTCAGAAGAACACGACAGCCATGCCTGCCTTTCTCCCCAGGCAGAAAGCTCCCCCATAAACGAACTGGCGTTCTCTGCAGCCTTGGATGTATTGCTGGCCTGGGGCGGAAACTCTCCCTGCTTATTAAATAAAACACAGCTGATCTGGGTCACAGGATTAGTGGGCAGTCAGCTGGCCTCGCCTGATTTCTCTAGATCCTTGAGCAGAGGAAGAAAAAAAGAATTAATCCAGCAGAGCCCCACCAGGGGAGCTTTGAGGGGAGGCTCTGATTCCTTTTAATACAGAAAAAACATGAAGATGTAACCACACAGAAATGTAGAAATAGAAACTAGATATTAGTGGCAGCAGCACGGATTTAAAAAAAATTGAGCTCATTCCAAAACCATGAATATTTGTTTAGCTGCCTCCCATGAACTACCAGTGCTGACCTGTGCAGGGACTTCCAAGATTAATGGGAAGTGAACTGCTAGGCAAGTGCGCAGGCCAGCCCCCGGGGCCCCAGAAACCCTGCCTTCCTCCACAGCCCGCCCCATGGCCCGCCCCACGGCACTGAGGCCTCCCCAACAAGGGCTCAGGCTCCTCAAAGCTGCTCCCCATTCTTCTCTCTCAGTCTTTCTCTCCAGTGTTTCCTTTACCAAGTCCTTCCATTCCAAAGCTGTTACAATCCAATGTCCATGTTGCTGCTTTGTGTCATTTTGAACATTTGGTTGGTTTAATTGCTCAGATAATTATTTTTTCCCCTGAACTAATGTGCTGGATGTGGAGTGCAGTGACAAAGTGAATATATATCTGCTTATAGCACTTGAAGGGTGATAAACAGATTTATATCCATCAAGCTACACAGTCTGAACTGACATGGAAGATGTCCCTTGGGAATATTCTGATTGGGTTTTTGTGTCGTTTTTGCTCTCTTTCCCCCTCAATTCATGACCTTTTGAGGATTTTTTTAAAGATTTTATTTATTTATCTCTAGAGGGGAAGGGAAGGAGAGAAGGAGAGAAATATCAATGTATGGTTGCCTCTGGTGAGTCCCCTGCTGGGAACTGGCCTGCAACCCAGGCATGTGCCCTGACTGGGAATTGAACCGCGATCCTGTGGTTCGCAGGCCCGCGCTCAATCCACTGAGCTACACCAGCCAGGGCCTTTGGAAGATTTTAAATATTGCAGGCTCGTTATGGTGAAGAATGTCCCTTGATTGGGGTTTGCTTCCTTGTGATCATGTTCAAGACTGCAGTTTGGGCAGGAGGATCCTAAAAATGCTCTGTGTTCTCATTTCGTCTTATCAGGTGACGCATGACTCTGCATGGCTTCACTACTGGGGGTGCTGACTTGGGTGCGACGGTCCACTAGAGGTGCTCTTTTTACCTTGGTAGTGAACAAGTGTTGGTGGGAAGGGATGCCGAAACTCTGTAAATATTCCGTTTCTGAACACATTTTTGACTAATTAATTAATAATGTGATTTCCTATTTCATTTATGGATTATAATTTGTTACTCTCATTATTTATTTGGAGACTCAAATTTCCCAAATTGAATTAGTGGCAAGTCTTCCAGTTGGTTTCCATGCCATTTCGAGATGGCTTCATTATTCTTTGAGTACTTCCTTGCCTTCTGGCCCAAGATGTTCTAATGTTGGACTTTCCCTGTTCAGCCCTGGGATCAACCACTTCTCCGAGGATCCCTGGTTCCTTTGAGTGGCGAATGGTGCTTAGGAACAAAGAGTTGTGTGCTCGCTGTGCTCACAACTATTGGGGTGTCACTGCTCTCAGGAGATCTGAGTACAGATGAGTGTATGTATTTTTTTGTGCATATAAGTTTATATCTCTGCCTACTTCTTGGTCTAGTATATATTTCAAACACTGAGTTTGCCTTGACATCTCCAAGTCCTATCTCACATCACAGGACTGATTCTCATTTTCCCCCTTTCCGTGATTTGTAACCCCCTTCTCCGACACTGAGAACCGGGCTCCCTTTCTCTTAACACAGTCACTCATTTGTTCAATCCCACGTGCCCCCGCCCTCCCCGTATGTACCAATCTCCCATCCCTCTCAGTGCCGCTGCTTCCCCAGGCAGATGCTCTCCTCACTTCCTCTGATACCTGCCTGCATCAGTCCTAACCCTGCTGGGCTGCCGTAGCCCTCCCAGATGAAGTCCCTCCTCAGGCTCTGACGGCCTGCGCCAGGCTGCTGTCGGCTGTGGCTGTCCTCCTGACCAGGCTTGGGCGCTGCTTCCCTACTTCGGACCGTGGCGGCCACCCTACTTTCCGCCACACCACCCACTTCTCCTCTGACCTGCCAAGGGCTGTAGGACCAGGCAGTTCAGAGGGGCGAGGGAGGAGGGAGGAAGGGGAAAAAGTGGAAGCACATACGCAGTTTTAACTCCTGAACATTTTTACATAATTTTGATTTTTTGACAAATATTTTAATATTTAAAAAGAGAGTTCTTAAAATTGAAAACAAATAAATGTAATTATATACCAAACTGGTAACAAACACACCAAGAAAGTAATTGTTTCTAATGCTTTAGGAGATAATATTTTAATATGCTTAATAAAGTATGTTCTCAAGATAAAAGAAATTTTGGATTTAATTCAGGAGTTTAAAGCAGTTATAATACTTATATTATTATTATTATTTTGAAACTAATATACAGGGGTGGGCAAAATTAGGTTTACAGGTGCAATAATCCTGCATGTCTTTTTCCATACAAACTAATGTAAACCTGCTTTGTCTACCCTTTTTTATTGCAAAGTAAAACAAATAAATATGTGAGTGTTCTTAGCAACTAACTTATTGTGTAAGAGAAAAGCGATAGGGGCATAAAAATCAAAAGTGTTAAAGTAAAACCTTTGTATCGTTTAGTTTGAATTGGAAATTTCCATATGACCATATGATTTAAAACATGTACATGTGTCTTTCTCCCCAGCTCTGTCCGTTGGAAGGGCCGGGAAGCCTTGACAACCCAGTTGTACTGAGTACCCCTAGACCAAGAGTTTCGGCCTCTAAGTACTATTCCCACTGAAAGAAACATGGGCCCTTTAGAGAAATGGTCGGTTCTGGGTCTGGGCAAGGGAGGGTACAAGGTGAACCTGGGACATCTGGCTGTGCTTGAAAAAGAGCTACTTTGAAGGGACTCTTATTGGCCAAAGGTGGAACTATTGGAGCTTCCAAAAAGGATGACTGCAGTGGAATGAAACACACTGAATACACAAAAATCTATAAATCTATAAAAAAATACTCAGAAAAGAGAAAACCAAAGACAAAATTCCACGTCACTTACTCCTTACTCTGAAAAGTGAAGATTCAAAATAACTATTTACCTTGCTTTTCCAGTAGCATTTGATGAGATAAAATCTCTATTTTGTTCTTTCTCTTATAAAGATTGTCAGTTAATAAACATAGAATGAATAATAGAAATAGATAAGCCATCCTTTAAAATCCCCTAATGAGGTAATTGATTAAGGCACGAATAGTTAGTAGATGATAAAGCTATTAGATAAGGAAGAATTGAATACTCTCTCACTGCTGAAGAATTATTCCACAGATTGTCCGATGGTTTAAAAAGACAAATGGAACTTTCTAATGGAGGAATGAAGCTGTCGGTTTGATACCATCTAACGCCTGATCTGTTTAAATTTTCCCAACTGCTCCAAAAATGTATGCTCTTTCTCTTTTAACAATTTTAGCAAAAAATATCGATGAGACAAAAAATGTTAACAATAAAAATTTTTTTTGCAACTTTTAAGTAGGTGATGGGTATAGGGGTGGTCATTGTACCGTATTTTCCCATGTGTTTGAAAATATGCGTAATACAAAGTTAAAAATAATTCTGATTCTGAAACCCCAACCCAGACCTGCCAAATGAGCCTAAACTCTGGTTGTTATCTGTATGTTACCAAGAAGCCCTGCTCAGTGAGGGGATGGGTGAACAAAGGTCATTTTCATCTGTGTGATCTTCTTCAGCAAGTACTTACCAGGTCCTTATTCTAGGTGCCGAATTTCAGCAGTGAGCAAGGCACACACAAGGGACACATACAAGGGATCTTACACCCAGGGTTGTAAGGGTTGGCACCCTGCCTCCTCCATAGTCTGTCCCTTTCAAACAAACTACCTTTTAAAAGTTGTTCAATATAACACAAACGCAGAGACTGCATAATGCAGATGGACAGCTTAACTGTTAGTCACAACCCTGCCCTTCCCAGCACCCTGCCAGTCAGAGGAGTTTTCCTTCCTTGTCCCGTAACTCACAACCTCACCCTCCCCTCAGGGGCATATTGTAGAGCCCAGGTGGCAAACACAAGGCCCGCGGGCCGAATGGGGCCCTCCACCTTGTTTTATCCGACCCGGCACCTTGTTTCTACCCGGCGGCAGCACTGAGCTCCTTGACCCAGTGAAGGAGCAGTTACATTGACACAGTCCTGAAATGACGTTCGGCCCTTTGAAGGCAACCACCAGGCTGGTGTGGCCCCCGGGGAAAATGAGTTTGACACCCCCATTTTAGAGCTGTGGGAGAAATCAAAGACAAAGTGCAGAACCTGCCCTTGATCTTCTGGGTATTACTACACCCACCCAAAGCGAGGGTTTTCATTCTTTTCTTTGTTTCAAAACGTTGTCAGTCCCCGAGCTTTATGAAACCGCCCCGCTCAGATGTGCGTCATTAGACGGGTGCCTTTGACTCGGTAAGATCAAGTCGGTGGAGCAGTTCTGGGGCAGGCGCCTTCCTGATCACAGCGAATTCTGAGAACTTAACGTCATAAGGATCTTCAGACAGCAACGCCTAATTCTATCACGGCGTGGTGAAGAAATTAAAGTGGTATTTAAAATTGCCTCCATGCCGGCCTCGCAGGAGTGACGCTGGTCTGGAGAGACGGAGCGCGGAGCGTTCTGCGGTGGCGGAGTTCAAAGGCGACCAGGGGCATGGCTTGTCACCTGAGCCGGCTGGATCAAATGGGAAACAAGCTTTTTTCTTTTTTACTTTTTATTTTATTTTATTATTATTATTATTTTTTATTTTTTACTTTTTTACCAGTGTTCCAGCGCTTGTGGATAGAACCGGCGGACTGGAAACCGTCGGCACCGAAGACATGACGCCGAGGGGCCCGGAGCCCCTTCCCTCTGCCTCCGTACATTATGGGGACCCGGAACGCAAGCCCGACCTCCGCCAAGAAGAGGAGGGTCACAAGCTTTTTTCTTGCTTTAAAAAGAAAAGAAAACACTCAGAGAACTTTAATCTGCTCCCATTTTGTCTGATTTTTTGCTCTTCTAATTTAGATCTTCCAGACCCAGAGCTGAAATATTGCAAAAATGGGTGATGTGCCCCTGACTAGTCTCAGAATGCGCGAATCGTGGTGACAATACAAGGATTGGAAAGTAAAGACATGTGCATGTCATTTGGAAGTCTCAGAGCCCTAATACTAGGCAATTTTTAATGGCCAGTGACGTACCATGTTCACCAGGCTGTTGTGTGCATTAAACAAAATAATATGCACTGGTGCGGCTTGGAGCGCACCCCAGGAGCACAGGGGGAGTTCAAGAGGCAGCTGAGGTGGGTGGAAAGGGTTCCCCACTTTACTAGGTGGGAATTGGGGCCCCTTCGAGCCACTCCATCCCACCCAAATAGCCCGCCATGTGGTTTGGTCAAACCTCAGTATCCTCACAACTAAATGGGGGGTGGGCATCAGTTTCTCACAGGGATGCTGTGACGGTTAATGACGGCACTTACCAAGGGCCTGGTACTTGTGTGGGCCCCTGTGTCTCCTTACATTGTTGCCTCCTATATTCCCCTCAGGGTCGCCACCCTCTCCATGGTGCTCATGAGCAAACAGGAAGTGTAGGAGACAAAATTGTTTTAAAAGGCGGTATTTTTGCCATACTCATCCCCCTCTTCCAAAGCAGGACACATCTCCCTTGTATCCTGGGTTCTCATTTAATCGTTTTAATCTCTTTTGATTTACTTAATCTCTCAAAACCTTAATTTCCTCATATATAAAATGGGGATTAAAATAGACCCTTTCCATGGGGTTCTGGTGAGGATTACTTGGGATAGTGCATCTTTGTTTTTATCAGAGTCTGGAATGTCAGGGGCCCGGGGTCCTCAGCCCCTGCGGTGCTGGGAGGGCTCCCACCTCATCCCTCTTGGTGTGAATCTGGCAGAGGCGCCTCAGAGGCAGCGGCTGGGGCTAGAGGATGATGGATGGGGCTGGAGGCATGTGATGGAAACTCTGCGACTGCCTGGGCTCCCCACAGGGAGCAGACAGAGATGGGGACCTGTGTGACCTCCTCTTTCATCTGTCACTTCCTTTCTCCAGTCAATAACTGTCTCCCAGCTATTGCCTCTTGGCATCTTTCTTGGGGTTTAGAGCTTTACCCTTTAAGTTTTAATGAGGGATGGTAGCCTTAGGTGGCTCTTTCCTTTCTTGTGCAAAGCCTGATCATTGTTCGCTTTCTGGAAGAAAAATAAAAGTGTATTGTCTTGTTGGTCCTGGGCTGGACATTAAATATTGTAAAAAGCATCAAATTGAAGTGGAATGTCAGCAATAGGGCTCAGTTTTGGCTCCGGGTTTTCAGAACAGGAGCTTCCGGGACCCTGGGGCACTGGGGAGAGCAGCTCCTCACAGGAGGAGCTAAAGGCACAGGTTATTTCTTTCTGGAAGTTTCTGAAAGGGCCTATTGTATCAAAAAGCCACTGGGTTACATTCTCAAGTTGAATGCTGTCTACTGTCTACATTTGTTTTCTTCTCGCGGTGTTTATTTGCACCCAGGATGTGTGCCCAAGGACGTGAGAGAATCAGGCTGCTCCAAGGAGCTTTGCGATCCCAAACATCTTCTTTGCCCACTAGCCTAAAGTCCTGTTGCTGGCCATCATCTGCAGAAGGCCGCTGTTTAAGTGCTCCCGGGGGGTGTGCTTTCCTCGGAGAGACTGGTGTGTGCACAGCGGCCTCTGTGCTGCCTGGGACCCCGTCCTTCAGGCTGGGCCCCTGGGGCCTTGGTGGTCCTTGCGCACTGGCCCAGTTTTCCTCACTCCCTGTCCCTCCCAGCTCAAGGGTATTGCATCTGGGAGAGCATTTACTGGTGAAGTCTGGCAACTTTTTATTCCCCTGAAAAAAGTATGTACGCTTTTGTGAAATGCACTGTACGGATTAATTTCTTCTTTCATTGTAAAATTCCTTGGCATACCAAATGTGTTGAAAAGTATGAAGTTTTTTTTTAAATCTCCCTTCTGTCCCAGGGAGTTAAGATTTCCAGAACACAGCAAATTTCTTTCCTAAGTGCAAATAAAGCAACAACAAAAAAAAATCATACCTTTTTTTAAGTAGTGTGATGGATTAGCAATTCTCACAGGAAATGACACATAGTTTTTTCCTGTTCTTTACAAATATGATAAAGTCATTTTGAAACTATCCTTCTTTCTTTCAAGTGGAATTAGAGCGAGTGTCATAAAATTGACTTGTGTATTTCTAGCTATTAATAACTAAAGTATTTACTTCATATGTATACTCACATGACCCAACACACTTCATTGGGTTCTTTGTCTTTTCTCTGAGGATTCCTATCATTCCTTTATTCCGTTACTCTCTATTAATCCATTCAATAAACATTTTTGAATGTCTTCTATCTATTAGACATTGTGCAAAGTCTACGATGGGGATGTTATGGAATACCTGTGGTCACCAGGGAAGATAGTACATTTATCAGCCATCTGAGTAGCTGGGTGTGGCCCTGTGCGGCAAGTTGGGTTGCCCAGAGGTAGACTGGAGATGGGGTTCAGGACACACAGCTTATTAGGCCTTGACTCCCATCCTCCACCACCAGATGGGGTCCAGCGGGGTTTGCACTGTTCTGAGATTCAAGAGAATTAATTCTCTTGTTTTAATTTTAAAATTTATTTTATTTCCTTATTGATTTAAAGAGAGAGAGAGAGAGAGGGGGAAATCGGTTTGTTGTTCCACTTACTTAGGCATTCATTGGCTGCTTCTTGTATGTGCCCTGACCAGAGACTGAACCCACATACTCTCTGTGTATTGGATGATGCTGTAACCCACTGAGCTGCCTGGGCAGGGAAAGAGTGAATTCTAGAATAAGCTCTGTCCCCAACAACTGTGTGATCTTGAACAGACTGTGTCATCTTTCTGGACTCAGTTTTATAATGGCAAAATCTGGAGGAGAGGTTACACGTTCCACAAGGTTTTTTCTCATTTTAGCATTTTAAGTAATGCCTCCCATTTCATCTGAAGAGCGTATAATAATTATGTTACTGCTTACACTTGAATACTTCATCATTTGTAGATATAGAAAATCTCAGTCTTCATGACATCTCTGTGAAACAGGCTGGCAAAGAGACATCCAAATTTTACAAAGTAAGAAAATAGATTTGGAGAGCTTAAGCAACTTTATTAGGACTACATGGTGGTCAATTTTACCTCAGCGATATCACCAGATCAGGAGTGTAAAACAGTTCCTTAGTTCACCCTGGGTCCGGTGGCTTTGGAAATGGAGACTTTGCTTGGGAGGAAGGGGACTAATATTTACCAGGTGCTCACTCTGTCCAAGGCACCTGATTCTTTCATTGAGTGTGACCATGTTCCTGTGTTACGTGTTATCCCCATTTTACAGAGGAGAAAACTGAGGCTCAGAAAGGTTATGTGGCTTGCTCTAGGAAGAGGTGGAGATGGGTTTAAACTCTGTCTCCTCTTACACCAAAGCCCAGAACCGCCAGGGATCGTGGAGCCCAACCTCTGACTAGACCGTTCCAGTGGGGCCGTCAGACCAGGGCTTCTCTCAGACTGGGGTGGTCTCGCCTGGGGGGGCTGTGCAGTCCCAGCCCGACTCTCCCAACGTCCACCAAGTGTCATGAACCCCACCTCGTCTACGAGATTCATGGAAACCCTGTGTCACTGCTACTGTTGATGATTTCATGTATCTGTGCTGTGAGCCATGTTCTTCACGTGGCGGCCAAATTATTTTTAAAAGGGCATTGGAGGCCCATGCACTTGTTTGGCTTCCTCTGACTAGTAAATACAATTTGTTAGATTGGCTCCAACTAAAATTTGTTATTAAAACATTACCGAAATATAACCAACTTCCTGGTCTCTAGGGCTTATATGAAAGCTCATGGTATGGACATACTATCCATTCTACATTTGAATGTTTATTTAGGTTCAAAAGAAATAATTTTGTCCCTCTTCCTAACTCTTATTTTGACATAAAGTTTGGCATAATGGCTGGTTAGATACCTCCCTTAGCAAACCTTTGTATAACTCCATTTCCCCCCCAAAAGAGGACAGGAAGTTATACATAGGTGCACAGCAGGAGGGTGTGGGAAAAATCAATTTACAGCTCTTGGTAACGTTGGGTGAACCACACACAGCATCAGAGAACTGAGAAAACTTTGGTCTTGTGAGCAAATGTTTATAGGAAAATCAGCACTGGGTGTAAAGTCCATAGATTTAAAAAAAATTCCCACTGATTATTTTTCTTCAAATTTTTAAACTGTCTGATTCACCAAGGAAACGTGGCTTTAGGTAGTTGCTTCAGAGTCCGGTTTTTAAATGGACACTTACATAATGTTTATTTCCTTCTTAAGGAATTTTGAGCCTCAGAAGACTGTTGAGGAAACTTGCTTGCATCCTCCTGGCAGAGGGCTCAGAGGCGAAGACGCCGCCCGAGGGCACACAGTTGGCTGGGGCTGAGCTGGCAGGAGACACGGTGCGTGGCGGGGAGCCCGCCTGTGTAAGAACCAGAATTTCACATGTTGGCTCAGAGAACATTAGCACCCACTGGGTGGATGGTTACAGATGTTTATGATGCTATGTACTTGTAAAAAACTCAAACAGTAGGAATGTGTATGAAAGTATATTGCAGTGAAAGCCCAGCACTTGGGGCTTCCTCCCATCTCATGCCTAAGAGCTCCACCACCAAGCTGGCCTATGGCCGTCTGGATTCTTCTGTGCCTGTTTAAAACACAAAATTTATTTAAAAAATTAAAATTCCAATTGTTTGTATAGACACAATTTTCCGTAATTTGCTTTTTCAGTAAAAAAGTAGATCAGAGGCTTCTGTCCCTGTCAGTATGAACAGCCTGCCTCCTCCTCCGTGTGGTGCTCCCGTGCGTAGGACAGAATGTGTTTGACCGACTCCACGGATGTAAACCTCTCTTCTAATGACAGTTAAGTAGATTACAAACCATGGCCACGAAGTGTCATGTTAGTGGACCACACACCACATTCCCCCTCTCTCTTGCAGTGGTAGGAGTTCCTTCTATGCATCTCCGACGGCCATTCAGTCTTCGGGCTGATTTCCCCAGTGGGGCATTGAGGCCACTGCCAGGATATGCTGGGCACCATGTAGCACATGTTCTAAAATCCTACGGAACCTAATGTGTGCTCCTGTAGTGGCTCAGAGTTTTGCCGAGCTGCGGTCTCATTGATTAAGCATATGAACAACTGTCATTCTGTGGAAGCCAGGCAGTGCCCAGTATTAGAAGCTCAGACCGAGGGAATGCCAAAATCATCGGCCAATGTTCACCTGAAAAATGCTGCGCTGTTTCATCCTTTTTTTAAAAAAATATGAGAGTAGAGGAACTTAGCATCTGAAATTAAGAGACTTAAAAATTATGTCTATTATCCCTTAGGCCATTCGTAATTCAACAGCCATTTGTTGAGTGCATACTGTATGCCAGGTCCTGTGTCAGAGCGGAGGCTTCAGGGCACGTGACACATGGCCACCACCCCTGATGCTCCCAGGTCAGGAGAGGCCCTGGTGCAGAAAAAGACAGTGTGTTCTTTGAGGGTATTGGATGCTTGTTAACATTAAAAATTTTTCAAAAGAGATAAAATAATAAAAGATGATGATGGAGAAGGAGGAGGAGAACTCTAGTCTGAGCCCTATGTTGAAAATGAATGAAGAAGACAATTTACATGGTACAAACACTGCATGAAGTGGGCAGTCCTGTTTCCCAAGTTCCAGAGAACTGCAGACGGCAGGGGGAAGGAAGATGCTTTTATTGGCTGAAGAATGAGGAACCAGGAAGAGAAAAAGAGAAAGTGAATAAGGAACAAGGAAGAGTTGTCTTGGCATCTGGAGACCGGCTGGCTGGGTAGACTGGGTTTCTGATCCAGCAGAGTGCTCACAGGGATGCCCGGGTTATCTGGGTTTCCGTGTCCTCACGTGGCACCCTCCTCACGTGGCACCCTCCTCACGTGGCACCCGTCGCAGGGGCGGCTCCATCTCGGGCCTACAACTTTATTTCCACACCTTAGGTCCAGAGCAGCAGTCTTCACATTCAGCAAGTATCAGAAAGGTTGGAGTGCTTGTATTCAAGCACTCATCACTACTTTCATAAATTATTAGGAAGGAAGGAAGGGGAGCAGGAAGAAAGGGAGGGAGGGAGGGAGGGAGCAAACCATCAGTTCATAGAAGTCTTCCTTTTGTTTCCTGTGTTTCTTCTTTCACCAGCCCCTGCCCTCTGCCCCCCAACAATTTTCACTCTCCTGCTCTAACTTTCTTTTTTTTTTTTTAAAGATTTTATTTATTTACCTTTAGAGGCGAAGGGAAGGAGAGAGGGAGAGAAATATCAATGTACGGTTGCCTCTTGTGTGTCCCCTGCCGGGAACTGGCCTGCAACCCAGGCATGTGCCCTGACTGGGAATCGAACCGCGCTCGTCTGGTTCGCAGGCCGGCGCTCAATCCACTGAGCTACACCAGCCAGGGTCCTGCTCTAACTTTCAAGGGCTTCACAGCTGGGCCCTCAGGCCGTCCTTCCTCACTAACGAATGTCCTTCCCCATCACTAACCCCCAGCCACCCTTCAGAAGGAGAGAGGGCCCCCATCTGCAGGAATTCAGGTTCTCACCTCTGCTCCTAATCTGCATTGCTTATTGGACTTCCTGTGTAATATTTCGTTCTATCAGAGGAGTCCCACTGCTTTGGCAGAACTAAACAAACCAAGTCTGAAAGCTCACCGTTCACCTGTTGATAGACACTGGGGTTGCTTCTGGCTTATCTTTATATAATTCAGCCAACTGCTCAGTGGCACAAAGCAGGGCTCAGTTCTGCACCCCCTTTTGTAAAAGTTAAATATTAACGATTTGAAACCAGCCGTGGTTAATGTGGATGCCTACCCACCAGCCGAAGAACGCGGTGGGGCGGGTTTCTGCCTGTGCACCCGCATCCGTGTCGCAACCTGGAGGTGGCCTCTGTGGGCAACGTGTCCTGTGATCAGACCGCTGACAGAGAGAGTGGCCTCAGATCAACTAATTTATGATTAAAATAATTGTTATGTGGGTGTTCTCCAATTGTAGTGATTCTAAGTTTAATAATTCCACTCATCCAGCTATATTTTAAGTTATTTATAGCATTTTAAGTTAAAAAAGCAGCCAACTTTTTCAATTACATAGCCCATCAGTGAAAAAATATGTCTGCATGCTTTCCCAATCTGTATAGATTTATTTATAACTTACATGTAATTTATTATATATTCATGAATTAGTTCATGTGCTATTATATCAGTGTGCTATCTATATTATGAAACATCCATACAGGGTGTATGTGTGACAAAAAGATGACATAAAGATGGAATAAAGGGCTTTTTTTCCTTATCTTATTCATTATTAGAATAATACCAGTTCGCCACAACAACGAATGTTCTAGCTGCTTCCTGTTAAAAATTTCTTGCTAATCCTGACACCATCGCCCTCCCATTAGCCAATATCAAAGGAACACTACACAGTCAAGGCAAAGTTCATGAAGAGCAAGAGTAGAGGCAAATTCATATTTTAAGTCTTTTGGTTAATTTTGGATGTGGGGTTTGCCTTTTTGTCAGATACAACAGATCCTTCTTTTATTTCATAACGTGGCTGATGAAAAGCTGGTGTGTCCGAGAGTCAAAGCAGCACAGGCACCGCCGCTGTCTCTCTGTTTGCCCGTGTGTGTTGCCGACGGTGCCCTTCAGCCCTCCCTATTCTGAGTCAGGTTAGTTACCCCGGTGCTACAGCCCACACCTCAGCTTCACTGGACACATCTGAACTCCAGCACATGGCCGTTTGGTGCAAGGAAAAGAAAGTGTTTCAGCTCTCCGAGTAGAGAACCCGTACTTTGTCCCCAGGGCACCCCGAGAAGCACAGTGGGTGACAGGGGCAGGTAACGTCTGGCAAGGTGACCAAGCAGGTGAGGCCCTTGTATCAACCGGAGTATTTAAACTGCATTCCGGCGTGGCTTCTCTCATATTACTGCATACGTAGCTGTAACTCCTCGTATTTCCTTCCCACACACCAGCCTTGCCCAGGTCCTACAGTGCAGAGGCTCCACTCCAAGGGGTTTTGCTATGAACTTGCCTGGGACGCTTCCCGGAAACTGGTGCAGCTCACTGCTGGACGTTCCAGGTGGGCACTGCTTCCCAAACACCAGGCTCCCCTGCACACCATCTGGACTCTTGCTTAATTAGTACTGATACCTATATTGACTGACTTCTCAAACTGAAATTTATTTTTAAAAAAACATTGTGTCACTGGCGGGAAAGGAAAAATGTGTAACACTTCAAGTTGTTTCACAGACCCCAATTCTTTCTTGTTGTTTTTTTTGCTATAATGCCTCCCTTGAGGGCATATGTTTTTTTACTTATTTATTTTTTTAATCTTCACCCGAGGATATGTGTATTGACTTTAGAGTGAAAGGAAGAGAGAGAGAGAGGGAGAGAGAGAAACATCGATGTGAGAAACGTTGGTTGGTCGGTAAGCCCAGTCCTCACCACGGTCTGCACACCGGCCTAGCCCGCCAGCCTGCGGAGGAGCCCGGCAGGCAGCGGAGAGCCCTGTGTGTCTCCTGCCCACCTCGGGGCAATACTGGGCACTCAGCGGTGTGAGGTGAGAACCTGAACAGGAAGCGCATCCCACTGCCACCTGCTGAAGTGCTTCTCAGCCCCGAGGGTGGGGAGGGAGGGTGTGGCAGCTGTGTGTCACCGCAGATCAACTTGTGTAGCTTCCTTGGGGAAACACACCTCTTTTGACTTTACTTCTAGGAAATGCAGAACCAAACATCAGACTCAAATATAGTCATGATATTGTGCTTATGGCTTGCATATTTGGGGCAGTGTCTCTTACCACTTCCAGCCCTGGGTCATGATTTTCTACTCTCAGGCACATTTTTCTACTTTGGTCACTTGTTCTTATATATAGTATGCTGGTATTTTCATGTAGCAAGCAACCTCACAACTTTGTGGAACAAGAAAAAAGACACAAATACATAAAATATCTCACGTGACATTCCCTGCCCCCAATGTCTTTGCCGGCTTTGTCTCTAGTGAGGGTGTGAGTCGGTGTGTCTTGTGAATGGCAGCACAGGACAGGACATATCAGCGATGTCTCGCTACACTGTATCTGCTTTATGACACTTCATGATTTATAAACTCTAGGTAGAGATGGTCTCGTTTAGTACTCCAGACAGTGCTGTGAACAGGGCAGGCCACGAGACCTGGGAGAGGTGTCAGAGGGCGAGTGTGGAGCCCACGTCCTAGTTCCCTTCCCTTCTCCCCTCCCTCGTTCCTCTCTCTCTACCCTGCCTTCCACCTCCCCCCACCACTCGAAAGCCCGCCCTGCCACCGTGAGAATGGTCCTGCTGGAGCATGAGATAAACTGCCTGGAGTTCTTGCGGTTTGTCACAGCTGGAGCCATCCTACAGCCACCAGCCCCCAGCTGATCTGCCAGCTGACCCCAGGTGGATGAGCAAACTCCAGGTGAGCTCAGGTTGAGCCTGTTCCAGGTCTGCAGAACCGCCTGACCAATGGATGTGTGAGAAATTGTAAGAGCTTATTGTTTTAAGCCACCGTGGTTTGGGGTGGTTTGCTCCATGGCAGTCGCTGGCTGATACAAACATTCAGAGGTTTAGATTACATGACGGAGTCTGTTGGTGGCGGAGCTGGGAGTTGAATTATGCTGCTTTTTACTCCTGGTCTAGATGTCTGTCTACCACAGCATCCTGCTGAATCCATCTCCCTGCCTTCCCTCCAGGAGCTGACCTACTATTTTCTGAAGAGCGACCCCCAGTGCCCTCGGGGAATCAGCAGGGCCGTGTGGTAACACGGATGGCATGCGCATGTGAAGAAGATCCATTTAGATGTAAGATTAATCTGTTTTGGAAGACACAGTAAACATCTTTCATTGTTCTGCAGCTGTCTGACATCTTCCTCTCCCTGATTTTCACATAAAATATTTATAAACCAAATCAAATTAGCTCTATTCGATTTTCCATCTTAATATGTGGCAGAAAAATGAGACACCACCCTGTCATCAGGAGGTCATGAGCGACATCACGGTGATGTCCTGACGGTTTTCTTTTTTTTTAATTCTGGAGGTCTTTAGGGAATGTTTCAAAGTGGAACTCCCTCCCCCACACCCTTGGCCTGAGGCTTCACTTCTGAGTGTTGTACAAAAGCTGACCTACAGCTTGCACGGGGCTTGATTGTTAAGACCACACCCATTCGCACGCTGTGTAAAATCTCAACAGCATAGTAAGAAAGGTCACTCAACAACGAGGCAATTAACATGGTTCCTCCCCATGAATGAAATTCGGTGAAAAAAAGAAGCAAAAATAGCGCCTGAAACAAATGACTGGCTTATAAACACGTTTATTAAATGCATCATAGTTGCAGCACCAGATGTGAGGAAGACAAAGGCTAAATGCCAGCAGCAGGCTGCTGAGGAAATCATGTGGCTCATTGCTGGTAATGAGGGGCCGCACTGAAGGGAGCTGCCATGAAATTGCATGTTTCTGCTGCTTTGTTCCTTAATGAACCGTGATGAACTCTAGAAATTGTTTGGATACGTTTTCCCCTTGGTGTTGATAAAAAAAGATAATTCTCTCTAAAGGAAAACCTTTATTGGCTCCATTAGTTTTTCCCCTGAATTCACAATTTCTTTATGTCTTCATTTTGGGTTGTTTGTTACTCAGCAATAAGTAAGTGAAATTGTTTAATACATAAATCAAATGTAACTTATGGTTACCCCTAATTTTTCCTTTTCCTCATACCTTGCCAAAAAAATACTGTTAATTTGAGTTATGCCCAAGACTTAAAATGAGCAGAAAAAAGAACTTAGAAAGATGATGCTGTTTTGTTAGCATTTCCAAATCACGTTTCTGCTGCAGAAATGGGCAAATCTTATAATAAAGCTGCTGATTTGATTAGTCTAATTTGTAACAAGACTACTAATTACACACTGTAGTGACACTCTCATGCACAATCTCTTATTCATAGATCTGACACTTCCCATTTCTTGTTTAGAAAAATATTTTCTGGCTTGGCTGCGGAGAATAAATCATTAGAAGCTCCAGTAAACAGTTCTGTGTGGGGTGTCCATTTGAGCCAGCAGCTGTCCTTTGAAAATTGCCTTTATAGTGTGAGGCTCCCGATTTTGCAGTCAGGAGGTTGTATAAAATCAATTAAGCCAGGGGATCACTTGCCAGTCATCTCTGAGAACTGTCATCCTAGCTGCGACTACTTGTCGACGGCTTTTCCTGTGTCACTGGAGCCCACGCATTTGCCTTCGTCTCCTGGCAGCACTGTGGTCCCCCTGGTCCCGCCTCGCCCATGTTAGCTTCTTCCCTTCCCCGTCCTGGGGGGTCCAGCCCGGGCTGCACATCCTCGAGTCTTACCCAGGCTCCCAAGTGATGCCAGGAGAATGTCCTGCTGGGTTATGAGGTGGTGGCTCTCAGGTCCTCCTGGCCAACAGGTAGGAAGCTGGAAAGGAAATACCACAAATTGCTGCTGTTGCTATGGCAACCAGAGCTGCTCCTCAGAAAAGCAGTTAAGAAGGGAAAGCTTTCCTAGCCTTTTGATCCATCTTTCTATGTCTTCCCCTCCCTCACCCCTCTTTAGGCATCTCAGACAGTCATCTCTTCTTATATCCCACCCACCTCCCCCTGAGGAAATCACTCACACTGAGGCGTAAACAACCGAAGGGCCTCCATCCTTTAATAAGGCACAAGATCTTAAACCAAGAGAAGAAAATCTCATATTATAATATCTCATGTTATAATTTTAAGCATCAGTTGGCTAGATGGAGACAGGACCTTGAGGTGTAGGGTAGAGAATTCAATCATTCACATACTCTTTCATCAAACACTTATTAAATACTCATCAATAAATACCAGGAAAAAAACCCCAAACACTGAGGATTCAGAGATAAATGGGACACAGTTAACACCTCACAGTCTGGAGGAGAGGCAGATGTGAAAATAAGTTCCCACAGTGAGGTATCGCGAGTGTTTGATAAAAGTCTGTCTGGGGCTCACCGGGTGCACATCCTTCTGTTGGGGAGGAGTGTGTGTGGGGTTAGGGAAGGCTCACGGGGGAGGTGAGCTGTGAGGGATGGACAGGTTGCAGTGAGCACACGCATTACTGTGGAGATCTTTGGTACTTCCCTGAGTTTGTTATTGTGACTAAATTTGTTGGCTAGTGGGTTGAGACATTGGAGGCCTAGAGAGCCCTTTGTGAAAAACAGTTTAAATGTGACCTCAGAGAAAAACAGTGTGTCTCACTTGTGCGTGCTTGGACGGAAAGGGTGGGAAGGATGGAAGCAGGAGGGGTGGAGGCTGCGAAGGGCCCATTCAAGGGCCTGCATGGGAGGAGAGGCCTGGCTAGAACACTAGACCAGGCCTTTGAGAGTGGGAGTGAGGGTGGCTCGAGGCTAGTGAGGGAGCCCCAAGTTGAGTGGGGACACGGGTGGAAGAGAGCCACCTGACTCTTACCGAGGGTAGAGGTGGAGTCTCATGTCTAACAGATGGGCTTTGGGATTCAGCTGATTTGGACAAGTAACAATCTTTTGGAGCCTATTTCCTCAGCTGTAAAATGGGAAATATATATTCATTATTGATTGAACTGTATCTTTCCCCCAAATTCCTATTTTGAAGTCCTAACCCCAGGACTGTATTTGGAGGTAGGGTGTCCAGAATCGACCATATTGGGAGACAGGGCCCCTGAAGAGACGGTTAAGTTAAAATGAGGATGTTAGGGTGGGCCCTCGTCCAGTATGACTGGTGCCCTTGTAAGGCGTTCGGACACCGACACATACAAAGGAAAAATGATGTGAAGATGCGGGGAGGAGACAGCCACGTACAAGCCACAGAGAGGCCTGGAACAGCTCCTTCCCTCAGAGACCTTGGAAGAAAGCAATCCTGCAGGTGTCTTGACCTTGGACTTCCAGAATCCCCTTGGAACGGTGAGAATGAAAGTCCCTGTTACTGAAGCCACCCAGCCTGGGTACTGTGTTATGTCAGCCCTAGGGAACCAACACACGGAGCTATCGTCAAGATTAAATAACTTATACAATACATTAAAGCATGGGATAATATTCAACCTGTGGTAGCTGTTATTATCAAAACAGTAAGATTGGCTCTTCTTCAGATAAAGACAAACCCCCACGCACTTGCACTTTGGGGTTGTTAACGCTACCTAGATGAACGGGCCACTCTGCTTCACGGAGGGCCACGGCCCTTCTCTGTCACTCTGGTGCCGAAGTCTTTTAAATATGTTTCATCCATCCTTACCCTGATGGAAAACTGAACCTTTAAAAAAATCTACAGGCTTGAGTGCCTCTCTTTAATTGCAAGAGATGAAAACTGAACAAGTACAGCTTCTAGAAAGAAGTTTTATTTTGTTTTTAATAAGTCGATTGTCCACGTTTTCTAACAATTTGCTTCTTTTTTTTTCTTTCACAATGGAGTGCTGAACATTCTAGTTAATTTTAAGGCGCTAGGCAACTGGGCAGATCCAATGTGTCACATCGTTTGCTGCCTGTGAGCACATTTAATGAAACGGTCTTACATAACTGCTCTACAGTGTAAGGACTCAAACTTGTTTCTGAAACCTTAATGATAATAAAGTAACATGTGCAAATTACTATCATTGTCTCTATTTATTTAGGACCAGATGCTGCTAAACAATCAACAAATAGATCACGTAAATGTAATTAGTTAGAAGAAATGCCAGGCTTCAAACAGAGAACAGAAGGGACTGGATCTCCTTACAATCTTCCAGATTATGCTTCTCAATTACATTTTGGGAGCTGGTACCAAACAGTAAATTGCACTTTATTATTGCCCACATCTGACATTTGTTCTTATCTTTAAGAATAAAATTTGTTTAGCTTTTCTCCCTGAGGGAGGAGGTTATCAGCTATAGAACAAATGATCTCTATTGGTTCTTATCTACCTTGAAGATGCTGTGCCCGGAATTTCAAGTAAAGAAGAGTAAGGTCTTCAGCTTAAGTTAAAGAAAGATGACAGTTTAGTGCCCCCAAGACCTGCGTTAGCCTGGGTTAGTGCTGGTTCTTTGGGTAAGACACAATAATATTTATTGGGGGGGCTTATACTTCCTATTTTATTTAGCAACATTAAGTTTAAGGGGAGTAAATATTTACTAGTCTATTAAGTCTAAGGGGAGGACCTATGTATTAATGTACTTAGAATGTAAATTGTTGATCATGTAATTAAAACCACAATAATTTGCCCTGGCTGGTGTAGCTTAATGGATTGAGCGCCGGCCTGCGAACCAGACGATCGCGGTTCGATTCCCAGTCAGGGCACATGCCTGGGTTGCAGGCCAGTTCCCAGCAGGGGACACATGAGGGGCAGCCAAACATTGATATTTCTCTCCTTCCCTTCCCCTCTAAAGATAAATAAATAAAATATTTTTAAAAAACCATACTTATAAAAAAATAAAATAAAACCACAATAATTTATTTAAGCAGGGTTGAAGAAACCTGGGCCTGGGTCAGGAGACCTGGGTTTGCTGGATGCCCGCTGTGGGGTTCAAATGGTGCACGTGAGAGGTTCAGTGAACAGCCACCAAACAGTCCAGCGCCGACCCACGCCCCCTCTCCCTTTCTTCCTTTCTTCCTTCCTTCCTGCCATTAGGGTTCTAGGTGCTGGCAGAGAGACACAGTGGACACCTGCTACTTCGAAATTAATTTCTGAAGCTGGTTGTGACTGGTTACACGTAAAGGATTCTTACCTGTGGCCAGAGGACGCTTTGCTCAGTCTTGCCCATCTCTAGCTGAGGTGGCCCAGGCCTGGAGTTGTAAGGAGGGCAGTTCTCATGTGAGGGTGGAGGTTCAGTAACAGCTCAGAAAATAAACACGTCCTAGTCCTGGACCTAAGGAGCAGGTTTTTGCTTTAATTTTTTAAATGCAGCAGGCTTTCAGCTGTGGAGAGGGTGGGAATGGGTTCCCTGAACGGTGAGGGCTCTCTGTGCCCCTGACTTTGTAAAAAGGGCGCCCTCTGTCAGAGGCAGGCCCACAAAAGGCCCAGAAACACCCTCTTCAACTCTGGGCAGTTCCATCTCTGGGGTTTCTTTGGAAACTGCTGCCCAAACCATGCACGCTACTGACAACAAAGAGTAGAAGGGGAAGCGTTTTTGTAAAACATCTGTACAGCGTCCACTTCCAGCAATGCTGGGGAGTGCTGGGAAAATTAATGGTTGTTTGGACAGCCTGGGTCTTTAAGCTGAGGCACTAAAAAGTACTTTTCACTCCGTTAAATACAGCTTCCCTTCCTTACTCAAAGTTGAGATGTAACAATGGATGATTACTATGCAGGGGCTTCTTTATCTTGGCTATTTCTCAGTAACTCACACGGGAAGGTATTAATCACGGCAATCTTTGGAGGCTTGGCTAGGATGATTTTGGTCTTCTTAATAGGTTTGGCATTAAATCGGTGAAAGTACACACTGAAATGTAGACAGCCTCATAACAGGTTAGGGATATTTATTATCTCTGGAATTTCAGGGACTAAACATATGAACAGTTTGGGATTTCCTCTTTACCTAGATGCCTTCTACGTGGAGGCATGGGTGCTTGGTTCTCTGAGTCGTAGATGTGGGGAACCAGACTGGTGTCGAGGAGCGCGTTTTGGATTTAGAGTTGGACCACTTGGTCAAAGGAAAAGGAGTTTGTTTTTATCTAAACGTCACTTCGGTTTTCAGATATCCAACCAGTTGATGGCCATGGCACACACTGTGGACTGACTGAGTCAACTCCTTTTCCATCCATGTTCTCCTTGTCGGCTTCTACCCGAAAGGCTATAAAAGCTACAACTCCATCTTCCAGCCTTTCCGACAGCCAGCAGTGGCCTTGCAACACAGTGCCAGCTGAAGAGATGTGCGGGTGCAGCTGACTGGTTTCAGGGTGGGAGGTGGCCATACTAGCAAGCCCAGCATTGTGTTTGGGGGGTTGGGCCTTTGAGCCATAGGATGTGAGCCTGATCTTTGGGGGAAGGAGGAGGTAGAGACTGAGTTCAGTCAGGTGGCCAGGGAGCCTGTCAATCATGTCTGTATAACGAAACTCCAGTAAACACTCTGGCTACCCACAGCTCCAGTGGGGTTCCCTGGTTGGTGACACACAGCGAAGAGCCAGGAGGGTGATGCTGCCCAAGGACACAGAAGCTCTGTGTTCAGGACCCTCCCAGACCTTGCTCACTTCTTTGGCTGGTTTTGATTTGTATCTGTCTGCTTTGATAACATTATTGTTGTAGGTACAGTGCTGTCCTGAGTTCTGTGAGTCGTAGCAAATTGTTGGACCTGAAAGGGTAATAGGCAGCCCTGAATTTGTATTCAACTAGTCAGAAGTCCAGGTGGCCCAGGAACCCCCAAGCTTGTGGCTGATATCTGCAGGGAGGGAAGTCCTGTGGAAGTCTGTGCTCCTAGCCTGTGAAATCAGACTTCACTCCAGGCAGTCATCATCAGACTTTCACTGCAGGGAGGAGTATCTTTTTCCAAACAGGAAGAAAAGCAAAAGCACATTATGAGAAAGCTCTCTGCTGTTCATCCTTTGCCCTTCTTTCTTCTTCCTGCCTAGGATGTGGATGCTGTGATTGGTGGTGTGGCAGCCACTTTGTAACAATGAAGACTTTGTAACATGAAGGAAACAAATCCCTATGTTTTCAAGCTCCTCTTGGTTGGGTTTCCTGTTATTAGTGGCTAAAAATAATACATTTCTAACTGATATCCCACTCTTCGTATGTTGTGTACTATGATAGTTCAGAAAGGTGAAGAGATTAGGCAAAATTTTCTGTAACACAAATTGAATATTAAACAATGTGTCTTATTTCTTCTTTTTTTCTGAAATGGCTGCTTGGCATGCGTTTGGTGTGACAAAAGGAATTATGCTAAAAAAATGAAACTCTGTTTTTTCTTGCCATAATGTTGAAGGTTTCTTCAGTTCTAAAGTATTTTTCTGCTTCTCACAATTCAGTGAAAATTTGAGATGACATCTTCCATAGACATCAGCAGCTGTTGCTCCACTCGGGACAAAAGTAATTAAAAAGTTAAAGTTACTAAGTTTATTCTCTCTGACATAACTATATTTGTCAAACAATTTGTGAACAAATCAGATTGTCCCTGTTTATGGTCCTAAACGAACAAACTTATCCACAGCTTTCAGAATTATTTGTTATCCTTAGAAATAGGTAGATGAAAGGAAACTTTATAGAAATATCAACTAGTTGCAACTTATGCACCTTATGTGGATACTGATTTGAACAAATAAAATGTTAAATTTGTGAAACAACCAGGGTATTGAGACAATGGCTGGATGTTCAGTGATTTTTATGTGTTTTTGAGGTGTGGCGATAGTGTTGTGGTTATAGTTTGGAGTCATTATCTTTTAGGGACACATCCTGCATTACTTATGGACAAACTCCCTTGGACTTGACCGTGAGTTCATACCATATGTTCATGAGGCTCACTGATGAATCTGGGAGATGAGGTTCATTTTATTGGTCTCTCAAGTTTTCTATAGCTCTGTCATTTCCCATAACAATATAAAAACAAGCAGACAAATGTGATTAAAGAAGTGGTAGCATTAACAGGAAAAAATAAATTGATAGTTCTGCATGTAAGGAGCATGGAAGTCCCCACTTTAACAACAGGAAAAAGCTGAACAGCCCTGGCTGGTGTGACTCAGTGGATTGAGCCCTGGCCTGCAAACCAAAGGGTCATCGGTTCGATTCCCAGTCAGGGCACATGTTTGGGTTGCGGGCCAGGTCCCTGGTTGGAGGTGCATGAGAGGCAACCCACATTGATGTTTCTCTCCCTCTCTTTCTCCCTTCCTCCCTATATCTCTAAAAATAAAATCTTAAAAAAAAAGCTGAACAGATTGAAAAGTTGTCAGTTCTTGTAGGATCATAAAGAGGTGAGGAAATGGTAAAAAAACTGCCCTTCCTGGTTGGGGTGCATGGGAGAGGCAACCAGACAAGGTTTCTCTCTCACATCGATGTTTTTCTCCCTCTCTCCCCCTCCCTTCCCGTGACTCTAAAATCAATACGCATGTCGTAGGGCAAGAATTTAAATAAATAAAGATCAAAGAGACAGACAGATGAATACAGAGCATAACAACTTACCTGAGCAGGGACTCAGAAGCTGCTGTGTGGGAACCGGTGCTGGGTGGGAAACCAGAACTTTCGTCAGCAAATTGCTGGAGGCTCGGTGTGAGCTCAGTGTGGACAACTCTGAGCACTAAAACCCCCGATTCGTGAACCTGACCATGTTCCCACCGTGAATATCAGAGAGAAATCCCCTCCTGCTCTCGGCTGGGAGAGGGGAAGAAGAATCGTTCTGAAGTATCCAGAGCGCGCTGTCCTTCTTCACAAGGCCTGTCCGCAGGGGAAACCAGTTAACCGGCGCCTCGCCCCCTGTGGTATTTTCAGAGCTGGACTGACCTGGGGAGGGAAACACTCAACTGCAGTCAGGTCCAGCTGTCCGTGGGGTAGAAGGGAAACGCTCAGCCCCAGCCCGCCTTAGCCATGTGTCCTGCCTGAGGGGCTGGGGTGTGAAGAAAACTGAGAAACACTTGTGAAGTTCACAGTCCAGAAGTGTGGGCTCACTGAAAGACCAAGACACGACCGTGGGACTATTGAACACTTCCTCTCTCCCCACACCTTACAACCATGTTACTAAAGGCTGTTTATAGCAGTTCCTAGTACAAGGTCTGTCAGGCAAAAGTCCAGCCATTGTTAATACAATGAGAACAGTTTGCATGACATCAATGTAACCTGGCAGCCAAGGAGAGGGAACTGGAATGCTCCTGTGTGAACAGTGATGACTTCACTGTACTAGTCAGTGGGGGTGGTAGATGCTGTTGAGTGAGCATGAGGAATGTGTGGCCATCGCGTTCAAAATGAGTGAGCGAGTAGAGCAACGAATCTGCATCAAAATTTTTGTTAAGTTTGAACATTCCTCTGTGGAAACTACTCTGATTGGCAGCATCACCATGACAACGTGTCTGCTCTTGTATCATGTGTCATGCAGAATTTTGGGGCAAAACATCAAGTCAGCCTCCCTACAGGCCAGGTATGTCACCCTGTGACTTCTGGCTTTTCCCAAAACGAAAATCACCTTTGAAAGGGAACAGATTTCAGACCATTGTTGAGATTCAGGAAAATACAATGGGGCAGCTGATGGCAATTGGGAGAACTGTGTGAGGTCCCAAGGTGCCTACTCTGAAGGGGACTGAGGCGTCATTGTCCTGTGTACAGTGTTTCTTGAATCTTGTATCTTCTTCAATAAATGTCTCTGTTTTTCATACTACATGGCTGGATACCTTCTGGACAGACCTTGTACATCATCCCTGGTTACTAAGAAAAATTACAAAATATAGCAAAGGCAACCCCCCCAAAACACCCCACAATTTCAATTGAAGAGACAGAGCAAATATCAGCACCAGACATGACAGAGATTTAAATAATTGGACTGGGAATTTAAAACACCTTTGATTAATATGCTAAAGTTCTGATGGACAAAAAAAGCAGACAGTGCTCAAGAGCAGGTGGGCAATACAAGCAGAGAGATGGGGATCCTAAGAAAGAACCAAGAAGAAGTTCCAGAGGCAAAAACAACAGCAACAAAACATTGTAATAGAAACAAAGGACTCCTTCCACAGGCTTCCTGGTGGACTGGGCAAGGCTGAGGAAGGAACCTCTGAGCGTGAGGTTATCTCAGCAGAAACTTCCCAAACTGAAAAGCACAGAGAACAAAGACAGAAAAGACAAAACAGAATATCAAGTACCATCATGGGGCAACTATAACAGATATAGTCCACATGGATGGCAATAGCAGAAGGAGAAGAAAAGAGAGAAAAAATACATGAAGCAATAATGGCTGAGAATGTCCCCAAACAAATGTCAGACACTGCACCACAGATCCAGGAAGGCGAGAAGCGCCAGGCAGGATAAGTGTTCCTTGAACTACTCATCTCCCCGTTGTTTTCCATGGTGTGTCAAACACTCAGCATTTCGAGTCCTGTTTTTGTTGTTATTGTTGTTCTCTCCATGGATTTTGGACAAGAGCAATGTTCAGAAAAACATTCATGGGATGGCTGCTCTGGTCGTTTGTAAGGCTTTACAGAGTTACTTACATCTTATTTAACATCTACATGTGTTTAATGATTTCTTTTTAGGGAGGACAGTCTGCTTTGCTTAATCTGTAAATTCAGTTGTAATCTCATCTAAAAACAGCCTCACACATCCAGAATAATATCTGTTGAAATAACTGGGTACCCCAAGACCTAGTTGACACATAAAATCAACCATCACACAGACTAATTTCAATTTCAGAGAAACAGTGAGTGATTTTTAGTGTTGTTTAATGATTTTTTAAAGCACATTATCTCTAATCTTTAGAAAAACACCAGAAAGGGAGGTGTTACAATCTTTAAACACATGAGCAAACTTAGGCTCAGTGGTATTAAAAACGACTTGTGGCCCTGGCTGGGGTGGCTCAGTGGACTGAGTGGGGGCTGCGAACCAAGGAGTGGCCAGTTCAGTTCCCAGTCAGGGCACATGCCTGGGTTGCAGGTCAGGTCCCCAGCAGGGGACGCATGAGAGGCAACCACCCATTGATGTTTCTCTCCCTCTCTTTCTCCCTCCCTTCCCCTCTTTCTAAAAATATATAAATAAAATCTTTATAAAAAGACCCCCAAACTTGTATGAGTCATAAAGGGCAAAGACCTACATCCAAGTTTACTCTATTCAGAGAAGCTTTCACTTAGAATGGAAGGGCAGATAAAGTGCTTCTCAGATAAGGTCATGTTAAAGGAGTTCATCATCACCAAGCCCTTATTATATGAAATGTTACAGACTTATTTAAGAAAAAGAGGATCAAAAACATGAACGGTAAAGTGACAACAAACCCACAACTATCAACAACCGAACCTAAAAAACAAAAATAAAAACAAATTAAGGAAACAACTAGAACAGGAACAGAATCACAGAAATAGAGATCACACAGACGGTTATTAGTGGGACAGGGGATGGGGAAATGGGGGAAAAGGTACAGGGAATAAGAAGCATAAATGGTAGGTAGAAAATAGACAGGGGGAGGTTGAAAACAGTATAGGAAATGGAGGAGCCAAAGAACTTCCATGTACAACCCAGGGACATGAACTAATGGAGGGGAATGAGGGTGGGAGGGGAATAAAGCAGGGGAAATGGGACAACTGTAACAGCTTAAAAAAACAACTTGCTTCATTGTAACACCAAGAAATGACTTGTATAAAAGCACACAGGTAGAAGTCAGGAGAACTGTGATTCTAACCCACTCTTGGCTAATTCTAAAGAGCTAACTCTGTACAGAGTGCAGAAGTGGTCAGCATCCTAGGAACTCAGAGAGGCTGAGAGGCGGGGCTTCAGAGGAGGCTTCATGGTACTGTCTGTCAGATTGCATGTCCTTCCAAACTAATCGTATACATGACCCGGGGGCCAGAAGAGAGGCGTGCTGGACATGCAAAGCCCACCCCATGGAGTGAAGAGGGACTCAGCTCTTGTCACTCAGCAGTGCCGTCTCAGATGCAGGGATCCCAGGGCCTGTGATGGACCTCTGAGTGTTTCCTTGTGAAGTCCCTGCCACCAGGGACTGGAGCACTTTTAAAGTAAAACAGGTCTGCTCTTGAAAAAGAAAAGTGCCTTCCCGAAGGGTCCAGGGAGAGTGTCACACAGCACAACATACAGCTTCATTGCAACAAATCATGTTTAGCCGTGTCTGTCTTTCCTGAAGTTCTTGCAAAAGCTCTTCCAAAATTCTTCCCTGTCCTTCTCTTGTTCTCTCCAAGCAGTACCAGCCTCTCATCCCCCTACCTTTCTTTTTTCAAAATAGTACAATCCCCAGGCCCAACCTCATGGAAAGAGAGAGAGAAAATAGCAAATAATGCATTATAATGTAATATTTTTATTCTAATTCCAACCATACAAAAATGCCAAATAAAATATTAGCATTTATTCCTGTCCTCAATCCCATTCACCAGATTTAAAATGCACCCTTATTATAAAGGGCACATGGACAATAACAAGGGCAGGGCGTGGAAACAGGGGAAGGAGGTGGGGAGGGCTGGGAGGGAAAGGCAGAGAGCTGTACTTGAACAACAATAAAAATAAAATAAAATAAAATGCCCCCTAAAAAGATGGCCTTGGAGCCTTTAAATGCTCCTCTATTCAAATGTTATCACCAATTTCTAGATCCATATATAGTTTTAGCAAAAACAGAAAAAATTAATCTTTCAAAAGCTGTCAGCTGTATGTGTCCCTTGTTCTAGGAAGAGAATTATCTTTTCTTCAGGAAAACAAAGCCCTTTCATAAGCTTTATCAAAAAACAGAGACAGGTCCAGAGCCCAGTCCGCAGGGAGAGGTTGAAAGGAAGAAGCGCTAAGCTTCTTTGCACATAAAGATGAAAGGGTATTCTCACTGGGTGGAGAATGGTGTGACCTTGGGCTCCTTGCTCTAAACAGGACTGGGCTACACGTACTCTTCCAGCCTTCGTGTTCCCTCAGCATCCTGAGGCATCTTCCCTGTCTGTGCTGAGGGTGAGTTACCCACCGTGTCGGGGACAGGGAAGCACCTGTCCAGAATACAAGGGTATAGCTCGTTAATTAATGGACATAAGCATCAATTAACTTTGAAATTGAAAACTTTGCTCCAACTGTAAGTGTCCCTGCAGGAGTTGGAAGTGCATTTTAATGACCTTCATGGCCAAATAGAAAACACACCAGCAGGCCAGAACCTGTCTTCTTCTCTAGACTTTAATTTCCTCCTATGAATAGAGGGACAATGAGGTGTCTGGTTCGGACTGAATGTGCCACGCCATTGTTCAGTTAAATGTGAAGGACGTGAGACTGGAGCTTTTTAAATGTGAGCTTATTTTTTTCCGTCAATAGGAGGCCCCTGCAGAAACGTCACCCAGCCCCACAAGGGCCCTCCTGTTGGATTATTGGACGCCCTGGACCCTCGGGAGATGAGAGGTCGAGGAAGGTTGCTGTGATGTGTTTGTTGCTGAGTCCCACCCCAACACCCTTAGTTTCCTTCTGACTCTCTCTTTGCCTCTGTTTTCCCTTCTTGCACACGTTTGTCCTTCTCCCAAGTCCTGTCCTCAACACATCAGGGCTCCCCAGAGACACTCAGCCCTTGTCCCCATTCCTGAGACTCCCATTTGTCAGGAGCAGAAGGTTCACTTTGGAATCGAAGGCCCGGGTTTGAGCCTGAGTCTGCTATTTAAATTGCTTTAGCTCCCGTTTTCCCACCTGGAAAAGGATTTAGTAATGGGTCCGTATAATCCTGAGAACGACAATGTATGCGGATGTGCTCACTAAGTTTCTAAGAGCTACAGAAATACAAGGCAGCCGGCATTGACGAAAGCTTCTGGGTTACAGTTCCTGTCACTGGGCCTTGGATGGGTACACAAACATGGCTTTTAAGGGATTCAGAACACCGTTAAGCCCCGGAACATTGGATCTGGAAGAATCCCTGGAGATCGAGATTGTAGTTCCACCATCACACTTCACAGGCGGGGAAACTGAGGGCAGCGACTGTCCCGGGGCAGAGCGTCAACCAGGCAGAGCCAGGCCCGGCTCTTGGTTTCTGCACCTCAGTCCTGGACTCAGAGGAAGGGAACTGGCCCAAGATCACTCTCCTAATGGGATGATCTCTCAGGGCAGCTCCAGTGTTGGGGCCACCCAGCATTTATAAAAGGAGTTATAGTTTAGGTGTTTCTAGCAGGAGAAAATGTTTGTTGACACGAGGCTCAGAGTGCTGGTCGAAGCCCCTGTGCCTTCCTGCCAGTTAACACTGGAGACCGGGACTAGGGCGAGGCAGAGGGCAGGCTCAGAAAGGTTACGATGCAGAAGCCAACTGGTCTTTGGGGCCTCAGGCTGAACGCTTTGCTTTCTCTCTAACTTTGGTGCCTTGTCTTTCTTCATCCATCCCCAGCTCTGCTCCATGTCGCTCAGGCGCCCCGCGGCAGCTTTTGAGAATTCCTACAGATTCAAACCTTTCCTTGGCTCTCCCCACCCCATCCCCTTTTTTTGTCCAAACATTTAGTCCCCATCGCCCAGTTCTACAGGACTCTCTGCTTGGGAAGACAGGGGTCTGAACTCTTGCTGAGAAATTAAAGGAGAATCGTGGCCTGATGTCTTTATTGTTTCCCGTGATAACTCGGCACGTCTCTCCATGAACTTTATTTATTGTGAAACAGCATAATGATAACAGTAGATGGAACAAAGTCCACCCACCGTTCCGTCCCCTGACGTGCCAACTGTTTCCATTTCTTGAGTTCATTGCTACTGTTTGTCCACACGCTCCGTGGTTTACGGAGTAGTCACGCGGAGCTCGGCAACAGTCTGGCCCCCTGCTCTGATCTCTAACGCTACATGAGTTTGCCATGTTGCGACATACATTTCAGAGTCATCACGTTTCATGACCATGTAATACTGCATACTGTGGCTATATCCTGATTTACTTCACCATCGTTCCTTCTTTGCTTCTTTGTGTGGGCTAGTTCTGATTTTTCTCTATTTTCAGCAATATTGCTTTGAAAAATAGACGCCTTCAGTTCTTTTCTCCTTTCGAACAATTTCCACAGAACAAGTTCCAAAGAGTTTAATTAACGGGGCCAAAGGCTAAGAAAAATGTTAGAGATGAGCAATTTACTTCACAATCACCTGCTGAGGATTGTTGTACTCTAAACCCCGACGTGTCACAAATGAAAGTCACAGCACGGGCACTCAGTGACCCCAGTGTCTCGAGGCAAAAAGAGACATCTGTTGGAGTAGTTACCCCATTCGTTACGTGTCTCTTCAGTGCCAGGCTCTGTGCTACCAGGTGTTCACATATTATTTTAATGCCCTCAGTGTCACTACGGGCAGCACTAGCGTATTCCTATTTGGAAGGTGAGGAAACAGGCTCAGAGAAGCTAAGTAACTGGCCTGAGGTCACACAGCTAATACGATTCAAAGCCGGGGTTCAAACTGAGGACTGTCTGACTTCAAAGCTCCTGGGTTTCCTTTGGGCGACCCAGTCTTCTTCACATATTGGTATTTGCTAAACTGTTTCCTAAAGATTGAGCGATGCTGTGGTTTGCTAAGGTGTGAGTCTTTGTAGTTCATCTCTACTCTGACAGCATGGGATACGATTATTTCCCGCACAATGTTGTAGAGTTCTCAAATGTAAAAGTATAAACATTTGTTGCGCTTTTAAAGAGCGGCTTTCAAGGACTTAACCACAAAGACTGACTAATACATTGCTTCAGAGACCAGGGAGAGGTTGGCCTCGAACACCACCCCAGGAGCCCCTGTCTGTTCCCGGGGCTTTGCCCTGAGCAGGGCAGGACTCGCTCCCCGGTTTCTGTAACTGCCCCAGACGATGCCATCCCCGGCATAAGGGGATTTGGGGGATGTACTCATCGTTATGAGGTTTCAAATGCTATGAAGCTCTTTGGCTTAGTGGGATTTCCAGGGTATGTGTGCTATTTACACGTGGGATTCATATTCATTATAGAGAAATAATGTAATCAAATCACTCAAAAGTAGATTAAAAACAGCTGTAATTCCACCTCTAAGATATATTACCACTGTATCTATTTTGTAGCATGTTTTTCATGCATGTGATTGTACCATACTTAATTTCCTGTGGGCTTTCTGTGGACTGGTTTTGGCATCAAAACGTAGCTTACTCATCTCCTAAAAGTCATTAAGATGGTTCTATAATGTTTTCCAAATGGTTACATGGTGTTTCACTGTGGCATAATGTACTCAGTAAGTTCTTTATTGTTGGACATGTAGGTGGATTTCACATTTTTGCTACAGTGCTGCAGTGAACACTCTTACAGTTAAATCTCTTATCCACATTTTAAATCATTTTTCTCAGAATCAATTTCCATAAATGTAGTTACTGGGTCACAAGGCACGTGGCTTTTAAAAACACTTTTTGTCAGTATTGATAAATTGGCAGAAAACAAATCAGTTGACACTCCCCAAACTGTCGGACAACCGTTGGACGAATTGCTGGACAACACTCGATTCTTTTTCTGCCGTCCTGATCGGCCCCTGTATGATCTCATTTTAGTTTTAACTTGTGATTCTCTAGTTAAAATGATGTTGAATATTTTTTCATGCGTTTATTGGCAAAATGCACTTATTTTAAACACAGTTTGACAAAATGCCTACTTCGAGCTTTTCACGTTTGATCAGGCTAGCTTCAGTGCACCATGAAATCCGGAAACTTCCATCGGAGAGGTGTCCATCTTCCACTCCAGAGTTGCTGATGTATGCATGTGGTGGCCCATCATGGGCACCTTGGGGACAAAAACACCACAGGAGGAGGTTTTTCTGGAAGTCAGATCTCCATGTGCTACTGTGGCTGGACTCGAATCATTGTGGCACCAAAAATGGCGAGAGGCATGAAGGCTCTCAGGCTCAACCTAAAAGACCTTCAGCGCCTGCGAGCTTTTGAGTGAGGTGTGGATATCAGTTATCCCACAAGGGAGGGGAGCTGCTGACTTAGTCTCATATCATTTCTGTTTGCTGGTGCTTAAATCTGGCGCTCTGTTGCCAAATGTTACTTTCTTCTCTGTAGGAGAGTGACACAATTCAATTAGGCAGAATTTAATGAGGGAGAGAGTGGGATGTTCTGCTGCCTGCCAGAGGAGCCTCTTGGCTGGGAAAGGAAATCAGTAAAAACATGAAGCCCTTTAAAATGGAGTTGCCTCTGTTTCCTGAAATGAAATCCCTCAAGGAAGTAGCGTGACAGGACTGTAAGAAAGAGTTTGTATTTTTTGTTACACTGCTTTCAGTAAAATCCTTAAGAATCATGAATCAGAGGCAGATGGTACTAGAGTTTACAGTCATATACGATTGAATAATAGCAGCCTGAATTGGAGTATGTATTGTGCAAAGCTGAATAATAATTCACACATCAATGTTTGCTGTGAAAGCCAAATTTATGGTTAGCGCACTTAAATCTTCTCAACAGCAATTGCATTTTCAGGTGTGGAATTTTAAAACTTAAACTTTCACTTATTTAATTATTCGTTCAAAAGACAGTGTTTAGTGTCTAGTTTAGTGCCAGGGACAATGCTGACCATTGAATAGAGTAAGATATGGTCACTGTCCAACAGGAAATTGTATCTGGAGAAGACAGACAGGCAGACAGTCATAATGTAAAACAGGAAGTACACAGTGAAAAATAGGGAAATGGAATGAAAATTGGGTCTAAAAGGGGAAAATCACTGTATAAAAAGTCAAATTGCTGTTTCATTTCCTGTATTATGAGTTTATGAGATCAAACAAATTTGAACACACAATTTCAATTATGTCATGAAGGGTGGTTACCTTTACAGGATGGGGGGTGGCACGGTGGCACGAAGAGGACAAGAAAGAAGGTTTTCTTGCTTTTTTCAAAAATATATTTTATTGATTATGCTATTACAGTTGTCCCATTTCCCCCCTTTATTCCCCTCCATCCTGCACACCGTCTCCCAGTCGCATTCCTTAATTCATGTCCATGGGTCATATATATATAAGTTCTTTGGCTTCTACATTTCCTATACTATTCTTAACCTCCCCCTCTCTACTTTGTATCTACTTTTTCTGCTTCTTATTCCCTGTACCTTTTTCCCCATTTCCCCGTCTCCTGTCCCACTAATAACTCTCCATGTGATCTCTATTTCTGTAATTCTCTTTCTGTTCTAGTTGTTTAGTTTTTTTAGATTCAGTTGTTGATAGTTGTAAGTTTTGTCATTTTACTGTTCATATTTTTATCTTCTTTTTCTAAAATAAGTCCCTTTAACATTTCATATAATAAAGGCTTAGTGATGATGAACTCCTTCAACTTGACCTTATCTGAGAAGCACTTTATCTGCCCTTCCATTCTAAATGAAAGCTTTGCTGGATGGAGCAATCTTGGCTGTAGGTCTTTGGATTTCATGACTTGGAATACTTACTTCCACCCCCTTCTTGCCTGCAAGGTCTTTTTTTGAGAAATCAGCTGACAGTCTGATGGGAACTCCTTTGTAGGTGACTGTCCCCTTATCTCTTGCTGCTTCTAGAATTCTCGCCTTCATTTTAATCTTGGCTAATGTAACTATGATGTGCCTTGGTGTGTTCCTCCTTAGATTCAACTTCTTTGGGACTCTCTGAGCTTCCTGGACTTCCTGGAAGTCTATTTCCTTTGCCAGACTGGGGAAGTTCTCCTTTATTATGTTTTCAAATAAGTTTTCCATTTCTTGCTCTTCCTCTTCTCCTTCTGGCACCCTTATGATTTGGATGTTGAAATGTTTAAAGTTGTTCCGGAGGTTTCTAAACCTCTCCTCATTTTTTTGAATTCTTCTTTCTTCTTTCTGTTCTGGTTGAATGTTTATTTCTCTCTTTAGGTCCAAACCATTGATTTAAGTCCCAGTTTCCTTCCCATCACTGTTGGTTCCCTGTATATTTTTATGTATTTCACCTTGCATAGCCTTCCCTTTTTCCTCTATTTTGCAACCATACTCAAGCATTTCTGTGAACATCCTGATTATCAGTGTTTTGAACTGTGCATATGATAGGTTTGGCTATCTCCTCATTGCTTAGTTGTATTTTTTCTGGTGCTTTGATCTGTTCTTTGATTTGGGCCATTTTTGTGTGTGTGTGTGTGGTCTCAGCCTGTCTGTTATGTAGTAAGGGGCGAAGCCTTAGATGTTCACCAGGGTGGGGCAACCCCCACATTGCTGCGCTGTGAGGCTGTATGTGGGGGAGGGGTCCAAGAGGCAACAATGCCACTTGCTTGGCTCTCTGCTGGTTTTCGGTCACTTTCCCTGCTTCCCACAAGCAAATTGGGCCCTTCTAGTGCTGATTCCCAGGTGGGTGGGTTTGTCCATTTTAGGACCCTGTGAATCTCTCCCATGAACTCTCTTGTGAGGCTGGGAGTTTCTCCCGCTACCTCAACTCCCACAGGTTATTTCAGTCAGAGGCTTTATTTCCCTGCCCTGGAACCCTGGGTTGCATAGTCTGTCTTGCTCCCCAGTTGTTCCTCCCAGTTTGTCTGTATGCAAATGTGGGACCGCCCACTCTACCAGCCACTGCCCTGACCAAATCTTCCAGTTGCTGCCTTGCTGGGAGTCCTCTCCACCCAGCTGTCCATCTCTGCCCCTCCTAATGGTCTGTATGAACGTTTCTTCTTTTACTCCCCAGTTGTTAGACTTCCACAGTTTGATTTTCTATGAGTTCTGGTTTTGTTTTTACTTTAAATTTGTCGTTGTCCTTCTTTTTGTTGTGTGAAAAGGCAAAGTGTATCTACCTATGCCTCCATCTTGGTCAGAAGTCTGTTTTCTTGCTTTGTGCCTTCAAAGCTGTCCTGATCCTAAGCCCTAGTCTGTGTCTACTAAGGTTCCTCAGTGTGCTGGGTGCTAAATGCAGGCATGGTGGGGGCAGTATTAAGAGGCCTCGTTTTCAGGCTTGGCACCATAGGATCATAGGCAACTCTCTGTTTCCTAGGTTTGGACAAATTCAGTCTATTGTCAGCCCAGTCAGCCCAATCAGCCCACTACAGCCCAGTCAGCCAAATACATGTCTATTTGCATTGAGAAAACCTACATTTACAGGTTACACGGTTTCAGCTCCCTGCTCTGTCATTTCTTAGTGCGTATGAAGGCCAGTGTGGATGCGGTAGCTTCATGAGCTGCCGGAGGTGTGAGCCTCCATGCTGTGCCTTCCATAGTTGTGTATGTGGCTCTTCTTACAAGAAGTCTAGTCCCAGAGCATTGCTGACTTTCAGTTTACAGTAGTGACTGCCTTGTGTATTGTTTTAAAAATCTATTTTATGCTTGTAATTTGTGTTAAAGGTTAAAGATTGTAAGTATTAAATATTGTCTGTATAGTTGATGTTGGCTAAATGAACTCGTTATGTACAACTAATTTCAGTTTTCAAGGTAATTACTATGAAGAGGGTCCACAGCACTCAGTGGATTATCAAAGGATCAGTGATCCCAAAAATTAGAGTTAAATTTCAACCCTCTGGGTACAGGTCTGAGAGGGGGTTGGGAGGGGCAGCAGGCTTCTCAGAACCTCTCCAATCACACTAATACAGCGCCATCTGCTCTTCCAGGTCAGCTCTGGCTGAGCTTCTGAAGACTTGCCCTACCCATTCTGGGTTGCTGCTTATGAATTAGTGCTCAGATTTCCTTTAATTATGTTGAAAAATACAAAAATTTTGCTATTTGCCCTTCTTTTTACTTACAAAAATCCAAATGCAGATAGTTCATCTCAATACATGAAACTTAGTTGGAGCCCTTTTGAGAAGTGGCAATTCCTCTAAATGTATCTGCGGCCCAGACCGGCATAGCTCAGTGGGTTGGGCATCATCCTGCAAACTGAAGGGTCACTGGTTCAGTGGCCAGTCAGGAGGGCACAGGCCTGGGTTGCAGGCCAGGTCCCCAGTTGGGGGCATACAAGAAGCAACTGATCAATGTTTCTCTCGCACATAGATGTTTCTCTCCCTTTGTTTCTCCGCACTCCTCTCTCTCTAAAAATCAATAAAGTCTTTTTAAAAAGATGAAGGCATTCGTGACTGTACCAATTTTCCTCGGCATTATAATGCCAAACATCTGGCTTGTTGTGGAATCACAGCACTCTCTGTCAAGGAGTGCAGTGATTGACCCTTTAGGACAAGCCCCAAACCATGAGAAGCTGCTTGCAGTGCTGCAGGGTGAGCTGGAACAGACGCTGGGGCTGAAAACTGAGAGAAGATGATTGTTTCAAGTGGTAGCCTTACTGGGTGGTACCAAAAAGAATATAACACGCAAGAGCTGGGAAATGCTCAGTACACTTCCTTGACTTAGTCTGGCCCCTGCCCAAGACCTTTGTATAGTTTATAGCCCTGTGGTTTGATGGGTGCGGAGAAACAGGAGTGAGGACCGGAGAAATGCAACAGCAGTGGTGAAAGGCTAGAACATCATGCCTTTGAATAAAGGGCTTGACATTCATTAGCCTGGATAAAAGGAGGACTGGAACAACTCAGTGGTTTAGTCGCCGTCTTGTATGTGAGGCCCTACTAGGGTCACTGCCATGGTTCTCTGCCTCAATGGAGGACTAACGAAGGGGAAATGAACTCCAGCCACAGGAAGGAATGGCTTCTTGACCATCATGGTGACTGAATATAGAAAGTGCTAGGTGACGTTTAAAAGATTTTTCTCCTGATGAACTGTGTAGAATCTTGACATCATCTTTCCAAGATATGACCTCAGTTTCAACCTTTATCTGTAACCAGTAGAAATAAGTATCTAATAGTCACTCTTAGGAACTAGGAGCAGGCTGGTGGAAAAGAGCTTGGGGGTTGGCAGAGGACCTTTATGCTGTCTTAAACTGCATGGTGCTTGAGCTAAATTTAGTCCTGGCTGTGGTAAAATCGAATAATCTGAGTCTTTTCCCGCTTGTCTGTGGAAGGTGGGTGAATTAGGAAAAAATACCATCAGCAATTTTTGAAAACTAATTTATTGAGATGAAATTTGCATGACATAATTAACAATTTAATAGTGAACAATTCAGTGAATTGACTACATTCTCAATATTATGCAATCACCACCTCCATCTGGTTTCAAAACATTGTCATCCATCCAGAGTAAAACTCGTCACCAATTTAGCAGTTTCTGCCTCATTCTCTGCTCTCCTCTAGCCCTTGGCAACCACTAATCTGCATTCTGTCTCTATAGATTTAGGTATTATGAATATTTAATATAAATGGAAAGATGTGAAATCATTCACTTAGCATAATGTTTTCAAGGCTCATCAATGGTGTAGCACATATCAGTACTTCATTCCTTTTTGTGGCTGAATAATATTCCATTGTATGGATACGCCACAATTTGTTTCTCTATTTATCAACTGATGGGCATTTGGGATTTGGGCTATTTCTACCTTTAGGCTATTGTAAATAGTGCTGCTATGAACAGTTGTGTGTACGTGCTTGTTTGAACCCGTTTTCAGTTCTTTGGGTACGTACCTAGGAGTTGAATTGTAAGGTCCCATGGTAATTCTGCGTTTAACTCCTTGAGGAACTGCCAAAATGTTTTCCACAGTGGCTGAACCTTTTACATTCTCAGCAATAATGTACCAGGGTTCCAATTTCTCCTTGTCAACATTTTTTATTACCTGGCTTTTTGATTCTAGCCATCCTAGTGGGTATGAAGTGGTATCTCATTGGGGTTTTCATTCACAGTTCCCTAACAACTAATGATGCTGGGCATCTTTTCATGTTTTTGTTGGGCATCGGTGTATCTTCTTTGAAGAAATGTCTATTCAAGTCCTTTGTCCATTTTCCAACTTGGGTTGTCTTTTAATGGTTGTGCCATCATAGTATTTTAATTTGCATGAATACGTAGATAGTCTAATCCCCCTGCAGTACTTTGTGAGAATGTCAAGATGCTTTTTTCCTTTGTCATAAACGGAATAATCCTGTACCATAGTGTGTCCCACTGTTTAGCACACATAAGAATCACCCAGAGAGTTGGTGCTAAACCAGGTTTGTGGCCTCTTCACCCCTCTCCTCCGAGATTCTCAAAAGGTCTGGGGTGAGGCCAACGATTTGTACTTCTCCTAACACCCAGGTGCCCATGCTGTTGGCCCATGGACACACTTTGAGTAGTACTGCTGAGACAGACGGCTTTTCAGGGGTCTGTACCACCCCTAAACTCCTATTCTGAGAGCCCCCTCTTCCTTTTCCAGAAAATAGGTTTCTGGGGCCTTGTGTGAACTCACGGACCTCAGCCCCAGGCTGTTCGATCACAGGAGGGTGCCTGACCCTAGGTGATGAACCAACTGGATGTTCTCTCTTTGGAATTTGCAGGTGGGACTCGGAGACACTACCCAGGTTTCTGCTGGTTTCATGCATTGGGTTGTGCAGGTGCTAAGCTGTGGGGTGCCCATCCTCCACCACGTGTTTAGAAGACAGAGAGCCAATCTGCAGATGGGTTAGGGGAAAAGATGAACAAGAGAATAATAAAAATAACTGCTAACACTCTTTGAGCATTTATGATGTGTCAGATATAGTTAAAAAATTTTGATCAATTTGTAAAATAAACTTTTAATTTTGGAGTAATTTTTTAGACTCACAGAAAAGTTACAAAGACAGCAGAGAGTTCCTGTATGTGCTTCACGCAGCTTCTTCTAATATTAACATCTTACGTGATGATAGTTTGTTTCTCAAAAGTGAGACATTAACATGAGCACATCACTATTAATTAATTTAATTAATTTCAGGCTTTGTTTGGATTTCTCCGGTTTTTACATAAAATACCCCCTTTATTTGGTTCTAGGATCCAGTCCAGGACACCTCCTTCAATTTAGTTAGGGTGTGCCCTCATTCTCCCTGAGCCTGTGACATTGGCTCATATTTCCCTGGTTTTCGTGACCTTAATTGTTTCGAGGAATATTGGTCAGATATTTTGTACAAGGAGCCCAGTTTGGATTTCTCTGGTGTTTTCTTTACAGATAGATTCGACGTAAAGGCTTCTGGGAAGTGTTCCACAGAGGCGAAGTGCCCTCCTTGTCCTATTACATGGGGTGTAGGTGTGGGTACTCGGTATCAGCATGACTTGTCGCAGGCGGTGGTAACCCGATCATGTGGTTGGGGTGTGTCTGCCGGCTTCTCCAGTGTGAAGTTACCGTTACCCCATGCCACGCTCTGTTCTTTGGAAGGGAGTCGTTAGGTCCAGGTCCCACACGTGGTGAGGGGAACGGAGCCCCACCTCCTGAAGGGGGCAGAGTCTACAGAAATTACATGAAATTTTGTGAGGAACAAATTAATTGTTTACTTTTATTTATATCAGTGTGGGCTCATGAACACTTTTGTGTTTTGAGGTATATGTACAAACTGTTCCAGCTTTGGCCATTGGGGCCTCTCTGAGTCTGGCTACTGTGCTCCTTCAACACCCATGTAACGCCCTCTCCTCCTCCTCCTCTTGGTTCTTCTCCTCCTCGCCCTCCTTCTATTTCTTCTTCTTTTAGCACTTTCTTACTTTCTAGTCACTGTTTTAAGAACTATGCGTACATCAGTTCATTTAATACGATAACCCCATGAGGTGGGTTCCTAATATTATCCCTATTTTACAGACGAGGAAACCGCGGTGCAGAGGTAGCCACATGCTATGTGTGTGTGTGTTGTGGGTGTGTTACAAAGAAAGTGTGTGTGAGAGAGAAGCTGCCTGGTGCCCGAGGATTTTCTCCCCTGCCTCTCCTGAGACCTGCTGGCACTGCTCTTGGGTTCCCTGAGAGGTCCCAAGAGAGCTGGTTTGAGTGGAATTACGCACACGCTGCTGAATCAGTGCCACAACCCCACCGTAGCCCATGGCGTCATCTCAAAGCCTGAAGGAAGCAGTCACCATCATTTTATAGATGAAACATCTAAAGTGAAATGACCATTGGTAGAAGATGAGAAATCCACCTATGGACTGCCTGTCCAGGGCCAGTTCTGTAGGACTGAGCCACCTACTGGTAAGAGCTGGGCACAGAAGGAAGGAACTCATGGTTTAGGTGAGGAGGCAGTCCACAGGTGAAATAAAAGTACCTATCCAGCACAGTGCAGCTTGGTAGAGAGACCTGCTGCCTCTCCCAGGTGCTGCTGGGAAGACTTCCCAGAGAAGGGGCTGCCGAAACTAGACTAATGAATAGGTGTTACCAGGGGTAGTTAGGGGCAGAGGCACCGACAACTCCAGGCAAAGGCTGCTCAAGCACAGAGGAGGGTTAGGGGCAAGAGTGGTGAGAGATAAGTTCATACTTCTTTTCACTTATACAAGATGATGTCAAGAAATTTCACTAAGCATTGGCTCTTTCACCTGAAGTTTATGAATTGAAAACATGTGCTCATTTACATTAAAGATGTGACATCTCTGGCCCCGGCAGGGTGGCTCAGTTGGTTGGAGCATCACCCTGTACACCAAAGCATCACCCTGTACACCTGGAGCATCACCCTGTACACCAAAGCATCACCCTGTACACCAAAGCATCACCCTGTACACCTGGAGCATCACCCTGTACACTAAAAGGGTTGCAGGCATGATCCTTGGTCAGGGCACATGTCTAAGTTTTGGGTTCAATCCCCCAGTTGGGGTGCGTATAGGAGGCAACTGATGGATATTTCTCTCTCACATTGATGTTTCTCTTTCTTCCTTTCTTTCTTTCTCATTTTCTTCCTTCCTCTCTCTCTGAAATCAATTAAAAAAATACTCTGCCCTGACTGGTGTGGCTCAGTGGGTTGGGCATCATCCTGTGAACCAAAAGGTTGCTGGTTCGATTCCCAGTCAGGGCATATCCCTGGGTCCCTGGTGGGGTCAGTTGGGAGAGGCAACCAGTTAGTGTTTCACACATCGATGTTTTTCTCCCTCTCTTTCTCCCTCCATCCCCCTGTCTCTGAAAAAAATATTAAAAAAATTAAAAAACAAAAAAATATCCTCAGTTGAGGATTAAAATAAAGTTAAAGATGTGATGCTCTGAACTCTATTCAGCCTTGGCAACTCAAGGCTGGATCATTGGTCCTTGTTCTGCTTACCTCCAAGAAACTCCTGTTAAGTCAGAAGTTGTTGTTTTCTCAGAAGACTGTTAAAGAAACAGGCTGGTTTCAGAAAGGATTCCGTCCCCCAAACCCCAAACCAGTCACAGACGTGTTTGGCAGCCTGGTCGTAACTCGCTGATTTTTATCTCTGAGCTGTAGCCAGTCTCCTAATCCGGACCCCGACAGCGAAGCCCTCTGTCTGGGTGCGTCCAGCGGTCAGGGCTCAGGGGCCCTCAGCGGGCCCAGCGCTGCTGTGTGGGGAAAGGGACTCACCGATCCTGTCCACGCGGCAGCTGTCCAAATGAGCTCACCCCTGTCACTCTCGCTCTCCCCCACACACCCTGCAAATGTGTGTGACTTAGCCTAGAAGAAATTGTCTAAATCAGTAAGAATAAAAAATAATAATAGTGCTAACTAACACTTAAGCAGTTAGTGGGTGGCCGGTAATGGTCTAAGTTCTTTGCCTTCATTAACGCAATTCCCATAAACCCGTGCAGAAGGTAAACTAACACCATCCCCAACTGACAGGTGAGGAAACTGAGGCACAGGAAATTCGGTAACGTGTCAATGCCATGCAGCTAAGAGGTGGCAAAGCAAGCATTTCTTTTCAGAATCACAACCTTACATACTGCCTCTTCTGTGACTCTAATTCATGCTGATATGTGAGTTTCCCTGGTAATTACCTCATGAGATCCTGTTTGGGCAGACATATTCCTTCTCGTTCCTACACTTCTGGGAAGTGCTTTAAGTGCAGACTAGGTGGAGAACACCAAACCCAACTGCTTTCACTCTGACCCCAAGGCTGCTAGACATGCAATTTGGTGGAGAAGTCTCCATCCCTTCACAGTTTGAGGATTTCTTTACGGAGATGCCCACCTCCGTTGAGAAGATGCTGCCAGAAGCTTGCGGAGGTGAGGACTCGGGGCTTCCTGAGCCTGGTGGAGGGTCACTGGCTCTGCAGCTCCGGACGAACAGTGTGTGCATTGGGGGTGGGGCGGTGGCTGTTGTGAGTGAAACAAGGAAAGTAAAAGGCGTTCACTTTGAAGAGGGAAGGAAGGGCAAGGGGGAGCCCTAGTGTCTGCACAAAAGGGAACACTCTGGAGAGAAAAACACAGGAGGGAGGTTTTTGGAGTGGAATGCTGTGTGTTCTTGTGATGTAAGTAAGAGAAAAAAAGCATCAGATTTTGAACTTTCTGTGATGCACGCATCTGAGTTACATCTATAATATGGAGGTTAATCACAAAGAAAAAGCCACGTAATGAGCCTGAAGTCAGGAGATGATCGACGAAGTTCCAGTCTTTGCCCGGCCTTGCCCCGCTGCACTGCCGGGTGAAGACTGTGGGCCCTCCCTGGGCCGGCTTCCGTGGCTGTGCCACCTGGGTTCTTTCATGAAGGTCAGAACCGAAGTCCCTTTCTCTGTGCCACTGCCCTTCTCCTCCATGACACCTCAGCTCTCCTGAAGAGCCATTTCCCATCCCTTGGGAATCTCTCCCTCTGCCACCATGCTCTACATGCACCTCTGGGTGGTACCCTCTGGGCTGCTCTGCCTATATCCACCCCTGGTGACAGGTCCATGGCTAACATTGTAAGCTCGCCTGCTATTTATGCCTCCTTACCTGTGTGCTGCAATGACAAGGCATGAGCTCATGGCTCCTCTCAGCCAGGCTGGGCCATTCCCCGTGGGGAGGGTCGGCCGGCTCCCTCTGCCCTTCTTTGTGTGGGAGACTCAGTCCTGTCCTGCAGTAGCCTCTGCTGGGTGGGAGTCAGCATGCTGCCTCCTTGCCCAGATCTCCCCAAACGAGGCTGGTTCTTCTCTGAAGCAGAAGGGCAAACACGCATCCATGTACTTGTAAAGGGATGAGTTTAAGATTATATGTATTTCTACATCCTCAAATTTGTAACCTGATGAACGTGTGGAAAACAAAATGAATATACGAAAATGGGGAGTTTCCAAGAGAATCACCTACTCCCTGAGCTGACAGCGGCACCTGCAGCACCAAAACTGACCACAGACTCGGGCTTTTCCCCACCAGACCCAGACTGCCCCTGTGATGCTGCCACCGTCACAGCAGCCTCTAGTGGCCCTTCTGCAAGCCAGGCCCCTGGGAAGTACAAGACTGAAAGACGAACATGCCTGGTCCCGTGGCTGTTTCTTTCCTGACTGGTGGAGAACAGAGCTGGCAACAGCACAGCCTTTTCAGCATTGGCAAAGGGGGCATCTTTGAAAACCATGTTCCAGCTGAGCCCAACGCTCCACTAATGTGACCGTAGCATGGGCTTGTTCTTGGGCCACCTGGCTCAGGTTGGGAAACCCACCTTCTTCTCCCCTTCTGACCCTCAGTGCCCTCTTCCTGCCTTCCCCATTTTTGTTTTCACCCCCCTAGTCTTCACCCTAGACCTGCAGCCGTTTCTCACAGCACTATCCTCCTGCAGGGCACTGAAGCAGAACGGTTGTCATAACGACAGTGTGCGTGGTGTTTACCCAGAGACTGGAAGGAAAGATGAGAGCACCTGCGACAGAGAACAGCAGTACAAACTTCTATTCAGGGCTCTAGAAGTGTTCGTAGAAAAAATAAACCAAGGACACATCCCTGAGAGAATGAGGATCACCGGGGCAAAGGCACTCTGGGGAGCAAACGTGGAATTGCAAGGATTTTTGCATCGAGGTGACTTTTGCACCAGCCTGAGCTTCCTGTAAAGAAAGCAGACGAGTGACAGAATCAAGCTGGTGTCATGATGTGCTCTTCTGGTTGCAGAGGACACCAGCTCTGGGTTCTTCTCACTCGTGGGAGGCAAATCTTTTTCCTGCGGAGAGCTGCCACCTCAGGGGCTGGGCCCGGCGGAAGCAGCCCAACTCTTCCGGCGAGGGCTCGCCCTTCAGCCGAGGCGGGCTCAGGGGCTCCTCTGAATGTGCAGCAAAGGGCCGTGGTCAGGCCGCAGTGTGTGCTGGTTGGGCCGTCCTGCTGGAAGGAGTGCAGACTCATTCGTGTTAGCCCATTTGGGATGGTAAGGATAAGCAGGGCTATGGACATGGCCATGTGATAAAACAGCCAGGCTCCAGCTAAATGTGGCCAGCATCCCTCAGAACGCAGCGCCGCCCTAGGGGCGCGAGCAGCAGGGTTTGCGGTTTTCTTGTGAGTGCTCTCCAAGTCCCAACTCAGTGCCTCAACTATTTCTGCTTCTCTTTGTATGTTATCTTGTTCCTACTCTTGTCAGCCCCTCACTGATTCTCTCTGCAGCAAGCAGCATGAGGCTGGCTTACCCCAGAGGCCAGAGATCCGACAGAGAGAGAACTCTGAAGACAGTACCCATCATTTTTTCGTAACCTAATTTCAGAAGTGACATCATCGCTTCTGCCATATTTTATTGGTCACAGGGACTAACAAAATGTGGGCGTTGCCTACATGAGCATGTGAACACCAGGAGGAGGAGATCACTGAGGGCCAGCTTGGAGGCTGGCTAACCACATCATCCCTAGAAATACTGGATATTTTTGTTTAGTACACTTACCAGCTGGCAATGATTTCCACTCCTTTATTTGCTTCCTCCCAAGAGAAACTACAGTTTTCAGATTCCCTTCCCAGTAGGGTTCTGGATATAATTTAGATTGGGGCAATGAGGTATGATTTGGGAGGCAGAAGGAAGGGGAAGCCACTTACCCTCCAGCATTCGGGGTGGCTGAGGTATGGGCATCAGTGGAGAGTTTTTCAGTGTCTGGCCGGGCTCCACATTCCTCTGCCAGTCACTGGCCTCGGGGCTGGGAGGCACCGCCAGTTTCAGCAGCAGCTCGAGAAGCTGTCCGATCTCTTATTGGCACCAGCAGCATCTTAAACTCTAGGTCTTAGTTTGTGGCCCTGTGACCAAATAACTTACAGCTGGCTTCCTAACTTTTAGTTTTCCCAGACCTTCTAATGGTTTCGTTAAGCACATAATTCACATAATTTTGGAAGCACATGATTGTAAGCACATAATCACAGATTTGTAAGCACATAATAATACCTTAAAGAGGGGCACATCTCTTGACGCTTGTGTATCTAGAAAGGTTTCTGTTTTCCTGACCTGGAAGAAATACCAACAGTATAATAGTTAAATATATGGTCAGATTGCCTCTTTGAATTCCATCTCTTATTTGCTCTGTGGCGTGGAACAAATTACCGGATCTACTCCAGCTTTGGTTCCTCACTTAGAATGTAGGGATAATAATAGCATCTGTCTTATAGGGATGTTATGAGGATTCATATGTTGAGACAATGAATAAAAGTATTTACTATATATGTGGCACATATTAAGCATTTAACAAATATGTATTATTATCATTATCATTATCATTATTATTTTTACTGCTGCTGACTGGGCAGGGCGGGGTGGGACGCCCTCCACCGCCGAGCTCTGAGGCCCACGTTGAGGGTGCTTGCAGGGAAGACGTGGGCGAGCTCAGACTGTCTGGCCTCTCACCTAAGTGGAGGAAGCGTGTGGTCTTTAGAGCTGGAAGGGATACGCATATGGCTGGGAGTTTAACCAAAGTCATCTCAGGATTGCCATGGAAGGTGAGCCAGGGAGAACAGATGGCAGGCCGGGAGGGGGTCAGGGTCAGGGCCAAGCTGGCCCTGGAGAACAACTCACGACAGCAGGTCGGGTCTGACTCACTAAATAGATGACCACATGCTCTCGGGTCCTTGGACCATCTAACATGATTATAAATGGAAACAGCCTGTCTGCCAATGGCTGGAAAACCCAGCAAAATGTGGGCGAGTAGGAATTCCTCTGTTTGATTCAAATGACTGCTCAGCGCATGAAGCTCTGAGCAACCCATGGTCCTCTCTCTAAATCCGGAAGCCAAGATAAACCACCTAAACCCTCAGAGGGGAAGTGATTCAATTGCCCCTGTGGTCAAGATGGCCAAGGTACCTTCCGAAGTTGACAGTGAGGCTGGGAACATCTTCATCTCACAAAGGACATGGAGGACAAGAGGCCTGCCCAAGGTCACACAGCTAGTTAACCCAAATCTCCTCACCCCTATTCTGGCGTGTTCTTTCCTTATACATGGCGGCACAGAGGTGGCTACATTGCACTCCTCAAGTTTGGTGAGGCTTCAGTTACTGGGTTATTTGGTAGAGGAGCAAGAGGAAGGCTGAGCCTTCCCGTTCCTTTTTGAGATTTATGTTGTGTTAGAGCATGAGAAAGCAAGGAAGACGATAAAAAGCGTTCAGCCTCCTGCCACCTGCACTTCATAGAGAGAGCTACCAAGTTGTGGACAAAGGGGATATAACTGTTGCAGTGAAAGACAACAGAAGTTCTCTACCTGGGGTCTACATGTCCTTAGAGTTTCTGTGAATGGCCCTGAAGTTATGTGCCTAACTTTGTGCTTATGGGACAATAAAGGCTTACAGCTTTCAATATCTTCACAGACGAATCCATGACCCCTTAAAACTGAGGAAGCTATTGAATTTCACCTCCCTCAGCACTGGCTGGGCTAGTCTATTCATTCATTAAGTAGACGTTTATTGAACCTACTTGACACCCAAAGGCATTTAAAATTCAGCGATCTAAAACCTGAGTCAGGACCCACCCACACAACCTCTCCTGATGTTCTCTCTCCCCCCGTGATGTTGTTTCTCCCTATCAGTAAGTAACACCAACATCAGCAGTTCGGAAAAATCAGAGGCCTGAGAGTCATCCTTGACAGCTCTCTCCCTCACCCCACATCCAATCCTTAAGCAAGCCCTGTGGAGCCTGCCTCCTAACTCACTCCCGTATCCAACCGTATCTGTAAAGTCAAAGACAATCCGGTAACAATATATTCATGCCTCATCTTTTAGTGAAAGTAACAATGTTTTATGTAAGCTTTCTGTCAGGGCAAATTTTAACGAAACATTAGCCACACCCACAATTTCCCCCAGATCCACTCACACGCCAGCTTACCAACTGTCTGCTCACGGCCGATCGTGTGTCCTCTCTACCCCACCTTCCCCTCTCCTCAGTCGGTTATTTTGAAGCAAATTCTAGACATCAGGTTGTGTAATCATTAAATAGTTCACTATCTTTGAAAGTAATTAACTCTTGTTAAAAACTATAATTATCATAAGTAAAATGACTAGTAAAAACTTCCAAATATCATTCAATGTGCAGGAAATATCCAGGTTTCCCCAGTTTTCTCAATATTTATTGTGGTTTGTTTGGCTCACGACTGAAACAAGGCCCACATTTGATTGATGTGTCTCTCAAGTCTTGTTCAGTCTGAATCTTCCCAAGCCTCTTCTCTCTGCTTTTTTCTTTACAATGCACGTCCTGGAGCAAATAGTTTCCTGGAGCCTTTCCCATAATTTGCTGAAAGGTTTTGATATCCTTTCTCAAATGATATGAAGTAATTTAGGAAATGAAAGGGAGGAATCAAAATATCCTATACCTAGTTTAATGTATAATCCTAGTTCCTTTGATTAAATTTTTTTTAAAAATTTTACTTATTTATTTAGAGAGAAGGGAAGGGAAGGAGAAAGAGAGGGAGAGAAACATCAAATGTGTGGCTGCCTCTCACGCATCCCCAGCTGGGGATTTGGCCTGCAACCCAGGCATGTGCCCTGACTGGAAATCGAACCAGCAACCCTTTGGTTCACAGGCCTGTGCTTAATCCACTGAGCTACACCAGCCAGGGCCCTCTGATTCTTTAAAACCTGTTTTAAAATACCTTAAAATAACATACTTTTTGAGTGGGAAGGGAGGTTAGAGGTTGCCCAGTCTTTACATGCGTGGACATGCGTGGACTTGCTTTACATGCGTGGAGGTGGGTGGCTCTGAGTGACGAGCAGGAGCCATCCGGCAAGCTGCAGACCCAGCCGGGGCTCTGTGCGCTGTCTCTGGGCCTAACTGCTTTCCTTGTCATTGCTCTTACTACCCTATCCAGTATCCGTAGAACAGGAATCACTGTGTTTTCATATTTCACTTGTACCAGGACAGTTGATGTTCCCAGTGATGATCCAAGAGGTTAACAGGTAAAACTGGGTTGAGATCCTCCCACCCCATTCCAGTGCACAAAAACTGGCAATTCTTGGGAGCTAAACATGGCTGTGCTTCCCAGGCACAGGACTTCATCTCCATCTCACCCTACACTGAAACGAGTCAGGAGGCACGTTAGGAGGATGCCTCACATCTTCTTCTCTGTCGTCTGCCCCCTCCCCTTTATTTCTCAGTGGAACTCATGATATCTCTTCTTTGGGGAAGGCAGTCATTTGTTCCCCCACGTGGCAAGTCCTTCACTGGAATTCTTAGAAAGATGTGTAATTAGACAGCATGGAAAAGGGGGGAGGCAGCTGTTGGGTTGCGGACAAACATCCAGCCCACACCTTACATCCTCACGGTCCCTCAGCTTTGCTCACATGCACTGGTGGGACCAAATTTCACCATTCTGTTGCTCCAGCCTCTGTCCATTGATCCCCGTCTCCAACCCTTATTGGAATTCTCTAAGATGGTCTCTGGTATAAAACCTCTTAATATTAAAAATAAAAAATCTAGAGGACAAACCAAATCTTTGGTTCCTTGATTACAATGTTGTCATTAAAAAGCAAAAAAACAGCCCTGGCTGGTGTAGCTCAGTGGATTGAGCACAGGTCTGTGAACCAGATGATCGCGGTTTGATTCCCAGTCAGGGCACATGCCTGGGTTGCAGGCCAGTTCCCAGCAGGGGCGAATTCCCAGCAGGGGATGCATGAGAAGCAACCATACATTGATGTTTCTCTTCCTCTCTCCTTCCCTTCCCCTCTAAAGATAAATAAATAAAATATTTTAAAAAGAAAAAAACCAAAAACCGTTCAGGCTACTGGCTCTGATCTACCCCTCCTTCCAATCTCTCATGGAATTTGCCCCTTTCAGGGGAAAAAAATCAACATATATGGATTTGGAACAATATTCCCTGCGGAGGTATCTTCAGACATCTAGAAAGAATATCTTATTCCTTTATCAGAATAGATTAGAGAGAGTATGTTAACCAACCAATAGCTACTGTGCTCAAAACTGTGGGTTTATGAGCAAATAGGAAGTATGATGCTTACCTCCCATGTTATGGAAGGAAACATGGTGTAGGACTCTAATTTCAAACCACTGACCTTGAACTTGCCTCACTGCTCCAAGCCTTAATTTCCTTACCTATAAAGCGAGGATAGTAATTCTTCTGTTTCATGGCGCTTTAGTAAGGATATAATAAAACAGTGAATGAAAGAGCTTAACATAGTGGCAGGTACATAGTAAGTGCTCAATAAATAGCTAACATCACTACTGTTTTTTTAGAGAAGTAGGAAAATATGTTTGGGGTAGATGATGAAAATGACAATGAAGAATTTAGACTTAATGGGTTTGAAACATTAGGCAAGTCTCATTTTGTGTTCCTGGTGATATTGTGGCAGAAGTGTTTTAGAGATCTTGGTTCGAATGTATCTTACCTGGGGCAGGTAGATGTGAGAGGCAGAGAAGCCAGCTAGCAGTGGTGCAAGGAAGAGGGACTCTGGGTGCGTCCAAGGGAGGAAGAGTCGGGTGGTACTCAGAGGACGCGGAGGCCCTTTGGGTCCATTTGGGTTTAAGGAACAAGGGTGAGAGGAGAGCCAATGCTGCTTCTCATACTCCCTAAACCGAGATGGGGAGAAAAAACTGCCCGTGGTAGCAATCTGGCCTTTGGGCAAATGGGCCTATTTGTGTAGTAGGTGTGATGAGTTCTCTTTGGAACCACGGAGTTTAAAGTGACCTATTTAACTACCTATTTAAAGTCTTCCTTGATGGGTCGTAGTGCCACGAGGACCAGGGATATTTTTGTCTTGTTAACCTCAGCATCTTTGGCATCCAGCACAAAGCCAGATGCTTGGTGACTCCTCAGCAAATATTCACTGAATTGAATTGAATGGAGCCTAAGGTGATGACTGCAAATTGAAGTGATAGGCACCTGGACATATGGCTTCCTGTGCGAGGCTTCCCCTTTAAAAGTGGTCCTCACGGGTTCATGAAAGGATGATTGCCCTTGAACAGATGTAGAAAAAGAATAAAACAACAGAAAGGACGAAACTTCCTTTCACACTCCTCATTTGAGAGTAAAAGGAAATAATGAAATTGTCTCTGTCAGGCCAAGTTACACTGTAGTAAAAACAACATCAGAATCTCAGTGGCTGAGCACCCCACGTTTATTTCTCCCTCATGACGCATGTCCAGCGCAGGCTGGTGGGGCAATTTGCTCAACCTGGTCACTCAGAGACCTCTCTGGGCGCAAAAATGCTGCTTCCTCATATTTTTATTTTCCACATGACCCATTTGAGAGTCTTTTTTTTCCTACTACCAACTACTAGCTCTCTCACTGTGGAGGCATTTTCAAACTTTTGAAGAGAGAATATCTAATTGATCCTGGTAGCCGGCATCCTTCCTATTGCACCCTCAACCTCTCTCCAGCTTATTGTGCGTCTGCCTGTGGATCAAAGACATCGTGTTTAATTCTTTGTGGCCAAAGGAGGTCACATCAAATGAAGCAACAGTCTGAAAAACTAACCTGAATTGCCTTCCGACAGCTTCAGGTCTGTCCACAAGAAGTGTGTGGGGGACCAGCGTCACTCACCGTTAGAGTGAGAGCCCAGTGACAGCCCAATGTCTTCTTTCGAGCGAATGTTTTTTATTCGTAGTCAAAGCCCCAATTAATTTGTACTTATTGACCGGTTGTTATTTTCCTCTTTCTCTTCAATTTCTGAAATTATCTTAAGGTAAAAATGTCGGTTTTGTGGTCCACTTGAGTGGAGCAAAAATACATAAGAAGTACTTTAATTTGATGTCTTTGGTTTGTTTGTAATATGGGCACAGTTCAGGGATAATTCATAAATTGAGTTATTGCTACTAGAAGAAATGTTTTAATAAACAACAGCCCTCTTTATGAAAGTAAAAAATGGGCAAAAAGCATAGGCAATTGGAAATCAGATCATAGATGCTTTTCCACTGAAAATTGGCATCGCGGGCTCAGAAACTTGGTCAATTAAAGGGTTGACCAGCTCTGGTCCAACAAGCAGACAGAGTGCTTCACTATCTGATGAAAATGCCTTGACACCTCTGTAGAATTTGAGAGCTAACACATTGCTTTCAACTGTTACCTCATTAGAGCATCTCCCACACTTTAAGATAAACAGTTGTCCATACCCTCATTTTCAGCTGAGGAAACCAACGCCAGAAAATTTATCGTTTGGCCAAGATTTTGAAAGAAATGTGGAGAGTGGTGAAGATTAGAACCCAGGCCTGCTAATCCAAGTGTTTAGTTTTGGGGGGTTGCAGGACGCTGCAAGACCCCAGGCCTCCCCTCCCCTCCTGCAGTGAGGTAGCACAACGCAGAGCACAGATGGCTGTCGGCGCCACCAGCTGTGTGACCCTGGACAAATAACTGGGCTCTCCGTGTCTTCAGTTTCCTCCCATAGAAAATTGGAGATAATTATAACCTATCTCCAGGGCTTAATGTGATTTAGATAATGTCTTTAAAATACTTAATGTGTTAACTACTTATTAAGTGGTGGCTATTATTATTACCATTAAAATTATTCCTTTGGGTTAATCCAGCAATTTCCAACCCGTGTGCCACAGAATTTTTAAAACCCGCAATACTTGACTATTCAGTCAGGGGCACTGACCTCTTTTCCCTTCGACTGTCAAATAAAAAAAATGAAAACTGCCAACACAACAATGGCCATGTGGTGTGTGGTGTGAATGCCTTGTCTTGAACCATTGATATACAGGTCATACAATAGCGTTGTGTCCTATTGGTCACGTTGCATAATGAGGTTGTGTCTGATTGGTTAATTCTTTTTTTCTCCTACCTTTTTCTTTTTTCAAAATTGTTGTTCAAGTACAATTTTCCGCTTTTTCCCTCCACCCCTCCCCAACACCCCTGCCCTCCCCACCTCTCTCCCCTGCTTCCACCTCCCCTTGTTATTGACCACGTGTCCTTTAATTGTTCCTGCAAACCCTTTTTCTCCCTGAAATTCCCTCCTCTCTCCCCTCTCCCCTCTGGTCACTGTCAGCCTGTTCTCAATTTCAGTGTCTTTGGTTATATTTTGCTTGCTTGTTCATTTTGTTGTTTAGCTTCTTGTTAAAGGTGAGATCATATGGTATTTGTTTTTCACCGCCTAGTTTATTTCACTTAGCATAATGCTTTCCAGTTCCATCCATGCTGTTGCAAAGGGTAGGAGCCCTTTCCTTCTTTCTGTGATTGGTTAATTCTTGGTACCAGAAATCTTTATATGCAAGTATGGTCACCTAATTTTTTCGGAAGTCACTTTGAAACAAAAACAGTAGGTGATTACTTTTATTATTTATTTTTGTAAATCAATCAAGATTATACCTAATTTTTTAGATCAGCAAAATATATATTTTTGATGTGCTGCAGAATTTTAGTTATTAGTATGTGTGCCATAAGATGAAAAGGGTTAAAAATCCTGGGGTTAAGCTATTGGTGTTATGTTAAAATGTAAATAGGCGTCTTAGCAGGTGAAGGTCTTTATAACCTGTCCTGCAGCTGACTTTAGAAGGGACCACAGCAGGACGGTTATATTATTAGAAGGGAAAAGCTGGCAGGTGACCGGGCCGGGAAGACATGCCCAGGTGGGGCTCCCAGGCAGAGGCTGAGACAGCCCGCGCAGTGCGCAGGAAATACAGGGTCGCCAGCAGAGGCCACCCTCACGCACTCCGCCATCCTTTTGTCATGGTTGGTGTTTTGCTGACCGAAATTCCTGGGTTAGCTGCGAGGGAGTGAGAATTAGGATCTCCTCCTTGTAGCTCAGGAGAATCCATCCATTCTGAGGATTGCTCAAGAAAAGTTCTCATCCAAATGAGGGGCCACACCGTGAGAGCCGCTGCTGCAGAGTGGGGTCCCCCCACCCCCCACCCCCCCACCCCTACCCCCAGGCCCTTCCTACCACTAGGGAGGTATGTAGGCAGCTGGAGTCCATACTTCTTTGGGTGGAAGTAGAGATGACTAACACCTGGAGAAAATATTCTCCACCTCACTAGAAATGCAAGACATAACAATTATACTAATCATTAGAACAAAACGGAGATTGGGGTCAGAATACTTTCTAAAATAATTTGCCTCTAACTCTCTGGGTAGATCAATATGTAAATAAAATGATTTTTTAGTATCAAAATATCAGTATTTGAGTATTTAAAAATAACGATACTCCAAACCGAACTGCAGTCACTGTGGATGCTACTTACAAGTGCACTCAGTTCTCCTTCATCACTCAGGTGCGTGCGCCTCCCTCTGCACCTGTCCCCGCACACCCCATCGTGTCTCTGCGCCTTCCATTATCACGTGACCGCTGCCAGGAACCCCGCCAGCTGCACTGTCCCTCTTCTTCCCCAATCCTTTTGTACTTATTTTTTGTGTTGCACAATTAGACTATTCTATCTATTGTTATTAAACATTTTTGAGTGCTTTGTAAACAAGGGCAAAATCTCTGTGCTCAAGGAGTTTATAGCCCAGTGGGCCTCAAGGACGCTGGTAACTGCGGTAGAAGAAAAATGTCACATCATCAAATAAGTTAAATAGTGTAGTCTTACAAAGAATGAGGAAGACAGATTAAGCTGCGAGTGTGTCTCCCTGTCTCCCATTTTACAGGTGGTAAAGTTGTGGCCCAGAGGCCAGAAGTGGGTAGCTCAGGTATCAGGAACTGGTTCCGCTGCCTCCGCCTTCAGCAGCGTGACTCTGAGGACCAGGGTTCTGAGGACCAGGGTTCCGGAGCCCTAGTCGATTGAGGCACTCTGCTTTGGGTGGTCCAGTGTTTGGGAAATGCTATGTAGTGCTTCCTCTTTTCTGAGGCTCAGAGTGGCCATTTCCATTTTAAAGGTTCTGAGAAACTCAACGGAACAAAAAGCTTTATTCAGCCCAGAGAGGACTCTTCCCCACATGCCTTCCGACCCCCGAGGATGCAGCCTCCAGGGCAGAGCAGCCACCACACACCCTTGGGGAGCCCTGGTCTGCGTCCGTCACTCCCTTGAGTCAGTCTGCTTTACGCTGGGAGCCGAAGAGAAAAGGAGAGAGAGGCCCCTGAAGGTGAGCTCCTCGCCCACTCCTTTTTATGGCCAGCTTGCTGCTAAGGCAGCTGCTTGTGCTTTTGTTAAGGATCGTCTTTATCTAACCTTTCTGAGTGAGGACATTTATCTCAGCGTGTTGGTTAGGGACAAAATTCTGGATCATGTATCTGGGCCAATTTGTCACTACCTGTGATACAATCCCTGCTCCGGAAACTTTCCATTTTACATTCTAATACCACAACAATGTATTAAATTTCACTTATTTTAATAGTTTGTTTTTGACCTAGGTGACACGGTCACATGGTACAGACTTCAAAAGCCCAAAGGGTCTGAGGTGGAAAGTGCCACCTCCAAACCCCGTCTCCCAGTGGCCCAGGTTATAGTGTGTGGATGAGTGTTTCCCTCGCCTTCTTCCCTCACAGACAGCTGTGCATATGCACTGTTAAACATCTTGCTCTTTGCACTTAAATCCACATCTTGGCAATAGTGCATTCTGAGTACCTAGAGAGCTTTTTGGAGCTGCGTAGTGCCCCATCATATGGGCTGTGATTTGTTTAAATAGGACATTCGGGTTGTTTTCAGTCTTTTGTTCCAATCAGTGCTTTAGGGCATAATTTGAGATAGTGAGAACATTGGTAAAATTAGGTAGCAGCCTCCTACCACTAAAGCCGATCCAGGATGTTAATTGATGATCTAAAAGCCTTTTTAAAAAAGAGTTTATTTATTTATATTTAGAGAGAGGGAAAGAGAAAGAGAGGAAGAGAAATGCCAATGTGTGGTTGCCTCTCATGTGTCCCCTACTGGGGACCTGGCCCACAACCCAGGCATGTGCCCTGACTGGGAATCAAACCAGCAACCCTTAAAAACCTTCTCATAATTTGCAATATAGCAAGGCAGCCTATATAAGTAAATTACTAATAAACTGGGGTAAGAAAAATTCAGGCAAATTATGCACACTGGTGAGCACACATAATGTAGGGAGGTATAGGCAAAGGATGCAAGATCCCCAAAGAATCTGGGGTTTGATTTTAATGTAAGGATAGAGTGTTTCATGGATAGCTACCAATTAACCCAAGGTGCTTAAATAGCATCAAAGCTAGTCATGCAGTATTAATACTTATCAGATGTCTCAGTCTTTAAAGCTAAGAAAACAAAGTTTTACTTTTATTTTTCATAAGAGTAAAATAACAATAATTCCAAGAGCTAACACTTATTGAGTGCTTCCTGTATTCAGACAGCATCCTCAGTGCTTTACAGGTGCTGCCTTAGTTAGCCCATGAGCACCCCATTAGACCGATACTATTCTTTCCCCATTTCAGGAATGAGGAAATTGAGTCCAGAGGTCAAGTAATTTAGCCAAGGTCACACAGCAAGCGGGCAACTGAACCAGGCTTCTGAATCCTGCACTGCCCACCTTGGCCACTAGTTCGGTCTTTACTTTCAAGTGTCTCCACTTCTCTAACCAACAGCAAAATGAAAGGAGTTGCACTTTTTAATTATTAATAGTGCCATGATGGTTTGTGGTCCGTTCTGAGGACTTTAAAAATGATCTAACTGGCCTATAGTTGAAATACAGGGTGGGGCAAAAGTAGGTTTGCAGTTGTTCATAGGGAAAATAATACAATAATTAATAAATAATAATAATACAAGAATAAACTCTGTGTTTCACACACTGACAACTGCCAACCTATTTTTACACCACCCTGTACGTGAGCCTTTGTCTGTTTCGGTAACAGCGTTTTCTCCTTCTCTTTGTGTTTCTCTTCTTGCTTCATGCGCCGTAGCTGTATTTTGATTTTCTTTGTTGTTACTGTGCCCTCAAAGTAATCTGCTCGAAGCATGACACGAAATCCACACTCTAAAAATGGCTTTGGCATTTTGAAAAGACAAACGTCCTTCATAGGCTGTGGTATTGGGTTTATTCTTCCCATCGTGTTCTTTCAGGGGATAAATTTATTCTTCAAATAGGCTTCCAGCTGCTCTCTGTGCACAGATTATGGAGGAAACCCCCTCTTGTGTGGCCCGGCAGGATCGCTGGAAGAACCTTTTCTAGCTCACCAAGGTGTCCAAAAAGACGATGGCAAGGCAGAGTTTATAAACAAAATCTAGCACCTCCTCGCAGCTCTGTCTGTCTACTTTGTCTTGAAAATTTGGAAATTTCTTGAGCTTGGGGCAGTATTTACTGTGATTTATGAACAGATTATTGGTAATTAGCTCCAGTGTACGCTGGCAGAAGTACCGTCCGTGCCTGCAGAGTGGGAATAAGTGTTTATAATTTATACACCATCAGATTCCAGAAAGCCATTTACGAGTGAGTTAAGCAGTGAAGAAATGAAGGTTTTTATGGCCTATCTGAAAATAGCAGTGTATTCTTCAAGTCTTAACTCCCGTGTCTTCTCCTCCGGAACGCCTTCTTTGACCTTCCTATTAGGAAGCAATTTCAGCCTATTGATGTGGAGCCCACGTGTCAGCTTTCTCTTCCTTTCAAGCCACCCCCTCCTGTTGTGTATTGGGAGAAAGGGGGATTTTGTCACATGCCTGTTCCAGTGCTGTTGATAGGTAGTTCTGCGTCACATGGGTGTCATGGTCACTCTCTGCTCTCCCTGGGTTTCTCCTCCCTTTGCTGGGAGGAGAGGGAGGAGAAGGCAAGTGAGGGCTGGGACCAGGGGGAGGCAAGTGAGGCAGGTAGGGTGCAAGGTTTGAGGAGGCATTTACTGTAAGGGTTGTATAGGCACCAGGTTGTTCTGTGCTAGTCCTGACCTTGCCTGCCCGCTGTACCCTGGAATTCATGGACGTGGGTCCCTGGCCTAGGGGGGTGGAGGTAGGGTGTGATCTGCATCACCTTGATGGCAGTACATCATGGTGATTAAAAGCACAAACTCTTGTTAATACGGTGACGCAGAAAGAGCAGCCCTGGTAGGTGATAAATACTCAGTAAGTCACAGCTTTTCCCTTTACCTCTATTTCCAGTTCCGGCTTCACATTGGTTCCCAGCACTGCCACTCAAAGCTCTGGAAACATAGTAAATTTTATGAGAAGGTTTAAAAAATTATGCACCTTGTAAAAGACAGAAAATTGTAAATTGTCAAGCAAAACATTATATCCCCAAGACTCCAGGGGAAAGCTGGGGAGGTGAAAGCTAACAGGAGATGGTGTGCTTCCTGACCTTCCTCTCTCTCCTGGGGCGCTGTTCTCTCCTGAAGCCTCGTCATTTAGACTTCTCTGTTTTAGGGATCTCCTTTCACCGCCCACTGTCCGGAACCTCGTTCCCTCCCCATAGAACTCTCGCCCTAGAATGAATCCCATCTCCCCAGTTGGATATTTCCCTAGGCTAAATTTTTCAAGCCAGAATGGATCTGGGGCCGTTGGCAGCACAGTGCAGCCTGGGCTCCTGTCGTCGAAAGTGAACTCTTGTTTGTATCAATTAGCCTGTGATAAAATTGGTTTGGNTCTCCTGGGGCGCTGTTCTCTCCTGAAGCCTCGTCATTTAGACTTCTCTGTTTTAGGGATCTCCTTTCACCGCCCACTGTCCGGAACCTCGTTCCCTCCCCATAGAACTCTCGCCCTAGAATGAATCCCATCTCCCCAGTTGGATATTTCCCTAGGCTAAATTTTTCAAGCCAGAATGGATCTGGGGCCGTTGGCAGCACAGTGCAGCATGGGCACTGGCTGCTCACATCCAGTCTCTTGCAAAGTCTCCTGTCGTCGAAAGTCAACTCTTGTTTGTATCAATTAGCCCATGATAAAATTGGCTTGGTTATGCATTGTTTTGCTGCGGTTCTGAGAACCCATGGATGATGTTAAATAATGACTTATTGTGATTTTATGCAAATGAATACTCATACCTCAAATTCAGACATGCTTAGCAATTTTTAGTAGTTCCTTAAGATCACCTCTGTTAAGAGACTTTGTTTAGGTTGTAAACTTTATACATAAATTTGTTATCTATCTATCTATCTAGACATAGCTATATAGATATGTCTATACATCTTTATATATCTATATAGAGCTATAGGCACATATATGTGTATATATACATAGACACACATACATACCTACCTATAGGTTAAACCCCACCATCAAAGGGAGAGAGTGTTGCTATGTTCTTTGATGTATATGTTCCAGAAGTGGTGGCTCCCAGGACCTTGGGCAAAAGCTTTCTGGGTTGTAAAGCTGGCAAAGAACTACACACGTATCAAAAGGAAAGAGAGGATTGACACACATCATGCTTCTCACAGACATGCTCTAAACTGGAGAGGGGCGGGCAAGTCTTCCCTTTGACAACGGGAAAATCCCAAATGTCTTCATTTCCCTTTACTGTACTCAAAGGCCACAGGACAAGGGGACACCACTGTAGAGAGCAGAGAAGGCGGAAGACTAAGGACCAGGACTGAGTTCGAGTCCCCTTCTCCCAGCCACGAGGGGGTTACAGAGGTCCCTTTCTAATACACGCAGGCGCACACAGGCGCTCCCGTGAAGAAGAAGGGGAGACGGGCATCTGAGGCTCTGAGCATTTGCCCCGGTGACACCGTGTTCCTTAAGGGACCACGGAAAGTACTGGATAGAACTGAATTAATCTGACTGTGCTTCATTATTTTTTTTCTTGCCATCCATTGAGGTAGAAGCTCATGAAAAAAAAGAAATTCTATGTTATGAAAAACGTAGAAGTTATATTTTTTGTCACTTGGTGTCAAACTCATAGATTTGTGTTTCTCAACAGTTTTCTGCAACTCACTTGTGCCATTATTTTTAATCCGCGTAATTGGTGATGGCTTGTCTCATTCTGGGGAAAAACAAACTAAACTAAAAAACTCACAAAAAGCCCTTTAAGCACAGGGTGAATCATTGTACCATATGTACGCATGACCAAAGTATGAAATAAATATATACCTTCAGAGCTAATATCAAGTATTGAAAATTGCAGTCATCACTTACTATTTAAAAAACTGTTCAGGCTTTCTTTGCCATTTTCCGGGACTCTCCTCGCTCTGCTCCAAACAAACAAACAAATTACCCTGTTATGTTACCATACAGGTCCTACTATGTCAGAGAGGAAGGACAAACATCCTCAAAATTCAAGATTCGGTTTAAACAGACCTCAGATCTGGGAGCTCTTGTTTGCCTTTAACATCAAAGTTTCACAGCAAAAGGGGCAGATGTGGACTAAATTAACCCTTGAAGAAAAGAACGACTACACAGAACAGAATTTCGGCGTAAGGAGAGACATTATTTCAGAAGCAGTTGCACGGAATGGAACTCCCCTGGGCAGTGGGTTTGGTGTAATTATTTTAAGCTTCTTATTAAACATTGGGCACCTTGGAGATTCCCACACTAATGGCCTTTTCGGCTTCCTGCATTTGGGTCCAAACGGCCTGATCCGGGATGTCGCCAAGCTTTTCCAAAGGAGTGTATTACCATACCTATTTTCCTTTCAGAAGCAGGGAATTCAATTTATTGGGAAGTCTAGAATAAACTGCATGGAAATGGCTGGGATTTTGATGTTAAAAGAGCAGTGATTGGATTGCGCGCAGACAGCTTCCCTGGATCACGTAACGCCACGCTTGTTTAGAGAGAGCTGTTCACTCCGCGTAAGTCACAGCCTTTTCGCTCAAGACGTTGCCGTCAGTTGATTCCGGACAGGAGAGAAATACGTAGTGCAGGTGTGCGTCGGGGCCTGGGGCTTGGGGCTGGATGCTTCTGGGTTCCTGCTGCCTTGTTTCCTTCAGGAACAGCAGGGGACTCTAAGTTGAGGAGCAAAGACTCTCCCATTCAAAACTTTGGAAAAGTCATAAATAAAAAGCACATCATTTAAATAAGTTTTGCGCCAAAGAAATCCCACTGCCAAACACACTCTTGGACAAATCAAGAGACTTCTTTATTACAATTTTGTTTTGGTTCTTGAGCAAAGACAATTTTGTTGTATTAAGAAATTGAACACATTGTCCATCGAGAATTATCCCATAACTGTGAATACTGAAAAAAAATTCCTTTTTACTTACTACTTGATTTAGAAAGTATTTGCTGGTAAAAGCTCTTTTGTTGTTACTGTAGTTGTGGTTGTTGTAGTAGTTGTGGTGATGGTAGTGGCGGTTGTCATCATTGTGGTTGTGGTTGTGCTATATGACGAGAGGGATATATCCTGCCACTCACAGACTAAATAGTAGGATAAGTTCACGAGCTTATATTTGCCTCCTGGGGTGTGTCTCTGAGGCTGTGAAAGATGCACTCCTAAAATAAAAAAAAAGGGGGGCACTAAAGGTTCAGATAGTCCAGGACAAATAGGAGACAGATTGGGTTTAAAATAGGTCCTGGACAACACTGGGGATTTAGTGGGAAACTCAGCACTGATGGATGGTGGTCCGTCTTTTGCTGGAAACTGCATAGTAAAAGAAACCTTTAAGCAAAATGCTTAAGATAAAAAATAAAAGGTACATGGTAGAGATCCAGCGATTATGTTACTCAGAGAACATTTGTCATTTCATTCCAAATTCTGCTTCTGAGAGACTAGAGCTCACTATTTTTATTACTCAAAGCTCAACGTTAACTCTTAAAATCAAAAAGGCCTTCAAATGTTTAAACTGGGTACAGAGGAAGTTACACACTTCACTTCTGATGGATACTGCCCCTGAGACATTTTAAAAATGGACTAGAGTGCAGCAGCGAGACAGAGGCTGAGAGTGTGATCTGCGGCCTATGGCAAAAGCACATTTAACACCGAGCTCTGCGGTACAAGCTCTGTCCTGTGTACCAGTGTCAGCCATTGAAGGTTTCCAATGGACGAAAGAGAAATGGGATGGGAACGGTATTTCAGGGAGAGTCATCTGACCTTTAGAGACCAGAAATCTCTCAGTTCAGTGTTAGGTTTAATTTAGACACGGAAAGCCATCGGTCTACTGCGCATCACAGACAGAATTTGCTGTGTCATCTCTCCCAGCCTTTTGGGGCCTCCTCATTGTTTCTGTGCAGAATTCATGCCCATGGCAACAACCTTTCACTTGGCATTCATCTCCTTAAAACATACTATTCTTTTGCACATTTTACCATTTCTTTAGCTCTGCTTGATTCTCATTTGCTCCAAGGAGTTTTCTTACCCCCTAAACACACACACCACAGTGATATCTCTCTGTATCTGTCTGTCTGTCTGTCTGTCCCTCTCTCTCTCAAGAACTCTAATAACTCATAGCTGTTTGTCACAAGCTACCTTGCAGTGCGGTCTTCTGCAAGTGTCTCTGGAAGCAACTGACATAAGATCCTGGAACTTATATAAAGTGAATACAACCATCCCCCCCCAATTAAATTATATATAGTACCTGAGTCTGGTAGACCCAACACGCGTGCACATGAACTGATTCTACTCCCTACCCTTACCCCACCAATGATGCCAGTCTTTTCATTGTGGTCAGGAACTAGACATGAGAATTTTAGGCTGAAACACACTTTCTGTGTTTCATCTGCAACGAGGTGACTTTAATTTTCCCTAAGGAGGACTATAATTCAATACTAAGGGGAAAAAACAGCAACAGTATTTTGCAGTTTCTCCTATCGAGAGGGAGAGTCTGTTTCCCTACTCTTTGAAACTAATTTGTTTTGGCCAATGGGACACCAGCAAGCACGGCAAAAGCAGAAGCTTGACAACTGCTTGTTCATTTGAACTTGTTCTCTGTCTTGCTGTTTTTGGAACCAAGCTGCTATGTGAAAAAAAACAACAAACAAAAAACAGAGTCATCTGCTAGCACTGGAGACACATGGCCCAGTCGCTCCGTTTGCCCGGCCAACCACCAGACGTACGAGAGAGCCATCCAGGACCAGTCAGGCCCCGGCCAAGGCGTGGCTGACTGCAATGGCATGAGTGAGCCCAGGTAAGGCCGACAAAAGGACCACACAGCCTAGTCCAGCCCCAGTGGCTGACCTGCAGAATTATGAACTAATAAATAAATATTTTTAAACCTCCACATTGGGAATGTTTTGTTACAGTACAAAGTTGAACTGACTGAATATACAATAAAATCAGAGTATTAAAGTATCATTTTCATGCATATTTGACCAAGTTGCTGTCTAAGCACAGAAAGCCTACTGTGCTGTAAGGAAGAAATTGTATACAGTTTTTTTAGAGCATTTTGGGCAAGGGTTAAAGTATTATTCCTGGCTGAATATAAGGAAAACAAACCACAAGAAGAAACCCATCACTCTGGCAGGTTCAGTAAGTTCAATAGACTCCTAAATTCCATCACAATTCCAGCAGTGCTATGACGAAAACACTGCTTTTGTCGATGTTACAGGGGAAGACACCGGAATCAACGTGCTTAAATAACTTACCCAAGAGAACATTTCACCCGCGAAGTGGCGAAGCTGGACGTGCACCAGGCAGTCTAGATTCTTAACCAGGAGTCTACACTCTTAACCCAGGTGCAATCCTGCCTCCCAAATGGAGAGCTAAAGCAAAACACCCCATAAAGATCGCTTTGTATTTTAGTATCTGACTCTGGATGGTGATAAAGGGTAGTTTCAGTTTTAACTGTGACTTGTAGGCCTCGAAGGTAAAAAGAAAGGTATAATCATTAGGCTACTTCCATGATGGATACCATCCTTTTCCACTATTTTAAATCATTCCCCATTGTTTTTAGTCTCCATATACAGGGTTTCAGCCATAGCACGGAATGGAGTATCTTTATACTAACCTAGCCTTTGTGAATATCAGAATATCAGCAGAGAAAAGGGCCCTTTTTCTGTTCTTTAAGAAGAATTATAGTAGGATCTCAAAGCATGGTACCAACAAGGCTTACAAATCCACACAACACCCATAAACACAGACCCAAACATTATAGAATTCAGTCAATCCAAGGGACTCACCTATTTGAAGTGCTCTGCAGATTGTGTGTTATACAAACATTAATTGATTTTGCTAAATCAGTTTTTCAGAAATGTAGACAGGGTAGGGAAAAAAGGTGGCAAGGGCATAAAGTTAACAGAGACTAAACTTCATTATTGATTCTATATGAGGTTCTGTTTAAATAACAGCAAAGCATTATGGGAATATCTTTAGCCACCTTTGTCCGCTTGATGACAGCCTAACAACTCTACGTATACAAAGTGCATACTTGAGTCACTTATAGAGGTCCATGTGCTGCTCTAAAACAAAGGTATTTAAATACTCTTATAAGTCATTTAAACTTTGTAAGCCTCAGTTTGCATCTCTGTAAAATGGGCATCATAAGATTATTGTGACATCAGAATAAATGTATTATATGTGAGAACAGTGCTATAAGAATCCATGTATTCCTTAGTATTATATTCATTTTGTGTAAAAAATATGAACCAAGACAGTAATCCAACACAGTAAATTCAAAATCTGAGCCTCCCAGCTGGTGGTCCTCAAAAGGCCTCATTACTATCTGTTTGCAAATTGGAAGGAAGTAAACACTCCATCTTCAACAAATTCTCTGTCCTTACAGTGTTTCCCTTGCTGCCCTCCCTCGTCTCTACCTTACCTTTTCACAGACTCTTCAGCAACTAGTCCTGAGTCCAGCCACATTAATATCATATTACCTCAAACAGTGCTCTGTAACTGTCTCCCCAGGACCTTTATTTTCCCTTATTCGCAGAAATGTGGTAAAAGATGAGATAACCCCTGACCTGATGGATGAAAATACAATGGTTTTCTCTAAAATTGGAAGGAAACAGTTCTTGGTGAAACCACTATCCACATGTAAGATCAGAATGCTCCTTTTAAAACTTACAAGGAATGTGCGTTGCTTTCAAACACATGCTCTGAGTGCCGATTGAAGAAAACGCCGGTAACACGATCTTTCAATTCTGACAACATGCTGCCGACGAAAATGATTCTCTGGGACGAGCTGGCTCACGTCGTGGAGTCTGCTGATACACAAATGAGAAGATAGTGGTGATTTGGACAGGTTTGCTTGTGTCGAATTCATCTTTGGAAGAGACCCACAGAAATCTCTTGCTCTCTGCCGGACAGAAATAATCACAGGTATCCGTGATGCCGACTTTACTGGGGGAGCGGAACTGCCCTCCTGTGGACTCCTCTGTCTTCCTCAGTGCGCCTCGAGGACACTATTTTTTCGCCTGGGGACAGTCTACAGGATCATGGAGCCAGTAAGAGACAGAGCCAGGAAGGAACCCAGTACTTTCGGACTCTGTGGTTCCTCTTTGACTTAACCTCCTGGAACTCCTGTCTTCGTGGGAGGATCGCTGCTTTCCAGGGCCAGTCTTTGCCCAAACTGTGGTGTCCGTCCTTCAGCACCCTCCCCCTTGCTCGTCTTCATTTCTCCTGCTCAGCCCTTCTCCTTGCCTAGTCCCCCTGGCGTTACCCTGTCTCCTCCCAGTTCCCTGACCACCTGGGGTCCTTCGGGACCCAAGCACGCTTGTACTTCCCAGATCCTGCCAGGAGGGGGAGCAGTGCCCTCAAATTGCCCGTTTCAAGACTAACCCCTTCATAGCTATAGAACTCACCCAAGACCAACCGCTGCTCTTGGTCATTCTTTTTGAAGTTGTTTAGATTTTTAAATAGGAGGCAAAATAACAACAGAGTTTAAGCCAGTAGAACTGGGACAGGGCATTTGGGCAGGGGAATTGTAGTATGTGTGAGTCAGTGCGGCGGCTGCTTTGAGATGGGGAAGCGTGGCGGCAATCCTTCGGCGCCGCTGCTTTAGCCAAGGCTGCAACACTGCTGGTAAACACTTGCATTTCTGACTCTGGCCGGAGCAGAGGCTTGGCAGAGGTGAACCTCCAGGCATGTGTTTGGTGGAGGGTGAGTTGACACTTTGGTTGGAGGATTCCTACTTAAGGGGAATTCCTGCTTCTGTCACCTTTATTTTTTCCCCCATAGCCCCGTCCTTGCTGCCATTTCCATTTTGACACTCGGATGAGCACAGATCTGAGACCCTGGGTCACCCTGAGAGGGAGGAAACCTATTCTACTGCTGCATCCAGCCATCCCTGGGGTGGGGTATGTAAGAACATTAATGGGTAACAGACGCTGAGGTGGCTGTGAGCCTGTGAGTGTGAAATGGATGAAGATGAATAATCACAGCTTTGTTAGGGTTCAAAGCATCAGGGCCCTCGGGAGAAGGAGGAATTGGAACCTGCAGACAGAATTGGAACCTCCAGCTTCAGCGTGATCATGTTTCTCCATTATTACCTCAATGAACAGGGAGACCGGATGTATACCCTGAAGAAATTTGACCCTACGGGACAACAGACCTGCTCGGCCCATCCTGCTCGCTTCTCCCCAGACGACAAATTCTCTAGACACCGAATCACCATCAAGAAACGTTTCAAGATGCTGATGACCCAGCAACCGCGCCCTGTACTCTGAGGGGCCCTTAAATTTCACGTCTTTCCTGCCGCCTGCAACCCTTCTGAGACTTTCCGAAACCCCAGAGGGCCAGTGGGCACTTCCTAGTGCTCTAATGCTGTTTCCTGGTGGGTGACCTAGGGGCAGAAGCCCAGAGGTTGGCAACCTACCCTCTGGAGATAAATGGCCCTGGGGATGGTTCATGCCTCCACTTGCCTAGTCTGCTCATCATCACATTGCATGTCTGTTTCAGATGCTGCTTGCTGCTTAAAGAGGTATTATCCAACATAACAGCCGAGTCATTGTCCATCCTTTTCCAGTGTTAAGCCTAAATTTGTTGGTTTATTTTATTCTGAACCTGTAGGTAGATTATATCCCTGTGTTTTTCAGCTATATAAAAAATAGGCCTTTCTTTAGGATTCGAGATAAGACAGCTCACTACAGTGACTAAAGCAGGAAAATAAACAGGGGGCGGGAAAATAAAGCCAGAGAAATCATATTCTGGCCAGAGGTCTCCCAATTCATCAGCATAGCTTGATGTCAAAGGTATGAGCATCCACAGAAGATTTCACCTTGGTCTAAAGTCGAAAGAATCAGGTCAATAGCTCTCTTAATTTTTTTTTTAGAGAAAATACATGCTGAGCTTTTAAAGTACACAATGTTTCTGAAGACAATTGTGAAATATTTATGGTAGAAATATCAGCATGGGAGAAAACAACAAAACAATGATGCTGCTACTGGAGCCTCTCAAAAAACAGAAATCTTTTCTTTTTCCTCAAGGTGGTTTCTCAAGATACACCCATGTTGATTACAACGTGAGAGAATTAGTCAAGTGAACTGAGGCCGAGAAGAAAGTTAGATATTAAAAACGTTTTTTGTCATTCTGTCTTCCTGAAATAGAATGTTAGATACACAGTCTCTGATGGAATATATTAAACATAACGCAGAAACCTTGAAAAACGGAGGCGGGAAGAGCAAAGCTCAGTCCAGCCAGCCTGACGCTTGGTTCTGAGGAGAGACCCGCAGAGCCGATTGCACAGGGTCTGCGATGTTTCAGGTCGCACTGAGCCACAGTGCTGGGAACGGAGCTCTCAAGTCTAAGAAGGAGTTTGAAATACTTTCTCCAGTTATTGCCATTCCAGATGTAACACGTTAATCAATTTGCCTCCTGAAAAATTAAAGCATAACGGATAAGGCTAAATTCTTTTTTGCCTAAAACCCAATCCTAGTATTCTCTGCATAGGAAAAAATTGTGTATATTCCTGCATGTATTTTGTAAATGCATTTACATATATTAACTGTAGAAAATGTATATTATTGTTTTGGTGAGTATACATTTTTTAAAAAATGGATGATAGCATTATATATGTATAGATCTGCAACTCCTTTTTTTGTGTCAACAATGTGTCTTCAAGCTCTTTCCATGTTAGTACATGTAACTGTCTTGTATACTGCACATCTCATATCACATGCATAAATGTCAGCTATTGGTCTATTAACTGGTACGTGATGCGTCATAGTGAAGACACGCTTAGGTCATTCGATCATTGCCCTCTTGGAAACATTTAGGGTGTTTCTGATTTCACTCTTATCTTGAACATGCCGTCTTGGTCATAGATGCAAATATTTCTTTAGGGAATATACCCCAAAAGCCAGATTTACTGGGACATGAGAAACGTGCTATTTAGATTTCTGTTAGCTGGAGGTCAGGATAGGTATTTGTCTATACTGTCTGCCTACAGTTCATATTACGAGACACTGAAATTTTCGCCAACCTAATGAGTTAAAAAAATGAGTTATCGTTGTTTGAATTTTCACTTTGTTGATTTCTAAGTGTTAGAAACGCAGGAGAGAGAGAGCTGGGTGGAGCCCGATGCTCTGATCCAAGTGCCTTTATTTGAAGCTGCGCTTACAGGTGGGCTGCGTCTGGGTGGGCTGCAGCGCCGAGGGCGGCAAGGACCGCGTGAGTAGAAGAAAAAGTGCGGGGTCATCGAGGGAGAAGGAAGCGGTTAGTCTCATGTTCTTCCGCACCTTTGCCTCAGGGGTTCAGGACGTGAGTCGGGACATGGGTCAGGTAAGGGACCCGCTGTTTCCAGGTGCAGGAGGGTCCGTGTGGCTGGCGCCAGACCTCCATTGTGCAAGACCGGAGAGGGTTGCGATTACGCCGTGAGCTATCAAGCCCGTGGAGATAACTGAGTCACGAACAGTCTGGTGGGTCGGAAAAGCTGGCCTGACCCTTTCACTAATGAAATCGAGCAGTCTTTTGGGTGCTTAATTCCCGATGAGTTTGTTTCCTTTCTGGGAGTTGCCTGCTTGGATTTTTTGGGGCCCATTTTTGCATTAGGTTGTTTATATTCCCATTTTTAGATATTTTTCTTTGTCTATTTGAGAAACCAAGTTTTATCTGTCATATATGTTAAAGTATCTTCTAGTTTATAACTTTAAAAAATCCTTTTCTTCATGATATTATTTGTTACTTAAAGGTTTTAATTTTGCAGTAGGTAAATTTATCAGTCTCTTGTGATTTTTTTGTTTGTTTTGTGTCCTATGGACCTTCCCACCCAAGGTCATACATGTATTTCCAATATTGTAATGTATTTATTTCATCTCTAGGATTTTAATCCATGAAATAAAGATATATTTCATTTTTTCGAATGGATATCCACTTAACACTATTTATTAAGTAATTTGCCCCCTGGTTTGAAATGCTGCACTTGGCATATGCTTAATTTCTCTATACATGTGTAGTTTCTAGTCTAGTCCAAATGTCCACTTTGTTCCTCTTCCAATACTGTGTTGCTTAAAATAAAGTTTGATATCAGAAATTAAGAGTCCCATAAATGTGTTCATTTCCAAAATTACCTTGATGGCTGCTTTTCCTCTTTCATGTGAATTCTAGTATAATTTTACTACACAATATAAAAAACAATTTGGGGATTTTCATTAGGGTTGCATTAAATTTACGGGTTAATTTGTGCAGAATTGATTGTTTACAAGGATTTTTTCATTCACAACCAGAAATGTTCTTTAGTAGTATTTCAATGTTTTTCTCTCAAGGGGCCTCACGCAGCTTGATAAATTTATTCAAGACCACTTACCTGTGTTGCTGTTAGTGGACAGGAGGCTTGGCCCTGAGCGGGTCCGCCTAGGGCCTGCCAGTGGCGTGTGGGATCTTGCCCTCAGGTAGGAAAGATTTCACAACCCGAGTCCAGGTGACTATGAGGATGCATCTATTAAAGCTGGGGCAGTGGAACAAGGAGGGGCTTAGCATGGAGGAAGCAACAGGAGAGCCTGGGCGGGGCTGACTTAGCTCAGTGGGGAGTCAGAGAAAGGGGGGCTTTGGGACTGGTTCAGGGCATCAGCCTGGAACAAGCTGCCAGCTGCCCATTGCCTCCGAGCACTGATGGCAAACACAAGGACCTTGGATTCGGCCCTCCACCTTGTGTCTTCTGGCCCAGCACCTTGTTTCTACCTGGCGGCAGGGCCGAGCTCCTTGCCCCTAGTTAGGACACTTACACAGTCCTAAAATGACATTTGGCCCTTTGAAGGCAACAGAGAGGCTGATGTGGCCCCCGGTGAAAATGACACCCCTGGCATAGAGTTTAGGAGACTCCTACTTGTGGGGAAAGAAGTGGGGGAAGAAGGAGGGAATGGCATGGGCTGCTCCCTGGAGGGAGCGCGCACACACTCCGTCTTTTGTCTTGAAGCTTTTTTCTCCTTCTTGCAGGCGGGAATCTTGCTGCAGGTCTCAGGGGAGGGTTTCAGTAGAACATTCGTCAGCTTTCCAGGTGCATGTTTAACATGCTGATGTGTCAAAATGAGGGAATGGGAGGGGCATGTTTGGAATATTTTTTGGTCTGCGATACTGTTTTCCTCTAATCTTGAGTCTGTCTGGCTTTTCATGGGGATTTTGTTATTTGTTCACCTGACTGCGTCTGCCCTTGGATTTACTTGGCACAGATGACATTAATTGGCTCTCTGTGCTGTTTCCCCACCAGGGAGATTTAAGCTGTGTATTCTCTGGTCCGGGAGGAGAGGTATAACCCATTCTCTCCCTGGAGTCCTTGGTCAGGGAGATAAGGTGTCGAGATTCACCAGCTGACCGTAAATTGCTCAGACTGTTTGGCCGTGTTTAACTTTCTTATCTCAGTTTCCCCATGTCACTTGCCTGGGAATTTCTTAGCTTCTTACTATCCTGTCACATCACTCTGCGAATGATATATTTTTCAATTGCCTTTTTGTGGGTGAATAGGAAAGATAACACTTTTAAACGCTTTTTGTCATACAGAGGTTTCCTATGTGAAGACCACTTTCTCTTTTAAATCTGAGAAAATGTTTTTGAAGCTTCGGGAGAGTGAGCAGAAATGCAGACAAACATTTTTTTGTCATCAGGAGGTCAGGGCTGCCGTCACCAATGTGTGCAGTGACCTGGGGAGTCACCTACTGTTTTCATTGTTTTCAGTGCGGCTCCTGCCGCCCCTCTGAGCCCTCTCGTGTAGGCATTCTGATCTTTAAATCAAATAAGACCACATGGGTATGATCTTGAATACACTAGCCTTAAAAAAGGTAGTTATATTTTTAGAACAAAACAGTAAATATCAACTGGTAACTTTTTGTGCAAGACACGGTTAGCTACTGTGATGCATAGAAGAAAATGAATGAACTCTTGCTCTTGACCTCAAAGACCTTACAGTGGAGCCGGCAGTTGGATGTGTTTTCAAGAGGCTCAGCGACCCCAAATTCAGTGAGATAATAATAATGGCGATCACACATTGAACAGACACTGTGCACTAGCAACATCCTACTTTACTTAATCCTTATAAAACCCCCATGTAGGGGGCATTACTAGTATTCTCTTCTCAAAGATAAATCTTCTGAGTACATAATGAATGACTCGACTGGCTTTTGTCTCCCATTCCCAGGAGGGAGCCTTTAAATCCGTGGAATTTCCCTGGGTGAGAGTGTCTTTGCTATTCGTGACGGGCGGCTCAGATTACACCCGCTGTCCAGCCAACGAGGCTACTCAGAGCGGACCCCAGAGAGTGTCCACCTGTGCTCCTGAGGGGACTCGACACGGGGGCTGAGGGAGTCCGTCCCTGTGATTAGAGGGTTGGGCTTTCAGCCCCATGATGTCGGCCCATCCCCTAGGGAGCTGTGAGGCTGGAGATGGAGGATGAGAACCTTGCCAGCGATTCAGTCAATCATGCCTAGGCAATGAAATTCCAATAAAAGCTCTGCACACTAAGAATCAGGCGAGCGTCCCTGGTCAGCAATACTCGGTGAGTATTATCGCTTGTCACAACCAGGAGGAGGCAATGTTGTCTAGGACTGGCACGGTCGAAAACTTCCAGTCTGGGCCCCTCGCAGAGCTCGCCCTCCATGACTCCACCTTTGGCTCGGATTTGTGTACTTTCAGTATCAAAAATGTATAATTGATGAGTGCAGCACTCCCCTGAGTTCTTTAAGTCATTCTAGTGAATTATCAAACCTGAGGGCATTCATGGGCACCCCTAAATTGATAGCCAGCTGATCCCGGGGACCTCAAACTTGCAGCCCATGTCTGAAGCATGGGCAGTCTTACGGAGGACTGTACCCTTCACCTGTGAAGCTGGGCTCCATTCTGGGTCATTGGTGTCACAAACCATTGCAGAAGTTCACAGCTGGCAGAGACCTGCTCCTTGTGCAGAGCAAGTGATCATCTTCTAATTAATCTTTTCTAAGTTGCTGTGTTTGTATTTCTTTTTTTAAGGATTTATTTATTTATTTTGAGATGGAGGGGAAGGGAAGGAGAAAGAGAGGGAATGAAACATCAATGTGTGGTTGCCTCTTGTGTGCCCCCTACATACCTGGCCCACAACCCAGGCATATGCCCTGACTGGGGATCCAACTGGTAACCCTTTGATTCACAGGCCTGCATTCAATCCACTAAGCTGTATCAGCCAGGGCTGTGTTTGTATTTCTTGTACCTAGAGGGGGAGGGCAAAGTCCCCTCACTGTCTTTCACGCTCTGTGGTGAGTGCAGTCACACTGTGGCCTTTGTGTGCACGTAGTCAGGGAGGGAGGGTATCAGTAAATCCAGCTCAAAGGGTTGTGTTTTCTGCCTAACATCAGAAGGCGCCAAAGAAAGTCAGGCATCAGAGCTGGTGGAGAGCGGGACGAAGACTCCTTAAAAAGAAAACTCCCAAGCAAAGATCCTGTGAGCCTCTCCAGCTGTATTCATCTTGTGCCTTGATTAATAGGCAGCTAAGCACAGAATGTGTAAATGCAATTAAGATGCAGAAGTGAGTCAATTTTATAGCCACTGGCTCTGAAAACATGTGCTTTTCCATTTGAGAGCTACAGGGTTTTGTTAATATGATGAAGCAAGAATTATATATATTACCCTTTGTTGCAAGTTGGTGTTCCGTGGAACACCCACGTTCAGTCTGCACCCCCTGAACCTCAGTCTGCACCCATGCTCTCGGTGCACAGGCTCCTGCCTCCAGCTCCGAACCGCCCCTAGTCCGTGTCGGGAACACCCAGACCTGTAACAATGTTTATGAGTTTATTTGAGCCAAACTGATGACAACTGCCAGGAAGAAAATCTCAATGATTTGAGAAAATGCTCCAGAGACGGGGGTTTTGAGCCTTTGTTTTATACACTAGAATAAAAAAAGGAGATGTAAGGGGGTTACATGAAATCTGTTGGTGGTGGGTCAGGGAGGCAGGAGGAAGCAAGGTGGGGAAATCTCTGAGACTGGATAAAAAGTAGAACTGAGAGACGCACACTTCTGCGTCGGTGGGTATAGGGTAGTTCACAAGGAACGTTTTTAGCGCATAGAGATGGTCGAAGGGAACACGGTGACAATGAGGGGCTCTGTGGTCTCTGCTTGGTGGGAGATTGTACCCTGAGGGGTCCGGGAAAAGGGGGTTACTCTGACGTTCCCAAGGCATGTTATGGCAGACACAAAAAGACAGTAGACAGCTCAGTTAAGGTAAAGATTGACCTTTTCAGGGAAAATGCTGGCCTCCGCCATGACTCGCTTTCAGTTAGGAAGCATTCGTTTCAGACCATCCTGTGTGGTTACTTTTAGTCTGTGGGTTTGTCAGGCCACCACCCAGGCCTCCCCTGAGCTTCTCAGGTTTAACATGCGGCCCCCTTTCTGTCCACACCTTCTGGGACATGTTTCCACTCACAGAGCTCCAAAAATTCTAGTCACTCAAAACACAGTGTTATGAAAGGAATTCTGAAGCACAGTTCTTTTCTTAGCCAGCGGCAGTCCCTCAAGTACCCCCCATGTGGGTGTTTGCGGTCCTGTGCAGGGTCAGAACTCTCGGCCGTTGCACGGGGAGCTAAGATGTCAGCATTCCCCATGCCCCCAGCAGCTGGGATAGCAGCCGTGATTGCTTCTGAAGCTGGAGAAGGCCCTCTTGGACCCTGCTGCTCGGTCCTTGTGGAGGATGGTTATTTGGAGCATCTCTGGGCCAGGTCCACCGTGCTTGCAGGAAGGAAGCCATCAGTAGAGGAAAGCATCTGTACATGATAATCTGTGTTAGTTTTCTGGGGCCGCTGTAACAAGTCACTACAAATACGGAGGCTCAAACAAGAGAAATGTGTTCTTCCATTGTCCAGAGGATGAATAAAGCCAAGATGCCATCCAGTCCACAGTTCTTCCGAAGGCTACAGGAGAGAACCCTTACTTGCTCTTCCTGTTCCTGGTGGCTGCAGGCATTCCTTGGCTTGTGGCTGCCTCACTACAAATTCCGCCTCCGTCCTCGCATGGGCTGCTTCTCTGTCTCTGGCTTCAGATTGCCTTTCATTTTTCTGACAAAGACACCAGTCGGTACATTTAGGGCCCGCCCTAAATCTGGGATAGTTTCATTTCAAGTTCCTGAACTGATTACATCTGCAAAGACCCCATTTCCAAATAAGGTCACACTTTGAGGTTCTGGGTAGACATGGATTTTGGGGGGACACCATACAACCCATGACAGCATCCAAAGATGCAGGTCTGAGAAATGCATTTTCCCAATCTAATCTTTTTTGACTTACAATTTCCTCATTTGTAAACTGAGGCTGAAAATGACACTGACCCTAATGACCACACAAGGTTGTTAAGATTAGTTGAGATAATTGATGTGAAAATACTTTGAAAACTATTGCAGGGTAAAGGGGTAAATAAATTGGGGAATATCTTAACAGCTGGCAATAGGGTTTACTTACTGTCTTTGTTTAGGGAAACACTTTGAGAGGCTGAGACTTTGGTATGGGTAGTAACCAAAGTAACAAGTACGGATGGCTAAATGGCCTTGTGTATGTGAAGAAGAGGAAGATTTGCTTTGCTTTTGTTATTATTTTTATTTGTTTTATTTCCCTAAAGAGGAGATTGTGAGTGGGGAGAAGTTTAGGCATAATCTGGGTTAAAAAGTGTCTAAAAGCAGTGAGGCTGAGACAGTTCTTAAAAACATAAATTGCTATTTTGTGCTTTAAAATTGTTTGCTCTATATTGTGTGATGGACCCCTTCCTACGGTTGCCCAAGTCCTCAGAAGTGTCAGCTGCACTTGGGGACAGGATTTCAGCAGATAGGATTTTTGGGAAATTTGGGGGAATCATGTCAGGAGAAACTGATTGATTGTCACTTTGCTGGAGCCAACACAAAAGGTGGTGTGTGCTTCCAATTATAATTGTAATAAAGCAAAGATAGGTCTAAGGTAAAACAAAAGCAATAAAATAAATATGTTAATGTTAGAGTAGATTGTAAAAATTCATTAAGCAGCCAAATAAATTGTGTAAGAGATAAATTTCTGAGCCCCCAATCACTTTCTTAATCATGAAGGAAACTGCTACTGACGTTTCAGAAGCCTTGTCCTGCTGATTTAATGGTCCTTCCTGTCAAACGTGCCTCATGCAGCTTGGATCGCCCCCGCCGAGTGCTTGCTGCTGGTCTGGATCCTGTTGCCATATTCCCCAGAGAACAAAGTTTCTATTTCCAAAAAGATGAATATATATATATATATATATGTTACATATGAATAAACACTGATACTTTATGAAACATAAAAATAGTATAATCCTATGTGTACTGTGAAAATTAATAAAACAAAAACACCATTTAAAATGGTGTTGGGAGAGTAGAAGAGAGCACTACACGTGTCCCTCAACACCCACTACTGACCCCAACAGGAAGAGAAGCACCTTCGCAGGAAGAAGAAAAGATTCCTCCTCGCCCGGTAACAGCTCAGCCAATGGGAGACTGCCGTAACTCAGCCAATGAAAACTCACTGTACTTGGAACTTTCAGTTCAATTACTCTTTGTTTAGAATAGCTCCCCCTAAGTCCATAAAAAGAGCTTTGTTTCTCTGGACTTGTGCTGCGCCCTTAGACGACAGGACCTGAACTGCAATTTTTTGTTGTTCCCAAATAAATCCATCTTGCTGGAGAAATATGTGGCTATTTGTTAAAGGTTAACAGTATATACAGCCAATGCTCATTATTTGTGGAGTCTTGATTTGTGAATTTGCATACTCTCTAAAATGACTTTGTAACCCCCAAGTCAACACCCTTGGTGCTTTTCTAGTAATTTGCATACGTGTTCAGAGTGGTGAAAAGACTTGAGTCACCTTGCCACACATGTTCTCAGCTGGCGTGCAGCGCGGCAGGAGTTCTGCCTCGTTGCAGCTCTCAGGCAGAGATGGCCTGAGGACTGAGACAGTGGGGCAGTGGAGCGCAGAGACTCCGCCCCTGGGGTCGGTTAGACCGGGTTTCAATCCCACTGCAGCACCTGTCAGTGGGGCATCCTGAGCAAGTCACGCAGCACCTAGTGTACACTTTTATTTAAAATAAAGAAAATAGGATGGGTTGTTTTTAGGATTTAAAAATTGTAATAGATATGTATGTATTTCTCCTAGGGACAATGCTTCAGTTTCTTAGCCCTTACAGAACAAAACTATTGCAAATAATCAGAACCAACTATTACATGTGTGTATACATGCACATAAATACACAGACACACATGGAGATAGGCACACATGTGTTTGCATGTTATTAAGTGAGGATAGAGTGTGTTTGTCATTTGTCATATATTTTCAAATCCACAGGGATATCATCAACAGACTATTGCTAGTGGCTCCTTATGTCTGCCATTTTCCAAAAAACTGTCTCTCAAAAGAACTTTTCTACTCACGAAAGGGAGTAAATTGCTCACTTTTTGTAGGTGCATTAAGTCTTTTGGGGGAAAGCCTACTTGAGCCCTCTTAGTAAACTACTTATTTCAACGCACTGAATTGTATCCCATTAGTCTTACTCAGTTAGTTCAGCTTCAAAAGGGGCATAATTTGCTCCTCTTTCTTAAGTATGATAACTACAATGCACATTTTCCCATCTATTCTCCTATTCATTGGCTAGGATTGCTAGAGGAGGCCTGTATTATTATGGTAAAAGATAGCTGCCCATGAGTGGTAAAAAAAAATGATGCCACTGACTTAACAATAGCATAGGAACTTTGAAAGATTCTTTAAAAAGGTATAATGGGTTTACAAGATTCCATTCCTGCTCTTCCTCTAAGGCTCTTGATGACCAAGGGAACATGATTGCAAGATAGCTGGACGGCACTGGCTGCATCAGTCTTGAGAACCGAGCGAACTAGCTATTTTACAATAGATGAGACCTTCAGTCATGACCTCTGTAGCCTAGAACACAAAGCTATTGAGCTAGTAAAAAATATTCTGAAACGAAAGTGTACAGTTTGACTTGCTATAGCCAACTGTAAAACCATGTATTTTATTTGATGTTATAAAGAAAGAGTCCCTGCCTACAGATCTGTAATTCTTACTAGAAAAGAACTGGAGTTCTTTGTGGTCTAAATGTTATAGTAGTGGAGAAGATTAAGTTCAGGAATAAATAAATTGCCAAATCAATGATGGCTCAACCACAAGGTGAATTAACCTCTCATTCATATGAGTTCAAATGGTCATTTCTGGATGGCAGACACGTCTTGCCATGTATTATTCCAGGGATCCCGGCTTCTTCTCTCTGTGGTCCCTTCATCTCCCAGGCCCTCCTTGTCATCTGTATCTAGCTGGCAGAAAGAGGAAAAGAGAATTGGGTAAGCACAGCCACTGTGTAAAAGTTTTGACTCAGAAATTTTGGGCATCATTTGGGTATTCCATTGGCTAGATCTCAGTCTATGGCCACATCAAACTGCAAAGGATACTGGGAAATGTAGATTACCTATGTTTCCGAGAAGAAAAAAAGATCATGGGTTTTGGTGAGCAGCCATGTTGTTCTGGTGCCATGTTGTTCTGCCACAGGTAGGGAATGAAATCTCAGAAGAGGGATGAGGCCATTTGTGGTGTAAGTACCCTGGGGAGGCTGCTGCTCTGTATTCAGAAACAAAAATGGAGACAAAAAGGATAAAGGGCAGAGGAAATACATTTCTGTCTGTCTCTCACTTGGTTCCTTTAAAAAAAAATCTTAGCTGATAAAAAGAGTCGAGATGTTTATAGAATAGTTCCTTGCATGCAAATGTAGAACCCAGGCACATGTCTATGAGGTTACACCAGCAACTTGGAACTGGAAGCTTCTATCTCCTGGAATGTGGAAAAGTAGAGCCGTTTGTGGGAGTAAGTGGACATCCCCACATATTTTTAATATCCTCTTCCCATTTTCATAGTTCTCCATCTACTGGGGACCTGCCAAAGGTAGTCTATTTTCCAGCCTTCCTTGTCTCTAGGATACAGATAGCGGTCTTCCAAACGGATGTCTGACACTGATTTGGAGACAAGCTCCCTGAAGGAACTGGCAGAGCACTGAGGCTCCTGCATTGCTGGTATGAGAATGGCCGACAAAAGGTATTTCTGAAATAAACAGGGGTGGAGGCAGCCTCCTGATCCCAGAAGAGGCAGAGTGGTTCTGGGCCTGATGGCCCCAGCCGCTCTGTTACCAAGCCAGACCTGGGAGCTGGTTCTTGGGTTGTCCCTGGAAGCTTCGGAAGCTTAGTCTAACACTGTTCCTCCAGACTTTCCAGTGACTCTGTGAGCTTTCTGATGTCTCTAAATACAGTTCTTCTGCCTCAGCTGGCTGGAGCGAACTCTGTGGTCTGCAGCCGAAAATGCTGACCAGTACTGGGAGTGAGCTAGCTGTGGCAGTGAGACAGGAGAGTAAGAAGCTGGGAAAATTCCTGAGCAAGTGGTGCGGGGAAACTGAGACAAGGAAATAAAACAGGGCCAAACAGTCTGAGCAACTTACAGTCAGCCAGGGAATTGCAAGAACTTATCTCCCCTAACCAAGGGCACTTGAGAGTGAAGAATACACAGCTTAAATCTCCCTGGTCTGGAAGAGAGAGAACAGAGGCCCAATTAATGTCATCTGTGCCAGCTGAACCCAAGGACAGATGAAGTCAGGGGAACAAATAACAAAAATCCCATCAAAAGCCAGACAGACTCATGATAAAAGTAAAACAGTATAGCAGACCAAAAATATTCCCATAGCCCTCCTTATGTGCTCATGCGACACACCGACGTTAAAAATGCACTTGGAAAGCTCATGAATTTTTTGCTGAGACCCTCCCCTAAGATTCTCACCCACAGTAAAAAAAAGATAAAAAACCCTCAGAACAAAGACCCAGTACAGTTTCACTTCAGAGCACGCCCATGCCCCTTCTCAGGCATGAACTTCGTATTTCCTTCTAAACCATGAGGGTCCCAAGGAGACCCGAAGCCAGGGGAGCAGTGGGCAGTGGCAGCTTGAGCTGAGCCTCCCCCCAACCCTGTCTCCAGGGTCCCCTCTTCCTCTGACTTCCTGGGGAGCAAACGGCAGCTCCGCCTTGGCTCACCCTGATCCTATAACTTTTCTAGAGAACCAGAGCAGGCCTGCCCAGGCTCTCTCCTGTTATTTCTCCACCCCAAGTCTTTCCTTTGTCCCAGTCTTTCCGCTGTCCCCAGCCTCGATAGATGTACTCTCCAAATCACCTGGACTCGTGCTGTGGGATCCGTCCCACCCGAAGTCAAGAACCCACACATTCCAGGCTGGCCTGAGGCAGACCTGCTCTGGGCTAGCGCTTGTCTGGGGACAATAGAACCAGAACTTATTGCTTTATATACAAAACGTCTTCCATTCCTTAAACTCATTAGTCACATTTTCTCATTCCAGCCAGAATCTGCTGTGCTGAAGATATGCAAATGAAAGGTTCTGTCCACACCGTGCTGGGATATTAAAGCTAGAACAGAAACACACTTGGGAGACATCGCGGTTGTGGCAGGAGATCCCCAGGTGGGGGCGGCACACTTCGGGGGGCTGTCAGGGGCCCTTGCCCGGCTGCGCCTGCATCCACACGGGGGAATTCTTCCTCAGTGAGCCCTGCGTGGTCTGCAGTGGGATTGGTTAAAGGAGGCACATTCCTTCACAGATAGACTACGAAAAGAAATGCGCTGCTCTTCACAAACAGAATCTCAATTGTATTTCGTTTGCTTTTGATGACAATGGTTCCTTGGGTCTAATGTATAGAGAAGTTATTTATTTTATTCAAAAACTTAGTAGCCCAAATAATGTATCCAGGATAACACAGGCTTGACAGAGACTGAACCTGAAGGCTTGCTGACTATGTCAGGGAGAGATGGCCGTGGTTTGGCAGAGGAAACTGGGTGTAGTGGAAAGGGCGTTTGGATTCTGCGTGATGTTAGGTAAGTTCTTAACTTCTTTGCGCCTCGTTTTTCCATCTGTGAACTGGTGAGTATAATCATAGGATCAGACTCACATCATTGTCATTCGGTTTAATTACAGTTGGGATAGGGTTCTTTTTTGCAGAGAATAGAAAACAATTCTGACTGACATAAGCAGAAAATGGGTACACACAAACACACACATAAATATATCTGTAGATTTTTATCGCACCTGAGGACATGTTTATTGATTTGAGAGAGAGCGAGAGAGAGAGAAAAACATCAATGTGGCAAACGCCGACCTGCTGCCTCCTGCTGCGACCTGGGGAATCGAACCCTCAGCTCAGGCCTGTGCCCTGACCAGCAATCAGAGCTGCAGCCTTCTGGTGTGTGCACCACAGTCCAACCAACAGTCCAGGCGAGGGCTACTTATTGTCTTGTATAAGCATTTTTGAGATAAAGGAAACTACAAACACTTAAAACAAGATACATTTCTTACTAAGATGCTGAAGTTCTTTCTATCTATTGTTACCCCAAATCCTCTCAGAAGAGTTTTTATTTTTATCTTTTAAAAAGGTAGTTAAAGCAGAGAATCTTCCAAGTGAGAAAGGTTGTGACAGGCAGCTAGTATTATTTTTCTTCCAAATTAATAAATGTTAGGGAAACTGATTAATCAGTAAAAGGTTAGAAAAATGAATGTAAATAAAATCTTTTTCATGAAAATTGCTTTTCTATAATACAAGCTACAAATGATTTATGTCCTAGGAACTGAATGAAGAGGAGAAAAATGTTCCAGTAACAGAAACTGTATTGCAAAACTTAAAAAAAATATGTATCTTGTTTAATTCCTCCTGTTGCCTATTCATCACTCTGTGCATATAATTGGAAGGTGTCTGAACTCACCAAATTCCCAATCTGAAATTAGAAAAATTTGTCACTGTTCAGAGACAGCTTTAATTTTTCTAAAGGATTCAAAAAGGGACTTTTTTCCCACCTTAGTTATTCATTCTTAAAGAGGCATCTGGCAGTTCCTTTCCCTGCAGCAGGGTGTTTGGAAGGGAGGACCCCGGGACACAGCCCCTCCTGGTGAGGCCAGGAGCCCGAGTTCCACTCTGACCTGGTGAGTTCAGGGACTGCAGCCCATCGCCGCCCTCCCTGGCCTCATTTGGTTTTTCATCTGAAAAATGAGAGCCCCCCCAGAAGTCCTATATGCGCCCTTCCCCTCAAAGTGTTGCACCCTAATTACTAATTCTAATCCCATGTCTCAGTTGAAAAACACACTCCACTATCTGTACTTCAGTTGAGCACTAATGAAAAATTGGCACTCAGCCGTGAGAGCAGCAAACTTTCAGTCTCCTGCGCCCCCGCTGGCGCCCGCATCACAGGAATCCCCTCCCCCAGCCTCTCTCGATGGGTAAACACTTCTGTCTGGCAGATCTGACTCGAGAACAGCATCTCCCCAGAACCAGCATCTCCCCAGAACCGGGGTCCGGGCGGACACTGACCTTTTGCATATCGTCCCACCCTTTTCGCCACCCTAATTGACAAACAGGTAGATCTTTCGAGATCTCCAGGTCTTCCTATCAGCTTGCAAGTCAAATCCTACATTAGGTACCACACCTGAATGGGCATGCAAGCTGAGAGGAGGCATTTGTGTTGTCATGACAACTGGGAAATGCCTGTCTCCTCACGAATGCTAATTCAACAGTCATGGTGGGTTTTTACACACCAGTCATTATATTTTCTACTTTCAGCAGAAATGAAGCAACATTTTGGTTTTTCTCTGAGGACGTAAAGCCATTCGTGTTGTTGTTGCCATGGTGTGTCCTTCCTTGCCTACAACCCTAACCTGGGTGTTGTGGGGTGTGGTGGGACTCAGCTTTTTGGAGGTATCTATAGGGGCTCCGGAGCAGCATTTGGGGGCGGAGACTGGGGAAGCGCAGATGTGGGCACCCACCGTTTCCTATGTTAGAGTCTAGGTCCTCAAACGGAACTCTGAACTGGCTTTGTAAGGTTTAAAAGTAAATAGAAATAAATGGAAGCCCCCCAAACGCATCACTGGTTCTAGCACTGTAAGAGCCAGGAAGAGCTTGTACTTGACACCCAAACTATAGGGACGAACTCTATAATGTACAGCGTGAGTCCCCTTATCCCAGCTCTGGCCTCCGGTGTATAGGATGCTGTGAAAGTCCCAGATTACAGTCTGCCTTCCAGAGGGTGGCGGAGTGGTAAACCCTGCAAGGAGTGTTTTCTGATGGATCAGCTGCAATGGTCCAGCCCACCAAGCTCATTCTCCTTGTGCTCCACACGTCTAAAAGCACCAAGAGGTCAAACCACTCTCTGGTCCGATGTAGAAACCGTACCAGGGTTTGTGTCGGGACACTGTGATCAGAAATGTATCTTACCGTAAAGAAATGAATGTGCTGACCGTGCCCACAACGCTGAGCCCAGCACTTGTTGGGAACGTGAGGTGAGTGAGGAAGCCCCCACCTACAGCTGCCCCAGACTTCCTGGCTCATGGCTGGGTCGCAAGGAACTCCAGCCTATTTGAGAAATGTCCCCTCGGGTTCTCCCCGGGGAGTGTGCCGGTCGTTCTGACAGGAGGAGCACTCTCTGTGCTGAAGCACGCGCTACCCCTGCTTTTCGGGAAGAATGGGGACAGAGGGCTTAAGTGGATGCGCACTCTGTTTTGAAAAATATTTTGGGAGCAACAGGCATCTCTTGATTCACGCAACACTTGCTCAGTTTTTCGTTCCCCTGTGCGGATCAATTTATTCCAGGTGGGGAACAACTTTGTTCCCCACACGTTCAGGTTAATTTGTGAGTTATGCTTGGCTTCTCATGAAAACAGATCACAAAATCTAGACTTTGGGAGCTGGAGTTTGACCATTTTTCAATCTAAGTGTTCCAGGGTAAGATGCTCCCTACAGATCGACTGTGCTGAAAGCTCATTTATTAGGTGGAGTGAGCTTTCCAAATCCGCAGGGAGGGCAAACAAGAGATAATTCAACAAAATCACTACCGTGTATTAGTGTCTTCTAGATTCCAGGCATTTTGTGTGTATTAACCTCATTCAATCTATGTGACAACCCTGTGAATTTGATCTTATGTTCAGATGAAGGACCTTGTTTTAGAGATTCTCTTGCCCGGCTCACCTAGCCTTAAGATACAAAAGATGCAGAGATGAATTTGCCCTATTCTTAAGCCAGATAGTGATACAGGGTGGGACAAGAGGATGTTAACAATTATTTGTATGGAAAAATCATATAATAAATAAATAATAACACAAAAATAAACTGTGTTTTGTGTACTGACAACTGTGAACCTACTTTTGCCCCACTCTGTATACCAGAGAACGCTGTGTCATCAGGCAGTAAGGCACAGGGGCAGCTTGTTTTTGTTTGTGCTGGTGAATTTTAGTGAGTATTTTTAATGTGTGTGTTCTAGAAAACTGTGGCTCTCTGTTGCAGTTGAGGCTATTAGAATCGGTCATAATAATGGGGAAGCAAGGCCTGGATGAATAGAAATTGAATAGTAATAAATAAAAACAATATTATGAGGAAAGGAGAGAAGGTATTTTGTATGAACGAAATAAGACTGTGGCCTGGGATATAAGAGGCAATCCTTCAGTGTTTATTGAAATGCTAACGTCAGTAGAGTCCTGTATTATAGTTCTTAGCAAAATTCAGTGTAAATTACTGGCTAACACCTTACTGGAGGAGGTTTCAGGTTTTATGGAGTACAAGTACAAGGTAAGTGTCGATTGTATTCTGTCAAGTGACACTTAACTTCTTTGAAAGATAAGACTTTTAGGAAAACTCTAGGGCATAAAATTGTACTTTAAATTTTTTCCTCTAGCTTTTTTAAAACAAATAGGATGGAGAGACATGTGGCAGGGCAACTGTACCCCACAAGGAAAAAGGGGATGTTCGCACAGACTGCAACGACCGTTGTGTCCACCTGATTTGTGCAACATGAATCCCTCCCAGAATTAGGAGAAACCTCACTCTTCTCTACTTAGACAAATTGGGCTTTTGATTCTTTGCTCCTCCGAGCAACAGTGTGCATGGTGGTGACTTCAGTGAGATGCACAGTGCCAGGGGGAGATGAGCTTGCTGGGTGAGAAGCCAAGAGTTCTTCTGTGGGGATGTCACGTTTGAGAGGTTGGCTATGCCCTTGGATGCACACAGCTGGAGTTGAGGGAAGAGGTTGGGACTGGACACAACCTTTTTGGAGCTACCTGTATATAGGTAATCCTTAATGTTATGGAACTGAACGAGGGGGGCCCAGGGAGAGAGGGTGGGGCAAGAGGGGAAGAGAGAGGCCCCATGACTGGGTGCCAGGGTCTGCCGGCACGCAGAGGTCAGGAAAAGAAACTGGCGAAGAAGATGGAAAAGGGAGCAGCGAGTTGTAAGAAAAAAGAGGGGGTTAGTGTGCAGGGTAGAAAAGTGAGACAGTGCTTCCAAAAGGACTGGCAAATGCCCTTCACATGCTGCTGAGTGTCGGCCAAGGACCAGTGTCCCCTTCTCCTGCGTGGTTTCCAAGGGTGAGTCCTCCGTCCTGCCCTGGGACTCTTCCTCCGCTCCTGGAGACAGCAGCCTCTCAGATGCAGCTTCCCACCGGCCATGTTCCATGCTGTCCCCAAAGAGTGTAATCTCTCTCACATGCAACCCTGTTATTTTCCATGCTGACTTAAAACTCTGCAATAGCTCTCCATTTCTAAAGGGTACAATCTTACTCCTCAGTGTGTCCACGAGGCCGTTTCTGACCTGGAACTCAAGCCCTGCCGTCAGCACACGTGCCCACACACTTTGTGCTCTGCCTCCAATGAATCTCGTCTAATGTGTTTCACTTTCCGTTTTCTTAGCCTCCATGCAATTCTCTCTGGCTGAAACGTTTCCCCCTCCTTATCTTCCTAACGCTTCTCAAAACACAGGTCTCAGTTCTAGAGTTATCTCCTCTGAAAGTCTTTCCTGAACTTCCCTAAATGGATTAGGTGCTGTCCACTCCCCCATTCCATAACTTGCCATATGTATCTCTGATATAGCACCCTCTATTTGTATGTTAGCTCCCTTTTCTTAATATCACAATACCAGATGCTATCATGAAGCCATGAATCTTTCAAGAGTGGGGACACTTTCCAGTGCCGTGTATAGCCCTTGATTCCTACGGAAAGCACCGTAAGGACACTCACGGTGTGAGTAAGACTGCAAAGACATCCCAATAGTCTGCATTTCCAGGCTGACTGTACCTTTAACAACACTTTCTCTCTCAGGGGTTTAGTCACTTATTAAAAGTCAGGACTAATTTGCTCATCTGGTTCTTACCTGTATGTTCTGGGTGAAATCCTGCCTAAATCATTCCACGTGTGGGCAACTGGTGATAGTTCTGCTTTTTCCTTCAGGGACTCTTAATCATGAGTCATGCAGCCGGTAGCTTGTGTTAGGAACAAACCTGCTCGCCCCATTTAATGGAAGCCCAGAGCAGCATCATTTCAATGAAAATGATCCAGTGTTTGTCAAAGGTTCCCCGTTACAGAGGAGAAACCTCAAGACACCAGAAAACTTACTCTATTAAGACTCTACATTTTTATTAATACAATTTCTTAAAGATTTTATTTATTTATTTTTCGAGAGAGGGGAAAGGAGGGAGAGAAACATCATTGAATGAGAGATACATGAATTGGTTGCCTCTCACACGCCCCCAACTGGGAACCTGGCCCACAACCCAGGCATGTGCCCTGACTGGGAATCGAACTGGAGACCTTTTGGTTTGCAGGCTGACACTCAATCTACTAAGCCACACCAGCCAGGACTATTAATATAATTTTTAAATAAAATTATGTAACCTAGCCTGGCCTTATGGCCTTATGTAACCTAGCCATAATCCATCTAGAAATAAGTTACAGAGAGGGGAGGGAGGTAGACCACATTAGCTTGGAGTTGAAAGAGTTTATTGAGGAGACTTACGGAACAGCACTATAAAATCAGATCCTGGCATTTAAGTACCTTCTACTGGAAAGTATTTTCATGTTTCCCTGATACTAGGTACATATCAGTAGGTATATGATTATCCCTGTCTTGTTTTCTTCTGTCTTCGCATATTTAAGTGTATGTGTGTGGGGGAAGCTATTCCAAGATGTATCTACTGAAAGATTAAAAAGATAAAACTCAGGCTTCAGAGTGTTATTAAAGCAGACGTTTTGACCTCTCAAAATGTGCCCTTCTAGAGGTCAACTATTCTAGTCCAGTCCCCTGGGTTTCATCAGGAGGAACTGAAATCATACCAGAAGAACGAGAATCTGCCCTATTTTTAGAGGCCTGGAAAATAAATCTCCATCAATAACTGACTTTAGTAAACTGCTTTCTCAGGCCTTCTCAAAGGCCCTCACACTTCGCCTAACAGAAGCCTCAGCTCGGGCAGACGTGGGCGTCCGAGACCCCCATCCCCCCAAGGCGAGTTCGGGGTCAGGTGGGCTCCGCACTTGTTTGACTTGGCGCCTCGAGAATGTGCTGAGGACACACACCTTTTCACCTTCCACGACCATCGCTGCTTGTTTCCATTTCAGGCTGGTAGCAGCATGGCTGCAAAAGTCCTGGAGAAAACACCCAGGTGGGGAAGGGTGGCCGCTACTTCCTGGGCCCCCTCCTCGGAAGGGAGGAAAGCTCTTCTAGAACTCTCCATGCAAACTGCTCGTGTTTCCTGCTCAGAACTGGCCCTCGGGAACCAGGCCGCGCCACCGCGGCGGAGTGAGCCGCGAGTGTCACTCCATCGTCGGTCCTTCCCGGTCCGCTCACCACCGCAGGGCCTCTCTCCGTGTCCCCTGCGCTGGTTCCTCCGGTGACCGGGATGCGGGGTCACGCAGAGGAGGGCGAGAGAACAGAGAGGGGAGCCAGGGAAGGCCATGTGTGAACGCCGGACGTGAGCTCAAAGGGGAAGATAGAATTCATTGGGAGGAATCTGTTCCCACATTTATTAAATGAAAGTGTTGAGGCAGGTAACGTCAGTCCCCGTTTAACCCTAAAATATTGTGGTTCTGACTGAAAGGAGCTGGGCAGTGAAGGCAGACAAGTTGCATGTCTTTAGGTCAGTGACTTGAATTGTAAAAAGCCTCAGTTTCCTCACTGGAAAAATAGGAGTAAAAATGATCTTTTTGTGGGTTGCTGTAGGCACTGAGGATATTACATAGCTAGAGTTAGCATTGCATCTGGCACTTTGAATATAGGTAATGAACAAATAACACTGTTGCTTATAACAATACAAAGAAGCAATTAGAGATGCTGAGAGACCCACCAAGAAAGTCAGAAACGCGGAGCCCAGAAAGGCTGCGCACCTCCGATTGATGCGCGTGGATGGTAACTACCAGTGTGGAACCATTCATGATGCCCCACGCATTACTTAGGCTGTCGCACTTAACCCTTTATTGTCGTCCTCCCTTTAAAGATGAGTGTTTGGAAGGTCACATGGCTGGTGAGTGGAGGTGCTCCGTCTGAACTCTGGATCTGCCGGTGCAAGATCCAGAGCCCAAGCTCCTGACCATACGCGATCATGTTTCCAACGATGAGCCCCTTTGCTCAAGGTTGCCTGGGCTGTGCTTCCTGAAAAACTTACACCAACCTTGCTGTGACTTGCTTTCTTTATTTTTTAAAAAATTGCATGGATGTTGATAACCCGTTACTGTATACAGTCTATTTTCACCCCTGGTCCACACAATGCAGAGCACAAAATCTTGTTCCATTCCCCACGAAGAACCCACTGGCACCAAAAGATTTGGGAGGAGGGCGGATTTCACTGAAGACTTTATGACAGGGACAGAGGAGAGGGGTTCCATTGCACAGTAAACTATTGACAAGTCTCAACCAACCCATCTGCTCTCAAGGTTTCTTTTTCCCCATTGAATCCACACAGTGTAGTGGACTGTTCTCTTCAGCACTTCCCCTCTGGGTCCTGGGTCCTTCCACTCAGTCCCCCACCTCCACTCTAATTACCCAGCTCCCCTTCCCACGGAGAGCACTCAGCAGGTCACCCCTGTCTTTGGCTTGCACCCCCCAGCCCATCTCTGGAATCAGCTAAATATGTCACTTCCTCATAGGAACCCAATCCCCACTTAGAGAAAGAGCAGGGAAGAGAAATAATGATTCTTTATCTTCTTTAAAATCAATTTCTTATTTTTATTGAATTTACCGGGGTGGCATTGGTTAATGAAATCATGTAGGTTTCAGGTGTACAGTTCTGTAACACATCACCTGTACATGGTGCTGCGTCCACCACCCCAAGTCCAGTCTCCTTCCACCACCACTTGCCCCCCTTTGCCCTTTCTACCCTCCCCAACTCCCCTTTCCCTCTGGTATCAGTCACCACACTGCTGCCCGTGTCTAGGAGGTTGTTTGCTTGTTTGCTTCATCCCTCCTTTGTCTTTTTAATGGGTAAACTGCCTTAGATCACCTTGGATGGAAAAGGGTGTACGCAAATAAATACCTTGTGTTCCTGGTCTTACCACCTGACCAGGTTGGCTCCCCAGTATTCACTGACCTCCTGCTCTACTGCCCTGTTTCTTCACTCATTCGCAGGGTAGTCTGAGTGTAACAGTGGAAAATTGTAACAATGGGAAGCTAGAACCCAGACCACCATTCTTTAAACATTGTTTCTCTAAGTCTTGACTTTGACTAAGACATGGCAGTAGATGAACTGCGTGCTTGTTAAAGAATGTTGGGAACTTACTTCAAAAGATACAGATCTTGACCTTCAGGCATCCCGGCTCTGGGAGATTTGCTGACCTTCAACTGTGGAGCCAGGATGACGTGAAGCTACGTTACGAAACCAGGATGACTAAACCGGGATGATGCACACGGGACCATCACCTGCCTTATCAGAACGCACTGTGCTTGTCTGCACGTAGGGAACTTTGCAACCCCCTCCCTTGATCTCTTTGCTCTGCTCCCTTCTCCTTCTTTATAAAAACCCCTGCCTCCACTGAGATGTGGAGCTAGGCTGTATGACACGAGCCCCCATCTTCCAGGAGATGGACTTTGTGACATGAGTCCTCCATCTTCCAGATGGCTGGCATCTGCAAGGAAAACACTTTCCTCTGCAGCAGTCCCTGCCTCTCAAGTACCGGCTGTCAGAGTGGCAGGCGGCCGGACCTGCGTTCAGTTACGCGAGGACTCCTGGGAAATGTTTATGAGGTTGTGTGACTATTAAAAGAATATTTTACATGTGGCTATTTCTCTGTTTTATTACCACGTATATCTATATATACTTAAAAGAAGTCCTCGTGTGAAGATATGTTTATTGATTTTAGAAAGAAAGAAAAGGAGAAAGAGAGAGAGAAACATCTATCCATTGCTTCCTGTACATGCCCCAACAGGGAACTGAACCCACGACCTTTTGGTGTGTGGTATGATGCCTCAACCAACTGAGCCATCTGGCCAGGGTTATGTCTACATATCTTTTAAAAATATTTTCACTGACTCTCAAAACATTTATTATAGATTATTTGGAAAATTCAGGAAAGCATCATGGAAAATATAAAAATCACTTATAATTCTACCACGCAGAGTAACCTGTTAACATTTGGGTATATTTTCTTACAATTTTTTTTCTTATTCTCTTTCTCTCCCTCTTTAGCTCTCTTAAAGATTTAAAGAGGTGTAGAAGAAGACAGCTACCTTATCTTTGCTGGTAGAAGAAGGAAACGAGAACATGGATCTGACAGGACAGGACTGGAGAAGGGCGTTAAGGGCGGTTTTTCTCTGCACCGAGGAGGGGAAGACACACGAGACTGGAGAGAAAACTCCTCCACAAGCAGCTGACTTCCATAAAGTCACACAAACCACACAAGAAAGGATATTACATTAAAAGAAACATAAGAAAAATGCTTATAATTTTTGCATTTTAAGAAGATATAAAAATATGGCAATGTATCTTAAAACTGTGATTTATCTTTAAATGAGAGGTAAGCATAATTTTAAGAAAGATAAAAGGTTTGAGAGATTTTTCACCAATCACTTAATTTCTTCTTGAAACAAAAACCCTTGCATTTTATTTTATTTTCTTGAATCAATGTGTAAAGTTTGTCTTTTTATGTTTTAATCAACTAGTCTCACTGGGTCTTTCACTTTAGTATTAACGCTGAATGCGATTAGGGTAATATGCAAGTTCACGGGCCATATTCATTGATGTGAACAGTTTCACTCAAGGCCAGTGACCTGGAGAATAAAAAATATTCAATCAGCTATTGTCTGCTGAGGTTTTACAACATGCCATGTATGAGGTCAAGCGCTTTCTTCTCTAATATCCAGTCTGATGGAATTTATTTAACACCCTTTGAAATGAGTTTTATTATCCCTCTTCCTATGTAATGAGTTTTTTTATCCTCTCATATGTGGGAGGATCAGAGTTTGGACACGTTGCACACTTGCTCAAGGTGGTCAGTTTTGTCCGAATCTAGATTCCGTATTCTGAACTAGTGAACATACTTTCTGCGTTGTCATGGTGATTCAGATGCTTCCAGGCCAAGGGGCTGTGTAGGGGTTAGCACAGAGGGGTCTGCTACCAATTCATTCTACAACATCAGCTGAGGACAGGACAGTTTGCTATTTCAACCTCTGACCACGAAACCCTCATTGAAATCAGCTCCCCTAGGGAGGAGAGTGTGGGGTCGGGGCAGGGACATCACACCAGGGCCAGTTGTTGACAATGAATTATGAGTTGGCTTATTGAACTAAGTGTTGAGTTAGCTCACTGGTCGTCTCATAGAATTCTGAGAGTACAAAGTTGTTTTTTTCCTATGAAGGTCTGTTTCTTAGGGTGTGTTTAAAAGGAAGCCTGAAAAGCCTGGGAGAACTGCCGAGATGGGAGGGGGGATTCCGAGACAAGCACAATGGAAGAAAATGTAGAGATCGGGCTCCATATATGTTTTTTTCCAAAGTGATAGCTGTGCTACAACTGGCCAAGGTACTAAATGTCTGAACCTATAGAAAAGACCATACTTTTGAGACAAAAGATTCAGGAGAAACTTTAAAATCTTGCCTAGCTTATATTTTTATTATAAAGCATTTGGAGAACAAGTGAAGAAAATTTGTAAGTAGCAGGATATTTAAGTCATATAGAATTATGCCTTAACAACTGGCTACAAATTTAGTAAAAAGAAAACTAAAAAAAAAAGTTAGATTCCCATCTGATACCAGACTCCAAATAAATTCCAGATAAATTAAATTTTGAACTATTAAATAAAAATAAAATTGCCAAAAGAAAATATAGGTGAATATTTATAGAGATTACTGTTAGAATTTAACATTCCTTAGCATGACACATAAGCAAGACTAAAATAGAAATAAATAAACATTTGTAAATAGAAATATAAAACATTTATGTATTAAAATCAAAATAATAAAGGTAATAAACTTAGGATATATTTAGATTTTCATAATAGAAAAAAGATTAATATATAAAGGAGTCTTAAGGAAATATCCCTAAGAAAAAATATAATACAAAAATGGGCAAAGTGGTATTAGTTATCTATCGCTGCAAGACAAATTATCTCAAGACTTAGTGGCTTAAAGGAACAAACACTTGCTATCTCACAGTTTCTGTGGGTCAGGAATTGGGAGTGGCTTAGCTGGGTGGTCTTGGCTCTGAGTCTTTTATTAAGCTGCAGTTAAGGTGTCAGTCAGGGCCCCGGCTGGCTAGCTCAGCTGAGCAGGGTGCCGTCCCTATGCACCAAAATTATGGGTTTGATCCCCCATCAGGGCACATACAAGAAGCAACCACTGAATGCATAGATAGGTAGAACAACAAACAGATTCCTCTTTCTCTTCTCTCTCTCTCCCCCCTCCCCTCTGCCACCCGCCTTTCTGGGGTTGGACTATCCGCTTCCAAGGTGGTTCATACGTAAGGTTTTTGGTAGCTTTTTCTGACTGGCTGTTGATAAGAGGCCTCAGTTCCTACAACACGGTTCTCTCCAAATGGTGCTGCTTGAGAGTTCTCATGAAATGGCGGTTGCCTTCCCTCAGCAGGCAGCGTCCAAGAGAGAGAACAGGGCAGAAGTCACCACTGCTGCAGTATTCTATTGGTCACATAAACGAACCTTTATATAGGTGGAAAGGGGCTATGCAAGGGCCTGAGTACCAAGAAGCAGGGGTTACCAGGGTCCGTTTGGATGCAGGATACCACAGATACGAACTAGTAATTCACAAAGGCAGAAAGACAATGGTCAGCCCCGTGTGAACGGGCTCTGCTAGGGGGGCACCCACAGCACTTGTGCCACTATGGCCTGGGCCTCAAGCACTAGGTGCTAAGGCACACGGCTGGCAGGCTACCCCTGTGGGTCACCCCAGGGGACATTAAAGCAAGATCAGATTGGGCTGTCCACTAAAAGCTGGCATGGCATCCTATTCCCTTCGGAAAAGGCAGAAGAATAATACCCAGGAGGTGTCTGCGTGTTACTGGTTATAGACCAAAAGCCAAGAGGTGGTAGGCCCAGGACAAGGTTAGGAGGCTTCGAGTTTAGAGAGTTAGTCCAGGAAGGTGTTGAGGCCTTTGCACTATCACCAAGGAGTAGAACGATGAACGTTACTTGAAATCCCAGTTGGGTACAGCTCCTAAGGCCAACTCCTTTATGGTCGGTTCCCTTTCAAAGCATTTACAACAAAGAATTGCACTAGAAAAAGTTAAGCATTGAATCTAAACAGTAAATTCTGCCATTAGGACATATGTTAATGTTCAGGTGATGAAGAAAATCAGAGCTTTGAACCAACACCGGCTGCCCAAACCTAACTGGAATAATGCCGTTCTGAACGCTGGGTTTGGTCGTGAAAAGCTTACTGTCAGTGACATTCCATATTTCTCTTCTGACCTTGGACAAATGAAACAAGAAAAGACCAAGAACCTATGTTTTGATAATAAAACATAGTAATAATAGATTTTTACAAAACCAACAAACAAAATCAACCAAAAACATTTTGTTCAGTCTCATACAGAAAATAAAAATCTATTTTACTCTGAGATTCAAATATTTTCACTGGTAGACTCTGACCTCTTTTTCAATCTTAACCCCAGTTTTTAATCTTCCATCCTTCTCTATCTATTTCAGTCTATTCCAAACTCTTATTCATATCTTTGCATTTATGAGCAGGCTTATCCCATTGCCACCTTCCCCATCTTGTCTTTCCTTCTTTTCTCCTCTTATATGATGTGTGGACAACATTTTAAGCCTAAGTTCAATGATCTTCTCTTCCGTAAAAATTGTTTTATTTTTATTTTTTAAAAGACTTTATTTATTTTTAGAGGGAGGGGAAGGGAAGGAGATAGGGAGAGAAATATTAATGTGTGAGAGATACAATGATGGGTTGCTTCTTGCATGCCCCCGTCTAAGGACCTGGCCCTCAACCCAGGCACGTGCTCTGACTGGGAATCAAACTGGCAACCTTTTGGTTTACAGGCCTGTGCTCGATCCACTGAGCCATACCAGCCAGGGTTCTTGCTGAGAGTTTGATGGAGATAGTGTAACTGTACAACAATTTGAAAGAACTGTTGACAATTTGACATCTTTACTAAGTTGAATCTTCTAATCCAGAAACATGGAACATCTTCTTATTTATTTTGATCTTCTTTGATTCCTTTCATTAATGTTGTATAGTTTTTGGCACATAAGCACAGTACATGCACTTTTAGATTTACACATAAGCATTTAACTTTTTCGAGTAATCATAAATGATTAAATTTCAGTTTCTGGATGTTCATTACTACTATATATAGATATACAATTGATTTTTTGCATGTTGATCTTATATACTGTGTCTTTGCTGAACTCTTAAGTTCTAGAAGTCTTATTTTTTGTAGATTCCTTGGGGTTGTCTGTGTGGAATATCATGTCATCTACAGACAGGGGTGGTTTTATTTCTCCCTTTCCAATCTGTATGCAGTTTGTATCCTTTTCTTGTCTTATTGCATTGGCCAGAACTTCCAACACTATGTTGAATAGCAGTGGTGAAAGTGGACATTTCTTGCCTTATTTCTAATCATAGGAAAATAGCATTCATTCTTTTATCATAAAATATGATGCTGGCCATCAATTTTTTTTAGATTTTTTAAAGTCAAGAAAGTTGACCTTTTTAGTAGTGCTGTAGAAGATTTCATCATGAATAGCTGTTAAATTTTTTTTAAATGGTTTTTCAACAGGAACAAGTATAAAAGACACATGGACAAAAAGTAAGGGGGGTGAAAATGGGAGGAAGGGGGAGGGCTGGGTGAGTGGGCTGGAATGGGAGTAAAAGAAAACTAAATTTAAACAACAATTAAAATAAAATAAATAAATAAAATAAAATGTTTTCCACCACCTATTGATGAGATCATGGGATTTTTCTTCTCTAGTCTATTAATAGGGTGAGTCACACTGGTTGATTTTTTAATATTTAACCAAACTTGCATTCCTGGGCTACACTCCACTTGGGCATGGCATATCATTCTTTTTATATCTTGTTGAATTCAACTCACTAATATTTGTAACAATTTTTGCATCTATACTCATGAGGATCTGTAGTTTTCTTTATTTTTCACTATCTCTGTCTGGTTTTGGTTATCTTCATAAAGTGAATCAAGAAGTATCCCCTTCTCTCCCATTTTCTATAAGAGATTGTATAAAACAGTTGTTAATTCCTCTTTAAATATTTGGTAGAGTTATCCAATGAAACTATCTGGTTCTACAGCTTTCTTTTTGAGGGGAAGTTTTAAAATTATTAGTTCAATTTCCTGAATAATCATAGGGCCATTCAAATGATCTATTTTATATTGTATAAGTTGTAGTAGTTTGTGTGTTTTGAGGAAATGATCCATATAATCTAAGTTGTCAGATTTACGTGTGCAGATTTATTCCTGGTACCCTTATTATCCCTTTCATGTCTGCAGCACTTGTAACTATATTCAATTTTATTCCTGATATTGATGCTTTGTATCTTTTCCCTTTTTTCTTTGTCAGTCTTGCTAAAGGTTTGTCAATTTCATTAATTTTTTTCAAAGAACCAGTTTTATGTTTCATTGACTATTGCATTTTTGTTTTCAACTCCATTGATTCCTGCTCTCATCTTTATTATTTCTTCCCTTCTTTCTTTGGGCTTATTTCATCTTTAATATGTCACTGTAAGTCAGCATCTCAAAGGACAGGAACCATCTGGGTACCTGGAAGACCAGGAAGACTAACTAACTAACTAAATAAATAAATAAAAATCCCTACTCACTTCCACCCCCATAAACAACAGAATTGAAGAGGACAAAGCTCTTCAGGTAAAAATGTAAGAGTTTTTCTAAGCAATACACTGAAAATGTTGGCAAATCCCTATGTAAAGGAAGTTGCCTTTAAGAGTCATGTGGTTTGTCCTCGCATCCAGTTTTTTTTAAACATGTTCTTTTTTTTTTAAAGATTTTATTTATTTATCTTTAGAGAGGAAAGAAAGGAGAGAAGGAGAGAAACATCAATGTATGGTTGCCTCTCGTGAGTCCCCTGCTGGGAACTGGCCCGCAACCCAGGCATGTGCCCTGACTGGGAATCAAACCACGATCGTGTGGTTCGCAGGCCCGCTTGAATCCAGTTTTTATTCTCTCAGGCCCCAAAAGAGTACACATTAGAAACTGAGAATGATGGAAGAAACCAATACAGCTTCATGTAACAATCAATGTGGTGTACTCACTCCGTTGTGACATACTCACGGAGAGAGAGGCACTTTGCAAGCTGTGTGTTCTCTTTTAGTGTCAGAGGGATGGTATAGTCAGAGGAAGAGGAGATTAAACTCAATTAGCCAACTAGTCTGAGCACCAAGTATGTGCAGGACACTAAGATAAGGCTAGTGTAGGGTATAAAAACATTTTCAAAGTTGGAGGAGGTGTTTATCTTCAGTGAACTTTTGGTTTTAAGGCATGACAACCCTGAGTTTTAAAATTGTGAGTCCACCTCCAAAAACCCATCGATGGGTTTTCATCAATGTATCCAGATGTATACACCCATCGACGTATCTCTAGAGAACAGCTCTGTGTTCTCTAATCCACCACGGTACGAAATGCCCAAACCCTGGCAGATAATTGAAGCAGCTGGAACATGCCAGAGCTCCTGGATACTACAAGGAGTGGAACCTATGGTTACCTAGTCAGGTGTACTTAATACCTAATGATGAATACTGGTCACCTTCTTTGGAAACGGCTGGGGATAAAGGGTGGCTGTCATTGCATTTGTCTTATTGTTAAAGTTCAGAATGCTTTGACAGAGCTAGCAAGGAGGACAAATGACATAAGATTATGACACTTTATTATGAACATCATTACCACTTGCAGAACTAGGCGCGGCTCTCCAGGGGACTTTGGGTACTTTGCCGTGCTCTCTTCCCACCCGATGCCATGGCTGCCTCCTGCAGCTCCCTCCCCTGCTTGAGATGTCATCTCTGATGTTGTCCAGGTCCCCAAACTGGCTTGCGAGCTCTCATGACACCCGGGGGCACCTTTTGTGGCACTGCCCTCGGAAGACTCTAAAGCCAGTAGGCACAGTATAAAGACTTGTTCTTTATTTGCATTGAATGTTTTTCTTGCCCCCACAAAGGTGGAGACCTGAAAATGTCAACAACTGAATTTAGAATGAGGATTTTTAAAGTAAGTTTAAACATTTGATTTGTTAAGTACAAGTTCAATATTTGGCAAGATCCAGCATTCTGTGTTCTTTAGCAATTAGAACTTTCAGGTTCTTTACTTTGAAATACGTTATCTTGTAAAGAGTGTAAGAAAGCTGTCCTCTGTCTGTATCAGGGGCGTGAAAATGCAAAAGCCCTGGGGAGCTTGTGGAAATGCTGTAAAGGATATTTCACTGCTTGTGCTCTGCAGGAAAGATGAGTGTTGGGCATTTCAGTCATATCCTAGTGCAAGATAACAATGACCATCGAGCATTTACCATGTACCAGACACAAAATATAAAATTGCCCAGTGAAACAGGCATTATTTTCACTTCCATTTTGAAGATTATATAGTTGAAAGCTAGAAAGTCCAGGTAACCTACCTGTTGTTGATTAGCTAGTGCATGTTTAAGCCTAAATGAAACCCAAACATATTTGACTCCCAAGTCTGAACTCTAGGCCAAGCAACTTTCCACTAGTGCCCTATAGCTAAATGAATAAAAAAAACAAGGGATCCAGCTTTCCATTTATTCTGTAAATTTTAGTCCTGTGTATGTGCCTCAGCCTTACCTGAAAATATTAATTAAATGTGGACTGCTCTCTCAGACCCATAGTAGTACAAATCTACAAAAATTGTATCTTTAAATATTCAACCTAGTACATTGAAAATTTTCCAAAGCACAAAACATGTCTCAAAATGTTCCTCAAATTAGGCTAATTTCCTCTTCTTACAGATCATCTACTTGGAACTAAAATATTCATGCCTGTTGGGAGTGCAACCTCTGTTCTTAGTGGAATGAGTTGCAGAGGAACGCCGGAGCCCAGAAGCTCTGGTCTGTGTTTTCCTTCTTTTGTCTAGATGAGTGAGATGCCAGCCTCCTGGTCCCCATATTGGATGTTCTCTCCTCTGCCTCGTGCCTGTCTTACATCTTTCACAAGACTCTTAGGGACCCCACTTGTACTGACTGAGCTTCTTCCCTCACTGGCATAAATCTCAATAGAGACACAGAACAGGACGCACTGTGATTTGGAAGGTAGGACAGTGTGAGATGAAGGGGTTATAAAGATATCTGCAATAATTAGTACTGAGTTTCTGAAATGAATTGGGGGCATCTCCGAGAGAGTGAATTAATAACAGTTCCTCTTTACAGTAGTGCAAAAAAGGATAATGAAGAAAATGAATAGGCTGCATGGAGGGATTTCTCCCCCCTGGACACACAACATCGGATGATTCATCTGTGGCTGCAGTGGGACTCTCTGCCCTGCATCAGCTGTGTGCCTTCCCGATGGCACTTTACTAGAACAAGTGGGCACAGAAGGGCGGCTGCTGACGGGAGGCTCGGGTGCAGAGCAGAACTGCCTTTGTCTGAAACTAAACAAGCATTACGTGGTTTCAAAGCTTAGAGTCCAAGAACGAATGTGATGTCCACAAAAAGGACAAAACGGCAGAAAATGCCCATTAAAAATGGGTAGGTTGAAAATGTCAGGAACTCGTAAAATGTATATTTCTGATCCCAAGGCCCAAAGAGCTAATGCACAAAAAGGAAATGGACCAAGGAAAGATAACGTCATAAAAATCTCAGATTTGTACATGGACACGAATGTGGTACTGGGGACTCATACCTGCATGTGGCTAAGAGGCCTCTGAGAAGGTGACCTTGTCATTTGTCCCCTTGTCTAGAAAGTGATGTACTCTGATGTCTGTGGATTAAAAGAGGCTCCTCAGAGAAACTCCCCCCTGAATCGGCTGCACAGCAGTAGACATTCTCAGGGAAGACGGGCCTGGCCTGTGTGGGTAATTCCACCAAATGACTTGGAAATGAGTTCGTAGAGAGACGGGAAGAGGAAATGCCACTGTGGCAATAAGAGGGCGACATGATGTTCTCTTCCTTGTAATTTACTCTAAGTGAAGGTAGAAACCAGGACATAGAACTTTCGCCACAGATGGAAAGAGAAAAAGGACACCAGACCATTTGTTCTAATTCATGTGTGTTATAAAAAAAGACAAGGCTCCCTCATGGTTTCCATAGCTACTTCACTGGTTTTCCTTTGGGCCCAGTCTAAAGCAGCGGTGAGGGACCTTGGCCCCACAGCCTTCCCCCCGCGCCACAGCCCACTCCCAACACTCACACAGCCAGTGCTGGCAGCCAGGCACCCCCCGGGCTGGAGACTGGAGCCTCTGCTGGGGAAAATTGTGTTGGGAAAAGGCTTACATGTTCTAGCACTACAGTCTCCCCTATTAGAGATGATTTCCCACCTGACAGCCTAAAGCAGTTCCAGCAGTTCACGGGCCTTTCCCTGCGTATGGAGGAGCTCCAAAGCAGCTTTTCCTTGCGTCACTCTGAAGTAGGAACAGCCAAATGAGGGCCTCCCGCACATTTGAGGGAGCTCTCTGATTGGGAGTAAGGCAGGATATATGGGCTCAACGAAAAGAATAAACCCACTGGGAGAGGAAGAGAACTTAAAAAACACACTACCATTAATAACCCTGATACAGGAAGGTAACCGGGGAGAGGACTGGAGCCGGCACTGCTGAGTGAGCCAGTCTGCAGGCCCTCCCTCTTACAGGCACACAGATAACTCAGCTTGCCAGTCAGCCAGTTACCAAGTACTGATTGTCCATCTTTTTTTAATATATATATTTTATTGATTATACCATTACAGTTGTTCTATTTCCCCCTTCATTCCCCTCCACCCGCACACCCCCTCCCCCACCATTCCCCCCCTTAGTTTATAACCACGTGTCTCAAGTTCTTTAGATTCTATATTTCCCCTACTATTCTCGCCCTCCCCCCCATCTATTTTCTACCTACTGTCTATGCTATTTTCTGTGCCTTCTCCCACTTCTCCTCCTCCCACTCCCCTGTTGCTAACCCTCCATGTGTTCTTCATTTCTGTGGTTCCACTCCTGATCTAGCTGTCCTCTTGGTTTGCTTTTGTTTTAGGTGTGGTTGTTAAAAACTGTGAGTTTGCTGTCCTTTCACTGTTCATATTTTTCATCTTCTTTTTCTTATATAAGTCCCTTTAGCATTTCATATAATAAGGGCTTGGTGATGATGAACTGCTTGAACTTGATCTGTCCTTCCATTCTAAATGAAAGCTTTGCTAGATAAAGCAATCTTGGCTGTAGGTCTTTGGATTTCATGACTTGGAATACTTCTTTCCAGCCTCTTCTTGCCTGTAAGGTCTCTTTTGAGAGATTTGCTGACTGTCTGATGGGTACTCCTTTGTAGGTGACTGTCCCCTTATCTCTTGCTGCTTCTAGGATTCTCTCCTTCATTTTAATCTTGGCTAATGTAATTATGATGTGCCTTGGTGTGTTCCTCCTTGGGTCCAACTTCTTTGGCACTCTCTGAGCTTCCTGAATTTCCTGGAAGTCTATGTCCTTTGCCAGACTGGGGAACTTCTCCTTTATTATTTGTTCAAATAAGTTTTCCACTCGTGGCTGTTTCTTTCCCCCTTCTGGTACCCCTATAATTCAGATGTTGGAACGTTTAAAGATGTCCTGGAGGTTCCTAAGCCTCTCCTCATTTTTTTGAATTCTCATTTCTTCATTCTTTTCTGGTTGGATATTTTGTTCTTCCGTCTGGTCTATTCCATTGATTTGAGTCCCAGTTTCCTTTCCATCACTGTTGGTTTTCTGTGCATTTCCCTTCATTTCAATTAGTTTAGCCTTCATATGTTCCTCTAATTTGTGACTATAATCAACCAGTTCTGTGACCATCCTGATAAACAGTGTTTTGAACTGTGCATCTGAGAGGCTGGCAATCTCTTGGTTGCTTAGAGTTATTGGCTCTGGGGCTTTGAGTTCTTCTTGAGCCATCTTTTGGACTGTTCATGCCTGTTACGTATCAGGATCGGAGCCCTAGGTCTTCACCAGAGCAGGGCAACTCAGTTGCTGGGTTGTGATGCTATACGTGGGGGCGGGGTCAAAGAGGAGCAATGGCGTCCCGTCTGCCACCTCCTGCCGCTGCCGCCACAGCTGCCACTGTCACTGGGGCCATGCGTTTCATCCCACTGCATGCGAATGTGCCACCGCCGTCAGCCCTCCACCACTGGGTTTGCCCGCTGGGGCCTGCGCGGTCCGTCTCACTGTGCGCGAATGTGCGACCACAGTCAATCTGCCCCGCACCCCGACTGGTTCTGGGCTGCCTGCGCGCCTGGGTTGGGGGATCTTTCCTGCCCGACCCTGCTCAGCTGCTGGCTCCATCCCTCTTACTGTCCCGATTGAATCGTTTGTTATTGTCGGACCTCCGTATAATTCAATTTTCTGTTCTTTGGCTGTGTCTTTGTTTTCCAAACCTTTGTTGTATTCAAACTTGGTTGTGGGAGAAGGCACAGTGTTTCCACCTATGCCTCCATCTTGGCAGAAGTCTGATTGTCCACCTTTTATGTGCTCAGCTCATCCTGGGGTCCCAGCTGGTGTGGCTCAGTTGGTCGGGCATCATTCCATAAACTGAAAAATCACCAGTTCTATTCCAGGTCAGGGCACATACCTGGGTTGCCAGGTCACAGGGCTCCTTCTGGTCATGATTTGTATAGAAGGCAACCAATTGATGTTCCTCCCTTGCATCAATGTCTCTCTCCCTCTTTTTCTCCCTCCCTTCCCCTCTCTAAAATAAAAAATTAAAATAAAATAAAACAAAAAGCCCATCTTGGGCATTGATGGTAGTCAACTTTATTTTTAATGTCATGCAATCAATTTTATTTATAGTAACCAATTTCCTCTGCCTATTGTCTCTTTTACTGAGTACAGTCTGCAAAATGGGTAATAAGAATTATGGGAACAGAAATTCTTGCTCTCTCACAGACATTGGAAAGAGTTGCAAGGGGTGAATGCTGGAAAACAGTAGAAACAAAAGTACCACCGTCCATACTCTGGGATGCCCCACAGCTTGCAAAGCACTTATTTCCCTCACATTGTTCTGTAACCCTGGGAAGTAGAACATTTTTCCAGCTGCCTCTCACTCCCAATGTCGAAGCTACCAGGATGTGTAAAGACATGATCAGATAACACGAAGAGCTTCAGGCACCTGCTACCTAAGTGCTCAGGAAGGGCTAGCTGATACAGTACAGATTTTAGGAGCTGGAGAAACTGAAAAGTGGGGCAAAGTATGCCTTTTGTCATCATCTGTCCTTATTTCTGTGCTTGCCTTCCTTCCCTCTGCATCACTGTGGCAACCCAGTGGATTGAAATGTTTAACCCCTGGGTCCCCAAAGTCCCTTAGCTTCTGTCCCTCCAGCTTTTCTTTCAACCTCCACTCCCACCCCCTCCATCAGAACACTAAGCCCCTTGTCTCTTTCCTTTGGGTCCCTAATACAATGTGACAATGGTTGATACTGGATCCCTGAAATATTGTTTTCAGAATCAATGACGAGTTCTCAAAATAGGAAATTTTCATCTTTTGGCAAACATGATGGTATAAATTACAGTTACTCCAGTGTCCCGGGAAGACTGGGGGTCTCTCTCGGCATTGCTGAATGAACCACACAGGCAAGTTTTTGCCTGTTTGTTGTCCCAAATAACTTGTCATAAGATTGGCTAGATGGGAAAAGATTCCAACTCTTGTGAGTTGCAGAAATACTCTTGTGAGGGTTGGAGGAAGAAAAAGGCTTTCTCTAAAGACTTAACCATCAACTGTGGAATAAACTTTAACTTTCTTCAAGTGGAGAAAGCAGTGTTTACCCTCTTTCATGGACAACTCTGCCGCTTAGCCTGGCACCACAGCAGAGTTCCTAGGCTGAATAGATCAGTTTTAGAGCTACGGGGTAGGTCCTCGTGTGAACATCCACAGATTGTGAGGCATATAGTGCAGGGCAGGTGGTTTGGCAGTGGTGGTGGTAGGGATAGTGCTGTGCGTGTGTGCGCGCGCGTGTGTATACACTCATCAGAGACAGGAAGAAGATAGTAGAATATTTACTTACAAAATTTGCCTCTAAAGGAAAAAGCCTTCTATTTTGTTAGGTATTATTACAACCAATTTCAGCCAAATAGTGCTTGCTTTGCTTTGATTTTACAGAAAATAAACTCAGCACGCCATAGAGTTGGGCAATTGTGGAGGGCTACTGGGATAAGAATTAACCATCTGCTGAATATCTAAGCAAGAACTGTTCCCCCCAGATTCTAAGACAAAACTTCCTGTGGAGTCCGATGATTTCAGAGAAAATTTCTACAGTGAAAATTTGCTGTAAGTGGCCCATCTGCTGTCGTTTCTTGGTCCAAATTTGAGCTGCTTCAGCCACACTGATCAGATAACTCGGAGTAGAATGAATCCTCATAATAAACCAGCACCAACTGGCCATGCACTCAGAAGGCTTCATTCACAGTTTGTGCTTTTACCTTATGTGAGCTGCTGTTTGCCAGTGACACACACTCTCTCTCTCTCTCTCTCTCTCTCTCTCTATATATATATATATATATATATATATAACAAAATGATCATGTACGAATGATCTAATTTTACACTGAGAAAATCTAAAAAAGTTAATTGAAAGGTTAGAATCAAGCGGCCAAATACATTCAAATCAATGTGTGAAATTCTGATGCATCACATAGTACAGACCTGGCTCAGCGCCATGCGATGGCAGGACACCAGCAGCGCTGCCCAGGGACAGCTCATCCCGCAGCTCCCCGATGCACACTCGAGGTTTCGAGTGCACCCAGAGCAGTTAAATTCTTTCCTTTGCAAGCCCCTCATCAGCCAACTTGGGAAAGGACTGTCCAGACCAGCTTCTTTGCTAGACACGAGTTAATCAGTTTACCTGGAAAATATGTAAGCAACATTCAATGTCTCAGACCATCTTCAATTTTTTTCTCTCCCATTTTGCCTATTTCTTCTTATTTTGCTTTTCTCTGTGACAACATCCTATTGGTTATTCTTCTTCATACGAGTAAACTTACCTGCTGATAACAAACTAAGTATTATGTCATATCAATAATCACATGGAGAACATAATTTTTAAAAAGAAATTACATTGGAAAAAAATCAACCAAAATTTAAAACCTTAATCTAGTATTAATTTAAACAAAAGAAGTTATCTTTTTAAAAAGATGCACATGGCTATGTTTTTGTTGTTATAGAAAAACCCTAAGACTTGGTGAATTTAAAACAACTGCTATTACATTTGTTCGTGATTCTGCTGGGTTGTTTGGGACTCCCCTGGGTGGTTTTCTCGGTCTCACTTGGGGTCATGGATGCTGCTGCAGGCAGGTGGTGGGTGGGGCTGCTACCTTCAATACAAGTACCTCCACGGGTCTGGAAGCCTGGTGAGGACAGTTGGAAGGCTGGGACTCCTCTCTCTGTCTCTCTCCTTGGCTTTCTTTTTATGGCTAGCTTGGGCTACTTTTATGTGGTGGAAAGGCCTTCCTGTGCAAGTGCTTACCAGTCCTCTGCCTGTATCCTGCTTGCTACTCTCTCACTGGAGACAGTCCATGTGGGTGGGGCCTATACAAGGCTGTGACTAGGAGAAGCATGGATTTGGGGGAGGGGCACCGAGTAAAAGTCTACTGCAGTGGTTCTCTGCTCACCCTTCAGTGGCATCACTCTGTAATTGCTTGTCTATTACCAGACTGTAAGTGCCATGGGTTCCAATCTTATTTAAGTATCCTCAGAGCCTAGCACGGTAACTTGTCAGTGAGTAAATGTGCACTGGGCAAAGGAAGGAAGGAAGGGACGAACACGTGGAGGAGTATTCCAGTCCTTTCTGGGAATACAGCTATAAATAAGACAGAGTCCCTGCCCTCATGGAGTTTGTAACCTGCATACATGAGCAGGAGGGGAAGACAACAAATAAGTACATAAATTAGATACTTTCAGATAATGGTAAGTGCTGTCATGAAAAGAAAAAGCCCAGCAAAATAAAAAGAAAGAGAATATATAATGTGGTTGTAGAGAAAGGTGCTTTTTTTTTTTAGCAAAAAAAATGGGAATGAGTGAACCATTCCAAGAGCTGGGGTTCTGGAAAGGGGCCTAAGAGGGGAAAGGGGAATGTTCCAGAAAGGAGGAACAAGTGTTAAGCCTGAAGAGGGAACGAAGCTTTGCATTTTTGAAGGACAGAAGGAAGGCCAGGGTGATGAGCTTGTTAGAGAGGAGTGGAGCGGCGGGAGATAAAGTTGAAGGGAGGCAGGTAATGCAGGGCCTTGGAGGGCAGGGAGAGGAGTTAGCAGTGTATTCGAAGAACAAAGAAGTGGACGGGCGTGATGACAGGCCATGAAGTGACAGGACGGCCGTTTTTAGAAGCTCACTTCGGCTGCCGAGTAGAGGGTCCTTCTCTCTACGCCACTGCCTGTTTATCTTTTTGGTAGCACTCATCGTATTCTGAAGTTAACTTGTTCGTTTATTATTTGCTTGTTGGTTACCTGTCTCCTCCACCCTCACACCAATAAAATGTAATCTCCTAATGTGATTACTTTGCCAGTTTTGTTCACTGCTGCACACCCAAGTGTTTGAAATAGCGCCTGGCACACAGTAGGTGTTTAAAAATGGCATATCAAATGAACGAGTGGATGTATTTGTTCATTTAGTGACTTAAGCCTGAGAAGAGCATCTGTGATTTATGAGTGGGTGATGAAACAGGAAATACTAAATATTTGGTGGCCCTTTTATTGTTGTACCTGGAGGCAGTGATTCCCTGCACACCCCTCGCCACTCCCACATTGTATCCAGATGCAGTGTGATTACTGCACACCTGAAGTCAAGTCCTGGGGTGCGGAAACATACATACATATGTGTGCGTTCCCACACCATTCCAACGTGGTGAAGCGTGGGCAGAGCAGACATTTGAAGCTGGGTCTAGATTCTTCTGGCTCTCGTCAGCTGTCTGATTTTGAGGAAGGAGATTAGATTTTGGGTGGTGTGAGCACAACAGAATATACACAAGGTGTATTATAGAATTGCATATTTGAAACTTATGTAATGTTACTAACCAACGTTACTCCAGTAAATTTAATTTGAAAAACAGTCAAGGGAATGGCACAGAGAATATACTAAATGTGCATCGTGTCAGATGGGCACTGAACTTACCAGGGTAATCTCTTCGTAAGGTATAGAAATGTGTACTCTCTGTGTTGTACACCTGAAACTAATATAATAATGTATGTTAACTAAAAATAAATTTAAGAAATTTTAAAGAGTAAATTGTTTTAAGATTTTACTTATTTATTTTTAGAGAGGGGGGAGGGAAGGAGAAAGAGAGAGAGAGAAACATCAGTCTGTGGTTGCCTCTCATGTGCCTCCTACTGGGGACCTGACCTGTAACCCAGACATATGCCCTGACTGGGGATTGAATTGGCGACCCTTTGCTTCACAGGCCTGTGCTCAATCCACTGAGCCACAGCAGCCAGGATGAGTAAATTGTTTTAAAACAATCCGTACCTTGACCTCATGACTTACTTATGAATATTTTCTGAGATAGTCACACTATTCTGTACTTAGTAATAAATAAATGAATCAGAAACTTAGGTAGATGTTTCTTCCCCTCCTAGTGTAAGAAGAAAGGGTGATGGACAAGGTTATAAGCCAATCATGGATGTGGGAGGCAGCTATGAGACGCTGCAGTGTGTTGGCACCAGTTACAATTTCCGGCTCCATCCTGCCTTCTGCACCTTGGGCCGCTGCACAACACCCACCAGAGCACCCTAGAAAGGGTGACCTGGGCCACAGGACCTGTGGGTTCCTGAAAAGCCGAAACCAGGCATCACCGTGACAACAAATACTTGCTGAGCGCTTACTGTGTGCGAGGCACTGTTCTAGGTGTCGCTCCTGTCAACTAACCCAATTATTCCTCACGTGACTCCCAACATGTGCAGGTGAGGGAACTGAGTTACAAGGGACAAGTACCTCACTCCCTGGCACATTAATGGTGAGCGGCAGAGCTGGGATTGGAACCCAAGCAGTTAGGCCCCAGAACCTGATTCCTCACCCCTGTGCTCTCTTCCTTCCCCATGGTGTGACAGGTAGTCTGAAAAACCAGGAAGGGGACAGGTCTGTAACCCATATCTGTGGCCTCAAACAGCAGTAGCGCCCTCCGCACTGCATCCCCGCCGCCACTACCCATACCTGGGACAGGCTTCTAGCCAAGAACACTAGACAGGTTTTTCTCTAGATTATTCCCGGTGTCTCATGGCCCAATGGTTGCAGAATGGTTCCAATCTGCAGCACACTGTGTTCAAATTCCTCTCCAGGTAAGGGGAAAGCACATGGTTTCTATGGCCGGTGTCTGGGTCCTCCTCCCTCCTCCACCTCCCACCTCCCTCAGGACAGCAGGGTCTCCTTCCTCAGAACACCTGTGCTGCCACCATAAACCAGCGTTTAGTCAGTTACTGCCTTATTTCATGGAGTGCCCAGCACACAGTAGGTGCTGCATGCATGCTCAGTGAATAGAAAAAAGAAAGAAGGAATTTCAGACAAGGATGAAGAACTGTTATGGGAGTCGAGCTCCTGCCTCCTGCGAGTCCGGGAGCTGCGCCAGCTGACAGATCTGACCTGGCGCCGAGGGTGCAGAGAACCATTCGAAAGTGCAACGGCAAATTTAAATATTAAAGCATGAGAAACGTTTTTATGGCTGCACCTTGCCAAATGAAACTGAAGCAGATTTGGATATGAAAATTGACAGGAAGCAAAAGTGGAATGAATAAAAATAGAAAAGAAATTAAATCCACCTTGACTGGGGGAAATTACATAAAAATGAATAAATCGCTCTGATTGTTGGGCGTCATCCCGCAAAGTTAAAGGTTGCAGATTCGATTCTCAGACAGGAGACATGCCTGGGTTGTGAGCCCGGTCCCCACTTGGGGGTAACCAATCTATGTTGCTCTCTCACATTGATGTTTCTCTCCCTCCCCTTCTCCCCCGCTTCCCCTCTCTCTAAAACCAATGAACAAACAAAACCTTTTTTAAGATGGCTACATTGACAGTATATTAATATGTAGTATATCTACAATCTGTCTTTAGGGGATAACAAACGATATTTTTACTATGTCAATGCAGAATTTTGGTTGATTTTTTTCCCCATTAGCTTCTGAAATGAGAGGTTTAGTCTAATACAGAGCTGGGTGCGATGCTGTGCTCCGCTGACCGGGGCCGTAGGAGCCTGCAACGTGTTTCTCTCCAAAGCTCCCTGGTGCGACTGTTGTCTTGGATGAAATTTTCTGTGAAGTTGAGGGTGATTGCTGTATGTGTGTCTTGTTTGGGGGTTTGGGAGACGAAACATTCAGAGTTGAAACCCTTAGAAGTCTGATTCGGCCATTGCAGAGCCCAGTTAGGAAACAGCCCTTCTTTCCCTGAGCCCGTGGTAGCTTCTCTTGGGCAATCACCTTAGCTCTGGGTCGAGTTTCACTAATTGTGAAATGGATATGCTAATTCCTGCTTTTCCTACCTCATTTATGAGGATCAAATGCGATCATGGACATGCAATTACTTTGAAGAGTCTAAATATGATGCTAGTGGGAAGAAATATTATCATAGTTTTTCTAAGGAATAAAATTATTGTGTGTGTAATTCTGAGATTACAAGGGTCTATTTTGAAGAGTAGGGGGCTTAGTAATTCCTTATGTTTACACATTATCTTGTAATTTAAAAATTTCACAACCTACCTTCACCTACAAGAAGCACCCAATAGTCCCGCAGCATAAGCAGTTCTTTGGACGGATGGAGAAAGCCTGAGCGAGTTGCACAAGGCCTCTCAGCTCTAATGGGTGGGACCGGCACCAGAGCCCACAGAATCCCACAGCTGGTCCAAACAGCCGTCGTGCTGAACTTGTGCTGTTCTTCACACTGGGTGTGTATGTATAAATATCATCTAATTAATAAAGACATCAAAAACCGGTATTCTTGTTCTATGCTTTCTTCCCCAAGTCTTTTCTTTTTGACACTTGGTGGCATTTATTCAGTAAACTTATTCAGTCTCTGCTGGACCCCACGCTGGATGTGGGCAGACCTGGTGAAGCAGGTATTGCTTGGGTCTTTGGGAAACTCCTGGTCTGGAGGGGAAGACAGACACATAAGCAGGCAGTATGTAGTGGGATGAAGGTTAAGACTGAGGCAAGATGACTCGGTGTGTGTACCCAAGAGGGGTGCCCGCCCCAGCTGTGGGCCAGAGGGGGCTCCAGAAAGAAGTGATGTCTAAGGTGGCAGCTGAGGAAGAACAGGAGGTAGGCGGGTCCTGGAGGAAGAGTGTCAGGTCGAAGTGGTGGCAGTATCAAAAGCCTGAAGAAAAAGTAGAATACTGGGGAGACAATATTTTAGAAGCGCTGAAGCAGAGAGTGTGGGGTGAGGAGTGCAGAGTAGGAGAGAGCTGCTGGTGAGAGGTGAAGCTGAGATCCAAGCTCTGGGTGTTGATCGGTTTTATCAGGAGAGTGACAGATTATTCTGGAAGTGTTTGGAGAACGGCACAGACAAGATTTGGTGAGCAAACAAGGAGATCAGTGGTTTAGGCAGGAAGACGATGGCCTGGACCAAAGTGAGGGTGTGGAATGGAGGAAACCTGAGAGACCTGGAACCCGTTTGGGGGAAACTAAGGCAGTGCCCGTGAAGACTGGCTATGGGCTGCAGCAGAGCGTGAAGAGCCAAGGGGGGGCTCTGAGATCTGCCGTCAACGTGAGCAGATCATTCATGTATTTTACGACATCTCAGCAATTGATTGACTTTTTCATCAAATGTGACAATTGCATGGAGTTACTGGTGCAATTGTCCCCCTGAGGCCATTCTATTTTCTCCCATCCAAACCATGAAGCAACACCTGTGGGCTGGGCTGTGACTGCCTCGGCCTCCCCTCCTTTCATCCTACAGAGATGAACTCACTGCCACCCCTGCTTCCACCGTTTTATCTCCCGTATTTCTTCTCCCCCCCATCTCCTCAGTTACTTAAGCTGCAAGAATTTAAGCCAAAGCTTTATTGACTAAATCTCTTCCCACTTGGAAGGGGATTTGAAAAAGATAAACCCCCAAATTTGAAAAGAAATGAAAACGTATGTGCATGCAAAGACTTGTCTGTGGACGTTTATGGAGCAACATAATTCTGAACCAGGAACAGATGCAAATATCCATCAATGAATAAGTAATGAATGGACAAGTAATACGTGGTATATCCATGCAATATAAACAAATGAACTCCCGACACATCTGTGACACGGATATACCTCAGACACAGTACGCGGTGTGAAAGAGGCCAGGGCACATGGTGAGAGGCAGTTACTCTGCTGGGGTCTTTAAGAAAGAAGAAAAGTCTGATGTAGTGGAAGTCTCAGGATAATTTTGGCAGGTGTGGCCGAATCCTGGCTTCCGTTACCCGCACGAGGACATCTACCCTGGAGACTCCCCCTCCAAATTCCTGTAACATTCCTCACATTTTGGATGTTCTTGCAACTGTCCCCACGTTGGCAGTGACTCATTGCTTTTTTCTTTCAGTTGAGTTAAAAACATGAGTGATTTTTCTTCCATTGAAGGAAAGAGTCACTTACTTTTAAAAAAAGATGCATTTGGAATCTCTCCAGGCACCAAAGACCAAATCACATATTTTCAACATAAAGATATTTCTAATGGTTTACAAACATCCGCGGTCCAGAAATAATTGCTTAGTTTTTCCCCAAACATCTGGATAACATGTTTGTTTAAGTCAACTTTCTGTGGAAGTGCAGTACACATTCAGAAATTAGCACAAATCCTAGATGCACAGCTTGATGAATTTTCACAAAGTGAACACACTTGTTTCACAGCATTTGGATCAAGAAGCAGAGTGTCCGGCTCCCTGGAGGCCCCGGAAACTCCTTCCAGTCACTCCCCACCCCCCCACCAGCACCTGATGGTAGCAGCTTGTCCTGTTTGGGGACTTCGAATCAATGGAGGCATGCAGTGTGTACTTTTCTGTGTCTGGACTCTTTGGCTCAGCAATTTATTTGTGAAGATAAAGTTGTGGATCTGAGAGTGAGGGACGTGGAGAAGAAGGAGGGGTTGGCATTCCGCTGTAAAGGCTGGCAGGCCTGGGGTCCAGGCAGGCAGGCAGGCAGTGGCCTCCAGCCCCAAGGAGGCACTCCCAAATTTGAACCTAGACTAGGCTCTGCATTCCACTCCTCCTGAAACAGATTTCCCACCTGACCCCGCTCCTCCCAGAAGCCGTTCTGATTATATTTAGAGGTTCACCTGGCAGACTCCATGGACAAGTGGTTACAGGGGTGAAGAGAAAAGGGAGGAATCAAGGATGACTCTTTAGGATTTTGCTTGAAAACTGGGTTGCTACTATTTCCTGAGTTGGGGGAGAAGGTATAAGTTTTGGGAGACTGCTAATCAAATATTTTTGTTTGGACAAGTTAAGTTTGAAGTTTAAGTGTTAACCTTTGGGATTCAGTCTGGAGCTCTGGCGAGCAGTCAAAGCTGGATTTACAAATTTGGGAATTTTAGACTGAAGGTGGTTTTCCACTCTGTGGAGAGACAGGGTGAAGTCACAATTGAAAGATTAAAGATTCTCCTTGACTGTCAAGGAAGGAAGAAAGACAGTATATATACACCAGTTAGTACTAACACACATACTAATACTTTTTGGCCTATCACCTTTAAAAAACTTGAATTTTATGTTTAGAGAGAGGGGAAGGGAGGGTGAAAGAGAGGGAGAGAAGTGTTGATCAGTTGCCTCCTGCATGAGCCCTGACTGGGGACTGGACCTGCAACCCAGGCCTGTGTCCCGACGGGGGGTCTGACAAGTGACCTTAGTTTTGCGGGACAACACCCAACAAGCTGAGCCACACCAGTCAGGGCCCATCATGCTTCTATTATGGTTATTCACATACATGAGTTATCTGGAAAAAAATCCCTGGAATTTTTTTGAAAGCAGAAAAGTCCTCTGTGTTTTAAGACAATTCCACTATAGTGTAAATCAAGTAGTTTAACAACATGTATTTATTGAATAAATTTCCTCTTTACCAAAAAGGATTAAATCGCTTATCTATATATTTATTCCAACACTTAACAATTTAACTGTGGTAGGACGGGGGTTTGTGGGCCAGTGTTCACACGCGTATACGCATGTGCGTGTGTGTGAGTGCATTTAACCTAAGGAGTCATACCTACACTTCTACAGCGAGTGAGCAATGGTGTTCGGCAGTAGAAAAAGAATCATTTCAGATTGAACTCCTGCTTTTCTAAGCGTAGGCACCTACTGCTGGTGAATACTCATTTACCAACGAAGGACAGCACACTGGGACGGCTCGGCCATCCCTGGTGACTAAACTGAGGAACGAACATGTGCCTTCTTCCTCAGATATTTTGGCAATTAATTCACTATGTGCAACCTCTAACAGATGTAGCACTGAAGGGAAAAAGCAGTTCTTCCTTCATGGCTAGATTTCTCCTCCTCTTATAACTGAACCACAAGGAAAATAAAAGGCAAATGAAATGCGCGTCACTGCGAACGAAACGCCACGACGAGCAGCCTGGCAGCCCCTCTGGGGGTCTGCGGCCCGCCGGCCTCCGGCTTGTTGGTTTGCGCTTCCTCACCGCCTTCTGCCCCGTTTTCAGTCTCCGTGTTTTGCCCTGACTTGAGTCCTTCCGCTCTTTCCAATCTCGGCCCGGATAACTATGTCTCTTTCTCTTGTACAATCAGTGTTTTCACATTTGCTGGAGACAGGACTGTGAAAGAATATCACTTTTCAAACAGGAATTCCAGATTCTGCTAGCAAGATCACAGTTTGAGAAGTCGGTTCCCAAACATTTAGCGGGGGGCAAGACAGTGACCGTCTTCCAGGAACTGCATCTGCGCGTTTTTAACCTTTGGGATTCTTCGGAGACCCAGAGATGTAGGAGAGGTTGAAACCATAGAATGACTGATTTAATGAGCTCTAGAAAAGTCACATCCCCCCAAATATGTCTCCCATTTGCTCTGCCTCAGTGACTGAGATTTCTACTTGAGAAAAACATTAGTGATGCCTTATACTTTATTGGTGTTGTGGAGCCTACTGTTGTAAACATGTTATTAAGCTACATATTTGTATACATTTATCTGGTGCGTTGCTACTTCTGAAATGCCCTCCTATATGCCACATACCAAGCTAAAGTGTGGTGTGCACTGTCTGCCCTGGATCTCATAACAATGCTGTGAAGGGAGCATCATTATGCCCATTTAACAGATGAGGCGACTGAGGTTCAGAAAGAACTTGTCTGAGTTGGGCCTCATTGTGGGGTTAGGAGTTCCGACTCTGCATTTGGACCCCTCTCTGCATGCTGACCCGGTCAGGGCTTGCCTATTTTAGTTATTTGTTGATGACTACTACTAAAACACAGGTGTGTGATTGCCAGGAGAGGCCTGGCATATTCATCCACCTGGCTTGATAGAGAGCCAGAGCCCGAGAGGAGGAAATGGGGCTGGGAGGGGCATAGAGAACAAGTCTGGGGAGAGGAGTCAGTGGCAGCTCCCACAGGAAAGGCCAAATTCGTGCCTTGGGTGATCACGGGCACCCCACATTCCCCTGAATGTAGAATAGAGTGGAATGGAAAGAAAAATAGTGTGTTTTTTCTTGAAGCTGGCCTAAATGAACAGTTATCCACATGTCAAACAAGGTGATTGACATTGTGCAGGGTCCCCACTAGGCATTGGGAAACCCACATTCTTTTTTTTTCCTTAAGATTCATTTATTTATTTATTTTCAGAGAGAGGGGAAGGGAAGGAGAAAGAGAGAGAGAGAGAAACATTAGTGTGTGAGAGAAACATCAATCTATGGTTACCTCATACATGCTCCCCACTGGGGACCTGGCCCTCAACCCAGGCATGTGCCCTGACTGGGAATTGAATCAGCAACCTTTTGGCTCACAGGCTGGCACTCAATCCACAAGCCACACCAGCCAGGGCTTCCTGCACCCCAACACTCCTTGAAACTTCTATGGCTTTAGTCATCGATCTGGTTAGAACAGCTGGTGTTGTCATGACTGACTTCAGGGCCTCCTGTGAGCACGCTGGAGAGAACTCTCTGCCAGTGTGTGGGTGTGTGAAGGTGGGGAGGTGGGGACCACAAGGGAGTGACACATCAGCAGAGGCCCCCAGTGGAGGAATGGTTATTGGCTCAGCCCTGGTCTGATCTTAATAGAGATTAAGGTCCATTGATGGATGAACGGATAAGCAAAATGTGGTTTATACCCATGATGAAATAATGCTCAGCCTTCAAAAGGAAGGAAACTCTAATCCATGCTACAACATGGATGAACCTTGAAGACATTATGCTAAGTGGAATAAGCCAGACGCAAAAGGACAAATATTGTATGACCTACTTGCATGAGGTTCCTAGAGTAGTCGGAGTGATTGAGACAAAGCGCAGCAGTGGTTGCCAGGGCCTGGGGGAGGAGGAGGAATGGAAGGTTAACGTTCAGTGGGCAGGGTTTCAGTTTGGAAAGATGAACAATTCTGAAGACGAATGGTGGAGATGGTGATACAACAGCGTGAATTTATTTAATGTCACTGAAGTGCACACTTAAAATGGTAAATTTTATTATGCGTATTTTTACCACAATTTAAAAAAACAGTAAAAAATGCTTTATAGAGTCCTTCATTCAGCATGCTGGCATCTTATCCAATTTCTTGTTTCATATACCATTTCTTAGGTGGGGTTTTCTCTGCTTGATGTTCATGTTGCTGGAAGCTGTACCGAAGAAGGACTTTTCCTTCTCTTTGACCTCTGCTGTCTTTCTAAGATGCTCCTGTCTTCCTGGGAGCCTTTTTGTAGGGTGTGTAGTAGCACCCCTGGCTTCTACCCACTAGATGCTGTAGTACTTCTTTCCCCCCGTTGTGACAACCCCAAATATCCCCAAGCATTGCCAAATCCCCGTGGGGTGCCCACGTGAGACTCTGCAGCCTTGAGGCAGATGTGGGTCTCAGACATTAGAAGCACAGCCACTGCCAATTTCACAGGGCTCTGCAGGCCCTGGGGATTTCTGAAACAAAGCAACATCCTTAACTTGGGACATCGAACTTCCTCTGAACCGGGACCACTCACAAGTCACGCTGTACATCGGGGGAAAGACTCCAATCAACTGAAGATCTAGATGAGAAAGGCAACCTCTCAGTCATACTCCAGGAAAACTGGCAGACTTTCCCTTTCCTTAAATTTGGGCCGTGCTTCATTTGAAGACACAGGAATTTGTGGACGTCACCCTTTGTGAAAGCGCTAGTCTTGTCATTTTACAGGAGCGACCAAAGAAGGAAGTGATGTTTCTGTGTTAATGCAAACATAAGTCACTGCTTCAGATGCAAGCCATGAGAGAGGAATCTAAGGAGATAGCAGAGGGTTATGCACATATTTGTAATAAGCTAGCACAAAGACTTGGGTTACGTTACTATCTATTCACATGTGAGTAGTTGGTTGTAATGAACGGAGCAGAACAGAAACAAACAGCAGCAGGCATATTAGTGATGTGGCTAAATCATTTTCACACCCTTTGATTTCAGAGGGATTTGAAAAGGTCACGTCTTCAGAGCTGCCATAATTATATTTTTCTCTCAGTGTGAACTCTTCCAAATGGTGATGCAGCAAGCTACTTTCAGGTGATGGATTTTTTCCAACAGGTCAATGCATCTGTTCAAACAACAGGAAACACTTTCTCTTTTGCTAATAGCTAAGCATGTTGAAAAAGTCTAGTTTATGAATCTGTAAGAGAGCCCTTTCAAGTAGGGCCAACTACACATTCAATCAACTTGAAAATTTACCCATAGTACTAGTCAGCAGTTTTTCCTTTTTTCTCATATTTTAAAGGTTTTTAAAAATTTATTTATTTTAGTTTAGAGAGAGAGGAAGGAAGGAGAAGGAAAAGGAGAGGAACATCGATGTGAGAGAGGAACATGGAGAAGGGGATGGAGCCCACAACCCAGGCCTGCGCCCTGACCTATCAGACTAGCGACCTTTTGGTCTGTGGGATGACGCCCACCCAACTGAGCCATGGCAGCCATGACTCCTTTTTTCTTTTATTTTAAATGTCGTAGCTTCTTTCTCCCCTCAGGCACACACTGGAATACACTAGTATTTCTCTATGTCTGTATCTTTGTTTTATCATGAGATAGAACTAAAAAGACTGAGCCATTCCAATCCCCTCTGTTTCTTTGAGCTCCTGGATGAAGCTCGGTGACCCCAGCTTGTCACCCCTGTCATTTCTTCACTTGCAATGGTCACATGAGCAGGAGACAGAAAGCATGATTCCGTCTGGGCTCTGACATCTTGGCTGCATTTGTGAGACCCTACGTCTGCATCTCTGGAATAGATGCCCACCTCCCAGGACTGTGCAAACCAGACAGGACAATACACACAAAATGGTTTGTAAACCATCAAGTGCCTCCACAGGAAGATATTATTGTCATTGTGACGTCTCAGTCAGCAGGGACCTCAGGGGGTTATGAAAGTTGGGAGTTGGGCGGATTACTGACCCAAGTCGCCTAAGAGTCAGCGGAGTTCTGAAAGAAAGCAGAACACCTTAGAGACCTGTCTCTTTAAGCCATGAGGATGGGGTTTAGCCTCCTGAATCCTATGCTTCTGAAAGCGTTGCTTTCTAAAGTTTTGTAATTTATGTATACACTGAGATAGTCTGATTTCTGTTACTCAGGTAGGAATGGCTTTACTTCTCAACGTGACATAAGACATGTCTGAATTCTCAGAGAGGTGTTTTGTAGGCAGGGCACTTGTTTAAGAAGGTCTTAAAAAGTCATGGATATTTCCAGGCAGATAGGAAGGGAAGAAGAACTTTGCAGAGAAACCAGACAAGCAAACGGAAGACAAGGAGGAAAGCTAGAGCGATGGGAGGTGGGGGATTCCCAGGCTGGGGGACTCAGAGGGGTTGGGTGAGGATGGGTGCTCGTGTGGAACAGCAGCTGGTCTGTCTGTGCCGTCTCTCCAGGCCTCACCAGCCCCACTCAGCGTTTCCGGCGAGGGCCGCTCTGCCCCATCCAGTCCCCACTCCCCTCTGTAGCAGTGTGAACGCCACTGCTACAGGCCTCTCGCTGTTTTACTAGTACTCTCCTTGTAGGCTGTGAAAGACACATGTCCTTCTTTTTCCCATTTTACAAAAGATAGGGAAACTCAACTCAAGAAGTTAAGCCATGGAAAGCAGGGTATCTAAACGATATCTGTACTCATATCCACAGAAGCATTATTTGCAATAACCAAAAGGTGGAGGTAATTCAAGTGCCCGCTGACAGATGAATAGGTAAACAAAATGCAGTACATACATACTGTGGAATACTATTGAGCCATAAAACACGAAGGAAATCCTAACACATTCCACAGCATGGATGAACATTGAAGACGCTATGTGAGTAAAATAAACCAGTCGCAAAGGGAAAATGCTGCGTGATTTCACTTACATGAGGTATGTAGAGTCGTCCGATTCATAAAACGTAAAGCAGATGATGTTTGTCAGGGGCTGGTGGGAGGGGGAAAGGAGTTGTCACTTCATGGGCACAGAGTTTCGGTTTTGCAAGGTGAAAAAGTTATGAAGATTGGTTATACAACAGCATGAATATACTTATTATTACTGAACCATACACTTAAAAATGGTACAGTAAAACTAGCTATTTTTAGTTTACCACAATTAAAACAAAATTTTTAAAGTTAAGACAGTAGTGTAAAGTCAATATGCCAGAGTGAAAACTATTTGAACTCTACTTCTGAGTCAGTCTGTAGCGCTCCACGGCACTACAGGGAAGTAAAGAAGAAAAAAGGAAAGGAAAGAAAACTAGGGGGAATATGGTGAGCCAATCCTCTCATCCTCCTCTGCATGTTCAGAATTGTAGGGTTTAGTTTTATTCTGGAGACCTCTAGAATAAAACTCCTTCCCAAGGGGTAGGATATTATCATCGAAGACATTATGTAAGTAAAATGTTTTTTTCTTCCCTTTGTGTTAGCCTGTGTTTTCCTAAATTTCTATAATGATCTTTATAAATGGAGGGGAGGAGTGCTGATTCTCTACTGAAACAACACAGGGCACACAACTATGAGATGCATCTCGCATGTCTTTGAGATGCTTGAGTTCTAATAGCCAAACTGTGTTCTGCTAGGGTGATGTCGCCCTGCCGCTTCCTGTGCGCCACCAGCCAAGCCCAGGAGGGATCCGGCCCCGTCAGTGACTGCTCTGTTCTAAGAAGAGAAAGAGACCCAGAAATAGCAAACGACTTTGCTCAAGCCCCACACCAGTTGTCATCAAGCCCCTCCTCCAGTCCCCTTTGCCCAACTTCACTATCTCTCTGAATCTGAGTGGCCCAGGGCACAACCGAGCTCAAGGTGGGGTGCATCTCTGCTTCATTTACAACAAGGTTTCTCACCGAGTTCGTACTAGTTCACACCCATATTGGGCACAAGGATGATAATAGGAAAAACCCCATAATCTCTTCATGCAGAGATAGCACTTGACACTTCAGTGCAGAGCCCTCTAGAGCTTTTGTGAAAATGGAGGGTATCCTTGTTATTGCTGCCATCATTTTGTAAAAACAGGCACTGGGGATGTAGGGTTAGGAGGGAGTTTGAAGGCAAGTCGGCTGATCATACAAGGGAGAGGGGGCTGAAGGGAACAGTGGACATGTGTACTTGGAGGCCCCCAAACTGGCAGCTAGTTGGGTAAATCAGGGCAGCTGTTCAGTTAAAGAAACAGTAAAATTGGAAACCACTCTGAGTATTTTATTATAGAAAAACATATAAATATGCCTTCTTTTGGCAATATTTTGAAGGAATAAAGCTGCTTCTTTAAGTGTGTGACAGCTGATTGGAGTTCTGTGTGGACTTTTAAGAATAAAAGTTACCCTGGCTAGTGTCTCAGTGGACTGACTGCTGACCTGCTAATCGAAGGGTCTCTGGTTTGATTCTCAGTTGGGCACGTGCGTGGGTTGTGTGTGGGCCAGGTCCCCAGCTGGGGGCATGCAAGAGGCAACCAATCAATGTATCTCTCACACACTGACATTGCTCTCCCTCTCTCTTCTCCTTTCTGTCTCTAAAAGTAAATAAAATCTTTTTAAAAAAGAATAAAAGTTGACTTAAGTTCAATGGTTTCCAGTCCCAACATCTTTAACATGGAGAGAGAACTCAAAGACAGTTGGGAAACATTCTGAGTTCAGAATCTTCTGGATTAAACAAAAGTTACCAATTATTTCACATTTGCCTCACCCACACCAAAGTCTAAGATTCTGTTTTTGTTTTGTTTTTAAAAGCTACACTATTTACTGAAAGTGTTTGGTTTGGATTTTCTACAACAGCAGTTCTTTTCCCTAATTCACATTTCATTTTGAAACAATTTCATTTGTTTACATTATTGTAAAAACAAGTACAACTGACCAGACCAGTTTGTGGACAAACACATCTGCCTCTCGGTTAAACTAAACTGTGGGAGCAGCCGTGCCTCAGGGACCCCAAGGCCTGCTTCCGGGACACAAGCCTTCACTCTGCCACGAGACAGGGTGTTTCCTTGAGGGCAAGGCGGACATCGGTCAATCCAGGTTTGAAGATTTATTATATACTGTACTGAATAAAAGCAGAAAATCAATTGTGTCTACGACAATGTTTTTGCTGCAACTAACAGAAAACTTGACTCAAGCTGGTTTGTTTTTTTTTTTAGGAGATTTGTTGTTTCCAATAACAGGAAGTTTAGAAGTAAGATGGGCTTCGGGACTGGTTGAGTTGGGGACTTGATGTCGTCAGGGTCCCGGAGGGTTGCCATCTCTCCACACGGCTAGCCACAGCATCAGTTTCTTCTTGCAACTGTGGCCAACAGATGGGACATGAGGTTTCCTTTTTCTTGTCAAGTGGGAGAGAAAATAACGGGGAGTCCCCCCATGAAAGCAGGCCCTTCCCTTCCGTCTGCCTGGCGTGATTTAAACGTCAGCATCCAGGGCTGAACTGGACGTGAGTTCAGTTTCCCATTCCCATGAATCTCACGAACTGAGTGAACAGCCGGACGAAACTAGATTCTCTGGAAAGGAAGAGAAGACGGGATGGCAGCTTCTCCTCCGTGAGCTCCAACACCTGCTTCCTCCCCTCCTCACGCTCTAGGGAGGCAGCTGCCACTGAGGAAGCAGAAGCTGCCGGCCTGTTTGGAGAGCAGCCCTACCCTGCAGCCCGCCGGGGGGCCGAGGGCTCTGCCTTCCCTGGGCCACAGCAGACGGCCAGCTCCTCTCTCGGCCCAGCCTCACCCGCCCTCGTGCTGGATCCCATCCCCACTCGCCTTCTCAGCTCCTCTATCAACATAGAGACAAAGCAAAAAGCTCTTCCTTGATCCTCTCCCTCCTGCTACTGACTCATTTTACCACAAGGAAACGTTTTTAACGTGTTGTTGACAGTCACATCCCCACTGTCTCAGGCCTCATCCTCTCAGCTCCCTGTAGTTGAGCTTTTTACCTCCTCATGCCGCCGAGATGGTTCTATCAAAGTTACTAACGACCTCCCTCGGCCAAACCCAGTCATTTGCCGCCTCTACCTGACTTGACCCCGCAGCACTTTCTTCGACCTCTCACATCCTTCTCTCAGCCTCTATAGCACACCCTCTCCAGGACAGATTTCCTGCCTAAATCACTTGCTAATTTTCACTCTCTCCTTTTGAGCACCCCTGAGCTTGATGCGGGACCTTATTCTTTCTCCTTATTTCCTTCCCCTTATCCTTGCCTCTTGCCTTTTCTCCCCTGATACTCACCTCCATCCTTCTACACCCAGCTGCCCCTGCTTTTCTGGTCTATTCCTCCTGTTGACACGTCACTCCCTTGCAGGGGATTGGTAGATTCGGAGTTCTAACCCAGATGTGCCCATCAAGCTTCAGGCTTGTGGGGCCCACCGGCTGCTGTGCTCGCGACTTGGATGTCCAGTAGCATCTCCAACCTAATACGCCCCAAACTGAGCTTTTGGTTTCTCCCCACCCTGAGTCCCTCACACCTGTTTCTCCTCTAGTCGTTACCACCTTGGTGAATGACCCACAGTCTACGCCACTGCTAGGCAAATTCAGGGATCATTCTCGATTCCTCTGGTCCCACGCTACTCCATTGCATTATTCCATCAGCAAATGCTGTCCTCTTTCCCAAGACAGCCTAAGTCCATGTGCTTTTCTCTGTCTCCAGTTCCAACCACATCATTTCATTGGACCTCGGTGATAACCTGCTGCTGCTTCTATTCTTGCTTTCTGCACTGAAGCCAGAGTCGTCTTCTAAAAATACTAAATCAGATTATCTCACTCTCTCGTGTAAAACCCCTCAGTGGCTTCCTATTGTGCGCAGAACAAAATCTAGATACCTTAGCAGGACCTAAGAGACCTCGTTAGATCTGGTCGTGGCCCTTTTCTGACCTTGAAATTGGGCTCAAGGCACCCACATCTTCCTCCTGCTGGTGAGAGTTCAGACTCGGGCCCACCCAGGGGCTCTCAGCTTGCTCTGCTCCCTGACTTTTGCATGACTGGATGCTTCCTGTCGTTCAGGTCTCAACTTAAATGTCACCTCCACAGAGGCCTTCCCTGACTGCAAAGTTTAAATTAGCCCCTTGCTCCCTGTCACTTTCTACCCTTAACCTTGTTCTACTCTTGTTCCAGAACTTATCGCTATTTAAATGATCTTTTCATTTATTTATTTGTCTTCTTCTTTCCTGATTGTACTAGACTACATCCACCAGAGGGGCAGGACACTTTGTATTACTTACCATGGTGGACTTAGCACCTAGGACAATAGGAAGCTAATAAGATAAGAGTTTGATGAATGAATAACTCTGCTTGCCTGACCTTCCATTCTTCTTTCCAAAAGGACCAACCTCCGGGGGATGGTGAACAGAGGTTGCAGGACAAGCAGTCTACTCTTCTTTCAGTGACCACTCGACTCATTTCACAAATCTTTATTGCTAAGAACTGAAGGAACCCAATGAAGACAATCTTGAACCCAACCTCAGGAACCCACAGATTTGGGTGGTGGCATCCTGAGCATTTGTAATGGAGCCATTTGACAAATACCATGAGGGAGGGAGACACAGGATGATGAAGCTCAAGAAGGAGAACCTAACCCAGAGAGTGGAGATCAAGGAAGGCTTTCTGGGAGAAGTAATTTTTAAGTTATCCTGAGTCTTAAGAATGTGTAAGGGTCAGCCAGGTGAAGAAGGGATGGAGGGTAGGTAGGAACAGTCTAGCAGAGAGAACGACAGAGATGCAGAAGCCTTGGGAAGCCATGAGGGAAGAGCAAGAAATTAGAAAGACTGGAGACTGACTTCAAGCAGGATGGGAAGAGGGCGTGTGCTAGGCACACAGTGAAGCACATCACCTGTGTCATCTCATTTAACCCCCACACCAACCCTGGAGGAAGGTTCTGTCACTCTTCTCCTGTTGCCAGTGGGGAATACTAGTTCACTCCCCTGAGGACACCCACGAGGTAAGTCTGGAATTCCCAAGGAAACATATTACAAATGCTTTGAAATACAGCCCTGAATCTCTTGTGATATTTCTTAATTTCTCCTTCTGGTTCTTAGTTCCCTCACTGGTAGAATGAGGCTGAGATCTGGCCCTACCACATGGGGTTTGTGAGGACTCAGCGGGGTAATTCCTGTAAAAGTGCTCAGCACCAAATCAGTGCAGCCCCTGCTCAATAAATATGAGCTATTACTATTATTACTGATTTTCTTTTTGGAATGCTGGTAAAAGCTATTATTGAAACCAGGGGATATTCTCCTTGAAGTGGGAATAGGACCTGACAGTTCCAGGAGACTGGCTCTCCTCGTTCTTCACAATTGGTGACTTAGTGTACTCATTCATAACATATTTATTCTAAATGTCTAAGTTTTTTGGTATTTGCTAATATCTTTTCAGCTAGATCGACAGGTACAAATATAAAATTGGATTCGCTTGGAAAGGTTAGTGGTTTAAATATTTGCATTTTTTCTTCATTAAGTCATGCCCGTACAGGGTACACTCTTAATAGTACAAGCTGGTATAACATGAACAGTTGTTTTTAACTTAGTCTGTGATTATTTAAGAAGTTAAAAGAATCTTTTCATGTAAAGGCCACCTCTTCATCTACACCTTCATGTATAATGTAATTGTAGCTGAACAATTTTCTAGAAATTTGCATGTGTATACTATGTACATGTTTATAAATATACATATAAATTTTCATTGGAATTTTTATTTACAATATTGTCTACTTTTTTCACATAAAATAATTTAGCTTGGACATTTTTCTTATCAATACAGATACCTGCACTGATTCTGAAAAGGCACGTAGTATTCCCTTTTATAGAGACACTGTAGTTCACTTAGTCCTCTCTTAATAGGCATATAAATTTCAGTTAGTCTTTTACTCTTACGAATTAGAATAATATTATCATGCTGTCCCTGTACAGTGTATATTTGCCTCCTTGTGCAAGTGTTTCTGTGTGGAAAATTCCTAGAAGGAGACTTGCTGAGCTAGAGAGAATGTGCTTTTTAAATTTTAATAAGCACTGCCAAAGTGCTTTCCAAGGAGGCCACAGCAATTTGCATTCCATTAACAATATGTGAGACTTCGTGTTACCCATACCCTCCAGTAGGAGCAAAATTTTAATTTTGCAAATATGCTAAGTGCAAATATTGCCTTGCTTTTAACTTAGTCTTTGATTATTAAAGAAGTTAAAAAGAATCTTTTTCATGTTTATTATCTATTTGCATTTGCTGCAAACTGCTTACCTTTTGCCTATTTTTCCATTGAATTGTTCATTTTTTTTCTTGCTGATTTTCAGATCTCTGTATGTTAAAGAAATGAACCTCCTTCTGAGTAAATAAATTACAAATATTCTTTTCTATCCTGTGGTATGTCTCTTGACTTTATATATGGTATTTTCACTCCTGCAAAAGTTTTAATTTTTACAAAAACAAATTTCTCCATTTTGTTTTATAAGTCTCTTGATCATCCTTAGTTCAAAGTTATGAAGAAATCACCAATAAGTTTTCATGTTTTACACTTCAGTTATTGATTGACCTAGAAATTATTCTAGGTGAGGTACTTCTGCATTTTCCACCCCACTAATGTTTTTTTTCACTAGGATATTTCATTTAATTTTTTAAATTATAATTTATTGATTATGCTATTATAATTGTCCTGACTTATCCCCCTCTAAAGAACACACCCCACTCCCTAAAGCAATCCCCACACCATTGTTTATGTCCATGTGTCACACATATAAGTTCTTAGGCTACTCCATTTCCTATACTGTACTTTGCATCCCCGTGGCTATTCTGTAACTACCAATTTGTAGTTACTTAATCCCCTCACCTCTTTACCCACTCCCCTAAGCCCCACTCCCATCTGGCATCCATCAAAACACTCTCCATCTCCATGATTCTGTCTCTGTTCTTGTTTGATTAGTTTGGTTTTTAGATTCAATTGTTGATAGATATGTACTTTTTGCCATTTTGTTGTTCATAGTTTTGATCTTCTTTTTCTTAAGTAAGTCCCTTTAACATTTCGTATAACAATGGTTTAGTGATGATGAACTCTTTCCGTTTTCTCTTGTCTGGGAAGCTCTCTATCTGCCCTTTGATTCTAAATGACATTATTGCTGGGTGGAAAAATCTTGGCTGTAGGTTCCTGCTTTTCATGATTTTGAATATTTCATGCCAATCCCTTCTAGCCTGCAAAGTTTCTTTTGAGAAATCAGCTGACAGTCTTATGGGAATGACCACATAGGTAAAAATAGCAGGGATGCTATTCTTTCATTTGAGCCATGTTTTTTTTTCTTCCTCATTATGGCAGCCTCCCTGTGTTTGTTTCTATCATAGCATCTATTAGGTAGAGCTGCTATGATTCTTCATCTTGGTAGTGTGGCCTAATGTAGTAGGTGTCCTGTAGGATCCAGTGGCACAGCCTCCCCTATCACCCAAGGTAGGTACTTGAGCTGTGCCCTTCGTGTAGGCTGAGTACACCCTCCTCATGTAGTTGAGTCTTTGTTGCTGTTGGCAGATCAATGGGAGGCATTTACCCAGTCCAGTCAGCTGCAGAGATTGGTCGTGACCACAGACCACCACCTTTGCACTTCATGGAGGACCAACTGTGCAGGGGCAGGGTGGTGGTGCTCTTACATGATCTGTAGCTGCCCACTCGATGCACTGGCTAGGGGTTTCCTGGATAGTGCAGGGCAAGGTCAGCCCTACCTGTGTTTTGCCCAGGGCCACCCTGCCTGAGCTATAAAGCAACCTGAGATGGCTGCTACTTGTGCTGGAGTTGGAGATTTCCAGGCAGAGCCAAACTGTTAATCTAAACTGGCTGCTGCTAGTGCCAGGCCTGGGCTGGCCTGGGTCTCTCTGAGACCAGCTGTTTATCACTTGAGAGGATTTAGGAAGTTGTGAAGCATAAGCCAAGACCACCCATTCATATGGAAAAGCAGCTTGGGTTGGCCAGTAGCTTGGGTGGGGCAGAGTCTTAAGGGATCTCCAGGGCAGGGCAAACAGTGTAAGCCAGGTTGATGGAGTCTCAGAAATAACACCTGACCTCTGGCTCTATGGCTTTATGGCGGGAGGGTTCAGAACAGGGAAAATGGCCTCTGCCTGCTTTTCTGTCTGGGAGAAAGCTGTCACCCAGTTCCTGCCTTGATGCCAGACACTTCAGTTTCTCCCTGAATAGCACTGGTGCCTTTCAAGCTGCTGCCCTGGTTCTGGAGCTCAGAGGGAGTGAGTTTTAGTAAGTCTCTGTGTGGGTTCTTTAAGAGGAACTGCTTGGGGCTGTAGAAGTTTCTTTTACAGACTCAATTCTTACTGTTTTTTGCAGCCAGAAATTATGGGAACTTATCCTCCTGGCACTAGAACCCCGGGCTGGGGGCCTGGTGTGGGGCTGGGACTTCTCACTCCTGACACACCTCTCCCAAATTTTTATCCACCTCATGTGGACGTGGGACTAGCCCAGTCCACATCTCCGCCCCCTCCTACCAATCTGGATGGTTGTAGTTTCTTCAATTCCATAGTTGTCAGACTTCCATTCAATTCAATTTCTGATTGTTCTGAATGACCATTGTTCCATACTTAGTTGTAATTTTGATGTGGTTGTGGGAGAAGGCAAGTTGTGTTTACCTATGCTGGCATCTTGACTGGAAACCTCCAATGTTTTTTGTTTCAATGTTTCTGAATTATTTATATTCTCCCTTTGACTTAAAATGTCATTTTATTTATATTCAAAATTCTCAAATGTATTTGGGTCTATTTCTGGAATATGCATTCTTTGTTAATGTTTTTATTCTGTGATGTTTTCCTGTATGTCCTATAATTTCTCTACCTATAAATTATTTTTAATGTTGGGTAAAATTAATTCTCTCCCATTATTCTGTTTATAGTTGTACTAGTTATTCTCAATCTTTTATTGTTCTATATGACCTTTATATGATTTTGGCAAATTCTCCAAAAAATCCTATTACTTTTCATTGAAATTACAGTTGCTTCAGGGAAATTCTGTTGTATTGTTTCATTTACTCCTATCTTCTTTTATGTTCCTGTTAATCATGAGAGGATAAACTATGCTGCAAAAAATAAATAAGTCAATCTCTAAGTCTCAGTAAATTAATGCAACAAAATTTTGTTTCTCCTTCATGCAGATTCCAGTGCAGTTTGGACACTGTCCGGGACAAGGGTCCTCCCTCCAGTGACTCCACTGTTCAGGATATTTTGATCTTACAGCTTTGCCCTCTCAAAACAAGGCCTCCATGGACTGTGGCAGAGACGTTTACTGCTCAGCAGTTACCCACATGCTCCCTGGAGTATCCAGCTCTCTTGTAGTTAGGTGGAGCTGTAAGACCAACTCTGCTCAATGGGCAGGCTGACGTGCTGTGTCTGACTTCTGGATCAAAACTTAGAAAAGCCCTGTGAGTTTTTCCTGTGATCTCTTCCCCTGTCGGCTGAGTTCCTCGGTTGAGATGACCGAGCCAAGGATTGATACCACATCAATAAGTGAGTCACCCCATGGAAGGCAGTTGCCCTGGAGACTCACCTGGCCCCTTTCAGACCTTGTGTGCCTATGAGGTAAGGTTTATTGCATCTAGGCCCCTGAGACTCATGGGGTATTGCTACTGCAGTATTAACAAGCAAACAAACCCTACCCCAACCAATGAAAAAAAAGGGTACCAACAGGGATATACTGCTGATAAAAACCAGTCTTAAAATATTGTCTTATCAATGAAGCTGTAGCAATGAGAAAACTAATATCAGAGTCTAGCAAGAAAGCAAAAACTTTTTCTAAAGGTGTTGCTTGTGATTTCCTTGAAGGAGATCATTTATTTACCCTTCAGGGGAAAGACCTTAGAAAACAGAACCTTAGTCACCTATCAGAGTTGTCTGAACTAGCACAGGGTAGTCATTTTAAAATTGACTAATCAGATTTAATTAGATTTGAGACTAAGATGGAGATATTCCTATTAATCTGAGTTTTTTTTCTTTGAGGTAATAAAAACTAAGCATATTGTCACAGCGGCCACTTTTCACCCATCAAATGTGCTGAGATTCTGTAGAGAAAACCAATCTTTTCTTTAGAGAAAAGAAAAGGAAAAAATAAAAAGAAGGCTTCTGGTGCAGAAGCAGAGATAAGAAACCATATTTATAGGGTGAAGAAGAAAAAGAGAGAGAAATATACTACTTTCTCAGTCCCTGAGAGCTTTCTAGTCCCTCTGGCGATCTCTGATTCAAGTTCCCTAGAGGACTAGCCACATTTCTGTGGGTTCCAGGAGACACCCCTGTATGATTATAGTCCCTCTCCTTTTCTTGTTTAAGTTTGATTAAATGGGTTTCTATTTCTTAAAGTCTCAAGACCCTTAACTGAGGAAGTTCCCATACCTTATCACTGCAAAACATCTCCAGGAAGGACCTCCCCTTCCTTCCTGCTGAAAAGGTCAAGGTTACAGCCAGATTACAGCAGCCTGGTCTGTTTTCAAAGTCATGAGGGAAGCCAGAAAATTGGCTCATGCTCCCATTCCCACCTACACTGGCCAATTTTAAGGATGGCCTCTTTAGTAATAATATTGAGGAAAACAACAATCATATTAAAGTAGCCCTGGCTAGTGTGGCTCAGTGGATGGAGTGCCAGCCTACAAACAAATGGGTCACCAGTTGGATTCCCAGTCAGGGCACATGGCTGGGTTGCAGGCCAGGTCCCCAGTAGGAGGTGCCCGAGAGGCAACCACACATTGATGTTTCCCTCCCTCTCTTTCTCACTCTCTTTCCCTCTCTCTAAAAATAAAGAAATAAATAATTAAAAAACAAAATTAAAAAATAACAATAATTAAAATAAACAAAATTATTTCAATTTTCCTTGGAGAAAACTCTGTTCTTTATGTCCCCAGCAATTTGTTCGCCTGCTCTCTGGCAAGGTGCCTTCCTACCTGTGTCCTTCTTCTCATACGTCAACATCCTTCCGTCTTCCTCACTCTCAGCTGATGAACTTACTTTCTAATCCACTGAGAAAAAAAGAAATAGCCAGAAGATAACTTTCTTATCCTTCCAGCACCAAAAGTGCCAAACAACCAGCAACTGTACCCGTGTTCTCTGCCTGTTTTTAGTACGTCTCTGTGTTGTCCACCCGAGCTTTCTGAGCTGAGAGGAATGTCCTGAACCTGTATGTGTTCCATGCAGTGTCCACTAGCCACATGTGGTATCGAGCACCTGAAATGTGGCTACTGCAGCTAAGAAACTGAATTTTACATTTTATTTCATCTTAATTTAAATTTAAATAGCCACATGTGGCCAGAGGCTTCTGTGTGGGACAGCACAGATGTAGAGAACTCCTGAGGTATTTCACTATAAAGGGAACAAAGAGCTGGGCTGGAGAGTCATGGAGGGATGGCAGTCAAATCGACATTTTTTAGAAGGATGAAAAATGGTATTTTAGCATGGCTGATGGGAATGATCCAGTAGAGACAGGGAAAAGAAAAAGAAAAAAAAAGAAGCAGGAGAAAGTAGAGTCTATTGTAGAACTGAAGTTGATCCTAAGCAGCAGCAGTGTGTAGGGCTGCATTTCCTAATATGACAGCAACTCTCCACATGTGGCTATTGAAATGTACATTACTTAGAACTTAACTACATTTTCTATTTAGTTCTCAGTCACACGAGTCACAGCTCAAAGTAGCTTTATATAGGATGTCATTTCCATCATCAAAGAAAGTTCTACTAGACAGCGTTGCTCTATGCTTTCTGTCTTCATTTCATATTATATTTAATTTTTTGTACTTTCAAGTATATTTTATTGATTATGCTGTTACAGTTGTCCCATACTTTCTCCCCTTTATTCTCCTCTGCCCTGTACTGCCCACCCACCAGCATTACCCCGCCTTAGTTCTTGTTCATAGGTTGTACATATAAGTTCTTTGACTTTTCCATTTTCTATGCTATTCCTAACCTCCCCCTGTCTATTCTCTACCTATCATTTATGCTTCTCATTCCCTGTATCTTTCCCCCATTTGTCCCTGCCTCCTCCCCACTGATAACCCTCCTGTGATCTTCTGTGATTCTGTGATTCTGTTCCTATTCTAGTTGTTTACTTAGTTTGTTTTTGTTTGTTTTAAGGTCCAGTCCTTGATAGTTGTTTGTTGTCATTTTACTGTTCATATTTTTTTATCATCTTCTTTTTCTTAAATAAGGTCCTTTAACATTTCATATAATAAGGCCTTGGTGATGACAAACTCCTTTAATCTGACCTTATCTGGGAAGCACTTTTCCTGCCCTTCCATTCTAAATGATAGCTTTGCTGGATAGAGTAATCTTGGATGTAGGTCCTTACCTTTCATGACTTGGAATACTTCTTTCAAGCCCCTTCTTGTCCATAAGGTTTCTTTTGAGAAATCCATTGATAGTCCTATGGGAACTACTTTGTAGCTAACTCTTTCATTTCCTCTTGTTGCCTTTAAGATTCTCTCCTTGTGTTTAACCTTGGGTAATGTAATTATGATGTGCCTTGGTATGTGCTCCTTGGGCCCAACTTCTTTGGCACTCAGTGAATTTCCTGGACTTCCCAGAAGTCTATTTCCTTTGCCAGGTTGGGGAAGTTCTTCATTATTTGTTTAAATAAGTTTTCCATTTCTTGATCTTCCTCTTCTCCTTCTGGCACCCCTGTGATTCAGATATTGGAAAGTTTAAAGTTGTCCCGAAGGTTCCTAAGCTTCTCCTCATTTTTTGAATTCCTATTTCTTTCTTTTTTTCTGGTTGAATGTTTATTTCTTCCTTCTGCTTCAAATCATTGATTTGAGTCCCAGTTTCCTTCCCGTCACTGTGCATTTACTTTTATTTCATATTGCATAGCCTTCACTTCTTCCTTTACTTTGCAACCATACTCAAGCATTTCTGTGAGCATCCCGATTACCAGTGTCTTGACCTTTGCATCTGATAGGTTGGCTATCTCTTCATTGCTTAGCTCTGGTTTTGGATCTTTGATCTGTCCTTTCATTTGGGCCATATTTTTTTTGTCTTGGTGCACCTGTTACATAGTAAGGGGCAGAGCCTTCGGTATTCATTAGGGCTGGACAACCCAGGTTGCTGAGTTGCGGGGCTGTATATGGGGGAGGGGTCAGAGAGGGAACAACGCCACTTGCTGGGCTTTCAGCCAGCTTTCAATCACTTCCCTTGCTACCCGCAAGCAAATTAGGCCATTCTGGTGCTGATTCTGGGATGGGTCAGTTTGTGTACGTTCTAGGACCCTGTGGGTCTCTCCAGCAAAATCTCCTATGAGGCTGGGAGTTTCTCTCTCCCTCACAACCCCCACAGGTTTTTTCAGTCAAAGGTTTTGAGGCTTTATTTCCTCTTGCTGGAAGCTTGGGTTGAGCTGTCTGTCTTGCTCCCCAGTTTTTCCTCCTGGTTTATCCACAAATGTGGGTGCAAAAGTGGGACCACCTGGTCTGCCAGCTACTGCCTCACCCACCCCGGTCCTCCAGCCATGGACGCAGCCACTGGGTCTGCCCCGGACCCAGCCTTGCCATGAGTCCTCTTCGCTCTGCTGCCTGTCTCTGCCCCTCCTGCTGGTCTGGATAAATGTTTCATCTTTAATTCCTTGGTTGTCAGACTTCCACACAGTTCGATTTTCTGGTAGTTCTGGTTACTTTTTGTTTTTAAATTTGTTGTTGTCCTTCTTTTGGTTGTGCGAGGAGGCACAGTGTGTCTACCTACATCTCCAACTTGGCCAGAAGTCCCTTTATTAAGTTTTTTAAAATTAACCTTGTATACATGCAAAGTTTAAAGTACCAAAAATCTCTACAATTGAATTTTTATTCCTTTCCCCATTTTCTACTCCCCAATTCTTTTAGCTTTTAAAAAAAATGTGTGTCTATAATTCTAAATAATTTCTTGTACTGTTTCTTCTTGATTGCTTTTCAAGTTTGGGACATTTTCATGATTTCTTTACAGAGTATGTAGATTTAGTAATCCCCATATTCTTTCCTCATCACGCCACACAAACATACACTTCCTGTCCCCCTGTCTCCAAATAGAGTAAAATAATTGTTATGGTTAGTATTCAGTGTTCTCATTATGATGAAATGCCATCTGTTCGACTAATTAAACAAGGACGCCATTAGATTGTGGTGGCTCTAAAGCCATGACAGTGCACGTAAGCAAACCAAAATCTAAGCTTACAAATGCCATGAGGTTATAAAATCAAAGAGCTAAGACCAACCAATCCCAAATGGCCAACTAGGTTTTAACTATGGCCAATGAATAATTTTCTGACTTTGTTTCTGCCTTTTCTCTACAAAAACATTTTCCCAGCTCCTGTTTGGTGGAGCACTCCTAATTACTTCCCAATTCATTGATTTTTGCTCAAGTAAACTCTTACAATACTTAATATACTTCAGTTTATCTTTTAACACACCATTCCCAACTGAGCCATATGATAACTTACGACTTCTTTTTATTTCAAATCTTTTTACCTTTCCTAGTTAATACCATTTCTTAAAATTTTTGCTTAGTTATGTAAGCATTTACATCAATGTAAATGATGTAAATGACCTCTTCCTCAGCAGTGGACATGTTCTTTCCATACATTCGGAGACATGCACCATGCCTGTCGGGAGTGATGTTTCCCTGAGTCGCCTGACCTGCTCAGTCTGTCCAGGTTACTCTCTGAGTCCACTGTCAGTCGGGATCCTAAGATCTCCCACCAGCACATTCCGGTGGTTGCACTATCCTGGGCTCCTTTCACCTCTTTCTTGAGTTTGTTCCTCTTGTTTCCTGGATGTGTTTTTCTCTTTCCTGAGGTACCCCTTCATTTGGCTACAGCAGTCACCATGAAAATAAATATTTGAGGATTTGCCTGAATGGAAATGTCTTTAACCTGCCTTTACTTGACTGTATGTGGAATCCCAAGTCAGAAATAATTTTCTCTTGAATTAGGAAAATATCATTTTATTAATTTCAATGCAGTTTCCAGTGCCTTATTAAAAAGTCCAGGGCTATTCTTACTCTCAATCTTTTGTGTGTAATCTGTTTTTCTATCTCTTTGTGCACGATATGAAATTTCTTAATGAGATGCCTTATCATGAGTCTATTTTCATCTATTATGCTGGGCTCTTGGTTGGCCTATTTAATCAAGAAAGACATGTGGTTCAGCTTTGGGAAAGTTTCTTGAATTGCTCTTTTGATTATTTCTTCACTTCTTTTGTTTCCTCTTTCTGGAACTCCTATAATTCAGATGCTAGACCTCAGACTGACCCTGTGAATTTCTCTCCTATTTCCTTCTCTTTAACTTTTTGCTCTCCTCTCTTTAATTTAGCCTTCAATCCTTACATTGAGCTATTACATTTTTTATTTCCAAGAGCTCCTTTTATTTTATTAATGTTCTCTACCTTTTTTTAGAACATCCTGTTTTGTTTTGTAGATCCAATATCTTTTCTTATCAATGATAATTTGTTCTAAAGTTTTTTTCTGAGCCCCAGGTAACTTTTGTTTGATGATTTTATATCTTTCAAGCTAGAGACTTTCTTCAAATGGATCACCCTTGCTGGGAACTTAGCCGTAGCCTCCTGTCTGTGTCCTGAATTCCCCACTTAGCATGGCCAGTCTCGGCGTTGCAGCCCCATAGACCCTCTTACAAACATTAGACAGATTAGGTCACTCCCCTGTTCAAGCCCCTCCAGCAACATTTAATCACTATAAAATCCCAAATTCTTACCGTGGTACACGAGGCCCTCCTTGATCTGCCCCTTTGCCACCTCTAGGTCATTTCCTACCTTTTCCACCCTGGCTCACTGCACAGCACCTGCACTACATCCTTGCGCTTTCTTTATGTTTCTATTCCAGGGTTTTCACACTTACAATTCCCTCTGCCCTGACTACTCACCTCATAGGTTTTCACAATGCTCACTTCTCACATCATTCAAATGTCACCTCAAGAGAGACTGCCCCTGGACACCTTTGATGACAGAGTAACTTCTGTTGTTCCCTATACACTTACTTTGCTTTATTATTTTTCCATGGCACTTAACACCTGGCCTTATGCTGTATATTTATTTGTTTATTCTCTGTGACCTTCATTAAATGTAAGCTTCAGCCCTAGCTGTTGTGGCTCAGTTGGTTGGAGCCTCGTTCTGTGAACCAAAAGGTTGCAAGTTTGATCCCTGGTTGGGACACGTTCGGGAGGCAACGATTGGTTTCTCTAACATTGTTGTCTCTCTCTCTCTCTCTCTCTCTCAAAACAATGAAAATGATGTCCTTGGGTGAAGATTAAAAAAAACAAGTAAGCTTCATGAAGGTAAATACTCAAACTTTTTTTTTGCTTTTGTCTTGCACTCAAAAATTATTTGCCAATTGATTATAAAGTGAATGAGTGAATGTAACAAGTTAGAAGCTGAGGCAGTTTTTGCATTAACATTGGTGGGAAAAGTGGGTTCTGTCCAAACCCTGGGAAATGACAAAAATGCTGGAACGAATGTGCGTTCCATGGGCTAGCAAACTGTCCTAGGCAGTCAGAGGTGAGGTTCTAACTTATCAGCTACTTGACTTCTTATGATAATCTCTTAGAAGAGCACAAAACAACATGTTTCCTTGCTCTTGTAAAGTAATCCTGTCATGATTAGGGGTTAACATGAAAAACCCTTTTTCAACATATCTGCCAATGATACCTTGGACAAGGGTTTGATTTCCAAAATATAGAAAGAACTCACATGACTCCACTCCAGGAAGACAACCCAATTGAAAAATGGGCAAAAGACTTGAACAGACATTACTCCAAGGAGGACGTAGTAGAGGGCCCAGAGACATATGAAAAGATGTTCAGCATCACTAGCCATCAGAGACATGCAAATCAAAACCACAGTGAGCTACCGCTTTACACCTGTGAGAATGGCCATCATAAACAAAGCAACAAACAAGTGTGGGAGAGGTTGTAGAGAAAAGGAAACCCTGGTGCACTGTTGGTGGGAATGCAGACTGGTACAGCCACTGTGAAAAACGGTATAGAATTTCCTCAGAAAATAGAACTGCTTTTTGACCCAGCAAGTCCACTTCTGCAATTATGTCCTAAGAACACTGAAACAACAGTCCAAAAAAACCCATGCACCCCAATGTTCATAGCAGCACAATTTACAATAGCCAAGTGCTGGAAGCAACTTAAGTGCCCATCAGTAAATGAATGGATCAGAAAAACTATGGTACATTTATGCAATGGAATACTACACAGCAGAAGGAAAGAAAGAAGGAGCTTCTACCCTTTGAGACAGCATGGAGGGAACTAGAGAGCCTTATGCTAAGTGAAATAAGCCAGGGGGTGAGGGACAAATACCATATGGTCTCACCTGTAAGTCGAACCTAGTCAACAAAACAATCAAGCAAAATATAACCATGGACATTGAAGTTAACAACAATCTGACAGTAACCAGATGGAGGGGGGAGGGGAAATGGGGGGTCAGGGGGAGAGGGTTTTCAGGAACAACTATAAAGAACATGTGGACAAAACCAAGGGGGATGGAAGCCAGGGAGGGAGGTGGGGATGGCTGGGGTAGGGGAAGAGTGGTGGGGTGTAAATGCAGACCATTGTACTTGAACAACAATAAAATAATTTTAAAAGAAAAGAAAAATCTTTCTTCATCATAGACCACCAGTACCTTGCCAGAAAATCACTGTGCTGCCACTGTGTGTGCTTCTGTCACTCTAAGTGGGGTGGGTGGGGTCAGCCTCCCCGCTCTTCGCTGGGCAGACTTAGGTGTTATGACAACAAACATTTGTTCCTCCCAGGAAAGCAGAGGTGGTCCGGTGCTGTGGTCACAACAAGAACCCAGCAGTCCTAAAATGTAATTCAGCCCCACTGTTGTAACCTCCATAGCTGATAAAAATTCCACAGATCCTGAAAGAAAACTTAATTATCAAACCTTCTTGGCTAAAATATACGAGGTCTGTCCAGAAAAAGTAGAGCTGTTGTTAATATAACAAGAATGGTTTGCGCAACATCAGTGTAACCTGGCAGCCAAGGAGAGTGGGCTGGAATGCTCATGTGTGGACAAGGATGACTTCACTGTACTAGTCAGTGGGGGCAGTAGATGCTGTTGAGTGAGCATGTGCACTGTGTGGTCATCACACTCAAAATGACTGAGTGAGTAGAGCAACACATTTGCATCAAATTTTGCATTAAACTTGAACATTCCTCCACAGAAACTACTCAGACAATTCAGAAGCCTGCAGCTATGGACAACTGGTGATTGACAGCTTCATCACGACAATGTGCCTGCTCATGTATTGTGTCTCATAAAGAATTTTTTGGAGAAACATCAAATCACCCAGGTGACTCAGACACACTACAGCCCAGCTTTGGTACCCTGTGACCTCTGGCTTTTCCCAANACTCAAAATGACTGAGTGAGTAGAGCAACACATTTGCATCAAATTTTGCATTAAACTTGAACATTCCTCCACAGAAACTACTCAGACAATTCAGAAGCCTGCAGCTATGGACAACTGGTGATTGACAGCTTCATCACGACAATGTGCCTGCTCATGTATTGTGTCTCATAAAGAATTTTTTGGAGAAACATCAAATCACCCAGGTGACTCAGATACACTACAGCCCAGCTTTGGTGCCCTGTGACCTCTGGCTTTTCCCAAAACTAAAATCACCTTTGAAAGGGAAGAGATTTCAGACCATCGATGAGATTCAGGAAAATATGAGGAGGCAGCTGATGGCGATTGAGAGAACTGTGTGAGGTCCCAAGGTGCCTACTCTGAAGGGGACTGAAGTGCCATTGTCCTATGTACAATGTTTTTTTGTATCTTGTATCTTCAATAAGTGTCTCTGTTTTTCATATTACATGGCTGCATACATTCTGGACAAACTCCATATATATAGGTCTATGTTGACTATATAATTTTAGTGATCAGTTTGGGATACATTTTAAAACCCAAGACAAAATACATTTTCAAAGGTAACTTCTGTATTTTTCACAAATGTAATTTTATTTTAATTACATAAGTAATATGTTTTTATTGTGGAAAACTTAGAATATATGGTCAAACAGGAGAAAATGAAAAATGCCTATAATTCTACTATACCCTTAACATTTATTTGTATAACTTCCAGATTTTTCTGAAAAAAGGTTTTGGTGCACACACAGCATTATTAAATAGATAAGCTTCATGTTCTTATACTGAAAAAGTCCTTTTCAAAATATGAGTTACATGCAAAAACACTGTTGGATAGATAGATACCTTTGTATTGGCACATTTCTTAACTATTACTGTGAACCCACTATTCACAAAAGTTCTGTCATTGAATATTGATTAACTGCTTTTTATGAATAACAAGAAAAACAAAAAAATGTGTACCAGGCTGCTGGTAAGTAACATCAGTCCACACAAAATAATGGCTAAAACTAAAGCCCCAAAGCTTCACATGTGACAGGTAGAGTATCTGCGGTTAACAATGTTTCTGTATCCACATGTTGTGAATGGGTTTTAGGATCAATCCCAGAGATGCTTAAAGTCGAAGAGAATTAGATGGAAACCTGGGTTCTTGGTGTCTGAAAAGATTGTTATTGCAGATTGCTATGTATGCAATTTCTCGATTATATCCATAACTTGACGTTCATTTTTTTCTCCTTAAGATGGTGCATTTGAAATAAAACTTTGTACAAAATGAGGGCAAATTACAACAGCCTTATCACCGTAACCCAGAAGTAAACATGAACTTTTTTTTCTAAACAGAACAGCAGCCAAAACCAATATTTTCTCTTTATTTGTTTAAACAACTAGTAAGTCATTTTGACCTGTTATTTTTTTTTTCCCTGAAGAATTACTGAACCAAAGGGAAACATTCAGATATCATCTGGACTGAATCTAAACTAGACTCATAGTGCATTTATTTTGAATTTCTGCTCTTAAGATCAGTGAGACTCCACACAAGCAGAGGAGGCATTTCGGGCGCGACGCCGAGTGACTGCTGATCTGTGCACAGGCACTGCGGAGTGGCCCTGCATGTGCTGTGTCCCCTGCCGCAAGGCTTTGGGGATGCGGGGTGAACACATGGACAGGCTTCCTACCCTCCTCGTTGAGTTCATTGTCCAGGAGGAGATGAACATTAAACAAACAAGTATTTAGTCCCAGTTGTGGCGAGTTATAAAGGAGAACAAATTACTTTAGGAGTGAATAACTGGAGAACCAATCCTTGCCTCCAGGCTCGAGGTAAAGCTTTCCTGAGTAAGCCTTCTCCTCCGAGCACCAGACCTGTGCTTGTGTGGGTCATCATCGGTACTCTTGCAACCTAGAGACACTCAAATTTAACATGCCCAAACTCTTTGACCGCCCCGCCCCCACCTAAAATTGCTATTCCTCTCAAGTTCCTCTCTTTAGTAAATAATTCCACCATCCTCCCAGCTACCTGGGCCAGAAAACTGAGAATCAGGCTTTGTTGTCCCTCTTCCTTACCCTCCACAACCCATCAGTCACTAAATCCTGTTGTTCTGCCTCTTTGACTGGATCTCCGCCTTGCACAGGCCCGCTGACACAATTTCGTTCATGTATTTCTGTCCTGAATTATTGCCTCTGATGACTTGCCCCACCACCAATCTTGTCTCCCACCAATCCTGCAGGATTTCCCCTGCCGCTGGGGAAATCCTTCCACATTGCGACTGCGACCATGCTTCAGATTCTCCAGTGGCTCCACTTTGCCAGGGTGTCCAAGCTTCGAGGTATGGCCTGCAAAGCCATGTAACATTAAGTCCCTCTCTTGGTCCTAAAAGGTATTTCTTGCCCTTTCTCCTTCTTTCATCTCCATCTTGCTCTGCCAGCACCATTCACAGTAGAACAAGGATGCACAGGAAGTATTTGGAAGATATATTTCTGGGTCACGTTCTCAGAAAAGTAGTTTTCTTGGTTATGCAGGCCCCTCACAATTCTGGGTAAGTGGGAGGGTCCCTGGAGCCAGTGTGCCGACGTTTCTGAAAGTTAGCCACATAGTGGAAAGGCTAAGTGGAGTCACTAGCCCACATGAGCGGAAGCTACAGCCATGCTTACTCATTCCAATAAAAGGGATACATTTCTGGAAATCTGGGCTGTCCAAAAAAATGAATGGGCAAGGTAATGATGTCCCCACCACTGAAGGCATTCGAACATAGATACTCGCTCCATGGTTATTAAATGCTTCAAAGGAATCATACACCTGAGCAAGTGTTGAATCAAACAGGCCCAGATGTCCCTTCCCTACTCTGATATTCTTATTCGTCTCTGAGTCAGGATAATTACACAATCCTCTGTTTCACTTTGGTTGTGGAGACCTCAACTTTGGGTAACAGATGGGAAGACAGACTTTGAAACAAATGGCCCAGGAATTAGTGTGCCTATTTTCATCAGGTGGCTTTGTATAATCCTGAGATTATAAAATACCCTGAAGAACGTTGTGTGTAGAATCAATTTCATCACAGTGAGTATGGTAACATTAAAATATTTTTATAATCAGGACATTGTCAAACAACAAATGATGAGCCACTATTATGAACACCTTTCAATGCACTGAAAAAAATGAGATCCTTTTTACTGGAGTTTGACAAGAATGCTTTTTTCCCTTATACTCTGTTGGGTTGATTTTGTGAAATAAGCAGCTGGTTGTATCCAGACGTTTAAAGCTCTGGGTTTCAAAATAAAGATCATAAAGCAGCCTTGAATTAGTTTAAGAATTCAAGCTCTGAAAAATTATGCGTAGTATTAGTTGGGATCTATTTAGGAAAACAAATTATTTGAATATCAGACAGAGGGAGCTTATTATAAAAATTGTTTACAAGGACGTCGGAAAGGCTGAAGGAGCAAGACAGGAGAATTAGGTTACTGAGAGGAAAGTCCTCCCCGGAAACCAATTTCTCCCTGAACCAGGGGCGCCAGGAGTCAGGAGCGGAGTCTGCGGGCCAGCCCTGTGCAGCTACCTGTGCTGTGGCGGCTGCTGATGGAGCTGCTGCCCTTTCAGCCCAGACTGACGCCCGAGGAGGGAAGAGAATCAGGTCTCTTCCTCTCTTCCAGGTTCCCTCCCATGGCTCCCCCGTCAGGGGAAGTTGGTGGGAAACCAGGGGACTGGGTGTGGGGGAGGGGCTGGAAAGCGCAGTTGCCAGGGTCCCAGCCCTTCCCCGCCCCAGCAGTGCACACAAGAGCAACTGAGCAGAGGGCGCATGAGTGGTGGCCCGGACCACGAGGGAATGGCAAACACTGTCCTGATTTCCACCAAAGGGCTAAAACTGATTTCTGGTAAAGAGCAAACCCGTGAGACTGACCCCAACCTCTAGCAAGATTCTTGAATGGATGACTGATGATTAGCATGCGTCTTCACACTTGGAGGGGAGAAGCCACGGGGACTGCTAATATCTCGGGGAACCAGATAATTGCAAGGGCCAAATCTTAGCGATTCAGAAAATAGCAAGTATAAAAATAATAAAATCTGAGAACTTGTCCCAAACCAGAGAGAGCAGATACTTTACACCAGCATATAGTCACCTATCCCATTGAAGTCCAAGCATAGGTGACATTTCACAGGTGGAGAAGCCTTTGCAGATTCAGAAGGACCACAGAGACCTTTTTTCTCAGGTAAGGGCGGCTGGGCCTCAGAACCGCTGAGCGCCTGTTCTGAGGTCACACAGCTGGCAAGCTGCAGGGCTGGAACTGCAATTCAGGTGTCCCAGCTGGTGGTCAGGGCTTACTGTGTGCCACTCCCCGAGAAGGGCTGAACACACTACACGGCTGTGTGTGTATCATCTTTGCGAAGGATGACTATGGTCTCTCCTGTTGAAGGGGGTGGGGGAAGGTTTGCAGGGCATTGCCCAAATACTCATTCCCCGGCCTGCCATATGACCAGTGGCGAGCACTGGTGAGGCAGTGAAGTGGATGGGGGCGGGGTTAAGGAGTGTCCTTCACACCTGGCTGTGCCTGGGCACTATGTGAGCCTCCAGGGCCCCCTAATTTGCATATCTTCTTTCTAGTTCAGCCAGAAACAGTGTTTCGAAACCGTCGTTTAGAGTAAAGGCATAGCTTCCTTAATTTATTAAAGTTGACCTGAATGCATTTAAGCATCACTCCTTTTTCAAAATTAAATCTATTGGGGTGACATTGGCTAATAAGATCGTGTAGGTTTCAGGTGTACATTTCTACGACGCTAGATCTCTATATTTCTGTATTGCACTGTGTGCCCACCACCTAAAGTCGAACCATCTTCTGTCACCGAGTATCAGATCCCTCCAGGCCCCCACCCCCCTACTCCCCACCCCCTTCCCTCTGGCAGCCGCCACATTGCTGTCTGTGCCCATGAGTTTCCGTTCTATATCCCACGTATGAGTGAAATCACATGGGTCTTAGCTTTTTCTGCCTGACTTATTTCCCTTGGCATTACATTCTCAAGGGCCATCGTAAAGGGCGGCGTAAAGGGCGGTATGTTGTCGTAAAGGGCGGTATTTCGTCTTTTCTCTCGACTGGGCAGCACTCCGTTGTGTGTGCGTACCGCGTCTTCTTTAACCGATCTGTTGACAGACACTGCGGATGCCTCCGCGTCTTGGCCGGAGTGCTGCAGTGAACACAGGGGCGCACATATCTCTGCGGAGGCACGTTTTGGGGTTTTCAGGTAGATGTCCAGGAGAGGGACTGCGGGGTCTTGGGGTGGTAACTGTAGTCTTAACGTTTTAGCAACTGCCAGACTGTTTTCCATAGTAAGCTTTTCTACTTTAAAGCATCTAGTTTACCTCAAGGAAAATGTAATTAAATTAAAAAATTTGGAAAGAAAACAGACTATGTCTACTGCCTTAGTCCATCTGAGTTACTGCAACAAAATATCACAGGTTGAGTGGTTTATAAACAACAGAGATTTATTTCTCACAGTTCTGGAGACTAGAAGTCCAAGTTCAGGTGCCAGCACATTGAGTGAGGGCCCTCTCCCACGTTGCAAACTCCCCCGGGGTTCACATACAGTGAGAGGGGCCAGGGAGCCCTGTGGAGCGTCTGGTGTTTTTCACAGGAAGGTTAATCCCATTCATGAAGGCTCCATCCTCATGATTTAAGCCCCTCCCAAAGGCCCCACCTACCAACAGTATCACGTGGGACTTTGGAATTTCAGCATTTAGTTTGGGTGTGGGGTAGGGGACACGAGCATTCAGACTCTAGAACCCACGTAATTCCCATTCACTAAATTACCACCTGCAAACCTGCCGTGTGCCTGGCTCTGACTGTGCCTTTTACACACACTGTTCAATATCCTTCCTACATGTATGTATACTGTGAAGATCACCCCTATTTTAAAGGTAGGAAACAGAGGTTCAGTAAGTTGCCACACAGAGTAGGAGAAGGAATCTTTGAGACTTGAACCCACTCCCTCTAATACTCTTTATTTAACACTTACCTAATGAATACATGTGAATTTTTGTCTGGAAAAGCCATAAAAGTTATACCTTGAGTACTTGAAAAGACGTTAAAAAGAAAAAAAGGAATCCAATTTTAAGGACAGGCCAGTGCCACATTCTAATAAAATAAAATAGGCCTCTACGTTCCTAAAGTGAACTACTCTTTCTGAAATAACCGTGTGGTTCCCAGAGAGAAGTTATTTAGCCATTACTAAAGTTCCAGGACTTCATTAACCTTAATAAAATTAGGTCTGCTCTTTAAATTGAACAAGCACAGTGCAAAGCTGAGGGCAACTTCTGGCCCAGAGTAAACTGTTGCCCTTGGCTGGTAGACACATTGCTGCAGTGACACCGCGCATCTGAAAGGGCTAGTGAACGTCTGCAGCCTGAGGTTAATGGGAAACCAGCTGTAAGACTAATGTATTGTTACTCTACTAGGAAACTGCTTTACCAAAGATAAATGATCTCTCTGGGGAGGAGATAAGTAAGAAAATAGATCACATTTTTTTCTTGCCGCATTTTTCCCCAAAGTTTCTCCTACTAACTGTCTGGCTCAGAAGTTGCCTACCTTTCTGTAAAGGACAAACAGGTAAAAATGTCAGGCTTTGCAGGCTATATGGTTTCTGCACGGCCATTGTAGCATGAAGGCAGCCTTCGACAACAGGTAAACGAATGTGTGACTGTGTTCCAATAAAACTTTATTTACAAAATGGGAGCCAGCAGGGAGACCTGTAGCGTCTGGTGTTTTTGCCTACCCTTGGGCTACAATGTCAGAAGGCACCAGATAATTACTGTTTCTTTTACGTGTATACCTAAGAGACTCTCAAACCAAAGAAGCTAAGTGACATTTATTAATTTTTTATCTGCCTGTGAATATTGGAGCATTCAAAGCCAATGCAGAACATGACATTTCTTTAATGTGAATGTTACCACACTTAGTTTAACTAATTTGAATGAAATCTTGGGTGTTAATGTATCCATTGTATTTCTTAATGGCTTTGTATAAAAATAGAAAAGAATCTAGAGGCAGGTGATGGACAGACCCCAGGGCGAGCATGTGGGTGTCCAGATTCCCACGACAAATGGCAGTGCAGGATCAGCCTTTGAGTAACAGGTGATGAGTAGGTTTCCAACTAACGTGTTTTGTCATCTCTGGGACTCCAGAATTGTGCAGACAAGCAGGCTAATTTCACTTGAATAAGTTATAAGAATATTCTACTGCCAAAGTATAGGCTAAGTCTTCTAAAGTATTGATCAAAATTAAGCAATTTTTCATGATGGTTCACGGCTCTGTGTGTATGTGGGCTTAACCACTGAATGCTGAATGGAGGTATCATTTTTTTAGATGGTGAGATAGTGATGATTACATATTAAAAAAGGTTTAGTGAAGCTAATACATTAAATCAACTGTAAATCTTTTCCCTAGAGCTTTTTTTCTGGATTATGTTTCTTGTAAAAACGATACTTATTTTATATAGTTTTTTTAGCTATGCTGGAGAACCTCTATGATAATATAGAAAATCCAATACATGATTTCTTGGAGTCTTAGCTAACAATCTCATCATAATGTCCTAGCATGTTAGTTATTGGACCTCACCTTTAGGTAGGTAGAGAGAAGAGATACCATCAAAAATTTTTAAATGATTTTGAAATCAATCATTTCATTTAGCAATAACAGTAGTACCATAGTAAATGCTACCACAGTAGCACTCAACATGGACTGAGCTACAACAGACAAGACACCATGCTAAGCAGTACACACACATTGTTTCATGTAATCCCCTAGAAGCCTAATGATGGAGGCATAATTTACAGATAAGGGAACTGAAGCCGAAAGACAGTATATAACTTAGTTAAAGTTATACAGATTAGTCTGATAGTCAAGTCGCTGACTTTAAGTCTCTGTGGTGATTCTCAGCGTGCCGTCCCTAAAAATGCAGCTCCAGCCCAACCGGCACAGGTTAGGGGTGCAAATCCCCCTCCTCATCAGCTGCCTGTGGGGTCAGAATCTCTGGGGAGAGGTCCAGTCATCCACGTTTTAACAAGCTCTCTCCTGGAGGTTCCGTTGTCCACTGACCTCTGGGAAACACCCCGCTGTGCTGGACTGTGTTTAGAAGAAGACTGAACTTTAAGTAGACATTAATCGCTCAATCAGCTAAATGCAGCAACAGGAGAGAACTGCCTAGCACAGTATGGGGCTCTCAGTGAGCATTGGTTTATCGTAGCTTAGCTCTATTGTATTAACGTCAGTCATTTATTCCTATTGCGAGGTTAGAGGAGTCGGCACTGTGCCTGGGCTGCTATCCGACTTAGAAATTCTCTTTTCTGAGTGAGAGAAGCCCCAGGGCAGTCTATTTGGGAGGAAAACAAGGGCAAATATGAATAAATGCTACTTACCGGTCAACCAAGGCCTTGAGAGATTATTTTAAGCTAAAAATGAATTCTATGTTCTTTGTCAAAATAGCGATTGCTTTGTCTGATTTCAGGGTAGCCATAAAGTTGCATATTTGACACCATTTCTTTGAGCGGGACTAAGAAGTGTTACTGGTGGTGGTAATCTGAACAGTGAGTGTGATAGTGACAGAGAGTAAATAAATGGTCACTAAAGAGACTTAACAACGTTTCGTTTTTATTTTTAAATTGAATTTATTGGGTGACATAGGTTAATAAAATTATTAAGTGTACAATTCTATGATACATCATCTGTATATTACATGGTGTGCAATATACTTTTTAAATAGTAAAATAATGGATCATATCAATTATGTACCTATTTTATCCTCACTTGAGGACATGCTTATCAATTATAGAGACAGGGGAAGGGAGGGAGAAAGAGAGGGAGAGAACATTGATGTGAGAATCATCAATCAGTTGCCTCTCACATGCTCCCCAACCAGGGACTGAACCCGAACCCAGGTATATGCCCTGACCTGGAATTGAACCCGTGACCTTTCGGTTTATGAGCTGACACGCCAACCAACTGAGCCACACTGGCCAGGACTCAAAGATATTTGAATGGATGTTATTAAAGATATAATTTAGCAGGCTTTTTCTAATGCTTTTTAATAAATGTATACTTTTATAATGTGTAAAATATTTCTCTCACTGCATCCTCTAGGTTCTTCTCTGTCAGGAGCTGACCAACAGCCGTCCCTTGACACAGTTGGGACGGATGAGATGCATCTGCACAGCGGAAGCAACTGTGGCTGGATTTCCTGTCTATCTCTCTTCGCATGTCTGTCTTTGCAATTCATAGGTGGTGGGATTTTTAGACACCTGCATTTCAGGTCCAATGATCTGCATAATTCCAGTGAAGTTGTACAAAATGATTTCTTGGCCATAGAATGAAAGTCCCCCCTGATGGGGTTGCCCCCGAACGTCTAAAAGTTGATGGAGTAACAGCCCCTCCTCCACCTTGGACAGGAATATGTATTAATGGGATTAGACAGGTAAAGAAACAGGGAAAGCTAGTTAACTACCACAAACTAAGCACGCAGGAACAATTTCTAAGGAGTTAGAGTCCAAGGTACATAAAGAAAGATTCTCTAGTCAGGAAGATAGATAGCTAAGTTAGACACCACAAAGGCCTTTTAATAAATTTTCTATAACCACTGTTCAGTCGAACGTATCCTTTTGACCCATGCCAAATTCTAAGAACTTTAATATACATCTATTCATCAATAAGACATTTAAAAGTCTGTACATACACAGCTATTTCTAATTGTCTGATTAATGGCCTTCCTGGTCAAAATAACCTTTGTTTAACTTAATTGAATCTATAGAACTTCCTGTATGTTTCCAAGTTACCTCTGTATTGATTTTTTCTGCTTAACTGATCACACCATGCACCTGTTCCTTTGATGCCATGTAACATTCTCTATAAAAATAAAGCTTAATCAAACTCTGAGAGTTCGGTCAGACCCACAGAGGCTGGCTGTTTTCCGGCATCCAACCGGGTGTCTGGCTCTTCATTCATCGCCTGCGCCGTCCATCCTTCTGGGACCCTAAGACCTGCTGAGGCTGGACCCCAGCACTTCTCTACCTCAGTTTTTACAAAACTGCTCATGTATGTGGCTCAACATGCAAAGTGTAATGGGAAAGAAAAACTCACTGCCATTGAATTATTGACATTAAAAACTGACATTGCTAAGTTGTGCTAGGAATCAGTTCATAATAATTGTTTCTCCCCCCAAATTAAACAAGGTGGGATCTAAAATTTACCTAAAAGGATGTGCTCAATGCTGGAAACCCCTGCAAAGGGAAAGTAGCACTAGCACTTTGTGCGAAAACAAGCCCAGAGCACACATTCCTGAAGATGCTCAATGCTGCCCACCTGGTGGCCTGCTGTGGCGGGAGCCTTGGACCGGGGAAGCAGGCTGCTGTCCGGAGCCCAACTCAGGGGCACAGTGCTTTCCTTGAAATGTTTTACATCCCCTGGTGTGCCTAACAGTCCACTTGAGTAAGACACCCTAAACCTGGACAGATCCCTGTGAGACCTGATCCCAATTTCTGTCCCTCAGAACATTCTTTGACCCTTGACCCTTGTGTGTGGTCACCACTTGCCCCACGGAGCTCTGGGACTCATGCTCAGGGGTTCGTAATTCTTGCCTATGGACTGGCCTGCTTCCAGGAGGGTGGGTGTGTGAGCTGATCATTTCCACTGGGTTTTGGGATGCAGTGTTTTTTTTCCCCAGATATTGTGCCTCCCAAGATGTATTGACACTGATTTGAGATGTTTAGGCTTTGGGAGTACCAGAGAGACCCCACTCAGCTTTGGGCTCGAGCTTCTGCAGCATCAGCTCTTCCCCGCCCCTGTTCCCACCCTGGCCTCCTCTGGGTCACAGCACCCAAGGGCAGCAGGGAGGCTGCAGGCATCCTTCACCTTGTGTACCCGCCACTGCTGGCACCCAGAGGTTGCCCCTGACCTGTCCATAGGTTCTGCACCTCTCCTTGTTGGAAGCCCTTGGAGGTGGCCAAGCCCATCTCCTCCAAGGGCTTCCCAGACTATTGCTTTAGAACACTGACGGGCCCTTCTGAGCAGGGTCCTCCTTTCCCTCCAAAGGATAGGGTGGCCCCCGTTCTCTCCTCGGGTGAGGGACAAACATTTCTTGCAAAATGCGATTGCTTTATTCATTCCTCCCGAAGGTCCCTCGCCTATCCTCCTGGCTGGTGGTGACGTGTGGAAGTCAGGGAGGGAGATCACCTTCTGGAACTACAATGATTTCTCCCTAGGGAGTTTAAGAGAAGACAGAGTTGGAAAACATTTTGCTCTACCTTAACGCTAAACAATTCCAAACTATAAATTTGATGCAACCTCCCAAATGGATTATTTTTCATATTTCCTGGAACTCTCTAGGCAGGATTTATTGGTGGTCATTATCAATGATGCTCTAATTGCCTTTGAGAGAGTCATTGGAGACCAGGACCCACAGGCCGCACAATGGGTGGTCCAATGTCACCCACAGGTGTTGTCACCAGCACTCCAGCGGTGCCCCGATGAGATTGTATGGCTTCAGCAAAAACAAGTTCCAAACAGATGCAACATTCTGAGGAAGAGCAACATTGCTACCCATTTTTTTTTTAGGATGGAAAACATGAAATTATCCAGGAAGGGCACGTTTGACAACCAAGAGCATGAAAAGATGATGCCAGGACCTAAACAAGAAAAGATGGTGCCTGGACCCTTGCAGGCCTGGACAGTAAGGAGTCCACACATTTTGCAAAATGCCCACACATTTTAATCAAAGTGTTTAGTTAGACAGGGCCTTGCAGAAAAAAAATACCACCTGGGGCCCTCTATACCCCACACAGGAGAAGCTCTGCTTGGCTGCAATCTTTTGAGTCAGAAATAACAAGTGTTAATTGATTCACTGCACAGAGCCATGTTCTGTGTCAGATGCCAGGGGCCACACCTCATCAAAACCCGTCTAATGCAACCACTGTCCTCAAGAACCACAGTCTTGTTAGTTACACAAGACTTGGACATGTGAAACCTGTCAAGGAGAACATAAGACCAGACATTATATGGTGTTTAATTAGCTACATCACAAAAAAACATACGGCAGAAATGATTCAATGCTCAGGGTGTAGGAAGGGGTGAGCTCAGAGTGGGCCGGTGTCTCCAAGGAGGCTTGGTGCTTTGAGATGCAAGCTGGCTGTGGACAGGCTCAGAAGTGTGACAACAGCAGACAGGACAGGGGCAAGAGTGGGGGTGGTCCCTTGAGGGTGGAGCCCCGCTTTGAAGTCAGACTTGAGGACGTTCTGACCCAGAGAAGGATTAGCCTCTGCTTTCGCGGAACTAGACTCTTTCTGAAGGGCGCTTAACTGCCCTGGCGTGCAAGGGCCTTGGCTAAGGAAGCCCTGCACTGCCCTGTGAACAGGCGACATTGACAGGACACCTTCTGGGCAGAAGTCTCTCATTAGAAACATTCTGGGTGGTTTCTTCTAAAGCAAACGCGTGGCATAGACCTAGCTCGCTGCACGCTCGCCTACCCCTCTCTGCACCCTGTTCCTGTCCTCCCGCTACCCTGAGGACTCGGGCGTGGTTTCTGTACTTGTCTGCCTGCTGTGCTCTCTAAGCATGAATACTTGTCCTCACCTTGCACTCCTAAGCAAGCTTCAGCTCAATGCGTCTATGACGGCACGAGCCCTGAACTTGACGTCAGAAGACCTGTGGTTGACGCTGGCTCTGCCAGGTACTGGCTCTGTGACCTTGGGCAGGTCACACGCCTCAGAATGCCTGTTTCTTTGTAAATGGAAGTAAGGATGATTTACTACTTATTTTCTGGGTGTTTGAGGAGAAAATGAAGTACTTTAGCTTAAAACAATAATGTTGAATCCTTAAATAGAACTCACTTTATGCCAGGCAACCGTCTAAGTGCTTTAGACATATTAGCTCTTCTCACGATAACCTTGTGAAAAAGAAACTACTACTATTGCCATTTGTAGTGGAGAAGTCTGGGCACAGAGAGATTCAATAGTTTACCAAAGATTAACACTTTTATTAAGTGTAAGAGCTGGGTTTGAAACCCTGGAAATCTGGCTCTGGAATCTGTTCCCTTAACAATCGAATTATCCTGTCTGATTATCCTACACTGTCTAAAAGCTCTAACACTTACGTGAGGCTCGGCACGTGCCAGGTATTGTGCCAAAGGTCCGATCAACTCATCTCGTCCTCACAATAGCCTCTGAGGTATCTGTGAGGCAGGTGCTGTTATTACCAGTAGTAAAGCGATGTGTAAAGGCTTCTGCGTGAGGGAAGGCGGACTGGATGTACCTTTCCCTAGTCCTCCCACTAAGTACAACCGAAAACCCTGCGCAGCATTCATACAACGAACAGAGGAAGGTTCTGCAAGGCGGAGAGGAGACGGCAGACAGGCTGGAGATCTCAGAATTCAAGGAACAACGTGGTGTGAGTCAGCTGGGCTTTTTTGTATGTTTGTGTGTTTGTTGTTCGCCTTAGATATCCCAGACGTGGAGCTGAGGAAGCTGGCAACCTGAAAATGCCAGTGAGCGTAAACCAAAAAAGCGCCCCCGCCAAAACTTGTTCTTTTTTGCCGAAGGAGCAGCCTAGCAAGACAGAAACATTTTAGATAATAACGGCTCTACTTCGGCCAAACACTACAGAAAATCTGAGACTCCACAACCGCTCCAGGAAGGCTGGTGGGGAGCCTAGATTTCCACTCTCGAGATGCTTTAACCAGGAGCCCGAACCTCTCGGCCAGAGCACTTTCAGAGGAGGCTTCACAGAGAGCCAGGACTTTCCTCCCTCGCAGCTAGTGAGGCCTCCTCCATGTGGTGTTGGAGGAGACTGGCCAGGCTCCCGGACTGGCGCCCATACTGGCAATAATAAGACTCCTGCCGCCTGGACACACACACACATACACACACACACACACACACACAGTGGGGGGGTGTCAGAGGAGGCCTAACGGAGAGCTGGGACTTTCACAGACGCCGAACAGCAGTGAGGTCCCCCCACATCCCCATCGGGGTGTCAGTGGAGGCTATCTGAGGAGCAGCAGTGAGGTGCCCTGTGCTGCCCAGCCAGGGAGGTGTCAGTAGGGGCCTAGTGGGGAGCCCAGCTCCCAGCTCCCACCTACACCTGGCAATAAGAGGAGCCCGCACCTCCAGTGTCAACAAAGGGGAAACCTGGACTTCTACCCTCACCTGGCAGTGATGAGGGGGTCCCCTTTGCTCCTTCCTGAAGTAATGTCAGAAGAACGCAGGAAAAAAAAGATACAAAGGTTTAAATAAGATCTAGAGTCATAACATAATAGCCCAAATGTCCAGGATTAAAAAATATTCTCCTATCAAGGACAAGGAAGATCTCAAACTAAATGAAAAAGGCGATCAGTAGATACTGGACCAGGATGGCAGAGGCTGGCACGATCTGACCAAGACTGCACAGCGGCGGTCATCCAAGCTTCTGCAGCTCACCGCCCTGAGCGCGATGCCCGCCCTGGGGGCCTTCGGTGGGAAGGGACCAAAAAGAAAAGAGGTCCACGTGAGCCCATTTTTCAAAAAATTTCCCCCTCTAATATCTTGAAGAAAGTTGACAACTTTCTGAACTATTGCATCTAAAGTGTTTCTTGAATGTGATGATCAGAATTTCTCTAAATCCATTAACCAACTCTCATAACAACCCAGAATATACGCCATAGAAGCAGGGATTTAAAGATATTTCAACATTCCTCACAGCCCTTTTTTCTTATACAATTCACTCCATACAACTTTATATTTTTATCTTCCCAAAATTCTTTTTTTAAATTTTAACAGCAATGTTGTGTCCCCCGAGATTTCCAACCTTGGTTCCCCATTGTTTACCCCTTGCCTGTTTTTGTCTGTTCCCATTACCACTGTAGGTAAATCGCGAAGTCCTCTGTACTTTAAGGATCTTGGTCACCATTAACAACCTCCCGTTTTCTTCTCTGGCTTTATATCTGGGTCTTAAGTCTTCCTCCGACTGTAATCTTCCTCTGTCTTCTGTTTTCTACTTTATTACCACTGTGGGACTTTGCTGATACCCTTTTTCTGTCACCACGATAAAAATCTATTAATATTTATTACTTTTATTTCTTGCCCTTGAGCATAAGAAAAGATAAATAGGTTTCAGCACCACAGTGTACTTTTTTTCTAAATCCCCTTAGGACTAGATGTTTCCCAAGTACCTTATAGAACAGAAATCTCAAACAAAAATCTTTTTTTTTTTCACTGAAATGAAGGGTGCCAGAGTGATCAAAGAGATGGAACCTTCTTTCCTATTCTCGAGTACTTAGAGAGAGGATCTTCCAAACAGGAATACAACTTAGAAATAGCCGGGATTGGCATGAGGTCTCTGCGGGGTCGTGTATTGAGGAGTGAGCTGTGTCCTAGGACTCTCGGAATAGACGGTGTCCCTGCCCACCCCACGCCCACATCAGCGCTGGAGTGTGTGGGCCGGTTCGGCCGCAGCTCAGGTGCGCTCTCCTTCATTTTCCTGATGAGGGCGCCTCAGCGGTGGGGCAGTCCTGGGGAACCACGGTATCTCAGGCTTCGAGGGCTCTGAGGCATTGATTCATGAGATCTGAATTTATTCCCCCAAAGCTGGCCGAAGATTCTGACAGCAGATTCCACTCAGATCAGCCTAATATAAAGAACTCATTTTTAGATCCAGAGAGATTCTGGAATGCTAGGGAAGTCAGACCTCCTCTCACAGGAACTGGAAACTAGAAAGGCGGAATCTAAGGTGCTCTCTCTGGGTCTCCCTCTCTCTTCCTAGAGAGGCCACCTGCCTGGAGGGCCACTCCTGTGCATGTACCTACTTGCTCTCTCTCTCCCATCCCCACCCCCATCTCATTCTGATTCTCTTTCTCTAAGGGCTTGTGGCTCAAAATGTCCATCAGCCCCAACATTTCATCATCACCTCCCTGTCCAGCCTCCTCCTCCAGCTGACTGATCTCAAATCCTGGAGGGGGAAATCTGGTCCAGGCGCCTGCTCTTGGAGCCAAGCCGTGCAGGTCTGAAAGGGTGGAACTGTCCCTGGATTTAACCTGTGACCTCTGGGATGTGCAGTCCCCACTCACCCAGGGCAGGGGCAAGAGGCAAGATAAGGTTCTCTGGAAATGAGATGGGGCAATTTAAAAAAATTACTAGTGCTCTCTTAAAGGATATTTGTGTATTTTATCCTGGCAACACTTTTCCCAAAAGTTCACTATTGGCTGTGGAAGGAGAAGTCACTTTTGCGCAATTCAGCCTGAACCCATCGGCCCTCTATGCACTGGAGTCTGTGGGGGCTGCTATGTCATTGTGATAATTGTGATATGGGAGGCTGGGCTACTGGAAAGAGGGATGGGTTGATGGGTGGGAATGCGAAGATTACTCCTGGATCCCAACATGATCCTAGTGTACTCTGTGACCTTGAATAAATCAAACCATTTCCTGGGATTTTTTTTTTTTTTTTGGTAAAATGAGAGAGCCGATGTGAATCAGTGGTCCTCATATGTTTAGAGTATGAAAACTCTTTTTAAATTTACAAAGTTATGGATTCCAGATAATAATGGTGTCAGTTTGGTGGCCCCATGAAAGAAGAACAAAATCCTATGAGTATGTGTGGGCTCTAAGACTTGCAGGAACTCCAGAGTCTCTGTGAGTCCAAATGCCAAGGCTGGAACCATTGGTCTGGATGACTTCGAGTTGTCTTCTGGCTCTGATATTCTGGGACTCCAGTCAGGGGAACGCGTGGTCCTTGGGAAACATTCACTTATCCAGGAGGAATGCTGACGTGAACTATTACCAGGTCCAAGAGCAGCACTAGAAGTTTCTAATAGAGACACATTAAGGTGGATTTCAGGGTCTCAGAACCTGAGCTGAGAGGGAAGATGGAAGGTAGGATGAATACCAGCTGCAGGGGGCAGCTGTGGGGTGATGGGAGGGGCACCAGGGTTCCTTAATGTGGCTCCTGGCAGGCGGAGGGTCAGACGCCCCGGCCGCTAATGGAAGGAAGCAGAGAAGTCAGCTGCAGCTCCCAGGAAAGGCAGATCAGCTCTCCTGCTCTTACATAAATATATTCTACCATAAGGTATTACATATAAAATAATATAACATGTAATAATATAGGTTCTATTAAATAATACCAACATGTAAAAGCCAGGATGGTGCATAGCAGGCTGGTTGTCCCCTCTCCTCCGTAATCGTAACAACAGTTGACATGTTACTTAGTAGCCTTCTGGTTAAACGAACTTCTCAAAAGGTGAGGACCAGCTGAGCTGACATCAAGCAGCCACTGGTAATGCCTCAGGGCCATTTCTAGGACACACGCACAGGAGACTCACTCTCAGAAAAACACACTCTTGGAGCCAGTCCCTACACAGTCTCTTTTATGTTTTTCAACGCTTTATATGCTTAATACCAAAATAGAGATTGATTCTTAAAAATACGCTGCTTTATAGCACTCTTGCTGAAGTTTTGAAGAGATCTGAACTTGAAAGTTTTTATTCCCCAAAGTTAAAAACGTATTTGGGCACCAGGCTGAGGAAACAAGGTCAAACTTCTACCCGAAGAGACATCCAACTGCACTGAGAAACAAAACAGGAAAACGGGGGCAATTATCGAGAGTTTTTAAGGTTATGAGTATTTTAATTCCCATATTCTAGCAAACATTCCCATAGAAGAATAGAAGCCCCCTCTATTTCTCCAGTAAGCTCAGCTGGAGGAGCTCTAAGAAAAACATAAAGCTTGCAAGAAAGCCTTGGTCTGAATGTGGGTCACACTACAATGTATGATATTTTGAGCAGCTCGTGGAGTGTAAGAAAAGTCGGCCTTTCACATTCTCCTTGAGGTTGCTCACGTGCACTGGTAGTTATAGTTCTTTTTTTTACGACTCACATTGCATTACTTGATTCTTCAGTGAAAAATGTACATGTATATACTCATGTATTGTGAATGGTGTGTTCTGTTTTCAGAATGAACCTTTAGACAAGTATGTTTGAATCTAAACCTTACAATTTTCGCATTGATGATACAGCTGATAGAATTTGAAAGTAGGGCAGGAGGAAGAAGGAGGGGGAAACAGGTGTTGACTTCCCCCTTTAACACAGATAAAGACTTCTAATTTGAAGATGATGGGAGAAAGACATTTCTATACTTTTGTAAATAGTCAGCAAAAGTAACAACAATGACAACAAAAATCAGAAACATATTCCAACTTTGCTGACACCAGGTAAGACACGGACCAGACAGTACCAGGTAAGACACGTTTATGATAAGCCATAGTATAGAAAGATGGATAGCAGTGCTTCAGTTATTTTCCTGAATAGCACCACACCCCCATAACTTTTATTAGTATATTGTTATCATTGTTCTATTTTTATCAGTAGTTATTGTTGCTAGTCTCTTCCTGTGACTAATCTATAAATTAAACTTCATCCTATGTATGTATAGGGAAAAACTATCTATAGGGTTTGGTACTATCCATGGCTTTAGGCATCCACTGGGGGTCTTGGAATGCATCTAATGCATCTCCCGTGGATACGAGTGCTGGCTGTGTTCCTATAAAGTTCTGTCGAAACAGTCTCTTCGCCCCCTAGTGCATTTCCAGATCTGACACAGTGACGGACGTAGTGTATGTTGGCCTGGGTCTGCCTCCCTTTGCTGGGAGAGCTCTTTCTTCAGGTGCTCTCTGCACTGGGCAGTGGTGAGTGTGCATTTCCTCACCCCGGGCCAGCCAGCCTCAGTCACCACAGTCTCCGCAGAGCCTGGCTCCGACCTGCTGTTGCTGCACCAGGATGGTGACGACGCCTCTTTCCCTCCGGCCTGAAGCCAGCCCTCCTACAGACACTACAGTACCACGGCAAGGGTTCTCTCCGCCAGTTCCCCAACCACTGACCCACCCACACAGAATTCCACCAGGTAGAGAAGGTGAGGCAGTGAGACTCTGCTTACATGACAGCAAACATATTGCGGGGGAGGGGAGGCACTGTGCCTGAGAAGTACTTAAGGATGGAGGCTCGAATTTGCTATTTGCACGAAATCAAACCCCTTCCTTCCTTGATTCTGTCTCTGCTCTCCCCAGTCTCCCTTGTGCTTCCCCCATGATGGTCTAACAGTACTACCCACCCCAGGGTCCTATCGGCCTCTATTTCTACTCCCATTACCCCATTTTTATTTCATGGATTTTTACGTGTCCTGTGTCCTTATAGCCTGCAGATGCCAGCAACTGTTCAGACGGGCACTTCTTTTTTTTTTAAGATTCTATTTATTTATTTTTAGAGAGAGAGGGAGGGAGGAGGGAAGGGAGAGAGAGAAACATCAATGTGTGATTGCCTCTCACGCTCCTCACACTGGGGACCACGGCCTGCAACCCAGGCATGTGCCCTGACTGGGAATTGAACTGGTGACCCTCTGGTTCACAGACTGGCTCTCAATCCACTGAGCCATACCAGCCAAGTCAGGTGGTCACTTCTTGTACCACTTAGCTTTTGTTATATAACAAATTATTCCAAAACTCGGTGGCTTCAAATAGCAACCATTTTCAGCTCATGACTCTGCAGCTCAGCCATTTGGAATGGGCTCACCCTGGTAGTTCTGGCCAGGTGGTGGGGGCTGGCTTGTTGGATGGCCATCTCTGCTTTCCATGGCTTCTTGTCTTCCAGCGGGCTCCCCTGGGCACGGTCACCTGGAGGCTGCATTGTTCCAAAAGCACAGTGTAGGAAGCTGCAAGGCCTCTCGAAGCCTAGATTTGGGACTTGTACACGGCAATTTCCACCATATTGTATTAATTAAAGTAGGTCTCCAGACCATCCTGGATTCAAGGGGACCCCATCTCTAAGTAGGAGGAACTGGTGCAGTATTATGGTCATTTTAACAGTGTCCCATATTTCAATGGAAAAAGCTGGAAGTGGGGGAAGAAAGCAGCAGACAACTTTTGCTTTTCATTTATACCATTGTTTCATTGAAATTTTAAAAATCATATATATATATATCCATACTATTTTTGTAACAATAACAATAATGATAATAATATTAAAATACGACTCCAAATACTTGTTGCGTTATTTTAGTTGCACACCAGAATAATAACCCACTGACATTTCAAAGGACCCATAATTTTGGGTCAAAACACTTCATTCGAGCTATATCTTTAGACCTCCTTTAACTGGACTTCAGAACTTAATAAGTCCTTAATAAATGTTTGTTGACTCTGAATGAGAAAATAGGAGCAAAAAAGCTGTATGAATCAGCGGAAAATAGCCTTAAAATCTGTCCTATTAATTCAGTGTTTATAATCCATGATAAAGTGGACTTTAATGGGCAAGAATATAAATTTGCCTTAACTTGCGTATACCTATAGCCATGGTTGTTGGATGAAAACTGCAGCCAGTCGGCCATCGCCATAGGCAACAGCAGCTGGGAAGTGTGGCCTAGGGCAGAGTCAGAAGGGCCCTTACCGCCTAGTCCTTAACCGATGCCATCGGTCTGGTAAAGAAATTGTATGTCTTTACAAATGCCAATGACACTCCCTGACTGTTTCATGTGGGATCCCGGAGAAGAGCACAGAGAAGCTATTTAAAAAAAAAAAATTCCTTATTCTGTTTAGCACCTGTCACACAAATTAGCAAGAAGTGCAAAGTGACCTCTGCCTTTTGTTTTAACAGACCCATATCCACTTTAGGCTGGTGTAAAGACAATAAGAATACATTAGAAAAATTCTTACTGATTTTTTTCTTGGCTGACTTTTCGTCTAAGATGTACTTCCCTAAGCCTTGCTTATGAACCAATTGCAAGAATAGGCTGGCTATTTACTTACTGACCATTAGAACTCATCCTGCCCCTTCCCAGGAAGGTCAGAGAGTGGCCTGTTATTTGTGTGACTAATTTAACTGAACAAAGGAAATTGCTTTCATCATTTTTACTTTGCCCTTCCTAACTGGATTGAATGTCAACTTTCCACACAATGTTCCCCAACACACACTCATGTTCCTAACCGCAACCAGATTAGATCATTCTGCACTTGTCTCTGTTGTTCCCTGGGACCGCATAAACATCAGATACATGTTCATTCTGTGGATTTTATTTCCATGCTAATTCAAATGCTAATTCCTGGAATTTCCGGAAGTTTTCAGCATGATCATCTTCCTTTATTCAGCACACGGAAACAGCAGCTTGCTGTTTATGACAAACAGCCTGTTTAAGGAAAAGGGCCAGCAGGAGAGCATTCATTTCTGAGCAAGTAGGTCTGTGAGAGAGGTCTTATCTTTGTGACGATGGCAAGGATAGAAAAATCAAATCATCTGGTACTTTTGCAATATGCACGGTCTCGGATAATTTTCTTTGAGATTAGAGAGAGTACAGCCCAGTAGATGACTCATTTGGTATCTGAAGACTTGAAATGATCCAAAAAGTAGCAGATGCTTTTGAATCTATATCAATTTAAGGGTAGGGTTGGCTGTGTGTAACAGAAAACTCAGTGCCTTTTACAGTGTGCCTTTGACGCTCTTTCACTTGTCCAAGATCACAGAGCGTCTCTCTCTCTCTCTCTGTCTCTCAGGTCTCATAAAATTAAGTCCTTCTCTTTTTGCCATGATCAGATCCCCAGCGCTTTGTAGCCAACCAGAGTTTCCTGAGGTTTACATTTCCTTCCTTCCTTCCTTCCTTCCTTCCTATCCTATCGTATCATATCTGGAATTACTGTCAAAGCAGTGTCCTTCTCCAAGGAGAGCAGTTCTGTCTTTGCTCTAAACTCGGTCTTCTCGCTGTTTTCTGTCCTTGAATCTGAAGGACTCACACACACACTTAAATGATCATTCCCAGTCTACCTCTGGGCTTGCTCTTGAACCCCATTCTTATCCCTAAAGAAGGTTTCAGGGCATCAATCTCCCCTCCCTCCTGGAAAGGTGTGGCACTCTCGCCACAAAGTACAAAGTTCCGAAAGCAGCACAGCTGGAAGACAGACCTGTTACGAGGAACTGCCATTTGGATTTACTGAAACAAAAAATCTTGGGCCACTGACCACAGTCTTACTTTCTGTTCAGCCATGTTAGCATCACATGGTGAAGTACAAGGTTAGAAACACAGGTAAATTATTTAGAAATAAGGAAGTAAAAGCAAGGGGCAAGAAATAAAAGGCTTGAGGATAGTTGATTCTGGGGATCGGATGGGGCATAGGCAGGGCGGCCCTTCTCCATCAAAGCCGTGCACGGTCCCTCTCATTTTAGAGCAGGTACCAATAAACCACAGATATAAAAACCATTGAAATGTGTATGAGATTGAAAAACACCTGGAGAGGTTACTGTTTCTATAAATTAATGCTTCTGAAGATTATACATATGGACCCGTTACATATTGCCTAAGTCCCTCCGTGTACCAGCCAGTCCTCCTGGTGCTGAGTACAGTGAACACAACAGAAAGGGTTCTGCTCTCCAGAAGGCTGTAGAGGGGTTGCCCTGGCCAGTGCGGCTCAGTTGGTTGGAACGTGGTCCCGTGTACCGAAAGGCTGTGAGTTCCATTGGGGGTCAGGGCGCATATCCAGGTTGTGGGTTTGGTCCACAGTCAGGATGTGCACGTGTGAGAGCAACCAACTGATATTTCTCTCCCTCCCTTTCTTCTCTCCAAAAATCAGTAAGGATGGCTCTGGGTAAGGATGAAAAGAAAAAATAGAAAAAGAAGGTTATAAAAGGGAGATGATAATGAATAAATTTATATGTAGCACAAAATAGATAATAAGTATAAAATAATAAAACAAAATTATATGAAAATATATAGAATATATTATTTGCTATGTACTAAGGAAATATATAAACAATATTAAATGTTGTATAAAATAAAAATATACAATAAATCAGGTGAGCACTACAAAGAAAATCAACTGGGGTCAAGGGCCCTGGTATATACTTGGTGTATTTGACACCCAGAGCAAATTTTTAAAATTCTTCCTTCTTTATGTGTCAGAATTATTATGTGAAAAGTTATATTTAATAATCATGAAATAAAACGTGTAGCAGACAGACTCTAAGGGGACCCCCATGGCACCCCTACTTCTGTTGTTCCTGTCTTTGTGAACCCTCTCTCCTTGACAGTGGCCAGTGCCTGCGACTGGCTTCTCACCAGTGGGCTGAGGCAAGGTGATGGGATGTGATATTGTGGCATAAGATTGTTGCCCATCTTTCCTGGAGGCCCTCTCTCTCGTCAGCTTTGAGGAAGCAAGGACCATCTTGGGAAGGCCCACTATTAAGGAGCTGAGGGTAGCCTCTGGCCAACATCCAGCAAGACAGAGGTCCTCTGTCCAACATCCCGTGAGGAACTGAATTCTGCCAACAACTATCTGAGCACGGATCCTTGCCCAGACTAACGTCAGTTGACACCTTGGCTGCAGCCTTGTGAGACCCTGAAGCAGAGAGCCCAGCACAGCCATGCCCTCATTCCTGACCCACAGACACTGTAATAAATGTGCTCCAAGACCCCCGTATATTGCCTGAAACTGAGGGTTGGTTTGAGCCATACAAAGACTATGTTTTTTCCCCATACACACATACCTATGATAAAGTTTAATTTATTAGTTAAGCACAGTGAGAGATGAACAACAACTAATGATAAAACAGAACAATTATAACGATAAACTGTAATAAAAGTTATGAGAATATTGTGTTACTAAGTAAAATAAGGGTCAGGCGAACACCAGCACTGCAATACCATGACAGCTGATCCGATCGTGGAGAAGGCTCCTAAGTGACTAGTGGGCGGGGGGATGCTACAGCGTGGAGGGACTGGACACAGGGACGAACCAGGTCTAGAGTGGGACGGAGTGGGAGGGCACAAGACTTTATCATGATGTTCAGAATGGCACGCAATTTAAAACCTATGAATTGTTTGTTTCTGTAATTTTCCATTTAATTTTTTGGACCACAGTCGACCACGCGTAACTAAAACCAGAGAATGTAAAAGCGTGGAGAGTAACCCCACGGACAAGGGGGACTACGGTAGCTAGATTTGTCTATTTATTGCTGCCCATGGTTGATCCTTACACAGGAACATGTCTGTATCACGGGGGTGGGGATCCCAACTACACCTAAAGCAAGCCTGAATGACTGAACTACTACAAATTAACTCATAGACAAAACATGTATAGCCCTGTCTATATCAGTTGCCAACTGTACAGCTTAGAGTTTCCTGAATTAACTTCCAAATAGATACCATGTTTGTTAAAGGATAAGTAATAAACTGTGCTAATTTAAAGTGTACATATAGATTGCTATAACTCAAAAATAATTGCAGAAATTATTTAGAACTTAGACTAACCAAAGATGGGTTTTATTTTTTCTCAGGAGGGTATTCCATCACCAAGGTTGTTTAGAATTCCTGGTGCATGGGGATGATAAAAAGCTGACTGAGTTTTAGTCCATTTTCTTATTGTGGTCTCTGCCTGGGCTGGTCTACTCTATCCTTGGTGTACTGCGGTAAAGGAGATGGGGAGAGATGAGGACCACTGCTATACAGGTTTCTGGGGACGGTGCTCTCTGACGAGGTCAGATTTGAGCAGAGACTGGAGAGAAGTGAGAGAATGAGCTGTGCCACTATCTGGGGAGAAGAACTCCATGTTCTGAGCCCCGAATGTAGCTGGTGTGTTTAAGCAACAGTAAGAAGCCAGGTGACTGAAGCAAAAGGAGTGAGGGATATGCAAGGGCGGAGATTAGAGGAGTCTGGGGTTGGGAAAGACAGGAGCACAGCATGTAATACCTGTTTCCATCCCAGTCCTTCACACCGGGCGAGCGCTGGCCTGGCGAAACCACACTGGATCTCCAGCTGGGAGACCTTGATCGAATCAACTATCTCTCATGTAATAGAACTCAGTTTCCCAGCGTAGAAAATGAGGACAGCCCTAACTGGTGTGGCTCACTGGGTTGTGAGTCGAGCATCCTCCTGCAAATCAAAATGTCGCCTGTTAGATTCCTGGTCAGGGCACATTTGGGTTTCGGGGGCCAGGGCTGTGTGAGAGGCAGCCAATTGATGTTTTTCTCCCTCCTTTCCCCTCTCTCTAAAAATAAATAAATACAATTTTTTAAAGATGAGGATAATAAAACCTATCTCACAGGACTACTGTGCTTATAACCTAAGTAAGATAATATTTGTGAAAGTGCTCCGGAGTCTGCAAAGCACCATGATAAGAACCCTTCTCGTTGCAAGTAGGGAAGGTAACGTTTAAGAACTCAAGAACCAGGAGGTGGAGCCATTGTGGGCTGAGCGCTCAGCTGCTGTGCTCTTCCCTAACTGCTCCATCCCATTGATTTCCGGGGCGTTTTGCACAGTCTCTCCTTCAGCAGGAGGCCTGGGTGAACACAGGCGGGCAAGCTTCTCATCAGCACGACAGGAGGTGTATATCCACCCACGGCGATAACGTTTAACCAAGCTAAACAGTGTAAGATAACCTTCATTTGCAAAGCTGACAAGCAAAATTACATGGTTCAGCTCTAATAGAGGAGGGAAATGAAGCTCAAGCTCATTATTTCCACATCTAAGATTAGATGGAAAATACAGTACATCTGTAAAATGACAGTGTCAAAGATACCCCTTTGTTTTGTTTGACACCAGCATGTGTCAAACTTCTCCACACAAAAGAGAAGTCACTTCAGGGAGTAGAAATGGAGACGTTGTTCTTTGAGAATGTCAGGTCCGAGGGGCATATCTGAGTGCGCACCAAGTGCCAGCCCAGGCCACCGTGACGTCATTTGTTGAAAGTACTGATCAAGGTTGTCGGAAAATATCTGCCAACGCAAAGGAAAACACGAGCTGTCTTTCCATTCCTCTCCTCTTTCCTGGGTCAGAAGAAAGTGTTCTTTGCCTGGAGAAATACTCCCGTATAGAAATCAAGTAGGGGGCACAGATGGGGATGGAAGGAATACATGTAGGAGTAAGAAAGAAGTTGTCTCAGGAGAAATAGAAAAGCATCTTCCCTACATTTATTTCTTTTTCTTTATTTCTTCATCATAGTCAGTCATGTACTGGTAGTCTTGTCTCCCAACAGACGTGGGGGCGAAATCTTGTTGTGAGACCCGGACAAGCCACTTAGCATTTCTGCATTCCCGCTTTCTCATTCAGGAAGAGGAGACGACAAGGCAGTCTAATGGGGCGGTGGTGTGGGTTAAACGGCCACACGGCAGTTCATCCGAGGGAAAAGACATGTGGATGAGGGAAAGTATTCAACTTTGACAATCATGCTTAGTTTCTCAGAAGTTATCTAACATGTATCTGCTATAATTCTTAGCTCTGTGAACTATTTAAAAAGAACATGAAGGAGTTTCTTTGAGGTAGAACATTTCAAAACATGCTTGGTTTAGGATTTTTTAACATATTAAGATTCAGGATGATGTGAATTACTATTTAAGAAAAACATGCATCACCCTGGCTGGTATAGCTCAGTGGATTGAGCACGGGGCTGAGAACCAAAAGATCATGGTTTGATTCCCAGTCAGGGCACATGCCTGGGTTGCAGGCCAGTTCCCAGCAGGGGCCAGCTCCCAGCAGGGGATGCATGAGAAGCAACTTACATTGATATTTCTCTCCTTCTCTCCTTCCCTTCCCTTCTAAAAATAAATAAATAGATATTTAAAAAAAGGAAAACATACATCATAAAGTTTAAATGATAGTATTAATATTTTTAGAGCAAACGCTACTTTTTATGTCACCAATTGAAATAACTATTATCAATATAGTAGGATCTTATTCATCTGGAGCCATGAGTAAATTAAGAGTTTATACCATAGAACTTGTCTAAATTACTAAAACAAAACCCTTAAACATCAAAACCTTAAAAATATTTTTAAAATGTATTTTATGTTATTTCTATTGTTTATTATAATACACACGCGTATATAACATTTATATAATATTTTAGTTGGCCATATTGGATGATTTGCTTTATTCCTAGTATTTTCTTCTTGGCTTTGCCTCGGCGATCTGCACATCAATTACAGCGCAGTGCGGAAATGGCGATGCCCTCAGGAGCCACTAAAGCTCCTAAGAGAGAAACTCACCAGCCCCAACGGCCTTGCATTAAAGAATTTTTCAAAAAGGACAATTAGAATTCTTTTTTAGTATTTTAGAAGAAGAAAAACTTTTCCATGCCTCTCTTCAGTCCCTGGCTGGGCCTGAAAATTAAGCTAACAAAGACAGATTAACAGGAGAAAAGCATACACATTTGTTTAATTAATATGAGTTTTATGTGACGTGGGAGCCTTCGTGAGGAAATGAAGACCTGAAAAAAAAAACACCTGAGTGTTTTTATATTATGGTTGAGGAAGAGTAGAAAGTCCTGGAAAATATGTCAGAGGACAAAAGGGTAAGAGCTCACGGTGGCAACCTGGGGAAACTTAGCAAGACCTGTTCGTTCGGACGCCCTCCACCTTCAGAGGAGAGGATGCACCTTTTCTCCGAGTACAGGAGGGCCCCTCTCACCAGGGGGGCTACAGCCTGCTTCAGGGAAGAAGGGGGAGGTCAGAGGGCCTTTCCTGAACCTGTTGCTTCTCAAATTCCTTCTGCTTCAAAGATCCAATATGCCAAGGTGATATATTTTGAGGTTGCGTGTCCTAGACCCTATAACATCCTTATCCTCTGGCCAAGCAGGGAGAAAAGTGGATTTTTTTGAAAGACAAATGGGAAAAGTGAGGTGCGCAGCTGCCCCTCTGTGTTCCTCAAGGTCACTCACATCTCTGTATTGGCCTGTGAATTTCAGAACACCCCTAATTCTCATATCTGAGCTTCTTCCAACCCAACTATTAAGAGTGGCCTTTTCCTACACGTAGGATTCATTAATAGGGAACGCAGCTGGTGGGGGGGGCGGGGAGGATTCTAAATCTCTTTCCAAGTCTTTGCCTGTTAGAATCCTGTAAAGGTGCAAATCTGAACTGATGATCAAATGCCAGCACATTATGGTTTCCATGGCCATTAACTACCACCGCCATCAGCAAAGACAGAAGGTCACCAGTCCAAGTGGCCCGTGGCTTTTTAATGACGGCGACATAATAGTCATTCAATGTTCTTAGTTGAGTTAAGGGCAATGTATTATTTTTTTTAGAAAAAGAGAATACATATAACAGTACTCACACTTATAGAGTACTTATTATGTGTCCAGCAATGTTCTGAGTGCTTATGAATATTTACTGACAACCCTCACAACCTGTGAGGTCCACAGGCCTTGTCATTCCCATTTTACAGATGTTTATTTATAATCATTTTATAAAGAGAAGTGTAGTACTTTGCTCAAGATCACTCAAGTTAGGAGATGAAATTCAACCCGGGCAATTCATGCTTTTGTCACTAATCCACACCGAGTCCATTTTTATGTAGTCACACTGATGTGTGCGCACAGAGAATATCTGGGAGGTTGCAGATGCCAAATGCGCACAGTAAATTCTATTAGTTCCTTCTTACCTATTTTTTGATCAAACATCTTTTCTAATTTTGTACTTTTTTCATTGAAATGTTTCATCTTGGTCTAGATAAGGTGAAATAAGGATAAACCACCCCATGTCTCCACTAAAGCAGGTATAGAGTCTGGACGCAATGCGTGGTGCAGCTGGTTGATGACCGAAAAGGAAACAGTGGCAAGAAGATCAGGAAGGAGGACCAGGATTAAAGTCCCACCAATCAGGCAGTCGGTTTGCTGTTTTAACGCTGGTTTCTTCTTAAACTCAAGCAAGGCTGAACCTGGAAGGACGTAAACAGAGAGCGCTCTGGAAGCCTTCCAGCTGAAGAGCAAGCCTAGGGATTTCTGATCTTCAGAGAGAGTGGGAAGCTCTTCATTTGTTTTCCCCCTTTTCTTCATTTTCTTGCTCTCCATTAATCCCCCAGCAATCCTGAAACAGTGGCAAGGACAGGGACCTAAAACTGAGCCAGAGGGAACTTTCTCTCCCATTGAAGAAGCTGAGATCTCAAGAAGGTAGAACAAACCCTTCCTTCTCTCCTGAATCCCCCTCCAGCCTGTACCAAACGCCGGTGCCCTCACTGGAAGTGCTCGGAAGAACAGGGACACTACAGGCCCGGATTCCTGGCCTAGGGACTGAAAGGGGGAAGCCCAGGGCCCTTCAAAGTACCAGGGAGCAGGCAAAGAGAGGAGTTTTAGAATATAACTCCATAAAATTTCTTTACAAACTCCTAGGCTTACCTCTGAACATGGGTTTAATCCTTAACACCGTAACAAGGGGGTTTGGCCTCTAGCCAGACCCCAGACTGGCCACCCCGTGTGGTGGCCACAAGACTTGCCTGCAGAGCACAGCCAGGCCTTTGGTAGGAGAGCTGACAGTGAAACCACAACCAACAGAATTTGCTGCCTGAACCAAACAAAAATATCAGCATCATCCACGGGATTCAGAAAAGACCCAGAGTCTCACAGCATCACATTCCAAAGGTTCAATTTTCAATCCAAGATTACTCAGCATATGAAGAACCAGGGAAATCTCAATGTGCACGGGAAAAAAAGAATCATAACTAGGTACCAGAACTGAGATGGCTCAGATGTTGAAATGCTCTGACAAATGGAATTGGCTTCCCTCCCCAATTTTGGTTTTCGCACCTGCACAGTGTGTGTGTGGGGTGGGGTGGGGGGAGCGATGCTAGGAAGTGTCTCGCCAGAGAGTGAGGCTCAGCCCAGGGGCGAACACAGTAGCATCAGCCAGCCGTCTCCTTAGTCTGTCCTCGGCTTCAGTCCAAAACACTTTCTGATTGAAAAACAATGTCAAAAATCAGTCTTAATTACCTAAACGCTTTTTATATAAGTTCCTTAGAAGATTATTTATAGCAAAGCCATTTAATATCATTAAGATTAATCTCATATGCACTTTTTTAAAAACTTACTTTAAATTCCAGTGATGCCTCAAAATATCTTTCCTAATTTTTAGGTTTCACTTGCTTAAAATAAAAATTTTACCCAAAGGCCTAGTAGGAATTTTGAAAAACAAATATGTACTTATGAGTGGGTAAATTCTCATAACTAAATCCTAATTTACCTCAGTACTGTGGGGAAAACACAAAGCTGTATAGGCAGCCCTCAGCAAAAGTGCACATAATAACCTCAGTTTCTTTTTCCGGAATCAGGAAAAATGACTTGAAGATTGAATTTTTATTATGAGGACTCATTTATTCTAAAATTTTAAAAGGGTGCTCTGGCCAGGTGGCTCAGTTGTTGGAGGCCCTCCCATACACCAAAAGTGTGGGGTTCAATCCCCAGTCAGGACACACACCCAGGTGGTGGATTTGTTCCTCGGCCGGGGTGCCTGTGGGAGGCAACCAATCGATGTTTCTCTTTCACGGGCGTTTCTCTCTCTCTCTCTCCCCTCGCCCCCTTCTTCTCTTTCTAAAAAATAAACAAACATATCCTTGGGCAAGGATTAAAATTAAAAAATTTTAAAGTCTTTACTTTGGGAGAGAGCTGGGGCTTTCTAAAAGAGTATGGTATAGCAGCATATTTTTATGTTTTGTTACACATGATAACATTTTAAATTTGTATATAGTAAAATGCAGAATTCTCTTTCTTGTGATTCCTTTTTATCTTTTCTGTGCCTAGAAAGTAGTTCCCCATACATTTCTCACTCATGTAATTTATCTTATTTACTTAATAAATACTGAGCATCTAATATACAAAACATTGTTGGAGGCATACATCAGAAAATAAAAAACAATATTTCCTGTTGTCATGGAACTTCCAGAAGGAGACAAAAAACATAGTAAGTACATTAGATGATATAGAGAAGGTGGTAGGGGCCACGGGGTTGGGGGGGGACTAGAGCTGGGGTACGGAGATCAGTAGTTGTGGGACAGTGGCTCAGAGGCAGGAGCTTGTCGCAATCATAGGCAAGGTGATCAGAGTAGAATGCATTTGAAGAGATGACATTTGAAAAAGATGCTTAAGAGAGGTAACTGACTGAGGCAGGTAGATATTTAGGGAGAGAACATTCTAGGTAGGTGAACAGCATGTACGAAGGCCCCGAGGCCAGAGGGGTTCTGGAATGCTCAAGGAACAGCATGGAGTCCGCTATTGCTGGAGCAGAGTGAGCAGATGGGAGAGTGGTCAGAGAGGCTGGGGATCTTGGGTGACATAGTAAGAACTCTGACATTTACTCTGAAAAAAAATGGAAGCCATTGGAAAGCTCAGGATCTCAGACTTTGACGGGATCATTCTGGGGTCGTGTTGAGAATACAGTAGTCCCACCTTATCAGCAGTATTGCTTTCCAAGGTTCCAGTTACCTGCTGTCAACTGCGGTATGAAAATATTAAATGAAAAGTCCCAGAAGGGAACTATTCATAAATTTTAAATTGTGTGCCGTTCTGAGTAGCATGATGTAATCTCATTCCTTCTTGCTTCATCCTGCCCTGGACATGGATCGTCCCTTTATCCAGTGGACCTACTGTGTATATACTGTCCATCCTTAGTCACTTGGTAGCACTCACAGTTATCAGATGGGCTGTCACAGTATCCAGAGTTTGTGTTCCTGTCACCCTTATTTTACTTAATGATAGCCCCAGAGCTTAAGATTAGCCATGCTGACAATTCAGATATGCCAAAGAGAAGCTATAGAGCTTCCCTTAGGTGAAGAGGTGGAAGTTCTCAATAAGGAAAGAAAAAACATCATATGCCGAGGTTGCTGAGCTCTATGCAAAGAATGAATCTTCTATCTGTGAAATTCTCTATGTTATAAATTAAAGGTATAAGCATGTTTATGTAGAAAAAAATAACATGTATAGGATTCATTGGTGGTCTTTGGAATTCATTGGTGGTTCATTGGTATCCCTTTTGGATAAGGAGGGATTACTGTTGACTCTAGGGTGACAAGGGTGGACGTCAAGCGACCGGTTAAGGGATTATCACAATAATGCTGGTGAGATGTGACAGTGACTTGGACCCCAGTGTAACAGTGGGAGTGGAAACAAGAACAGTCAGTCTGGGTAACGCGAAGGAGAGACCGGGATTTCCAGTGGAAGGATGGAGTTGTCATCAACTAAAGATGAAGAGCAGGGATAGAGTTGGGATGCACAAGATCAGTGCCACTTTTGACATGTTGAATTGGATGTCCACTTGACGTGAAATGAAAATGTTCAGTAGTGTGTTGGGTTAACTAGTATCCCTCCAAAATCCTACCCAACCAGAACCTCAGAAGGTAAACTTATTTGGAAATAGGATCTTTGCAAATATAATTGTTTAAATTAAGATGAGGTCCTACTGGATTCGAATGAGCGCTGGTGGTCTTAAAAGAAGGCCATGCGAACACATGGACACACAGGGCAGAGTGCGACCCAAGGACAAGGGCAGAGATTGGAGTGACGTGTCTGAGAACCAAGTCATGCCGAGAACTGCCACAGCTATCAGAAACAAGGGCAGAGGCGTGGGACACCTTCTCCCTCAAAGATTCCAGAAGGAACCAATCCTGCTGAAATCTTGATTTTTAAAATTTCCGGCCTTTCTGAACTGTGTGAAAATAAGTTTCTGTTTTATGCCACCCAGTTCATGGTAGTTCATTATGGTAGTCCCAGGAAACTACTGGGTTGGCCAAAAAGTCTGTTACATTATATCTGTGCAATGGTTCTAGTAGTGCTTAGTTGTCTTTAACTTCATTGGAAATAATTTTGTTAGATTGTATTGTGACAGCTGTCATATCAGCATGCATTAAAAAGAAGACTTATTAAAACTGGTGGATTTTTGTGCTACCATTTTAATATTGAAAGTGGAAGAAGATAAGCAACATTTTTGGTATATGATGCTTTGCTATGTCAAGAAAGGTAAAAGCACAACTGAAACACAAATAAAAGATTTGTGCAGCGTGTGGAGAAAGTGCTGTGACTGATGGAACTTGTCAAAAATGGTTTGTGATGTTCTTTGGTACAATTGATATTTTGGCCAAATAACTTTGCTGTGGGGACTGTCGTATGCATTGGAAGATGTTTAGCAGCACCCTGGCCTCTACCTACTAGAAGTCAATAGCGGAAGATGGCCGACATACTCAAAATATCCAAATCAATAAAGTTATTGGTGAAAATGAAAACTATGTCTTTTATTTTACAGAAAAAAAAGTAAGCAGGCTACTGAAAATATGAGAGTGTAGTTTAGGAAAAAGGCCTGGCTGGAGGTATAAATTTGTGTGTTAGAACCCATAGAGAGTATTTAGAGCCCTGAAGTTAAATTTTAATATAAATAGAGAAGCCCTGGCTAGTGTGGCTCAGTGGATTGGATGCCAGCCTGAGAACCAAAGGGTCACTGGTTTGATTCCCAGTCAGGAAATATGCCTGGGTTGCAGGCCAGGTCCCCAGTTGGGGGCATGTGACAGGCAACTACACATTGATGTTTCTCTACCTTTCTCCCTCCCTCCCTCCCTCTCGCTCCAAAAATAAATTTAAAAATATATATATATATATAAATAGAGAAGAAGATCAAGTACTGAGCCCTGGGACTCTTACTGTTTAGAGTTTGGGAAGAAGAGCCCTGGGTGGTGTATCTCAGTGGATTGAGCACGGGCTGCAAACCAAAAGGTCACCAATTCAATTTTTGATTCCCAGTCAAGGCACATGCCTGGGTTGCAGGTCAGGTCCCCAGTAGGGGGCACATGAAAGGCAACCACACATTGATGTTTCTCTCCCTCTCTTTTTCCTTCCCCTCCCTGTCTCTAAAAATAAATAAATAAAAATCTTTTTTAAAAATGCTGAGAAGTGAAGAGAAACAGATCTGGAATTCTGATGACATTGAATTGCTGAATTTATTAACCTGGAATCACTTATCTCTGGATTTCTTTTAATAAATAATAAACAAATAAACACGAATTTGGGAAGAAGAGAAAGAACCAGGGAAGGAGTGTGACCAATGAGATAAGAGGAAAAGCATGAGGATGATATAATTTTCCTTATGAGAACTCCAATGTGCACATAAAAATAGCAAGTAAAATTTGTAGTTTTTTCCCCATTAATCTGTTTTATGTCAGCTTATTTCTCAGGCCCAGCTGTGGAGCCCGAGAAGGTGCAGGAAGTTCCCCTCCCCTACACCAAGTAATATGCTTCGTATGTTAGGGCCATTCCTACCCTTCCTTACGGTTCACAACTATTTTCAACATACTTGCTTGTTATGACTCCAGATGAAATTTTAAGACATTTTGTCAAGTTTCCAAAATTATTTAGTAGAGATTTTGTCTGGAATTACTCTAAGGATTCAAGGTAATTTGGAAAAAAGCGACATCTCTACCATATCTTGTTTGCCATTCAGTATCTTAACACACTTTTCCACTTATTCAAATCATTTTCTCTCTCTGTAATTTTATAATTTTCCTTCTATAGATGCCACACATTATTTTTTTTCTTTCTTAGAATTTTTTTATTTGGGGTCCATTATTGCTATTACAAATGGAATATTTTTTCAATTTTTTCCCCATTTCTAGGTGGGGGATTCTAGTGTGCTGGAAAGCTCTGAAGTGTTGTATACGAAGTTTGTATTTTCTCTCTACGACCTGTAGGGACCTACTATGTTCCAGACTATGGGCAAGTGCTGATCTTCCCCACAACCATGGGGAAACTGAGATTAATTTATTATTTCAATAGTGTTTCCATTGATCCCTTAAACTTTCCTTTATATGCTATTATATTGTCTACACAACATAATAACCATGTCTCTATCTTTTCTATAATTACATTTGTTATTTCCTTCCTTTGCCTTTATTCAGGCCAAACGGAACATCGTTTAGCCTTTTTCGACTCCAGCACATCATTACGGGGATTAGCAATGCAAATAACTTATATTGGGATGTTTTGCCCCTAATTGAGATGATTGCCACTGCTGTTATTTTTTTGGATATCACATCTGTTTATTAGCCTCTAGCTATTCTACCTCACCTATTCTGTAGTTTCTAATCTGATAAATAAACTGTTAAGTCAGTAGGCTTCATTTCAGACTAATTTCCAGTCGCTGTTGTTGTAGGGTTCCACCGGCATGCCTGGTGGCTCTTTGGTGCTCCGAGGTGCTTTCCTGCTTGCTCTGAACTGTTGAGGTTATCAAAAGCCTGCCCTTGAAACCCAGGATGCACTTGCCTGACTACTTTTATTAAAAATCGCCAGCACAAGAGCTAGGAGACATGGATTCCCAGTTCCATTAACTTGCAATACGTGTCACTTCTGCCCTTGGGGCCTCGTCTATAAAATGGCTAGAAGTAAGACAACACTATTAATATTGTCTACTCCTAGAAATATGTCACAGGTTTCTGCACTTTTTCATACTATTTTATTTGTTCCTTCCAATAACTTTTAAAAGCGATCTGTTCAGGGACTATCATTCCCATTTCACATATGGGGAACTGAAGCCCAGGAGACTGGACTGTAGACTCGTAGGGGTTTCTAGAGGTTGAGTGTGAGCTAGAACCTTGGCCGTGTGTTTTCCAGTGCACTGCTCTTTCCTCTGCCTTGTGCCCTCTTTAAGCACAGGTTCCTTACACTCCACCGAAGCATTTTCCTTCAGTGTGTCCGTGATAACTTCCTTTCAGGCTTGCAGGAGGGTATAGTGAACACTGCCCCTCGTCCCCCACCAGCACCCAAAACTGGGGTACTCCCAGTCTCAGTATAGATCCTCCCCCAAGAGCAAACTAGTTCCTTATTTCCAGGGTCTGGGGTCTGAGAGGGTGCATGTGAGGAATTTAGGGCCAAGTGCAAAGTTAGAGGGCAAAGTCCCCAAGATTGTCTTTACTTTTGACAGTAATTGCAAGTTCAAAGGATTCCCAAAACCGGCCTGTAGCTTGGTATTCTCTAGGAAGGCTCATGGAACCCACTGAAAGCAGGAACATATGCAGTTATGGTTTACTACAGGGAAATGGTACAGACTAAGATTAGCCAAAGGAAGAGACACCTAGGACAAAGCCCAGGGGGTTCCAAGCGCAGAGCTTCTGGTGTCTTCCCCCTGGGAGTCAGGACACACTGCCTGACATCGGTGTGCCGCACTGCAGAGTATTGCCAGCCAGGGAAACTCACCCAAGCCTCTGTGTCTGGCTTGTGCTGGGGCTCATGACAAAGACGAGATTGATTGATCAGTTGCCCTCGTGGCTGATTCAGTCTCCAAGCCACCAAAGCCCCCGCCCCACATCACATTGAAGGCATTTTTGGCGTGGCCAGTCCCCACCCTGAATCTCACCGTTAGACTATCTCCATGCCAACCCCCCAGCGGCTCCCACCCTGCCCAGAAGAAAGACACTGAGGATTCCCTTCCAGAAGCTGCAGACAAAGGTCAGACTTATTTCACTACGCTGTGCAGCTGACATTTCTGTTTCCTGTGTAGTCCGGAGGAGAGCCCAAGAGCTTTAGCTCAGGAGACCCGGACTTTTTGAAGAGAGAGCTTGCTTTGGCTCCGCCTGAAAGGCGCTGCTCTTCAGTTCTCTAAGGAAATGGAACTCACCCGCGCTGGGAAGCAGCCCTCAGCCAATCCGTAACACAAACAGAATGCACCAGGAGGCCTTGGTGCACTAATCAGCAACCTGAGTCGCGCTGAGGAAATTGCCCTTAATGTGTCATCCAAATTTTATGTAGACCCAAATGTTTCATTTAAATGTAAAACCATGATAACAGAGTGTGTCCTAGTGAAATGCCCCTCTCTCCCAATCATGCCGCTCTTTCCCTGGCACTCAGAATCCAAACCCTGCTGAGAAGTAACCCTACAGCAGCTTTCCAGCCAGCAAAACACTCATCAGAGAAAGCCAACAAAGTGTTTCTTCAGCCCATTTCAGACAGATACAAACGTAGTCAGTCCGTGACCAAGCACCTACTTGGCCCCAGCAGGAGCTAGCGCTGGAGAATACAGAAGTGAATCAGCAGTGCCTCCTGCCCCCTGGGATCTGAGTGTCAAGAAAGACAAGGCACACGCACACACTCACAAAATAACCCAAGGGTGGAAGAAGAAATGGCACCACCCAGACTTTCGGGGACAGGAAGTGAGAAGTTCTCGCCTCAGAGCCCAGGACACAGGCTTATCTCTTGTCCTTTACAAGGCTGACGGGTCTTTCTCTCTGGCCTAGTCTGGAACATCCATTTCCCTTTGAAATCAGGCCTCTTCTTGGAAATCCTAGCTATAAAAGTCCAATACGGACCCATTCTAGTCACTGGAATGCATTTCCATGGGGTCAGGTTTTCTTACCCAGCAGCAGTGACTGTGGGAGAGAAATCATGAGGATATGCAAACAGGACTAGGGTTCGAAGGGCGCCCTGGGGCTCTCTCACCTGAGCTGCCTCACAGCTGCAATCTTGGGAGAGTTTCGAGGGAGACCTAGGAGGTTTTTTTCTGCAAAAACAAGACAAAGCATGGAGCAGTTGGCAAAGATGCTTCCTTCCCTACTGGCTTCATGGATGATAAAATTAAGTTCAAAGGTGTAGGTAATTGTTCTTTTTATTAAATTCTTCAGTGGAATTTGAGTATTAGATTATCTGTTTAAAAAGACAAGACTTTCTTTTTTAGTAATATGAAATATGGTTAGGGTGAGAGTGTGAGATGAGGCCACGGGGAGCTGCAGCCAGTACCGAAAACACGAGAGCCAGAAACCTGCCTTAGTCCATATGCAAATTGTGGGAAGCCCCTGAGCTGCTGCCTGTAGTGAGCAGCTTGCAGCCAGGCCACTCACTCGCCCCCATGTTAACTGTGCAAATGGCCACATCAACTTTCCATTACCTCAGTTTCCATTTGGGCTAGTCTTTGCTCCTAAATACCTGATATTTTTCCTTCCTAGGGCCTCAGTCTAACTTTCAAAGCTGAGCCTACCTGAGCTCAACCCCATCACCCAGCCCCACACCCAACCTCATGTCTCGACACCCCTCAGTGTTCTGCATTCTCAGCAAAGTCAGTGCCCTCCGGCAACGACGACCAGGAATGGCCCTGCACAGGCCCAGCTCATTACTCCCAGAAAGGAGAACACACCCCGTGGGGAGACATGGGTAGCTCAGTACCAGGCTGCTGGGAAGATGTAGGGGACTTAGGTTTGTGTTTGTAGATTTGGGGAGCAGTTGAGGGAGCAGGGCTGCTGTGGGTTGGATGCTGTCAGGAAGCTGGGTCATCCTATGATTGGTATTGTGCAAGTGGTTAGGGACTGGCAGGACAGGCTGGAGGGAAACTAAAGCTGTAGTTGGTCAGGAACAACTGTCATTCGTTTGACGGGGAGAGATGTTTGGTATTGTGCGGCTTGGATAAGGTTTCTGTTTTGTCTGTGTTCAGACACGGTTATGGAATGGTTTTGCTTTTCCCTTGATCCTTCAGGAACACAGAATGGCCTTGTGTGGTGCTGATGCTCTGTGGAATTGCTGTCCTTCACCAGCAGCTTGGTTGTTCATGTCAGGCGGCTTCCTGAATGTCAGGGCTGCTTCATCTGTTTTCCGTCTGGAGGGTGTCCTTGTTTCCCTCTGACCAAATCAGTTCAAGCCCATCCTCGGAGCTGGGACTAGGCTGAGGCCAGTGAGCTAAGAGGTGCCCGTAGCCGAAGGAGGAGCTCCCTCTCGGGAACCAGCTGTGCCCTGTGCGACCCGGACAGGGAGAGAGCTTCCTTCATTGCCTCGCCTCGGCCCTGCTCTGTGAGATCCTCTGCCCTTCCTTCTTCTCTCATCCCGAGTCCTACTCAAGCCAGACACAGACATATGGAGACCAGCCCTGGTATTCAGGACGGGCCGCTCCCGAGGACGGCACCTTGGCGTGTTGAATACTTTAAGCTGAAGAAGTTGGAGCAAAGGGCAGAGACAGGGACTTCCCTCCACGTCTTCCCCGAAACAGGTCATAAAACCCTCATGTGAGATGCGGTGAGACATGCCCTGCTGATACCTGGAAGCAAGGAGCGTCCTTATCTCCTAAGACAAAGGGTCACCAGGAAGAATCCTGACGAACAGGTTGCACTGTCTCCCACTTCCCCACACTCAACTCTTGCTCTCTGACCCACCACATTCCTCATGACCATCTGCTCTTCACCAGCCCAGCACGGAATCGCTCAGGTCTAACTTTTCTTTGGGTCTTCATTTCCTTCTCAAGGTTTCCATGTTGCATAAAACTTATACTAAATAAATTTGTATGCTTTTCTCCTGTTGATCTGCCTTTGTCTGTTTAATTTTCAGACCCTGTCAGGGACCCTAAAAGGACCAAGGAAAACTTTTTCCTCTCCCACACCAGTTAGCTCTGGCTGCCCCTCTGACTGTCAGTGCTTTTAGGATTAACTCCCCACCCCTCCCATAGCGTAGTAGCGCCTAATAGTTCGCTAATTGCTTCCTGCGGATTTGTTTGGTTTCCCCGAGTGCACTGCAGATCTTAGCCTGGCTGGTTCTTTCTCATCACTCATGTCTCAGCTTACATATGCCCCTGAGAAAGGACTTCCCAGCCCCCTCTAACTAAATGACACCCAACCTCAGTCATTCTCTGCCTTTAGTTTTATTTTCTTCATCCCTGACCACTATCTGAAATGATGTTTATGTATTTTTATGTTATTTTTTGTCTTCAGCAGCCACCCCAGTGTTAGTTCTAGGAAGGCAAGTGCAATACGTTGTCTGCCTTGGCCATCCTTGTATCTCTGGGGCTTATCACGTAGATGCTTTCCACAGTCAACCTGCCTTTGAGCTCGTGTGTGAGACGTGGCAAGTACCCCGTGAGTAGGTGCTGGAGACAAGGGAGAGAGATGTCCAGTAGAACAACACAGAATCCTNTATTTTTATGTTATTTTTTGTCTTCAGCAGCCACCCCAGTGTTAGTTCTAGGAAGGCAAGTGCAATACGTTGTCTGCCTTGGCCATCCTTGTATCTCTGGGGCTTATCACGTAGATGCTTTCCACAGTCAACCTGCCTTTGAGCTCGTGTGTGAGACGTGGCAAGTACCCCGTGAATAGGTGCTGGAGGCAAGGGAGAGAGATGTCCAGTAGAACAACACAGAATCCTCGCCTTCACACGGTTCACAATCCCAGTTTAATCCATGCTTGGATAATTGTGGGCTAAGCAAACAGGTGTTACAGGTTAAAAATACATCGTTCATATATATAAACACTGCTAATTGATGCCCTGATTAGCGATCATTTAAGAAGTCTCATGATCCTATTTCAATTCACTACATATAATTAGTAATTAAACTACACTTTAGAAAAGAGAATTTGGAAATTCAGGGTTTTCTTTTCTAGGTTTTCCAAATTCATGGAGTTTTAAATTCTGACTTGGTGAGGATTCTATGCAGTTCAATTCCTGATTCAATGCTTTGGAACAGGTATAGGTGATGAGGCTGGAATGGAAATAACAATCGTCGGAAGGAGGGAGGGCGGGCTGACAAACAAAATTTTCATTTGCTTGTTTAGGTCTCCCCTTTCCTGTGATCATCTTGTATGACTTTTTATAGTCATTTGTCGTGAGGGAACCTCCATTTTCATCAGCCGACCCTGTCCTCTATGCCTGCTCAGTCCAGCAGCTACTTGTTAGGCAATGTGTACAGAGTTCACAGCACCTAATGGGGCGGGGCCTGAGCCATGGATGTCTCTGCTCCTGGAATAGGGGCCTCTGTCACCTGTGTGCCTTTTTGTGCTTTGGCCTAATAATTCCTTTGGCCTTTGAATTATCTGCTTAATTGTTTAGGCTTTGTTGGCATTCAGTATCTGAGTGGAAATAGGTTGCAGGTATTTCTAAAATGTGAAAAATCTCACCCATCCACTCCAGTTTAGTGGTTCTAGATTGCAAAGTACTGATGATGGAATAAAATAGGAGCATCTCTATAGAAACGGGTCTAAAAGGCTACCCAGAATGACCTTGGGGGAAGAAGAAGGATTTGGAAAACAGGGTCAAAGGTAGACTTCGGTTTTATCAGTACCGTTTGGAATTTTTACAGTGAGAATGCAGTTGGATGCTATTTCTATAAGTAGAAGAATTCCAAGAAGTAGGTTTAACTGATGGAGAAAATTACATAATGAATACTATATTCTTAGATTCTATGCTGAGGCTGGAATTCATAGAGAAATCTCAACTGTCAGTGAGATTGTACATATTCTCATGAAACTCACAAGCAGAGAAAGTGTTCCTGACAGTCTTCAGTGGCTTCCTTGTAGGAAGCTGTGTCTCCAAAGCAGGTGTTTAATTGATGACTCATGGTGTGTAGTTCATTCCCCCAAGCACACTCAGTTCCCTATTGAAAACTTCTCTGCCTCTTCCTAGTTCTTCCCCTCCCCCCCACACACCCCCTCTCTACACAGCTACCACCCGGTGCCAGTGCCACTTCAGGATCTTTCTCTGCTGCGGCTGACCTGGGATTGATGGGAGATCAATTCTCGTTACTGTCAGTCATTGCCTGCCAAGTCCATAGCCTCTGTGAAAGGAGCTAGGTGTACCCACAGCTCTCCTGGGGTCACAAGGCCTGGTCGGATCCCTAACTCAAGGGCAGTCAAAACGTATAGGCCGGTTTAGAGCTTATGAGATATTCTGGCACGGGAAGTTCTTCCAGACAAGGATAAGTTAGCTTCAGCAGTCTGGTTCCCAGAGTTGGAATTAAGAAACACTGAGATGATACAGCAGTCCGCAGTGAAAGTTGTTCAGAATTCATAACAGAAGGAGTCCTTGAAGTAGAGTGGGCCCACGACAAGCCAGGAACAAGTTGAAGTTAAGAGAAAACAGGATCAATTGGTACACAAGTGCTATAAGCAAAGATTGAGCCCTGACCAATTTGGCTCAGTGGGTTGGGTATCATCCTACAGAGCAAAAAGTCACCGGTTCAATTCCCGGTCAGGGCACATGCCTGAGTTGCAGGTTCAGTCCCAGTTTAGGGCTTGTATGAGAGGCAGCCAATCAATTTTTCTCTCTCACATTGATGTTTCTTTCTCTCTCTTTCTCCCTACCTTCCACTGTTTCTAAAAATAAACAAATACAATCTTTAGTAAAAAAAAGAAAAGATTGTGAGTAAAAGGCAGAAAAAGCAATTGATAATGAAAGAGAATTGACATCCGTAGTGAACAAAGCAAACCTACAGAGAGTGACTGGGTCATGTATGGTGGCTGGCCATCCAGAAGTCCCAGAAGTGCCACCACCTGAGCTCCCAGAATGGTCTTGGCATCTAGATGACTTTCTCATTCCAGTCTCCTTGAGCCTGGCTCTGATACCGTTCTACCCTTTCTGAAGCTCATTTGTTCTGCTTTTCCTGGTTTCCTGGTGACTTGGTACGAAGCTGACATCACTGTTTCTTCTTTACTAAGAAATATACATAGCATGTTCTGCATTACTTGTGGGAACCTGAGTCTTATTCTTAAAATCAAAAGCGCCGAACTCAAAGGGCCAGCTTGCTATACAGGAATCCCTTCACCACAGAAGGCAGGGTGGACACAAGTGACCACAGTGAAAAAGGCACTTCTGAGCTGGCTGGGCTGAGCTGGGGTCCGGGATCTGCCGAGTGTGGGTTGTGAGGCTTAGGGAAAGTTACTTTACTTCTGAGACTCGTCCTTTCTACCCTGAAATGCCTCCAGCTTAGGATTGCTGTGAGACCCAAGAAGGATTTTTGTAAGCAGCTGGGTTAGTACTTAGTACAAGTTCATGCCCTTCCTTCTGCTCTTTGAATGCTTCCTGTCTTTCACAATAAGGCCCAACCCACCTGTCCCCCTTCAGTAGCAGCAGCTATGGTTAAAATTGTCTGCTTCCTCTCCCCTGGGTTCTGTGTTACTGTTTTGCGCTCACATACTTAAATGGTAAAAGTTAACCTGGCCAAGCTATAAACAAGGGGCCCAGAGCTTGGGCCCATTTCATTTCTCAGCAGACTGAGAGATCATTAGAAGAAAATGGTAAGAAGCCCCCTGTAATGCAATCACTTGTGCATGGGGGTTGGGGGTACACCCAATTTTACGCCTACACCCAATCAGCCTGCCATGGACAAATGCTCATTGGGTTGCTGTTATGTGCAAAGATACTGTCAAGATAGGAAGGACACAGCACTGCTTCTGGTGAAACTGTGGTACCAAGTAACTGGATCACAATAAGTTTATTTCAAGAGTTTCACTTATTTAGTATTTGCAATTGTATGCTAATATTTAAACAATGTAATAAACAGTGTAAGGGTATTGCTTGCTCTCTTGACTAGCTCTTAACTAGGACCAACTAGGATCTGATCTCAAAGTGTCTCCTGCGTAGTGCCACAGCGTCTTGCTCCTAGATAGGGCTTAGTAGACATTTACGGTCCAGTGACTCAGCAGCTACTCTAGATGCCGCAGTAATCACCAGACATACCTAAATCTTTCTGAACTAAACTAGGGCGTTACTATGTAGAAAAATATATGGTGGTATTGTAACTATAATGGTACCAAATTACCATAAAATAATAAGTTCAAGAGGCATCTAAACATATATTCTCCCTGAGAATCTGACTGTTTTCCCTGTTTGGACCTTCTTTTCCTGTAAGCTTGCAGATGGTAATCTTAGAAAAAGGATCTGTAGAGCCCTGGCTGGTGTGGCTCAGTGGGTTGAGCACTGGCCTGTGAACCAAAGGGCCGCTACTTCAATCCCCAGTCAGGGCACATGCCTGGGTGGCAGGCCAGGCGCCCAGTAGGGGGCATGTGTGAGGCAGCCGCACATTGGTGTTTCTCTCCCTCTTTCCCACCCTTCCCCCTCTCTAAAAGACAAATAAATAAAATCTTTTAAAAAAACAAAGAAAAAGGATCTGTATAAATATTTCTGGAGCTGCTCACAATAAATTATTTTCTAATAACCTCAGAGAATCGGCTTTTTGGGACCCGTTGACCTTGTTCTCTCAAAACAAAACAAAACAAACAGAAAGAAAACAGACTAGAAAACCGAGCATCTTCTGTAATCTAACCGGGCAGATTAGGTGACCGAAGTCAGCATCCACCATGGATGCCCCACAAGCACTGCCAGTTATCTTTCAGGCATAAAGGGCAAGTGAAAGTGTTATTGCTCCAACAACTTAAAGATCTATCTTGGAAAAGCACAAACCACAGCATCAGCAATTCTAGAAGGACAATGAAATGAGAAAAATATTTTATGAAAAATCAATGAGAAAATTTGATAGATAATTCACTCTTCCTACCACACACAAACGCTCCTGCAAAGGGTGTGTTAAGCCAGTCGGTATAAATTCCAACTTGAGTAAAGAGCAATGTGCGTTCTGCAGGAAGGTCACTGTGACTCTCAGCCAAGAAACACACAGTCAGACCAGGCCATGGTAAAGCTAGAATCTGAAGTGATATTTCCTTTTCCTGGGGGCACTTGTCATCTGTCATGTCATGTCAACAATATGTCCTGTGCCTTTGTCTAGGTGGTTGGGCAGAATATGTTTAAATCAGTGAAAATGTTATTAATTATAAAAACGAAATCATGAACTGACTTTTTGCATTGAAACCCTTCATTTGAAAAGTTCCCCAGCAAGGAACAACCCAAAACAGCTTGCCTAGGTGGCATCAAAATGTTAGTGCTCAAGGCGAGAAAATACCTCATCTAGAAAAGGTCAAGTTGAAGTAGGAGAGGAAGACATGACATGTAATTACCACTTCCTGACTTGCCATTTAGTTGCTAGGGAAGTACCACCAGACAAGATAACTGATGGAAAGGAACAACTTAAAGGGGGGTGGAAATCAAAACTGTCAAAATTGTTCAAGAAAGAGAATGACTTGGAATATGACCTTTAGGATCCATACTTTAGGATCCAATGAATCTGGGGTCATTACAAGGTTATGTTAAATGGAATCCAGTTATTTCTCATGATTAAGTGACTTGGGATGGGAGCCAAGACTGCATTTTCTTTTATTTGATTTTATTTCATTTTTAAGAAGACACGTTTCCTTTCATCATCATTGTCGTTGTCATCATCAATCATTTAAGAAATAACCGTGTGTTTCAAATAACTGTGTTTCAAAAGAGAGTGGGCCGGAGCATCTACTTGCTAACACAGTAAGGCTCTAATTCTGTTCTCCAATTCTTATTATTCTTTCTTGACCTGCCTGTTCCCTGACACAGTTTGCCCTGTACTGTCATGGGTGTGGAATGTTCCATGTGACTCCCTCATGCCTAAAGCAATTCCTGGTCTTACACTCAAGCCCTACTTTTCTCAACTTTTCAAGGACAGCACTGAGCATGTCACAGACTTTCCACAGACACCATCGAAGTGAAATGAGTCAAGCACCCAGGTTCTTCTCTCATTAGAGACATTTTCCATCCAGAATCCTCGCTCTTCCTTTCCTGTGCCTCGGCAATGGTAATGCCATCATTCCCATCAAGAATCCATACAATGAACCACAGAGATCTTTCTAACGATTTTATTTATTTTTAGAGATAGGGAAAATGGAGGGAGAAAGAGAGAGAGAGAAACACTAGTGTGTGGTTGCCTCTCATGCACCCCCTACCGAGGACCTGACCTGGCCTGCAACCCAGGCATGTGCCCTGACTGGGAATGTGACTGGCGACCCTTTGGTTCACAGGCCCGATGCCCAGCCCACTGAGCCACACCAGCCAGGGCTGAACCTTAGAGATTTCTTTTTCAGACAGGTCATCCTGAGTTTTCCCCTGAAGTCCCTTTGTTTTCTCAGAATTCTTTTGTTTTATGTTCCCTCATGTAGCCTCCAGTAACGGAGAGTGTGGGCATGCCTGTTTATCGTGCTCTCTCTATGGCCCCCACCTCTCTCCGCCTTGGAACTTCTTTTGAGCTAACCGAGTCTCTGCACAAAGTATTGTGCTTGGACAGACACACTGCCTGGCACGATGAAAAGCTCTGCGAAAGGAAGACTTTAATTTTATTCAATGAGATTAATCTGATTAATTATAATGCTGTCATTTTTAAAAACAGCACCTCAAGGAGACAGCAGAATTCAATAAGTTAATGCCTTATGGGGGTTTAAAGATACAAAGCATATTCACAATCTAATTATTATCTCCTGGAAACTAAAGTTCAGAAAGCCATTCTTTGCCTCCAAATTGCTGCGTTTCTCCCATATCAGACCATAAGAACGTGCCCTTTCCTCCATAGAGTAGACCCTCTGTTCATTTCTCTCTGCCTAGGTTTATTAATTAATTAATCAGTTAGCTAAATGATTTGTTAATTTGTTCCCTTAATACCTGCTCCTAAATCCCACTGCTCATTCCCAAAAGAATTTAAGGTAGATTGTTATTATTCGCCTGACAAAACAACAGGACAGTCTCATTCCTCAACATTTCTTCACCAAGCCCTTTGTCCTCAAGCCGGGCTTCTGCTTCTTATCTCTCTTAGCTGAGATGCCTACTCTGTGTTTTTGGAGATGATCTCATCTTTCTCTTCTAAAGCAGCTTCGGAGAAGCTGGTTAGAACAGGGGAAACATACCCTCCTTCCCCACTAGGGCTTCACTCTGAAAATAAATTGTTCATAAAAACAGCTCTGTGCCACTTAATGATGCAGATGCATTCTGAGAAGTGCATTGTGGGGTGGTTTGTCACATGCAAACGTCACAGAGTGCACTTACACAAACCTACACGGTCTAGCCTGCCGCACGCCTGGGCTTTATGGCGTAGCCTATCGCCGCTAGACCTTTACAGCATGGTCCTGTACAAAACACGAGATTGAATCACACACAAGAGAAAACGATGCGATCGGACACTTGGTAAAAAAGATGAAGGGATTAAGAAGTACAAATTGGGGCCCTGGCTGGTGTAGCTCAGTGGACTGAGCGCGGGCCTGCGAACCGAACAACCACAGCTCGATTCCCAGTCGGGGCACATGCCTGGGTTGCAGGCCAGTTCCCAGCAGGAGACCCATGAGAGGCAACCATACATTGATATTTCTCTCCCTCTCTCCTTCTCTTCCCTCTAAAGATAAATAAATAAATAAATCTTTTAAAAAAAAGAAGTACAAATTGGTAATTATAAAATCGTCCCAGGAATGGAAAAAACAGCGTAGGGAATATACTCAATAATAGTGTAATAACTGTGTATGGTGTCGGCAGCACTAGAGTTAGGGGGAATCACTTTGTAAGTTATATAAATGTCTAACCACTATGACGAACATTTGAAACCAATCTAACAGTGAATGTCTACCGTAATTTTAAAAATATTTTAAATGTTTTAAAAAGAGAGACTTTTTAAACATGACATGTACGCAGCTGATGCTGGAGTACATGGCACACTGCTTGATGGCCAACTTTTTATCTAAGTAGAAAGAGTACTCGCTAAAAGAGCAACGAAAATACAGTACAGTAAATACATAACCAACGACAGTCATGGATCATCAAGTTCTGTGTGCTGAGCCTGACTGTGTGCGCGCCGAGCTTTGACGCAATGGTGGCCCAGCAGGTGCAGGCACACCGGCACATTCACAGACACGGGAGGAATTCCGAGCGGTGTCGCCAGGTGACAGGAATGCTTCAGTTTCATTGTAACCTCACGAGAACGCTATCGTACATGCTGTCCATTCACCTGACATGTTGTTGCACGGCGCAGGACTGTAACTCCTTTGAACTCAAAATCCACATACACAAAACATTTGATAAATAAAGGAAAAGAAATTTCAGGCAGCCTCTCAGGGGCCTTCCCTAGAAACAGTGTTCATGTATTGAACATGCATCTGGATCGTGACGAACTGTGTCATGGGCTGGGCCCAGGAGAGTCTGTCCACGGACCCTGACAATGAAAAATGGAAATCTGTTCACACATTTTCCACATGTGTTGTTCATTTCATGTATGATAATTCTAGAACGATGGCTTTTAGAGAAGAAATATATGGCTCTTAAACTTCTCCCCCTTCAGCCCTGGCCAGGGTAGCTCAGCGGACTGAACGTGGGTTTCGAACCAGGAGGTTACTGGTTTGATTCCTGGTCCAGGCACATGCCTGAGTTGTGGGCCAGCTCCCCGGTGAGGAGCGTGTGAGAGTCAACCACACATTGATGGTGCTCCCCCTCTCTTCCTCCTTTCCTTCTCCTCTCTCTAAAAATAAATAAGTAAATTTTTTTGAAAATAAATAAACGTCTCCCCTTTCAATTGCCATAGTGAGGTCTAAATTCCTCTTGCCTGAGACCTAACCGTACCATATAAGTTTCTCTCGTATCCCCGTCGGCTTTAGGGAAAAGCCTCTGGTTTTCCCGGGGCTGTTTTTCCTGTAAAAAGAATCCACAGCAAGACAACACCTCAGTGATCAGCCCTAACCCTCTCCCCCTTCAGCTCGGACACGCTCTTTGCCATACGTCCGGAATCACGAGGAGATTCTTTATCATCTCGTCACATTCAGCTGTTGTTTACTTTTTAAGAATTAAAGTTGACAAATATAGTTTGAGGGCTTTTTTTAACAGCATATGCTGAACAAGATAAAATATTTAGAACAACTTACTTTGGACTTAGTAATTATGTTACATGCTTGCAACCCATTTATGACTAAATTAGAACATTTAGTAATGTTTGGTGACAACTCCCACACTTTATAAGCATGGAGGGAAAAAAATATAATTTATTCAATTGGTTTTCATTTGGAAGGGAAATAGCCCCATTTCAAGTGTCTCAGTGTTAGAAAAGGCATTATATATTCCCCACAAAAATACACAGATGCTCAGACATTTGGGAAATTAACATATATCTTCCACGAGGAAACTTATGAAGGCGATTTCATTACATTACAACTATTTCTTTCAACTACAGATTTTCTCAGGGTCACTACCAATCGTGTTCTCTTCCCTTTACATATTCTCTACCATGAGCCCTGAACTTCGGACAGATATGAGGTAATTGAATCATTGTCAGTTTCCGGGGCCACCACAGACAGACGAAGTGGCATCATTCACTTAATAAGCACTTAAGGAATGCCTACTCTATGCCAGGCCTATGCTGGGCACTGGAATTCGGAGATGAACTAAATGTAGTCCCTTCTTTAAAGAACTCGTGACTTAAAGGCAAAGAAGAACATGCACCATTACAATGTGTAGGACAGAGGAGGCACGGAGGGCGCCTTAATGAGCCCGAAGGGGACAGGGTGGCAGCAGGGCAGCTGAGCAATACCACCCAGTGCGGATGTTTGAGTGAGTGAGGGGGAGAGGGGAGCTTTATACAGTGATGCCCCACTGACCCAGAGGCAGGAGAATGTGCCCCTAACGGCCATTAGTTCACTGGGGAGCTGCGGGGAGAGGGGATTTAAACTGAAAAGTTAGGTGCAGAGCAAATGGTGCTGGGCTTTGCACTTGAACTTTTACTGTGAAGACAGTGGGGAGCGCATGAAAGATTCTGCATTTTCTCTGGTGTATGATCCAGGAGATAGACGGGGGCAGTGGCAAAGGGGTGCAAAGGAGAGGACAGATTTGAGTGAGTTTTCAGGGTGGATCAGTATGTTTGAAGTGTGGAAAACCTTGTTTTGGGTCGTGTGGCTAATAGGTAACAAGTCTGGGATTGGGACCCATGGCTATACGACCACACAGCCTGACCCTTCAACAACTGTGCTGCAATCCCAATGTGGTGGAGAAGACGGTCTAACAGAGCCAGTAGACCTGGATTAGGGTGCCAGGAAATCCGTGTTCTAATCCTAGCCTTGCTACTATCAACAATAAAGTTAGCCATGTAAATATTTGTGCTGTTCTCTGTAGTTCAGAGAATCAGGTCATGACGTGAGATGAAGTATGACTTTGAACTATGGGCTGAATTTGTGTTCCCCTCCAAATTCCTGTGTTGAAGTCTTAACCCCTAGTACCTCAGAATGTGGCCTTAGTTGGAGACAGGATCTTTAAAGAGGTATTTTAGTTAAAAGGAAATTGTTAGGGTGGGCCCCAAACCCATCTGACTGGTGTCCTTATAAAAAGAGGAAATTAGAACACAGATTTACACAGAGGGAAGAACGTGCTAAGACATGTTCTTAACAGGGAGAAGACAACCATCTACATGCAAGGGGAGAGGCCTCAGAAGAAATTAGCCCCACCATACTTTGGTCTCAGAGCTCTAGCTTCTAGAATGTGGGAAAGTAAATTTCTGTTCTTTAAACCGCCTGTCCTCAATCTTTTTGGAACCAGGTACTGGTTTCGTGAAAGACAATTTTTCCAAGGACCAGGGGTGGGGAGGATGGTTGGTGGATGATTCAAGCGCATTGCATTCAAGCTCGCCTCCTACTGTGGCCTGGCTCCTGACAGGCCACCCTGGAGGTTGGGGCCCCTGGTTTAAGCCTCAAACGAGTACCCAGTCTGTGGTGCTTTGTTCTGGCAGTCCTAGCAAATTCATAAAATCATGCGCAGTCTATCTGTGTTTTATCAACACAGTTTTTAAATTCCTCTTTACCCCAAGAACTATTCCAATTTTGTCATCTATGTTGATTACGTTAGTGAATCCACAAGCTAAATCACAGATGTTTAAATCCTATGGCTCCAAAGGCAATAAAACTAAGCCTTTTCTGTTACACGCAAAACAAATGCCTATACAGGCCTTAGGCATTAACTGGGTTGTCAGTGGCTGTAACTGGAAAGAGGGAAGGTAAGCGGCCGAGTTCCTGCTGATGACCTTATTTTGAGCTGGTCTCTCTGCTTAGTTGGGTAACTCGACTGCCTCAGGCTTGACTGAACTGGGATGACCCAGTAGGTCACATCAATACTGTTCACCCCACTGCAAAGCCCTAAGTGGTTGCCAAGGGAGGCCCAAGGAGAGGGAGCCGTCTTGAGGGTACTCATCTTGACAATGGAGAAAGTGAGGAGGGGGTAAACCGAAGTCCCCAGCTGGAGGACAAAGCCTTTGCAGAGGGATTCTGAGAGGGGCCTGGGGGATGGGGGCAGAGGACGACAACCAGTGGCGTAGAGACAGAGCTGAGGTGGGCAGGGAAGCAGGAGAGAGACATGGCAGGAGACATGCAGGGCGGAAATGTAAAGAATTGATGAAAGGCACTTAGAAAGGTTTTGGTGTGTGATTCGTGACATGAATTCCTCTTTAACCTATCTATAAAAATGCTGATAAAACGCTTTCCTGTTGAAGGTCGGGCTGGCTATTTGCCCGTTTAGCCTCAGACCCCCATTCCCTGCCTGGGCTCCGCCTGCTGCTGTGAGTCGTGATTCCCAGGCTGTCCTGACCATCAGCTCTAGGTCTGCAGTGGGAAGCACTGGTAGAGACTGGAGTTTGGGAGGAAAGGAGAAGCCAAGGTAATTCTGCCTTTTCTCTCTGCTTTGGGAGGCATATCTGGCTGCAACTGCTACACCTCTTTGGCTCTAGCTCCTGCCCCAAAAGGCCCCTTATGATGCCACTGTCAACCAAGTGTCCCCCGCTCCTGGGCTCAGGTAACACCATCTTCTTCATTTGTCCCTTCTGCCCTAAGGATGGGTAATGGCTGCCCAGTTACTAATCTGTGGGATGACTCATCTACCCAGGTTATATTATGGTTCTTCTCACACCTTTGTAACTAATTCCCTGTGCTTAACACCCTTTACTCAATAACCCTGGTGTGGACTTTGTTTTCCTGGCAGAACCCTGACTGATGCAGAGAGAGGTACCTTTTCTCTCCTCCTGGTGTCTAGAATGAGGATTTACCTGAATGCAGGCTTTGTCTCTTTTTGCCCCTTTACGCTTCCCACCCCTGGGGCTCTGGAGTGAGTAATATGATCATAATTTTGGAAGAATTGCTGGGACTGTTGAATCAGCTCTGCTTCTTCCTTTTTGGAGCAAGCCTTCCAAGGGAACACAATGTCTCCCTGTATCCTAAGTCTTGTCTGTTCCTGCCTACCCTGGCCCTGCAAGTGCCCGCTGAAGGGCAAGGCTGCCTAATTTCAGCCCACTTGGCCACCAGACCTAACGCCTAATCTTCCAGACTGGTCTTAAGCAGTAACGAAGCTGATTTCTATTTGCTCTATTTTTGTTTTATTTCCTCAGCTTTTTCAGAACCCAGGTGGAAAAGAGGAATACTAATTATTGAGGCTTCTTCAAAGACCTTAACATTATTCATTAGTTCTTTTGGAACTGGATTTATGGAGCTATTCGTTTGTTTGTTTTTGAGATTCTACAATAGCAGGAAAAGGCCTAAAGGCCAAGGCATCTGGGCTTAGCTGATTAAACATGTTCCCCTCAACAATTTCTGGAACTCTCCAGAACTCTCCAATTTGGCTCACATGTGTCTGCAAGTCTGCCCTGCTTATATGGCTTACTCCGCAACCGCCCTCGCCTGACAGTCTACAGTGGGGCCACTGGGCTGGAATATGTTTGCTAATGCCAGCTCGGTGTGGCCAGAATGAATGTCTGCCTGTGAGATTGGAACCCCACCAGCCGATGCTGTTAGAAGCAGAGTCCTGCTCTACGTGGGGGTCAGTAAAGCTGATTTCTAGTGTAAGGCGCCTCACTTCTAGAACCACAAAGCCTCCTCCCTCATGGAGCATTCTTCCCTAGTGGCGCCTGTCGTTCACTGTCCCTGTAACCTGGCTGCTTTGGTCCCCCTGGCATTCTCACACACACACACACACACACACACACCCCCCTAGATCTTCCTGGGTGTACATGATTCAAGTTTTTTTTTCCCTGGAGGCTCCTTAGCTCCCATGCAAATCAAGGATTCAAATATATATACCAGGGAGGGTTGTTCCCAAAACTCTTTCCAGAAGCATCCGAGTCTCAGTCAGGGCCTTGTCTCAATGTATATGAGAAAGCTGAGCCCCAGGGGAAGAGTCCTACCCCTAGGTACCCCCTGGGCTATTTTTCCATTCTCCATTCTTTTTGATCAATTCACATGAATATCGTGGAGAAAATTTGAGCTCCTGGAATGAAGTCAGATAAGAACATCTTACAAAAGAGCATATTTCTTCATAGTTTTACTTGAATCCCATGATGAGGCCAGGATTCCAGGACGAGAAGTAACCAGATCGAGAAACAGATCAGAATTCCGCTGCAGAGGGTGTACTTTGGCCGCCAGGGCGATGGAATCCGTGATAAAATGAGGTCATTCGTGACAATTCAACAGAGAACCCTGCAGGCTGACTTGAAGCTCCTTGCTTTTATTGTTAAAGGTTTTATCTATTTATTTTTAGACAGAGGGGAAGGGAAGGAGAAAGAGCAGGGGAAAAAAACATCAGTGTGTGGTTGTCTCTTATGCACCCCGCACTGGGGACCTGGCCTATAGCTCAGCCATGTGCCCTGACTGGGAATCAAACCAGCAACACTTTGGTTCCCAGGCTGGCGCTCGACCCACTGAGCCACACCAGCCAGGGCAGTTCCATGCTCGCATAACAAAATTCCAGTGATAGAGACCAATTTGCAGTGTGGACTCCCACTTCCTTCTTGTATTCTTTTCCCCAGCACTAGTTTAGAGGACACTCAGTAGGTGAGCAATCAACTATGAATGAATAAACAATGCATTCATTGAGGCCAGAGAGATTTAAGAGTTCTGGGAGAGAAGACAGCCAACCCTGCACAGCAAAGAGACTATTTGTCTTAAAAAATGTGCTATTTTAACCTTTCCCCTTTTATTGCTCAAACCTTATTTTTTTCATTCTCTTTAAATCTTTGTCCTCTTATTTTACTTTATTTTTCCCTTTAGGCTCTTATCTGTGGACAACAAACTCCTTGTTCTGCGATATGACTAAAGTAGAGGATGTTCTTTTCTGGTTAACAGACTCCAGAGAAAGCGGAACACCTCTTCCTGCCACTTCCAGGCTGCCTGTCAGATGGGCAGGTTGTTTCACCAACCTGGGCCTCTGACGTCTCACTCCTCAGCGAGGTTAGTCAGAGCAGCTTTATGAGTCTCCTAGCAAAGCATGAATGGAAGATAAAAAGACAGCTGAAAACACTGTGTTGGAAGTTAAGAGCCCTGTATTTTATGAGCTGATTATTATTCCCAGTGTGACCAGAAAGGGCCAACTGTAACAACTAAGCACGGTGAAACCTGTAAGACTTCTGTCTCTGAGGTCCTGGGGCCCCCAGGGGTCCTGTATGTATGCATTTGTCATCAGCATCTCATTCTTAGAATGAGAGACAGAAAAACACATCCCTAAGAGAAAGAAGCAGAGGTGGGCGAAGCTGTGGTTCTGTTGATGGTTTAGAGAGGGAACACCTTTCTTCCAATGTAAATAGGGGTTACCTGGGAGCTGGGAGGAAACGTCCCTGTGTGGCTCTAGTGACCTTCTGGGCAGGGTGGTGCGGTGTGGCTGCATCCTGGTTGTAAGCAGAAGAGAAGAAACAACTGAGAAAGAAGAATTAAAGATGTATGTAAAAGTGGGGAAATTGATAGTGTGGTCATAATGACAACTTCTATCAAGTGTCTTACCAAGTGCCAAGTGTTTTACAAAGCTTGGTGATATATTTGTGTCTCATCTTCCCACAGCACTATGAATTAGGCATTGTTATTCTTATTTTTCAGAACAGGACATAAGCTCAGAAAAAGGGGTCCCTAAGTTGCTGAGTCATTTAACTACTAAGTGGCAGAACGATGATTTGAGCCCAGATCAATTTTAACTCTTGAGCCTGTAGTTTTTGTTCTTTATTTTGTTCTTGGATAGACTGAATCTTTCAACTTCCACAAAATATGGAGGCCACTAGTATTTGAAAGAAGGAGAGAGGCGAGAAGGATGAACGGAGAAAGCATACCAAGAAATGTCCAAATGCTCTCCAGGTGGCCTTAGGGAAGGACCTGTTGTAGGTGTTTCCACCGTTGTATCCTTAGCACCTAGTAGTTTTAGCATAAAATAGGTGTTCAAGAAATAGTTTTGAATGAATGAAAAAGTAAAATATCACAGAGACTTTGAAGGGTACAGAAGAGAACATGAGGAACTTTGGATTGACTTCACCCTGTTTCTTCTAAGTCTTGAGAGAACATGTGAGGGTTTAAAACAAGTAGATCAGATTCAGAACAGCCATGTGGGGAATAAGATAGAGCCGTCAACAGGAGTTGAAATCAAGATGGCTGAGCAGTCAGGATGGTCCCGCAGCGTGTACGAGTTCTCAATCATTTCTGAATAGCACTCTCTTGGTGAGGAGACTGTAGAAAAGACTTGGGGTTTCTCTCTAACCTCACATAATCTGTTTCAGTATCATTTTAAAAATAAATTTTAAAACCCTCCCATAAACAAGGCATGTTATAAAAATATAAGATTGAGCCCTGGCTGGTGTGGCTCAGTGGATTGAGCGCCAGCCTGCGAACCAAAGGGTTGCTGATTCAATTCCCAGCTGGGGCACATGCCTGGGTTGTGGGCCAGGTCCCCAGTCAAGGGCATGTGAGAGGCAACCACACATTGATGTTTCTCTCCCTCACTTTTTTCCTTCCCTTCCCCTCTGTCTAAAAATAAACAAATAAAATCTTTTTAAAAGTAAATAAAATGATGATGTTGGGAATTATGATTTAATTAAGTGGTTGAGGAAGCTAATAAGTATGTACTAGATAGAGCCAGAAGTCGTCTGTTATGCTTGAAAGGTACATCTAAATATCTATTTAAAATAATAACTATTGCTACATATATTTTCCATTTCACCCATAATATGAGTATATCTATATATGGTAGAGATTCTTTTAAAAAACATAACCACAGTACTATTAACACACTAAAAAATTAATAATTATTTTAATGGCATCAAATACCCAATGTTCAAATTTCCCTGAATTTAATTTTTATAGGTTTTTTAATCAAATCAGAATTCAAATATGATGCATACATATGTTGCAATTAGTTTACATTTTCTAGCAAGAACTCATCGTAAGAGGTGCTGTGCTCCTATAGGAGAAAGTCAGGACGTTTCTTTTTGAGAAGTTTGCACTCACTGATCATCATGGCTTGGGTTAATTATTTCACTGAGGGCTGGGAAATAATTTTATTCTAATTCTATTAGTCACTCCTTTATTAGTTGAATTCTCTTAAAAAGAGAGATTTCTTCTTGTCTACAAGTTATCTTGAGGTAGCTCATACACATAAAGGTGGGAGGAATGCACGGTTCTTCCCATACTGGCCATTTTTAAAAACATCGGCGCGGTTCTGTGGCGTCCTCCAGGTTACCAGTGAGGGTGTGCGTTGTGGCTGTTGTGAGTGTGTTCGGTTTTTGTGTTCTGAGCAGATTCTGAAGCCAGACTGCCTGCAGTCAGAATCCCAGTTTTGCCACGTGACTTTGAGCTAAGCTTGTAACCTTTCCGAGCCTCACTTTCCTCATTTGTAAACTGGGGATACTTAATGGTGTCTTAATGACAGGGTTATTTTTGAGGATTAAATCACATACATATACCAGTCTCAATTAGAAAAGTGTTTGGAACAGTCACCCCGGTATAAGTGTTTGCTATCATTAGTGTAGCTACGGTTGTTTTTAAGTGGCCTTGACCGGATGCTAGGCAATAACTGTTTGAAATGTCCCCAAATGATTGCAGTGTGAAGCCAAGGGGGAGAGCCACACAATTGTGTAGTATAAAGAGATAATGGTCACAAAGTAGGGAGTGAAATGACTATCTTATTATTTTAAAAAGATAGCCCAGAGATTAACTCCCTGCTACTTCTACTCACTAAAAGTGTGGGGTTTGCGAGCAAACTTCTCTTCTCTCAGCCTTAGTTTTTCCATCGGAAATAAGATTAATCATAGGCAGGGCTCACAGAGGGGCTGCGACGATCAATAATTCTGCAGACACTTGGTACTAGAAGTGCCTGATAAGTGTTCCCTGGGGTGCGTCAAACAATCGCGCCGCAGGCCGCAGTCTGTGCGCCCAGCCGACGCTCCTCCTCTCCCAGCCATCGCGGCTCCCAGGGCGCCGTGTGTTCCGCCTCTCCACTGATTCTTCATTCAAATCAAAAAGGCAAGCACTGGACATCTGAGAAAAACATATTCCATACAACCAGCTGCAATAGAAAGGCATCTGTGCTCAGCGCGGTGAATAGCTACGTATACACTTACACTCCAGCAGTTAACAGAACGTTTTAATGTAAATGATATTTTAAAAGAGGGAAACGTCGAGTTGGCTAAGCACATAAATACAGGCCATTGGAACAGCCTCACGCTCCAGTCCAAACGGATTTTCTGTTATCTTATGTGTACTTCCTGCCTGATCAGATTTTCCCTTGCCCTCCCTTCGCCCAGCTCTCTGCCATTTGTTTTTGTTATCTGCACAGCATAAATTTGGGGCATTTCATTGGAGATGCTGTGTACTTTAAAAAACGTATTTTGTTTTTCCAATATTCTGTCACCCTCCGTAAAGACAAACAGACCAGATAGTCTTTAAGAGACAGATGCTAAGAGATGAATTATTGATCAAACCATAAACAAGTTGGAAGATGAAATGCACTTGCTAAATCGTTTTTTTTTAATCTTTTCTAAACTTTTTGTCCTTCTACACTAGGGATGTGTCAATAACAGAGGAAAAATGCCACATACACAGGTAGGACCAACAGAGACCATGTTTTTTTAAGGCAGTGCTTCCAAATATTTTCAATACTGAGATCCCCTTTTATGATTTCCCATCCCCATGGGCTTTGTGTTTTGAAAAACTGAATACCAAACTGCATTTATCAATATTTAATTATTTCCCCATTTTTAATACATCAAAGTCATTTGTGAAACATCCAGTATTAGTCATCCAGTCTCATCTGGTGTGAGGTACCCTGGGTTACTATAGTATATTGTTGGATTCTAGCTAAAAGCAAGAAAATGCTTGAGCTGACACTATTTTTAATCTGAAAACACATTGTTTTCTCCCCAGGCGTGAAGAATGGGGATGACAGTTTTGACATTCAAGGCTTTTTAATTTTTGGTTCCAAGCTGTGGTAAGCAGAATGGCCCCTCAAGTGTTTGTTCCCTGGAACCTGGAAATATGCTAGGTTTCAGGACAAAGGAAAATGAAGGTTGCAGATGGAATTATGGTTGCTAATTTCCTGCCTTTGAGATGGGGAGATTATTCCAGATTATCCAAGTGGGCTCAATGGAATCACAAGGGTCCTTAAGTGTGGAAGTGAGGGACAGAAGAGTCAGTATCAGAGTGATGTGGTATGATGGGTGTGGTAAAGACTCAGCCACTGTTGGCTTTGAAGATAGCCAGGCCCGGGAGCCAAGGAATGTAGGAATGTGAGCAGCTTTCAGCTAGAAAAGACAAGGAAACAGATTCTCCTTTGGAGCCTCCAGAAAAGAACTCAGCCCTGCCCACACCTCAATTTTCACCAGTGAGACCCAGGTCAGATTTCTTTCCTCCAGAGTTGTAAGATAATACATTTGTGGTATCTTAAACCACCAGTGTTGGCAGTTTGTTGCAGCAACCAAGAAAACTACTACATAATGTTTTCCTGCAGATTGTGGACCTCTATGCCCTTTACCAGTCCTGTATTCTGGCCAAAGCGGCCTCCTCCCGTGCCTGGGCGTGCTCCTCTACCTACTTCCGGATCCTTGTTTATGCCCCGCCCCTTCCCATGAAGATGTCATGCCACCTCCATCAGGGCACAGGTCCATCTTCCAGGTGGCTCTTCTGCCACAGGGTGCACTGTTCTTGCATCTGTCAGACGCATGCGGTCCCGTCCTCCTTAGGACTCCTACGTCACCGTCTCCTGTCACCGTCTCTCCTGGTGCTTGCTGCATGGACTCCTGCAGTAGGAGTTGTCTGTGCCCCTGCCATATCTTCTCCACTGGATTTTAAGCTCCTTGACGACAAGGCTAGTGTTTGATTAATCTCTAAATCTTCTACAATGTCTAGCCTCATACACGTATATCCTATAAACTTATAATAATTGTAGTCCTATATATATATACACGCAAATAACGTCATAGAACCACCGCATGCCCTTATAGGAATATGAGAAAAAAGAAAACTAAGGTTTTTCACCAGCTGCCACAAAAATGTGAAGCACCCCAGGCATACCTACTGTTTTCAGGACTAGCCGATACACTTGCCCCTTCACGAAATGGAGGCTGAAGAATAGATGAGTGTGGGGGAGTTTTTATTCCCCGACTGAGAAGATGCCTGAAAGAAATGGAGAGCTGTACTGAACACTCCTCAGTGTCCACACAAAGGATCTGAGCTAAGAGAGCAATGAGGGGTCCGTGAGCGACCGCAGGGAGGTCTTGGGCCAACAGCCTCAGTTTCCATTTTACTGGGGATCCAGCCACCAGAGAAAAATGCAAAACATTTTTTTCATGCAGCTATTGGTCAGTATCCTTCTTTCTAGGAAGAAAGGAAGAATGAAATGAAACAAGCCATCTCATCAAATGGCTGATGCTGCAAGACAAGGCTATTTTTTAAAAAACAAGCAACAAGAAAGTATGTTTTGTCTTCAAGATAAGCAGGTACCTTTGTGGCCCCATAATTTCCAGTTCTGAAAATAGAAAATTGTTAATATTTTGCCTATTACAGCAATTATTTTAGCTTTTGTCTTTCTAAAAGAAACATTAGTACTAGGACCACACATCCCTTCAAAGGCTATTCAAATCCTGGTATGTTTTTAGTTCTTTTTTTCTCTGAGTCAGGAAATGATAGTAACAGATGCATTTTTAATTGGTTGTACTTCTTTTATGTTTACTATATGCCGGACATTATGCTAAGTACTTTATAGATATTCTGCCATTTAAAACTAGTAATCCTGAGAAGTAGGCATAATTCTTTTCATTTTAAAGTTTAGATGCCTGAGCAGTGAGGAGTTTAGGTTCTTGAACAAGCTCTCATCGCCCATAAAACGTCCACTTGAAGCTTCGTGCTCAAGTGTAGTTCATAAATAAACTTACTATCTCATTTCCACTACATGTGTTGTCTCTTGGCTGAATTATTCTCTTGAAAGGAGACAAGAACCAAGGAGGCAGCCCCCTAATTTGGGTCTCCCCAGTAACATGTCTAGCTAGTCTATCTCAAACAATCAGCTTTTTGAAGAGAGCTCTATACCATCTTAGGCATGTTTAATCTCTGAATCCTCAGTTTTCTCATCTGCAAAATAAGGAGGTTGGGCTTGATTAGTGATTCTTAATCTTGGTTGCACATTAGAAATACTTAGAGCTTTTTATCACATTTATTTTAATAATGAAAAAGAAAAATATGTAGAGAACTTTTAAATACACAGATATCCAGGTTTTTGCCTCAGCGTTTCTGATTTAATTGTTTTTCGAGTAGGTCCTATGAGCTTGTAATAAAATACAAAAACAGAAACAAAAAACAAAACCTCCCACAGTTACTACAACATACCACCAGCTAGGGATTAATGAATTTAATGATTGCTCAATTTTCTTCCAGCCAAAAAATCTAGGCTATTCTGATATGATGAGCAGGTTAAATTTTTTAAAGTTGTTCCCTGCGCCCCACCCCCACCCCCAAGGAGAAAAGGGCATTGACCTTGAGCAGTATCCCTTACAACACTTGTTTTCACATTCTATTTACACAAGGAATTGGCCCACCCCCCACAATTCTGACTGTGTCTGTGCACCTGGGTGGGGCTACACACTGCACTTGCATCAAACATCTTAGGCGACTCTGATGGAAGTGGTCTCAGGAACACTGCGCATCATCTCAACCACTGTTTGTAGTTCCCACAGTCCTCAGTGCTTGGCCCTGGGCCTGTGGCTGGTGCTCTGAGTTGTTTGCTAAGTGGCTGCACCCCAGCCTGCCTGCACACTCCACTGCCTTGAGCCAGCTCCAGGGCTTCATGCCCAGTTCCCATTGTTCTTTGATCCCTTCTCTAACTTATTCCAAACATTCACATTCTCCTTTTTCTCCTCCTCCAACCACAATTATGGGCTTCTATATTAAAGTTACATTCAAACTGGGTTCGATATTAACATTACATTTGCAACCTTGATTATATGGTGGTAGTTAAAAACAGTAGAATGAATTTAGAACACAACTCTTTGAAACTGACTTAACAAATATTTTTATAGTGCTAACCTCTTGCCAGCCATAGTTGTTGAGGGCTTTATAAACCTTAACTCAGTTGATGTCCATCGATGATGATCCTATGAGGAAGGTGCTATCATCTTCTTATTTTACATATTAAGACCCTGAAATCCACTCTCATCTGTAGCACTGATTTTACTTAATGATTTGAAGAACAGTATTTTTTTAAAGATTTTATTTATATATTTTTTTATCTTTAGAGGGGAAGGAGTGGGAGAGAAACATCAATGTATGGTTGCCTTTCGTGCATCCCCTGCTGGGAGTTGGACTGCAGGGAACTGGCCTGCAACCCAGGCATGTGCCCTGACTGGGAATCGAACCGTGATCCTCTGGTTCGCAGGCCCGCGCTCAATCCACTGAGCTACACCAGCCAGGGCTCTGGAGAACACTATTTTTTAATAAAACACATGATACAGTTGAACATGGAATTTCAGTTAATATTTTAACATGAGGCATGAAATAAATCTAATTTTTGTGGTAGCCTGCTGCAGGCTGACTTCCTGTTAGAGACAAATTCTGTGTCTTCCACCATTAGAAATACTTCAGTGGAAAATAATGGAGAATGTAGTATTAAGGAATTACTTTGTATGCATTCTTAATTCATCCATGTAGGAATTTCCTTGAATAATCTTATGTAAGATGGCTTATCTAAGTTTTATCTCTAGCCCCGGCTGGTGTGGCTCAGTGGACTGAGTGCTGGCCTGTGAACCAAAGGGTCACTGGTTCAATTCCCAGTCAGGGAACATGCCTGGGTTACGGGCCAGGTCCCCAGTGGGGGCCATGTGAGAGGCAACCACACATTGATATTTCTCTCTCTCTCGTTTTCCCTCCCTTCCTCTTTCTCTAAAAATAAATAAATAAAATCTTTAAAATCAATCAATCAATCAATCAATTTTATCTCTTGCCGAGAAAATATGTATTCCCTAATAAGTATTTTTGTTAACAAATATTATTTGCCAATAAATAAGAGACTAGTATATTATCTGCCAATTGACATACATACATACATGCCTTCACTTTGATGTGTAATCATTTATTTGTTGACTAATTAGAAAAGATATATTTCTAAAAGATGACTCCACAAACAAAGGAGTATTTTCCACTTTTAAGGTCCATATATTAACTGCCTCTCTGGGTTGATGTCATAGTCTCACCCGATGCTCGGACTTTTCCTCCTCCCCATCTGCAAAACCTCTTTCCCACCTGCAGATGAATTTGTAGCAAGGAGGCCAGACACAAATATTCGGTCCATGAGTGTCATCGTCAGACGAGACCAGCAAGTTATTGTAAGTTTTGTTAAATGTGGCACTTATCTTGTGCTCATGTAGGAAAATGTCCTTAGGTCCCACATACGAAATATTTAAGTATGAAATAGTATGAATTTACTTCACTTCAGAAAAAAGGTAAAGAAGATATGACAAAGTTACAAACGGTTATAAATTTAGGTTATGGCCACACGAACAGCGTTACATGATTGTTTTTACATTTTGGTTTCTTCCGTGGTTTTCAAAGTGCGTCACTTACTAGAGATGCACCTTCTTGGGCCCTACTCTGGACCTACTGAATCAGAAATCCTGGTGGGAGAAAATGACAGCAGTGCTTTATGAAGCCCACAGGATATTCTGATACACTCTAGATCAAGTTTGAGAACTTCTGCCACAGGACATGGTGCTGTTAGGGGACAGTGGATGGTAGGGAAAAAACTCACCTGGCAGTGACAGGAGATTACTCAGGAGAAATATAACATCAAAAATTAGCCCGTGCTATGTAGACACAGAAGTGGAGACAAGAAGCCAAGCTCAGTAAGCAAGGTACCAGCTGGGTCTGAGGCAGCAATGACCATGATGCAGGGCACCCGTCCAGGGCCCAGACTGGCTGCCATGGACCACATGGCCCACACAAGCTATATCTCCTCTTTGGTGGGAGTGTCTGGTGCTGCCACTGCAGAACCTACTGGTGCTCTCATTCTTTGAAAGACAGGCACTGTGAGAGATTTATTCCCCCCCTTCACTGTTGTGGAGTGCGGACAGAGGGTGTTGTGTTGATGACGGTCTGCTCAGTTTCAGAATGCTGTTTGTTCTACTTCCTGTTACGGCATTCCACGCAGATGTATCTTGGGATATGCCTTGCTGGGCATCAAACACCATGTTCTGCTGCTGCACTGGACCTGCCCCAGCATTTCCCCCACCTTAGAGGAAGAGAGCAATCGTTCCTGGTCTATTTCACCCCATTTTGGTTAACCAGTCAAATCCCAGGCTTGTCTCAGGCTCACCTTGTGAATATTAGCTCATATTTGGGCACAGATGATAATGTTTCATTTTATTTTATCTATTTTATTTTTTACAGTGTAAAATTTTTATATTTAGAATTTAGCTAGCTGGACTCAGTTTAGATGATCCCAATTTTGTTGGCAATGTCAAGTGTCATGGTTGGGAGTCAGGTGAACAAATGCCTTCTTCTCTCCATTGGGTCTGATCAGTTGTTGACCTTTGCCACCTCAATGTCACAGAACTTCTTCACAGCCTGTTCAATCTGGTGCTTGTTGACCTTGACCTCTACAATGAACACAAGTGTATTGTTGGCTTTATCTTCTTCATGGCTGACTTGGTGGTCAGGGGAACTTGACAATGGCATAGTGGTCAAGCTTGTTTCTCCTGGGACACTCTTCAGAGCATATTTAGGCTGTCCTTTCAGAGCCACGGTGTCTCGGGTCATGGAAGTGGGTGACATACAGATCTTTGTGTGTGTGTGTGTGTGTGTGTGTGTGTGTGTGGCTATGGATGCCTTTTAGCACCACTTTCTTTGCCTTCAAAGCCTGTGCTTTGGCTTTGGGAGGGGCAGGGGCTCCCTTCTCTGCTTTGGGCACCCTCTTTGTGAAAAAGTTATAATGCTTCATTTTTAAAAAGCTTCATATATAAAATGTCACTAACAAACTTTTTTTTCTCTTCACTTCCCCTATTTATCATGCATTCTCTAGAACAATAGAATTCCCCAAAACGTGTTTTTAAAAGATGGTGCATGTGAAAATGGTCTGTGGTTAACAAACCTGGGAAATGCTAGGCTAATCACATTTAATCAAGTTTATTTTATGCATGACTTTTTGGAGTCTCATCCATTAGAACTCATTGTGAATTTCTATATGGGGCAGTTCCTTTTGTAAGCATCCCTGCCCACAGAATATACGCATAAAGATTATGGCTCGGGGCCCACATTTTAGAAAATTAATCTTTAAAGATTAACAGGTAAAGTCTTGTGAAAAAATATATCTATAAATTAAGCATGCAGTGATAGAGGGCTTTCTTGAAGTTGTGGGAATAGAAATATTATTTCTAGAGTTTACAGATACAAGCACACAATAGTTTAAAGCAACAGTAAATCCTCCCCAGCATGAGTCTTAATGACCTAAGTCTTCAAAATAACTCACCTTTGCAAAATTCACAAACACCAACTGTCAGAGGGGAGCTGCTGCTGGCACAACTCCAGAATAGAGCGTGAATGTCGCCTCCGGAGTCAGGCACTGCTAGGGTCTGGAAAGCAAAGCTCAGTGCTGACCAGGGAGAGGGCCCTGGTCCTGATGCCCTGGCAAGATGTAAGATTCCACTGGTTTTCAAGTGTTGAGCTTTGCTTTGTTTGTACTTATGAAAAAATAAAGTTATAGTTTTCAAGTTTCTGTCTTTGGTATATAACATAGTTTACCTTACCGTAGAATATTGTGAGACACATTTACTGCTTGGATAGTGTCAGTTTAATCATTAATTTTACTCTTTTTTTTCCTTTTTCCAGAAAACTTGAGATAAGAGTTAAGTATAAAAAGCTCTGAGTGCTGTCAATCCTTGAAGCTGGAGAACAGGCTGCAGGAACCCTGCATTTTAAGTCTTAACAATACAGCACTAACTTCTCTCATGAATGTCAAATAATTCTGGTTCTTTTCACCAGACCATCGCTTGATTGCACTGCTACTTTTCTTGAATTAAAGAGTAAGGTGACAATAGCCAAAATGGAAAAAAGAAGAAACCTTTAGGGTAGAAGATAAAGACCAGCGTATGTATGAAATGAAATGCAAGCATGCACTGAACTGTTCAGACTCTTACCCCCAGTGGGGCTGGAAAGGCCCAGGGGGCATTAGCCACCCAGATGACTTATGTAAAGTTGAAAACATGAAGAGCAGTGAAGAGAGTTCCCATAGAGTATGGCTGTACAATAATGTGAATGTACTTAATACTGATGAACTGTGAACTTTAAAAAAATGGTTAAGGTTACATTTTATGTGTATTTTACCATGACAAAAACTGAAATATACATATAAAACACTGCAGAGGCAGGTAGGAAGCCTGCCTGTGTAGGATGGAGCAGGAAAACAGTGAGGACTGTGCCCTGGGGTTATGGAGTGTGTACTTTCGAATTCCAGAACTCTAAGAGAATATGTGTCATTTTAAGCCATCGAATTTGTAGTATTTGTTACAAAAGCCACAGGAAATTAACATACCTGCTAAGGAAAAGCTTGTCCCTGTGTCTGTGACTGTCTGCACTCCTACCCACGTGTGAAGAACAGGACCATGATGTGACTGGTACAATTTAATCCATAACAGAGTGGGTTCATCACTGATCCAGTACCTGGTCCTCAATCCTGTGTATCTAAGAACTCCTTTTCTGTGGTTCATCAGGTATGGTCAGATTGAGGAGGAATAATACATACTAATTTAACTCACAAGAGAGACATAAACCACAACACCCGTTTATTGGTTTATTCATGGAAACATAAACACTAAATGCATCAGTTTACTCAGATTAGCAGCTAAAGGCAGATTTGTCTTGCCTGGGAAATGTAAAGTCAAAACAAAGGCTACTGCTAACTGGTCTTGAAGGCAGATGCATGGCCTGGAGCACTAATCTGCTCCATGGATTAGACCAGGGGTCCCCGCCCCCATCCTGTTAGGAATGGGGCTGAAAGAAAAGCTCACCTGAGCTCCCCCTCCTGTCCCCCCAATCCCCATCACTCCCCACCGCCTTCCACAAAACTGGTCTGTGGTGCCAAAAAGGTTGGGGGGACACTGAATTAGAACATTTAGATTGGTCAGACAGGCCCCCCTTCTCCTGGCTTTGCTGGGACATTCTGGCAAATTCCAACTAGTAGTCTCAACTTTTAGTCCTTGAAGGTCATCGTAATGCTGCTTTGGCAACATCCCTTCAGATGTGCTATAAGGATCACATATTTTTTTAGGTATCTCCTTAGAGACCTGGGCTGTCTTCTCACCAGGAACACATTCACACACCAACTCATCATTCATTCACTGATCCGTTCAAGGAAACATCTGATATTTACTAAGTGCTAGACATTGTACTAGGATGTGAGACACAAGACAAGATAAAAGCTTCATTTCACAGGAAGCTTCTGAGTTTTTGGTGATTAAAAGCTGCTGTTATTTCTTCTGTAGATAGCTAATCTCCATTTCCTGTGATTTCATGAACTTCACTTTTGACGGATATTATTTCCTTATCCTCATCAAATTTAGGAATGGTCCAATCAAGGAATGATAAACTAGTCAACTCAGTGAAAAAACCCACTATTCAGACAATATTGTTTTGACTGGTTTATCTAAGTATTAACATTTCCCTTATCTAGTGTGACAAAGGGCCCAGCATTTAAACACTTCCGGATGTTAACATTCCTACAAAACAAAGTGAGGGGTGGGGACACTGCCATGTGTCAGAGTTGTGTACTGGGTGGTCCCTTCCATCTCCTAGTTTTATTTAATGGTGACTCGTGTTGTCATTAAGAGCAACTGTGTTCTAATTTTTTCAAGTCCAAAATTCAATACTATTGAAAATATTCTAAAATCACAAGTACGCCATTGCTCTAGTTTACATACATAGTTCATTGCACATCTGACCACTAAACTTCTGGTGACTGAACTACAGGGTTTTCCCTGCCTGGATTTTCATAGAAGGACCATGTTTGGTAAGCATTCTTTCTTGGCTTGGTATTGCTGCAAGTTAGCATTGTGGTTTGATGCTAATATAAACTAGAAACCAGGATAAACTAGGAAAAGCCAGTAGAAGGTTGACATTCTGTGTGACCTGGAACAAGAGAACTCGCCTCTCCTGGTCTGTTTCTCTGTTGGTAAATGGTAGTTCAATTTGATGTCTTTAGTTCCCCGGTTCTAAAATACAATGATTTGTTTAGGAATCTCTGGAAAACATGATCACAAAAAGTCAATTTTTAAAAAAATTATCCAATCCATTTCATGGATACCTTCAGAATTATTTTAGACAAATTCACTTTGAGTAGTTTATCAAGTAGATGTCATGACTACTTACTTGCCCTTGCTCTTACAAAGCTAACTGGTTAATGGAAGGGGGAAGCACCATTAAATGTAGCCACACATACAACCCACAGCTACTTTTGTATAACAACTTTTTAATTTCCATTTTCTGTTTACAAAAAGGCAAAGAGAACAGGGAGTGAGAGGCAGGAGTAAAAACTGGTCAGCCCCAGAGCGTGGAGGAAGAGGCCACAGCCAACGAGGTCGGGTCAGACCGCTCTTTCCTGCTATTACTGGTAACAGCAAAGAACCAAAGGAAGTCCAAGTGTGGATCACCAACTTCTGTTAACAAGATCAGTCTACTGGGCAGAGTCAGATGATTTGTCAAGTCCACGTCCGTGAAGACAAAAAAGGCCCAAGTCCGCCTAATGAGGCCTTGGCTCAGGGTGGGCCCGAGCCTGTCTCCTGTAAGACTTGGGTGGCTGTCTCCAGGGCGCATAGGGGCCATGAGGCACACTCCGGGGAAAACCCCTGTGAACCACAGGGGCCGGCTGCTGATAATAGGGTGTGGGTCTAGGGGCGCTTGGAGGCTGGGGATCAAACATAAATTCAGCTTTGAAATCAAATCCTGTCTGCATAGATGAGGGGACACCTGACTGGAAATGGTTAAAGAATTGACCCGACTGGAAAGGCTGGTCTGAGGTAAAATAGGCATCTTGGGGATGCGGCAATAAGTGGGGGCTTACTGCTGAGTGACAGGCAATGGGAAGAGGCTGTGGGGGCAGAGGTCGGGGCAGGGGTAGGTGGGGAACTGGGAGAGGGAGCAGGGGGCGCTGCCTGGGAGAAAATGATGGGGATGGTAGTAAGGCCTGTTGTTTCCTGCTGGTCTGGGACTGTGTCTCAACGCCCTGTCCAGGTCCACTCCTGATCAACTGGCTCACAGGTTGGCGGCAAGGCAGCTCCACACCCCAGGCATCAGCCATGTGGGCCAACAGCAGCTGGGAGAGGTGTCGGTGCGCCCGTTGGTCCCAATGGACCCCATCTCCCTGCCGGTGCCCTTCTGCGTGGCGAAAGTGGAAGTGCAAATCCAATACATCAAAATTGTGCTTCTGTGCCTCGATGAAGCTGTAGAAGTTAGCTTCAATCACCTTTTTTTTCAGACCCAAGGACAAGGACGACTGCTTCCTCGGGAGGAAGCCCCCAGTGATCTTCTCACCCACGGGCATGGCCGTGTTCCACACCAGGAGGCATGACTCTGGCAGCACCTCGTCCAGGTGCCCAAACAGGTTCTCCAGGTTCTTCCGGTAGCTGCTAAAGGAATCCTTCCCATACCTGGAGATGTCCCAGAGACAGGAGTTAATGATGACCACGTCCGGGGTGTGCTCATAGGACTGCAGCTCTTTCAGGATGTCTTGGACATAGACGCTGTACACACGTGTGAGGAAGTAGAAGCGCACCAGATGGTGGTTGGTGCAGAACTCCCGGACTTCACGGTAGTTGGTGCCATTGTGCATGGTAGCCTTCTGTCCTCCATTCACCAGCTTGTCCTGTTCGAAGGTCAGCTCCCCCTTGACCTTGAGCTGCCTGTAAGTGAGCAGGCAATCCTTCTGCAGCAGGAGCACCAGGTCCTTGTACACAGACCTCTGGACAGAGTCTCCCAGGATGACAACAAACTTGTTGTGGAGCAGCTGCTGCACTTCGCAGGACCGCAGGTGGGCCATGATGCCTAGGTCAAGTGACGTAGCTCCTTCCTTTGCTCGTGGGTGGGTCTGCAGATAGCTAGGACAGAAGCAAAGAGCAGCTGGGATGAAGGAGCAGCCTGTGCAGGCAGGCCCTCTGCGTGGTTAAGACTCAGGACCAGGGATGAAGTTTTGGCCTGAGAAACCCTCAGGGCAGAACTCCACCGCGTTGAGGCTGAGAGAGAGGAGAAAGAGCAAGAAGGGAGACTGGAGTCAGAAGCCCTGCTCGGCCTGGCCTTAACTTGGGCTGGGATTTGACCTCTGAACTGCCTGTGGCTGCTCTCGGAGGCCCAGGTTCCACCTAGCCAGGAGAGGCCAACCTGGCCTGCCCTTCCCCGCCACCGGTGCAAAGGGCCACTGGGAAGGCGGCCCAGATGTCTGACAAATGGAGAATGGTTAGGTTAACTTTGCAGCTGCTTACCAATGAGTGTGAGTAAGCAAAACCATGGAGAATGCCTGTGTATGCTAAGGGGAGGAAGTTACCACATGTGTACCCTGTATCACTGAAACTACGTGAAATAGATATGCATAGATAACACTGAAAGAAAACACGCAGAAGCAGAGTTTTTAATAGTAGGAGAATGGATGAATTGCTTTTCCCCCTTTTTTGTAAATATTCTATATAATCTTATATTACTTTTAATAACTTAAGAAGAATTCAAATGGAAAGCAACATAAAGTAAGAGTACCTGTACCAATAGGTCTTATACAAAAGAAATAACCTTGGGCCTGACTGGTGTGGCTCGGTGGACTGACTGCCGGCCTGTGAACCAAAGGGTTGCTGGATGGATTCCCAGTCAGGGCACATGCCTGGCTTGCAGGCCAGGTCCCCAGTGCAGGGCGTGCAAGAGGCAACCACACATTAATGTTTCTCTCCCCCTCTTTCTCCTTCCCTTTTCCTCTCTAAAAATAAATAAAATCTTTTAAAAAGAGAGAGAAATAACATTGGAAATAACTCATGTGTGTTTCTGCTATAATACTCTTTGCTTTCCATTTGAAAATCAGAACAAGCTACCCCCAAATATGCCCCTTTGGCATAAGGATGATTCTGAGCTGAAGGCAACTAAGAATCCAGAGGCAGGAAGAGTTCTCTGCACTACCCTCACCTGCCTAAAAGCAGTGTATAGATTCCCCTTTGAGGAAAGGTCCTTCCCCCAACCAAAGAGTCAAGGAAGAAGGCAGGGAGGGGTTGACACCAAGATGAGTTTTCCTGTAGAGACCTTACCAAAATGGCCCAGATTTTCCATCAGTTTCCCCATACAGTTGCTAGTCACTTCCCCACAGTTTCTCATCCCCTGAAGCCCCAACCCTTTTTCCTTTGTTAAAATGGTATATACACTCCTGGATATTTGAGTTTCATTTCTTTTCTATGAACTTTAATGCACTTAAATATTAATAAAAATTTTGTGCCTCTTCTCTGGCTAACCTGTCTCTTGTTAGTTTAATATAGGGCCCCAGAAATCAAACTTAAGAGTCAGGGGAAAAGTTTTCCCTTCCCAGCATATTGAATAAAATGCTGAGGAGGCGCCACTTACAACCGTAGGTACTGATGGATAAAAGGGAGAAACACATTTCAATACTACGAACAATCTCAGATGAGGAGGAAGATGGCGTCCAGTGCACGCACTTACAAGAAGCCATTAAAATCCACTGTGGCTTGATGTCTGCAGGCTTTTATGCATTAATCAACATTTTAATAGGTGTGTGTGGAGAACTATTATTAAATGACACATTCAGTTTTTAAAAGCTATACTATTTGTGGTTTTAAATGGGTACAAATACAAAAGTAAAACCACAAAAATGAATAGGAGTTGCCTTAAGACAACAGAAAATAATGCCTTAATCCCCCCCCCAAAGAACCTCCATTAAAAAAAAAAAAGTAGCACTCTGGTGTGGCTCAGTTGGCTGGGTGTCGTCCTGTAAACCTAAAAATGTTGGGTTTGATTCACAGTCAGGACAGAAACCTTAAAAACAAACAAAACAACAGAAAATTTAACTTACTGTGGTGCAATAAAAGAAAACTTCATTAAAGAAAACTCCATACCCTACTTGTTTACAATCATTTATTTATCCAACTTACACTAACTCCTACTAAATGCACCACATTGAGGATATAAAATGAGTCAAAGTTGGTCCTTGCCTTCACGAGCAGATTAGAAATACTCATTGATAACTGTGACACAAAGCGGACAGTGCTGAGTGCCATGAAACAGGTGTCTTTGTGAACAGTATTTCTACACCCCAGACCCAAGTCTCCGAAGTGCAAAGCAACGGGGAAGCCCTCTTCCCAGTGTTTCCGGGGCTCCCATGCCATCCAGCTGTGTACCCTCTTTGGGCTGGCGCCGCGGCCGTAGGCTGTGCCTAGTCCTCCAGGGTCACTGGGCACCAACACCTGCTGCCATCAGAGTTCTCTCCCTGAGGTTGGCCGACCCGATAACCTACTGCTGTCTCTCTCTGCACTATTTTTAAAAAGATATTCTATTTATTTATTTTTAGAGAGAGGGGAGGTGAGGGAGAAAGGGAAGGAGAGAAACATCACTGTGCGAAACATGGATCAGCGGCCTCTTGCACAACCCGACCAGGGAATAGGCCCACCACCTAGGCATGTGCCCTGACTGGGAATCAAACCAGAGACCTTTCGATTGGCAGGATGCTGCCCAGTCCACTGAGCACACCAGTCAGGGCTCCTTCAGGGCCATTTTGCTTAAGTGTTCTAATGGATTCTTCCTCTGGGTATGAATAGCCTCAGACTCGGGCTCAACAGATGAGTCCAAATGCAGCAGGAAAGAAAGGCACTCAAGTACACTACAGGCAAAGATCACCGGCCCTGAAGTCACGCTGTAGGTTTCGATCCCAGCTCTTCCATGTGCTCTTAGTCCTCGGGCAAGTTATTTAGCCTTTCTCTGACTTACGTTCTTCATCTGTAAAATGGGACTTACAGTGCCCACTTCATAAATTTGACGTGAGGATTAACCATAACGTTTAGAACAACACCTGCCAAGTAGTAAGCACGGATGAGAGCTCCTATTATTACTGAGCAAGTTTGGGAACACCAGTTAACTGTCTGTGAAAAGGAGACTACAATATTTCTGCTGCCTGCCTTGCAGGGTTCTGCGAAGATTAAAGGAAATGATGGAAGTGAAAGATTTTGAAGAAAACAAAATGACTGTTTATTGAATGGCTACTGGATGGTAGGTGCTTTACAAATGTTATCCTACATATAAGCCAATCCTTATTATTCACCTTTTCTAGGGAGGAGTATTGACTGATGGAGCTAAGACTTGAAACCCCTGACTCTCAAATCTGTCTCCGTGGAAACCTCCTTCAGACCAGAACGCCCTGCAGGCTAGTCTCAACCCTGAAGCGAGGCTCAGGTGGGGGGGGGGGGGATGGGGGGATGAGATGGGATGAGGGTGTTCTGGTGTCTGCCTCCCGGTTCAGGCAGACAACCACTACTCTGCCTGCTCAGGAGGGTGGTCCATGTGTACTCGGGTGTGTGTGTGGGGAGGGGGGGATGAGGAGGGGGGTTAGTAAGGGTGGAAGTGGGGCTGCGTGTAAATAAAGAGTATACTTTTTTCATCCCATTCCATAATCTCAAGTGAGAGACATGCAAAACTTTAAAAATCAAACATCCATCTAAGAATGTTCTTCTACAGTGGAACATGTAGGCAAGACTGTGGAAAAGAAGGAGGAATAACCAAGAAGCACTCCAGTTAGGAAGTCCGTGCAGTTCTTGATGGAGAATGCCACAATTGTAACAGATTAACAAATCAGACACCCTCAGGACTACTGTGGGGAAGAGTCCTTTAAGCTCAGATGTCACACATTAAAACAAACCGACCTAAAAAAAAGGAGGGGGGTAGGGGGGTGAGGTTTGAGTAACGAATAATTGGGAGAGCTAAATCTCTCATCTTAAAAAAAAAAAAACCTGTTGGTTACTTCTAAATATTTTCAAAGCCCCTTTCAATTAAAAAACTGAAGCAAAAAGGGGATTTGAAAACAAGTCAGTGGTCTTTTTAGGCCACACTTCTTTCCTGGCTTCAAATTTGTTCAACTTACTTATTTGTTTTGGCAGCTATTTTACAGATAGATAGAGTGCCTCATTCATTCTTTCCTCCATTCATTCAGTAAGGATCACCAAGAACCAGATGCTGTGCCAGGCAGAGGGAGTAGGTATAAAAATGCAGTCTCTTCTCTCAAGAAGAGGGGGTACGGAGCCCCGGCTGGTGTGGCTCAGTGGATTGAGCACTGCCTTGAGAACCAAAGGGTCCCCAGTTTGATTCCCAGCCAGGGCACACGCCTGTGTTGCGGGCCAGGTCCCCAGTACTGGGCACATGAGAGGTAACCACACTTCTTTCCCTCTTTTTCTCCTTCTCATCCCTTCTCTCTAAAAATGAATAAATAAAATATTTTTTAAAAAGAGGCGTATGGAAAAGGACATGTGAAACATCACAGGAGCTGGCGGCTGGAACCGATGGATGTACAAGAAGTGTCAAAGCCCGTAGGAAAGGTCAGGGGGGAGAGGAGGTGTTTGCGCGAAGATCACCACGACCCGGGATCCCACCATCCAGTGAAAACCAGTGTTTACAGAGTCTCATGATGATTCCTCAAGTCGTGATTATAGGTAGTACCGCATTTTTCTATTTTCAAAGTAAAATTTGGCTTTTGGATAAAGCTCTGGCAGAAATATGCATTAATAATGGCTGCTACTATAATAAATGACTTTCGAGCATCTTGCTTAGATTACTGTTTGGGGTAATTAATTTTTTAATAGTTTCATAAGCCATAACTTATAAATCATTGAGTACTGCTTTATAACTATCACAAAACAAACACATAGCATTTGTTTTCCATAAATCAATGTGTTGTAGTAATTAGGCTAATTTTTTCTTTCCTCATTGATGTTTACTTACAGGGAGAGTGACACATTTAATAGGGCAGTCGCTCCAGAGGTCCTGTAGAGAGGTCTTAAATCACAGAGGTAATCACTAACAATTAGGATGTTGTTTCAATTGATCAGGTGTAGGAAGTCCTTGTAACTGGTTTAAAAGTTTCTTGCATGTGACTAACCATCCTAATGGTACATTATATTGGGACTATAAATAGCTCATCTCCTTCCAACTTCATTTTTGGTGGTCAAATCCATATTTTGAACTGTCCAAGATCCCCTTAAGTTCTGTGAAATAGATGGTACAAATAAGAAATAATTCTTTTTCATGAACTTAACAGCTTAGGTATATGTTGGCATTGCTTAATTTTCCAAGTGGAATTTAAACTTCTCAAAAATTAAATTGCATGTCATATACAGTTTTAAGAAAGAAAAAATGTTAAAAAGCAAGCAACTCTTAACTCCTTTTTGGGAAAGGTTAATGAATGGCCTGTGGATTGGGGGTTGACTCGGGATGAGTCAGTGAATAGTCACTCCTCCGCATAGCTTGAAAATGGGGGGAATTCGGGCCTGCTATTTTAAAAAGCGGTTTTCAGAACAAATTTTTAAAAATACATAAAAGTACTGTGAGACACTATGTTAAATAATGCAACAAAAATTATTTCCAAAAAGCCATTGGAAAGACAGATTCCACGCCCCTACCCTCAATAACCTCACCTCTAAAATAGGCCTCAGTTCTGCAGCCCATTAAGTTTTTCAGTAAAAATGTAGCGAACACCCGTGTCTACCTGGGGTGGCGACAGCGGTCGCTGTGCAAATGTGACTCGCACCTCAGCAACCGTCAGGGTTCCTCTACCCCAGCCCTCAGTGACCCGACCCCCCCCCCCACCATAGGGCCCACATTCCTAACCTGGAGGTTCAGTCGGTTCTAAACGTGATCTAAACTCTCACATACCCGTGACATAAATGGAACATTGAAACTGCAACAGTGATCTTCACATCGTTCTTGGGGAAGCAGGAGTTTTCTGAGAATCTACTCAATCTGTATCTGCCCCACCTCTACCAGGCCGCAATCTTAAATCTGTGACTCATTTTTAATAAAAAATCAACAGAGGAATTTCACACACTTTGAGAGTCTAAGAATCCCATGTTTAAACATCCTTAAGGCAGTGTTTTCTCCACAATAACAGTCTAATACAAAAATTTCAGTTGGTTAGAGCCTGGTCCTGACACCCCGGGGCTGTGGGTTCTATTTCCTGCCAGGGCACATACAAGAATCAACCAATGAATGCCTAAATGAGTGGAACAACAAATGGATGTTTTTCTTGCTCTTTTTTTCCTTCCTCTCTCACTAAAATCAATAAATATTTTTAAAAATTTTCAGTGGACTATAGTAATGTAGGAGACATTCTTTATAAATAAACTCGGGTTCATAATACCTAGTATGCAAATAACATCTATAAAAGCAAAAGATAAACTATGGAGCCTTTAACTTGAGTAGCTCTACTTAAAAAAAAAACCCAAAAAACATTTTTAACAAAAGGACTGCTTAACGTAAAAAATCAGTTTACATAAACAACAGGACTGGCTGCGACAAACTTCCACATTATGGTCTCAAACCATTAATTAAAGGACATTTGTTAGCCTCCTTCCTAGTCCTCTCTGACAAGAATGAAAGATATTGGAAGGCAGGGAGCTGGCTTTCCCTTCCAGGAAACTCTGAAGTCAGACTTGAACTCTGGCCCTGAACAGCTGTGTGCTCTTGGGTTAGCTGCCCAACACTCGGAGCCAGTTTTCGCTGGCATCAGACAGAGGTTTCATCACCGACCTCACTGAAGAACAGTGAAGATTAAAAGGGATCACGTCAAAATCTATCAGGGGCTCACTCAGTACGGGGCCTGCCATGCATTAGGCACTTTCAAACCCCCGCCACTGCAACCGCTCCCTCCTGGGACTCCAGAGAGAACCGGGGTCCCCAGACTGCAAGCCCCTCGCTTAGTCCCCTCCCTCACACCTTCAAGCCCAAAGACCCCTTTCCCACCCCCGACCCCAGAGGCAGAGCTGTACCTCCTCAGACGTGAAGGTGGTCCTCGGCTCCAAGGTAGTCTTCAGCCAGCTCAGGTAGCTCTTCCTCCAGTGCCTCAAGACTCTTTGCTCCAGGAGGTCCCTGCGGCGAGGGGGTAATTATGCATTCCACTTTTTCTTCAGTCTCCTCAGGCTGGCTCCTTGCGTAAGCATTAAATACATTGTAGTTTCTTTCTTAGAGAGAAAAAGGAAACTTCTTGGACTCCACCTCCAGGACAGTCCTATCTTTTGCCTTCCCTTCAAGGCCACTTCTTAAAAAGAGTTGTTTGCACTGGCTGTGTCTGGGTCCTCACCTCCTACTTACTCTTTCTTTTTTTTAATACTTGTATTTGGCTTCCAGAGCCATCAAACCGAAGAAATGTTTGTCAGTAAATCACCAGCGACTTCCCTGTTGCTCCTTTCAATGGCCATTTCCAGGGCCTGGTGGAATCCGCGGCATTCCCAGCGCTGGGGGCCGGAACCCCCCTGGTCGCTCCCCTCTGAAAAACCACTGGAGAGCCCGAGCTCACCTCTCCTCTCCGGCCTTCCCTGCTGTCTTTTGTGCGTTTCTCTTGCTCTGGCAATTCCCCAAATGTTGGTCTTTCTCAAGGCCCACTAATCGACTCCTTTCTTCTTTTCTTCCACATTCCTTCCCTCGGTAAGTTCACCCACTCTCCCAGCATCAGTCAATACACTGGTCCCAAGTCCCCGGTCTGCCTCAAACGCTTCTGGTTTACCCTTGTTTTTCCAGCGTAAGTCATAGCTCCCCTCCCCCCCCAAATCCCGGTTTGGATGCAAATAAATTATATGGTCCCCTTATCAATTACCATTTGTATGCAGATGACTCTGAATTGAGGCAATAAAACACAGAGGCTAAGAGGGTGGGCCCTGGGGTCAGCCCCCTGGGTTTATATCCTGCCCCTCAATTCACTAGCGGCTGAGAGCCTGGCCAGGTTAAGTAATCCCTCCGCACTTCAGGTTCCTCACCAAAAAATTAGGAACTACACTAGGGATATCTCAAGAAATACGGGTTAAATCAGCACGAGGCCTGCCCCATTTTCAAGTGCTCAACAAATCTAGCTAGTCCAAACTTGTCTCCTGAGTTCCAGACATATTCAGATTAAGTACAATAAAGTTCCAAGGCAGAGGGGAGGGGAAGGGCAAGGAGTAATCCGGTCTGTACAGGCCCCTTATCACTTCTAAATTCTCTAGATGCCCATTTGTCCTCCCAACAAACTGTGGCTGAATTCCTCAGATAATTCTCTCGTGACCTTTGAACGCTTGTCCTACAGGTTTGAACTATTGATCCTCAGTGGGAAGGGAGGCAGCGTTTTCTTGCTGTTTTTGAAGAGGCTGCTATATAATTTATGCTGGAAACGCTGGCGATAAGTAGGTGGAAATAAATTCTCCTTCTGAACTGCTGAATCAAGACATCTTTATTTTTCATGACTGTGGCTGTTTCCACTATTCCAGAAACATCAAAATGATACTGAATGATAGCCTGGATATATAACACTTCAACCATTTCTTGGCAATAAAAAGTAAGACATAACTCTTGAAAATATACTTCAGGGAGGAAAAGGGTGTGATTTTTGGGAAGCTGAGTTTGGGGAACAATTCCACCTCTGTTTTTAGGTTTTTATGGTTAGTTTCTTCTTTCTATAAATTACTTTCAATCCTTCAGAAAGGGTCTTAATTTGAAATACTTTCTAAAATGGTATTTTTTAATCTGTTTTCAAATTTCGTACCTTCACTTGCATTTGAAATGCTAGCTCGCATAACTCCAACGGTTTGCAGTAATGAACTTTGGTTTTTAACCTAGGCTACGATCCTTCCTTCTGTGTGGCTCCCCAGAGCCACAGGGTGAATGACAGAACTGGAGTACACTCAGAGAGCGTCTCACCTCCTCACGTTTGCTCTGCAACTCAGCATTAAAGGTTCCCTAGCTCCTTCCTCTACTGAAATTCTGCTCGTTCTTTAAGACCTAGTTTTGATGGGGGACTCGAAAGTTGGAAAATTTTAGTTCAATAGCTAATAAGCTTAGTAATCCATGCATGTAAAAGTTATTGTTCCAGGAGTCAAAGGTATGAACCACCCTGGCTCTGGGAGACCATAAGCAGTTCCACCTTTGAGCCTCAGGAGGGCTGCAGGCAATCAGGATGGGATCTGAGCCGTTGTGCTCCAGGGGAAGATGACCACTGCCTGGGGCGAGAATGTTGAAGTTGTTTTTTTAATCCAATTAACTTTTCCCTGAATTCCAAACCCCTTACCTACACTTTGTTCTCCTTATCAAAAGGGCCATTCTTCAATGGAATTTAAGACAGTCTGTTAGGGTGGAAGCCCTCTGTCTACTCAGATCACCAGCTATCTGAATACAGCACCCATCAAGTTTCAATCCCTGTCTCTGCTGACTGGGTCTGGTAGGTGACAGGCAGCCTGAACACTGGTTTTTCCAGGTACAGTTTAAAATGCAGTTCCGTCTGTGAGCCTTCCCTATCTCCCCAGACAGAAAAATCTCTTAGTCCTCTGACGGCCTCTACTAAGCAAGTGGTTCCATTTTGTACTGCGGTGAAATGCCCATTTGCTTTCTGCCCTAGTCTCTCCTGGTCTTGGATGGCCGGAGTGGGTTTCACTGGTCCTTGTCCCCTGGACAGCCCAGTATTTTACGCGTAATAGTTAGCTTTCATTGAGCATTTACTGTGTGCCAGGTCTATTTTACCTTCTCACAAACTAAGAAGGTAGCAACTGCTATTATCTTCCTGATATGGACGAGTAAACTGAGGCTAGGAGAGGTTATGGAAATAGCCCAAAGTTGCTCAGCTAGTAAAATGCAGAACTGGTCTTTTACTGCTGGTGAATCTTCTTGATTGATTAGGTAAGCTTAAGATTTTGTTTTGTTTTGTTTTTTAGGAGGAAATTTGGCTCCAGAGCCTGAGCTTTTAACCTCAGCTATAAATATGTGTTGAAACCTTGAGGAAAAAAAGTCTTATCTAGAAACAGATATCTGTATGTATTTTGCCTTTTTATTATCTGTTGAAAAACGAAACAAAGCAAAGCAATATTTTGTACACAGCTTTACCTTTTTCCATGAGAAAACGGAAAAGTATGAAGTCAACTTGGGGTAGTTTTTATCACTGATAGCTAATTTCTAGTAATGTGTCAATGGAAAACTACATTTTTATACTTATGCTGGCTACTCTAGATTCTAATCAGTGGTGAAATAAAAGGTTCCCATGGTTGAAAAGGAGGGTGATGGGGAGCCAGTAATGACCAAGTTGCTTCCAGCTGATGAACAGATTGGATTCTGAAATTCTGTCTCCACGGATGGGCATGAAAGCCCATTTAACCAGTGAACATGAGGCTGAGTCAGCAGGCTGGGGCTTCTGCTTCCTCCAGAGCTTCCTTTACCTCTGTTTTTATCCTTTAAATGGGAGATGATCTGTAGGGTCCTCTAAAGAGATGACATAAAAGAGCTTGTACAAACAAGAACAGAGACAGAATATCGGGGGAGTGTTTTGATGATTTCCAGATGGGAGGGGGTGTGGGGGAGTGGGTGAAGAGGTGAGGGGATTAAGAAGTACAAATAGGTAGTTACAGAATAGCCAAGGGGATGTAAAGTACAGTAGAGAAAATGGAGTAGCCAAAGAACCTATACTATGACCCATGGCCATGAACCATGGCCTGGATCCATAGACCTGAACGATGACCTGAGGGTTGGGGGGTACTGGGTGGAGGGGAAGCAAAGAGGGGGAAATCAGGACAACTGTAATTGCATATTCAATAAAATATAATTTTTTTAAAAGCGCTTGTAAAATGGATATTATTTTATTGTGGATGTTACTATTCATGATGCGGTTTCTAAGAGCCAGTCTCTGTCTGCCTTGCTCCTCACCTGTACTATTAGAAGGGTCTGGAAGATCTGGGTTCCCAATGCTGTGTGTGTTGGCAGCGGCACCGAGGACATCCCCCAGTTTTCAAGCCCTAGGACTGGGCACAGGAAGAGGGCCAAGTGCAGGAAGTGAGGCAGCTGACAAAACCAGAGTCCATGCTGGGGAAATAACACGCGAGGACACCAGGCTTTCCCCAAGTCCTGCTTCCCCGCTTCTGCCCTCAGTGTGGCCCTCCCAGCTCCTCTCTGGCCCTGTGCTGCAGGCCTCTCCCTAATCCCTCAGGAACAACACTAAGCCAACCGTTCAGCACTGCCTGCCTTAGGGTGAACTGTGGAAATCAAAGGAAATGCTCCGCAAACTTTACAAATATCAATTATTGCTTTCCTGAGCCACCTCAGCATTTGGGGGGTGGGGGCAGATGGGATCTAGTAATTAAGGCAGCGTCCCAGTAATGAAGTATTTGAATTATTATTATTTAGTAATACTAATTTAACTTGTTATTTAGTAACATTAGTTGGTACCCACTGCTTACATTACACAGTTTACCTGCTTACCTATTTATTCCTCGTAAGAACCTTGTGGAATTGGTACTTTTTTCTCTCCATCTTACACAGTCGAAAATGAAGTTTGGCAGATTGAGTCATCTGCCCGAGGTCACCCATTTTATAAAAAGCAGAGCTGGGAGTTAAAATGATGCCAAGCCTTTGTGGTCAACCACAACATATAAGATTGCATATATTAACAGATGCTTCACATCCCTTCTTGCTCGCAACCTACCATTTCCTCTCACTGTACATGTTTAGAGGTTCAGAAGTTTATCAGTCCCTCTCATTATGAAGTAACAGCTGTCTCTTCAGGGCTGTTCAGGTAAGTGGGGGCAGCATGGAGTGGACTAGGATGGACATTCCTTCCTACAGAAAGTGCCCGAGAAGTGAGAATGCCAAGAAAGGCTGCTCAGAAATGCAAAATTAAAGCTTGAAACAAAGTGGGAAAACTGAAAAGTACTTACTCATTAAAGTGACCGGTGATTTAAAAATGTACCTCTCCGTTGATTCTACACCTCCTTCCTAGAGACTCCCCTCTCGGCCTTGGGCCAGAGCTCCAGGTCGAGCAGAGAGCCCAGAGCCTGGGCTCCAAGGCAGATACACTCACTCCTGGGTGCTGCCTGCACACTCACATGTGTGAGTAGCGTCAGGGGAGACGATGCCATTTCCGGTGGCATCTGGGGCAAATGACACGAGTCAGCAATTATTTTCTTGCATTAGGAAGCGGAAGACTAATGACCGAAGCTTTAAGACTTGGGCAAGTATGAAAACACCAAGGGTTTAGTGAGTCCAAAATATGGCATCTTCCTGAGCTACGAGCTTGTTTCATTTCACATTTCTCAGTGATCGGGGTGTAGCGGCTAGGATTCTTCCTTCGTTTTCTTTTCCCAGTTCAGACCCTCTGCTCTCAGTACCCTGGCTCCTGTAGTGTGTTCACGGGTGAAAAATCCTTAGAATGGGGGAGGAGGGAAAGGTGGTGAGGGGAGAGAAGGGAAGTGAGAAAAGAGAAATGGGGAAAAGATAAAGAGTGCTCTCTTCTCTACTTTTTAGTAGTAATAATCCTGGACTTCTGTGTGGCGCTTCTCCCAGCGCCCTGTGGGTGGAACAGAGCTCACTCTGCAGCTTCAGAGAACTAGGGCCTAAGCTGCAGGTCTCAGGTAAAGGCAGGAAGCGGCAGGACAGGACAGTCTTCTGATTCCTCCTCCCATTCCATTTGAAACCACGAGGTAACTGGAAGGGGGCAGGGGGACAGGAAGTGGCATTCTGATTGATTAGATATAGATAAGCTGGGAACTTTGTTTTCTTTTCTTTTCTTTGGAAGGATATGATTTGGAGGAGGAACATCACCTCCTCTACAAATTCCAAGATGAAAGAGGAGGAAATGAATCAGAAGAAAAAAAAGGGGGAAATAAAGCTTTAAAACCCTTTTTCCCAAACAGTGAACCTTCCATAGGCGTTTTAAACACTGTAGGATATGACATTTCTCCATTGCATTAAATGGTATAAAATAACTAACAAATAAAAGTAACAGATTCCAAAACAATCCTGAAATGCATATGCATGCATGCCCTATGTGCTTAGTGTTTTTTTTTTAATACTATGCTATTTAGGGAAACCAGCTTATAAAGAAAAACATGGCTGTCTTTTCCCAGAAAATGTCATTTCATTTTACTTCATTGACTACGCAACGTGTGGCTTAAAAATTAATTCCACACATCGCACATTGTTTCTGTCCTCTCATCTACAGCCATTAAATCCAGTTATTTTACATTTTTCAATGATTATTGCACCTCAAGGCAGGGTTTCATTTAGAACCCAATCGATAACTTTAGTATTTTAAAATTTAGATCAGCCTGTTACATAACTTTGAAAAATTGCCATTATTTGATTCTAGCATATCTGTGGGTTGCAAATGTTTCCATCTCCTTAGATTTCAGCTAGTCTGTACACTGTGAGGATAAAAGAGCAATCTGGGGTTTGTGGGGGGGGTGACTGAAATTTGCATAATCATCACAAGACCAGAGAACAGCCTAGCTGTAATAATGCAAATGATAATCTTGATTATACTTGTTAAATTTAAAGTTGTTTAAGACCAAGAAACAGATTTTCTTGGTTCCTAGAACTTGTTATGCCACGCAGAGAGAGCTCCTTTTGCTGTTCTGGCCCCATTTCATGTCCCATAGCTCAGTGTGCTGTGTATTTCTTTATGTATAAAGAATATGTATATTTCTTTCTTATCCACCAAACTTTGCTTTTTCATAGAGGGTAATGAACACTTATGTATGTAGAACGTCTTCCATGTAGAATGTGCTGTCTTACAACTAAGGTGAGCTCTAATCATCACCTGAGGCTCTGAGAAAACCTGAGTGACTGTCACCTTGATGGAGCTGTGCAGGGACCCGGAGGCCTTCTTACTGCAGCTGGAGCGTGTCATCTTTGCTGGCCTCTTAGTGGGAGGCCAGACAGGACGCAGGCCATCATCGTCATTCTTAAATGATTTTGCTTATTTTTAGAAGGCATTTAATGCACATAGCACATAACTTCAAAAGGTACAAGGGGTATGAGTGAGAAGTCTTTCTCTCTTTCTTGTTCCCTAAACCCTCATTTCCTTCTAGAAGAAATGCTGTCATCGGCTTCTTGTCTACCCTACCAGAAATACTCTATATGTATATTCTAAATCTCTNCTGCAGCTGGAGCGTGTCATCTTTGCTGGCCTCTTAGTGGGAGGCCAGACAGGACGCAGGCCATCATCGTCATTCTTAAATGATTTTGCTTATTTTTAGAAGGCATTTAATGCACATAGCACATAACTTCAAAAGGTACAAGGGGTATGAGTGAGAAGTCTTTCTCTCTCTTGTTCCCTAAACCCTCATTTCCTTCTAGAAGAAATGCTGTCTTCGGCTTCCTGTCTACCCTACCAGAAATACTCTATATGTATATTCTAAATCTCTCGGAAATATTTTATTTCTTCCTTCATAGGAGTGATATTTTAGCTGAGGAATGAAAAGTGGTCTGACTCTGGATATAATCTGAAGGTAGAGGTGACAGGAGTTGCCTGGGGAGAGGAGGTGGGGTGTGAGAAAGGGAGAGGAGACAAGGCTGCCCCAAGGTTTTTGGCCCGAGCAACAGGGAGGATGAAGTTGCATCCACTTAGATGGAGAAAATTTGGGATAAACAGGTTTGGGGAGTGGAGGTCAAATGTCAGGTTTGGGCCTATTACATGTAAGATGCCTTGGACACACTGAAATTGAGATGTTGAGAGGGGATTCAGACGGATAAGCCCAGAGGTGAGGGGCGAGGCCAGAGATATTAATTTGGTTTGGATGCTGTGGCCGATGGGGAAGGTGAAGCTAGAGCAGACAGGAGGTCCAAGGACTGAGCCCGGGGGCACTCCAGGTGTAGGCGGTCGGGAAGACCGGAGGGGCCTGTAAAGGACACTGAGAAGGAAGGGTCAGTCAAGCAGGAAGAAACTATGAGGGTGTGAAGTTCTGGAAGCCGTGAGCAGAAAGTGTTTCAAGGGAGGGCGCACAGGAGGGCTTGCCTGTTTCCAAGATAGTTCATAAGCCAAGGAGGATGTTTGACCATTGGCTGTTATACATCCTGTGGGACTTTGGTGACCTTGAGACAGTGGTGGGGACAAAGGCTGACTAGAGCGGTTAAGAGAGAATTGGAGACAGTACCACCTTCCAAGAATTTCACTACAAAGAGAAGCAGAGAGTGAGAAGTTAGGTGGAGGGGAAAGTGGGGTAGGAGAGTTTTATTTTCTTTTATCATGGGAACAATAATAGGATGCTTGTATGTTTATGGGAATGATTCAGGAAATAGGGAAGAACAGATGATACAGGGGGAACGGGGGGGCTGCTGAAGCAACGTGCCTGAGTTGGTGAAAGGGTTTGGATCTCATGCCCCAGTAGAGGGGTTCACCTTGAATAGGTGCTAGGACAGATCGGGCAGAAAAAGGATGGGGAGACCAAGTGCAGGAGCATAATGCTGGTACATGGTTAGGTGTGGTGGTCCTGATTGTGTTTTGTCAGTGAAATAAGTCAAGGTCACCAGCAGAGAGTGAATCTGGGGAACGGGGTGGCAGAGCTCTGAGGAACAAGAAAATATGAAACGGGCGACTAAGAGATGGGAGAGGCTGTAATCATTGAGCAGCAGGGAGACCCACTGAAGCTGGGAGCCCTTAGTTGAGCTGAGGGTGCTCAGCATGGGGGTCAGGTTCTCTCTGGTCTGTTTCAGGCACTTGGGTGCAAGTCTAGAGTAGGCCAACATCACAGTCAGGACTGGAGTTTTGCCTTTTGGTTTCTATTAATGTACCTTAGTATGCCATTACCAATTTATAATTTATTTTAAGCCATAATTTATTTAAAACCAAACCCATAAAAGCCAGATATTTTAATTAGACAGTGAAAAATACTCTAAACATAAGGGCAAAAATAATGTTCCTTTAATATTAATAACCCTGTAACAGTTCCAGCCACAGATCAATTTAAACTTATCTTTAAAAGCCATTATCATTTTGTCCATATTTTCTATTTCAAGGAACAGTTATTTTCCTTATCTTCTTGGAACAGAGTACATCAAGTCGGCCAGAATCAGGCCACTAAATATTTACTTAGAAATAAACTTACTTTGGCCAGCTGGGGTGTGTCTGTGTTCTGTGCCTGACTACCTTAAGAAAAAGAACCAAATCTGGCAACTCACAAAACAATGCGTGTTTTATTTGCTTGTCTGCCTTGAAACAGTTTACATATTTTTGGTAGTTTCTCTTCGAAGCATCGGCACGCATGGACGATTTGCCTCTGTGGGAGCACAGGCACGTACGTCCCTGACATTAAGGATTTGGAGACTGGGGGTTAGACCTTCTCATGAGTTCCATTTAGTACCTGGACTACATTCTCTACGTCAGTACACGCAAAGTCTTGCGCTGTTGAGCAGCTATGGGAGGTTATGGGTGGAAAGGAGCCATATTTTTGGTTTTTCCAAGACAGATAGAATTTGAGAAGTGAATTTATAAAAGACTCTGTTCTGTTAGATTTCTTCAGCTTTTCTAAAAACTGTCTTAGAATGCTTATGTTTTATGCAAGTTCTGCATTATGCTCCAGTTTAGTTTTGGGTTCAGAGCACGGCCTGCTTGCAGGCAGAAAGAGTTCAGAGTCCCAAGTCTGGAACCCATGAGCTGTGTGATTGGAAAAGTTACTTAATGCTCTGGCCCAATTCCAGCTGTGGACACTGACTATGCAAAGTGCTAAGCAGAGGGCAAGGCGTTTCATAAATGCTCAATTTATTGTAGGAAGTAGTATACATACACCCATGCTTTAGTAAAATAAAATATAATTACAAAATTATATTACTAACTTAGTAATATAAGAGTGTACTTTAAATGGTTACCACTGAATAAAATGTTAACACGAAAAGTGCCCTGTGGGGTGGGCACAGCTCTGGGACTGGAGTGGTATCTTTCAGACTGGCTGTAGCAGGGGGAGGGGTGACAGAGACCACCCTCAGGCCAAGTGGAGGTCAGTGGCCACCTAAATCACACAGCCAGGCTAACAGCTCCACCTCGATTAAGAGCTGGAGTCCTGAGTCTTGGTCCCACAGTCCCAGCGCCACAGTTCATGAATTTCAGTAAAAAAATAAAAAATTATAAGCCCTTTTACAAAGAATAATTTAATACACTGGGAGAATTTGGCCTTGAATTATTTAGCAATGTCCTTCACCTCTAAACAATATTAAATTTTATTAGAAGACTCCAAACCACTGGCTTAGTTTTCTGATTCCAGTTCTGTCTCTCTGCCCTCTTTTCTTTGTTATTACTACCTTCACCACTCTAAGTACATGTTCAGTGGTGTTAAGTATATTCACATTGTTGTGAACAGATCTCTAGAACTTTTCCATCTTATAGATCTAAAACTGCATTTCCATTAAACAACAATTCTTCTTTTGTCCCTCTTCCCAGCCCCCCGCAGCCACCATTCTCCTATCTGTTTATGCATTTGACGGCTTTACATACCTCGTAGAAGGAAATCACACAGTATCTGTCTTTTCATGATTCACTTATTTCACTCAATATAATGCTCTCAAGGTTTGCTCATGTTGTAGTATGTGAAAGAGTTTCCTTCTTTTTAAAGGCTGGATAGTATTTCGTCATCCAGTTCTCTAAGTTTACCTGATCACCACATCTGTAAGGGGATGGCTTCGTCAAACCTCAGGCTCGTAGCTCTCAGACTCTCTATTTAGGTTTTATGTCACCAATTAGTTGACTTAGCTATTTATTAGTTACAACTCTTCCTTTCCTCAACCCACATTAGCATAAAGTAGGCAAATAAGAAAGCTTCATCCCAGACCATAAGTATGCTCGGGGCATCATCTCTCTTTTAGTCAGAGAGGCTGGCGGAGAATCTCCCTTTACCTTTCACATTCATGATCTGCATTTTAAAAATCTCTTCGGGACTTTTGGTCAAGAGGGAAGCATAGGTAAACACAGTATTTGAATCTTTCCACAGCCTCATTGAACTGCAACTAAACTACACAACAATCATTATTCAGAACCATCTGAAATCCAGCTGAATGGAAGTCCTACAAGTACGGATTTAAAGAAGCCACGTTGAGACTGGTAGGAGGGGGACAGATGCAGGAAGGCTGGTCCAACCCCCCACATGTTGGGTAAAAATTGGGAAGCATATCTCAGCTGTCAAGGTCACCACTGAGGTGCAGGGTGTCCCAGCCCCACACCAAGTTTCCCAGCCCAGGGTTCCAGTACTAAAAAGAGAAGTCCCCATAACTTCTGGCTGTAGAGTGTGGCTGAGTGTTACAGAGGCTTCTGGAGTCCTAGGCAGTTCCTCTTGAAGAGCCCGTGCATGGACCTACTCGGACTTGCTCCCTCTGAGCTCTAGCCCTGGGGCAGCAGCCGGAAAGGCACCAGGGACATATAGGGACGAAATTGAATTGTCTCGCATTGGGGTAAGCGTTGAAGGGGCAGCTTTCTGCCAGACTAAAATGCTGGCAGAGGCCATTGTTCCTTTTCTGAGATTCCCCACCACACATAACAGAGAGAGAGAGAGAGAAAGATTGAGAGAGCGAGCTTACTGGAGGGTACCATATCTGAGTGTCCATCAGCCTGGCTAACACTGTTGACCCTGCCCTGGTGATTCCCTGAGAACCTGACCCACCCAACTTGTGGGCCCACCCAAGCTGTTTCAAGTGGCTTTTCCATACAAACTGCCTGTCTTGGCTCCTGTTGCAGACTTTCTGAAGATCTCTCAAAGGTTCACAAATTGCAAAACAAGCAGCATCTGGCCTTGGCACACCCCATGCTTGCCTCTCACTAAGTGGCCCCAGGTCCAGCATTAGTGGCAGCCAGTCTCGGTTCAAAGCTTGGCCTTTCCTGGGCACCTCCAAGCCCAGCACAAGTAGCAGCCATCTGCAGACCCCACTATAGATCATATTGGGTGGCCCCAGGCAGGGCATAGATGGTGGCTGACTTTACACCTCCCAGGAGGTCTCAAAGCCAGTGCATCCAGTGGGCAGTTTCAGACCATGACAGATTACAAACCTACCACCTCCATGAGTGACACATTCAAGGGGCAGTCTTGGTGCATGTGCACCAAAGCCCACTGAAGCAAGTCCTGCTCTGCAGGGTTGGCTCCTGCCCAGCGGCTCCTCTGCTATAGTCACAAATGGACCTCACAGCCAACAGGCCTGGGGGTCAACTGCTCCCTATGTTGCTAACAGCAATCAAATCCCAATTATAAGGCAGTGCATGCAGCCCACACAGGGGTGCACCTGTAGCGCCCAGTTTGGGTGACTGGGGAGGCTGTGCCACTGAACCCTACCAGATACTTGCCTACCAAGCCTGGGAGACAGAACAGCTCCACCTAATATATAGAAACAAACATAGGGAAGCAGCCATAATGCAGAGACAAAGAAATAGGCCCCAAATGAAAGAATAGAAAAAATCACTAGGAAAAGAACTAAATAAAATGGAGGCAAGTAGACCACAGGATACAGAGTCCAAAACAATGGTTATAAAGATGCTCACAGACTTAGTGAGAACTTCAGGAAACTTTGTGAGAACTTCAAAAGCATGAAAAAGGACACAGAAACCATCAATAAAGAACTAGTCAAAACTGAAGAATATGCTAACTGAAATGTAGAATATTGGAGTCAACAGAAGAGTAGATGAAGCCAGGAATCAAATCAGTGATTTGGAACATAAGGAAGGAAAAAAACACCCAATCAGAACAGCAAAAAGAAAAAAGAACCACCCCAAATGAAGATAGTTTAAGGAGCCTCTGGGACAACTTCAAGTATCAATATTTGTGTCAGGGGGGTGCCAGAAGGGGAAGAGAGAAAATGAGAAATTGAAAATCTTTTTGAAATTTGGAAAGTATATCTCAGGATCCAGGAGTCCCAGTCCCACTCCAGGCCTCTCAAGCCAGGGTTCCAGTGCCAGGGAGATAAGTCCCCACAACTTCTGGTTGCAAAACCCAGCCAGGATTGAGTCAGTGGAGGAAACTGCTGGAGCCCTAAGCAGTTCCTCTTAAAGAACCCACACAGGGACTCACCTTCTCAGGCTCACTCCCTCTGAGCAGCAGCAGTGGGGTAGAAGCTTGAAAGGTATCAGTAGTGTTTAGGGAGAAACTGAAGTATCTGGCATCAAGGCAAGCAGAGGCCATTGTCCCATTCTGAACTCTCACCCAACTGAGCCAGCAAGGTGGTGCCATATCTGAAACCCCACCAACCAGGCTTACACTGTTTGCCCCGCCCTGGAGATCCCCTGAGACTCTGCCCCACCCATCTTACTGGCCCACCCAAGCTGCTTTTCCATATGAATGGGTGGTCTTGCTTATGCTTCACAACTTCCTAAATCCTCTCAAATGATAAGCAGCTGGCCTCAGAGAGACCCAGGCCAGCCCAGGCCTGGCACTAGCAGCAGCCAGTTTAGATTAACAGCTTGGCTCTGCCTGGAAATCTCCAAGCCCAGCACAAGTAGCAGCCATCTCAGGTTGCTTTATAGCTCAGGCAGGGTGGCCCTGGGCAAAACACAGGTGGGGGATGACCTTGCCCTGCACCACCTGGGAAACACCTTACCCGTGCACCGAGTGGGCAGCTACAGACCATGTCACAGCACCACCACCCTGCCCCTGCACAGCTGGTCCTCCACAGAGCTGAGGGTAGTGATCTGTGGTCACAACCAATCTCTGCAGCTGACTGGACTGGGTAAATGCCTCCCATTGATCTGCTAACAGCAACAAAGACTCAACTACATGAGGAGGGTGTACTCAGCATACCCGAAGGGCACAGCTTGAGTACCCACCTTAGGTGATAGGGGAGGTTGTGCCACTGGATCCTACAGGACACCTACTATATTAGGCCATGCTACCAAGACGGGTAGTTTAGCAGTTCTACCTAATAGATAGAAACAAAGACAGGGAGGCTGCCATAATGAGGAAGAAGAAGAAGAAGAAAAAACATGGCTCAAATGAAAGAACAGATCAAAACTCCAGAAAAAAGCACTAAAAAAAATGGAGATAAGCAATCCATCTGATGCAAAGTTCAAAACACTGGCTATACGAATGCTCAGAGAACTCAGTGAGGACCTCAACAGCATAAAAAAAGATCCAGTCAGAAACAAAAGATACACTAATTGAAATAAAAAGCAATTTACAGGGAAACAACAGTAGAGTGGATGAATCAATGATTTGGAACATAAAGAAGTAAAAAACAGCCAATCAGACATAAAGAAGAAAAAGAATTTAAAAAAATGAGGATAGTTTAAACAGCCTCTGGGACAACTTCAAGCAGTCCAACATTCACACCATATGGCTGCCACAGGAGAAGAGAAAGAGCAAGAAACTGGAAATCTATTTGAAACAATAATGAAAGGAAACCCCTAATTTGGTGAAGGATATAGACATGCAAGTCTGGGAAGCACAGAGAGTCCCAAACAACATGGCTACAAAGAGACTCATGGGAAAACACATCATTAAAATGCCAGAGGTTAAAGATAGAGAATTTTAAAAGCAGCAAGAGAAAAAAAATTGGTTGCTTACAGGGGAGTTCCCCTAAGACAGTCAGCTGATTTCTCAGAAGAAACTTTGCAGGCTACAAGTGACTGCAAGAAATATTCAGAGTCATGAAAAGCAGGGACCTAAAGCCAAGATTACTCTACCCAGCAAAGCTGTCAGTTAGAGTCAAATGACAGACAGAGAGCTTCCCAGATAAGCAAACCTGAAGGGGTTCATCACAACCAATCCAGAATTGTGTGAAATATTAAAGGGTCTTCTTTAAAAAGAAGAAAAAAAAAGACAAAAATATTAACAATAAAATAAATACATATCTATCAACAATTGAATCTGAGAAAAAATGAACTAACAAGCAGAACAGAAACAGACTCACAGACACAGAGAACATTTTGACAGTTGACAGATGGAACGGTGTTGGGGTGATGGGAGAAAGAGGTGAAGGGATGTTGGGAGCTGACCAACAGCCGTCCCTGGACACAGTTGGGATGGATGAGATGCATCTGCACAGCAGAGGCAGCTGTGGCTGAATTTCCTGTCTATCTCTCATGTCTCCTCCTGTCTCTCTTGCATGTTTATTGTTGAGATTAATAGGTGGTGGGATTTTTAGACACCTGCATTTCAGGTCCAATGATCCACATAATTCCAATGAAGTTGTACAAAATGATTTCTTGGCCAGAGAACAAAGTCACCCCTAATGAAGTAGCCCCTGAATATCTAAAAGTTGGTGGAGTAACAGCCCCTCCTCTACCTTGGACAGGAATATATATTAATTAGAATCAGACAGGCAAAGAAACAGGAGAAGCTGGTTAGCTACTACAAACTAAGCACATAGAAACAATTACCAAGGAGTTAGAGTCCATAGTACATAAAGAAACATTTTAAACAGAAAGATAGATAGCTAAGTCAGACATCACAAAGGCCTTATAATGAATTTCCTAACCTTTGCTTGGTCTAGCGTACCTTTTGCCCCATGTCAAATTCTAAGACCTTTAATAAACAATAAGACATTCAAACTCTGTACACAGAGCTATTTCAAATTGTCTGATTAATGGCTCTCCTGGTCAAAACAACTTCTGTTTAACATAACTGAAACTATGGAAATTATTGTACTTTTCCTGGTTACCTCTGTATTGGTTTTTTCTGCTTAACTGATCACGCCATGCACCTGCTCCTGTAATGTTATATAACAATCTCTATAAAAATAAAAAGCCTAAATCAAACTTTAGGAGTTCGGTCAGACCCACAGAGGCTGGCTGTTCTCTGGCATCCAACTGGGTGTCTGACTCATCATTCGTCGCCTGTGCCATTCTTCCTTCGGGGACCCTGAACCCTGCCGAGGCTGGACCTCGGCAGAGGGATTAAGAAGCAAGAAGTGGCTGTCATGGAATGGTCACAGGGATGTAAAGTACAGCATAGGGAATATATGGTAGTCAATGATATTCTGGTAACTATGGATGGTATCAGATGGGTATGAGCTTTATCAGTATGATGTACATCTGAAACTAACCTAATACTGTATTTCAACTATAAATGAATAATAAAAAATGATTAAGTGGCAAAAATAAAAATATTTTAACAATATATAAAATAAAATAAAATAAAATTTCTCTTTAAAATGACTTATGTTTTTTCTCCACTAGTCATCTATGAAAGCACTATCCACAACATTGTCAGTTTTTAAAGTCTGGATATTTCCAAAAAAAATGCATGCTTGTAAGTGACATTATAAATTAATGCCAATGGTGGTAACATTATTTTTTGTTAAAACAGATGGGTTATGGATGCAATAATTTTGTTTTTGAAAAAATTAAAAATTTTATTTACTTAGTTTTAGACAGGGGAGGGAGGGAGAAAGAGGGAAACAGCGATGCATCCTCTAAACACTCTGCTCAGTCTCCTTCTCTCTGCACAGCCTCCACCTCAGTGCAGATCTGAAATCCTGCTGCGGCTTCCTAATTCACCTGCCTACGTAATGTTCTTCTCGTCCTCCACACATTCTCTAACCTGCAATCTTTGCTCATTCTAAGATGCAGATCATCTAGTTTTGCTTTCTTTTCATAGGATCAACTTAACTTGTTAAATTGTGTCCAAAATCTTGCAAAAGCCCTGACTGGTATGGCTCAGTTGGTTACGTGTCCCACAAAGTGAAAGGTCACTGGTTCAATTCCTGGCCAGGGCACAAGCCTGGACTGCAGGCCCTGTCTCTGGTTGGGGAGCATGGCTGGGGCACACGGGAGAGGGAACCGATCGATGTTTCTCTCCCACTCTTTCTCCCTCTCTTCCCCTCTCTCTAAAAATAATTACGATCTTAAAAAAAATCTTTCAGGAAATACCAAACATTCTGCCTTTTCTCAACCAGGCATATTAGCCAAATACATAACATGACATCAGTGAGGCCTGAAGACACCAAATTGACAAGACATCTATCTAGGTGTCTTCGAATCACAATAATAAATAATGAGCATGCAGTGAGTATAATTCTGAGCACTTTAAGTGTATTGACTCTTTTTACAAAACCGACAATAATTATCCAGAATTGGATATATTATGAGCCTGTCCAAGTTATCATTTATTGGGAGTCTACTTTATACTCTTACGTCTGTTAGTTGTTACCTTTTAATCCACCCTGCAGGGTAGGTATTACTCTCTCCAGGAGGAATATGAGGTAGGGGAAAGGGCTGCTGGATGGCCAGGTTTTGCTTGGGCCCTTTGGCTTGGAAGCAGCAAGGTCCCGACCAGCCCACACAGGTCACCCTGCCCCCGCTCTCTGCCCATCCCCCACTGCCCCCTGCACGGGCACCACTGCCATGCCTAGAGTGGTGCCACCGAGAGAATGGTGATGCAAATGGAAATTAAAACATTGTGGCAAAGTCGAGCGGGCTGTCCTGTTATTGCGTGTAGGGGAACAAAGGCCGGCACTGAGTGGGAAACACCAAGTTTGTCACTTCACTTGCCACTGCTTGGGTTTCAGGTTGTCTGTCTAGTGACCGCAGGCTCAGAAGTCCCTGGCATTTGGTGGAGTCACAGAATCAAGACCCTGGTAAAATTTCTTATACCTTATTTACTTAAAATGTTATTTTAATTGTTTACACTCCTCGGGAAAAATAAAACCCAACAAAATGGGGGGCGGTAATATTCATAGATTTATGTTAGCCCACAGTCTGAAGGAGAAACTCTCTTTGGCAGAGTTTGATTAACCACAGACATAAATTTCAGGAGGAAGTAGGCAAAGAAAAGCTGACAAATCATGCCTGTCACAGGCTTAGTCTGTTAAAGAAAACTAAAGAGCAAGCTTATAATTTCTTTAAATGAAAAGAAAATGTTTTGTCTAGATAAGTTCTTTCAGTGGATGCCTCAAGAATAGGGGGTGCATGGTGGACAGGCAGGGCCCGGACCCGCTCACAGTCTGGAGCAAGGTCTTCCACCTTGCGGTCGTGTCTGATGACGAGGAACGCATACTTACCTGTTCATGTGAGGATGACTTCCTCATTGTCATGTCCCTTCATGGCTCGTCCAGAGGAGGAAGGAAGGGAGGTCAGTGGGTATGTCCCAGTGTCGCCCGCGCTAAGTGGAGGAAAAGGCGGTTGGGAGCTCCTCTTGGCTTCTTGCCGATCGGCTGGGTCATTCTTGTCCTATCTGGGGAGAAACGGCACTTCCGTCAGCGGGCCTGGGTGGGGGCAGCAGCCTCAGCCAGCTGGAGGGCATGCCCCTGCGTCCTCAGCCTGCTCCGCAGAGGTGGTTCAGGGCTTCCTCTTTCAGGAGCTGATTAGTACAGGCTGCCAGCCCCCTCCCCCCCTCACCTCAACCAATCCAACATGCTTATTCAAACCAACAGTGCGATTATACCAATCATTTCTTTTACATATTTGGGACAAAGGCTCAAACTAATTTAAGCCAAAGTCCTTTTATTTTGAGGCTTTGACCACAGGGTACCACCGAGGACCTGGAAAAATTTTGCCTTGAAGGCCCTCTGCTAGAAACCACCAGGGTAATCTCACCTATGCCTTCCCCAAGTGAGATTTTTGGCAATTGTTTACTAGCATCCCATTCGAAGCCTGTTGCAACGTTTTACTCCAATGCAATGCCGTGGGCTCCAGTTCCAATTTTCTTGGATGAGCCTGTCCAAGTCCCTCCTGTTCAGACCCCAGGTACTTATAGGGGGAGCCACCACTAGCTACGTCATCTAGTCACCTGGAGGTGCTGGCATTTGGGGGTGCACTGTGGAAGGTGGAGATAGAGCAGCACCCATGAGCACACTAAGATCTATTTTCTCACTTTTCCCCCCAACCATATACGGCCCTTTAAAAAATCTAGGATTTAAAAAATAAAGTCATGTAAAGAGAGAGTGACAAAAATGAATGGATATGAACAATGGTGTTGGGGTTGCCTAAGGGAGTGGGGGTTGCTGGGAGGGGACGAAATGGAAAATTGGTATAACTGTAATAGCATAATCAACAAAATAAAATGTAAAAAAGATTATAAAAATGGAAACAATTCCAAAACCTAGAGAAAAATGGAATGAAGTTTTGCCTTGTCTCCTCCAGTAGGCCGAAGGAGCTGCCAAAAAGAGAGGAGGCGGAGCAGAAATCCTGGGGCCTCATGCCAACTATTGACAATAATATTATGATGAATATTTATTGAGTGTGGCTTTTGTTTCTTTTTATTTTCCTTCCTTCCTTCCCTCTCTCCCTTTCCTTTTTTATTAAAAAATAAAACAACCCAAACAACAAACAACTATATTAGTTGTTAAATCATCAGCTAAATTAGTTGATGATTATTGCATAATCTATACCTGACCTCAATTACAAGGAAGATAGCATGATTAGGGAGGAAACTGAGCTAGGGTATCCAGACTCTTTTATACTGAAAAATCATGGAATATATAGCATTTATTGCTAAATTAGAAGAAAAGCTTATGGCCCATCTACAGAAATAAGCTTATTTGCAGACAATGACGCAGGCAAATGAGGGGAACCAATTAGAGCCACCAGAACCTTTATTTTTTAGGTGTATGACCTGCCTTTCCTATTTTTACACAGTAGTGCAGGGGCATCAAACTCATTTTCACCGGGGGCCACAACAGCCTTGTGGTTGCCTTCAAAGGGAGGAATGTAATTTTAGGGCTGTATGAATGTAACTACTCCTTAACTAGGGGCAAGGAGCTTGGCACTGCCACCAGGTAGAAACATGGTCCGGGGCTGGATAAAACAAGGTGGAGGGCTGGATTTGGCCCGTGAGCCTTGTGTTTGCCACCTGTGTAGTGGTGGACTAAGGAAATCAGGCAGCAAGCTAGGACTGGGGATAAATCCAGAGCATAATACTGTGTGGAATCAGAGACCACACAGAATCTGATCAAATTAGGGCAGCGGGTAGAAGACAGGCAAACACAAGCTACAGCAGGGCCAGGCATAGAGCATTCTGAAACTGTTCTTGCCTCAGACCATTTTTCCCTGCAGCTGTAAGAGAAGCCAGTTTCCCAGGCAATGTCCAGTTTGGCATAGCCTGAAAACATGTGTTTCTGCAATACAGCATCATGTCTTGATAGGTAAATGTTGGTGCAACTTCTCATAGTCTCATCAACCCAAGGTTGGAAGCGGAGATGGTGCTATTGAGTAGCAATTCCCAGTGGTGGTAAATTTTAACCCTTCTGTTCAGTACAGAGCTCTTAATGAATTTTCATTTCTTTGTAGCTCATCACAACCAGGTTCTCAAAGCCTTCATGCTTCATAAGCTTCTTTTAGTTGTTGTTTTTATTTTGTTTTGGTGCTCACAGAGAATGCAGATAATTGGATATTTGTAGCACCAATACGCTGATGTTACAGTTGATCTGATGGCTTTTGATATTCCTTCGCCACTGAGCAGAGTTCAATGTCCTGTTTTTAGACAGATGCTCTGGGTGGCTCAGAGATGGCCTTAAAAATACTGGTATTTGTTTCCTTTGCTAAAGAATAATAATAATAAAAATACTGTTAAGGCAGTATTAAAAATGGTACTATTTATAGCTTTAAAAAGTCTTCCAAATAACTTCAAACAGATCTCTATTTTGTGTTTAAGAACAGTGGGGAAATAGAATTTAAATAAACAACTGTGGCTTTTCATCCATAACTCCCGCGCCCTTGACTGGCTTGGTGACCTCATTAGTTTCTCCCACTCCCTGTCTAACAAGCTGAACGAAATCCCGTTACAGTGGTTGTCCCGACGCGGCCGGGGAATGCTAGCAGCACATTGGATCCTGGTATCAGAAAGGTACGTGGCAACACCTGTGAGGATGGTCTGATGAGTGGGATGATAATCATGCATGGGCTGGACGATAGCACATTTCAGTGCATTCACAGTCATCCATGTTCAGTATTTTACATGTTAGTCAACATCGATTTAGCGACTATTTATTTGATGCCTACAGTGGACGAGGCTGCTTTGGCTCTGGCTCTACAAGTCGGGAGTGATATGGATTTCTTTTTTCAGAGGGCACCGAGAAACAATTGGGGGTTTTAAAGTAGATGCTCCCTTCACACACACACACACATGAATTAATATACGTACATATATATGTAATTTTAAAAAGATAAGTCCAGCCTTGAGTGGAGAATAGATTTCATCCTCACCAACAGTGGATATTGCAATTAAAATAATTTTAAAATGTCATAGGTGAAACATGTTATTATAATTATCTTTAATAATATATAGTATGTATTAATGAGCTGCTTTTTAGGGCAGTTTTAGGTTTACAGAGAAAACTGAGCAGGAAGTACAGAGAGTTCCCATACATACTCTCCCACACCCAAAGATTCCTCTATTAGTAAATTTTGCATTAATGTTGTACATTTGTTACAATTGATGAACCAATATGGATATATTATTTTAACTAAAGTCCTTTGTTTACATTTGGGTTCATTCTGTGTTGTAAATTTTTTGGGAAAAGGTATATTTGTATCCACTGTATTTCTTGACGTCATGTATCATTGCATGTCACTGCATCACATATCTACCCATTACAGTATCACACGGAATAGTTTTATTGCCCTGGACAGCCTTGTGTTGCACCTACTTATCTTTCCCGCCACTTTCCCGCCACTAAAATACTTGGTTGGCAACCACTGACCTTTGTGTGTGTGTGTATGTGCCTTGGCCACAGAAGAAACTACAACCCTGGTGTGCTGGGATGACGCTGTAACCAACTGAGCGACCCAGCCAGGGCTCCTATGATCTTTTTACTATTTCTGTAGTTCGCCTTTTCCAGAGTGTCATGTAACCTAGCTGGAATTGTACAGAATGTAACCTTTCCTGACTGGCTTCTTTCACTTAGCAATATGCATGCGAGGTTCATCCTTCCGTCTTTTCACCACATGATAGCTCATTTTGTCACGAAATACTATTCCATTAGGTGGGTGTACCACAGGTTGTCACCTATTGAAGAGCATCTTGGTTGCTTCCTCATTTTGGAAATGAAGATAGGGCATTCAAATGCAGGTTTTTGTGTGGTCGTAATTTCCAACTCACTGGGGAGCATGATTGCTGGATTGTAGGGTAAGGCTAAATTTAGTGTTGTCATGAACTGCAAAACTGCCTTCTGAAGTGGCTGTCCCATTGTGCATTCCCAACAGCAATGAATGGGAGTTCCTGGTGCTCTGCCCCCTTGGCGGCACTTGCTGTTGCCGTTGCTTTCCATTTTGGCCATTCTAATAGGTGTGTCTTTACTGTTTGAGTTTGCAATTCCCCAGTGACATATGATGCTGAGCATCTTTTCACAAGCTCATGTACCATCTGTACCTTCTTTGGCAAGGCACCTGTTAGGATTTTTTGCCCAATTGGGTTTGTTTTCCTGTTGTGTTTTGAGAGTTCTTTGTATATTTTGGGTATAGGTTGTTTTTAAAAAATATATATCTTATTGATTATGCTATTACAGTTGTCCCATTTTTTTGGATATAAGTTTTTAATTAGATGTGTGGTTTGTAACTATTTTCTCCTACTCTGTGCCCTGTCTTCTTGTTCTTTTAATGAAATCTTTTATAGAAGTTCCACTTACCAATTTTTTCTTTCATGGATTGTGCCTTTGTGTTGAATCTAAAAACTCATTGCCAAATCCAAGGTCACCTAAATTTTCTTCTAAGACTTTTGTAGTTTTTGCATTTTACATTTAGGTTTGTGATCCAATTTGAGTAAATTTTTGTGAATGGTGTAAGGTTTGGATCAATTCTCTTTCTTTCTCTGTGTACTTCCTCTCTCCCTCCCTCTCTCTCTTTTTCTTTCTTTCTCTCTTTCTTTCTTTCTGATGCACAGTTGTTCCAGCACCATTTGCTGAAAAGATTGTCATCTCTTCACTGAACTGCATTTGCTTCCTAGTCAAAGATCACTTTATTGTATTTCTGGGCTCTTTATTTTATGCCACTGATCAATTTGTCTATTCTTTCACCAGTAGCATATCACTGTAGTTTCATGGTAAGAATCAAAGTCAGATAGTTTCAGTCTTCAAAATTTGTTCTTCTTCAATACTATGTTAGCTATTCTGGGTATTTTGTCCCTTCATATCAACTTTAGTATAACTTTCTCAATAGCCACAAAAGAACTTGCTGGGATTTTTATTAGGATTGAGTAGAATCTGTAGATTAAATTAGTAGAATTGATATTTTGACAATACTGAGTCTTTTCATCCATAAACATAGAATACCTCTCCATTTATTTAGATCTTTTTTATTTCTTTCTTCAGAGCTGTGTAGTTTTCATCATATACATCTTGCACATATTTCTTTAGATTTATACTAAAGTATTTCTTTTTCTTGTTGGTGCTAATGTAAATGGTGTTGTTTTTAAATTTCAAGTCCCAATTGTTTATTGCTGGTATATAGGAAAGCAATTACTTTAGTATATTAACCTCTATCTTGAAACTAATAAATGCAACTAATTACTCGTTAGTTCCAGGTTTTTTTATTGTTGTTGTTGTTGTTGACTCTTGGGGATTTTCCACACAGATAATTGTGTTTGTGAGCAAAGACAGTTTTATTTCTTTCTTCCCAACCTGTGTGCCTTTTATTTCCTTTTAAAAAAATCTTACTGCATGAATTAGAACTTCTAGTACAGTATTGAGAACAAGTGGTGAGAGGGACATAGTTGCACTGTTCCTAGTCTGAGGGAGAAAGCACGTGGTTTCCATGAAGTGTGCTGTTAGCTGTGGGTGTTTTGTAGATGTTCTTTATCAAGTTGAGGAAGTTTCCCTCTAAGACTCCTAGTTTGTGGAGTTTTATTTTTTTTAAATCATGTGTAAGTATTGGATTTTTTGAAATGCTTTTTGTTACATTTATTGATATAACCACATTCTTATTTTTCTTTTGCCTGTTAATGAGATGAATTACATTATTGATTTTCAAATATTGAACTAGTCTCATGTACCTGGAATAAACTCCACTCTATCATGGTGTGTAAATCTTTTTATACATTGTTGGACTTGATTTGCTAATATTTTGTCAAGGATTTTTGCATCTATGTTTATAAGAGACATGGTCTGTAGCCTTCCCTTCTTTCACGTTTTTGTCTGACTTTGCTGTTAGAGGAGAGTTGGACTCACGGACTGAGTCAGGAAGTATTCCCTCAGCCCCTGTTTCCGGGGGAGACTGAAGAGAATTGGTGTCATTTCTTCTGGGACGGGTACCTTCTGTTTCGGAAGATTATTAATTACTGATTCAACTTTTTAACAGATACAGGCTTATTCAGATTGTCTATTTCTCCTAGGTAGGAGTTTTAGTAGGTTGCATCCTTCCAAGAAACAATCCATTTCATCCAAGTTTCTATCTTTGTGGTCATGGAGTTGTTCATAATATGCCCTTATCATTCTTTTAAGGTTTATGGGATCAGTAGTGATGGCCCTTCTTTCATTTCTGATATTACTAGTTTGTGTCTTCTCTCTTTTTTTGTTTATCATTATATTTCAATACACAATTTTTATCGCAAGTGCAGATATGTTTCCACTTATCCAGTTTTATTTCTTTTCCAAACTGCCAATTTACATACTTTGCTTGTTTTTCTATTTTATTGAAAGCTTAATATACATTAAATATGTTAACTCTTTGCTCTATCACACATGCTACTAATGTTTTAGCTCAGCTTATTATTTTTCTTTTAATTTTATGTACATGTTTTTTTATACATAAGCTCTAGATAGTCTTTCAGTATTTTTAAATTGTTTATTTCTTTGCTGTTATAATACCTATAAATAATACCTAATATTTACTGATTATTTCCTGTGTCAGGCATTATATATAAACTGATCTACATATATGATCTAAATTAAACATCAAACACCCCATGTAGCAGGAGGTACAATTACCTCCATTCTGTGTACAAAAAAACTAAGGCCCAGGTAGGGGAGAACCTTGCCTCAGTAAAGGCAGGTACTTTAAAGCCAGAGCCTCAGCCCCTAAGCTCTTTCTAGTAATGTACTTCCACTGGAAGATGGTATCATTTACATATATGTTTTTGTAGTTTTCCTATTTTTTTAAAAAAAGGGTGTTTATAAACACTACTTTGAAAATGTTGAGATTTTCTAATTTCAAAACACAGAGCCATATATCTAGTCCTTGTAAATTTAAAAGAATTCATTTACTTTGGAATCAGAAAAGACGTATTACCTAGTTTGTCTAATCTTGTGGAAAATTGGACTGATAGAATATCAGAAGGTGCGGGAGGAATTGTAGTAGAGATAAAGAAAACACAGCAATTTTTCAAAACACAATTATTACCTACAGGGGGAAAGGCAGTAGTTAAATAAAAAAAAAGCTTAATCACAATGCCCTCAACCTTAGGTTGTAAGTACTATTTGCGTGGACATAATAAAGTGAAAAAATGAGTATTTAACTTCACAAAAGAAGAGTGAACAGAAGGCGAGGAAGTGGAGAATGGAAAAACTGGAACAGACAACTCTGACAGACCTAGGTACAATTTTCTAAGATCTTCCTAACTCGTCTCAACATCTGACCTTGAACTGTGCTGGGACTGTCTGAGCAATCTTCTTGTTTCCGGATCTCACGGTGACAAAATACAGGAACTACACCTTCTATGACAGGATCCCCACCCCGCCTCCCTCTGCTACCTGTCATGCAGTTTGGGGGGAGTTGCTACTCTAAACGAGGAAGACAATCAAAGGGGGAAGGAGGGCAGGTAGAGGGAAAGGAATAAACTTGCAGCCATCAATTATGAGACGGTATTGAGTCGTAAACATGAGTAATGAAAAGAGACTGTTTCATTTTCTCACAATCTTCATTGCCTCTTTTGAGACACAGCTCTAACTTTAGAAATATTCCTAAAGACTAATCCCAAAAGACTAAAACAGGTTTCTTTTTCTCTCCTACAAGAACACATTTCTTCATTTGGCGAGTTAAATATATAATGCTAATAAATAATTCACAAATTCATAATGAAGACAATAACTTTCAATGGAATTACAATACAGAATAAATGGCCAGTGCCATTTTTGAAGGAAATAGTTTCATTTACTATCTAAGGTTGCCAGATTACACCTTCCCCTGCCTCGCCGAAACCCTGGCCGTGTAGTACTGCCTCCCTCTCTGAGGAACAGCCGCCCTTTAAATAGCACACGGGACTCCCACCAGTGTGATCTTTCTGCTCGGCAGGTCATCTGAGAATATTAACCAGAGTACTTTGTTCCACGGCTCCCAGAAGAGCAAGAGACCTTAATACTTGGAGAAGTGTCATTGTGGAAACAGTCTGAGCAGTCTGCCAAAAATGACTGCTCAGTCCTTTGCTCTGAAGAAGTGTCTCTTGTGTTCGCAAGAGGTGGATATCAAAGGGACATGTATGGGTCTAAACGAGTTCAGTACTTGTAAAGAGACCCCCCTGAGACGAGGCAGGCAGTAGGGAGACCTGTTTCAGGAGCGTGGGAGCAAGCGATCTGAGGGGTGCTGGCAGCAAAGGGCAAGCAGCCAACGAGCACAGCAGGGAGGTCTTAACACGATGTGACCAAGTGTCCCACAGGTGGCAGAGCACACAGCATAAGGCATCAAAAGCATGAGATATTTATTAACATCAAGGTGGGTAGGCAGGAAACCAGGAATGCAGCTTAGTGAGGAGCAAGGCAAAGGCCCCAGCCCTGGAGAAAAGGAGCAATGAAATGGATTAAAACCAACAAGTCAGGAAAACAAATGCAGTCACCAAACTGGGGTCCGAAATGACAGACTCTGAAATAATCTGGTGAAGTGCAATCAGCAAACGAGGTTTGACTCTCAGAGACTCTCTTGTTGCCTCATATGACTGTTAGGAGCACAGCAGTGTGCTGATCCTCACACAGATTTATTATCACAAGGTGAAATTTATTATCGCAGAAATCTAACTTCCCAGCGAACCACGATTTAAGCTACTCAGGGCTGAGTGCATGGAAGCATGTCTTTGTCTCTAAGGGAGATGATAAGAAATGCTTGTTGTTTATAACGGTCACTAATAATTTAAAAAAATTATATTTTATTGATTATGCTATTACAGTTGTCCTGATTTCCCCTCTTTGTCCTCTCCACCCAGCACCCCCACCCCCTCAGGCCATCCCCACACCACTGTTCATGTCCATGGGGCATGTGTATGAGTTCTTTAGCTACTCTCCTTCCTGTGCTGTACTTTACATCATCCATAATTTTTAATCTTTTTGTTTTCGAGGTCAGCCAAAATTCCAAATTTTTCGCCCTATCTATTGTAGTAATCCGGGTGAGTGAAGATGGGGTAATTTGAATTATGGTGGTGGTCAAGAGGATGAGGACAAGGGGATGGACAGAGCAACGACCAGAATGGAGTAGGGTAGTAGGTGACCATGAGCCGGGAAATAGTGCAGTGAATGGGTCCCTGGTGTTCAATATAAACCAAGGCATATTAAAAATTTTGAGCTTACTTGAGCAAAAATCAATTTGAATGGGGAAGCGCCAAACCAGAAGTGGTCAGGAGTACTCCACCAAGACAGGCTCCAGGAGAGACTATTTATAGAGAAAAGAGAAGCAAAGCAAGGATGTTATTGATTGGCTATAGCTTAAAGCTCAGTTGGCTGTTTGTGATTGGTTGTTCTCGCCATTTTGATTTCACCACCTTCAGACATTTGCAGCCTTAGGTTTGGGTTTTCTCCAGAAGGGTATAGCACAGCATTAGACTCTCTTCAGTCTAATGGCCTCCTTGTTCAGTTCATTTAATGCTGGTTTTCAGGTTGGTTTGGACAACTAAGTGGAGAGTGATGCCAGCATAGAGTGGGGAGAGTCTAATGCTAGGATCTAAACCTGACTCCACGTTGTACTTCCTGTGTGAACTTGAGCCACTCAACTTCTCTGACTTCATTTGTAAAAGCAAGAGTTGTTCTACTGACCAAGTTGTTGTGAGGACAACATGAGAGACCACTAACTTGGCACATATATTGAGTGTCTGTTAATTACCAAGCCCGGGATTCATAGTGCATTCAGTGTGCCAGAAGAGACACCCCAAAACATTTAACACTATGGAGGCAAATAAGAAGCGAGGAAATTCCCTGATAAGTGGAAAGGGGAAAACTGAGACAGACAGTTAAACAGACACCTGAGCGATTAGCAGCCAGCTGATCGATTGCAAGATCTTATCCTCCCTAACCAAGGACATTCAGGAGCACATGGCTTACACCTCTCCCGCCCAACCAGAGAGTGAGTAGTTTATATCGCCCTAGTCAGGGAGATAGATAACAGAGACCCAGCTGGTGCCATTAGTGCCAGCCAAACCCCAGAATGAATGAAGTCAGGGGAACAAATTTAAAAAAACAGCAACAATTAGAGCCAGACAAATCCAAGATAAAAATGAAGCTGACCGGGGAATAACCCCAAGCTCCCCCATATGCTCATTTTGAAGCAACAGCATATCGAAGGACACAACTGGAAAGCTGCTGAATATTCTGTTGAGACCCTCCCTTGAGACGTCCCTAAAACTCCACCTTTAGAAAACAGATAAAAACACCTCAGACAAAGGATGCCAGTGCATGCTCTCCTTTGAGCATGGATGAAGCCCCCTCCTCTTTCCTCAGGTGTGTATCTTTCTTTTCTTTTTCCTAAGTGCTAAAGGTCCCCACAAGACTTGCAACCAGTGGAGCAGCAGGCAGTGGCAGCTCCTCCCAGCCTAACCCCCGAACCTGTCTCCAGGGATCCTCCTTCTGCCTCTCTAACTTGTTTCCTGAGTCCACACAGCCCAGTGTGGCTCCCTTCTTCTGCCTCTGTGACTCTCTTTCTCAAAGGGGCAAGGTGGTTCCAACCAGGCCCACACCGGTTACTGTGATCTTGCCTCCTCTATCTTAAGCTCTCCTCTGTCTTAAGCTTTAATAAATGTACTCTCAAAATCACTTGAACTCATATCTTGAAATTTTTCTTGCACAAAGTCAAGAACCTACACATTCCAGACTTGCCTCAGCCTGGTCCCTTCCCAGTGACACTGCAATGAGAGAAGTGCTAAAATACCAATGTGTGTGAAGTATTAGGCGAGCCCAAAATCAGGCTTTCTGCTTGGAGATGTGGGGAGGGAGGAATGAGCATTTGAGCTAGGCTTGAAAGAATATATTTCCATCAAAATGATCTCCTGTGGTCTTGGATAAATTAGTCTTTGTGCGCCTCAGTTTGTTCACTTGGGGATAGCAATAGTACCCATCTCAAGGAATGACTGTGAGGGTTAAGTAGAATAATGCCTGAAAAGCCCTTAGCACAGTGCCCAGTGCACTGTAAGGGCTCCATCAATGTTAACTCTCTTTGCTAACATTATTAGTGTGGGTAACTCTGGGGGGCATTGAGTTCTGATGGATTCAATGGCATGTTAAGGTCACAGCTAGTAAGTAGCCGAGCCTAGTGTAGTATCTAGGCTGCCAATTTTGTACTCAAAGTGAAGGCAGAGCTCTGGACTTAGCCAATTCTACTTTTTTTTCACTGGAGAGTCTAAAGCGAGTGTTAAGTTTGTATACCACAGAGACTCCAGCAACTTTCCCAAAGGAGAGTTTTGAATAAAATCACTTAAAATTTGAATGAGTTCCTGTCTAAAAGGATTACCCACTTTGACAGGTAATTAGTCTGCCATATGTAGATATAAATTCACTTTTGCTTACTAGGCGTACTTGGGTATTTTTTTCCAGGCTACATATTTCTCTTATTTCATCCCTCCAAGTACCCTGTTCTCTGTAGCCAATTTGACTTTCATATCAAAGGAAAATGAGAGCAAAAGAATACATTCTACTTGTAATCAACAACTATTTACTATAATTATGGTTTAAAAACTCTTTGCTGGCACTATGGAAAGAGACAAAGAACATAAAGCATAGCCTCCATTATTGAGATAGTTACCATTTTATTTAAGAAAACTAGATATTTATGCAAAGAGAAAACAATAATTCCAGAATAATGTGTTATTATTCCATGGTGAAACGGGATAGACTGGATGCACAGAGGAGACAAAGTGAATCTGCATTCTGTTCCGCAGGAGCTAATGAGGATGTACGGAGACAAGACACTCATCTCTTTGGCAAGAGCTGTGCTAAACGCTCCAGACTGTATCAGGGTGATTCTGGGTCAGCGCCAGAAAGTGGGAATGGATGTGGATCGGCAAAGAGAAAGGCAGGCGGAGTGAGGGGGGGGGGGTGTCTCATTAGAATCAGATGGTACAAAAACAAAAGATCTGAACCCACCCAGGCTCCAACCCCAGAGATTCTGTGTCAATTCCCCTGGGGTAGGGAGCCCAGGTATCCACAGCATCTGAAAGCTTCCAGGTGGATCTAACATGCAACCAAGCTGAGAACCTCTGCTTTAGGGCAAAGACCATATGCCAAATACTTTCAAGTCTGTGTGAAGAGCTTGTGGTGAAAATCCCCCATCCCCCTCATTGTAGTGGAAATATGGCTTCTTTCAGTTTACTTACGATGACGATGATGATGATGGTAAGGTGAGTGCAGTGGCCTGTGAATATGCTAATGTTTGATTGGGGAAGATCCAGGTGAGGATTTGGGAGTGGTGATCCTCTGAGATCCAGCAGGTTTGCTGGAGGTGATACTGGGATACAGAATTAGGAAGACACCTGAGGATTTTAAGCAAAAATTGTGCCTCTGTGGATGAATTTAGTTACATTTATGGCATTGTGAGGCTGTCAGAAGGTAAAGGGGTGAAGGGAATCTGCAAACAGACAGCTCAGGGCTTTGAAGTTGGCTGGATGCTCTTGGTAAATGTTTCTTAAATTCAGTCTCAGCTTCCTCACTTGTAAATGGGCATACTATAAGTAGCTCCCTTGTGTGTTTTTTTGTGAAGATGCATTAGGATAATAGGCGTAAAGCAGAGTGCTGTGCCTGTCACATCGACGGTAAAAAGCATTAGTTAATATTACTGTTGCTTAAAAAGAATATAGGTCTGTGTGAACAGATCCTGTATCCCAGACTCAGGATTGGGTGGTTGCATGTGAAGAAGGTTTCCCTTGGAAACTGGTATAGACATTGGGACCTATGTTTCTAGGACGAAGGCAGTTGGGAGAAATCAGTTCACCCTAAGCTTGCAGGGAGTTGACAAGAGGAAGAGGAAGCCAGATGACGATGTAGAAACCATGGTCCTGGAGACCAGGACACAGAGGCAGCAGGTAGAACAGATGGAGCTGGCATGAGCTCTGCACCCATTTTGTAGATTGAGACTCAGACACTGGGTCAGGACTTTTGCTTGTACCAACCCAACCCACACTTTAGAAAAGGACAGGCTGGGCCCTGGAAATTGTGGCTCAGTGGACTGAGTGCTGGCCTGCAAACTGAAAGGTCACTGGTTGAATTCCCAGCCAGGGTACATGCCTGGGCTGCAGGCCAGGTCTCCAGCTGAGGGTGTGCAAGAGGATATATCTCATGCATCGATGTTGCTCTCTCTCTCTCTTTCTCCCTCCTTCCCCCTCTCTCTAAAAATAAATAAATAAAATCTTTAAAAAGAACAAGAAAAGGACAGGCTGGGAGAGACAGCTTGAAAGATAATTGAATTTTACTAGTCTTGAGTTCATGCATTTTTGCTTTGGAGATTATAATTACAACTCATGATTACATGAACTAATGCATGTGGAAGTTATTTCTAAATAACAAAACACTTTGTAAATAATGCCTTACCCCTGTTTTTCTGTGTGGAGTTTGTACCTACAGATTTCCTCAAATGACACTGAATTGAAGTGTGCACATCAAACAGGTTTCCGAGCACACTCTGTTGAAGCGGGTTTGTGGGTTTGTAGGGAGGAGGGTCAGAGGGCCCGAAGGGAGCGCTGCCAGGGCTGGAGGGGCTGACACAAGAGGTTTCATCTGTGGATCCGAGGCCTGGAGCAGCAGAAAGTTACAATGAGGGCTTGCCAAACATCTTGGGAGCCTTCTGTTTGGAAATTTTACGGATGGCCATTTTGTCATGGCGCTCATGGAAAGTGAAAATGCCAAACTGGAGAGAAATAACAGATAGGATTCAAGAGTTTGGCTCACAGTTAAGGCTCATTCACTGTTTGCTGAAATGAAGGCAAATTATGCAGTGGTGGAGTAGCTCCAATAGGAAGGGACGGCCTCGCAAGTAAGGCCGTGGAGCTTGGATTTGGTGTTACTGGCAGCAGAGTGACTCTGCAGTCTTGGGAGGTGTTTAAGGTCCAGTACACTATTACATTTGAAGAAATAAATGTGTCCCAGGTCACCCATTTATTAAGTAAATTTTAAAGAAAAATATGCTCATCATGAAAATAATGGTTGCTGTAACGATTTAGCTAAGCAAGATTCTTCTCTGATCAGGACTGTGCAGGGGAGAAAAACTTTTCCTGAATTCTTGTCCAGGTTCTTTGGTCTATTAACTAAATCCACATAACATAGACCAACTAAAAAAAGTGATTTCCTACATAAGAGAGTCCATGGACATATGAGACTTGAAGGGACCCAAGCAGGCAGCTTTTATGACTTTTAGAAAAAGAAACAAGACATTTGTGAAGAATTCACAAGAAAAAGGGGTTTAGGCTGCAGGTAAAAATTGATGGGTAGTAACAAGGCTTGTTTATACAGCCTCATCGGCCCTATATTCCCTGTCTCTGGCAATAAGGATGGCTTCCACCCTCTTGGTTCAGGGTGGATACCTTTCACACGGGAGATTTATCTACTGCTTTCAGGAGGACAAAGGAGGGTCAGAGCATCCTTGCACTGGCTGTTTCTTAAATAACTTTAATTCAAAACAATCACTATACCAAAGTGGCACATTTTGGGGTGGCACATTTTGCACCCTTCCACCTGCACATTTTGGTTGGGCAGGTTGTTCATGGTGCAAGAGTAAACAATAGGCTCGGTCCTGAAATTAGTCTGCTCTCTGCTTTCGACGTGGAGCACCCTGGTGTGGGGCTGCATCTGCCTAGGAGGGGTGCCTTTTTTCAGTTCCACATAATGACACCCCGCGGAGGAGCGGCAGCCCATCTCTGAAGGTCTGAAAACACAATGCATGCGCTTCTGCTTGGATAACTTTTTAAGGTCCCTTCCAGACTGGGGTTGGAAACCAGTGATGTGATCAATAAGGTGGGGGGAAATGGAGACAAAGATGATCAAGTATAAGGCAGAAAAGTGCAAAGGAACGGCAAGGTGAGCTGAGTCGTGAGGAACAGTAGGAGGTGCCATGATAGGTGGAGATTCCGCCTTCACATTTCTGGTTTTGTGAGTACACGTAGAAAGTTCGCAGCGACCTACAAATTGGCAGCAATCGAAACAGGGCAAAAGGCCACTCATAAGCATTTTGCAGTAAAGACGCAACCTGAGCCTGGCACCTAAATCCAGCAGCTGTGTAACCAGGGTGGGAAAAAAGTCCACTTTACCAGCAACGAGTCTGCGCTTTCACCCAGACCGCCTTCCTCCTCTGCCCGCTCGGGCACCACAGTGGGGCTGGATGACAAGGCTGCATGTTCCACATTTCAGTCTGGGTGACTAGAGCGTCCACATTCTGTTCAGAGCCGCAAGGCCGTCATCGCACCCTGACTCGAGCTCTTTCAGCACACACGCGGAAGAGAGAGCCCTTCACTCTGACAAGCAGTGTGGTCTGGAAACTGCCCAAGACGTGGCTCAAGGCCCTTTCCATTTCTAAGAAAAACAGAATTTTCGCATTAGAAATGAAGATTACAACACCCAAGCATAGAATTTTATAGAAATAAACCAATTAGGAGCCCTGGCTGGTGTAGCTCAGTGGATTGAGTGCGGGCCTGCAAACCACACAATCGCGGTTCGATTCCCAGTCAGGGCACCTGCCTGGGTTGCAGGCCAGTTCCCAGCAGGGGACTCAGGAGAGGCAACCATACATTGATGTTTCTCTCCTTCTCTCCTTCCTTTCCTCTCTAAAGATAAATAAATAAAATCTTTAAAAAAGAAATAAACCAATTAGTACAAATGATTTTTGCTTTATGGCTCCCAGTATATTCTTTTCCACAGACAAGAAAGAATCTATGGCCAATCCCCTACCCGGAACCTTTCCCTACAAGACTTTAGTGCCACTGATCCTTATGAGCTCCAAATGAGGGATTTATAATGCTATCTGTTTCCCTTGGGATTAGCCTTTACTAATTTATTCATCCAATATTTAATAGCCTCCTATCTGTGTTAGATGCTGGGAACACAAAGACAGCTAACGAGTGGCCACTGCCTCGAAAGTTCTTAGTGAGGGGAGATAGATGTGTAATTTAATCAATGCCACACGATGTTATGGTGCCATAACGAATATACGTGGGGGGAACAGAAGGGACACCAGGGGTGGGGAGGTGCTCCCAGGCAGGGCAAACTGTGGGAATAAATCAGCTCTGGGTCAAAGAGTTTGATGTGGTCAGGAGCATATAGGTAGATCAGTTGGCCCATTAAAACCCTGTACTTGGGGCAGGTAGGATAAAGGATAGGGCCAGGTGGAAGAGATGGCAGACGGGACCTGACTGACACATACAGAAAAAGTCCAGTGGAAGTTCAACTTTAATCCATAAACACACACGCGGACTTTACAAGACTTGGCTTCCATATAACATGGCCTCGATGAAGCCGGTTTAATGTTTAAAGAGGAATTCCAGAAGGCAGAGAGCTGGGGGTTGCCTGGGAGATGGAAGACTCACACAGCGACTCCCCCATCACCTCTGGTCCCCAAAGCTGAATTCATGAGCATGTTTAGTTCCCCTCTTAGCTGTGAAAAATATATTTGACCACATTGATATATTTACTGTTTAATGCTAGGTTTAACTGTTTAAGCCTGTCACTGAATACAAATTAAAAATGAGCCTCTTTCTATATGTCACTGCCTAGAGTGAAAACATCCTTGTTTTTCTTTTTGTCTTTTCCTGAAACTGGGTTAATAATCCCCTTGGAGCAGGGATGGGAGATTTTCATCAGTACCAAATCATTTCACCTCCCTTTCTTTTCTCCTTCCTGAGATTTCCAGTTTCCTGACACTTATTTTTCTTTAAATTTACCACCCCTCTGTTAAATGAGACTCCATAGTCAATCCCTGGGTACAGCACCTCTCGATACCTTTACTTTTCTCACTTCTTATCCATCTACTTAGATCCTTCCCCTAAATCTATCAGAGCTTCTGGAGTATGTGAAGATTTTTTTGGGGATAAATCTCAAACACTGTTAAATAGGGCAGCATTTCTAAAGTACCACTCACAGAACAGCAAACTAGTCCATCTTGTAACAGTCTCGTCCACTCACTGCCTCCCCAAGGCCTTTTCCCCTCCTTCCAGTCTGTTCAGGTGGTGAGGACAGATCCCTTAATCACAGGGACAGTTGTCCCTGTGCTGGGGCCAAGGAAAAGTCAGGGTAGGTCTAAACCCATCATGGAAGTCTCCCTCCCCTTGGCCATGGATTATTCTGAGTTTGGGTATCTGACCCAGTTCTGGCCAGTGGGACATAAAGGGAAATCTAGAGACATTGAAAGGCAAGGCTCTGTGACAAAGAGGGCTGTGTTAGTTTCCTAGGACTGTCATAACCAAGTGCCACACACTGGGTAGCTTATAGCAACCTACACGTATTCCTTCACAGTTATGGAGGTTACGAGCTGGGAACCCAAGGGTTGCAATCCACATTCCCTCCAAGGCTCGAAGCAAGAACCCTCCCTTGCCCTTTCCTGAACACTGATGCTTGCCAGCAATCCCTGACGTTCCCTGGCTTGCAGCTTCTTTACTCCAGAATCAGTCTCCGTCCTCACATGGCCATCTTCCCTCTGTGCATTCTCTGAGTCTCCACATGGTGTTCTCTCTGTGTCCGTCTTTGTTTTCTCTTCCTATTAGGACAGCAGCTACTGGATTAGGGCCCACCCTAATTCAGTATGACCTCATCTGAACTAATTCCATCTGCAAAGACCTCATTTTCCAACCTAATCACACTCACAGGCACCTGAGGTTAGCACTTCATCACATCTTGTTGGGGGATCATCCAACCCACAGTAAGGCCTTTTGTCCATTTCCTTTTACCTTCCTGGAAGCGCAGTAGCCGCCTTATGATTATGAGGCTACAAGTGTCAGGAGAAAAGTCTACAACCAACTGCCTGGTGAAAAGCAAAGGGAGGGAAAGAGTAGGTATTGCCAGCAACCACCAACCTCTAGGCCTCTTGACATATGACAAAATAACTCTGAGCTATTAAGCCACTGCCAAGTATTCTGTCACTTGTACTGAAAAACATCCTAATGAATTTCCCTAGTTCATAACACATGTTGGAAAAATAAGTAAGGTAATAAAATTTTCATAGATCTCTGTTGACTAAATTTAAAGAGGTGTTCTTTATTCCAAAGTTACTTCATTCTTACTTTTTTGCTATTAAATTATTTTTTCTTTTATGAAATAGTGATTATAGATTACATTTTTTTTTTTAGTGTCTTTGCTCAGCAAAGGATGGGGGAAAAGGAAGGAAGGAAAGAAGAAAGGAAGAAGACAAAGATTTTAGAAAGTTAGTCTTTCTTTAATTTTCAAACATTGTTTTTTAAGCATGTGAAATCCGAAAGTCTGTGATGTGAAGAGTGCCGGCTGAATGCTCCTGGGAGACCTAAAATTACGGTGCGCTCTGGAGTCTCTGGCACTGGCTCATGCGAGCAGACGGTTACATTTCCAGGAAGCTGCTTGGCATCACCTTGGTAGCTAGAAATCCGACATGGTGGGAGTATTTACACCATGGAAACCTGCAAATGCTATAAATTGCTCCCTTTCCCCAAAGCTGGTTGCTTTCCAGCACACCACTGCCCTCACCTTGCCTCTTACAAATGTCCAAGGGGTAATCATGCAAAGGACAACTCATGCCAACTGAGACACTCATGAGGCTGAAATGGACTTTATTACCTAATTTAAAGTTTTACAATGAAAAATATTCTCTTTCATTGCACGTTCAATTATCTGATGATCTACTTCCCTCACTAAAGTCTCAGCTCTGCCTCATCAGGAAACATGTCTGTTCTACTCCCTCAATAGCCCCAACTGCTTAGCAGCACGGAGTGGGCACTGGTGCCCTGGTCTTCCTGGGAGTCATGATCAGAGATCCCACCATCATCAGAATCTCTAGGATATTCACCAGTGAGGAAGGACCGCAGGCAATGAGTTCTCGTCCTAGTGTGGTGTGCATTCTCAGATGGCTGAGCAAGGTAACAAAGGTGCGATGTATTTAGAACTGTATTTACAGTTATGTATTTGTGTTTTCACGGAGTGAAAATAATCTGGGTGTGAGTTTTAAACGAACCACTGCGGTGTGTTCAGTAAAACATTAGTTCAATAGATGGCTTATAGCTGTTAAAAAATTAAATGGTTTGCTAGCCAATAGATTTGGGACATGATGGTTAAGACAAGTTAAATCTATTTCTGTATTGCTTAACTTCTCAGAGCCTTTAATATGACGCTGACCTGCTTGTGAATCTTGACTTTGACCATGGAATCCATTTTTGAGTGCATCACCCATAATCCGTGTTCCGCAGAACACATTTTAGGTGTCAAATGATAAAATTAAAACAATTTAGTAATGAATTTGATGTCATTTATTCAAGGGAAATAAGGACACACAATGTCTGAATGGATGAGTATTGAGATCTTGTTTCTTTGTATGTCCTCTTTTTTTTTTTGCATTCTTATGGACAACTGGGTGTTTCTGCTCTGAAGGCATTAAGGTATGATGCAGTTACTGAGACCTGGGGCTCTGGAGCCCCCTTGGGTAGCTGTGCAGCCTTGTGCAAGTTACTTAGGCCTCAGTTTTCCTAAACTGTGCAATGGAAATAATAGCAATAACATCCGCCTCCTGAGTTATTGGAAGGCTTAAAAAAGATAATGCATATAAAACACTCAATGGCAAGTATTACTATAATTTTAGCTCTCTCAGTACTGTCGGTGTGTTGCTTACCATGACCCCTGCCTTGTGCCTTTGATTTCTTCCCAGTCCACTCTCTCTCTTATCCTAAGCAGTTCAGAGAACTCAATTCAATTCCTCACTGGGAGGATGTCCCAAGCTCTCAGCCATTTCTCTTTTCTGAACTATTTTCAAAGTTTTACTGGTTCTCTTCAGTTTTAGGATTTCTGACTGAGCTCAGTCTTCCGAAAAATGCCTGCTTAGAGAAACAGAACCATTTGTGACTTCAAAATTGCATCAGACTGTTCTTTGAAAAGGTTTGTGAGGCCTTCAGCCTTTCCATTATCAGTGGGAGTGAACTATTATTAGCATCCAGTTCCGCAGTGATCTTGGACTTGGCTCTGATTTTGAAGGGAGGAAATTACAGCATGTTTCTTGTGACAGGACTGAGACCACAGAGGGCTGTGATGGTTGGTAATGATGTTTTGTCCTCTGGTTAGCACTAACGGAAAGTTGAGTTATTTTACTTCTTCCTTTTTTTTTTTTTTTTTAGTAGAGGGGATAAATTAGACCAAGAAGGTAAATAAAGTTCTAGATTTGAAAAAATTTAGAGAGCTGACACTTTTCTCCATTAAGTATGGTTTTTCTATCTTGTTGTACTCCCTCAAGAGAAATGCTCTAAAAAAATACCTTTAATAGCCAGAAGCCAATTTCCTGGAATCGTGACTTAACTAAATTAGACATATATATTTCAGAAGAAAATATCAAATAACACCAAGCTAGCTGACCTCAGGGATTAATCAAAAGTCAGCAACTAGGATATGTCTTCATATAAGTCAGCTCAACCTTTTATTCTTATACATATGACATTGCACTAGAATTTAACCTCTATGGAAGAGGACATTTCTTTGCCTGTTCTCTGTGCCGTTAGCCTCTAGAAGAGTACCTGGCAAGTGGTCAGTAGTCAATACTTGTCAAATTGATTGATGAATAAATGCAAACAATATGTTTGGTACTGGAAAAATGGGAAGTGACAGTTCAGAACGAGGGGCAGAGGCATTGGAAGGTCTGTGATGATCATATAACATCAGTCATGTCAGAACGGGACTTTACCTCTCCGAGCAAAGCAGCTGACTCATTAAGTATTTAGAAAGATGCTGACCAAGGGCTGACTTACAAAAATAATCAGAACAATTATTTCCTCAAAATGGTCTACCAACTCCAACTAATTGAGGCCTTTTTTAAAAATGAAGGTGTAGGCACTGAGATTATGAATTACTATAATCAGTGCAAACTGCGCATTAGATAATAAAACTTTATGCAAATCTCTCCCTCGGCAAGCATTCCCAGGTGTTCCGATGAGCTTTGATGGTCTCTTGGTTCACCTTGGGGATATACCCCATATCAAACCCCATCTCCATTTTCTTGCATTTAATTGAGACTGACATTGGCACAGAAGGTCCCGTATGAGCCCTTCAGAGACACGGAAGATCAGAAGCGGAGGAGGAAAGGTGAAGATCAGCAGTTAGGGTCTAAATTGCGGCTGCAACCACGTGGCAGGTAATCGGGTACTTCGCAAACAAATTATGGCAATGCTTCCACTTATAATCTGTGTCATCTAGGTAAAAATTTATATAATTAGTCCTCCTTAAAGTGATAACAACTGCACATTTTAAATGATAGGTAATTGCTTTGGTGGTTTTATAAATGATGAAATTTGATATCATTCAGCATGAAGAGTCGGTCTTGCATTAAATTCCTGATACTGATACATTTAGGGTATCTTCCCCCCTTTTATTTTTTTGAAATCCTCACCCAAGGATATATTTATTGATTTTTAGAAAGACAGAAAGGGACAGAGAGAGAGAGAGAGAGAGAGAAAGAAACACCAGTCGTTGCTCCCATTTGTGCCCCAACTGGGGATCAAACCTGCAGCCCAGGTATGTGCCCTGACCAGGGATCGAACCTGCAACTTTTTGAACCATATGAGATGTTCAATGGTTGCCATTCCATTATTTAAAAGTGTAAATTGGCTGTTATTTGGGCTCACCAGCCCATGGAATTTCCTGTGGCAGTACCCCATCATATCAGATAGTAACTCAGCACAACCCCCCACCAATTGTCCCTATTTATTTTGGAGACTACCAAGAGGTGCTTCATACTTGCCCACAGACCTGTCTGTCAAACACAGTTGCTACATGGCATCCGCCTTCTGTGACTACGCTTCTTCATGTCTTTGCCTGTCAGCCATTCAATCTACCTCCCACTGCCAACCACCACTGAGTAGTAAGAACATCAGTGTTCACCCAAAGATGCCATATTCTCAGGTGTGAGAGATGCAGCGTTTGCGCAGAGGGGGGAAGAAAGGCCTTCTCTCTGGTTCTCTGTGACACTTGGTCATGTGGCCCTTCAGCAGATCTGAACGCATCCAGAGTCCTTTCTACTCTCCCTGCTTCTGGCCTTTACCCTCCCTCACTCAGAAGCTTACAAATTCTCCCCAGGAAAGAATTCTGTTAGTACCTGGCACTCATTCCTTGACAGAGCCTCAAACATCCTTTTAGAAATATTCCTTAAGTTTCCAGTTGCTTGCCTGCCCCCCGCCCCCCCCTCACCCCAAGCTGGGCCAGGCCATACGTTGGAGCAAAGTTGCCACATTCCACATCTCTCTCTCTCCTCACTAACCAAACTCAGTCACAAAGCAGAAGACTGCAGACATCACTTGCACGATGGTGTCTGATGTGAGTGTGATGGGTGTGCAGCGAGGTGACGGGGTGAAAGGGCACCTGAGCAGTCGGTGGCCAGATGCTTCCTACAGAAGGAAACCTCTATCTTGTTTCTGCCGTGATGAAACGAAACGTAGCCACCTTGGGCTCCAGANTACCCTCCCTCACTCAGAAGCTTACAAATTCTCCCCAGGAAAGAATTCTGTTAGTACCTGGCACTCATTCCTTGACAGAGCCTCAAACATCCTTTTAGAAACATTCCCTAAGTTTCCAGTTGCTTGCCTGCCCCCCCCGCCCCCCCCACTCCAAGCTGGGCCAGGCCATTCATTGGAGCAAAGTTGCCACATTCCACATCTCTCCTCACTAACCAAACTCAGTCACAAAGCAGAAGACTGCAGACATCACTTGCACGATGGTGTCTGATGTGAGTGTGATGGGTGTGCAGCGAGGTGACAGGGTGAAAGGGCACCTGAGCAATCGGTGGCCGGATGCTTCCTACAGAAGGAAACCTCTATCTTGTTTCTGCCATGATGAAACGAAACGTAGCCACCTTGGGCTCCACACGCAATGCAATTTCCTTCAGGGCACCACTGAGGCAGGCGCTGCCTACCGCCCCTTCCAGTGCTTGGAGTCAGTCACTGCGTTGTTGAATATAAAGGGCTTTATGAAAATTTCTTTTCAGAATTCACAGCTGATACTGGATCTCAGACCGCTCAGCTTTGCCAAAAGGATGGTCTTTTACTTTCTTTCCTTCACTTCTTTCTTTATTCGGCTTCAACTGTAACTTTTTGCTATCCCCACTGGGGGATAGCCCTTAATTCTCATCCTTACGTTTTTCTGATTTCAGCTGGTCTGCAATCCAGACACTTTAAAAAGGAAAAGTACTGATCGATGATGTCAATGAGAGAGCCAGCAGCTGGACACACCGATATTAAAGGGAACAAGCAGATAGGTTTCTGAGTTCCCAAATGGGATTTCTATACATTAGACATGGCTAGGACCCAACATATAAAAATCAAATAAAATTAATTATGAGGTTCAGCTCCTTTGGAAAAAGTCTTGAGTTAATTTAATTTGTGGATATGAGAATACTGTGAAGTTAATATCGATGTACCAACTGAGAGCCCAAGAGTAAATAAATACTTTTACAGCAGATTTAGTTTTGTTACCCAGATACTATGGGCACTTAGCCATTTGCTTCTAGGATAATGTAATGTTAACAAAAGAGAAAAAAATAAAATGAAAATTCTAAGATCAAATTCCTAAGACAAAGCCAGTACCATGTTAACCTAAATATTATGCTCCACTAGCAATTCAATTTTATCAATTTGTAATTCACTCTCCTCTACTCCACATCAAAAAAATAGAACTAAAGGGATTTAGTCCGGGTTGTTACAGGGATATTTTAAAATAATTATAAGTGTTATTGTATCTAGATATATAAAATTGTATATAGTTATAAATAACAATAATAAATATCTTTTATTTACGCTTATTATATACCAGATGTCTTTACAGGACTTTACTTATGTCATCTCATTTAATCTATGCATTAGATAGTTTTTAATGATTTTTATTTATTGATTTTAGAGAGAGAGAGACATGGATTTGTTGTTCCACTTATTTATGCATTCATTGGTTGGTTCTTGTATGTGCCCTGACCAGGGATCAAACCTATGACCTTGGTGTATCAGGACAATGCTCTAAACAATTGAGCTACCCAGCCAGGGCTGTATTAAGAAGTTTTAATTCCCATTTTACAGATGAAACAACCAATGCCCGAGTTACTACAGTCCATTAGTAGCAGGTCCAGCATTTGAACCTGCACATGTTTGACTGTTGAGTATGTGCCCTTAACCTGGATGCTATTGACAGAAAGTACAGAAAGCCACTTAAAGAAAAGGGATTAAGTTGTATAAACTGTTGTTTCATAATGTTATATGTAGTATAAGTGTATATAAATTGTGTTTTCTACCCCTTCATAAAACTGTCACATTCATTCAAAGTAGCCACGCATCTGAAGAGTAAATGCTGGAAAAACAAGGAGCTCCCAGTAAAGGGGGTCTGGTGTCCTCTGAGACCAGTGGTTGGAGTCCATCAGTGAGCAACCAACAGAGAACACAGAGGAGGCAGAAGGCTGAGCAGGTTGCGAATCAATGCGAGAGGGCGAGGAGGGCAGAAGGATGCTGCGGCGGGACAGTCACGCACAGGTCCGGGCAGGGGGCGGGGAGAGGGGTTGCAGGAGATGAGAAGGCACAGGCAGTAGCCAGAGCAGAAGTCTGACTGTGGCTGTTTATATCGGTGCCTCCACATTTCCGGAGAGCTCCCCATGTTGGTAACCAGTCCCAGCAGAATCAGTCTAAGCTTCTGGCACTGAAGTGGGAAAAGGTGGGTTATGGCTAAACTGAGACAGAAGAAGGGTCCACAGCATCTGAGCACAAGAAAATCCTGGCTAACGGCTGCATTTAAAAGATACCAGGCTAGTGCACTGTTGGTGGGAATGCAGACTGGTGCAGCTCCTGTGGAAAACAGTATGGAATTTCCTCAAAAAATTAAAAATGAAAACTGCCTTATGACTCCAGAGATTCCACTGCTGGGAATATACCCTAAGAATCCTGAAACACCATTCAAAAGAACTTATACACCCCGATGTTCATAGCAATGCTATTTATAATAGCCAAGTGCTGGAAACAGTTCATCAGTAGATGAGTGGATTAAAAAAATGTGGTACATGTACAGAATAGAATACTACACAGCAGGAAGAAAGAAGGAGCTCCTGTCTTTCACAACAGCATGGGTGGATCTGGAGAGCATTATGCTCAGTGAAATAAGCCAGTCGGTGAAAGACAAACATCACATGACCCCACTTACAGTGGGAAACTAATGCACAAAATAAACTAACAAGAAAACTAGAACCAGAGAGAAGGAAACGTGGAACAGACTGACAACTGTAGGAGGGGAGGACAGAGGGGAAGGGTGGAAGGAAAGGGGAAGGATTAGTCAAAGAACAAGTGTGAATGACCTATGGACACGGACAATGGAGAGGGGACTGACCGTGTGAGAGAGGGATGGGTTGGGTGGAGGGGGGAAACCGGAAAGAAATTGGGAAAACTGCACAGAATAAACAATAAAAAATCACTACATAAAAAATAAAATAAAATACAAAGATAGCAGGGAGATAAGTCCTAGGACATACAACATTCAGGGCGTTTTGCTTCTCAGCCCCCTGACGTCGACTGCTTCTACCAGACCACTACCAGATTACACTCATGTGTCTCCTCCCAAAGGCAAAAATCCGCTCTCAGAGACGACTCGGTCTGAACCCACAAAGAAAACATTTTCCTAACTACCCTGTACCTGACAGGGCCCCCTCTCACTGGTTGAATTCAGTGAGTCACAAATTATTCAGAGCCATGTACATACCACGAGTTAATCCTCATCGGTTCCCATCTTACAGGACCTGCTTGCATGGACAATTCTCCCCTTAGAATGCAGTACTGGAAACTGCACTTTTCATTCTCCATGTGGCTTGACCAGCAGGGAGTTCCGTGATTGTTGCTTCCTTAAACTGCACCCCAAGCTTTTAGGACTTATCACTTAGATTTCATTAGCATAGTAAGCTGCCACATCCCACCTGTACTGAGCTGGTCGCCACTGAAACCTGCTGGATCTCTCCCACACAAAGGGCACCTTTTAAGGCAGGTACCATCCTATGTTCATGACAATGCAGTTAAAAGGAACTTTTTCGTGGGTCTTCGCCTGGACTTCTGTTAATTTCTCCGGATTGCTAGGTCCAGGCCGGGCTCCAGCCTGCAGGGCCTGTCGTTGACACCAACAGAGCCAGCCCTGCGGGCTCTGCGATAGCTGCGGGTGTGAGGCATCGTCTTCTGGGTCTTCAGTGCGCTAAACAATTTTCAAAGCCAACAGGCATTTATTGAGCACGTATTCTGAGTCAGCCACTCTTCTGGATGTGAGCATGAATGAGAGGTCCTGATGACGTCTGCACGGACTCCACACAAGGGGCTGGCGGCACAAGGCGGGGGACAGGTGTGAATGTCGCTGGGTATAATAGCTACGAGTGAGGTTCTAGGAAAGCATAGAACCTTCAGCAACTTACCAAATTGCTTTAGGAGTTTTAATGTCTCGAGTAGGCAACCTTCACTAAATCTCTCTGTTTTCAAATCTCTAATTGGTTGGTAGGGTATTAATTCGACCTGAAGTGAGGTCTGCCTGGACCAAATGATTGACTGAGAATTGCGTCTCACCTGTGCTGATCACAGCAGAATGTGGGAATCCGATCTCACCAAGAATGTTGATGGACATGACCGATACGTTAGAAATACACAACTATCGCATTATACCATGTCTTGGTGTGATTTCAACTTTAAGACAACAATGTGCAAGACAGTGCACAAGAGAGTCATCTAACTAACATATGCTGTCTCTTTCAGAATGCAAAGAGAACAGGAAACAACAGGGAACCGAGGGGCCCGCTTCTGCAGGGATGAGTGCAGTAAGGAGAGCTGGCTCACTAAATGCTTTACAATCCCAGTAAGATTCATATGTGCCACCTCTCTAGATTTCTGCATCTTGTAGCCAGCGTCATGCAGGAACACACAGGTTTTCGGCAGCGAAGCTAAAAACAATTATTTGGTGGTTGACTAATTGTTCCTTTATCCTGGCTTCCAGAAAGAAGGAGGAGGAAGAGCAGAGCAAACCTCTCTGCCCTTGGTTTTTCACTAGGCTGCCAAATTTACATTGTATACTAGTTCATGTGCACTAATCTGAGGGTTAGCAAGAACAAGAGATTACCTCCTCAGACGTGGGGGCTCTTGGTATTTCACCCTGAAAATAACGACTCAAACCTGAATATAACTGAAAGGGGGAGAGAATTCTTTTGTAGCCACTAACCCTCCTTAAGTGCCTTCTTTTTTGACACGCTCTTCCCTCGGAGAGTTTTATGCAGCCTGGCCAGGGCTGTTCCCGGCCTCGTCCTAAGGCAGGCGCCACAGCTCTGCCTTTGCCAGGCAGGGCCCCAGCTCAGACCGTCCCTGGAGCCGGGGCTGAGTGTGAGGTTGGAGGCACACCAGGGGCAGTGGCCCAAAGATTTGCAATTAACCCCCTGTTTGTTTTGCTTTTTATTTCCTCCCTCCCTCCCTTTCCTTCCTAAATTATTCAAGTATTTTATTACTAAAGCATAAAACTCAGTTCTTAGCTAATGCTAGGGTGAAATAAATTCCTGGAAGATATAATAAAGATAAAATAACCTGGTAAGAGAAAGCCAATAGAACAAACGGAATCAGAGAACTTAAAAATGGTGCTGAACAGTTGGACATTCCCATGGGAAAAAAAAACCCAACCCCCCAAAACAAAAACTCAACTATATTTTGAACCATATATAAAAGTGAACTTAAAAAATCTTTGTGACCTTGGATTAATCAAAGATTTTTAGATATGCCCTGGCTGGTGTAGCTCAGGGTCTGTGAAGCAAAGGGTTGCCAGTTCTATTCCCCATCAGGGTACATGCCTGGTTGCAGGTCAAGTGCCCAGTAGGGGGCACGTGAGAAGCAACCACACATTGCGATTTCTCTCCCACTCTTTCTCCTTCCCATCCCCTCTCTCTAAAAATAAATAAATAAAATATTTTCAAAAAGATTTTTAGATATGACACAAAAGTACAAACCACAAACAAAAAAAGATAAATTGGACTTTATCACAATTAAAAGCTTCTTCTCTTTAAAAGACACTGTTAAGAAAATTAAAACAAACAAACAAACCTCCAATGGACAAAGCAACCACCGTGTTAGACATTTCTGGTGGCTGTAACCAAAAGGCAAAACGTGAAAAACATGAGACGCATTCGGAGGTTCCCATTAGAATTTTCCTAGGATCCAAAATCTTTCCTTTTAGGTGAGTTATATTCCAGCAACTGATGAATACAGTCTCTTATGTGGGCATTACATTTTTTCTAGTATCTAAAGATTAATCATATTCATCCTAAAAATTAGTGATCATTAGTATTTGACAGTATATCTCAAATTCCATTATAAATACAGGCATTCTGTTCCCCCATCACCATGTTCAAGGGAGAAAAATTTGTGTTTGTTTACAAAGCTGAAGAAATAATAAATAATTATTAATTCTTCCCAAAGGGTACTATAAGTTATACATTGGGTTGGCCAAAAATTTTGTTTGGTTTTTTCCTTAAGATGGCTCCAGTATAGCTTAGTTGTCTTTAACTTCATTTGAAAGAATTTTGTTAGACTGTGTGTGACAGCTGTCATATCAGTATGCATTTAAAAAAAACATTGAAATTGGTAAATTTTTGTGTGGCCATTTTAATATTAAAGATGAAAGAAAATACAAAACAATTTGACATATTATGCTTTATTATTTCAAGAAAGATAAAAACACAACTGAAGCACAAAAAATGACTCATGCAGTGTATGGAGACGGTGCTATGAGTGACCAAACGAGTAAAAGTGGTTTGTTAAGTTTTCTGCTGGGTATTTCTTGCCGGCTGATGCTCCATGGTCGGGTGGACCAGTTGAAGTTCATAACAATCAAAGTGAGACATTAGTTGGGAATAATCAATGTTACATCACTCAGAAGATAGCCAACACATTCAAAATACCCAAATCAATAAAGTTATTGGTGAAAATGAAAAATGTCTTTTATTTTACGGAAAAAACTAAATGGACTTTTTGGCCAACCCCATATTTAGAAATCAAGTACAGGGACTTATTTATGTCAAACCAATAAGATATAAGGAACTCTCTGAGAAAAACATTTATGGATTCATATGCCTTTGTCATAAAGATTAACACCTGAAAAGAAAGTGTCATACTCATGTTTTAAAAATGAAGAAAAGAAATGAACAAAACCAAACAAAAGTAGAAAATATAAAAAATGAAAGTAATGAACAAAAAAGCAAAGAATTAAGTAAAATAGTAGAAAGGCTATTTAAATCTCATCAGGTAGGCCCTGGATGGGTAGCTCAGCTGGTTAGAGTGTCCTAATATGCCAAGGTGGTGCGTTAGGTCCCTGGTCAGGGCACTTAAAAGAATCAGTCAATGAGTGTATGAATGGGTGGAGCAACAAGTCAAAGTTTCTCTCTCTCTCCTTTCCTCTGTCTCAAAAAACCAATCACTAAATAAATCTAATGAGGTAGATTGACAGGAATTTGATTAAGAAAAATACATAGAAACTAAGGAATGAGAAAGATAATCACAGATAGGACACTAAAACCTTATGGCAGGATATTAGTTTCAATGACAACATTTTTAAAAAACCAGAGGAAATAAATTATTTTCTTGCAAAAATAAAAACTGACAAAATTGACCCAAGAGGAAATACAAAACTTGAAATATGCCATAGAATATTGATAAAAGACCAAATGCCACAGAAGAGATTAGAAAAGGTTTAAAAAGGCTATTATTTAAAAAAAAAATCACCAGGACCAGATGGAGTCAGAGCTAAGTTTTAGCTAATCTTTAAAACTAAACAAATAAACCAGGTGATGTATACCAATCAGGTCATTCAAAGGTAACATACTTTGCCAGACTATAAAAAAGAAATATTTACTATCCTCTTACATTACCCTCTCCATCATGTTTCCCCTTTAATGTCCATCTCCCCCTCTAGCTCCCCCAAAACCACATCACCCCTTGACCCAGAAACACATACACATTTAGATGCCTTCCCAGAATTGCTGGTTTTTAAATCACTCCTCGTTCCCTCTCCAACCACCTCCCCTCATCAAAACAGCTGTGTCCTCTAGCAGCTGATCAGGCTGAGTCTTCGGAGGCCCGTCTTCCCTGCTCAGATCCCACTGACAGTTTTGCCCCTGATTGCGGGGGGGTGGGGCACGCCTTTGAGCTAGAAGACCCCTCTTTCCTCCCTGGAGAACAGTTTCCCTCTTGTGGGCTGGCTTCTTCTAGTGGAGACAGAAAACTTGCAGAACCTGTGCAGATTCCTATCTCAACTAAGATGTTTCTCACAAACAAAATAGAAACAGAGGCATGGACACATGGAGCAGACTGACAGCTATAAGAGAGGATGGGGGAAGAGGGACTGGATGAAAGAAGGTGAGGGGATTAGCCAGAGAACATACATGCATACCTTATAGATGTGGACAACAGTGTGGTGACGGTAGAGGGAGAGGGAAGGGAGGGTGAGGAAGGGGCAGGGGTGGGATGGAAGAGGGACATCTATAATAGTGTGAGCAATGAAAGTAAAAAAAAAGATATTTCTGGCTTCTAGTAACAGAGGACCAACTCAAAATTCATAAACAGTAAGGAAATTTGTTATCTTATGTAACTTTAGCAGGGGCAGGTTGCACAGGTGGTTGACTTAGGCTCTCGGTAATATCATCTGGGATCCAGGGTCTTTCTGTTTCTCTACTCTGCTAATTAAGTCACTAACTCTGCGCCAAGGTTAGTTCCCTGGTTGTCATAATGTGGCTACCAGCACAACTGGGTCCAGGTGCGTCCTTGTCCACACGCAGGATGTAAACTTCACAGGCAACTCCAGCGACCCACACCTCATGGCTCATTCGTCCAATCCCAGGAAAGGTGCATGGCTTTGTCAAATTATCTGAGGAGATACTGTTGGAGAGCCAGCCACAACGTCCACTTCAGTCCCCATCTCATCTCCCCAGTTTGTCTGTTAGGAAATCTAGCACAACCCGCCTGCCCCCGCAGCCCTGCCCCTCAGGAATGCCCAACAGAAATTAAGTCATCGCCAATAGAAAACTGAACCCTTCTGAGAAGGGCAATGCCTTTATTTTTGACTACAGGGCATCTTGATTAGTTACCTGTTTGCAAAAAGATGTCGCTCTTGGTTTCTTTCACTTTATGGTGGGAATGATCGAGATGACCAGGGCATTATTTCAAATTCTCTCACTAGAATGGATTATACATCACCTGGTATCATGGTTGGGGCCAGATTCTACTCTCATGAATTCAGAGACTGTTCCTATTGACATGTTTCTGAGGTGAGCTAAATGTCCTATGCATCCATATTTTAATTGGTTTAGTTTGAGGTTGGTGCCGGACATGTTGAAGAAAAGCAGAGATGGACATTAGTTAAAGGAGGTACAAACAGACTTCCTTCAGGAACTACCACAGACAGTAGAGGAAAGGACTTCAGTATGGAACTGAGCTCAACTCCACGCCATGTAGAGATGGAGCGACCAAGTGGGGGCTTGAGTCCGGGGAAGCAGAAAATGACAGAAAGCAGGGAGGGGCATTGGTTATAGTGATCAGGCCATTTGTGCTCGTTAATTACCATTTACGGAAGTGAAGCTTCTACCCTCCCTCAGAGACTGGGAAACCAGGACCCTATCTGTTTAGTCTTGAGCTTGCCAAAGCAGGAACTTAAGGGGACCTGGTTGTCCCAGGGACTTGGCCTTGAGCTGTTAGAAGCCATGTTAGTGTTTGTTCAAGATCTTAATGCAGAGGGGCAGGAGGTGAATGAAACTCTTAGTGATGAGAGCAAAGGACAGTTCTCAGCTACGCAACCTAAAGAACTCAGGATACAATATTGATCTTAATATGTACAGCCGTTACCATATGATTCCTCATTGTCACTCAATTCATAACCTCATTTACATAAACTCAATTAATACTATGTATGAAACTTTGAGTCGAGGACCAACTGTACCTTATGCTTTAGCAGCTTTGGAAGACATTGCTAAGTAACAGCCTAATATGTACATAACCAGTTCCAAGGGAATGGCCCTGATCCAGCCACCTAAACAACTTCTAAAACATAGTTTTGTGGGGGTCTAACTCAAATAGTCAACCTTTTCCCACCAACTTTGAATGGTGATAGAAAATCAAAGAGTTAGTCACAAAAGTCTATACATACACAATTGAAAAAGTAAGTAGAGGGTGGAAGTGTCTTGCCTCATGAATCCTTTCATTGTAGAAAAATTATTGAAACAACTGGCACTAAATGATCTCTGTTCTCTCTGGAGTTATAAAGATTATGTGCCAAATTAGTTATCATAACACTTTCCCAACACACTTACACTCTTTGGAAATAGGTATGTGAAAATATGGAAACCTTCATAAAGCTGACAAAAATGAAAAGCAGTTCTAGAGAAATTGCCCATTCTTCATTCATTATTGGCTGTGGAGTTGTTTTATCTTTGCAATCACAAGAAGCACTACATGGGAAATGAAATAAACATTTCGATAAATCAGCTATTCCCCTGGTGAGGTCAGTTCTGTACTGCACACGCAGGTCCAATGAGAAAAAAAACGCCACCTTATCATGGATCCTGTTTGGGCTCAGATGATGCCAGCAGATCTGGGCGAAAATGAAAGAAAACAATCCTAGTTCAAAATTTGCAAACCCATAGTCAAATATTTAGTGCCCAGAACACAGTAGGCATTTGGGAAATAAATGTTAAGTGGAGTTTTCAAAATGTGTGTTTTGGCTACATGCAACTAAAATCTCTAAGAGATTGAGCAATGTTTACATTTCAGCCAGTTGGATCCCACCCCCACCCCCAGTAAGTATCTTTTTTAAAGAGATGATGAAAGGGAACAAGCTCACAGTGTTCAGTTACGGAGAGGCCATGTTGTCAACCCCATCCTGGCTCACTGTTACAACGGAGCGTTTAATTTATTTGGATTCTCCCAGCACCAATCTCCCCTGTGCGGAGCAGAGCCGAGACCAAAGAAACAAGCAAGATCAGCTTCGGAAGACCCAGCTGAGGCTCCTACAGTCAGAGCCAGCAGGACAGGAGCCCTTAACATAGAAGAAAGCTGATTCAACCCCATTTAGTGCAGGACTTAAATAATTTTGTTTATCTGGTTTCTATGCCAACAGGTTAGAAGGTTTTTTACAAAATGAGAATTTCCTTGGTAAAATTCTAAAGCAACCACGCTTTAAGAAATACTAGTTCCTACTTGGAAACCTGCTCACTTTTCTCCCCTGTCCTATTTCTGGACTTTTTCTCCTCTCCCCAGTGGTCTCCTTTGTGCAGTTGTTCACAGGTCTATCTTCTTTCTCAGGGTAGGTACTTCCTATGTCCAATCAATATTTCTATTCCTCTTTCCTTCAAAATCTTTTCAAAAACCTTGCACTCTGTATGCATACAATAAATGTTCATTGAACACAATGAATCAAAAATAAAAAACTCGAAGAGGTGGTATCTTGTCGGAAGCAGCTTGAAGTCACATATGGTGGTTAACAGTGTAGAAACAAAAAATTAAATGGAAGGACTGACGTGTGGGAAAATGAGGCCATCCAGGGCCATTCAGTGCTGGGATGAAGAGCTGCACATACCTCCCGAGCCCCAGGGCGTTGCTCGTAGATGCAGAGGGTGGGGCACTACTGGGTGGGCGAGCTGTGGGATGGGTGGGGAAATGAGATGCCATTTTCATCAAATTAGCAAAGGTCCTTTCTTAAAATAAAATCCGGTGTTGATAAGAACACAGTAACATGGGCATCTTATAAACAGTTAAACAGTGGGGACAGTCTTAGAGAAAAGTTTTGAGAACAAGTAAGACACTAGCAAAGATGTATGATGCAGGGATGTTCATTGCATTATTAACACTCACTATAAAAATTGCCCATCCATACAGAAATACTGTCCAACAAATATTTTAAAGAGTTAAATTGGAACAGTTCAATACAATATAAATGTATACCTGTGCCTAAAAAGAGGAAGCAAGCGTGTGTGACGGGAGAGACATGGACGTAGGAACAGTGGATGGTAGCATCACTGGTGGTTTTTATTTTGTTCCTTATATATAATTCTGTGTTTTCCAAATGTTCACCAACAATTATCTTATAATCAGAAACAAGAAGGGATTTTCTGTGTGTGTGTGTTCTGGGGTCAGCTTTAGTTATGAGCAAAATCCACTCATGTACAGAAACCCATTCTTTGATCGTACAGTGTTAGGTTGTTAGGAAATGTCTACCATGCGCCTGATGTTGGCTGGGCCCTGAATTTTCAAAATCAGACAGGGTCCTTGCCCTCACGGAGCTTAGACTCTATCTGAAGACAAGTTTTTACTCTACTGTGTGTTGAACCTTCACTGGTACTAAGTATTTTGCTGATATTATCTCATTTAATCCCCACAATAATCCCATGAGGTAGGTGTAGTTATTATGCTCCTTTCACAGAGCAAGAAACAGGCTTAGAGAGGTCAAATGATTTGCCTAAGATCACAGTTAATATGTAATGAAGGACAGCTTTAAATCCAAGCAGACCAATTCTAGACTTTCTTCATCAGGACTATTTATTGTATGAGCCCAGGCTGGTGTGGCTCAGTGGATTGAGTGCCAGCCTGTGAACCAAAGGGTCACTGGTTCAATTTGCAGTCAGGGCACATGCCTAGGTTGTGGGCCAGGTCCCCAGTAGGGGGTGTGTGAGAGGCAACCACGCACTGATGTTTTTCTCCCTCTCTTTCTCCTTCCCTTCCCCTGTGTCTAAAAATAAATAAATAATATCTTTAAAAAAAAAAAGACTGTTGTATGGAACAGACTGACAGTTGTCAGAGGGGAGGAGGACTAGATGAAAGAAGGTGAAGGGATTAGCCAAAGCACATATATGCATAACCCATAGTCAACAGACAACAGTGTGGTGACAGCCAGAGGGAAGGGAGATGGACATTGGGGAGGGTGGAATGGGGACATCTGCAATAGCGTCAATAATAAAAATAAAATTAAAAAGAAACTGTCGCAAGCACTATAATCAAGAGGATATATGCTGAGACGGTGGTAAATACAGCATTATTGCAGCACTCAGGCCATGTTCTTGACCCATAGTGAGTGGAGGAAAGGGTGGGGAAGGCTTTCCAGAGGAGGCCCCACCTTCACAGTGTAGCCCATGAAGAGGCGCTGGGTCTGGGACAGGTGGTCCGGGGTGTTCCAGGGGAAGAAGCCACGTGGGCCTGTGCTCAGAGGCCTGAGATACATCGGAACACTCAGGCCAAGATGTGGTTCCCTGCGGCTGCAGCAAGGGTGTGAGGGGACTTGATGGCCCCGGGAGCAAGCCTGGGACCTCATTACAAAGGGACATATTTGTTGCATCCGATACTGTTGGGCAAAACGAAAATTTTTCTTTCAGTGTTGCCCTGCTGGGTAACAAAAAGGGTTAAGCAGGCTTTGAAAATCCTATTCTTGTTTGACTGATCACTGCCATGGTAACCCAGCAGCAGCCAACACTTGTCAAGGCCTCTTCTTGGGATACAATAATAAACAGCGATAAAACATTACCTCAAGGCTTTATGTTTTTGCCATCAGTTAAAATTCTGTTCTTGGCTATGGCGAAGACTTCTTCAAATCAATCCCCCGCTCAAAAATGAGGCACATTTTAAATAATGTACTGGAAATACTTCGTACATATGCTTTAAGAATCTGGAGCCCTTCCCGTTTCAGGCCCTTGAAAAGGCCAAAAGCCCTGTCGATGCAGAGAGCTGTGAAAGAGCTCTCTCCTTCCAGGGTGGAGAGACGTGACGGAAGGTAAACAATGACGCCGCACTTCCTGGCCTCACGAAGCATTAGCCCCATTATGTCTGCAATGATTTCTGTGCAGGTGAATCGCCACCCCCGCACCCCTCCTTTCACTTGTAGCTCTAGCCGAGAGAGGAGATGAGCCTCACAATTACTGCTGTGTGACAGCTGTGCGATGGGTAGAAACTTGTTTCTGAAATAACCCATGTATATTTAGATTTGGTACCCTTCTCCCAGCCACTCGGCTCAGGCAGCTTCTTCAAAGAGACAACGCCTCAGAGTAACTGAAAGCTTCTCAGCTTGGAGAGGAGACTCGGCTGCATTCAGGTCTCAGCTCCCACTCCTGGCAGCTTCCCCCTCGTACTCACCTGACCCTAGCAGCGCAGTTTCCTGCTTTGTACAATGAGATTTATACTCATCTTCGCAGCAGAGCCAAAGGGACTGGAGATAACAGATGTAAGTGTGGCGGCCCATACTATGTATTCAACACCTGGCTTGCAAACTCAAATGATCAGTCCTGTAACAAAACACTGTGCAAGGGCCTACGCACAAAGTGTGCAACCCACAACTTACGCATCCTATTTTATTGATTCTTAGACACACGGTTTTTGCATTTTCACATCTCTGAAACTGGGATGCATCTGGTAATAAAAGATGTGTCACAGTGCAGTTGGCAGTGATTCTTCTTTCTTTGTAGATCATACTATGATGGAGCATCTCACACTGGAGGAAATCTTGGATTCCATGAAACAGGGTAGTCCCTTTCACTTTGGTTACAGGCCAACAGATAAAAGAAGGGGCCAAACCCTCCTCCCGCTCAGTAAATCTCAGGCAGAAGATTCCTGGCAATTATGTGTCCCCTTCTGAGCTACTGCAGCCTGGCCCCACATCTGTCCCCAGGAGAAGATCCATCGGAGTCACTCATTTATGGGGTCTCCTGTGTGGTCTGTGTCGTCCTGAGCTGCCTGGCCCTCTCCCCAACTGCCCTTGCCCACCTCATGTGCTGTGGCTCAAAACCACACAAAACAAAACAGACTTAGTCTGAAATCTTCAAAGCTGTTTCTAAAATGAAAGAAGGCAAGGATGTAATGGAAGTAATTTTCTGGGCTTGCAGAAACGTGTTGATCATAGCAGCGAGGCTTACTGTCGGGGAGGAAGCAGGAAGATGCGAACAAATACATACACACATGTACACACATCCCCTTTGCCACATACTATGGAGTTTTGCCCGAAGTCTTCCTATGTCCCTGAAACCAGGGCTCTGGGGGAATGTGGGTGGTTGGGACCCTAGTGTAGCTGGTGTCACCTGCTTGGGGACAGGTGGTGTGCACACACACACATTTTTCTTTCTATCTATCTGTCTATCTATCCATCTCCATGATTCATACTGACAACTCTGATTTTAATCCAACACGTGACAGGGTTCATTGTGGTCTCCCCTTCCTTATCTGCAACTTCCTTCTCCGTCATGAAGAGAGCTGGCTCTAATTATCCACAATTACTTACTTATTTGCACAGTCTTATAATGCACATAAAATAGTTTCAGAGTTGCTAGCTCATACCCCTGTGAAAAACAAACTTATCAATTCAAATAAAATATTTCTGTACCGTTCTTTTTAGTTTTAACCTCACAGTGTGTAATGGTTAATTGTATATGTCAAGTTGACTGGGTCATGGGATGCCCAGGTATTTGGCTAAACACTGTTTCGGCGTGTGTCTGTGAGGGCGTTTCTGAGTGAGATTAACATTGGAATCCGTAGACTGAACAAACCACATCACTCTTCTCAAGGTGGGTATCAAATGCAACCTGCTGACATCCTGAATGAAATAAAAAGCTAAGAGAAGTCTTCCTCTCTGCTTGACTGTCTTTGAGCTGGCACACTGGTTTCTCCTCCTCCCTTTGGACTTAGATTACAACTTGTACCATCAGCTCTCCTGGTTCTCAGGCCTTAGGACTCAGCCTGGAACTGTACATGGGCTGTCCTGTGTCTGCAGCTTAACCGAGATCCCAGGACTTCTCAGCCTCCATAACTGTGTGAGCTAGTCCTTATAATAAGCCACAGATGAATAGATAGACAGACAGATAGATACTACATGGGGTGTGTGTGTGTGTGCATGTACATATGTGTGTATATATAATTTACATATTTGTGTGTGCCTATACATATACAAAATTATATGTATATACATATACACACACATATACAGATTTATACCTATATCTATCTTATTGGTTTTGTTTCTCTGGAGAATCCAGATTGCTAATACTAATCCAGACTACTAATACTGTCAAAACACTCTTTTCCAAAATTATGTAAGTCAATGCTTTTCTTCTATATTCACTGTTCTTTAGCCACGTTGTTCATCTGTCATTGTCCATTTGTTACCATTTACATTCCTTTTAAAAATTTGGTCAGATTGTATCTGCCCCAAACCCTCCAGGACTTTCCACCTCACTCAGAGTCACACCAGAAGTCCTTCCATAGTTGGAGCCCTACCTGACCCGGGCTCCCTGTGCCCCTCTGACCTCGTTTCCCTGCCACGCACCCCCCTGCTTGCCCAGTCCAGTCACGCCTGCCTCCGTGCTGTTCCTTCAACACTCCCCACACGTTTCCACTTCAGTGCCTCTGCCCCTGCTTTTCCCCAGATACCAGCACGGGTGCCTTGTACATTTATCCCTTTGTCTTAGTGACAGGGACGTACGTTCCATGAGGGTTTTGCTCTGCCCACTGCCATACACCCTGACCTAAACTGCTACCTGGGACCTGGTAGGGACTTGTCCATAGTTGTTGTTGAATGGCTGTGGAATTAACCTGCCTAATTTTTGAAAGAAAATATTGCGCATGTTTTAGACATCAACGGCAAGCGTCAGTTTGCTAACACACCGCCAGCATGCGGACTGACAATGTGTGTTTTCCTCGAATGCCTATGACAATAACTGTGCAAGTACAGGATGTGATTCAGTCTTATTCATTAGGATGTTTCCCTTCAATATACTCCCCCACATCTCTTCTAATAGCTGCCTTTTCCTCCTAACTTCTCTACTGCGAACACGTATTATTTTTGTAATCAGAAGAAAAGCAAAAGCTATGAAAACAACATGCTCACATGTTAAAAGTCTAAGTCCTCCTTGAAGAATTATTGTGATCCCTTTCTCACTTCTCCTACCCCTGAGAAATCTCTCCTGTTGACAGGTTCCAGAATCAACTTCTAAAACATGAAAACATGATCACAAGGTAGTTTTGCCCCTGCAGGTAAACCAGCTACTATTGTGTAAGCCAGTCTGTAGAAAGACAGCTGGCCCAGATCATTCAATAGGGAGAGGCAGAATAAGGAAGGGTGCAGCAGCTATTGTGCGGGTCTCGGGGAGCACCACAGAGGGAGAGAAGTGGGAAGGGAAAAACGAGCTCTAATGGGGGTGAGGGTGTCAACGTCTCTTCTTGCTAAACACAGGGAAGGTGGTGGGGGCTGGCACAGCTCTGGAGGAGGAACACTTAAGATTTAAGTGATACGTATTGTCAGTTCTGGGGTAGAGTGTTTGAAAGCCAGATACAGAATAGTAAAGTATGAAAGCAACTGAGTGATTTCTGAACTGAATAATGATAGCTAGAAAGTTGTTTCCACCAGTCGAGAACACAGATTTGTTTCTGTAAATTAAAAAAAAAATAGTCAAAGAGTTTGTTAGATGAATAGAATCTTCCACTGGAATGTTACCAAACCTGAAGGTAGGCAGACAATGGAAAATGAAACATGTGCAGGGAAGAGAAAAGGGGACAAAAAGTCCTAAGTTGACAATATCTCATGAGGGGAAGAGTCTTAAGCGCGGCAAATGTGGAAAACAGCCGAGGCACCACAGGGAACGGATCCCTCAGAGATCTAAGGGACTCGAGTCAGCAGACTCCGGGACCGGCCAAGGGGGCAGGCACGTCTGAGTTAGGGACGACTACATTTGTGAAATGAAGGCTGTTTCTTCCTAGAGGACATTCCATGGTGGCAGATACCTGGACGAAGAGGGGGAAAATAAAGCTTATAGGCGCATCAAAAATGGCTCCTCAGGCCTTTGTGTATTTTTCCTGTTAAGAATCAATTAACTCCAAGAAGGTGAGCTAACAAAGGACCCCTGGAATCTGCTGGAGGAACAGAGATTTTGGAAGCCGTGGAGAATCGCAGCTGCTGTGCTATTTCTACCTGCGAATTTGTTGCAGCAGCGCCTTCGGCTGCTTCCCAAGAGCAACCCCTACTCCCACTCTTCCAACAGAGCCTGAATCTGTTCCAGGGTTTACACTTTTCCAAGAAACCATGGGCTTTAGGGGATGTTGGTCCCATTCCCAGTCCCAGGTGCTGAAGTTCACTTACACTAACCCAATGAAGAAAAAATTCATTCTTTGCCAGTGATTGGCTTAGGAAGAAGCAGTTTTGGCCAACAGGACATGAAGGGAGGCCAGAAGGGAAAGGTTTCCTAGCTCTCTGAAAGAAATACAAGGAAAAGTCCCATTTTTGTGTCTATAATGGAGTGTGAAGATGTGATGCCTGGACCTGCTGCAGCCATTTTTTAACCACGAGGAAAGCTAGCCAAGGCGCTCAGGATGGAAGAGCCGAAGAGAGAATTTGAGTTCTTGATGATGTTGTCAAGGTGCTTAAATGAACAGCCCAGGGGCTATACGTTGTTGGGCCTTCTTGTTATGTGTGGCAATAAATCCATGAGATGTTTTAGCCATTCTGAGTTGAGTTTCCTGTCACCCGAGTCCTACCTACCTCATTTTCTTACTCTTGAAATTTTGAATCTGCTAACAATAAGATCCTTACTTCAGAGTAGATTATTGAGTGATAGCAAAGCCTCTCTCCCTTTCACTCTGTGGGAAGTCTCCCAAGGTGGGGAGAGTGTGACACCCTTGGAATGCTAACGGGCCCAAAGTAGGAGTAGGGGGCTCCCATCACAGCTAGAATCAAAGGCAGGCTTTCCAGGTTTTAGTCACCCATTGCAATGGCTTAAAATGCCCCATTGGCTCAGAAGATTGATATATAAGTCAAATTTAGAAATTGGGTCTTGGGCTCACATTTGGGCTCAGTCTGCCCGTGGCACCTCTCGCGGCACTCTGACACCTTCAGGGTGCCTGGACACTGTGCCTCCGCTGTACTGGAGAGGACTGGTTCGGCAGACTTGAGGTGCTCAAACCTTACCCATCCTAAGGGAAGAACTGGCCTTCACCAGCTCCCGGGAGCCCTTAGAATATTCGTCTTGATAGGAGTGTCTTTGTATAACAGACCTTGGGCCACGTCAGAGAATTGATGCTAACAACGTGAGACTCACGGTGGCTGCCTTTTTCGTCTGCCTGGGGCCCTGGCCACACACCGTAACAGTTTCTGACTTCTGGAGGCCTGGAAACTGAGTAGTTAAGGTCAGTCACTCGGGCGCCTCATGCCCACGTGACAAAATGGCCCTGGACACTAGGGCTCAGGGGGACTCCCTGGTTGGCAGCGACAGTTTGTACGAGTTAGCACACGCTGCTGCTGGGGAACTAAGCACTGCGGGCGCAACACTGGGAGAGGGCAGCTGGGAGCTTGTGCTTGGTGGCTCTTTGCCGTTACTGATTCTGACTTATGTACTTGCACTGTCACAAACCATCGTCTTGGGTACAACAGCTTTTCTGAGTTCTGTGAGCCCTTCTGGTGAATCACTGAACCTGGGGGTGCTCCAGGGGGTCCCCAGCACGACCATTATACAGAAACCTAAAACTTCGTGGGATCTCTTCTATTCTTTCCATAGTCACACATCAACTCAATGTTATACTGGGTCAATCAGCTTCCTGGAAGGAGCAGCGGGGCTTGGAAGACGCAGATTCACATTGCAGTTCGTGACACGGCAGTGCTGGGGACTTGGGGAAGCCACGGATTTTCTCTAATCCGTCCTCTTCTGCCAAATGGGACAATATCTGCTCTGTCTATAACAATAGGTTTGGGGAAGCACATCAGAAAATGTATGTGAAGACACTTTGAAAACTGTATGGATTTTAAATTATTAGGTATTATATACTTTTAAAATCTGCCATAAAAGTTCAATACTAATAGCTAATACTAAGTGCTAAATTTGTACCAGTTCCTTTACATGTACCGGCTCGCTTAATTTCCACTCTCCCATCAGCCTCGTGCTGTATCTGACACAGGAGCTTTGTGAGGAGGAGACCAAACAACCGTCTGAGGGCTCTATCAGCGGACAGGAGAACATCAGGACTCAAGCCACAGCCTTCTGACGGCAGCATCTAGCAGTCCACCAGTTCACCTTGCAGGTCCACCCTATTGGTGACCTCCGGCAAGTTCAGTCTCTTAAGTATGAAATATCTTCAAGATGTGGAGTTTGTCATCTGAAAGTACCAAGAATATCTTAGGAACTATCCCTGGGTCAAGGCCACATTAGGAAGCGCACCAGTTTTACCTAAGAAGGTTTGGTTTGGGGTCAGGGTATTGAGCAAGTAAACATATCTTGGCACACTTGGAGACACGCCAGTCATTCACATACGAGAGCAGGGGATTCTCTGCCCTTGATTCCTCGCCCTGCTCATCTGCATATTTTGGGCAGACTGTCTTTTTTGCATATAACCCTCAAATTGTGACTAGGGGAAAAAGTCTCTTATGTTATCTGTCAAATATACGACGCATTTTTCACAATCTTCTTAGATAACATATCTTGGTGGTGTTTTCTATGTGGGTCAAGATGGAGACAGTAGTTATTTCATTTCACTGATTAAATGAAGAGAGAGACTTTGGGTACAGATACTAATGCATAAAACAGAGTTGAAAGTGACAGTATTTTGCCGCCCTGGACACTTTGATATATATATATCTTGGCAGCCCAAGATGCTAGGAGCATAAGGGACTCGGTGATATAGGTCAAGATAACTCAGGCTTTCAAACCCACATTTTTACCACAATTATAAACAAATGAATCTTAAAACTTTGCACTCATTTAAAATGTAGTATAAATTTGATGTGGAATCTGTGTTTGTGGACAATGTATCTGCAATGCTGTAAGGTCTTGGATTTCAAAGGTCATGATGATGTAGCAGAAGCAAAACAGAGTTCTTTCTCAGAAAACATCAGTGCATTATTTTAAATCTGGGTTATTTCATTAAGCAAAATGCCTTATTAATATGCACTGACATATACAAAGTGGCCTTTTAATACTGTGAGCTTGTTCGGAAGGAAATGATCAGAAATGGAATGTTTCTTTTGTTTTCAAGCTGACGTTTTCAAACACCCTGGCAAGATGAATTTAGACTAGGTTTCATTGTAACGAGAGTTGTAATTTTAATGTATGTGTACACTACCACCCACATGCACACCCATGCACACATGTGCGCCATCCGAGGGCATTTGCCACCCAAAATATGTCTCTTTGGGGGATAATGATTATTAAAGCTGATTATTTTTAAGAAAACAGCACAGTTTCAGAATGAGCCCCCCAGAAGGTGCCACCATAGGGCATGGATTATTTCAAGCTAAAGACCATCAAAACCAAGCAAACTCAAGAAGAGCTTTTTACCTCCCCCTTACCTGCCTACAGGAGTTCAGGTGGAAAAACCTGTCCCAGGAAGGGAGCTATCACCTTAGCAGAACGTGAACTAGACGTGGCAGACAGATAAATCTATTCCCTGGCTGTTCGTGAAACTCCCCTCTGTGTCCCTGTGTTTCTGGGTGGCCCAGCAAGAATTTGCTCCTTCTCATCTACCTGTGAATTGCCTAAACTTCTCCCTCCCTTTCTCCTCTATACACTCAAGGTGGCATATGAACACAAGCTTTAACTGTCTTCTTATGGAACCCCTGCTCTTATGGAGCCCCCCTATGTACAAACATAATTACATTTTGTCATTTTCTCCTGTTAATCTCTCTCATGACAGTTTAACGATTATACCAGCTAGAAAAACTAAGAGGAAAGGAGGTGAAATTTCTGCTCCCTATTCCACAAATACTGCCCCCCAACACCAAACACACATGCACAAGGTCAACATCATACACATACACATACACCCACACAGCATATCACACACTCACTACACATTCTATACCACACAGGTACACTCCCCTCCTCACCAAGCACAGATAAATATATTACATATACACATCATACCGTAGCACATACAGCTCATATACATACATCTCCCATCAAGCCACACACACATCACACTACACAGCACACAAACACAAGATTTCACCACATACACCATACTACACACACAAATTCCTTTTCCTACCAAACACCCATACAGTCTCCCTTCCTCACCCCCCACAGACACGATCTGGCCACTGGCTGCCTCCCAGCCCGATTTCTAATTCTCCCTCCCTTGTTTCTAGCTCCGCTATACCTTCTTTCTTGACATTTCTTGAACACGCCAAGCACACTCCTGTCTTCACATCTGTAGTTCCCTAAGCTGAATTTCTCTTTCCCGGGATATGCACATGGCCCACCCAGATTTCTCTCCAGAGGAACATGCAGATCACTTACTCTCTGTGTTATCTGCCTGTCTTCATCGCTCTCCAAGCTGGTCTGAGTTATCTGTACCCTACATCCCAAACAACAGATATGAATGGTCCTTAGAAATCATCTAATCAAGTCTAGAGCTCTTATTTTGCAAACAACAAAATGGGCATCTCATGAGAAATGACTTGCCCAAGGCTACAAAACTCATCCATTCAGCAAATATTGAGTTAGCTCCTTTGTGCCAGACACTATTCTAGATCCTAGGCAGGGGAAGGGCACAAAAAGGGCGATGAAATTTACATTCTATTCAAGAAGATAGGTAATAAACAAATAAATACCCAGTGTAATGTCAAGTAGTGATTAATGCTTTAAAAAAAAAGCAGGGATAAAAAAGAGCAAGAAGGAGCCAGGAATAGTGGAGAAACCTTATCCCAAGGGCACATGGAAATACAGCCCATTGGAAATTATCCAGATGTAAAAGCATCTGTGCATTCAAGGTGTCAGGCTAACTTGTGAATGCAGAAGGTTTAGCAAGGGTTTTTGTTTGTTTGTTTGTTTGTTTTTAATTTGAAAAGAAGACACAGCTTCTGAATCTTGGCCAAGGCGAGTATAAAAGACCTTAGATGGTATAAAGACTTCCCCAGCAGCAATAATTGCAGTTAAGATAAATGGAGAAATCTGGACTGAATCCATTCAAAACATTGTGAATAACAAACCATCTTAAAGTTCAGACACTCTTGTTAATATCATTTACTGGTAGTGGCTAGAGATAACATGAAATCCAGGAACACAGAGAATCTTCTGAGAAAACAACCAAGTCTAAAAGTGAAAGTCTGGCTACTGAAATTGGGGAAGTCAAAGGTCTTGCACAAGGCAAGACCAAAATCATACTACTCATCAGGAATGCCTGATCTACACTTATTCTAACATAAAAGTTCCCTGGTGTCATCAGGAGATGAGACCAAGTAATTTAAAAGCTAAGCAAGGCAGATACGATCTGAAAAAAGAGACCAAGAAGCAAGGATTCCTGGGAAAATAACCTACCAGGAGTTCAGAGACTCCTTTAATATCCGTGTGCTTGAGGCGGAAACATCTAAGCATGTCGGTGCATGCACGTGTGTGTGTGTGTGTGTGTGTGTGTGTGTTTGTAAAAGAGATGAGAGAGTTATATTCTTGGGGTAGTCCCTACATTTTTTATGATAGGCTCTATCTGTCATGACTAGTACATTTAACTCAATTCTTCTTCTGTATAAGAAAATCCTCTTAGGAATGGTAGCCTGGGTTTTTATGCAACGTGACCCTTCTGAATGAGGGTTCTCTCTCAGATCATCAGAGATCTCAACAAAACAGGCCATTTGCACTTAAAAAATAAGGCCCTCTTCAGTGACAAGATGAAGTGTTTCTGAATAAAGTTTTAAATCTCTCAAGTGGCCCAAACCTCTCAGCTTTAATATAAACGTCTCTGGGCAAAACGTACATTTTGAGATTATACAATCCTTATAATTTTAAAAATCAAAAAAGTTTCCCTTTTGAAAGACAAAGAAGCTTTCCACAACACTTAGAGATTACGATAGGAACATTTTAGAAATACTTCTTATATAGAAATCTAATATCATTCTTATAGGTCTTACTTTATATAACTTAAATATTTTATTTCCTACAACATATAAATCATTTTTGCAAAGAAGTGCTTTGGATTTGTTGATAATTTCAATTCTAATGGTTCCTATATTTAAGACATATATTGACCATGATAAGAAGCTAAAATGTGTACATTTAATCAAAAGATGTCATTGTTGAAGTAAGAATAAAATAAAAATGAAATTAAGGCTGTGTTTATACCCATTTCATGGGAAGATTTTGCATTAGGTTTGGTGATCAGTACCACAATCTTTCACAAGTTAGAGAACAACCAGGGAGCCAGTGAGACTCTGCCGAACAGGCAGACAGGTATGTTCCTTTCCAACAATTCAAGTAGTCGAGAGTGCTATACAGTTTGCAAAATGCTTAACCATGAGTTCTTTAATGCACAACAGAGCCTATTTGATAGGTGGAAATGTGATTATTTTCATAAAAATGGGAAAACAGACACAGAGAACACAAGGGAGGTACCTCGGGGTCACACGGCAGGGAAGTGACAGGCACGTCTGGAGTCCAAGTCTCTCAGCCCCACTCACGGCGGCCTTTCTGCACAGAGCATGTTTCTCTTGCTGCATTGGGCCTTCCAGTATGACGTTGCTGTCATTTTAGCTTAAAAAGTTGCTTAATACTATTTTGTAGTGATGCCGAGATGCTCGAGATGGTACTAAAAACATCAGCAGCATCACTTATAATTTGAAAGATTTGATTCTGAGTGCCATCGAAAAGCTACATAATACGGCACAGCATAGGAAATACAGTCAGTAAGATTGTACATAATAACTAAATATGGTGCCAGGTGGGTACTGGAAATATCTGTGGAACACTGTAAAGTATATGATTACCTAACCACTGTGCTATACACCTGAGACTAATACAAAGTAACACTGAATGTAAACTGTAATTGAAAAAAAATTAAATTTAAATTATGTAAGTAAAAAATACTCGACCAAAAAAAGAGAAAAGCTCCATGAAAGAAACAGTTTGTTGAAATTCTTGGGTGCAGGTTTCATGCAGATTATAAAGGCATGAACATTTGGTTGCTTTCCCAGCTCTGATCGATCAAATTTCCCTTGAGTACATCATGCTGCCTTCTTACTGCTCACTTATCCCTCAACGTAAGTAATAGTTCGGCCTTTGTCATCTCCTGTATCTCATTTTTAAATGGAATCAGGCTGAATTTTCTTTTATAAGAGGGCTTAATGATTTCACCTGCTATGATAAAGAAAGATGATTTATTTTTATCGTTAGAAACGTTTGACAGATGGACAGGCTAGTTTTCTTGATTTACAAAGAGCTCATTCAAATGAGTACTTGCAGATTGACTCGTCCCATCACGAAGCAGCCAGGCCTGATGGAGAACACATCTTAGAAGTCACCACTGGGATTTTCTCTCCCCGCTGCCCTGACGAGGGAGACACCTGCTGGGATGCACCTTATGCTTGTACTGTGTGTGATATTGATCTTCAAAGAGCTGTGATGTGCTTCGTATGCAACAAGAATGTATTAGTGCATGCTCTGAGTCCTAACCAAGGCTCCTCCCTTGACCATATTCTCAGTCCGGCTCCTCTGAGCCCTCTTGCCCAGCCTCAGCCTCGGCCTGTGAGAGCCGCGGCCCCTCCGCACAGTGATTCCGTCCACTCTGGCCACCTGACCAAACACCAGCAGTTTCTAACAGTGCAGGCTGTGCTCCTCCCATGGCCCCAGCCCGTGTACAGTACCTGCCTGGGAAAGGATGATGCTTCCAGGAGACGTTGCTGTTTGTTCCAGGCCAAAACCTGGGGATGGGTGGAGAGGCCCCTGAACTCCCCTCTTTGAACGGATATTTTAGAAAGCTGCAATTACAAATCCTTTCTCTACCTTTGAAATGTAATTCTACTACCCAGAGCAGGTTTTTCAAAGAACTGGGAGTCTGTGAAATGCAAATATCCAGGAAGATAACTCTCCCACAGTTCTGTGAGGTGACCCAGGCCCCCGCCTCTGCGGGAGCCTTGCTTTCCCTTGCACTCTACCTCCTGTCTGTCCTAGAGAGAGGAGACATTTGTTTCTCTCCTCCATAAGCACCAGTGAACAGACCCAGGTCACCTAGACACAGGGACGAGCCCCCTTAGTCCCCTTGAGACCTTGCCCTTTGCACCACCCTCCCTTTGAAAAGTCTCCTGCCTTTTGCTCGGGCAAAGGTGAATTCAGTTCTGGCTGGACCCTCTTCCCTATCTCGATAGATTATTACTGAGTAAAATAGATTCTCGCCATTTTAACTAATGTCTGGCTTTGTTCTCTCTAACAACAGGTCTCAGTAAACTGTCAGGAGATCCCACCCTAACCCCAGAACTCCCAGTCATTCTTTCAAGTCTCATGGGCAGGATGTACCCCCCGCTCTTTCCACCAGTCCACTCCCATAATTAAACCTAAGCCATTATAGTCGAATTGAAAATTATATTAACTGCTTTAGGTCCAATTATCTGCTCATCTTGTTTCTGTTGTTTCAGGGTCCGTATAAGGGAGGCCACATCAGGGCATCCATCAAAGCAAATCCTTTTAGGAGAGGGACAGAGTCGCTGTTCACCTCCTAATATAATAATTCCTCCTACAGAAATCCTGGGCACTGAGGTACTTGAAAATGTGTTTGCTGATATCACGTTGCCTTATTTAGTGTAGCTTCTCAAGGGCTGAATCCCAAAACTTGTTGTGTGGTTTTATAAACATCTGAAAATAGTCAGCAAATGTTTGTCTCAGTGATTTAAATCAACTTTATTATTTTATGAAATATTGTCTAGGTCCTCCTTTATAAGAAGGAGGGGGAGATCACTTTTTACACTGTATTTTTAAGCTTTAACTATGAAAAACTTTGAAACCTGTCTGAAGGTAGAATAGTACATGGAATCGCTGTCTACTCACCAGTGCAGCAGGACTACCACTTTGTCACACTTCTTTCATTTTCTCCCCCTGAATATACTGTATTTCCCCTTCAGTCCTGCCATATTTCTAACAGTAATCATGAACAAAAAGAGCTTCTAACTTAAATAGCACAGATGTTAATTTGGTACCAGCTGGGTGTTGGTTCCCCTTTGGTAGTGATTCAGCTGGAAGGAGATGGTCCTCACCAGCCTAAGAAGATGGTGATTTGGGTTTTATTCCGGCAACAGTGATGCATTTGGGCTGAGTCATGCGCAGTCTCCTCTCCAGACTCCCTTCTCACTCACAGCACAGTTTTTCAGGTGGTTGGCTAGGGTCAAGAGTTTAGTTAAGGCCAATGACTTATTACAACACAGTTCAATGGCAAAACGGACCTGACTGTCAGACCCCACTGTCACCTGCCCCTTAGCCTGACAACTTCACATAAACCAGGCACTCTAACAAGATTCTAGGAAATAAGACCAGCTGAATAACTTTCTGGCAAAACCAGAGATACAGTCAAATTCCGAGAAGAGGAAAAGGAAGTTCATTGCCTTGTATCGGTAAAAGAGGGCACTTGGGGGCATTCTAAGGGGAAGGATCTGGGGATACATTTGCTCAGTCTGAGGAGTGGAAGACTTAGAGGAGGGTTTTATTCGACAGGTCAGCAAGTAGCAGCGGCTTGACATTTTTATTGGATGAGTCACCTTTTAAGGAAGGGACAGGTATTGGGATGCCCCAACTCACGGAATAAAGACATAGCTCTTCAGTTATGAAAGTAATTCATATTTATAAATACCATCAAGATGGCTTCAATTTGAAACAAGTCCTTGGGGGCTGCCAGGAGGCCACTGCCAGAATGTGTGGCCAGACCACCCTGAGCTAAAAGAAGTTCTTGGCAGATGACCACTCCATGCTAAAGATTGAGCAGAACAAATATGATTGCTATGATAAAATATAAAGTATGCATTGGTCTGAAATATGCCATGCGTGTTATCACTGTGATGTATCCCAGTTTACCATAAGTGGTTCATTCACAATGTAACTAGCAATTAATATGAGCTTTCACCCTAATGTAGTAGTTCTGTATCTGTAAACATTATCAAACAAGGCAGCCGTAATAATATGTTATTTTAACTCTTTGAATTTGTTATCTGTTCATTGGTATCAAAATTTTTATCCTACTCTTTTCTTTTTAAAGTATTTATTTATTTATTTATTTTAGAAAGGTGAGAAGGGACGGAGAAAGAGAGGGTGAGAAATGTCAATGTGCAAGACATACACTGACCAGTTGCCTTTATCACTCCCCCTACTGGGGAGCTGGCATGCAACTCAGGCATGTGCCCTGACTGGGAATCGAACCAGCAACATTTTGGTTCACAGGCCACCAGTCAGTCCACTGAGACACACCAGCCAGAGCAGGTATCAGAATTTTTATCCTACTCTTGAAAAATATTGACAGTCATAATTTAACAATTTCCCATGATAACATCCAAGACATAAAAATAGTTGAGATGAAGAATATAATGTTAAATAATCTTATCCTATTTTCTTGTTTACCTTTCCCAGAAGCTTTTTACAGAAAACTTGGGTAAAATTTATTAAGTCTTCTGTAAAAAGTGACACCTTTATCTAACATATATTAACTCTTATTTAGTCTTCAAAAATGGAAGTGTCACTACTTAAAAAATATTATACAAACAAAAGTTTTTGTACTCCTATAGCTCAGTGGGTCTCAGTTCACTGTTTGTGAAGAGTTGAATCTCATCTTCAAGTAAAACTTGATTTGAAAATCCAATATGTAAAAATGAGCAATATGAAACTGCTCTGGTTAAAAAAGGGCGTAGGGAGTTTAGAGTCCTACCTACTAAGTTCCTCCTTAGTGAGAAAACTTTCTTCCAAGCACAGTCTGAAAACCATTGCTTTTGTCCATCATAGGAAATCTGTTCTTCATCTGACACCAGGCAAGCGCAATCAGTGTGCACCTGGTTGGTGAAGATGGCTGTAATGGACAGGCCACATTCCGTGCCTGGGAGGTACGCTGCCCCCTGCTGGGATTCTTCAGAGTTCCTGCCAGACACATGCTCTCTTCTTTATCCTTTGTTCCTTAGATTCTGCCACCTTAGGTGACTAGGGATGGGCACCTGACCTAAGGACAGCTATTGATTGGCTTTCCAGGGGCATTTAAGAAGCAGGCATGAGCATTCTACCCAAGGGGGGCGGGCACTCCATTCTGGAGCATCACTCTTTAACCTCTCACACTCTCTGTGGGGATTTTGAACTTGAGATGTACAGAGAAGAATTTGCAATGAGATATACAAAAAGAAGGCAACAAGCAGATGCTGTGAGGCAAAGAGAATTAGTTTGTCATGGCAGGAGTAGTGGCAGGGAAGGAGAGGGCAGCTAGGTCATAAAGATGGTGGAGGACAGAGAAGGGAGCAGTGGACACCTGTTTCAGAGTTCCCTTGTCAAACCAGCAGGATCGCTCACCTGTCACAAAGGAACTACAGGGATGGCTCTAGCGCTTCCTCACTTGTCCATAGATCCTTATGAAAATCTCTGCCTCCTACAAGGTTACCTAAGAATTCTCTGTTAATTCAATTTTGAAAAGCCTAACTAACTCTGTTGCATAATTTTCCTACTTTAACAAACATATAATTCAACTCAGGAGATAATCACGTGAAAGCAGGCTGAGACACCAGATTTGTCTTTGTCTCAAGACCAAAAACATCCAATGCATAGCATGTGCTCTTCCAGTTCCCATACCCGTACCCTGGCAGACATCAGCAGTTGAACCTGAACCTTAATGTGACTGCAGAGATGAGAAACGATTTCAGAAATTTTGTCAAACAGCTCCTTGGCCAGTTCATTAATCAATATACTTGATGCAAAAGTTGAAATCTATTTACCACTCCACTTTAGTACTTTGAACGGCATCATGCTTTCTTGTTTAGCACAGTACTGGGGTAGGTCCACAGTTTTCAGTATTTTCCATGGCGTCTGAAGCCTTCAGCCGGCTGTACCAGGGACTGCCTCTGAGGGAAGCAGAGTGTAACTCAGAGTGAGGTTGAGCAGGTGGAGTCCAGATAAAAGTGAAATACCTCCATTTTTATCTGCTATATCTATTGAAGTTTCTGAAATTCTATTTTAGGGAAGGTCTCTATAACTGGGAAAAAAGCGAAATCACTAAACTATTCTATTGTCATAGTGTTCACAGCATTGAATTATTTCGAAGATGGATTTGACTGAAATTGTCAACTAGCATAATTAGCCAACTATTTAAACTTCTAATTTCAAGATCTAAATCTGCAGAACATCATTTGTGAGTACTGTTTCCAGGATTTTTTAAATTAATGAAGTATGCTTTCATACCTGAATGATACCAAGGTCTTCCATAGTACATTCATAGAATCATTCTCTTTATAAGCATTAATGAAACATAAAAAGGTATCAAATGCAAAATATGTACAGCCACTCTCTCAATAATTGATGGCCCTAACAGGCAGAAAATCAGTACAGTTGATGCTTGAACAATGTGAGGACTAGGAGCACTGACTCCTGTGTAGTCGAAAAACTGTGTAACTTTTGAGTCCCCATAAACTTAAGTTGTTCCTCAGTGCCCACAGGGGATTGGTTCCAGTACTTCTCAGGGGTACCAAGATTTGTGGATGCTCAAATGCCCTATATAAAATGGCATAGATCAATGCATATAGTTGAACCTCTGCATCTGCAACACATATTTATTGAAAAAAATTTGTGTATAAGTGGACCTGAGCAGTTCAAATCCATGTTGTTCAAGGGTCAGCTATATATAGAAAACTTGAACAACACTACCAACCAATCTGATCCAATTGTAACTTACAGAACAGTAGAACACTTCACCCAACCAGAGTGGAATATACATTCTTTTCAGGTACATGTGGAACATTTACCAAGATAGACAGTATCCTAAGCCATAAAATATGTTTAAATAAATGTAAAAGAATTTAAGTCACGCAAGCAAAAATACTTACAGCTAACATCAGGCTTAATAATGAAAGACTGACAATGTTTTCTCTATAATATTAAAAACAAGGCAAGGATGTCCACTCTCACTGCTTCTACTCAATGTCGTACTAGTGGTGCAAACTATGCAATAAGAAAAGAAAAAGAAAGTATGAATACATATAGTGTTGGATGGGAAGGGGGCTTAGGGAAATGGGTGAAGAGATGAGGAGATTAAAGAGTACAAATAAGTAGTTACAGAATAGTTATAGGAATGTAAAATATTATGTAGGAAACGAGGTGGCCAAAGAACTCATACACATGACCCATGGACATGAACGGTGGTGTGGGGATGGCCTGAGGGAGTGGGGGTGCTGGGTGGAGAGGGATGAAGGGGGAAAATCAGGACAATTATAATAGCATAATTAATAAAATATAATTTAAAAAAGAAAAGAAAAAATAAAAGGTGTTTTTTTAAAAAAAATCGGAAAAGAAAAATAAAATTGCCTGTCTTTGCAGATATAGAATGTCTTATATAATCTATTAGAAAACTACTAGAACTTAATTGAATCGAGCAAAGTTACAGGATACAAAACCAAAGTGTAAGAGTTGGTTGCATTTTTTATATAGTAGCCATAAACAATCAGAAGTTAAAATTAAAAATGCAACTTTATTTACAATAGTATCAAAAAGATCAACTACTTAGGGATAAATCTGATTAAAGATGTGCAAGACCCATACACTGAAAACTGCAAAACACTACTGAGAAAAATTAAAGACCTAAATAGATGGAGAGATGTACTATGTTCATGGATCAGAAAATTCACTATTAGTAAGATGTCAATTATCCTCAAATTCATCTATAGATTCAACACAATATGAATCAAAATCCAAGCAGGCTACTTTTGGGGGAGGGGCTTGGGAGTCACAATTGATAAGCTGATTGTACACTTCATGTGGAAATGAGAAGAATCTAGCCAAAGTTAGAAAAAACAGAAGTATTGGGCTAACACTGCCTGACAGTAAGACACTATATAGCTACAGTAATAAAACAGCATGGAATTGCCTTGCAGATAGACAAATAGTTCAGAATAGCAAGTCCACAAAGTCCAGACCCATATATACATATAGTTAACTGATTTTTCACAAATGTACAAAAGGAATATTTACTAGAGGAAAAAAGTCTTCTCAATAAATGATAATGAAACAATTTGCAATCCACATGCAAAAAAAAAAAAGAACAAAACCCCCCACTTTATTCCATACCTTGCACAGTGTACAAAAATGAACAACAACAACAACAAAAATGGATCATTGACTTAACTGTCAAATCTAAAATTATAAAACTTCTAAAAGACAACAGAGTGGCCCTGATTTAAGTGAACTTAAATTTCTTAAATATGATACCGAAAATATCCTCCATATAATAAAACTTCATGAATTGAACTTCACTGAAATCAAGAATATCTGCTATTTAAAAGACATTGTTTTGTTTGACTGCTAAAAGACAAGCCAAAGACTGGGGGAGAATATTTGCAAGCCATCTGTCTAAGATTTGTATCCAGAATATATAAAGAACTCCCAAAATTCAATAACAAGAAAAAAAAAACAAAATAAAAGAGGGGAAATTTAGACAAGCATATCACCAAAAAATGATAGATATATGGCAAATAAGGACTTAAAGCATTGTTCAACATCTTTAGCAAAATGCAAATTAAAATTACAGTGTAGTATTACTTTATCAGAATATCCTGGTGGATTTACTACGGAACTTAGGCGCATTGTTTCGTTGATTTTAATAAAAGTATGCATATCTCAAGCATAGATCGAATAGGACCTTTAAAGAGCAATGTTTTTGCAATCTCTGTTTTCCATAGATAATTGAGGTTATAAAAAGTTAAGAACATGCATAAAATTCAACTATGCCTGGGCACACGTGGATATATACGAGGCTGTGTTTATGCACCAGTTAGGAGGGACATTCTAAAGCTCAAATAATGCCGTTACATCATTAGTGTTCAGAGACATGAAAACAGTTTTTTTACCCACTAAAAGTTGTGGGAAAGTTACTAATTATAACTGAACATAAATCTCTATAATGTGGCTGCTGCCAAAGGCTGCCGCTTCTTTTGTGAAAAACTAATTAGCTTCACGTTTGGTCACATAATCTAGGCATGATGTAACTGCATACTTATCCTAGAAAGTAGGATCTCTCATTCAACAAATGGTAAAGTCTTCATTCTATTCTAATAACTTTATTTTCTGCTTTCCGCTTTCCATACTATGGTGTGCTTCCCTTGAAACTTGGATGTGCCCCACTCTGAGGAAATAAAAGAAAACGGGCATATGGTATTTGTTTTTTATTTAGGAGGATATAACCTCCAGGAGGTCAGTGACTAATTTCTTTGTGGCATCTCAAAAGTGGACAGGACATTGCAGAATTCTTAATACATCTTTAATCACCGAACAGGTTTTTGACAAGATTTGCACCGTACTGCCAAGCTCTATGAATGGGAACAAGCTAGACCTGTAAATCGCTTATCACCAAAGTACCAAGGACTGTACCTGTCTTCAAGTTCTCATTTTCCAGACTTGAGGGACTTAACTACAGCCTCCAGAGAAGCTGCTCAGTGCCTGTGGAAGATGTTCACTTTCTAAATAAGAATTGTAAATGTTGAGAGCAGAGGCTGGAAGGAAAGATGCCCCACCAATCCAGCTTTCCATTCTACACCAGTATATCTTAACTAAAAGATGAAGCAGCTGCAAAATGTTTAGTGAGTTTTTATTAATGTGAACATAAGGAAAGTATTTGTCTTTCACACTTCATGAAATATAGTTTGAGAATTTATGTCAATTACACCGTGACAAAGTGAAATGCCAAGCTCTGGATCCAAGTGTGTGTGACTGGTTTTTCCGCCCTTCTTCAGGGAAACATCAGATCAAATTACCTGGGAAGCAAATTGTCTACAGTGTAAACACTGAAGTCAGTGGTGAATCTGCCATGGCACTTAAAAACAAACAAACAAACAAACAAAAGGGCAGAGTGAATCAATAGATAGTACATTTTTCTTCAATAGAATGTGTATTAGGCTAAGTAATGAATGCCTACTTTAAAATAATAATGATTCCCTGACCAGTGTGGCTCAGTTGGTTGGGTGTCCTCCCTCAAAGTGATAGGTTGCCAATTCAATTCCCCAGTCAGGGCACATGCCTGGCCTGCAGGTTTGTCCCCAGTTGGGGAGCATAGGAAAGGCAACCAATCAATGTTTCTCTCTCATATCAATGTGTCTCTCCCTCTCTTTATAAATTTAAATAAATAAATAAATATCTTTAGAAAATAAAAATAATAATGATGAGAAGCATTTAAAGTGATGACTATATACAAAATGTATCAATTTCATTATTCCAATTAATGTTTTTATAACTTCATGAGGACTGGACTATAGTTATTCTCATTTTACAGATAAAGAAAGGGAAGTTGAGAACATCACTTACAGCTTATTTTGACAGAGTCAGAACAAAACTGTAAGTCCATGGGTCTCTTATCCACTTCCCTACTGCCCCTATCAGCAGGCTAGTCAACATAACATCTTAAAAACTCTCTGGAAGCTTAATTAGATTAAATTATTGATTTATTAGAAAATATATTAGGACATGCTAAGTACATTCTTGTTCTTGGACTTTGAGAAAAATGACAAAAGGAAGATTTCTTTAAAAATGACAATATTTTAAATAAATTAAAAAATTCAATTTACCATGGACTTTGTTTCACTTATAATTTTTTATAAGACCTGGGAGTAGTCCATGGCTTTTAGAGCAGTTTCCATCTCACAGGACAACAGGTGCCCACTAATATCATAACTCTGAAGCCAGGAAAAAGCCCTGGGAAACCGCAGGGGAACCCCCGCCTCTTGCCATCCCCCACCAGGTACCGCCGTTGACGGTCTTCTTCCCAGTGTTTAAAGAATAGAATATTTTTCACAGCTTTACTGAGATATAATCCGCACAGCATATAATTTATCTATTTAAGCTGCACAATTCAGTGAGTTTCAATATATTTACAACATGTGAAACTACCATAACTTTAGAATATTTTTATTGCTAAAAAGAAAATCTTGTACCTTTTAACAACCTCCCCTCCAGGGCTCCATTTTTTCCAGCCCTGAGCCACCGCTAGTCCACTCTCTGTTTTTATAGAGGCACCTACTCTGCCCATTTCATGTAAATGGGATCGTGTAATATGCGGTCTTTGTGACTGGCTTCTTTGACCTACCATAATTTTCCAAGGCTCATCCATGTCGTAGCACATATGATTACTCCATCCCTTACAATGGCCATGTAATATTCCACCGAATAAATATGTGGCATCTTGTTTATCCACTCACCAGCTGATAAACATTTGGGTTGTCTGCACCTTTTGGCTATTATGAACAATGCTGCTGTGAACAGCCACTAAACCACTAACGCTGCGTATGGACATACGCTTAATTTGGGGGGTTATATACCTGGCAGTAGGCTCACTGAACCATACAGTAACTTCATGTTTAAACATTTAAGGAACTGCCAGATTGTCCTCCAAAGTGGCTGTACCATTTTACATCCCATCAGAAGTATACAAGGGTTCCGATTTCTCCTTGCCAATACTTACTATTCTCTGACAGCTTTACTCTAGCTGTCCTGGTGGGTGTGAAGGAGCACTTCATTATAGTTTTGACTTGCATTTCTCTTAAGACTGACTATTGATGTTAAGCATCTTCTTACGTGCTTACTGGCCGTTGGTTGTCTTCCTTGGAGAAATGTCTATTCAGATCTGTTGCCTATTCCATAATTGTGGTATTTGTTCTTTATTATTGAGTCATTAGAGTTTTTATGTATTCTGATCACAAGTCCTTTATCAGATACATAATTTGCAAACATTTCTCCCATTCTGTGAGTTGTCTATTTGTTTTCTTGATGGTGTCCTTTGATGCACCATTAAAGTTTTGACAAAGTCCAATTCATCTATTTTTTCTTTTATCGCTTGTGCTTTGGGTGCTATATCTAAGAATCCATTGTCAAATATGAGAACATAAAATTTAACCCTATGTTTTCTTCTAAGAATTTTATAGTTTCAGCTTTTTAGTTTAGCCCTTTGATCTGCTTTGAACTGATTTTCATACATGGCATGAGATAAGGGTCCAATTTTTTCATGTGACTATCTAGTTGTACCAGTACCATTTGTTAAAAAGATTATTCTTTCTCCTTGACTGGTCTTGGTACCTTTGTCAAAAATAAGTTGATCACAGACACATTGGTTTACATCTAGATTCTACATTCTATTCAATTGATCTTTATGTCTGTTTTCATGCCAGTGTGAGTACTGTTGTTTTATAAAGAATAAGGTTTTTGCCCTGGCTGGTGTAGCTCAGTGGATTGAGTGCGGGCCTGCAAGCCAAAGGATCACAGTTCGATTCCCAGTCAGGGCACATGCCTGGGTTGCAGGCCAGTTCCTGGTGGGGGATGCATGAGAGGCAACCATACATTGAAATTTCTCTCCCTCTCTCCTTCCCTTTCTCTCTAAAGATAAATAAATAAAATCTTTTAAAAATAAGATTTTACAAACATTCATGGTTGACACAGTCTAGGACTGTACAAGCCCACTATTTTCAATAAATGATTAACTAGCATTTAGATGGTCAAATGACCTAATTACTACAATCTTACACTACATGAGTAGTAAGCTATTATGAAGTTGCCTGCTATCTACTATATTTAGGATAAAATTTATATGACAAAAGGAAGTCATATTTTCTTATCTGATCATGCTTTTTGAAAATAAAGTTCTCAAAGTAAATGATACAGTTTTGAAATTGGAAAAAACTTAGACATTATCTAGGCCAAGCTCTCTGTTTTCACTCTTGTTTTTACAGATTAAAAAACAGACCTGGACACTTTTCGTAATGACGATGCCCTCTGTTCCTAACCTTCGACCTAAGAAGCACTCCCTCCCTCAAGGGCACTCGCTTGCTGAAACGACTTTGGACGCTTCGGCAGACACCACCGGTGTGTACGACGCGGGTCGCTGTCTCCTTGGAAGTCAAGACCGGTCACACGGAGGGCGTGCCAGAAATGTTCAGATGGTAGAATTCTAATTTGTTATCTGAGTACTTGGCACCATGTTGACCCACATAAAGTTTTACTAGTAAAGGTAATTTTAAAGTAGAAACATATTGAGATAACAATGATCATATTCTGAAATAAAACTCTGAAGAAATAAACTAAGAAATAATGGAATGATTGATTCAGAAATATTTTCTTCTATATATCTTGTGTATTTAAATTTTTCATTCATCTATTTAAATAGATTTCTAGTGTATTAACTTAAGGGTACGTGTTTTTACTGATATTGATCGCAACATGGACTAAATTGTGTACCCCTAACATTCTTACGTTGGAGCAGTAAACCCCAACGTGGGTATATTTGGAGATGGGGCCTGAGCGGAGGTGATAAAGGTTAAGTGAGGTCATGAAGGTGAAGCTTTAGTCCAATACGGCCAGTGCCCTTGCAAGAAGAAGATAAAATGCCAGAGCTCTCATTTTGCCCTGTGAGGGCACAGCAAGGAAGCAGCCGCCAGCAAGTCAGGAAGAGCTTCCTCAACAGAAACCGAATCGGCCCGCGGCAAGGTATGTGCTTCCCAGCCTGCAGAACTGCAACAAATAGGTTTCTGTTGAAGCCATCCAGTCTATGGTATTTTGTCATGGCAACCTAAGCTCATTAATTAATGCATGATGCTCTTAGATGAAAAATATTATACAATTTCTCCACATTGGAACAAAGCACAGCAGTTCCCACTGTTGTATACAACTGTCTCTCATAGTAGTTACACACAGACGGAGTGATTATGTGAAGATGTGTGAGGTATAAATCAGAAAAGGGTACCTTCAATATGCTGTGGATAACCATCATGTCACTTAGGAGAATAAACAGTTTCACAGTGGACGAATATAAAACTTGATTTCTCAGATGAATGAGATTCAATCTGTACCACGTTTTTTAACAGCAATGAAATAGATTCTTTTCTAACTGAAATATTTGTAGAAGAAGGAGGGGAAGTGGAAGAGGAGGAGGAGGAGGAGAAGGTGGAGACGAAGAAGAAAAAGAAAGAAAATATATAACCTTTTTCTTATTTGTAGGCGTCAGATGGCTCTGCCTTTGAAAAAGTTAAAAAGCATGTTTCGGTATTTAAATATCGGTACAGGAAAGTGACTCAGTCACATGAGGCCACATCTAAACTTAGGCCAAGAACTTACATATTCCATGTGAGCTCATGCATGGTTGAAACAAAAGAGTCCCAAGATTACTGAATATTTTTAAGGAAATTTAATCAACATTAAGAACAAGAATTTTAATCTTAAAAAGGGAAGCTATTTCTGGAGTTATAACAATGTACCTGAACTCACGCAACCCAAGGAAGAATTTTAACAATCAAAACTCCAGGAACTAGAAAACCATTGAAACATTCTTTAAAATATTATAGATTTTTAAATTCCCAGTTGAGATGTGTCAAAGGAGATGCAAGACTGCAGGCCAGGTGAGTAAAGCCATCCTATGTACCTAACTTAACTGCTTCATTCATTTACCTGCCAGTCCATTCATTTAGCTGTTGTTCTGGAAGATTCCTGGTCAAATCCCCTTTTACAGTCCTGACTCCCATAACACATACGACCCAATGGGGTTATCTTTCCTCTTGTGAGAGACAAGTGGGATTAACAAATGGGACGACTATGATTGCACTAAAGACTCACTAAGGCATTTCCAGAGGACATTAACAATTACTGCCAGGAACAGAACTTGTAGTGCCTTTAAAATTCCTACGAAACACCCTTAGCATCCACGGGAAGGATCTGCTCCTTGAACTCACTTCCACTGCGGTAAAAGAATTCTCCCCAATAGGAGGTAAGTCAGCATTCACAATGCCTTCTTTTTAAAAAGCAGTTTGCAGTAGTACTTTGTGAGCTTGGCTGCTTTAAGACAAAACCTTTTGTGTTTGTTCCTTGAAAAGTGCCAAGTGGAAGTTCCAGATAGTGGTGGACAGTTCACGGGGAAGAGAGGGAAGAGGGGTCAAGGGGGGAAGAAACCACACCAGCAGAGGCCGGAATGGATCGCAGATGCCACGGGAAGGTGATTTAATATTGGTTCTGGAAGGGAATAAATGAGCATGCAAAGTGGCTTTTAGCTGCTCTGATTCTTGTGCCTGACATTTCCTCCCTCGTTGTGATAAGGATTCCAAAGTAGGCCTAATCCGAAGACCGCTGTCACCCTTGGTTTTGGCGAAGTCCTATTTTAGCATTTGTGCCGCTGAAGCGAGCCCAGCAAAGCCCTAAAAGCACTGTCCATTTATTCCTGTACAGAAACATGCACTGATGACCTATGTGACGGGCTTGGAACATCGCCTTGTATCAGACCACAGCGAATTAAACTACAACCGCTGAATGCGTTGTCCTTCTGAAAAATGACACTCACTTTGGAGTAATTCAAACAAAAGTTATAGTTTTAATTTGCATATAGTTTAAGCTCCCAAACTCTTCCGCCTGTATCTCCAGACTATGTTGTTAAACCTTGCTTCATGGACAGCTGGAAACATGAAATTAGAATATCTTAAAAAAAAACAAACAAGCAAACTTGCTGTGCCTTGGAGTAAGAAGATCGTGATGGAATGCCAGGCGCTGGCATCATCCAGTTCTCAAAAGCTCACCCTGAGGCCTGTCCCTAAGTGGGAGCTGCTGATGGTAGGAGCCTCTGTTCCTGCTCCAGCTGGAGGCTCCGTGGCAGCAACTGGAAGGCCTCTGGGATAGGAACATTTCCTTTTTCTTGAGAAAGTCCAACAGGGGAAGCACTAGCAGATGAGGCAGGGAGGCAGCCTCTGCTAACGCAGGGCAAGCTAATTTTCAGCTAGAACGGGCGTATGCTCTGTGGTCCAGATCTGGAGCTCAGGGATAATGTTCCCTGTCTCCTGCCTGGTGTGCTGACGCGATCAGCAGGATGGGAAAAGCTGCAGTACCAGCTTCGAAGGGCAGATTGTATTTAGCTGAAAAGCCCCTGCTTAGATCTCGAATGCGTCTGCTGTTAAGGCACAAGCTGCGCTGAGTTTGAATCTAAGTTCCATCACATACTAGCTATCACGGCCTCAGTTTCCTCACTTGTCAATATGGGGGGCAGTTATCATCCAGCTCCCAGGTTTAGTATGAAGATAAAATAGTAAAAGATAAGCCTGTAATATAGTGGCACATAGTAGGCACTCAAGAAGGTGTGCTGAATATGAATTTTGATCAACTGCTCTCTCTGCATAAATGTGCCTCTCTGCTTGTTATAGCTTTTTATCGCTTCCGATTCCCAGAAAATCTCTAGTAAATTAACCCAAATCCCAACCTCAGTTATTTTCCCTCTAACTGAAATCACAGGAAGAAGAGAGAATTATGCACACACAAGGGGCTTTGGCAGTGTGCTTCTCTAAACAAAACGTGCGACTCCCAAAACCACATTCTTTTCAAAAAAATGCATCTGGGCTACCCTTTTTGGCACATATATTTCTCTGCATACATGTCCCACAAATTTCTGATGTAAACTAGAAGGCAGTCCAGATCTGGTGAGAGCTGATTGTCTGCAGTGTTCCAAGCTTGTTCCTCCTTTTCTTTGGTAGAGTGTGGCGGGGTGGTCAATGACAGGACATGAGGCGCAGAGCGTTACCGGCATGGAATAAGCATAAAAACTGAGCAGTCACACCTGGACAAGCCTCAGAATCCTCATTTCTAAATTAGGGGGTAAAAATGCTTGAGAGTTGTGAGAATCGAACTAGAAAATATATGTGAGCTGCCGAACAGCGCCTGAATCACAGTGCATGTTCAAGGAAAGGTGGTTGTTTGCACCCCTCATCTGTAAATCCTAAATTCAGAGACCTGCCATCTTTTGAATCCCCCTAGCCTCCTCTTAGAACATATATTATACCCTGACTTGTATTGTGGTAATGAAGCGTAAGCCCCCTCCCTCCTCCTTCCGGACGAGGAGTCTCTCTGATCCATCTTAGCGCATCCCAGCAACCTCACTCAGTACCCAGCATGCACTTATGCGATGGATAAGACACCCCACATAATTGGGATGAGACTGTGTGCGATATTAGGCTACAAAGACAAACCTACCAAGAGTGGAGGGTGTTAGTTAAGAGGAAAGGAAAGTCTTGAGATGCAGGGTCAAGATGATGGAACAAGTAGATCTTGAACTCACCACCTCCCACAAACAGACCACAATTACAATTAAATGTAGAACAGCCACCCCCCCAAGAGCCAGAACTCCTACAACTAAGAATATAAAGAAGAAGCCGTGCTGAGGATAGGAGGGGCGGAGACATGGCCTGGTCAGGTATAGCAATTCACAAACGGGGAGGGAGAAAACAATGGTGAAGGTCCCCAGGAGGGGCGAGGGGTCCTAGCCCCACACCAGGCTCCCCAGCCCAGGGCACCTGTGCTGGGAAGAGGAGTCCCCATTAACTCCGACTTTGAAAACCAAAAGGGTTATGTCTGAGAGAGACAGAGGGCTATGGGAGACCAAGACACTGCCCTTGAAGGGCTCACACACAAACTCACTTGCTCCAAGCTCCAGCGCAGAGGCAGCTGATTCAAGAAGTGCCTGGGTCCTGTGGGGAGGAACTATATTGACTAACATTAGGGGGAGGGCTGGAGGGGCAGGCGTTGGCAGAACTCTCTGAGGAGGGCAGTGATGGTGGGTACCATTGTTCCTTTATTTCTTTTGCAGTGCTCTCCTTCCACCTGGCTGACCTGGAACAGTCAGGTGCTAACCTTGTCACTCTCCATTAACCCGGCTAACGTTTGCTCACCCTGCCCCACCCTACCTGCTAGCCCCAGCTGGAGCCTTCCCCAGGTGTGTTCCAGATCTTCCACACAAGCAGTGCTGGCGTCAGTGCTGGCGAATCACAGCAACTATTCAGCAGTCACAAGTTCAAAACAAGCAGCAGCCAGCCAAGGCTGGCACCAGAGCCCCACCCACATGGCTTCACAACCAGCACAGGCAGCTGGGGCCACCATGGGGCCCCTTCCAAATCAATCCCCACTGCGCGGGCTCAGCCCTCACACACCAGATCATCCACAGTAGTCCTGGCCAGCCCTCACAGCCTGTCACCTGAGAGTCAAGCCCACCCACCTGCACACCTGCGACAACTGAAGCCCAACTGCAACAGGAGGGCACACACCATCCTCACAGGGGATATCCTAGGAGCCCCTGGCTCTGGTGACCAGGGAGGACTCTGCCACTGGACCCCACAAGACAACTTCTTTAAAAAGCCACTTCTTTCTTTTTTTTTTAAAAAAAAGATTTATTTATTTATAGAGAGAAGAAAGAAGAAAGAAAAAGAGGGAGAGAAACATCAACTGGTTGCCTCTTGCATGCTCCCAATTGGGGAACTGGATTGCTAGGCATGTGCCCTGACTGGGAATTGAACTGGCAACTCTTTGATTCTCAGCTGGTACCCAATCCACTGAACCATACCAAGGAAACAAGGCCAGTTCTAGACTGGAAGACGTACTGGATCTACCTAACACGTGGGAAGAAACACAAACAACCAAATGAGGAGACGTAGGAATAACGTCCCAAACAAAAGAACAGAACAAAACCCAGAGAAATAACTAAATAAAACAAATAAGCAATAAACCAGATAAAAAGTTTCTAACACTGGTTATAAAAATGCTCAACAAAGGTGGGAGTAGAAAAACTCAGTGAGAAATTCAACAAAGATACAAAAATATATAAAAAATGACCAATCACTGCATTCAGTCTATAAACATCTAATCACTATGTTGTACACCTGAAGCTAATATAATATTGCATGTCAACCATAATTTTAAAATAATTTTTTAAAAAGAGAAAGGGAAAGTTCTGTTTGGTTTTGTACCCAGCGGGGCAGTAGGATGTGCCAGGGGCAGATCAAAGACTATTTCTCATGTAACCCAGAAGTTCGCTGCAGATTGGGACTCTCCACTGTGGAAACGGAACTCCAGTCTGCCCGTTGAAGGGAGAGGCACTGATGTGTCTCAACACTCCCTGGAGCTCAGGGGAGAGCTGGGACTCTTTTAAAGGGCATAAGAGAAAGGAGAGTATTATGTCTGTTACAAACACTTGCAGATAATGTGAATTTACGAACTTTTGTTAAAGGATCACAGCATTGGATAGCATTAAGGTAAAATAATGTACCTAGGAAGTGGCTTTCCTATGAAAAAACCACGAATTTCTATTTGCTACAGTCCAATACATGGATTGTGATTAAAATTACAAACAACCCTTTAGCTGAAATCATTGCTTTGTTAAGTAGAAAGAGGAAAGGATGTAGTGAGTGGAAATGGTTACTTCATTTCCTGCAACAACACTGCAGAATACGGATGGATATATTTTCCTCCAAGACAGAAACCTAATAAAGTATAGTGAGATTTGCCTAGAGACTCTTATTGAAATAGCATTTACCTTAAAAAAAATCATAGCTCTGCTTTCAGTGTTTAAACAATCAAGACCCTGCATTTGAAAGGCATTAGGACTTGGATGACTCAGTGCCCCGAAGCAAGTTGTGTGGCAGCGTCCCTTGTGTAACAGGCAGAGACTGTGTTGGAGAACTCCAGGTCTGTGCTGTGCTTGGTGCCGTGTTGGCCATATAACCAGTGTTAAATAAAATAACAGCAACATGTGACACAGGGAGCCTGAGTCTCTCATTCTTACTGCTAAACCCACATAGCAGATGGTTATACACACCCGTAATCAAGCGTGGAGCCGTGTGGGCCGGGGCTGGTGTGCAGCTCTGAGTCAGCCTGCTGCCTTCTCTCTCCCTCTTGTGGAAGAGCTTCACAACCTCCACAGACATTTTTAGGAGTGGGGCTGGTGCTTTTGAGAGCTCACGGAGCCTTGGAGGTGTCCACACACAACTCATGAATGATGCCGATTTCCCTCAGGCAAAATGACATTTTTACCAGCTCTTTCATCACCAGAGAGAAGTGACTTTCTAATAACATCTGTAAAGAGACTGGGACACTTCAGGTGGAACAAGCACAGTTGGTTGTTTGTGAACAACCAACTTGAAATATTAGTTCTTAAAAAAAAAAAGAACAACTCCCTGTTGAGGACATTATGCTGAGTGAAAAAAAGTCAGTCACAACAGGACAGATACTGGATGACTGCACTTGTATGAGGTCTCTAGATCAGTCAGATTCATAGAGACAGAAAGTAGAATGGTGTTTGCCAGAGGCTAGGGGAGCGGAGTGGGGAGTTGCTGTTCAGTGGGTGCAGTTTCAGTTTCGCAGGACGAGAAGTGTTCTGTGGGTGGAGGGTGGTGATGGTAGTGGCACAATAATGTGAGCGTCCCCAACGCCACTAAACCGTGCACTTAAATATGGTTAAGACGGCAAATTTTATACCACATGTAAGCGGCTTTCCTCTTGAATGCAGGACAGAGTTGCCCCTGGAGCTCTTCGAGGACAGGGTTTTTCATCTCTATGTCCTTGTCACTCAAAATATGAGGTTCACAGTGTCCCTGGGCTTTCATGACTAAGACAACCTGAATGTTGAATATATTCTCAGGCCTACCGAAAATTAATTTTAAAAAAATCAGACTGCTTCTAAAGCAACTGAATTAAGTGGGAGGAGAAATGTATTTTTCTTTGAAATATGAAGTTATGTAAGTCAAACTTCAAAGAACAGCAGCACATTCTTTTATGCTGCATATGGTTCTCGAACCGAAGAGCTCCACACTTGGCTTCTCTAACCTCATGTTCCCCCGCGTCTGTGGCCTGGGGAATTGAACTTCGCATTGGACCAATCTCTGCTCCGTGCTGGCTGGTAATCGACTCAGCAGAGAAAAGCCTGATCAATAATTACCTGAAAGAAAACAGTAGTGTGATCGCAAAATGAAGTTCATGTTTGGATGATCAAAGCAACTTCTTGGGGGCCTCAGACCCCCGCACTGATTCAGGTCCCAGGCGGTGACTCAAACCCCATCTCGCCTGAAGTTCATGGAAAGACTGTTTTTTTGCCCTGATGGTCTCTGTTGTGAAATAAAGAGGAGTATCTTTGTGTGTCTTAAAATTTTTGTCCTCCCGGTAGTATTCTAAAGTTCCTTGTGCAGGAGAGACGTCATGTTTTGTTAGTGAATGGGTGCTAGGCTGTGTGCAGGACCACTGTCCTGGTCAACCACAAACTGTTATTAAGCACTTCCTGGGTGAAATATGCTTGTGAGTCACAGCCAGCAGGTTGACCGATGACTGTTGATTGCATAAAATGTGTTTACTGAAGTGGGTCTTATTTTAACCTCTGTGCTTTCCTCTTCGTTGACAACCACGCCTGCCAAATTCGAGTTACACACGCTAACCCATGATCTTATTTTCAGTCGCAAGGTGGGGACAGAAGACGTGACGTTGGCTGTCCTCTAGATGAGTGATTTGTATGACACACTGACCATTTCTTTACCCCTCTTTGTTCATTACTTTAAAAGAAACTTTCTTTTTACTGTGGTAACCATAATTCTACTTTTGGTCTCTATTATTTTGACTATTCTCGGTACCCTGTATGTGGGGAACCATACAGTAATTTTGTGTGTGTGTGACTGACTTACTTCACATGTAACATCCTCATGTTTAATCCATGTTGCAGTATATGTCAGCGTTTCCTTCCTTTTTAAGGCTGAATGCTATTCCATCGTATGTATATCCTACACTTTGCCTCTCCATTCATCTTTGATGAACACTTGGGTTGCTTCCAAGGTTTAGCTATTGTGAATAACGTTTCTATGGACATGAGGATGTGTTCATTTACTTCTTAGTTCAACGAAAGCCCACGATAATGTTCCCTTTAGAGACGTGAACACCGTAGGAGGAGTGGGAAACGCAAGAGAACTTACAAAGGACTTCAGCCACTAGCAGATACCTGCCAAGCCGCCTAGTTCGGCCAGCTCTAAACACCACTGCCTTGTGTGGAAAAATAGAGTAGAATCTCCATTTTACTAGATTAAAATCACTGAAGGGTTTGATACACTGCCTAAAATCTCCATATGCTTTAGAATCATAAAGATGTTTGCTACAAGGGATGTTAGAAATCCCTGGTTCGGGATTGCCGTCTTTAGTTGCACATCAAAATCACCTGGGTTCTTAAACATAATACTGATGCATAGATCTCATTCCTAGAGACGCTGACTGAGCTGGCCAGGGGTGGACATCAGAATATTTTGTTAACTTTTTCAGGGAGTTCTAATGTAAAGCCAGGGTTGAGAATCACTCTTATAGTTTACCCCTCCCCTTTTCATTCCCATTTAGAGAGAGAAAAGGGAAATAATTTGCTAAAAGTGCTACAGATAATGGTAAAAAAAATCACTGTATTTTAAAAAATACTTTATTTTTTAGAGAGAAGGGAAGGGAGAAAGAGAGGGGGAAAACACCCATGTGAGAGATACATCAGTTGGTTGCTTCTCACACACCCTCAACTGGGCACCTGGCCCACAACCCACGCACACACCCTGATGGGAATCCAACTGGTGATCTTTTGGTTCACAGGACAGTGCTCAGTCCACTGAGCCAAAAACCCTAACCCACCAGGGCAAAATACTACATTTTTAACCCCAAACATAGTACTCTAAACTTCCTGAAACTTGTTTTTACAATATTTTGCCTCTAACTGTGTTCTTCAGAAAGTGCAAAAGTAAAATATTATGAAATAGGTCATTTTTATTCAACCTTGACTGATTTAAATGGAGAGTAAAGGCATGCTGGGAAGTTTATTTTAGTTTTCATTTCCATATCTGAATCGTGATGAAACCAAATTTGAAAGAATTCTACCTATAATCAGAAATCTGCCAAAGGAAGACAAAGTCTGTGTGAGCCCTGAGATGTTATACACTTCTAAAATTAAACTGAGTAAAATTAAATAGAGACATAAAGATTAAAGAGAAGGTGAAAACTTCAAGAAAATAACAGGTCTGAGTCTAGAGATGGTTCCATTCTATCGTAAAAGTGAAGTCATGGAAACCTAAGAGCAAATGCAAATGACAGATAAACATATGAAGAGGCCTCTTCTAGGGGCCTGGCCGTGACACCTGCCACTGGCATTCACCAGCCGGTGAATCTTTGGGAATCTTTCGTGAATATGACCCCTCCCCGCACTGACTCAGAACAAACAATTAGGGTACGTGGTGCAAGGAAAATTTTCTTTGAGGAGAATAAACAAAACCAGAATTTCAAGGGATTCACTTCATATACGCAGGCCAACCACATCTGATAATCCATCCTAAGAAATATTCACACTGTTAACAACTTGCTTTCTGTATTAATGTGAACTCACCATTAGGAAGTGACAGAAATGAACTCAAACTCAGCTGAGCTGGAAATAGGAATTTAAAGTCTCCTGTATCCCAGTCGGAAGTACTAGTGGGGACTTTGAGGGGGGAGGAGGATGGGCATGGACGACAGCAGCCTGGAGCCACACTCTGCTAGCCTAGCATCAAGGGGAAAACAGTCCCAGGGGCCATGCACAGAAAAGTCCTGGAGAAGGATTCAAACAGTCCTCTTTTGAATCACGTGACCATTTCTGGTAACTGGAAGGAGTTTTGTTACAATAATAAAGAGGAAGGAGGGCTGGGCAGAAAGTGAAAAATGGATGTAACAATTCTAGATAATGAATAAGTGTTTCTAAAACACACACTTATTTTAGTTTCATCAGAATTTTTTTAAGTTTAAATAGGTTTCTGCAAAAAGAATTCCAGTTGATAAATTTGTAACTATTGGGAATTTTTAAAAGACTTTATTTATTTATTTTTAGAGAGAAAGGAAGAAAGAGAGGGAGAGAAACATCAAAGTGTGGTTGCCTTTCACATGTGCCCCACTGGGGACCTGGTCTGAAACCCAGGCATGTGCCCTGACTGGGAATCGGAGCAGCACCCCCTTACTTCTCAGGCTGATATTCAATTCACTGAGCCAAACCAGCCAGGGCTGGAAATGGTCTTAACTTTTTTGCCCTCTGTTCTATTTATTACAATTTTAATTACATACTTATATGATCATTTGGTTATTGCTGGTCTCCTTAACTGGAATGGAAAGTCAGCGAGGGCAGGAACCACAAGCATTGTCACTCATCACGATTTCCTCAGCACCTAGAACATTCTTGGCATGTAATTTGCATCCACCACATTCTGTGAATGATGGAGCGAAGAAGCAACTCCATCCTGATGCCAGATTCAATACAAGTCAGCACCAGATGATTCCCAAGTTAAAGAATCAAAAGTTAGGAAAGGCTGACAGACAGGGAGAGGAAATGAGATGAATGCCTAGAATCAGAAGATCCAACTGTCCTCGCCATTCATGGCTTGACAGGAATGTGTAGCACAGAGACAGGGCATAAATGTCTGAGGAGCTAAACATCAAAGACAGGAGGTGGTCATAAAAGAAAAAGGTTCAAAGTTCCAGCTAATCCTGAAATTTTTAAAGTTTACAGAAAAAGTTGGCGTTTATAATATGTGAAGAATGTATCTAAACTTAAGAAACTTACCACCTATCACCATATCTTTGTGACCCAATTATGAAATGGAAATATCAGGAAGCCAGACATCCTTTGTTTAATGAAACAACATCCTAATGAAAACACACTACAGTAAGTTCTCCTGCCGTGTCATTGACAGATTCCTGAAATGTAAGTGAAACTACGCACCACGAAGCCCATTTACCATAGGCGCATTGGTATAAACGAGAGTTAAATTTCTATGGCACCTCATCCCCATGATAACAAAACGACACTGAGAAAATGACGTTGTTTAGGGCCTGCTGTTCTGGAGTACCTCACTGGGCTGTGCTAACCATTCTGGTCTTTCACAGACCTCAGTTGCTCATGTTCTCGCCCTCTGTATACCCTAATATAACACAACTGTGTGAGTTTCTGTTCAGCTCACCACTTCTCTTGACCAGGACTCTGTGCCTGACCCTGGGCCAGGTCATGGACGCGGTGGAAAGCAGTCAGCAGCAGTTACCCATGAGGGTTCCTAGGGCACCCCCTTCCCAGCAAAGGTTCTTAATACACAGAGAGAAACAGGTCTGGGGGAGAAGGTGCCCTGCAGAGGAGGCTGAGGAATCGGGGCCCTGATGTGGGTGTGCCTATGGTGGAGAAATGCAGTTTCATCCGGATGAGAGTCAGGGCCTGAGAAACAAAGAAAAGTTGGAGGAAAAAGAAAACAAGTAGGCTCTGACAGGATGAACTTATTTTTTCTTTAAACTTTTTCTAGGAAAGGTGGACAACAGGGAATTGAGGCTAATGGGTTCCCTGTAGAAAGCAGACACTCCTGCAAAGTTACGGGGAAGGGCTCTGTGATACTGTGATTTGTAGTAGAAATATACACATGGTTCTCTTCCCAAGTCCCTGACGCAGGGCTCCTAAAACCTTTGCGAATTCCCAAGTGATAGGAGGACTGTGAGCATCTGTTTTGATGAGGCGACCGACCCTGGGTGTCCCCTGGATGAGGACTGGGTACCAGAAAGACCAAGTCACGACTAGAAGCCTGAAGTTTTCAGCCGCATCCTCCAGGGAGGAGAGAGGGGTGGGAAATGGAGATAACAACCAAGTAATTGATCATGCTTACATGAGAAAGCCTCTATAAAATCCCACAAGTGTAGAGTGGGGGTGGGGGCTGGGCGGATGTGTGGAGATTCGGGGAGAGAGAAGCACCCGGAGAGAGCAGGGAAACTCTGCCCCCTTCCCCCGTGCCTTGCCCTGTGCACCTCTGCCATCTGGTTGTTCCTCAGTTATATCCTCTTATAATAAATCAATAATCTAAGAAGTAAAATGTTTCTCTGATTTCTGTGAGCTGCTTTAGCATATTAAAGGCAGGAAGTTGCAGCCTCTGACCTATAGTCGGTGGGTCAGAAGCCCAGGTGACAAGTGGACTTGAGATTGGCATCGGGAATGGAGGCGGGAAGGAAGTCCTATAGGACTGAGCCCTTAAACAGTGGGATCCGATGCTACCTCCAGGAATTGAGCTGAGCTAAAGGACATCCACCAGGTGATGGAGGGTTGGTTGGTGGTGTGCAGAGCCCTGCCCCCATGTTGCAGCTGGTACTAGAATCATCTCGGAACCCCCTCTGAGTACAGAGGAGACTCACACAGCGGGGAGCGTGCAGTGAGTGGCCCCTGTGACTTTCTGGCAGAGGTTCCAGGCTCTGTTCAGGGACCTGGGGTGGCAGTCCACGTGGGCATTCGTGGGTTTCAGAGCCAGTGGCTTGCTGATGCTTTGTGAACTCACCTTGAAGCCCAGCTGAGCGAGCTGGCCAGACTGCTTTCCTACACACCGACTTTCCTTCCCTCTATGCGTACTCTCCCCACCCCAACCGCCGGGTTAAGATATCTTTAACACGAGTATTACTTCACCATTAATTATTTAGTTCCATAAAAAAGAAAAAAATATGCACTTTCAGAAAGAGAAAATGGAAAACACCAACTCTTCTGTGTGGGCAATGACGTGGTCTCTGGGGATTCTTGTGGAAAAGTGTAAAGAGCACTAGACCAGGAGTCCAGGCGGTTACCTTCCAGCACCGGGTCTAGCACACGGGGCTGCGAGGCTTTGGGTGGGGGGTTCACGCTCTCGTCCTGTTTCCTCTTCTGTAAAAGGATGGAAGTGTATTTCAGTTCTCTTCCCGATGTAATTTTTCTAACTTTCATAAGCTTTTCAATCAAAAATGGTAAAACTTGCTGACTACATTATCATCAGCATACTTTCCTGCACTTTATGGGAAGAGAGAGAATGTGTTTTCCAATATCAACGTGGGAACAAAGTAGCCACGAGACAGAACCCTCCTGTGAAGTGTCAACTTCTTGTGTGATCTTTGAGAGACACCAGCACTCTGTCGCTCTTTCAATCACTTGCACTCCATGCACCTTCCCCTGTGACTTCCTTTCTTTCGGAAGTGGTTTTAAAGCTGCTTCTCACTAGAACCTTTTTTAAAGGGGCAAAATATTTTCCCCACAAAAATCCAGTTGGGATTTACTGAATGACAGTTTGGGGTATAGCATTGACAAGATGAATTCTAAAATTCAGTTTTGAGCAATGGCTTCCACTCCCTTTGCATGTAATCAACGGGTATAGTCATGTAACCACCCCAGTGCTTCTTATTTCCCTTTGTCTATTTCCAGGTCTGCATTACTTCAGGCTCTAGGCCCCTCTTACTAAGCCTATCCCCACCAATTACACTGGCACAACACTACACACTTTCCCCTTCTAACATGCCGCCTCCACCACCCCAGGCCTGTTCTGACTGCAGAATAATGTCTAAGGCCTTAATCCAACCCTATCTCCGTAGCCCAGCTGCCATTACTCCCTTTACAAGTCTATCGTCCAGCTTTTGGAAAGATTCCCTGTTCGAGGCTCTCCTCATCGACTTGGAACGCCTTCCTTCCTTCCCTCTGACAATCTGAATGCTATTGGTCCCAGCTGAGATCTCCCTTCCTCTGTAGGTAGAGCTTTCCCGAACTCTGCATCTTGCAGGGCACTCTCCATACTCCCCACAGCCCACTCTCTAGCAGAGGAAAGGAAATGACCACAGGAGACTTGGAAGTATTCCCTCGGTGGGCCGGGGCTTTTTTAGAAGGGCTGAGTCCACTTTTGGTCATCATGGGCTTCAGGTCCCCCTACAACAGGGGAGACAGGAGTCACAGGACAAAGGTGGCCCCCTGACCAATCTCAACACAGCAAGACTGGGAGGCGTAGGGTAAGCGGCTTCCAGCGAGATGGGTATGGGAGGAAGGGCAGAGGCATCTTCTCTCACCAGGTGTGCTCTTCTGAGTGCCATCCATTGTGTCTTTCTACTGCCTCCACCCTCCCAAACATCTTTTTAGAGTAATTTGAATTCCCTGAGGCCCCAGAGGTATGGCCACCTGGGTATTTTTTTCCTCTAAGGCCTAAGACAATTTAACCTGAACCTTTGCCTCAATGAGTGACCCACAAAGTGAGTCAAGTTCATGCAAACAGTTCTCTAAGTTGGTTATTATTATTTTCACTTTGCAAAAAAGAAAATCATTCATGTCCAAGGTCAGCTGCCTTTCCCCAAGTCACGCAGCCAGTGAGCAGCAAAGACGAGCCAGATAACTGTTTCTATTTTCACGTTGTTTTGTATTCATTTAGTGGAAGAGCCTCAGCAGAACCTTCCTCACTGCAAGGAGAGGTAGAGAAACTCATGAGCTCCCGGAGGAGAGAAACTCACGTGCTCCCAGAAAGCAGTCTCCCACACTTTCCTGTCTTCTCTCATGGCTCCTCTAGGACCTCAGGTCTTCTCATTATCTGAAATATGAAAATGGCATGGGTTTAATTATTCATTTTCCATCACCCTTAATGAGGGGATTAACTGCTATGGGAAACAAGGAAATAGCCTGACCTTCAGGCTGTCAGGAAGTGATAATTAACTAAAATCCCAAGTCAGTTTCGATGGACAAATGAAAAGTGTTTCACTGATCTTAGCACAAATGGGCGACCAGGGCCCCTCACTGAGTCATACAATGGAGTGATGACAATGAGAAAGTAAACATGTGCTAAAAATAAACATGTTTTCTTATAGATGTTCACAGGTGCTCCTCAGGAGTTTCCAAACTGACCTAGGGTTTAGAGTGAGGAGGAGAGAGGGCTGCAGGGCTGGGCCTGCAGGGCAGACAGACCGGGGGCGGCCGGGGAGCAGGAGTCCCACCGGCCTCCCTTGCAGAGCAGCATCAGGAAGGTGAAGACGAACGCGCGACCTGTTAATCACAGCTCTGAGACCAACTGGTTGGTTTTTCATTAATTGGCTGGTTGATCTGGCCAAAGTTACTGTGGGAATGATTCACGGAACCAGTCTGCTGTGCAGTATGTAAACACGGCCTTCCAATCCAGAGCCTCGCTATTACAATGGTCATAAATAGCTGTGAATTACTACTGTTGTGCGACTCGTGACTTCGCCGTGGCTTCTGGCAGAGCAGATGGGAGCCACGTTCCAGGCACTGCCACAGCCCCCGCTTTTCCTCAGCATTTAACGGTGCGGCGTGGTAGGTGCCACACGGGTGACAAAATGGCACCCTCCTGGCCCTGCTCTGTTCCCAAATAACACGTTTTTCAAAAAGCCATCGAGCCTTGAAAGCCTCATACACTCTGTGTGCTATATAAAAATGTAACTGCCCAAAATACGGCAAAATGAGTCACTATTAATAACTCAGAGTCATGGGGATTCAGGCAGTCCAGTTTGTGTGCCAAAAGTTCAGAATGTTTGCCGGGTGCTTTGATTTGTTTTGTTTAACTCTGTTGTTGCTTTGCTTCAGTACATCTCCTATGTAGATATTCGACCCAGTACGTGTCATACTGTGACCTCATACTGTTATCTGTGACCTTACTGGGGACATACCAGAGCGTACAGGACAGGAGTAGAAGGCCTTCGACACTGTGGGGGCTCTAAAGATGGTGCTTGCTGAATATTTTCCATTTCTCTCGACCACAGCGACCGTCACCTTTGCCGCATAAGCAGAAATTGCTCAAGAGAAGCGAAGAAACTCCCTAAGTTACTTACATCAATAATAATGTGTTATTCACTATTCGTTGAACATTTGCTATTGCCAGACACGGTACTTCTACAGGTGGTTGCTAAGCCTCACATCAACCCAGCAAAGTAGGTGCTGTTCCCAGTTCCCAAACCAGCGTGTGCCTGTGGCTCTGGGGGCTGGAATTCAAACTCAGAGCTCTTTCGCTTGCGCCATAGGAAACTACCAGTGGGCAATCACTGCTGACCAATGGAAATTTTATGGTTCAACAAACCACTGCAATGCACTAGTCCTGAAAAGGAACCTAGAATCCCTCCCTACCCAACATGACCAAGGCGACGTGCAGACTGGCAGTGTGTTGACTGGAAAATTGTACAAAGCAGTTCTGGCGAGGAACAGCAGGGAAAAATATAAAACTATTATCTTTGCACCAGGTATTATTACTATAACAAGGCATGATGACAATAGCACAAAAATGTTAAAACGTGTCACAAATACTTTAATCCACTTATATTATCTGATACATTGTATCTGAAAAGCTCCACCTGTGCTCATACTCACCAGACTTTTCCAAGCGTCGAAATGTTTCTAATGACTGAAAGCTAATGATATTAAAATAGGAGTTTGGTAGTCTATATGTCTACGATATGGATATATTAGGGAGATAATTTGGTAAGAGCAATTTAGTTTCTTGAGAATTGTCTGAGAGTCAATAGCACAGTGATTTTATATAAAAATTTAAAAATAATTTATGGTATTACATTTGTGCCCATTTTCCCCTGTTGCCCCCTCCTCCCAGACCTCCCTCTCCACAGTCCATCCCCCACACTGTGGTCCATGTCCATGGGTGATGCATACATGTTCTTTGTCTAATCCCTCCTCCTCTTTCAGCCAGTCTCCCCTTCCCTCTGACAGCTGCCAGTCTGTTCCTTGTTTCTGTGCCTCTGATTCTGTTTTGCTCTTTAGTTTATCTTGTTCCTTAGATTCCAATTATAAGTGGGATCACATGGTATTCATCTTCCATTGCCTGGCTTATGTCCCTGAGCCTAATAGTCTCTGGTTCCATCCAATAGCACAGTGGTTTTAGATGGAAGCTATTACCTGAGATTATTTCTCAAGAGTTATTTTCTTAGAAATAAAGCCTAATAAACCCAAGCCTTCTTTTTAATTTAGTTTTCAACCACTGATATATTTAGAATGAGAAATATTAAGGCAGCCAATAATAATGATCACAATTAATATATGTTGGCTACTGAACAGTGGATTGTTAGATGCACAATAATCGGGAAGAGCTAATGTCACAAGTTTGGGTCAAAAGACAAATAAAAAGAAAAGGGTCAATGAATCTTAGAATGAGATTTCAGTCATGAGAAGAATCTCATTTTACTAAAGTGAAAACTGAGGTACAAGAAAGCCAAATACATGATGGAAGGTATTCAACTCTCTGGGGACCCCACAGTGATGAGCATTCAGTTCTCCTGACTCTCAGGCCAGTGTTTCCCCATTCAAATCATCGTTTGGGTCCAAGTAATATTTTTTTCTTTCTACGTACATTTTTGAAGCCATCTGGAACATATAATAAAAGATATGTCCTAAACAAAGTAATACACTAAAATAAACTCAAATCCTAGGTGATCATATTTAGGATGGGGTAACTAGACACTTCAGATTTATTGAAACAAGATGGACAAATAATAATCAAAGTCAACTCTTTGGGGTTTATTACCAGAATCTAAAGTGTAGGTGGCCTTTGTTGGACCAAGAAAACTTTCCTTTCTATCCTCTCCCTCCTGGACTCTCTGCTTCTCTCCCGTATGGAAGGCGTCACACCTGCGATGCTGGAGGATCGGATGTGACTGGTTTCTGACTCAGGATTGTGGACAGGAATCTGAACCAAAGCCAGTGGTAGCTTTACCATTTTACTTGTAAACCAAACAAAACAACCAAATGAGAAAAGTACTTCAAACGAAAAAATTCCTAACATCTTTTTAAATACAGTGATACACACGTCTGAGAAAAAGAACTGTATTGATGGAGGGATGGATGATTCAGCTGGTTTCTACGTTAATAGTGACTGATTTTGTAAAAATGGAAATGTTTAGAAAATAAATGATACTATTACACCAGAAAAGACAAATGCATAAAGTGCTAGAGAACCAAACATACTCAAAACGCAATTTTCTTTTATTTCCATATGTGATTTTTGAGAGTTCTGAATATTACTCTGGCTTTTAATGACACAGGAAAGGAAAATAAATTGTTAATGGTTGTCTCTCAGAAAAAGCAGTCATTTATGCACGAAGATAATTTTTCTAAAACAGTGTTTATGAATAGTCCTCTACTTGAGAGTTTATATTAGTTTAATAGTCCCTCACTGGCCTTAGATCAAATCTGTGAGACTGGCCTCTTTTCTAAGGAAATTGCTGAACACTGCACTCTGGAGTCACTGGGTTTATGTACGCACACCTGTGTCGATGCAAATGTGCGGTGTGCCTGCCGAGTCTTCCTCGAAAAGTCAGGTTTACGGCTGACACGTAATGGACGTGAGCCTGTGAACTTGTGGGCTGATGTTGGGAGTGGCCAGATGGAAGGAGAGGTTGTGTTCTTGGCTCAGAAAATTCCTTTCAATGGCCTGCACTGCCTGCTTTCATTATGACTTTGTGATTGTGGCTGGGCCAGCACTAAGTCTGCTTTTCCTGGGCTAAGTAAAGGCTAATAACGCAGAGCTCACAGAAGACCAAGGACACAGGGAAGCCTAGAGGAATGGTAAAGGGAAAAAGAGGGTTTCTGAAAGTGGGATACCTGAATATCGGGCTCTGACATCCTCAAAAAATTCATGACAGGTAGAGAAAGAATATTTGCTCAAACTACATATATACCATGTATCATTCAAATGAACGCTATAGTTGTTAGACATTGTACTAAGGTGCTAAGTATGCAAAGATGGAGGAGACATAAGCCCTGTTTCCAGGGCACTTACAGTTTGATAGAAGAGGTGATACGGTACGTGTGTGGTGTGGGGGGGGGCAGGGAAATGTTCATCTGTAACGGTAAGTATCCCTTTGAGGCAGAATAAGTGGCCAGCTATGGAGATCAGAGGAGGTACTCTGGGAAGACGCCTCCTAAAATGGTATCATGACTTCTTATTACTTAGTATCTAATGTTGCCTTCTGACTGCAGTGCTTTCCTAAAACGTTCCTGGAAAAGTCAGCAAAGCAAGTATTTGCCAGTGTGCCAGGTTTCAGATCACTTTCCTTCCTCACAGGAGAGGGAGGGCCCCACAGAAGCAGTGCGTGCCTGAGAGAAGGGAAACCCATTAGGAAAGGGATTGTTTGTTGGTTGCTAGGAATCAAATCTCGCTGGAGTTAACTCAAATTACAAAGAGGAGTTAACTGTGAAGATAAAGCCAGCAGTCTTCCAGGTCCAGAAGCAGGAAACAGTCCAGATGGACATCACAGCGGCGGAAGCTGAGAAATAGTCAGAAACTCAAGTCGGTTGGACTCTGATCTTTTCTTTCATTTTTTGACTCTCTCTTTTGACTCTTCTCCTTGCCTTTTAAAGCATTTCTTATTTCTTTTCTCTGTAGACTTGCCTTCTTCCGATTAGTTCTAATTTTGTTCTCAAGTAACTTTGGTTGTACTTGACTTTGGTGTGCTCTGAGGCCCACCTCAGCCCCCACTGGATGTGAACTCTCAGTGGTGGTCCATAACCACTGACTGTAGTTTCTGTAAGGTGGCTCAAATTCTCGAGAGAGATTCTGCTGCCCCTGAGTATACTCGCTCCTGGTCTATTCAGAGTGGGGTGAAGTGGATATGCGCTGGGGTCAGGGCTACCTAAGTCTGTCCTCTATAGCAGAGACGGAACAGCAGGAACTCTCAGAGACAACAAGTGTGTCAACTACAACCCCAAACCACGCACAGTGTGGCGGTGGTCAAGCCTTCCTTGGAGAGGGGCAGGGCGCTCCCGGCTGACACTCTCGGCCACAGCATCATTGGAGCAGCAGTCTCCTTCCTGTTAAATTTGTCGTAGGGGGAGAAGAAGGACGGAGAACCAGAAAACCCAATTTTTATCCATGCTCCAAACACTATCTTGCTTTGTGTCAGTACTTTGGGTAAACTGAGGAGATAAGCTATTCGTTTACTCAGTTACCCTCAGCAAGCACCCAGTCTGCCTTACGCTCCATGAACAGAACAGCCTGATGCACACCAAACGTTTCTATCATTAATGTTTCTCTATGGTATGTGTTTGTTAGCTTTCCCCTGACTACAATCCAGATTCCATCAGTGAGAAGCACCCAAAATAATCCTGGAATCAATTGTACCTAAAAATTTCTATGAGCAGAGTATTAATAACTTTAGATACATAAACAGTCATAATTTCTGGCTCTGAAACCTTAAGTTCAGTCCAGTGCCTGGAAGGGAAAACTAAGCAGAAAGACAAAAATAAACATTATATTGTCAGCCTCACTTTCCCTCCCCCACAGATACCTGGCTTCCCAGTTGTGAGGAGACTTCCACGTGTGCCACAGGCAGATTTTCACGTGTGCTTTGATTTTTAAAAACCTAGGAATAAGGAGCTATAAGAAGCAGGAAGAGGGAGATCGTGTAAGAAGTTGGAATTAAACTGTATTTTGAGGGATGTATGTTCTATAGGCACATTTATCTTTACAGGCACAAGTTATTTTAGGTATTTTTAGTTGTACAGAGACTCAGAGGATTGAACCAGGCTCGAGGGACTCAAGTTCAAGACACGGTGTATAACTGAGGGAAAATCCCTTTCCTCTTATCCCCCCCACCCCCACCTCCGCTTTGTCTTTCTGGCTTGCCCATCACGTTATTAATGGGATCAACCCAGGGCTGAATGTCAGTGCTCTCTGAAAACTGCAAAATACCATTCAGTGAGTGTTTGAATTTGACTGAGTAAATTCAGAACTTTATTGAAAAGTCAGTATTGCCTGAGATACCAGAGTTATGTTACTCAAACTTACAATCTATTTTTGGTGATTGTTTAAACAAAATTTCATCTCAAATATATTTAAACTAGTACACTTAACTTAAGTAGTGGCTGTATTGCAGTTTATTTCCTAAGAAAATAAAGGAAGGAAAAAAACATTGAAAAGGATAAATATATAGATATTTATAAATTATTACTGACTGTACAAAACAATAATTGTAATGTCCTTTGTAGTATAAAAACTATGTAGAACTGAAATGCAAAGCAAACACAACACAAAATTCACAAGCATTAAACAGTATCAAAGACTTAAGGGTCTAAGAATACCAGAAAAGTGGTAAAAATAATAATTTGTATAATTTTATAATAAGTCAAGGATATATGTTGTGATCTCTAGGATATCTGCTGTTAGAATAAGAAACTAATATATAATATATAAATTGTTAGGTAAAATATTACATAATAAAATTTCAATAATCTAAATGAGGGAAAAAAAAGGAGGAAAAGGAAGATAGGAAAAAGGAACATAAGAAAGAAGAGCCTAATAGAAAAAATGAGTTGGTAGCTGGAACCTCAATTGTGTGAGTAATTACACTGAATACAGTGAACTAAATGTGAAGTAAAAGACCATGGTTGTCAGAGTAGATGAAAACAAACCCAATTATACGCTTTAACTATGATGTCAAAGAAATGTTTAATGTGAAAGACAAATAGACCATGCAAATACTACCAGCAACAAAAAGCTTGTGTGACTACCAATATCAGGCAATGTGACTTTAAGGCCAGAATTTGTATTAGAGGGAAGAGTGAGAGTTCATAATTGTAAGTGGGATCGTCCAAGAAGGTAGTACAATCCTAAATCTCTGTGCACCCAATGGCATTGCTGCAAAGTAAACCAAATGAGAAACGGATAGAACAAAAAGGAAAAGTACAAAGTCAACAATCACAGTGGGAATCATTAACACATTGTTCTGAATAGTTGGTAAAACAAATTAAAAATTTCTTAAAAATCAGGAAGGACATAGAAAATATTAACAGCACAATGAACAGGCCTGATCTAATTGCAGTGCATGTAAAATTGCAGCTGCTAATGACCAACTCACATTCATTTCATGGCATATTTATTAAAACCAATATATTGTAATATAAAGAAAGTCTCAACAATTTCAAAATATTGAAATCATTCAGAATATCTTCTCTGACCACCCTGGAATTAAACTAGAGCTCAATAGCAAACATAGGAATATATGTTGTGATCTCTAGGATAGCTACTGCCTAGCCTAACTACCTAAAAATTAAACAATACACTCTAAATAATCCATGAGACAAAGAAAAAACCCAGAAAGTAGAACATATTTTAGACTGAATAATTAAAAAATACATTTCAAAGCTTATGGGAAGAAACCTAAAATATTGCTTAAAAGGAAATGCATAGCCTTAACTGCATATATTAAAATGAAAAAGTCTAAAAATCAATGATTAATATTGATTTCAAAAAGGTAGAAAAAGAACAGTAATTAAATCCCAAAGAAATAAATGATAAAGATAAAAGCTGAAATCAAGAAAATAAAAAACTGAACATATAATAGAGAAAATCAGTAAGCCCCCCAAATTGTCTTTAAAAGGATTTAACAAAATTGATAAAACCCTAACAAGACTGATTTAAAAAAAAATAGAAGAACCATAGACGAGCAACAACAATAGAAGAGAGGACTATTGACTGCACAATAAAAAGTATTCTAAAAACAATATTATATAGATACATTTGCAATTTGGATGAAACACACAAATTTTTTGAAAAATGCAACTTACTAAAGCTGGCAGAAGAAGAAAGAAAATATTAATAGTTCTGTAGGTATGAAAAATTTGAATCTATTATTTAAAAATCTTTCCTCCAAGAAAAATCCAGGCCCAGATAACTTATCAATGAATTCTTTCAAACATTTAAGGAATGTCTTGTATAATTCTTCAATAAGATAGAAATAGAAGCAGAGATTTCCAGACATTTTAAGAAATAAAAGCAGCATAAACTTGACTTTAAAAATCTGACAAGCATTCTGAGAAAAAAAAATGGAAACTCACCTTTCTCATGAATCTTATTAAAAAGTTCTTAACAAAAATATTTAGGAAGTCAAATTCAGTGATACAGTAAACAGAGCAGTTTAGTCTGGGTGTGCAAGTGTGGCTTGATATTGAAAAATCATAAACTCTGTTTATCACATTCAAAGAAAAAAATCACATGATCATCTCAAATGCAGAAATAGTATTCAATTAATTCAACATTCATTTGTGATAAAAACCTTTAGCCAACTAAAAATAGAACTTCCTTAATGTGATAAAAGAATTTACTTAGAGCAGACATCATTCTCAATGGTAGAATACTGAAAACATCCCCATCATACGGGGACTGAATCAAGAATGGCCTGGGTAACCACTCCGATCCAACACTGTAACTGCAGGTCTAGCCAGTGCAAAAAGGCAAGAAAAAGAAATAGAGGGTATGCAGATTGAAAGGAAAGAAATAAAACTGTCATTTCTAGACAAGAAGATGGTGCACACAGATTTCTAAAGAATCTATAGGCAAATTCTCAGCATGAATAAGAGAATGTAAGAAGGGCACTGAGTATAACGTCAACATACTGTTTACAGAGATTGCATGATTGTGTACTGTCCAAACCTCCTATCTGAAACCCACCCTCCAAAGTTATGGTAGCAGGAAAGGGGGCATTCGGGCGATGATTGGTTCCTGAGGGTGGAGCTCTCACGAATGGAATCACTGCTCTTGTAAAAGCCCCTGCCTATGAATGAGAAAGAGGGTACTGGTCAGATACCACTTCTGCCAAACCTGAGCTTGGGCTTCCCGGACTCCAGAACCGTGCGATACAACTTCGTGTTGTCTATCAGCCAACCACTTTATGGTACTTGGCTACAGCAGCCTGAATTGACTATATCTGTGTATAACGTCTATAGTCAAATGGAAAACAAAACATTTTAAAGAGCATCCACAAACTCAAACACCTAGAAGTAAATCTAATCAAAATGTGCAAGATCTACTGAGAATTACACAATATTATTCAACAAAAATAAAAAAGAACCAATAAATGAAAGTATACACATCATTATGGGTTGGATGACTCAATGTTGTAAAGAGGTAAGTTTTCTCCAAATTAATATATACTTTTCTGAATTTTCAATCAAAATCCAAGCCACAGTTGTTTTTTTTTACAGAAATGTACAGTCAATTTTCAAGTGTATATGAAAATGCAAAAGGCCAAGAATAGCAAAGGCATCCTTGAAGAAGAACCAATATGTAAGACCTAACACTGTGAGGTATCAGGAACTATTGTTGTAAAACGTGGTAAACAAAAACTGTGTGGCACTGGTGCGAGGACAGATGACTGTGCAACGAATAGACCCACACAAATATGATCACATGACTTGTGACAAAAATGCGCAGCACAGGAAGGAAAAGGGTGGTCTTTTTAATAAGTTGTGCTGAATCAATTGGACATCCACATGGAACAAACTGGATATCCACATTGACTTTAGCCTCACATTACACACAAATATCAATTCCAAATGTGTCTCAGTCTATTAGGGCTGCTATAACAAAAAAACCCATAACTGTTGGTGTCTGGGGAGGGACTGCTCCCTGCTGTGTCCTCACATGGTAGACGGGGACAAGGAATCTCTCCCCAAAGCTCCGGGTCCTGCTGCCCTCACCTTAGAAGATGCTATTTCAACATATGAATGGGGAGGGGCGGGACACAAACATCAGACTGTAGCAAAATGGACTGGAGATGCAAATTGACCGGTAAAACAATAAAGCTTTCACAGGAAAACATTGTTACGCCCTTGGAGTGAGCGGTGCTTTTTAAAAATAAATATGAAACAAAAACCATAAAAGGAAAATGTGATAAACTTGACTATATTAAAACTAAGAACTTCTGTTCACCAAAAGTGAGTAAAAAGGCAACCACAGGGTGGAATAAAATATTGCATATATTTTTTAAATTATTTTTTATTTTTCAATTACAGTTGGCATGCAATATTGTATGTTTCAAGTATATAACCCAGTGATTAGATATTATATAACTTACTAAGTGATATATATCATATATATTATGTGTGTATTCATACATAATGTATGATAAAAAACAAATTTGAATATAAAAGAAAGAAAAGACAGGTCAACAGCAAAATGGGCAGAAGATTCCTAAAAGAGGATATGTAAACAGCCAATAAACATGAAAAACTGCCCCAGTTTATTACAATAGTCCTCCCGTACCTGCGGGGGACACGTTGCAAGACCCCCAGCGAACACCTGAAACCATGGACGGTACTGGTCTCCCACCCCATACACATTCATAACACATACACATTTTCCGTTTATGTCTCCCACCCACAAATGTAGCACCTTCCCATTTTAGTTAAGCACTTATCACGCGCTGGGGCTGTAACTTCTGCAGGTCAAGGTGCCACAACAAAACCAGCAAGAAGTTTTTTCCTTCTTGATGGTTTCAGAGAGAAGACTTCTTACCGCAGAACTTACATAATTACAACCTCAGTACATACTTTTTTCCTTCCTATTAAGTCTAGAACTTTCAACTTTTCGCTGTAAGACAACACTTTACGGCTTCCCTTTGGCACGCATCTCTATGCTTGAATGCAAGGGCCCACATGATGTAAAACCAGGGCTACCTGAACGCAAACACCAGGGCACAGGAAGTGATCGCACAGACGGCTGCTGAGCGAGGAGGAGGCCAGGAGCCTGACAAAGAGATGAGTCGAGAGGGGTGGGATGGAGCCGACAACACAAGACTTCATCACGCTACTCAGAATGGCAGATGATTTAGAATTGATGAATCCTTTCTGGAATTTTTTCATTTAATATTTTCTGACCCTGGTTGATAGCAGGTGACTGACCCTTCTAAAAGCAAAACCGTGGATGGGGGTGGGGTGGGGTGGCTACTATAGTCATTAAAATGTAAATTAGAAGCACCATGGACTACCACTCCCTATCTACCAAAATTGTCTTTTTTTAATTTTTATTTTTAAAAATATTTTATTTATTTATTTCTTGAGAGAAGGTAAGGCAGGGAGAAAGAGAGAGAGATATCAATGTGTGGTTGCCTCTCATGCACCCCCTACTGGGGATCTGGCCTGCAAGCCAGACATGTGCCCTGACTGGGAATTGAACTGGTGACCCTTTGGTTCCTTCAGCCCATGCTCAATCCACTGAGCTACACCAGCCAGGGCTCCACCAAAATTCTTAAGAGAAAAGATGGAAAACATTAGGTGCTGACAAGGACATGGAGGAACAGAAATTCTCTTATAGGAGAATAAATTGATATGACCACTGTGGAAAATGGGCAGTTATTACTGATGTTGAATGTGTGTATAAACTGTGACCCAGCAAATACGCACCTAGCTACATTCCCAGTGGAAATGTGTAATGTGTTCTTCTTCAAAAGACATGTATCAGAACGTTCCTTGGCAATAGCACTTGTAATAGACACAAATCGGAAACTATCCACATGCTCATCAACAGTAAAATGGCTAAACTGTGACTTATTTAGTCACCTGGGGGAACACTATATAGCAGTGAGAATGATCTGCAACGACACACAAAAACACAGATGACTCTCTCAAACACAAAGCTGAGCAATAGGAGCCGACACAAAGAGTATCCACTGTCTTTCCCGAAAGTGTAAGTACAGGCGGGACTGATCTGTGCCGCTGGAGTCAGGAGGGCGGTTACCACAGGGGGCGAGAGACTGGAAGGGCACGCAGGCCTTCAAAGTGCTGGCAGGTGTCCTGTTCCTCCCTCTGGGTGACATGGCCCTTTCTCGGCTCATCCTCTTTTATTATATGATTTCTGTCTTGTAACTGTCTCTGCTGGAATATTTTTTAATCAGAATGCCTGGACAGAACTCAATTTCTGCTTATGTAACTATTCAGTCTACTTTCTTTAAAAATTTTTTTAAAAAAATCCTCACCTGAGGATATGTATGTTGGTTTGACAGAGACAGAGAGGGAGAGACTGAGAAAGAAACATTGATTGGTTGCCTCCTGTACGTGTCCCAAAGGGGGACTGAACTTGCAACTGAGGTATGTGCCCCGTCCAGGAATCGAACCCATAACATTTTGGTGCATGAGACAGCACTCCAACCAACTGGCCAGGGCTCAGTTTCCTTCCCATACACACATTTGTCATTGTGCTTTATAGAGGTTCTACAAAACGCCTGCTTCTCAGGACTGGCTTTTCTCTCCAGGTGGCTCTGCAGCTCCCTGATGTCTCTCTCCAGTAGGAGTCCTGTGCTCTCTGTCTGTCTGCCTCTCTTCGGCATGACCGCGATTCTACCTTATTTGTAATGCTGTTCTGCCTTCGCATTTCCCCTATGCCGCTGGTGAAGGAGGAGGGAGACATGGCCTTTAATAGAGTAATTTTCTAGTTGAGGCAGAATCATGATGTTACTGTGTGTCTTGCACAATTTAAAATCTCGCGGAATAACGGCTTGGTAGCTTCTACCTAGAGACGACAGGGCCACATCCAACCAGCCTCTTTCGTGACAATGGGTTTGTCATGCTTGATGCCACTAAACATTCAACTAAGCAACCTGTGCACCCTTCCCTAGTATTTCGCACTCACCAAACATTTCTGATCGTACACTCGGCTGCCCAAAGCTTTCTGATAGGCAGAGAATACGACTAGGCTCACGGCAAGTTCCGATCCACTTGACTTTTGCTTTAAATTGATAAGTACGTAATCTTTAGGTTTATATTAGAAATCATTCTGCATGTATTGAGCTAACTCTGGGACACCAAAACCAGCAAGATTCTGGGCCTGCTGAGCTGGGCGGCGTTGATGTTTTCAAGGTGACCCTTTCTGGACAGCCCACCACTGAGTTTTACCCCAGACATCGCCTACACACAGACGAACACGTTTTGATACTACTTACTGGGTCAACGCGTATTCTGCAGTGGAAACAGAACTAAGAGGGTCAGTGCCTTCCCAGCAAAGGGAATCTAGAAAACAAGAATTTAGATGTCCAATAGTTTTAATAAATACGATGGAGTCCATGAAAAATTCTGCTTTGAGATGAATGTGGACAACTCTCCACAGCAGCACATTTTCTTGCCATCATCCTGCTGTTTCTGGACAGAGAAAAATGGCCATGAGCAGGTTCATCCTAGTGCAACTTGGTTAGAGCTGGGGGCCTGCCCTCGCCTGCACAACGGCTTCCAAAGAAACCTTCCTCCGCTTCCTACCAGGCATTTTTTCGCAATGCGAGAAGCGAATGGCAGCATGTCAAATCTGCTCTCTGGAGAGTTGTTGGTGTTATCATCATTATTAATTTATTTTGCCTTTCCCTGTGTTTCAAACCCCTTTCGGGTACTGTCCAGGGTATACTGAGCTTGTTAACCATCACCCCTAACTAAAGGTCTCTACCCAGGATGTTCTCCACAACTTGCCAGCTTGAAGGAGAGGTGCTGAGAAGCCCGGGCGTGGAGACTGGTGTCTCACTCCAGCCCACGGCAGCTGAGAGAGCACCATGGAGAGCCAGGCAGGACCAAGGCAACAGCAGGCCCTCCAAACGAGGATGGAGGACCTGCTGTACCATGGTACAACGGGGCTCGGGGGAGCCACATAATTAGTACAAACACGGTGGAGACACTTCTCCAGCTCTGTTTATTCTGTACATAAACCGAGCTTCAGTTCCATTAGGTTCAACAAACATTTGTTAAACATCTGTGCTGTGTAAGATCAAGTCCAAGGCACAGGGCAATAAAGATGAATAGCACACAATGGGGCCTCACTGTCATACTCTTTTACAGCTTTCTAGTTCCCCGAGCACTTTCCACGCGGTCATCTCAGCTAGCACGGCGAAATGAAACTGTGTGTGCCTGCGTCTCCATTTTACACATGGGGAAGCTGATAATCTGAAAGACCGGGCCACTTACCCAAAATCATACATACAGTTAATAAATGAAGGTTCTGGCACCAGGACCCAAAGATTTGATTATTTATTCAATGCTTTTTTAAAAAAAATACATTGCCACTTGGCATACAATTAGAGGATGTTTCAGATACCTCGTATGTGCCATGAAAGAAATACGACTTTCTTTTTTCACAGTTCTTTTTTTTCCGTACAGTTCTTTATTGTGAGTGCAATGGATAAAATGAGCCAGAGCGTTCATATCATTGTTACTTAATTCTGAGACTTAATTTCATCCCTGACCATTCAAACGGTTTCTCCCAGGATATTTTTTTTATTTGCAACAATTCACTTTGTTGAATTAGATACATGGTCAACAAGAAATGAGTGTGATCTGAGCGTCTGCTTGTGTTGGAATTTTTAAATACCCAAGGTATATTTTCTGTTGCAAATATTTTGGTTCTTGGTTATATATCCTATAATTATTTCAAATGAGACTACAGATTCCTAAGGGAGAGCAACCCCATCACGGCTCTGGGAGTGTGGCCAGGACTAACAGTATTTGCTGAATGGAATTTAAGTTATGGCTGACCCTACTTCTCTCTAATGGGGAGCATTAGAGCTAATCATTTGGTATGAAATCAGAGTGAGACACACTTCCGTAAGAGATCTGGTTCTACCTCTAATCTTGGGCAAGTTAAAGAAAACAACTAAGCCCCAGCACCCTCATTAGAAGAACGGGGTTGTTAATGGCCATCTCTTTGAACCCTTGTAGGAATTAAATGATGCCCTGGCTGATGTGGCTCAGTGGATTGAGCTCTGGCCTGTGGACCGAAAGGTTGCTGGTTCAATTCCCAGTCAAGGCACATGCTTGGGTTGCTGGCCATGTTCCCGGCTGGGGACGTGAGAGAAGCAACCGATTGCTGTTTCTCTCGCACATCTCATTTCTCTTCCTCTCTTTCTCCTTCCTTTCCCCGTCTCTAAAAGTAAATAAAATCTTTAAAAAAAAGAATTAAATAAGAAGGCTGGTATGTAGTGAGAATGCAATAAATGTTGGGTCTCATTTCCAAGTCCACCTTCCTGGATCTGTGCAGAGGTCCTCTGCCTCCCCTACCTGAATGTGATGTTTCTTTTCACTGTCACAAACTGGAAGAAAGGTCAGAGCTGCAGAGCCAATTACACATGGAACGTCTACTACAGAAGGATTTGCATTTGCTGAAAATAACTGAGTAAGTATTTGCAACGGTGCTGGCATACCCTTGGGATGTTACTTTTTCTTTCAATTGTATTTTATTTCATGTTAACGGTGGCTAGTAATTAATGATGGCTTCAAATCAGATATTCCTTTGAATAACCAGATACCACCTTTACAAAGTTATTTTAAATTAATGGCTGTTACAGAAAAGCATATTATTTTTAAGGACTTAAAGTGGGAGTCTGAATGCTGCATATAGTTCTCTAAGCTGGTTTTGTTAAATAGTATCTGTATTTATCAGAAGATAAAATTAGCCTCAGTTTTTAGAGATATAATAGCATTTAGGAATTCAATTAGAGGCTCCCCTCAGGCTAATGATGAGAAAAGTGAAATTAGAGTGCTTACCATTTATGACCAAAATCTCAAGAAGTGACTGTAATGTTAGAGGCATGGCTTTGACAAGCTGGATTTTATAAAGCAAATTTTCCTCTGCTTATTTCATTCTGGTGGCTGAGGATTTCAGGGCATTTAAGACAGAAAAGGTCTGCTTGTTTCTCTCATTACATAATTATGACAAAGAGAAAATCATCCTTTTGCAAATGTCTCGGGTTCCTGACTGCCACAAATTTATTCTTTGAGCAGAGAAAAATGTGTGTTATCTGTAAGATGAATGGCATTGTCTGGTTCTTTACATTTTGTTCTGTATCTCCCAATTTTCCTACAGTGAACACAGGATTTTTAAGGTTAGAAAAAAAAGGCCTTCCGTTTTTTAAAAATTTTTGTCTCTCATTGAACAACGAATGGGGGTGTGGGGCAGGGGACAGTGCTACAGGGGTTCGTCTAACGCTGTGTTGTGGGAGAGAGTTCGAAGAGGCTGGGAGGGGATCCCAACCCAGGACGCTGAGTTCCAAGCCTGGGAATGTGGACAACTGGCCACTAGCCAGACTTGTGCGGCCAGCGTAGCGCTGTGTGCACCTACGATTCTCAGACTAAAGAACAGTGCCCAGCACACAGTATGTGTTCAGTAAATATTTGCCAAACAAATGACTATTGCAAAGAGGGAACAGCAATCACCGCTCCTCAGATCAGGGGAAACCAGAGCTACTTCCTGCCTGGGAAGCGAGAAGAGGCTTTCGCCCTCTGAAACTACAGCTGCTGAATAGTGAGTGGGAATCACACTAAAGCCGAAACAGTGTTGCATGTGACTGAATCATAGGTCACTTTAAACAACTGTAAGTTCTCACGTGCTTTTTCTTACCACAAAAGTATTGTAGGAAATAGAAAATACAGATAAACAAAGAGAAGAAAAATTTTTAAGTTCTGTTACGATGTAGGTATGTACTCTTTCAGATGATCTTCTATGCATATTTATAATGAGGTCTGTCTAGAAGGTATGCAGCCATGTAATACGAAAAACAGAGACATTTATTGAAGGAGATACAAGACACAAGAAACATTGTACACAGGACAATGACACTTCAGTCCCCTTCAAAGTAGGTACCTTGGGACCTCACACAGTTCTCCCAGTTGCCACCAGCTGCCCTGTTGTATTTTCCTAAATCTCATTGATGGTCTGAAATCTCTTCCCTTTCAAAGGTGATTTTAGTTTTGGAAAAAGCCAGAAGTTGCAGGGCACCAAATCTGGGCTGTAGTGGGGCTGAGTCACCCGAGTGATTTGATGTTTCATCCCAAACTGCATGAGACGTGATGCATGAGTGGGTACTTTCTCATGATGAAGCTGCCAATCACCAGTTGCCCATAGCTGTGGCCTTCTGAATCATCCAAATAGTTTCTGTGGAAGGATGTTCAAGTTTAACACAAAATTTTTGCAAAATCTGATGCAGATTCGTTGCTCTATTCACTCAGTCATTTTGAATGTGGTGGCCACACAGCACACACACATGCTCACTCAACAGCATCTACCACCCCCACTGACTAGTACAGTGAAGTTGTCATTGTTTACACATGAGCATTCCAGTCCCCTCTCCTTGGCTGTCAGGTTACACTGATGTCACACAAACCATTCTCATTATATTAATAATGCCTGAACTTTTTTGGACAGACCTTGGTATATTTCCTTTTACAACAGTTGAAATAGTGGCCATTTGTAACTTTTATCTCTGTTACTAGATATTTCTCTGACACGTTATTTTCAATGACAATGTAGTATGACACCAGATGGATGTACACTAATTTATTCACCCACATCCCTGTGGCACATTAAATGTGTGACATATTTTTCAGTTAGAAATAATGCTGCAATGAATGTGTACTACTCCATCATAATCAAATATTTAGGAGATATCTCAATTAGAGAGATATAGCGGATACTATACCGTACTATACTATAGAGTGATAACTCAGCTGTAGACAACTTGCCCCAAGCCACTCTTCCGGAAGCTGCAGTGGGACCGACACCATTCCCAGGAGGAGGAGGAGCCGGATCGCCCAGGGCAGCGCCATCCGACCAGCTGAGGAATGAAACCCGGCCCTGACTGCGGGTAGTACCAGCCCCGAATGCTGGTGCCTGTGCTCTAGTACTGTGCGCTCCCGGGGCCCATGGTCACCAGGCAATCAGATGAACGTTTTGACGTTGAAGGGAACTTAGGACATGGTTAACTGTTATATTCTTAATTGTTTCTTGGGGTTTATGGAGAGGTTAAAGTTAAAGCATTTTTTTTTTTTTACCAAGACTAGAACTTAGATCTCCTCAACTCATAAAGCTGCTGGGTTTCTGTAACCACACAGGGGTTTAATGGTCTCAGAATTGAAGACTCTGGGTAAATGGGACTTTGGGCCAAGACTAACTATGACAGGGCAGATGCCCCACATTCTAAGGTCAAGTGTACCTAAACCAAATATGCGGGACTTTCAAAGGGATGATCTTGACCATGTACAACCCATAGCCAGAGAACCCCATCCAGACCTTGAAAATGTCATGCCAAGTGAACGGAGCCAGCACGGAGGCCACGCGCTCTACGATTCCATTTATGTGAAATGTCCAGAACAGGCAGATCCACAGTGGAAGAAAGGAGGTTCGTGGTCGCCAGGGGCGGGAGTGGTGGGTGGGAATGTCTGCTTAATGAGTCAAGGCTTCTTCGGGGGATGATACAATGGTTCTGGAATTAGAATTACTGCACAATAAGGTGAGTACGTTAAAATCACTGAATAGTATTTTTTAAATGATCGAATGGTGTATTTTATCTCAACTAAATGCTTCGTTTTATTATTTATTTATTTTTCATTTTTATTGAATTTATTGGAGTAAATGTTTTTGAAAAACAGCCTATCAATGAAGACCTCTACCCCATCCCCACCCCCCACCCCCATCCCTTCCATTTCTAGTCTAGGGAGCTTCCAAAGAATGAAGCCACGTGCGTCCTGGAGTTCAGAGGGCACAGGGGCTGGAGCTCATCTCTGTACAGTGAGAAACACACTACCGGGCAAGAGATGGTTCTGCCACAAATCTTGGGCAACTTAATAAATCACCTGAAGCGGGCCAAAAGAAGAAGGGGCTTTTGCAGGAGCAGAGGGGGCAAAGGTGTGTGTTTCCTGTGGGCCAAGGCTCCTGTCACATTGTAAAAACCCTGCCAAGAGCGCCAGGCCAGGGCGAGGACACCTGGACAGAGAGCTCTAGGGAGCAGTCAGTCTCCTGCAGAGCCAGAGGCCCCAGTGAGCCCTGCCTCTGAAGAACTCCAATGTGCCCCCCAGGTTAAAAAGGAGGCAACATTCAGCATCTGCTGGTGTCCCAGCTATCCCTGGTGACAGGCACAGGCTATAATCACGTGAGATAAGGCATATGAGACCCTTCACAGGACATAAAGTGCTATTAAAATGCTCATTAGCAGTAAAAGTGACTCCAAACTATCAAGCTAGTGATGCAACCATTTCTTGTCTCAGATCTCTAACTTCTTCACATTTTGATCGCAACCTAAGAAATTCTGGAAATCACAGAGCCAGAAGAACACCAGAGATTTCATCTACTCAAATACCCTGCCCCCAGGTAGGCATTACTTCCAAACTCTGCACCCTAGACTCAGAATCATGTCAGATGTCAACCCACTTTCTACTGTGTGTTGGAGTCATTCCTGAATAGTCAAAAATATCAAGAGATTGTCCTGACCCATGTGGCTCAGTCGGTTAGTCACGGTCCCCCAAAATGAGAGTCTCCCACTTCGATTCCTGCTCAGGTCACAGGCCTGGGCTGTGAGTTCTGTCCATGGACAGGGCGTGTAGGAGAGGCCACCGATCAATGATTCTCTCTCTTTTTTGCTCAGTGTTTCTCTCCCTTTCTCTTGCTCTTCCCTTCTCTCTAAAAATTAGTACAATCTTTGAAAAAATATCAATAGATTGTGCCATGTGGGAAAGGCCAGAGGAATATCTATCTGTCCTATTTCAAACTCCTGAGAAGACAACTCAACCATCTGTCTGGGCAATCCATTCCAGGCTGGAACCACCCTGTCAGAGATGTCCTTCTTCTGTTTAATCCAAGTCCTTCAAATGGAACCTCAGACTAAATTAGTCTCATTCCATTTCAAATAATTTGGAACACGGTTGCCATCTGGGTGATAGGATTATACAATGTCACAGGGTTATGGTGAGCAGTGAATGGAATAATGCACGTAAAACACAGAGCTCAGTCTCTGGCACATCATATGGCCCAGTGCCTACTTACATGGAAGCCAAACAAAGGGAGGGGGTGGAGAATGTAATTAAAAAGGAAGTCTCAAGTGCAGTGACCTCCAGGACTGCAGGGTATAGGACTCAAATAACGTTGGCGGGGCTCCTCTCTTCCCTGTCCCCACTGGTGTTCACACAAACATTTGGCGAGCATCAGGCAGGATGGCGACCAGCAGACTCAGGTGGGGTAAGCCCTGAATGCGTTCTTCGTTTATAAGTTCATTCATCAAAAGTTTTGAATGCCAAGCAATTGTCAAGCAGGGTTGCAGGAGCTTAGAAAAGAGGAGTGAGTAAGACAACATTTCTGCCCTTTTGGAATTCGCCTTCTAGTTGACAGTGGGCCACCTAAAGGTGAAGGGATGCTAGAAAGACAAAAAATTGCCCTCCACAAAAATACAGTGATGCCTTACACCATTACTAAGGTTAATTCTGTGCTTTCTCTTTTCCAAGCTTGGTGAACCCACCCCTTTCACAGCTCCTTCTCCTTGACAATGTGCAGAGTCCAAAAATCAGGTATTCAAATACGGAAATAGAGTTGCCTGTGGATTCTGAGTGTATCTAGTTTATTTATACTGCATAATCTCTGCATGATATTTCTGTGATGTGCCGGCAGCTATAGTAGCAGAACCTGTTTCCATTTTGAAAGTCACTTATTCTCCTGAGACTATATTTTTGTATTAAATAGAAGCCTTTCTTTCGTCCACCTTCAGGGTTTCCTTTGAATAGAATTTTCCTTGGTAAAACACTGCAAAAATTTATTAGTCATTTTAAAAGTATTCCTCTGAGTAAAACTCTTTAATTCTATTTCTCTGTTAACCATTCTAACTGTAAAAAACGAAGCTTAGAGACCCAGTTTTTTGAGACCCCCAGGACGTGTTGCCTGAGTTTACGAAAACCTCAGTCTCTGCTTTGCCCCTGGGAGCCCCCAGGGAGGAAGTATCTCAGGCTGTTGGAAATCCTTTTAGGGTAACATTCAACTTTTCATGAAACTGAAACTCATTTGAACCAAGCTGTTCTCACCTGAAAAACCTTGATTTACCAGTGCTGTTCCAGATTAATTACACAAACAGGCTAAGTTAATAGTGCACACAATTTCCTTTAAAATATAGCCTTGGAGATCGGGGCTCCCGCGGGAATCCGTTCACGGACAGTGTTAGGGATCGATTCGCCTTAAATGCAGTTTGCTTAAGTGCCTGTGTGTGTGTGCGCGCGCGCGTGTGTGTGTGTGTGTGGGGGGGGGGGGGGNTGTTAGGGATCCATTCGCCTTAAATGCAGTTTGCTTAAGTGCCTGTGTGTGTGTGCGCGCGTGTGTGTGTGTCGGGGGGGGGGGTTGATGGTCCCCATCATCTTTTAGTCTACATTAAGTAATATGACAAGTTATATGTCCTGCTCACAATTGTTTGATCAGTTGGTCCCCTTTGCAGTCTTCCCATCTCTTTCGATTTGTTTAGTATCTCTTGTCAGGACAGTAATTTATTTATTTTTTAATCCGGATAAAATAGGCAAATGGACCATTTGGCGCAGTCAAATCCCATCGTTAAACACCACCTTGAATTACACAGGAATGGATTTTTAATCTAAACGTTCATCAACCCCACGCCTTCCACCTCCTATGTCTACTTTTTCTTTTGGTCTGCCGCGGCTTGCACCGGGCCGCTCCAATCCCGCGGCCCAGGCCCCCTGCATCTCCGGAAGGGACGAGGACTCTCGGAGCAGAGGCTCTGGGATCAGTCCGAGCCCAGCGAGAGCCGGATGTTTTTTAAAGCTTAATGCCCTTATCTTTGTATTCCAGCCACGAGGTCGACTCCAGACCTTCTTTCCGCTGCTCCTGCTTTGAGAACTGGCCACCACCCTGATGCCCCTCCCGAGTGAGAAGAGAGAGAGAACTTTTCCAGGCAGGTCGGAGGTGTCCCTACTGCGCCGTCCCAGTTCCACCCCCCGCAGAGATCCCCGCTGCACCTCGGGGACCGTGCCCGCTCTCCCTGCCCCCCCTCCCCAAAAATGGGCGGAGACGGAAGGCTGCTTCAGTGTTTATTTTGTAAACCTTTAAACCCACTGCACTTAGCGCCTTGGAAACCTGCCTGGCCCTGGCCCCAAAGGAAGACAAGCGGTCGGGGGTGCAGCTGGCCTGACAGCCGCGACTAACCAGCCTCTCCCAGGGTGCGACCTCTCCCTCTCGGGCTGGGTGTGTCCCCCTTAATCTTCCGACGCCCCACCTTCACCGGGTTCTGGATTAAACAAATGGACGCAGTTGGCGGGAGTGGGTGAGCACGTCCCCACTAGGGAGACCCCTGCCAGGCGCGCTCACCCTCGCGCTTGCTCTCCGACGCCCGAGCAGGCCCGAGGGAGGGCGGCTGCGGGACCTCGGGGTGGGCGTCGGCTGCCGCTCCCATTGGCTGTGCTGTCGCCCCTTCCCGCGCCGCGGTGCCCCGCTCCACTCGTCCCACCCGCCCCTGCCCTCGGCCTCGGAGCTGGTTCCCGCAGGGGTGGGGGGGGGGAGGGTGCTCAGGGGCGGGCCCAGCCCTCCCGCTCCGCACCCGACCCGCAGCGCGCGGGGATAAAGCCCGGGTGGCGGCGCGCGGGAACCCAACGCCCAGCAGCCTCCAGAGCGCGGAGAGGCGGGGCCCGGTCCCTTCGGCTGCCGGCGCCCCCGCCCCTCGGACCGGGCTCCTGGACCTGGGCTCCCGGCGCGCGGGCTCCAGACGGCCAGAGCGCCGAGACGGTACCTTCCCTGGGCAATGACCAGAGCCCGGGAGAACTCACCGGAGCCGGCGGAGACGTTTGCTGCGCCCGGGGTTGCTGCTGCCGCTGCGGCTCCTTAAAACTCCCAAAGTTGAGAGCCAGCGAGAGGCTGCCGCCCGCCGGGAGCAAGAGGGAAAGGAACTCGGGAGATGCGAGAGTGACAGACAGACAGACGCGCAGACCTTCGGAAGGCATCCCGGTCGGCAGTCTGTCCCGAGTCCGTGCCGAGGCTTCGCAGCCCTGTGAGTGGAGTTCTGGAGGGGTGGCTGGCTAAGTATTTCCGCTGAATTGTTTATAGCATGCGTTTGTGTATTTATGCGTCTGTTGGAGGGAGTTGAAAAAAAAAGCAGGATGCACCTAAAAAAATATTGTATTCCTGATGTTGAGACGGTTGTATTTATAGATTGTGTGGCTGTAAATGCCCGTCAGCGGGAGTAACCCAGGAAAAATTGCACTTAACAGTAAAAAAGCAACGGAGGCTCCCCAGTGTGAAATTAAACCTCCATTTCCAAAGTTACTAGAAAGAAAGATGCGACTCTCAAGGGTTAATTGGTGGTAATTAACTTTGCTTTTTTTTTTTTAATCTCTCTTTAAATACTGATTGTGTACCAGATTCCCTGGTGGGAGGCTGAGCTGGTGGCGGAGACGCCTGGAAGAGCCTGAGAGAGGCGACCATAATGTCTTTGCGTTTACGCTCGCTGCCCAGCCGTCCTGGAGTTGTGAGGCCCGGCTGCAGGGGACTGCTGTGCCTGCTGGCGGTCACCGCGGCCGTGGGCCCCGGCGCCTCCGGGGGGTGCCCCACTGCTTGCATCTGTGCCACCGACGTTGTCAGCTGCACCAACAAAAACCTGTCCAAGGTGCCTGGGAACCTTTTCAGACTGATTAAGAGACTGGATCTGAGTTATAACAGAATTGGGCTTCTGGATTCGGAGTGGATTCCAGTGTCGTTTGGAAAGCTGAACACCCTCATTATTCGCCATAACAACATCACCAGCATTTCCATGGGCAGTTTTTCCGCAACTCCAAATTTGAAGTGTCTTGACTTATCCTCCAATAAGCTGAAGACTGTGAAAAGTGCAGTGTTCCAGGAGCTGAAGGGTCTGGAAGTGCTCCTGCTGTACAACAATCTCATCTCCTACCTTGATCCTTCAGCATTCGGAGGACTTTCCCAGCTGCAGAAGCTCTACTTAAGTGGAAACTTTCTCACCAAGTTCCCCATGGATTTGTATGTCGGGAGGTTCAAACTGGCAGAACTGATGTTTCTAGATGTTTCTTATAACCGGATCCCCTTCCTGCCAATGCAACATATAAATTTGGTGCCAGGAAAGCAGCTGAGAGGCATCTACCTTCATGGAAACCCGTTTACCTGTGACTGTTCCCTTTACTCATTGCTGATCTTTTGGTATCGGAGGCACTTTAGCTCCGTGATGGATTTTAAGAATGATTATACGTGCCGCGTGTGGTCTGACTCTGGGCATTCCCGACAGGTGCTGCTGCTCCAGGAGAGCTTTATGAATTGCTCGGACAGCATCGTCAATGGCTCCTTCCGTGCCCTTGGCCTTATCCATGAGGCTCAAGTTGGAGAAAGGCTGATAGTTCCCTGTGACGGCAAGACTGGTAGTTCAAATACGGATTTCATGTGGGTGCGTCCCGATAACAGACTGCTAGAGCCGGACGAAGAGGTGGAAAACTTTCACGTGTTTCACAATGGAAGCCTGGTTATAGAAAGCCCTCGTTTTGAGGATGCCGGAGTGTATTCCTGTATCGCAATGAACAGGCAGCGCCTGTTAAACGAAACTGTGCTCGTCACAGTAAACGTGAGCAATTTCACCGTAAACAGATCCCATGCCCACGAGGCATTTAACACTGCTTTTACCACGCTTGCAGCCTGTGTGGCCAGTATTGTTTTGGTACTATTGTACCTCTATCTGACGCCGTGTCCCTGCAGGTGTAAAGCCAAGAGACAGAAAAGTATGCTGAACCAAAGCAATGCCCACTCGTCTATTCTCAGTCCTGGCCTGGCTGGGGAGGTCCCCGCCGAGGAACGGAAGGCAGCTGCAGGGAAAAGAGTGGTGTTTTTGGAGCCCCTGAAGGACACCGCGGCGGGGCAGAACGGGAAAGTCAGGCTCTTCCCCGGTGAAACGGCTATAGCCGAGGGCATCTTGAAGTCCCCCCGGGTGAAATCCGACTCGGATTCAGTCAACTCAGTGTTTTCAGACACTCCCTTTGTGGCACCCACTTAATGTTGTGCCTACACTTGTACCCTGTAGTAAATTAATCTCTCCATCTTGAACTTTGTGTGTGGTCTGCAAAATAAATAGCAGGCCTGAAATTATGTCTGCTTTTTGAAATACAACCATATGGTCTTTAAAAAAAATGGTTGATAGGAATCGTGGTTGACAGGAATCTGGTAAAGCACTTTGGTTCCTCACTGTGCCCCAGAGAGATGGCATTGTTTCCCAAACTTTAGGTTCTAGATAATGCTGTCTTAGTCTTCTAGCCCCTTTGATCCCTTCAGAGCTGCCCTGGAGGTGATTGGACTGACATCGTCCTTTCATTCAGGATTCTTGAAAGAAAAAATAAACTTTGTGTATTATTGTTCTTGAAAAAGAGGCTTTACTAACTTACTAGGATCAACGGTGACTTATTTTAAAGAAAAGTTTTAGTGTCCTCTTCCAAACAGCCATACTTTATGAAGCACAAAATAAAAGTAGATTTGGGAATAATACAGCTAAATTCAGAGTAAGCAGACTTCACTGATGAAAGGTACTGGGTACTGTCACGTCCTGTATGATATTAGGTAACGAGTGCAATAAAGGTACATTTGTGTGACTGTCTTCTCCATTCTGTAAATTCCCTATTCTTGGACAAAAGATCTTATTGAAAGTTTAAAGTCACCATTATTTGTTGCCATAAATATGTAGGTGTCAATACCAAAATGTCTAAGTAACTTCTTAAATCTTTGTCCTAGTAGACTAATATTTGTTTACATGCTTGTGTGTATGTAAATCTTAATTTATGTGAACTACTAAATAGATAGTACTGTATCGTGCTTTGGACATTTGAATTAATGTAAGTATATGTATTCTGTGACTTGATGTTCTGTTTTATTTGGCTGTTTAAAAACATAAATCTACAATGTTTTATGTGATCAGATTGCTCTACTTTGTGTAAAGCACCCACTATAGCAACTATATCTCTAGAGTTCTTGGAGTTCTAGTATAGAGTTTATTTGACTGATTGATTGATTTCAGAGAGAAGGAGAGCAAGGGAGAGAAACATCAAGTTGTTGTTTTGCTTATTTATCATTCATTGGTTGATTCTTGTGTGTGCCCTGACCAGGAATTGAACCCACAACCTTGGTGTACCAGGATGACGCTCTAACTAACAGCTCTCTGGACAGGACATAAAATTTATTCTTTTAAAGGGGAAAAATGGCTCTAAAATGATCTACATCAATTCATACCTTCTATATCACATTTTGCCCTGATACTATTTTGTATTTCAGCCAGGTTTGGAAGACGCATGAGCTTCGATTTTGCAGCCGGAGAGAGCCCGGGAAACTCCCTTATCATCGCCATCATCTGCTGTGAGGTAATAGAGTACCTACCCAGTGTGGACCAGGTTTCCTGGTGCAGAATGAAAGTTCCAGACTAGGCGATGTTTAAGGTTCCTTCCCACACTGGGAGTGATGATTTCCTGGTAGTCTGAGCTGCACCCCAGACCTGCGCTGGCTCTCTGAAGCCGTGCACTGACAGAAGAATACAGGAATGAAGGAGGACAGACTAGCGTAGGACCGCAGCGCTCCGAGGTAGGACCGCAGCGCTCCGAGGGACGCTTCGGATCATCACCCACCCACTTCCCTTTCTCAGGGACAGACGGAGCGCAGAGAGGGTTGTGGGTTGTCTCATGCCACACGGTGAATTAGGAAAGCTCCGTGTAAGCTTTTTCTAGTGAAGATAAGAGAGTCAAAGAATGTTTATTTTTAACAGTGGGCAGGAGAAGCACCCAAGAATGACAAAAGAGTGGTCAGAAAACACCAAGTGAGATTCAGACGTGTGCTGTCAGAGAGAATTTTTACAAGATGGGAGGGGGCAACAGCGATAAACGCGATAAACACGGCAGAGGAACAGAGAAGGAGGGACGACTGACTTTGGCAGTGATTTCGCGAGAACAGTGGACACCTGGTGACAGCTCAGGAAGCGCCCAGCCAGGCTCCCAGTAGCAGACACTGTTCAGCACGGGATTAAGGAGTGAGGAGCCAGGGTGTGGGCCTTAACGGACAGGATGCAGACCCACTGCTCAGGAGTGTTGAAAATCCTTATTGCACAATGGGAAAAAATGACTGCCTATGCCTTTCAAACACAGACCTCACCTGTTAGTTAAGGTCCTCCAGACCAAAGATACTCTGGGCAAATATTGCAGTTACTGCCATTTAAGTAATTAGGAAAAATCCTATCATTTGTATGCTCTTTAAAATTATCATTCCTTTCAGAAAGAAGTTACTGAGCTTCCTCCAGGAAGTTCCATAGAAAAACTCAGACTCAGAGGTGCCGTGGATCTGCTTCACAGAGCTGGTGTGGACACCAGTAAAAATTCTTGAACCACTGACATTGCGACAAGGGGAGGGCTGCATCCAGGGGTCATTGACCCCGACTTGGGGTGTGCAAAGAGCGGGCCCTTATGCTGGTGGGGACGTTGCAGAGAGGAACTCTGGACTGACTCTTCTGGTCGGGCTCTCTACCGTCCTTCGGCCCTCGAGCCCTCCGTCTCAGTATGCCCGTTGAGTTTTGCAGGGACGTGGACAGTGCGGAGGGGGGAGTTGGAAGGGCCTGATCTTGGCTGGTCCTAATAAGCCTTGGGTAAAGGACAGGCAGACACTGAGATCAAAATTAACATGCTTATAACCAAAATAAAAAAAACCCAGAAGTCCTGAATACTGAAAAAATACTTTTGAATAAAAGTAGGAAGGCACGGTGATGAAAAAGCATAAAACTGAATGTTATGCAGAATTTTAAGAGCTTAGGTGTATCTTCTTTCTTTTTTTGTACAAGCCTGATTACATGTATTTTAAATATAGGAACAGAATGAATCTGTGCTTTACAAATTTGTCCCACTCAAAACTTTTATATAATTTTTGTTCCAAATAATAATTTGGATTTATGTAACAGGGACATTCTTTTAAACTGCTTAGTATTTTTTATTTAGCAATTGTGAGAAAGGTGGGTACTCTTCGGAGGAACTGAGCAAAGATCGTAGATGAGAAATTGTCCTGGACTTAGAGTATTTTTGTTAGTATAATTCTTAGAAGATGCTGGTTTGTGATAATATACTCTATAATTAATGATGAGTTGAAATTGTTTTTTTATTAAAGATTTTATTTATTTTTAGAGAGAGGGGAAGGTAGGGAGAAAGAAGAGGAGAGAAACATCAGTGTGTGGTTGCCTTGTGTGTGCCCCTTACTGGGAACCTGGCCCTCCACCCAGGCATGTGCCATAGATTCGGAATTGAACTGGTGACCCTTTGGTTCGCAGGCCAGCACTCAATCCGCTGAGCCACACCAGCCAGGGCATGAGTTGAATTTCTTCAATATACTTTTAGGATTTCTAGTCTGAAAGGATGGCCTAAAACATTTTCTTATTTATAGTTAATTTCTGCATTAATCCTCACTGGCCCAGAGAGATTTATATATATTTATTTTTTGGCTTTAATTGCTTGAGTTATTTGTTTAGGAAAAATGGCTTCTTTTATTTTTCTAAGTAAACATCGCTCTAACATGGAAATCAGAAGGGATGTAGGTGAAACTTATGGAGGTGAGAATATAAGAGACAAGACACGTTGTCACCCCAAATTCTGCAAAGACCCCTGCTACGCAGGTGCAGCCTGAACATCCTCCAACCTCGTGGCTTCTCCGTTGCCATAACAGCTGCTTGGTCGCTGTCGCCCTTTAGTGTCATTTGGCTTACCAAATGACCTGGCAGTAGGTCTAAAACCAGGCTGGCTGAGTCACGGAACGCTGGATGAGCAGGGTCTCTCGTAGTGATCCGCTGCATACCCCTAACCAGAGCGCTGCTTCATGCAGTTTGGAGTGAGGCCTGCCGTCATGTTAAAGGGAAAAATCCCACGCAATTCTGATTCTGCCTGTTTTGATGAAATGCATTCTAGAATGACACTATGGCAAATTTGTGTTTGAGCTATGTCAGAATATTATTACTTGCTCCTGGGTTTATTAATAAAAAGAAGAATCTTAGTGCAGTGCTCTTTAAAAAATTCTTATATGCTGGGAAAATGAAAGAGTTTGACACTAAGTGAACTCAACAGTAAACTGTTGGCTGTGAGTTATGATTTATATTTTTCTAAATTATGAAATACGGAGTAATTATTTTGAGATGACTAAATCTCTGAGTCTTTCATTTTTAAGCTGTTTTTGGTTTGAACTCAGCACAAACAGCTTTGGAGCTTTCAAATCCGATTAGATCAAAGTGCAGTGCGGGCGGGTTCCAGGGGTGTTTGTGTGTAGAATTCATCTCCTGAGAACCACACTCCTTGTTTTTTGTCAACATACAAGAAATATTTTTTGAAAGAGAGTACTAAGGTTCTCTTTTTGGTTCTCTCATCTCTGCCCAGGGCCAGGCCCCACATGTGAAAGTTAGTGTGGAAAGGTGATGACTAGTTGGCCCTTGAAAGTGTTAGTGGATGGTAATAAGTAGAAAGGAGCACTAAGGACTCCTGTAATAACCTCCTGAGTCACTGAGATGACTGCTGACAGGGACCGCTGCTCCTGGTGGTGGATTCTGGGTGGGGAGTGTGGACGGGGAGGAGCAGAGTTAGCGCAGTAGAGTGAGGCACCCTTCGCAAATTGTGATGCAACAGTTACACTGGCTTTAGTCTCTTAAGTACCTACTAAGTGTGAAGCCCACCGTGAGAGGTGGTGTTTATTTATTATTGTTTCTCATCACAGCAGCCCTGAAAGATAGGAAATGTTACCCCCAGTTACAGATAGGAAAAAGAGGCTCAACAGGGACAAACCATTTCCCCAGGTGACTCAGCTAATATGTTACCTTTATCCTGGTATCAATCTACAAAATAACTCCCACAGGACTCTTAGAGGTGCTCTGCTGCTAGCGTGACTTTGTAAAGCCTGAGTTGGCCATAAATAAACATTTTATAAATGTCAGAGCATGAGTGAATTAGTGTTCACAGCAAATCTGGGAGAAGAAGAATGGAAGACCAGGGATCATATCATTCACACATGATAAAGGTGGAAATGATTTTTTTTTTTCCCTTTGTAAAACACAGGGCATCACAAGTAGCAAAAGCAGAAATTCTGAGGAGACCTGGGTTTAGCGGACGAGCTGACCTCCAGTCCGCCAGCTCTTCTTGCTCTGGTCGCCCTTGACACGTGAAATTGCTTAATGTGCAAAACAAATATCGGCTTCATCATTATAAGCTACATATTCAAGACATTTAAATGGATAATTGATTAAATTTAGTCTTTTTAAATTGAAAAAGTCCTAAATTTATAGGGTAAATAGTTCTATTGGAGGGAGTATGTAAGAATTTGTTATAAATTTCTACAAGAGTGGTAGGGACAATTTTAGACCCCATGAAAGATTTTTCCAACTAATTAAAAAATTCGTTTTCTCAAAAAAACTTAAATAGTTATTTACTTATTTATAAAGGGAGGGGAAGGGAGGGACAAAGAGGGGGAGAGAAACATGGATGTGAGAGAGAAACATCCATCGGTTTCCTCTTGCATGTGCCCCTGTTGGGGACCGAATCAGCAACCCAACCACGTGCCCTGACCAGGAAGCAAACCCAAGACCTGCTTTGCAGGTCGATGCCCAGCCAACTAAGCCATACCAGTCAGGGCTCTCAAGATAATTTTAAAATTATTTCACAAGGTAGCCTCATTAGCTTACCTGATTAAATTTCTCTGAGATAATATGACCACAGAATATCAAATATCATACTCTTGGGGAATTGCGTAGTGCCGATAGGGTCCTAGTGTCACGGAGTCAAGGGTCAGAGGATCAAGGGTCAAACCCTTGGCAATGAATAGCCAGTGGTAACCAAGAGAAGATTATTGAGCTTTGCTAAGATACTCTGGTGGCCATAAATGATGCATAATAACTATACTCTTCCTTTAAAGGAGATCACAGCCCAACTGGGCAAAGAAGCAAACAAACCAAAAACAATTCAAGAGCAAGAACTGATTTGTCTACCAGTGGCTATACAGGCAAATAGGAAGTAAGAGGAGGAAGCTAATTGGCAGACCCTGCTTTAACCAGCTGGGCTGGTGGTACAGGCTTGAACACCAGATAGCCATCCTCTAGACACCCCAAATTCTGCCTTAGCTGGGATCCTTATCTTCAGAGAGCTCATGTGGCAGGGAGATGGTGCCAGCTAGTTAATAGTACTCTGATGTGAATGCCAGGGGTGCTATTAAAATCCTACAGCTGATACATTATCATTTGCAATCAAATCTACAGGAGAAAGAGACCTAAAATTATACATTACTCCTCTATCTACGTTCACAGCTGCAAACCTCGGTTCCATCACAGTCAGGATGAAGCCTACGAAATGTGTCCGAGTCATAACAAAAACAGTAAGAAGACCACTTTCAGATGTAAGCGCCATGCCTCTGGCTTCATGCATTTTCTGTGATTCCATTGAGGAAGTTATCCTTACACCCACTGTACAGATAGGAGAACTGAGGTTTAGGAATATTGAGTGATGTGCCCAAAGAACATGTAGTAAAGGAGTCAGGTTTTGAATCCAGTCTTGTCTGGCTACATCAGAACCCCGCCTTTGAATGTCTGTACTGTAGCACATTACGCTAATGCTTTTCAGCTCCCTAGCAGGACCTTGCCCATCACTCCCCCTTGGTCCCCATGCCTCCTGTGTCTCTGGGCTGCCTTTCCTTCCGGGCTCTGGCTCTGCTTGCAAGATTCTGCTCCATACTCTTGGCCTGTACCAACCTTGGCAGCTCACTGCTTTGGCCCTTCACCAGTCGATGCTGGCTTCTGTTGTTCTGCCTCTCTTTACATGCCCTGTCTTTGTGATGAGATCCTCAGGCGCCAGACGCTATGTCTGCTATCTCTTTATCCAGGACCTAGCGCATAGCAAGGTTTGTGTGTCTTTGCTTTTCAATTATATTCATTTGTTTATCCAACACAGTATTAATAGGTGCCCGCCCTTGAGTTTGACCAGGAGACCAAAGACCATCAAGGTACTCCCAAGCTTTGAAGAGAGGCAGACATACAGTTTTATCACGAGGTGAATGTGCTGATGTGGAAATGCCCAGAGACAGGGCGGTCAGGGAAAGCTTCCTGGAAGAACCAATGCCTGAGCGGAGGCTCCAAGGAGCTCTCCGTGTTTAGAGAGGTCTACTTTGATTCCACACTGGGACATGCAGCACAGTGGAAGATGAGACAGGCAATGTGCCCTGGCTCTGGGGGGTGTTTTAGCTGAAGGGGCTGTAGGAAAGGCGGGTACCAGCACCTATGAAACGGCCTTTGGTAGCTTGACCTCTGGACCCTGTGGATGGGGTCCAGTGTGAACCTTCCTCGTTTCGCATTCCACTCTGCACTGAAAACATGGCTGCAAAGTAGTCCCATCACAGGGCCCTTCAGACGGAAACAAATTGACTCATGCAAATGCTTATAGCATATTTCATAGGTTACAAAGAGTTAGAGATATTAGCTTCTCTTGTGTAATGTGGGCTTAATACCATAATGATGAAATAAGCCCACTTAATTCAGTTATCACTCTATAGACCAAGAAATGTCTTCGAGCCAATGTTTATCCAAGCCTCACGGTAATTAAATTTTATTGCTAGCCAGATATTGATTTGACTAAGCCAGTTTTATAACAGTGAATGATTTGGGTGGGAAGAGAAAGGAAAGATGTGATTTTCAAGGGGAAAAGTCCCCCAAAACATATCAGACTGACCTGCAGGATTAAATTATAATAGTTCAGGCTGCTTGGTGAGCATTTGTGCACATTTTTGCCCTGGCTTTGCCTGGTTAAATACTTCTCCATGGTGTTCATGCTTCAGTGAATTTTTCTCTAAGTCTAGACTTAGAGTTATTGGACAATTTTTTCTTAAAATCTATTTTTGTAAAACTGTATCTTTTTTCCAAAGAAAAGCATTTTGCCTGAGGTGGAAACATAACGAAAGGTCTGTGATGTGAAAGCCTAAAAGAAAGTGTTTATTTTTTATTTGTTCTCAGTTTTTTTTTCATATTCATACTTAATTACAACCTTAGGGAAGCCTTCAGCTCTCAATCTGACCTACTTCGAATCAGGGGAGAACATAGACTGTCTCCCCTAAGCAACCATTTACAACAATTTTGGCTTTTTCCTAAAACCCAGAGGAAATGTACTCTTGATCCCAGGCCAAGTTGTCAGGAACTATTTCTGTTGATAAATCTTACACACATAAGAATTCAATGGAAAAACCATATTGTTAATTATATCATAAAAATTGTATAATAAGGACCTTAAAAAGGACCTTAGTTAGTGATATAGTATGTAATGATTTAAATGACAAATGTTAATGACATTTTTTTTCCTGCTTAATTGGTCAACATTAACCATCCTAGGAACTTGGCAGGGCTTTTGAAAACGAAATCACAGGCATCCTTGGACAGGGTTCGAGATTTTCCTAAAGAACTGGACCCCAGCTTTGCCCTTCAGGGACTTCTCTACTCACGACGGTGAGGTGGCTACCCACCTGCTGTCTGCCGTCAGGGGTGTTTTCTAACTGTTCAGTGCCACACACTCGGGAGACGACAGAGCGTTTGCCGGCGGCAGACACCCCACGCACCTCTGGAGTCTAGGGGCAGATGCCCGCGGTGCTGCCAGGTGTGGAGGGAGGCCTCTTCCCGCAGGGTGGAAAGATTTAGAGGAGATGGAGGCGGAGGCATTTCTGGGAAGTTTTCTAGCTACATCTTCATCTCTTCTACTTATTTCTGGAGAATGCTTGGAACACGTGTTTATGACTTTCTATTGAACCACCTTAAAGGTACTCAGTGATAGAAACTCGCACTGTAGCCCACCCACTTTCTCTCAGGAGCATTACGGACCCCTGGAAAGCGCCCGGTGCCCGGCACTTCACTGCCTGAGGGCATGTCCGTGCAGCGTGTTTACATTTGACCTCAAATGCCTCTGGATTGTCCCAGAAATGTGGTTCTCCCATGGTCTTTTCATCCTAGTTCAACGGCAACTCTCCCTAACTGCTCAGGCCCCAAACCTTGGTGTCACACCTGTCTATGCCCAATCTGTGGGCAAATTCCCTTGGCTCCACCCTCAGAGTATACCTGGAGTCTGATCGCTTCTCACTACCTGCACCTCGTCCCGGTCCAAGGCTCCAGCATCCCTTGCTGGTTTATTGCAGTGGCCTCACTGGTCTCCCAGCTTCCACCCTGGCCCTGCTAGGTCTGTGCCTTAAACTGTAGCCACCGTGGCCCTGTTCATAAGGTGGCCACGTCCTTCCTCCACTCGGAGCTTTCAAACTCTGTCTCAGCCCCCGACTGACTGCTCTCTGTGGGGCACACCTGGCCTCACGCCTGGTCCACCTTTCCCACCTCCTTCCCTGTTTTATTTTCATCCATCACCCTCCATAGTCTGTATATTTTACTTACTGTGGACATTCAACAGGGCAGGGCTGTTTATCAGTTTTATTTGAGGGTGTGTTCTCAGTGCTGAGAGCAGAAGCTGGCCCAGCAAACAAACATTTATCCAGTGAATGAAACACGCTCAGGAAGGAGCCGGAGGACTGCCCACTGTCGTGCGTGAGCAGGAGGCGAGGAAAGGCCACATTGCGATTTCCGTGTGGCACGGTGTCTGCTTTGTCCCACTGTCTGCAGCGCTGTCCTTCACCCCTGGGAAGAGCAGGAGAAGGGCCTGGCCATTTTCGGTGATGGATTAACTGTCTAAATGCCCGTTTCTCCTGTATTTCCCACTTGTCTAAGGCCTCCTGTTTGGTGTTTATGAAATGGCATGCCGAGCACTCGGGAAGCAGGAAGCTGATGTCTGTCCCCTTTCTCAGCATCTGCTACCCGAGTGGTGCCAATTAGCGTGTGTCAGGGGCCTGAAGGGAATCAGACTGGGCTTAAAAGGTGTCGGGCAGTAGGCCTGACACAAATTTAATAAGCTGTCTCCTACCTTTGGGGCAGGACTTTTTTTGGTATCTAGTTCTGTCCAAGGAAGTCTGGCTGCTTTCGCGGGTAAGCAGCGGGGGTGCTGTGTCTGCCTAGTGACATCCAAGTGCAGCTGCTGACCTCTGTGGAGGTCAGTAAATGAGGTCAGAGGTCCCTTCTAAGGGAGGCGAGGAGGGAGACGATCACACTGTGTTCACCCCACCTCCGTGTTACCTAACCCTAAATGTTCCTGTAGGTGCATAAAATACCTCATGATATTGTCACAGCCCACATTCACAATCATGATAGCTAATACTTCATAGGTTCCTGAGAAATAACTATGTAACCTTAAACTAATTCTGAAAACTATATAGGTCACTAGCACATTGATATTCAGATTTATTTTAATGACAAGACACTTGTTGACTGACTGACATAAGGCAACATCAAGTATTCCTCAGTCCCTGCGGGTCTGGGGGTGTAATCTGGGTGTTCCCATCCTCAGTTCACAGTTTAAAAAGCATTTTAAGACTAACATGAATGACACACATTCTATCTTTCTGCTTCAAGTAGTTTAAAAAATTAAAACCACTGCTTTCGTTATTGGCCCATAAGAGAGGATTCACGCCACGGAAGGGCCCCTTTCCCTGGGGCAGAACTGTGTATTCTGGGGCACGCCGCGTGAGAGGCTTTCTCCGGGGCCTTTGAATTGGAGAGCCAGCTCTTACCCAACGGAGCATGCTCTAAATGACCTATCGCTTTCTCTGAAGACAAAAATATTTTGTGGCACATTTTATTTTCCTTTTAAATCATGGCACTCTTTTCTCCTATTGTTTTTATTATTCTTATTAGTTAAATTATTTTTTGAGAAGAGGGTTATCTAAGAGTAGCATTGATATACCTTGAAGCATTAAGCATTTAAACAGGTGCTGTCTTTGGTGAAGTATTATTGCAATGAATGGTTTTCTTTTCAAAATTTTTTCCCTAGGTCAGTCAATATCTCAGTAATTTTCACAACAGGATATTAAAACTGGAGCTCTTAAAATTATTTCTGTCTGCTCCTCAGTTCTCGCCACCCCTGCCTTGCCCCTGGCTTCTCTCTGGCGTTGCTGTGATGAAGAGTTTTCAGTCTTTTGGGGCCCTAGGTATGACTTGTCACCTTATAATTACAATTAAAAATAATTCTTTTCATTTCACATTTAAGTTTTATAAACTGTATGAGGTAGGGAAATTAGATGAAGGACTCAATTTTGTCTTGCATAAAACACGTTTAAAGGTGCAACGCTCCAAGACTGCATTTGGAATCCACCTCTCATTGGCTCCAGGCCATTTGGCCAGTGTTCACCTCCACAGGGCTCCCATCCAAGCAGTGTTTTCCCATCTGGCCCGTTCAGGGTCTGTCAAGAGGCAGTCAGACACCCTCCCTAGCATTTCCCACTGATTGGTGGTTTATTGATCCTAAAAGACCCAGCAAAAATCCCACTTCTATGAAGCCATCTTCAACCTCATTCATTTCTTCAGATGTTAAAGCAGCATTTTCTGAACCAGTTCTGATTTAAGCCCTCATTGAAAGATCTTTCTGAAGCAGTGAAGGGATATTCATTCCCTTTGCGTCTGGAGAAGACCCTCTGGTAGTGAGGTGGGCCTGAGCTGGGTGTGGAGAAGGCAGGGATGGAAGCAGGGGGACCAGACAGGGGCCTTTACAGTAGCAAGAGGGGGACAAGTTGTTGAAGAGATTGGAGAGGCACACTTTGTAGGACTTCGTTGATTGAAGTTAGACCAATCATTTCAGGCTTACCAAAGGGAAATAGGAAAACTGCACAAAGCATTGTGGGAGAGCAGAGAGGGTGGTGGTGCTGAGTGTGCAGGCGGGTTTTCCTAGGGATACAATACCCCAGGACAAGCCCTGGAGAGTGGGAGTGTAGGGTGATTCCAGTTCAGTCGAAGAGGGTAATGTGGGAAAAGGCTGAGAGACCAGAGAGAAGGGGGTACATCCAGTGAAGGGCGAGTGGTCTGGTTTTGCCAGAACAACAGTGGAGGGTGGGTAGAGGTGGGAGCTTTGCAGAGGAGAAGCTGGGAAGTAGGTGAAAGCCAGATTATGAAGGGTTGTGTGGGCCACCCACATCATTTCAGCCTTATTCTGGGGGCTATGACGTGGTCAGCCTGTGAACGGTTTTAGCAGCTGGAGTGATGGGAACAGGTGTGTCACTGGAGTGTAGCAGGTGTGCCACCTCAGAAACGCTACTTTGGCATAAGGACTTTTTTTGCGCTGAAGGCAGTTAAGAAGAAGTAGATACCAGAGCAGCTTGCTGCCCTCCCCCACTTGCCTAAAAGCAGGACATAAATTTGTGAAAGTGTCCCCATTCCCCACTCTTCCCGAAAAGGCAGCAGTGAATCACCAGAGACGGACTGGATCCTTGTGGGCCCAGAGACGGTGCCAGAGGAGTCCACACCACGAACTTCACTCACCAGCCCTTTTCTCCCATTAGTTCTCCCTCTCACAGTTCGCTGTCCTGGAATCTCCAAGTCCTCTCGCTTTATCTTGTTACTTCTCTAAAAATGCACTGTTCTTTTGTTAAAACACTACGTAAGCCCAAATTCTAACCACTGTTCAGGTTCCTCATCACTGAATAGGCCCCTGTGTGTGCATTCCCCACAGGTGAGGATACTTTTGTCTTTCTCTGGTTAATCTGTCTTTTGTCACTTTGATTTGTAGGGCCCCAAGCAGTGGACCTAAGAGGGGTCTGGGGAAAACCATTGTTCTTCCCCCATATAACTTCGGTAGAGCATTCTGACTGCAGCGGGGAGAGACTGGCAGACCAGTGAGGGGACTGGGAGGGGAATCGAAGGAAGAGATGGTGAAGGCCAGAATTACGAGGTGGTGTGGAGAAGAGCAGGAGGTGGGAGATGCGAAAGGGCTGGGGTTGACGAGATGGCTGCCTGATTAGATGGGGGAAGGTAGAAGTGGAGACCAAGACTTGCCGTCTGGTTTATAGTTTAGATGGCTCAGGAACGGGTGGCGCTCTTCTCCGAGATGGGGCATGTGTTCGAGGGAGAAGGAAATGCGTTTCCTTTTGGACCTGTTGAGTGTGAGTAGCCTGTGGGGCATCAAAGAAGGAGCGTCCAGGACAAAGATGGATGAAGATACCCGGAGCTCAGGAGGAAGAACTGAGCTAGAGATCTAGATTCTGGTGATTGGCCAGCATTTAGTTAGTAGTTGACGCCATGGGAGTAGATCAAGCAGATCAGAGGCCATGTGGCAAGAGAAGAGGATGGAATAGTGGAGGTAGCAATGTTAAAGTTGTCGGAAGTGTAGGAGACAGAAAAGGAGGAGTCACCGAGGTGAGAGCCAAAGCGGAGCAGGACAGAGTCTCTGAGGCCGGGTGAGGAGGGGAGGTGGTGTCCAGCAGGGCCAAATGCATGAGATCAGGGAAGAGGAGTCTGCAACTGTTCGCTGGATTTAGAAACAGGTGACCTTGGCACAAGTAGTGAAGTGGAGGAGGAAGACATATGGCTGTGGGTTGAGGAATGCATGAGAAATAAGGAAATGCAGCCATCTCTTTCAAGAAGTTTGGATGTGGGTGAAAGATAACAAAAGACAGAGCCTGAACTATGCAGGGGGAATAAAGAACCGAGAGAGAGAGCTGCTGAAATTCTGAAGGTTTGGGCATACTTAAATGCAGGGGTGGAAGAGCCAGTAAAGGAGAGAAGGAAGCTCTAGCTAAGACAAGGCTTAAAGGATGAAGCAGAGGCATGAGACCAGAGGGAGGGAGGGAGGGAGGGAGGGAGTATAGGGGACGGGAAGGCAGGAGGGACCTCGCTTCCATTCAGGGAACAGGGAAGCAGAAAAGGGTGGGTGTAGGCACAAAATAGATCGGGTCTTGTGAATTAAATGGACAAAAGGCAGATTTTATTCACATATATACACAGTTCACAGAAAAATGTGACTCAGGCGGTGATCAGAATTTGAGGCTTCTGTACCACCTTAGAAGGAAAAGGAACAGGGCAGAAGGGCACTTACGGGGAAAGCAGTGACTTTTAGGAAAGAGAAATGAACCCCCTGGGAGAAGATCGAAGGCGCGATGGTTTTGTGGCCATGTCCGCTCAGGCGATCCCCGACGATGAGAGTTCGGTCCATCCCCGGGAGGGTGGTTCGAGGCAGCGGAGCTCTCTCTAGAGGCTCTTCTTCCAGGCGGATAAGGAGAGCTCCGAAAAAACGTTTTGGCTGCATCTGTTGCTCCACAAATGCCTTCAGCTCAAAACAATCTTTGTGCGTATTCTGAACCCCTTCATGAGAAGTAAGAGAAAAAGATGGCAAGATAAGGGAAATGTAAACCAGGAAAGTGTAAGGGGTTTTCAAGTTGGAAGCCACAGCATGTCTACACATTTGTGCGTGTGTGTGTCCCTCGCAGTACCCAGCAGGGTAAGCACAGGAGCAGAGAAAGTGGCCCTAGGACTGACCCATGTTTAGTTTCTGCAGACGAGAGTGACGGAAGGACAAATAGTCACGGGAGTCAGGGTACTAGTTAGCTCAAGAGTGAGCTTATGGGTCATTGAGAATAAGATGGTGTTATGACAATGTGTGTGCCCCCTAAAGTTTATGTTTGAAACCCTAACTCCCAGTGTGGCCATCTATGTTTGGAGAGGGGCCCTCAAGAAGCAGTTCAGGTTTAGTGAGGTCATAAGGGCCGGGGCCCTGATCTGATAGCGCTGGTGTCCTTATAGGAAGAGACAGCAGAGGGCGCTCCCTCTCTCCACGCAGACACACCAAGGAAAGGCTGTGTGAGGCCACAGTGAGAAGGTGACTGTCCCCCAGCCAGAAAGAGAGCTCTCATCAGAAGCTGACTCTGCCAAAACCTTGGTATTTGACTTCTAGCCTCCAGAACTGTGAGAAATAGATTTCTGTTGTTTGAGCCACCTAGTGCTTGGCAGCCCCAGCTGACCAGTGGGCAGGGAAGGGTACAACAGACCTCGAGGGGGCTGAGGGACAAGTGAGTGGTGCAGGGCAGGGACAGGCAGTTGTGGTGGAGCAGTGTTGGGACTCACCATTGGGGAGGAGTAGAAGCTCCAGGGAACGATAAGCTCTGGGACGGAGTCAGTCAACGGCAGTAAAGGGAATGGGGCTATGCAGATGAGTGGTATTCAGAGGACCTGGGAGACTAAGGCTTCGAAGGGTCATTCACAGGGACAAAGAAATCACCTAGGATGATGGCAGGAGCTGGGATGAAAAGGCCGTCTGAGTAAGGAGAAGCAATGCTTGCTGCTGTGAAAAGAAGCCCCCAGTTTCAGTGGCTTACCGAAAGAAAAGCTTATTTCTCATGTCACAGTCCAGTTTTGGTCAGGCAGCTCCCCTGGTAGCTGTCCTCCAAGCTGAGATTCAGAAATACAGACTTCTGTATGTGGTTCTACCATCTGGGGTCATGTATTTCAACTGGGGTAATAACCCTGATACAAAACAGGAAAGCTAGCGCAAAAAAGGGCACCACTATCTCACTTAGGAATGTGGACACAAACATTTAAATAAAGTATCAGCAGTAATAAAAGAAAAATACAGCATGACCCAGTAGCGTTTATTTTAGGAATGAAAGAGAGGGCATATCTCTGTGGGCCTGGACTGGACGGAATGGAAACATTTGCTTTGCTCAACCTTCTGCAGTTCATCCAAACATTTGCATATCATAAAGCCAGAAATATTGGTCCTCCACCTCAGCAGTCAACAATGAAGTAAATCTGTGAGACACTGTACAAAACTGAGATGCACTCTGTAGGAGTGAGGGATTTTTGAGCGCATAGGGCCTCGTGCTGGGCGTCATTTAGGACAAGAAGTTTAAGAGGTGATTTCTTTTCTCCTGGGTCTTACGGTCTGGTTGGGAAAGATAAATCATGAGAAGATGCGCACAGCACCATGTGATGGGGGCCTAGTCGAGGGACAGAGAATACTGAGATGGAGAGAAGATAATTTCCAGGCATAGTCTGTTGCAGAGAAACCAAACCATTTCAAACTCTTCCTGGGCACAGGAAAACTGCCTTTCTCAGCCCCCACTGCTTCTAAGAAGAATCAAAGGACAGCTCTGGCCCCAGGAGTACGTGCTGACGCAATGTAGGCCACCACTGNCAGCAGTAATAAAAGAAAAATACAGCATGACCCAGTAGCGTTTATTTTAGGAATGAAAGAGAGGGCATATCTCTGTGGGCCTGGACTGGACGGAATGGAAACATTTGCTTTGCTCAACCTTCTGCAGTTCATCCAAACATTTGCATATCATAAAGCCAGAAATATTGGTCCTCCACCTCAGCAGTCAACAATGAAGTAAATCTGTGAGACACTGTACAAAACTGAGATGCACTCTGTAGGAGTGAGGGATTTTTGAGCGCATAGGGCCTCGTGCTGGGCATCATTTAGGACAAGAAGTTTAAGAGGTGATTTCTTTTCTCCTGGGTCTTACGGTCTGGTTGGGAAAGATAAATCATGAGAAGATGCACACAGCACCACGTGATGGGGGCCTAGTTGAGGGACAGAGAATACTGAGATGGAGAGAAGATAATTTCCAGGCATAGTCTGTTGCAGAGAAACCAAACCATTTCAAACTCTTCCTGGGCACAGGAAGACTGCCTTTCTCAGCCCCCACTGCTTCTAAGAAGAATCAAGGGACAGCTCTGGCCCCAGGAGTACGTGCTGACGCAATGTAGGCCACCACTGATCGTCGCCCTTAGATATCCCACTGGTTTTCATTTTCTCTCCCTCTCCCTCCCCCATTTGTGCACAGAACAAGCAAATGTCAATATCACGCATACACATGCACATAACTTGACAAACGGTCACACGAACTCTTCACTGGTCTGCTCTAGGCATGCTAGAATGGAGTCACGGAGTCCACACCATTACCCACCCAAGCTGCTTTGTAAAAGTCTGGCAGGAAAGCAGCAATTAGAATGCAACAGAACCCCCAGTTCCACCCACACCTGGAGCCACCCAATCCTCATTCCCTCTCAACAAAGCGATTTGGTCTAAGAAGGGTGAGAAAGACAGACTTGCTTAATGTGAGGCTTAACTAAAAGCCAAAGAGCTGAAGCCACTGGGAGATCCGGGTAGCACCTGGCACTTGGTAGCTACTTAGTACGCTTTTGTGAATTACCAAACAAGTGAATTCTGACTTCAGATCATGTGCTCTTCCTACCTTATGCCCTCACAGTGTTGTTGTGTGGCTGAAATGTGAAACATGTGAAAAAGTGTTGCAAACCAGCCATGCTAGATATTTTTATCACACTGGAGTAGGTATGGGAGATGGTCCCGTAGTCTGATTCTAAGGTGTAGTACTTGACAGAACCACGAGAGGGCAGCAGCCCCACTCCATTGCTCTGAATAACCACTTGATGGGTACAGTTCAGATGGGGAAGGAAGGGCACTTGCTGGATCTCTGGATTTATCCAAAGCTCCTTAAAAGGACTTTGTTTTCAGTGCTCTGTAAGATTCCTCAGATTTATTCTCGCCTCTCCGTATATAAAATGGCTGAAAAATGGTTAAGGAAGAGGTCAGATTTGGTGGCGTCTGGGTCTCATCTCTCCCCCCATTACCCCCATGGGGCTGCAGACGTTTAATTTCTTCATCCCTTTAGATTAATCAATCTTTGAGAAAGTGATCAGTAGATCAACAGTCTAATGTGATAGAATTGTTGATTTCCCTTAACATTTTAGGGCTAATTCTCTCCCATGACATGGTCTCATAAAGAACTGCTGGTAACACTAATTACCCCATGACTTTGTACCAGGACCTGTTCTTGGTGCTTTACGCGAGGCATCTGTGATGGTTCTCTCCACTTTATACATGAGGAAGTTAAAGCACCGGAGGTCCCGTAACTTGCCCAAGGTTGCCCAGCCAGAGCCAGGTTAGGAAGCTCTGTGGTTTGGCTGAAGAATGTGTACTCCTAACCACTGGACTCTACTACCCTTCAGCCATGAAGGCCTTTCCTGACTCTCACACTTGCAGCTAGATTACTGGGGCAGCTTTGCACCTAACTCCGAACATGGCGTCGCGCTGAAGGCATGGGTTATTTTCAGATCAACAGGCTTCCTGGTAATTGGCATCGTGTGGGAAGCAAAGTCTGTTCTGACAACTCAGGTGCTATAGCGTCAGCTAACAGAGACGCAGCTTTCCACAGAGCTGAAGTGTGCGGCCACGATTTATTTTAAAGGAATTATGACTGTTTTCAGAGTAAAAGATTATAAACTTTAGAACTTGAAAAGAGACCTTAAACATGACTTTCCTCAAACTCTGAGAAGCTCAGTGACTTTGAGGCTCCACTGGCAGAGTTAGAATTTGAATCCACAGACTTGAAAATCCCAGTTTGATGAGCAGACATATTTTTAACAAAGCTTTTCTGCCTTTACAACAGATTTCTCATTCTCCTCAGCCCCCTTCTGGGGTGTTAATATACAGATAGAAATAACCAAGACATGTCTTTCACTGTGAACTTAGCAAAACATATAAATGAACTTCCTGAGGTCCCCACTCACTCAGCTAGACTGCGTGCCTCCCTTAGTTGCTTCTGATAGTGGGGAAATAAACGTTTCAGATCTGTGTCAAGAACAGCAAAGGGTCTAAGATTTTACCAACCTGCAAGCTGACAAGTTCCCTGGCCACAGTCTCATGGGCACTGGTAGAAGACACGAGTCTCCGGGGTCAGAGGCGAAGGGCTGCTTATTATTAACAGAAACCGTGGTAGCAGAATGGCAGCATTTGTGCTCCAGGTCCCTAAGCCCCAGCTCCAAAGGGCCATGTGAAAAGGCAGGATGACACCCGCACACGCAGTGGGCTGTGTTACGGGAGAGGAGCTCTGACCTGCATTTCTCATAATGAACAGCAGGTGTATCTGTTCTGTGCCCCGAAGACAGACCTTACAGTTCTTACACTGGGGAGCCGACAGTCCTATTCTTTGCTCCAGTGGGAAACCCCTTCCTTATCTGTCAAGATTTTCCTCTATGCAAACATCCTTGAAAAGGTAGTCTGCCACAAATGCCAACCCGTGCCTCTGTTTGCAAGATGTGCAGTTACTGAGAGACTCCCTAGCCGGCGTGAGGTCCACGGAGCATTGCCACCCACTAGCATGAATCTACGAAAGCTGGCCCTCCTCAAGCCACTGAATGGTAAGCTGTTTTTAAAGTGCCTACGGTAACTGAATTACTGGATAATCAGACATCACTTTCATATTGTTTCAATAATGGCTTGTAGCAAGAAAGCTGATTTTATACCCACACCAACAAAAATAATTAAATACTATTGATAATTTTTTAAATTATGGAAATACATTTTTTCTATTTCCTCCTTCCTAAAGAAGGAAGAAAGAAAGAAAACTTTAACACACAACTGCACATAACATATTTTCTGGTTTGGCAAGTGAAATGGAGGACAGAGGGCAAGTGATAAGCCAATTTCTCAGCAGCGTCACATGCAGTGTGGATTTTCACGGACAGCACCACACTGGGGTGGTATTGCTGTGCCAACGTATGTAAATAACACCTGTGTTACCATATTGATTTATGTTGAATTATTTTGCATAATGAAGTAACATATACCATCATACATTTACAACTTTATACAACCTATATAAATGGTTCAAATTTATGACTATAATTCTTGCCTTCATGCAGCAATTTCTTCTCTCTTGTTATGAATAGTAATACCAGCTACCATTTATCATGCACCTAATATTCGGGTACTTTGCATGTTTTACCTCATTTGAATTCTACTTGAGGTACACGAAGGAACAGAGACACACACAACCAGAGACAAAGGAGCCAGGACTCAGAACGGCCAGCCTGGACAGCTGGTGTATTTCTAACACGTTACTCGGCCTTGCTGTTACCTGGACCGCCTTTGGCCTGGGGTGTGGATTTCCAAGCTCTTGAAGCATTACCCTCCATGTTGCTAAGTCCCTTCACGTGGGCATGCTGGCATTTCAGCAGGGCTTACGTCTCCACGGCTCAGGAACATCACAGAATCTTGGAGGTGGAAGGGATCCCAAGAGTCTCCAGGCCACAGCGTCCCCCACGGTGGCCCATCTGTTTTCCACGTCGGTGCTCTCTTTGTTGGGAGCTCTGGTAATTAGGAGTTCTGTCTGCCACTTTGCCATCTGCACACAATGTTCTACATCTGCTCCTAAATCTCCTTCCTCTTCTAGAAAGATCTCTCGTGGAACCAAGAAACGTGTCTTTAGTGCAGCATGCTGAACCAGAGGCAATGATCTGGGAGGTTTGTACAGTTATGTCTTTAAATATATTATTAAACATTACACTATAGCCACCCTCATGCCAGTGAATCACTCTAGGATCATTAGCAACAGAAAGGGGGTATGGCCAAGTTCAGTGAAATGCTTACTGGTGCTAATCCATTTTCTATATGCACCTAACAAAGTTATGAAAGGGAGTCGTTTCAGCAGAAACCCAACACTGAGTAAATGCTGAGAAGCAGTTTTCAGTGACTGCCCCGTGGAGACTTCACTTTCATTCACACACTCACGTTCAATCATGTAGCGGCTTCGACAGATGATCTGGTCAGCGGTCGTCCCCCCCAGAAGCCGCCATCTGCAGCTGCTAACAATCTCTCGTCTGCGGCCTTTCGACTCCGACCCGTCTATTTTTCCCAGCTGAATGCTTTTTAGAGCAATTCCACCTTAAATATACTTCATTACCTCGGATCCAGGACAAAGTATGAAGAAATTCACAAGTCTCACTTAGGAAGGCTGTTTTTTCATACATTTCCCATCTGTGGTTGGGAACCCGGGTGTTCGGGAGGCTGAGACGTAAAGCTGGACCTGTGACTGCAGGGCGGTCAGCGGCCCTGCCCCTGTGCTGTTCACGGGTCAGCCGGGTCAGGGTTTGGGGGTTGGTTGGTTGGTGGGTTTGGGGCAGTTGTGCTGGGTTGTATAGTGTCCCTTAAACATTCAGTTCATCCAGAACCTCAGAATGTGACCCTTTTGGAAATTTTTAGATGTTATTAGTTAAGGGTCCCAAGATAAAATCATCCTGGATTCAGACTGCGCCCTGAATCCTATGAGTGCTGTCCTTACAAGGAGAGGACAGGACACAGGAAGACACACAAAGAAGATGCGACCATTGAGGGCGAAGATCAGTGTCCATGAGCAAAGGAACGCCAGGGGTTGCCAGCCGTCACCAGGAGGGAGGGAAGCCGCACAGAACAACTTTTCTCTCCGAGCCTTCAGGAGGAACCAACCCTACTGACACCTTGATTTTGCACATCTAGCCTCCAAAATGGTGAGAGAATAAACTTCTGCTAATTAATAATATTCATTAATTAAATCAATGAATGAATTATTTATTTATTTATTTATTTATAGAGAGAGGGGAAGGGAGGGAGAAAGAAAGGGAAAGAAACATCAGTGTGTGCGAGATACATGGATCGATTGCCGCTCGCATGCCCCCCAGCTTGGGACCCAGCCTGCAACCCCAGCCACGTGTCCTGACTGGGAGCCACACCAGCAGCCTTCCGCTTCACAGGCTGGCCCGCAACCCACTGAGCCACACCAGCCAGGGCAAGTTTCTGTTATTTGACACCACGGCGTTGGAGCAGGTTGTCATGGCAGCCCTGGGAAACCAGCACAGCAACATAACAGCCATTTAAAATTGAGAAAGCCTAAGCGCTTATCAGTAAGTGGCGTACCAGTCAAACAAGATACACTGAGACAAGTGAGAAGGACTGGCTGGGGGATGTCAGCAGGTCTGAGAATGTGCTGCTGCTGGTATTGCCTTGATTAAAAACATTCTTCTTCATCAGTAGCCTGCGAAGACAAAGGGACTGCGTGGCTTGTTCTCACTGTTACTCTCCGTGTCACTGGTCACATCGTGTTGAAACGATGTTATCTTTCCCAAGAACGCTTCCTCACACTCAGATGAAGCTCCGTGTCCCAGCAGGGGGCTGGCACGTGCTGCCTACAACAAATGCTAACTTGGTAGGGCGACCGTGCGTCCAGACTTGCCTAAAGCGTCCTTGTTTGGACCTGTTTCTTATCATAAACATCCATGGTGTCCTTTTTCATTTTCAGAAGTGTCCCATTTGGGTAAAAAGCTTCATAGTCATTCTACCAATAGATGTTTATTGCATATATGAAGTACGTGATCTTGAAAAGCTGGTGATGAGTCTGTTTGACAAAATGAAAGAGCAAATTTGTCCCTTTGTTCGTTTTTATTGTAAGATTCATGTATGGAATTAATGTACTTGGAGTGGTCCCGTTAAAGTGAATCTGATCATGTCTTTTTGCTGTTCAAAGTCCTTCCATGCCTTCTCACATCACCCAGGAATATCCAGAGTCCTTAAAACAGCCTACAAGCCCCCGCGGTGGCCCCTGTGTGATCTGACTGGTTCCTCCCCGATCCCATTCATTGCCTGGTCTGTTCCAGCGGCCCTCTTTGTTGAGATTCAAACATAGACACATATGTTTCTGAGTCAGAAACGTATTGCTGAAACTTGTTGCTGATAATTTGTGGCATGTAGTTAGAAAAGTAGTATGTGGGGCCCTGGCCGGTGTGGCTCGGTGGATGGAGGGCTGGATTGCGAAGGAAGGGGTTGTAGATTGGGATCCCAGTCAGGGCACATGTGTGGGTTGCAGGCCAGCTTCCCAGTAGGGGGCTCATGAGGGGCAACCACACACTGATGTTTCTCTCCCCCTCTTTCTTCCTCCCTTCCCCTCTCTCTAAAAATAAAGAAATAAAATCTCTTAATGAAAAGTTTTTAAAAATAGTATTGTGGTATTAATAGACAGAACCGTATCTATAATGGATGTAAGAAGACAGAAACTGAAGACCTAAGGTTAAAACTCAATTAGCTAGAACAAAACCACCAACATCCCCAAAGGCAGTGGTCAATGTGGAGACGTCCAGACCTGTGGGGAATTTTTGCAAGAGTATTCCTGAGCTAAACTGAGGACATCTGCTGGGGATCGAAACCTGAAACACTTTGGAGAATAGCGGTCTGCAGTTTCCTTTGTGCATTCGAGATTGGGGGAACGTCGGGACCATTACAGGAGGTGGGAGAGAGCAAGGTGGGGAATGGATGACAGGATGGTTAAGATGATGTGCTCTCTGGAGGGTGGTCCGCTTTAGAAGGAGGGCCCTGAAGAGAGACACTTCACCAGGGTGCTACCCTAGGTGCCCAGAAACAACGGACAGGGCTTGTTTAAGGCACAGATAAGCTCTCGACTAAGGAAGTTACAGGCTTGGGGTGTGACTGCCCACAATGACCTGCCTGGTTAGGAACTTATGGTGTATTACAGCACCATTTCTTTGTCCACACAGTGAGAATTTTTAAAAACCGATAAATTAATAAAATAAAAAACCGTATAGAGATGATGAACACAAAAGTGGCTATTTGAAAAGACTAACAATTCTGCCAATTTTTATCAGGAAAGATGACCGGAGCTAAATAAATGCTATTGAATTAGGCATAAGGAATAAGTTCTATTAGGGATTGTTAAGTTATAGAAGAATAAAATAAGGAAGTTCTGACAAAAATTTTGAAAACATAAGTGAAATAGGTATTTTTAGGAAAAATAGAAATAATGAACACTTGCTGGTTTCAAAATGTACATGGATTAGCAAAGAACCAAGAATAACCAATGAAAGGACAAAGGACAAACCCATTTGCCATGGTGGCACCATTTGCAGAGCAGGCCTGTGACCTTGTTAAACGTGATTGTCATGTCACTCTTCTGAGCTTGTCCCAGGACTGGAAACTACTGGAAGGAAGAATAGAACTAACCGTTCTCCGCGGTCACAGACAGAAGGTGACATTGGAACAAACTGCAGCCTCACAACGCCCCCAACAGCCCAGGGCCAGCACAATAGCAACCCCCCCACCCCCCCGCATTTTTAACCTAAAAGCTCAAAGCCCCCATACTCCTCAGTGTGGGTGCATCTGCCCACACCATGCCCCTCTCCTTTCTTGGAGAGTGAATAAAAACTCTATTCTCCACACTTTCTTCTCTTTGTGAATTCGTGCACAGCCCACATCACTGACCACTCTAACAACCAAGACATTTCTGAAGATGGGGTCTTGTATAATGAAATATGCAGATTTATTATAAAGCTGTAGTAGTTAAAACATGGTGTTATGGCACAAAGCTAGATCAATGGAACGGACTAACGTGCCCAGTAAAAACAGACCTACATGCTGTAGTCAGTAGTCAGTGTTAGGGGGAGCGGATCCCAGGAGGAAGGATGAGAAAGGAAGGGAAAAGGTTTGAAAAACGTATTGGTCTCAGTACATGTTTGACCAAGGTTAAAACGGCTTTTCTTACTATTTGAGGAATGGGGGCTATCCCGTGTGACCCAAGTCACAGCTCAGTTTTCACGCTAAGGAAGAGGGTCAGTTACACGATTTGTAAGGCCCATTACAACATGTAACTAAATACAGGGCTTCTTGTTAAAAATTATTAATAATTTCAAGATGGTGACAGCAGAACATTAAACCAAGGTGAAGCTCTTCTAAGCGTGGGGTCCAGTGTGACTGCATATGTCATATGCCCATCAAGCCAGCCCCACCCAGGAATTATCTTGATAGGGGAACTCGAGAGTCAAAGATTTTAGCTTCAGTCACAGCTAACAGGCGTAAGTGATTAATGCACGTGGAAAACTGTCGTTCCAGGAACTGGAATGCAGGACCTACCTCGACCCCAGGAGGTCGACAAGCAGTTCAGCCTTGGTGCCCCGGGGGTCTGCAAGCATGGAGGCAGGATCTGAGCCGCTGTGCTCCGGGGAGAGAGATGAGGACTTTTTGGTCAGCAGATACAGAAGTACTAGGAAAATTGCCTCTGGACTGCAACTCTTATCCAGTTAACCTTTTCCCCAACCCCTCACCCACCCTTTCATCTCCTTATAAAAAGGTCAGCTTGAGATGAGATGTTAAGAAGGTCTTTGAGGGTACATGACACATTGTTTCCTCAGTTCCCCAGCATCTGAATAAAGCGCCCATAAAGCTTCAATCCTTGTCTTTCCTTACTGGTTCTGGTAGTGACAGGCAGCGCAAACACCGGCTTTTCTGGTCTCAATCCTACAGGTCCCTTTGTAGTGTGGGGTCTGAGGAATGTACTCTTATGAACCCTATGTACATTGCTGTGAATGTTGTGAGTGTCAACTAATGTGAAAAAACTGCTACTTTATGTCAGTGTTTTCACTCATAACAATACAGAATATGCTCTGAAATTAGGGCAAAGAATTTCCTACATTTTCTCCAGTTATGTTACTCAAACTCACTTGTAACTCAATAACCTCATATAAGGTTTTCACTCACAGACAGCTGCAGGGGCATAGCCTAGTTCTGAGCATTTATTTAGGGAAGTACTTTAAATTTTCTTTCATTATCCTGATAAATTTTCTGCTGTTTGGCATTTTCCTGTGGCTTTCATTTTCAAGTTTATTAAACTTGAAAGATTAATAAACATTTCACCAAGGCAATGCCTATTTTATTGTGGGCTGCTTTATTTTTTTACTGTCAAATAAAATGAATAAATCAGTGTCTAAAGTTATAGGAAATATGATATATTAATGTGAATAATTGGTAATGCATAAAAATTGATTTTCTGGAATGGAGTACAGTTGAACTATACTCAAAATTGGTCTTTATAAATAAAAAAACATCTGGTCCAGTTTAAAGAAAATATTTTGAAATAGATAAATGTATAGAAGCTTCTACTACATTGGTTTGACTCTTCCAAAGACTGACTGGTTGTTTTAGTTATTATTATAATGTGCATAATGTTTTCCTATCATCAGTAGACTCTCTATATAAATTTATATTTGGAGTTCAAATATTTATATGTGCAGTAGTTTCTTACACCAACATAGTGCTTCTGGGGCAATTTGGGGTAAATTCTCTTGCAGAGTAAAGTTTTCCAACGGAGTCTTTTACCCCAAGTGAAGAGTGCAGCTCACTCTCAGAGAAGTCCCTAAAGGGATGACTGTGCTTTCCGGCCACACAGCCACTCTCAAAATGCTGCAGGGGATTTCACCTTTGTTTGCAGGTCAAGTCTTGTTGCAGGTATTTCTCACTGGAGATTCTAGCTGAAGCCACGAGCTAGTGTTTTTAAGAAGTTAAAAAAGGGTAGGAGGTCATCTGCATTTGCCGTTATTAGGTGGCCACTGCGGAGTGATTTTATTTGACAGCCTCATCACCAATTGATTGCCTGAGAATGCAAGCTGTTAGCTGACTCTTCAAGGAAAATTCAGTTTGCAATGTGCACTTTCCACACTTCCTCTCCACCAGCTAGCAGGTCAACTGCAGACCTCCATGCAGCCCCCAGAGGCACCTTTACGGGGGAGAAGGAACCGCCTTAAACCTCTTCCAGAGTAATCCTGCTTGGCCACCCACAGAGGAACTGGGTTCTGTGACCCAGGGCGGAGTTAGTGTATGGGCGTGGGGCAGATTTAATGAAAATTCTAAAGCCCACAGAAAAGTGACAGATTTTCCCAGGACAAGGACTTGTCCCAAAACTCTCAGTTAAAAATAGTGGAGCATTATTAACTCTCTCCCAAGTGATTTTAGCTTCCTTCCTTCCACTCGCCTTGTTTACCAGTTAGCAACAAGGCTTCCATGTTTCTGTCTTGTCTTTTGCTTTTTGGTTTTTTTCTTTTGTTGTTGTTCTGAGAAATTTTAATATCATAGGAAATGTTATTGAAATTTTTATCGAAAAATGTATTCAAATTCCATTTGAGTATTTTCTTTTGTGATTTGCTTTTATTCATTTTTCTATGGGGTTGTTTACCTATTTCTTATTAATTTGTAGATGATATTTATGTCTTTGGAATAACCTTTTAACTATCGTTTGTGTTGTAAATATTTTCATCTCCTTCGGGCTTCCCTTTTCACTCTTAAAGGTGTCTTTTGGTGAATGGAAGTTATTCATGTCAATTTAATTAAATAAGTGATTTGTAGTTCCTTTATGATTTTATAGTTCCTTTATGGTTATCACTTGTAATGTCTTACTTTAGAAGTTTTTTCTACTCTAAAATCATATTCTCTTATCACAGTTTCTTGAAGTTTTTAATTTATTTCTTGACATTTATGTCTAAGAAAATCTGAAATTATATCTGTATTGTATACAATAGGGGTCAAGTTTTTAACTTTATATATGGATATTCGATTGTCCCACTATTATTTATTAAAGAGACCCTCTTTCTTTGCCACTGCTCTACAATACCACCTTTTTCACAAGTCAGGTGTCCAGGTGTGGCCACCTGTTCCAGTGGTCCCGGCGCGCTCTGTACTTCCCTGGCCTGGTTTTTTCATTCCATGCTGTTCTCTCAGTTGTGCCTGTGTCTCAGCAACTCTGATGGCTCATAGTTTTGATGGTCAGAAATTCAGCTTTACTCTTTTTCTTAAAATATTGTCTTGACTATTCTTGGCCAATAAATTTTTCTAACCAAATTCAGAAACAGTTGGTTAAGTTTCACTTAAAAAGAAACACAGTGAAAAGTGTTTGCACTGAAAATATTTATTTATCTGGGAAGAATTATTCTTTATCATTTTGATGCTTCTAACCCATGAATATGGTACTGCCTATTAATTATTTAGATATTGTTTTTTTATTTTTAAATATCTTTTATTTATTTATCTTTAGAGGGGAAGGGAAGGAGAGAGAGAGAAATATCAATGTAGGGTTGCCTCTGGTGTGTCCCCTGCCAGGAACGGGCCTGCAACCCAGGCACGCGCCCTGACTGGGAATCGAACCGCGATCTTAGATATTTTATTTGTATTAGTCATGTTTCATGGTTTTTATTTTGTACTGAGGTCTTGTACAGCTACTGTTAGATTTTTTCTTTGATACTTGATATCTTTTTAGTTACTATGAATATTGTCTCTTCATTTGATTTTTTTGTTACTAGTATATAGAAATTTAAATCAATTTTAAAATATTGTTTCTAGTATAACTTTGCTAAAGTCATTAACTCTTTTACTTTTAAAAGGCCACAGGCACTTTTCAATCTCTCACTTACATTATCACATCATCTGTGAACAATGGTGTTTCATTCCTTCATTTCCAATAATTATGCAATTTCCTTATTTTTCTTTTCTTTTTGCCCTGGTTAATACCATCCAGTCCTACAATGGTGTATGTTGAATTAAAGTGGTAATAAATCCTTATTTTGTTCTAGGCCTCAAGAAAAATAACTTTCAATTCTTTTACCATGAAGTTTGACTATCAGCAAAGGTTGCTTTGTAAATACCCTTTATTAGGTTAAGAAAGTTCCCTGGACGTGTAAGTTTGCTAGGAGTATTTGTTTTTACACGAAAGGATATTGAATTTTACCAAATATTTTTAGTACAACTAGTGACATGGTATGTGGTTTTTCTCTTTCTGTTGATGTAGTGAATTACACTGATTTTTTTCACGTAAGACCAAAATTTTTAAATTTCATTGTTGCAATAAACCCAATGTGTTCATAGAATATTCTTGTTTATATATTACTGGATTCTATCTGTAGCCCTAGAATATAAGCTTCATGAAGACAGGGCCCTTTGTCTGTTCTGTTCACCGCTGTGTTCTCGTGGCACTCACGTTCACATGGCATTCTCGCTGAATGAACCCTCAGGCCTGTAACACCCTCTCCTCTGCCTGAGAACAAGAGCCTGAGCCCCTGGCTCCCGGGGGTGGGGCCATTTCTCCAGGCTGCACAGGGGTCACATCTCAGCATCAGGCACTACATTAACCCCATTTTCTAGACAGCATAGGAGGAGGGACCCCCGCCCCCAAAACTGGAATTATCTTCTGGAGGGAGGGCCCCTTGTAGTACAGGCTTCCCCCACTGGGTGAGTGTTCTAGGAACCCATCTTTGTCAGTGCACCAGCTGGTGTTGTTGTGAGAGGCTGTGTTCAGCTTCAGTGAATTGTTTTGAAGACTCCTTCAGTTTGTTTGCCCATTTCACGATGGCTGATTTATAAGCACACCTGCCCTCACTGCACTGGCATCAACAGTTTTTGACCAAAAATGGCATTACCTTCATACCCCACCCTCCCTGTTCACCTAATCTCACCCTGAGTGACTATTTTTTTAATTTGTTTCCCTGATGAAAACAGTCCTCAAAGGGAAGTGTTTTGGCGATGTGGAAGAGGCGAAACAGAAAAGTAACAGGCATCAAAATGGACAAGTTCTAAAACTGTTCTGAGCAGTGGGGGGAAAAGGTCTCAGTAGGTATATTGCACCAAATGGAGAGTCCTTTGAAGGTGACTGAAGTTGAAACATGTAAGAATAAATACACAAAGTTTTATGAATTCTGTTTTTTTTTTGGTCACCTCCCACACCCAAACAACTCAAGGCTCACATCTCCTTCTCTTTTGGTTTCTCGCACAGGCAGCTCTGCCTTCTCACCCCGCCCCCCCCACCTTTCCTTTGAATGGGGGCTCCTTGCGTTGTGCCTCCAACATTCAGCAGAGCGGTGTGTCACCTGCTCACTGGCCTGTGACAGGACTTGCACAGTGGCACAGATGCCTGAGGGCCAGAGAAGGTTCAAGGAGAGAGAGGAGGAAGTTCAGTGATCTTTGTATGACCCTGGAGATGGTGCCCAGAGTCCCGTGTTCTGGGAAAGAGCTCTGCTCTGTCCTGCAGAACCCACCCCGGAAAGCGGACTCCGAATACACCAGCACGGCTCGGGCGTGTACCTGCCTTTTGCCAGGACTTGTGAAGCGAGGGGAGCCAAGGCTGACGTGCGCTGTCAGAGACAATGGAGATGCTCGTCTGCTTCCCCGTCGTAAACAATCATAAGAAATATTGTCGAATAGTAAGCAATTCATTTCCAAACAATTTAATGAAAAAATCTCATTTTAAAATGTACCACAAAGTTAACAAACTAATTTGAAACAAAAATGACATGAGCTATATTATGGCTTTTGTTTTTAACTGGTGACATTGTGAATCTAATTGCAAAAAAACTAAATCCACGAACAAAACACTTAACCCCACGTTGGCTTAGAGGTTTACAAAATTCTTTGTGACTCAGCTTCTGCCCCTCCTCCATTTTCTCCTCCAGCTTTTGGGATTCATTACCACTCTCTAGTAAATCAGGCCTTCCTGCCTCTACACCAGTGCACACACACACACACACACACACACACACACACACACTCTACCTGGAACAGCCTCGCCCCTCGGTTTCTCGGCCCATTTCATCCCCTCAGAGGGCCCTAATGTCACTTCCTCCTGGAAGCACTCCCTGGCAAGCTCTCCACCTCCACCCCCAAATAGGAACCAGGCTCTTGTGCCTTTATAGCACTTTGAAATTTTCCTACCATGTCATTCACCAAATTTCACTTGTTTGCTTATCTTCCCTAAACACTGTAAACTTGAAGGGGAGGGACCGTGCTATCTTGCTCACGGTTGAATTCCAGGCCCTGAAGTAGTTCCTGGCATGTGTCAGAGGGTTCGATAAATGCTTTTGAGTGCGCATTAAAATCCTAACCCATCTTCTGCCCCTGAATTGCTGGTGTCAACCATGCACCTTTCTAAAAGGACTGGAGCTGGCGCAGGGCCTGCTGCCTGGACCAAACAGCTCCCGAGAACGTGACTGGGCTGGCCCTCAGGTTAAGTGAGGCCCCCCACCCACCGCCCAGTGAGAGGCCCACTGCCTGGGTTTGAGTCCCCAGCACACTACTTACTAGCCGTGTGACCCTGGACAAGGGACTGAATTCTCAAAAGGTTGTTGGTGAAGGATTAAAGATGCCTAACACAGTGCCTGGCACATAACAAGAGCCAAGGAACACTGTGCCCTTATTTGACAGTAAGTGAGGGCAGTAAGGGATTTTCAACTGGTGTGCCGTAAGGATTTTTAAAACACGCAGCACCTCACTATTTAGCCAGGGGCACTGACCTCTTTTCCCTTAGACTGTCAAATAAGAAAATGGTAACAGCCGATACAACAATAGCCACCCAGTGTGAAGGAATCAAAATTATCTCTATTTTTTTTTGTCAGATTGGCAAAAAATATATTTTTTGGTGTGCTGCAGAATTTTAGTAATTTGTGTACATGTGCCCCGAGATGAAAAAGGTTGAAGATCTGAGTTAGGGGATTTTTGGAGCGCCCGGAGTGCCCAGGAAGGAAGGGCTGTCGAGTTTTCTCATGAAGACGCGGCGGGGACACCAGTGAGAGGGTGAAGCATCAGTCACCTCCCTGGGAAATCGGGTTGCAGCCATCGAGTTTCCTGCAGCCTCAAACAGACACTGAGCACCAAAGAGGACAAGAGCATGTGGGGAAGCAGTGCTTTTTCTTGAAATCTCCAGTTTAATACTGAAAGACAACACTCAGATCAGAGGGGGCAGCGTTGGCTCGGGCGGGTGGAAGAGGCCAATGCAGAGCTGCGGGGCACATGCGTGTGTCTTGCTCACCTGATTTCTAACCCAAGCTCCCTTCTCACCAGCCTCCTTCTGCAGGGGTGGACGTGGCTCTGACAAATGAGACATATTTATGTTCACGGGCTTTCGGAAAAAATTTTTGCTTTTCTGGTGAAAAGGAGACAGAGTGGGCTAGCATGTCTCATGTTGCCCTTTGTCCTGCCTCCTTCTCCCTGTCAGAGCCTGGAGAGACGTGATGTCTCGAGGTGTACCAGCCACTTTGTAACCACAAGGCAATGATCACAAAAGCAAACACTTTCAAGCTAAGGGCAGTGGCAGGAACGATAGCACAGGCTGGGTCCCTGAGGGCACCATGGAGCTGCTGCCCCAGCTCCAGACTGCTGACCCTTCCCTGTGGTCCTCTGAGACAGGGACACGCCTTTTGGTTCAGATGAGTGTCAGGTGAGCTTCCTCGACTTTGAATGGCCTCCTAACCAATAAATACAGCCTGTAGCCCAAAGCTTTAGAACAGATGACCCTCCATTGCTGTACTTACCTTAGTATCTTCTAAGCACTAGTTTTCTTTTTCTCTTACTAGACCTGAGTCCCTCAGGGGTGGGGATCCGGCCTTATTTTAGTTCTCTATCTGCAGCCTGCAGTAGACACTCAGTAGGTGTGTGATGAGTGAGTCCATTTCATTGGCTGTGCTGTGATTACTGAGTCGCAAGTCAGAAACTGGTGCTGTGGGAAGGTTTTCCCAGATTCTGTGAGAAATGGGGGAAGGACTTGCCCGGGGAAGGACTACGGTTCTGTAAGAAACCAGGGGTGCCTGGGGAGACATGAAGGCCCACGAGCCAGCAAATGAACTTGCATGGTTTCTCTTATTTCTGCATGTATTATGACAAAAACATGAAGTATGCTGACAAACAGAAACATTCAGATAGTTTTACTGGCAATAGAAACATACGCTCGTCTCAGAAGCAGAATTAACCTTAATGGGAGAAGGAACAACAAAACAGACAAAAGGGTAAAACAACTTCTCTTCTCTTACTAATGTGGCTGCCTCACTCGTGATAGGGACCTCTATTCTCCCAGAAAAACCTAAGCATTTGTATTTTAAAGAGTCTGGAGCCACGACTGATTAAGAAATGGCCACTCAAACCTTATCAGCCTCATTCAGGGAATGTTCAGGTGGCCGCCTCAGGACACAGATGTGCTTGCAAAAGGTTATTTCTCAGGGCCCTGTCTTTCCCCATGGCCTTCTCCTCTGCCGGAGGCTGATTTAATTTCCTTCAAGCATCAAGAGGCTTCTGCCCGGAGCCTCTCTGCCGTCTGCATGTCAGCTGCCAAGCTCTCTGCATCGCTTCTATTTTAAAATGCTTATGTAACAGCTATGGGTCTGCTGGGGTCTTTTGGCTCTTGAAGATTTTAATCAGATTGGCTTGAATACCCGCTTGGTTCCCGGGGGGGCTCAGCGCCGGCCTCATGGGACGCCGGCTCGTACTTCCCACCCCTGAGCAACTGCTGCTTCCCACTCTGTGCCTGTGCTGGCTCCTCATCTCGGCTCTGGCCTTGACACAGACGTGGGTGGGACTCAGGACCTCTCCTCAGTTTGTACTTTGGTTGTGAATAAGCCGACGAATGTGTAGCACTGAATACAACCTCTTCCTCCTAAGAGACATATCGAACTTCTTCAGTGCGTCTGTAGGTATTAGGCACCTATCCTGAGCCTGGCATTGTTATGCCAGGGACACTCTAAGGGTAGGAAGGTCACTGAACAAGAGATCCACAGTCCCTGCCCCTGTAGGGCTGCAGACAGGCCAGCGGGAACACCAGTGCAGGGTGGAAGTCACACGGCGGAGCACTGTGGGTCTCAAGAGCCCGGGACAGCAGGGTGCACTGTGCAGGCCCGTGTTTGTCAAAGGGTCCATGCAGCACCCATTCCTCCTTGTTTCTTGTGCTGATCAACTCAGCCAACTGCAGCCTCGCTTCATTTCACTATTTCTTATAAACCGGATTTCTTTGCTATAACATTCCTGCTTAGAAGCTCTAATAAGCAGGTCAAAACTGGAGAGCAAACTACTCGTACATTAGCACCTACAAAAATCACTCCCACTGAAGACAAGTTGATTATTATGGGAGACACTTGTATGTTCCCAGAAAGAAAAGTGTTACCAACCCAGAGGAATACCACTTGATTCTCTCCCAGTAAAGCCAACATAAGATGGTCCGTAAGCCTTTGTATGAATTGGGGTTTTTTCCTACTTTTTCCCAGGAATAAATGACTAGATTTTTTTTCTTCTGCTTCTTGCCAGTTTATCTGTAACTGTGTGTTGGTCATTCCCTTTGAAACGAACACCTTCTGGATTTAACGTGGGTTTTAGGGCCCTCTAGTGGCTTTTTGAATATGAAATCCTAAAAGTTACCATTAAGCGGAACAAGAGAAAAATACCCACAGACATATTCTCTCTTTAAACTTGCTCCACATAAGCCCCTAGAAGCTTTAAAGGCAGATGATAGAACCTGTGGGATAGTTCACATGTATCCTTTCTCACCTTTCAAAATTGAAATACGTTGCTCTCTTTGCATTCCCGTAATAGTGACATAGGAAAACAACCCCTTGCCTGAGAGCATCTCGCAACGCGAGGTTCTAATATTTTCACACTTGGAGTCAGCACACTCCGCCAGAGCGACTGCACATTGCAAGACCCATCTACCTCTCTAAGCAGCTCATTCAGGTGTGGGCATGGTGACGGCCCACGCGAGCCCCTGGCCCTGCAGGACTCCACCCTGACACCAGATACGACGACTTCGTGCCGCTCTGTCCGCTCCATTTCCGAGGCTGACATACTTTGTTTCCCAGTCTTAAGTAAGCTGTGTTTCTGAGGGAGGAAGGGTGCAATGTGTCAAAGAGACCGCACCACACATTTGTTAAAAATGACAGGACAGATTTTCTTTGAGCTATTGAAGTAGAGGAGACAGACTTCGGTACAGAACTGAGCTCCACTCCAGACAGAGCACGGGCTGCCCAGGGTTCGTAGCCAAAGGGCAGGCTGAGGAGATGCGGGGGCATTTAAAGCGAGAGACTTGATTAGCCATCCAAGGAAGGGGAGCAGGAACGCGGCTGGGTATCGGGGGTGGTGGGAGTCTCTTCACAGATGTTTGGATTTCTGGCTTCCTGGACTAGGGGAAGCCCTACAGTTAAAATGGCCCACAGGGCCAAGCCTAAGGCATTGTTAGGAAGAGCCCAGCTAAAGTTAGATCGGGGAGACAGTCCTTGTCCGGAACATTTGAGGGTGACACTGGGAGAGTGGGTGCGCACGGGATCCCGGTTGTGTGGGATCCAGCTCCAGTTCCCTCACTTCGAAGGAAAATCGGCCTCTGATTTGAGTGCCCCTACCTCCCCAGAGTCGGGCCTGGTGTTAGGAATTTGCAGGGGTGCAGGCCCGGTGGCACCAGAGAGCCAGAGGCCATGAGGCCCACACCAGATGAGGCTGGCCGTGGAGCCATTGCATTTGTGTCGTGGCTTTCAAGGCACTGGTTTACTAAATGCAAACATTGAAAACACATCACAGTTTCGCAACGTCGTGTTGTCCCCCTGCCGTTTTTCCATAGACTGGGAGCCTCCGTGTAATGTGAGTTGCCAGCACCCGTCTCAGAGAGGCCTTCCGTGGCTGGCTTCTGGGCATCAGTCCCACGGATACCGAAGAATCCAAACATCTGAGCAGTGGCCTATTACCCACAGTCCTCTGCCTACCCTGTCCACGGACAGTCCAACCATGGGTGAGAGAGGCTGGGAAGAGTCTGGCTTGAGGACTGGAGACTTCCTCATGAGGATGGCATTTCAAGTCATGTGACCAGATAAGGTCACGTAAGGAGTGAGGGCAGGTGTGGAGAGTGGTCCAAGGTGTGGGCTCTGAGATGCTTCAACTTTCAGAGGGCTGGACCCGGAGGAGCGGTGGAGGAGATGATGAACACAGAGGGTAAGGAGAACTACGAATGACTGTGGAACACTCCGCGTCCTTAGTGGCCTGCACTGAGTCAGGTCCCTCCTACCACAGGCATGGATTCCTCCCATGCCCACCGATTCCTCAGTTCCCGCCTCACATACCGTGAAAGGGGAGGCCCTGTGTGGGTGCACCATGCTCACAAACAGACCTCCAGTAACGCTCACCCCACTTCAGGTCTTTCTGACGCATAGTGGGGTCATAACAGACTTAGTCACAGATGTTGAATCACACGTGTTTTCATTAATAAATCAATCAGGCTTCTTCATGTTGCTGTTCGGATGTCACATCCGAGTTCAGTATGTGAAACAGAAACCAGTTTAGAATTTTCCATCAGGAAGACATTTAATAGCAGGCAGCTAGGCTCTCACAAATTCATTGGAAGGTTACGGGTCTGCCGCTGGACTGTCAGTCACCATCACTAACCACCACTCCTGCTGTCACGGCTGCTGCCACCACACCTGCTCACATCTGTGGAGCCGACAACGGGACCCACGAAGAGTTCAGCCACCACACAGTCGTGGTGGGGGCAGGGGACTTGCCCTCGTCTACACCACAAAGCTGGGCTCCCCTGAAATTCTACTTCCTATGTCTCTCTGAGTACAAGTCATTAGCCAGGCCCAAATCATATTTGAAGCTAAGCTCCGCCCTGGCCCGTGGCTCAGTTGGCGGGGGCGTCCTCCTCTAACTGGAAGGTTGAGGGTTCAATTCGCAGTCTGGGCACACGCCTGGATTGCGTGCTGGGGCCACAGCTGGGGGTGCGTGGGGGGCGACCGTTCCATGTATCTTTCGCACATCAGTGTTTCTCTCCTTCTCTTTCTCCCTCCCTTCCCCTCTCTCTAAAAATAAATAAAATCTTAAAAAAAAAACCCCTAAGCTCCAAGTGATTCTGAAAAATACAGTTTTTAGACTTCTAGCTTTTGAAAGTCAAAGGGCATGCAAAAGAAGGTAAGGCTACATTCCAAATAAGACTAGCTAACACGTAGCCCAAACATGTTCAAAATGATGCGAATCTTGTAAAAGGTTGTAAGGCTTCACTTTCTAAGAAGTGCAACTTCTACATAAGTATTTATTTCATTATCCCTTAGTGGGGAAAACCTATGGTTCTTACCAGTTTGATATCCTCTGGTTTTACTCTCTGCTTGGTTTCCAAAGAATTCCCACATCTTTCTCAATTATAGTGTATTTTTTTGTTTTCACCCAAAGACATTTTTCATTGCCTTTTTCTTTTTTAAGAAAGAGATAGGAGGGGAGAGAGGAGAGAGAGAGAGAGATTGATGTGAGAGAGAAACATCAATTGATTGCCTCTCATATGTGCCCTGACTGGGGACTGAACCTACAACCTGGGCATAAGCCCCGACCAGGAATCGAACCCATGGCCTTTTGGTCTATGAAAGTATGGGGCAAGGCTCCAAGCATCTGAGCCACATTGATCAGGACAATTATAATATCTTTTACTCAGCACTCTCTTAATGTACTTTAAGTAAAAATGTTTTGGACCATTTGTATCTAAGTGCCTTCCAAACGAGGCTATGGTATTGATATGCGTACCTCTTTCCCTGGCCCTCCATTCACACAACCATATCATTAATCTATTGATTGGCTGCCCAAAATATCAAATATCAGAATGGTTACCGAGGGGAAGGCTCATAATCTGCCAAAGTCTGGCCTAGGAGTACAGCCTCGCCTCATGCACTGTTTCCAGGTTGCTCTCTTATTCCTCATTTCGTCATAGATTAATCTTAAAGCAGCAGTCCAACCTGTGAAGTGCCCAGACTCAATAACTTATAAAGCAACAGGCAGTGCTAAGTTCTTTTCGAAAATAAAATATCTTTTGATATTCCCTTTTTGTTGTTATTTTTGCATCTTCAGCCTTTTTAGGAAATTAAAGAAAGAATACCAAGAAATAAATAAACCAAAAACCACAACTGCCAAGGAAAATAAAACCAAAAATATTTGATCTGTTGTAAAAACCCCTCATAGTTTGTTTCCCTGTAGACTTGACAAAGGAGAGTCGTAGGTGCATCTAGAAACACAGGCCACGGCCAGGACGCCCTGACTAGTCGAAGTGTCTTCCACGTGAAGACCCAGCAACCCAAATAATGATGCCTTCCCTTGCGAATACTGTAAGACTGCTTATATACCTGTGAATGCAGTAACGCTATGCAGTATGGACTTCTGAGGTCAGTGATTTGAAAACAGGAATCCCCCGTCACTTGGTCGTCTGCCTCCTGAACCGAGCAGGAGCTTCTTGAGGACAGCCGTGAGGCGGGGTGTGCCCGACCTGTGGCAATGGATGGGGCCGGGCTGAGAGATGCCCCTCGGAGGGACTGGTGGAGATGAACTCCATGGCGAGCAGGGAGTCAGCACACTCCAGGCAGAGGGCAGGAGCAGGACAAGTCTGGGAAGATTCGGGTGGCTTAGCAGGACTGGACCTTTGGGACTTGTAGGTGAGTGGGGACAGAAGGGTAGGTTCATGGCACATAGACCCAGGGTGCGAAGGGGGAAGGGTCGGCTTTCCCCTGAAAGCCACGGGGAGGGGCTTGATCAGGTTGACAGTGGGGAAGAAGCACTCTGTCTGCTGGGTAGAGGATGCCCTGGAGAGGGGGCAAAGGTGAGAGACAGGGCAATCCACTGGGGGGCATTGGTTTCTGCCCGGCCGGTGGGAATTGGCCAGAGGAGACTCTGTTGTGTCACTTTTCAGCGTCTGCACCTGCCCAGTGACAGACCTGCTCTGCCACCGGCCAAAGGCGGGCGTCCCGGGTCTGAAGGGAAAGCAGGCAGTGACGAGAATTCTGTGTGCAGCTCGGGAGGTGATCTCTCAGGCTAGGATAGGGACACACGTGACGATGCGTGGGAAGACTTTGCATTTGATACCAGTGGTCTGCGTGAGCATCTTAGGCTGTGGTCGGGCTTCGCCTAGGGCAGATTTTAATCATTCCTTGAATCACTTACCTAAAACTAATAACAAAATCAATGTTTGAAAACTAGAGAGATATTTGACATTTTACAGCTAGAAGCAGTGAGTTTGCGTGTGGCCTCCTGAAGGTTAAGCCCCAACTGGCAAATGCTCCCTCGCCTTTCACAGCCACAAAAATACTGCTTTAAAAAAAGCGATGAACAAAATGAGGGCTATCACGTTTTTCTTTCTTACTCTTCCTGTTAGCGACGACTACTAGACTTAGGCAATACAAGTGCTAGTGGGTAAAAGAAAAAATTTGTGGTATTTTCTGTTTCCCTAGTGGTTACTGCCTTACATATTTTCTTCATTCTTTCTCATAAAATCTAAATGAATCGAAGGATCAAAACCATACATTTCCATTGTCCAATGCCCCCAAGTTGTAATTATATTCTTTCCCTCCTCTCGTGGTTTCAGCCCTATGGAGAGAAGTGGCAAGGGGAGCGATGACTCACTCTGTAGCCACATCAGCGAGGCCTATCCTGCCCGTCGACAGACAGGGCGGAGGTTGTGGGCCCACGGCTGCATTTCCAGCTCCCCGTGGCGGGGGATGCACGTCCATCACACTGGTTGATCCATAAGATGCATCTGATCTTGAACAGTTTTTGGCTTATAAAAATGGCAGTTTCCTATGGTTCAGTCTAGTATACATGCAAGGTTACAGATAACAGAAAACTCGAACCGTGGCTTAAACAAGTAAAGGTTTGTTGCACGTGAGAAGTCCGAAGTAGCCACGGGATAGTATAGCTCTTTAAGATACTGTCAGAGACCAAGGGTCTGTCTATGTTTCTGCCCTACCAGCCTTAGAAAGTTGATATTGGTCCTTTGTACACCATCTCATGGTTACACCTGTCTGCAGTGCTTCCAGGCACGGTGCCTGCATCCCAGGAGAAGGGCAGAGAAAGACAGAAGGCTTTGCCCACCGAGGTTATTCATGTTAGTCAAAAGACAAAAGGTTTCCCTGAAGCCCCACTCAAAAATTTTCATTTGTATCTCACTGGCCAAAACCTGTCACCTGGTCACCCCAGGCAAAGGAGACTGAGATTACTAAGAGAGGCGTAGACCAATCAGGGTTCATCTCTGGCGCCGGTGGCAGTCTGTTCTCTCGGAGAGGGAGGGAGCAGACTGAAGTTCTGCTGGTCGGGTAAAGCAGAGAGGGGGTGGCTCTAGGGGGGACTGCAAAGGGTACCTATCACCACTCCCTGCTGGTTGTTAACTAGATAACTTCAGCTTTTAAATAAACTTTGACAAGATTTCCTGTCGCTGGGTGTGAATGTGTGAAGTGTTAGGAGATATATATAACCTTTTAGACGGGTTGCTTAGCATTGTGCCTGATTCCCATGCAGTTCAAAAAAGTATTTGCTGCATGTGAATCAGTTTTGCATGTTTATGTGATCACGGTATTAAACTCCGTTCTTGAAAGCTCAGCTTTTGGACTTCGGTTTGTGTGTGGCATAGTGGTCTGTCTATAGCTTCAAACTTTGTGCTTTAAACAAAAAGAAGGCTAAGGGGGATCCTGAAATGAGGTAAAAATCAGTGACCTGGCACCATGGTCTAACAGATAATTGAAAGAAAATAATGATATAACAGATGTTACAATATAAATCTTTCTGAATAAAAAGCCTGATGCCAGTCATTTTGAGGACGCCAGAAAAAAGTGCGCTCTCCTGCAATGGTGACTGTATCCTGTGAAAAGGCCTTCCTTGCTCTTTAGGAGTCACTTGACTCAAATGATAGGGAGCCTTGCCTCTGCGACAAAGGCAGGTTGGCCACCACAGAACCCCCAGGGCCATGCCAGTCCGAGTGTTAACTGCTGTTTGCCCTTGGCCGTCCCCCTGATTTACTCATGGCAATGAGGGGAGCGCATGGCTGCTGGCGTGTGGCTGGGCTTTGTTGAGAAGTGTGGACAATGCGGAGTTTTGTAACAGGGCTATAAAATACTTCCGGTCATATTTATGAGCATGAGGCCCAGAACCCGACACACGCAGGATCTGCCCAGAGGAGGCCCTGTGCTGGCAGTGTGACCTGAACAAGTCTCGTAACAACTCATACCTCAGCTCCTCCCCACGGTGACACTTTGTCAAACTGCCGGAGGAAGTGGAACGGAGCAAGTCAGACACACATTTCACGTATGTTAAGAATTTAGGGAGTGGAAGTTGCTCTTCTTGTACTTCTGTGTTTGATTCAAAGAAAGTTCTTCAGAAATGATTGTATTCATAAGCGTCTCCTTAATAATAATAATATGTTTTGCTGTAATAACTGCTGTTTCCAAGGGCCAACACACAATAACTAATTTTTATACATTGTTCCAGTATTATTATCGTTATCTGTTTAGAGAATATAATTTTGCTTCTTGTTCTTTTAGCTTTAACAGTAAAACCGCTCATTTGCTCCTAACTTACCTTTAAAAAGTGCGTAGGAATGAAAGGGGCCTCTCCTATCACCTGAGATCATTGAAAAACAAAGCATCTGAAGGTGTTTTTATAAAGATGAAAACCATGATTTTTACCCCTTGATCTCTGTTTAATACTCATGAAGAATAAGGCAATGTGTAAGATCGTGTGGTTACAATTCTATAAAGGGTTAATTAGAATGTGGAGTTGCCACCACTCACGTCGAGTCCTGTAGGTTTGTCCTTTATAGGTACAGAATCACATTTAACTTTAAACCCAACCCAAAAGTGAACCATTTCAAAAAGTCATTGAAGTATATACATCTACTGGACCCTAATCTATATGAATAACAAGAATGAAATGAAATCTAACTCAAGTTAGGATTAAGTTTATTTTGTTAGCATTCTGGGTTTTGCTACACTCCCAATGTGCGTGTGGTTTGTGTATGGTGATGCAATCAATTAACACATTCAGTTGTTCTGAACACGTCATTTCTTAATTATATCTGCTAAGTAAGAATTTACGCACGATCTACTGTGAACTTTTTGGACGACTCAACATTTTGCCATTGGCTATTTTATATAACAGTCTTATCCTCACAAGTTACCAGATAAAGAATGTCATCAGACCTTTCCGCGTGCTCGTCTTCTACCTCAACAAAGAAGAGACAATAACACACCGTAGCCACTAGATGGCGCAGGAACAGCAGCGATGGCACTTGTGGCATCAGGAGGAAAAACATTTTCGAAATTTATAGTTAAAATGATACGAGTACAACTAGATTATGTGGGTAATTTATATACCACTGGATGAATATGAACATCAAAAGGTTGACCGTGAATGTGGATTTCCATACAATAAATTTCCTTTTCCCAATGACTTCTATTATGAAATCAAGGACACGTTTCTCTAGAAAATGAAAGTGAATGTGGGAGCTATAAATTATCATGTAGATAGCAACATCTTTTATATTAACATACGTAAAGAAAAATTCGATTTTAACTTTGTAATAAAGGTATTAAATGTCAAAATTTGAATGCTGTTAGTTAAGGCTAATTTCACGTGTGATACAACATGTAAGTCTGGAGGGATAAATGACATTTTCACGGCACCAGATACATGGGGCTAAAGTTCCCATCCGTAATTCCTTTGAGAGTCTCTGGGCAGTTCCCGGTCATCACTGGCTGCAGATGAGTTTAGGAATACACAGCCTGGGCCAAAAGAAAGGGAGAAACCCAAACTCAGCAGAGCGGCCATTAAGCAGAACGGCGAATGGGCAGATGCGGCAGCAGCAGCCCCTGCAAGTGCAGGGAAGTGACGGGAAAGCACACTGAACGGAAGAGGAGTCACGGGGACGGGGACGTGAGAGCCTGTGACACCAGTCCTTGGTGACGCAACGGTTGATTGTTTTTTAGTTGTGAAGGGGTGCCTGAGTGAAAGCCAGGTTCATTTCCTAGTGAAGTAAACATTTTTCTGAAGCTACCTTATTTGACTTACACATCAATTTTTGTCAAGGAACTCATCAGTGTTTATGAAGTAACTCTTCGTCAAGGTCTGATTTATAGCTGTCTCATAAATTAAACTAAAAATTCAAAATGATGGGGTCACTGTTCCCCTACTGCCTGGCCCTCTGCCCTCACCTGGCTATTCTCATCCACTGGGAAGCTCCCTTGCATATTCCAGGCAGGCAAGTCTAGAATTCTGGTCTCACCGTGGCTTGACCTCCCACCTCCTCTGCTTTGCTGCGGCAAAGAAGGTGACCTCTCCTTCGATAGTCTAGGGCTGTTGCTGAGAAGTCCTCCCCAGCCAGGGCCTGCGTTTCCCAGCCCCAGCCACCCTTGTGTCCAGGCAGGACTATGTGAAGAGTCCTTGCCAGTGGGACAGGAGCAGGAATGATGTGTGTCACTTCTTGGCCAGGGTGATGAAAAAGTGGTAGTGACTTCTCTGTGCTTCCCCCCTGCATCTGCCCGGTGGATGTTAACAAATGAAATGGTGTTGGAATCACTGCATTGGCTTAGGGCTCTGTGTGTGGAGCAGGGCTTCCCCCACGCTACACCCCACCTTCCCACCCGGGAACGTCTGCGATTCTGTGTGAGTGAGAAATAAACGTCTACTGTACCAAGTCATTATAGTTTTTTTTTAAACAGCATGTAACCGTACCTCAACTGCTTTATTTACAAAAGCTCTTTTCCTATGTTCAATGCCTTTTACAGTAAAGGGGGAGACAGAGAATGTTTATTGAGCACCTACTACGTGCTGAGGACTGAGGACTAAGAATGGGAACGAACATCTTCATACTGATTTCTGCGTGGTGTCACATTTCAGACTTCCCCACCCGGGGAGCTCGATATCACTGTGTCATCTGCACAGCCTTGGCATATGCTACTGGGTCATTCTGCTCAAGTGCAGACAGTCTCCGACGTGTGAACATTTTACATTAGGAGGTCCAGCTGGGGACTTAATTCACTGATGAGAATGGGACTGAGTGAGCCCAAGACTGAGGAGGGAAACATGGGAAGGGGCCACATAGCATCCTAGAACACGGAAGTGTGGTTGTAGTACAGATGCAGGCTCGGGCTACGTAAGGAGATAACAGAGAAACATTAAATTGCGAGGGTAGGCTCTAGACCCAGAATGGTCCTGAATGCTGAGAAATTTGGACTTTGCTCTATCGGCAATTGGCGGGAGGGGCGTTGCTAAAGCTTTTGTGTAGTCAGTGACATGAACCAGTCTCTACTTTAAGGAGATTTATTCACCAATAGTATTATACACAGCTAACTTGCACATGAACTTTTATAGAAGTGTTTTGTTATTGTGATGGGTTTGTCCTGCATTGTAGGATGTTTAGAAGCATCTTTGTTCTCTACCAGCTAAACACAGTAACCACTCCCACCTCCCTCAGACTGTGACAGCCAGACGCTCTCCCGACATTGCAGAGCATCCCACGGAGAGCGAAGTCAGAGCAGGCTGAGGTGCACAGTTCACCAAGTGAAACTTGTCTTCAAGTATTTTTACTGGAAGACACATCGTGCCTCATCCTCTTATACCAGGACAAGGGAAGCTCCTGTCCCTGTTCCTACCTCCTTCCCTGCCCATTGCTTTCATCGGAAGGCCCAGGGGGAGGTGGTTATACCCCTCCCATAACACATAGGGCATCGGGACCACAGGTATATGGCCACCTGTAGCTCATGCCCTCCCTTTACATACTCCAGGTTCCCATGACACTTTGCCCAGAGCCTCATCTTCTAAAGGATGGGGCAGGGGTGGGGGTGCACTGAGGTTGGACATGTGTGCTGCTGTGTCCACGTGCCTATGCCTGAGGCCCCTCATAATGCTGGACAGATTAAGAGGAGGTGTGGATCCTTCAATTTCCAGTGAGGAACTTCAAAACCCCTGAGAATTCTAAATTTGAGTCTGATCCTCGAGTCTTGGGCTCTTTTGAGAAAGTTAGCAAGATGATGCCAGAGGTAGTAGGAATGAGCAGGGGCTCCTTATGGCCAGGAGTGGCTGTGCTTAGTTGCACATGGTGGAGTGAGGGAAAACCTGAGCCATGTGGGACACAGTGACTCTTGCCTCAGAGTCACAGGTTGCACTTCATAATCCAGTTATGGTGACATGGTTTGGAGGAAGAGCTTGGGACTCTAAAATCGTATGTGTCCAGGATACAACCTGGTTCGGTCTATAGTATCTGTGGGGCAGCTGAGCGAGGCCAGGAAGGAGTAGAATGTTTGACCAGGCAGAGGAGGGGGAATGGCATCCGGATGCCATTTGCAGGATGCTTGAGCGTTTGGAAGTTTTCTGGGGAATGGAAAGACTAAGGGTGTGGTTGGGGGACAGTGTGCTTAGAGGAGAAGGGCAGGGGGTGAGTCTGCAAGGACCCTACACAAGGTCCCTTGGGCCACTCAGAATGCTGAGGCCTTCTATTGCAGAAACACAGAGCTCTGGGGTTGCTGCACAGACCAGAGCGTCTGGCTCGGTTCTGGGTGGAAATAGAGAGACTGGACAGGCTGGGAGGTCCTGTCAAGAGTTGGTGAGCTGAACAGAAACACCGGGTCTCAGAGGAAAGAAGAGGGAGAGGAGAGGTTCTTGTGAGGGGAGAATTGCCCCTGAGAATGACAACGATTAGTATGACCCTGAGCACGCTGCAACATAGGCCTGTGGTTTTGGTGTTTAAGATTTTCGACATGAAGATTTGTGTTTTCACATGGGGTCACACCATATTAAATTTTCAAGTAGGATTTAAAAATTTTGCTTTTCTCTTTCTTTTCAGGACCAATTTGTAGACCTTTGCACTGCCATATGACTTAACATTTCTGCATTTCCTCTTGTGTGTGCATGTACATGTACATGTACATATGTGTTTATCTATTTAACCAGGTATAAAACTGACTTTTCCATAAATATAATTCCAAAAGTAGAAACTCAGCACCTGAAACCTGTACAGTTAACTAGTATCACCTCAATGCATTTCATAAAGAGCTAAAAAGAAAGCGAGAACAAAAGAAACTCCAGGCTGAGTGAAAAGCAGAGGTTGTATTTGGAAACAATGGGGTGTTTTGGGTCTCTGAAATCACTCAGCCTTGGCGCCCCCAGTGCTGCCAGCCCAGACCCCTCCTCCATGTCACTACCCTACAAAGGAATTAGCTTCTCAACCATTCAACCAACATACGGAAATGAGACTCTAAGGATTATAATATTCCAATTTAAGTCAAGAGAACAGATTCCTCTGGGCTTCCTTTTTCAGTAAAAATCATCCGAACTGATCATTAATTTGAGTCTATATACAATTGTTTCCAGTTCTCTTCAAAAGAAGGTAACTTGGAAAAATTTGACAGGCAATCCTACTCCCATTGACCTTCTGTAGGGGCACCTGCTGGAGTGAGACGTCTCTGAGTTATTAGCATTCTTCCCCACAACTGGAAAGTTCCATCACTGCAACAAGTTTTCTGACTGTCTCCTTTGGGTCTGATGACTGCAAAATGACAATTATAAAATCACAGACAATGGGCTCACAAGCCCTGGATGCATTTCAAATGGTTTCGTGGGCTTCTCAAGCCTCCTTCTGGACAAAGGAAGAAATGTGGGAAATGCAGCAGTCGCTTTAAAGAGCGTCATTGTTCAGCACTGAGACGCCTCCGTGCAGGGTGTTTTCATGTTCTGCTTCCAGGTTCATGGAGTTGGGGCTTCTCGAGTCAGAAAAGGCCTTGCAGTGTTGTTGAAGCCTGTCATTCCTTCTCCCATTTTGTCACAGATATGTCGGAATCAATGTGTTGAATCAATGTGCATTTTTTTTAACATTTATCCTGTGCAAGGTGGGGAGGAGTGTGATGGAAAGGGATAAACGTCCCTTGCAGTGAGTCCGGGGTGGCAGGCTTAGCAAAGCCTGGAAAGGTAGGAGGTGAAGTAGGAAGAGTTGTTCAGCTCAGATCTGTGTGGCTGCGCTACAAGAGCATGTGAGGCGAGGGAATGAGATGCAAAAATGTGTGGGGGTGGGAAAAACAAAGCTGGTCAGTAGGACATCAGTTGTATCCATTTGACCTGGTAGAAAGTTTGTGGAACCAGGAGATGCGGCAGGGGAGGCCCATGCAACCGTGAATTGACCGGCCATTGGACTGTTCTGAAAGCAGTGATGAGTATCAGAGCTTCTTGGACAGGGGCATAAACAAGAAATCTACCCCGTGACCGAGGAATTTACTCAAGGAAAAAGATAGATTCTGATGTAAGAGAAACTAGCATGATATTCCGATGAAAGAAATCTATAATAATGATTTCACTGATGCTCCATGAGCCATGATTCCCACAAACTAATTTCTAGGAAACACGTCCTGTTCCTGCCACGCGTAGAAATCAGGCGAAGGAGCAGGGGGGAGAGGAAGAGAGAAAGCTCTCCTCTTTTTATAGACCTACAGCACTTGCTAATTAGGGCCCCACTATTATGCCCTCATTTTACTTTAGTTACCTCTGAAAGACCCTCTCTCCGGACAGAGCCACGTTGGGGGTTAGGGCTTCAGCGTAGGGATTTTGGGTGCAGGTTGTGGGACGCAGTTCGGTTCATTGCAGGGGCTTAGGTGCAGCATCGAATCCACTGAACGCTGGGGATTTTTCACTTGCTCCAGATTTGAGACACCACGTGAAAGATCTAAAATCATCCTTGCAGCAGGCAAGAAAGTAATACTTGCCATTGCATCATCTCACTATTTTGTAGAACTTTCCCATAATCCTAAAGTGAATAAAGACTGCTCTTTTTATATATTAAAATTATGCAAATCGCAACACAGGATTAATGAGCTATTTTTAGAGCTGTATTATAGTTATGTGGAATGAAATAGGCTGTCCAACCAAGCTTTTGCTATAACAATTTCCATTTACTCCATCATTGGCCTGATGCCGGGGTTTTCCCTACGTCATCCCATGAATCTCCACGATCACACCAGGACGTAAAGATCTCCATCCCACGGAGGGGGGTCCCTGAAGCAGCGGAATCTGGGTAGCAGTACAAGAGGGAGTCAGATTTCAGACTCTGGCTTGGGTCATTCCCAAACCCAGAAATTTTCCTGTCCTATCTTGCCATGCTAGATACTATATCGTATTTCTTTTGCATTGATGATGTAACAGATAAAAAAGGGACATTTAAAAAAATTGAGATCTTAACAGGATGGGAATGACAACCCTCAAAATGACCTAGTTTAAAAAAAAACAATGTAGTTCTCATCTCCCACCACAAAGCAGCATCCCTAAGGATGACGTGAAGGGGTCTGAATTTCACAGGTATGTTGGCGATTCTAGTGACTGCACAAATCTGGGACCGCAGTGGGCAAATGGTAACTTCCCAAAGTTATGTCCACCTCCTGGGTGACAGAAACAGTGACTGTGACTTCATTTGGAAGGTCTTTGCAAATGTGGTCAGGTTGAGGACCTGTAGATTAGGTCATCCTGGATCACCTAGGTGGGCCCTAAATCCAGGGGTCCTGACCCAGCGATCCAGAGGAGAGAGGGCCACGTGAAGATGGAGGCAGAGATTAGCTATGTAGCTATGAGACAAGGAAGGCCCGGAGCCCCCAGAAGGTGGAAGAGGCAAGGAAGGATCCTCCCCTGGAGCCCCCAAGGGAGCGAGCCCTGCCAGTACCTGATTTCTGACTTCTGGCCTTTAGAATCATGATAGAACAAACTCCCGTTGTTTAAGCTACCAAGTTTGAGGTAAGCTGGTGCAGTAACTTGGTAACCTAGGAAACCAACACGGGGACCTACTGATGCAGGTGACACAAAGTGGCAAAAGTGACTAAGGCAGGACTGAACGTGGGGGTGAGAGAGAGGATGATTGAGAATAACATAGGACGTATTTTGCCACTCAGAAATGTTCATAATGTAATAGGCTATTTTGATTTGAGTGCTCCACTGTTCAAAGCTCCACTCACACATCTTTAACCACTTCCAAAGTATTGAGCAGGGTTTTGTAAATTGTATTTATGTTGACTGGGAAAGGTCATTCAAGTCTATGTCGTTAAATCCACTGTGCGTGTAGACTTTATGAGTCCTAGTGCCTTAGGAAAGCATTATAATTGAATTATAATAGAAATTCAGTTCTCTCATAGGCAGGTAGTGGTAAGGTTAGTACCGTAAAACAGCAAAACCAGACAATGACCCAGACGCACTGAGAGGGCGGGAGATCGGGGTGGGGGGGGAAGCCAGGGGGATGCGCCTCTTTTACCTTGTGCCTCTGGAGTGACAAGTGCCATTTCTTTCTCTCCCTCAGGAAGTACAGCTCCCAGGGAGGAGGGCTTTCCCACTCTTGGGCGGACAATACGAGACAGCAACACTTCTGTGGTTGGCATGACTGAGAACAATGAGTGGAAGACAATTGACTATGGTTTTCTTGGGTATCAAGCCAATACTTCTTTTCCCCCTAATAATGTTCTTAAATATTATGTCATCTTTTGGAGGAGTCAGAGCTGGATATCAATTACTGTTCTACATGTCCTTTAAACAAAAACGCTATGTATTAAGTCCCATTTTATAGCCAATTAGGAAGTTAGTTATCTGGCATTATGTTGGGCCATTCTAACATGATATTGCCTTGATTTTACTTGGATTCTTGAGTATAAAATATCCTCTTGAGATTATACTAGTACAGTGTGTTAGAAGTGTATTAACTTGGTTTCCCCAGATTTGTATTTCTAGCCCCAGTATCTTCCATAAATTCCAGACTGAACATTCCTAAACTCACTTGGCATCTCCACTTAGGTGAATAGTCAAACAAAACATAAAAAACAAAGCCTTTTGATTTCCTCCCCCAGTCTTATTTTCCCCTCAATGTTTCTTATCTCAGTCAGTGGCAACACCATTTTCCCCATTGCTAGAGTCAAAAATTACGAAGTCATTCTCTCTTTTCCTCTTTCTGGCAACCCCCTTACCTCACATCTGTAGGAAATAACATTGGCTCAATCTTCCAAAAACATCCCGATTCCCACTACCTCTCTCCACCTCACCTGCTCTGTCATCATTTCCCTAGATTACTGAACAGGCTTTTAACTGGTCACCCCGCTCCTGCTCTAGCCTCCACAGTTTATTGTCTACCCAGCAACCAGAGTTTTAAAATGTAAACCTGGCTCTATTTAATTCTGTCTTTCTGCTTAAACCTTGCAGTGACTCTGGTTTATTTAGCATATAGGTAATTGTTAACACTAAGACTCCCAAATAACTAACTGCAGCTTTACCAAGAATGGAAGGACTGTGAATGAGGCCTTCATAGGTCAGGGACCCAGCTACCCATATCTTATTCTTCTATTATGCACCACAGTCTGTCACCTTCATCTGCTTGGTCCAAGATGGATCAATGCCAGCACACCTGCTTTCAGGCCGGTATGAAGTGGAAAAGAGGAGGGTATGCCTCTTCTTGTAAGGGTGTAACCTTGAAAATGTGCCTATCACTTTCACTCACATCTATTGGCTAGAAATTAGTTGTATTTCCAGTCTTAACTGCAATGGAATATTTATAATCCATTCCAAAGAATGGCTTAGGAATATTATTCCATAGTCATATGCTCATAGTTATATGAGTTGGAAATAAGGGGTTCTGTTACAATAGCAAAAAAGGGAGAGTGGGTATTCGGGGTGTTATGGTAGATTCGGTTATGGTAAGACAGACTGAAATACCTTGTGGCTCAACAAGACAGAAGTTACTTTTTCTCACATGAGGGTTTTGGGTGAGTGAACTGCTTGTTGGCTAGACTTTGCTCAGTGTGGTTACTAGGGTTCCAGGTGACGGAGGCTCTGTCCTCTTCAATATGTGGATCTGAAAGCTGCCATCAACATTTCCATCCCAGAGAACAGGAAATGAGAAATGGATACATGCATGGATGGTTTGTGTTGGCCAGTTCTGGAAACAGTGCCCATCACTTCTATTCCCGTTCCACCAGCTAGTTCACATTCATATGACCACATCACATTCATAAGAGCAACACATACTGAGAAATTTGGTCACGGTATGTCCCCAGCAGACAGAGAAGAGAGATTTAGTGAATCTCATACAGAACCTCACAGGGAATCAAATCCAAAACTCTTACCAGACTTAAAGCCCTTAGAAAATCTGGCCCCAAGCTATATCTCCAAAACATCCTCCAATCTTCCTCCCGCTGATTTCGACCCGGCCTCATTGGCCCCCTTTCTTGTCCTGGCGCTTACGGAGCCTCTTTCACACCAGGGCCTTCACAATACCTGCTCCTCATTCTGTCTGGAACCCCCTGCCCAGTTTCCCACGTATCTCACTCTCCCACATCACAGCTCTCAACTGAAAAGCTGTCTGCTCCGAAAGACCATCTATAGCCACCATTTCTGCACCCGCCCTGTCCTTGACCATTTCCCATCACTGTCAAATCCCTTGTCATGTTTCATTTTCTTCACAGAACCTGTCATTTATTCACCTCTTTGTGGCCTGTGCCTAGCCGTAACCCGTATTTATTGTGATGATGTTACCTATGTTGTTTGTTGCATATCCGTAACCACCTAGGGATATTGAATATACTAATAAATATTTAATAATTAGCTACATAAGCATACATTAGATTAATTAATTAATGTAGAAACTCTCTTAGTTACACATAAGATTTAACTTATCTTAGCATTCTATGAATGAATACCTTTCCACCCTTATAAATTTTCTTTCTTGAAGAATGTTCTCCAAATGTTTGATATTTGTGTCCCTTACTTGCAGAACGAGGGAAACCATGTACCTTTGCCTTAGAACAATTATCCAGATGATGCGAGATAATCTATGTGAAATGCTAAGCACTGGGTGCGGCCAGGGTGCGGCCCGGGGTCCCAGGAACAGCCTGCGCTCAGCAAGTGCTGGCCGTGACTGCCGCTGCTGCCCCTCCTGGCCCTCACAGGGAGGGGGGCAAAGGGGCTAAATGGAAAAGGGGGGAGTCCCTTCATCATTAACACATTCCTCAAACGTTACAGTATCTAGATTGAGGCGGAGAAAGAAAGGATCTAAAATCCAGCTCTCGGCTACCCTGATGGCAAAGTGACAAGTGGGCAAGTTTGGAACTGCTTTCTATTGATTGAAGTTGTCATGTTGTAAGGAAATATCTAGACTCTTCTACCTCCCAGCACCAGTTTGATTGCAATAATATAATAGTTCAGAATATTACAGTCATTCTTCCAACATGACCTATGGAAGAGAAAGCAGAACAAAATCCTTCTGGTAAGAGTCTGTACTGAGTCTACTGCATTATTGAACACTACAGGGATTTCCATTGGGTTTTTATTTTCAAATGAAGACTACATCCAATCACAGGGTTGATGAATTCCATCTGCTCTATTCCAGTCGACAGAACCACTAAAGGTGACGAGGTTGCGCTAGTGAGTCCAGTATCTCGAATAATTCCTGCAAGAAGCTGTGATCAAAACAACCCCCATTGAGAGGAATCAACCAGGAAATGGTTCCCAAACACTAAAAAAAGCCTGAGAATACTTAGCTAGTAAAAACACTGAAGTAATTGTTTTAAAATAGAGACTCATTCTATTTGTTTTTGTAGCAATGGTTTTAAAAAAAAACTCTCCCTGACTCTTTAGTTTAAATGCCCCTTTTTCTGATGTTACTGGATAATTTTTTAGGCCTCAGGACTGGGTTACCAACAGGTCTAGTTACTCAGGTGGTCTTAGTTTCCCTCCCTGCTTGCTCAGGGGCTTGAAGTTTTCTCTCTCCCAGATCTTGCCAAAGAGGGTTAAGAACAGGGTTAAGGGTGCTGTATATAATACCCTATAGGCACAGCATACAACTTCTGGAAGGAGTTGGGATTTCTGGCAGCGACTGAAACATCATTCCAATGAAAGGGTGGTACGTGAGAGACCTCACTCCTCCCCCAGGCCCCAACATTCACCACACAGTTTCTAGTATGATCCCCATCCCCACCCCTACCTGGTATTCATCACACTATTATCCAGGCTCTCCTGCTTCAAGCTGAGCTGCACGCTGGGAACTCTAGTCTCTGAATGGATATAAAAACAGAATTGCTGATGGGGAAGAAAGACGGGTAGTGACTTTGACTGCCTCAGATGACAACTCTGTTTTTTCCGGTCAATGCGACTGTTTGCCCTGGAGTTAGGGTAGTGGTGGGGAGAGTCACAGTCTTCTTGCTTTGGGGTCATTGTGGCCGTTCTGGTTCAAGGGCCAGTGTCTGTGCCACCCGAGAAGGTTTCTCAGTCCCTCCCCACTGATGATGTGGTCAGTGGTGCATCCCTCTGAACTTTAACAGATCTTCTTCTCTAATCCGTAGTTCACAATGCCCATGCCAGATTTTTATCTTTTCTGCATATTTCAGAGGTCTGTTATCTCTGGCTAATTTGCTGCCACATGAACCTGAAAGTCTGGCCATGTTATTTTTTTGTTTATTATTAAGAAAGATCAATTGAGCAGACTAATTGGACCTCAGGCTGAATGGATCATAATGACCCTCTAAAGATCAAGTTTAACATAGAAGTGAAATTGGACATCATGTACTTCATGATGTACTTTATCTTAAAAACATGATGGCCCAAGAGGATCAATGACTTGCCCAGGACACAGTTAGGTAGGGCTGGAGACCTGAACAGTTGCTCCACACCAACTAGTCAATCTTATTCTCCATCTTTTGTTACAACTCGAACTTGTTATTACAGGTCAGGCTTTTGCCACAGGTCTTACATGACTCTTTGTTTTTATCTTCATCCAAACCTATGAAAAGAATGTGTTATTATCCCTATGAGGCCAGTATTATATTTTCATAAAAAGTAAGGGATTTTTAAAGGTTTTGCAGAGCAACTACTCAAATAACTAAATACATTTATCTAAGAAAGTAAAAAACAAAAATAAGAGATCTTTATCTCTAATCACCAGACTGTTTGTGTTTCTGTCCAGGGTACCTCCTATTCATATTGAGGTAGCTGGGGACCTGAGTTAGTAAGCAGAAAGTCACTCTGTAAGTACCATAATACAGAAGAAAGACTGTGGATAAACTGGAGGAGTATTTTATTAGGGAATCAGGCTCTATGAACTGTCCCTACATCAACAGAGCACACACACTTAAGTAATGATATCCGTGTTCAGCCCAGGTCCTCAGAGGATGTAGCTTGACAAACAGTGTCATGACTTGTGGGCTTATCTCTGCTTCACATTGGCCACCCCCTTTGGTTCTCACAGTCTTTAATAAGAGAGAGTAGAGTAAAGTCGACTAGGTTTTCCTCCCTTCGATTATGCTATGCCCTTGATTGAAGTTTTGGTCGTTGCCAAAGCTCTTCAAGCAAATATTTACAGTCTCTGCATTTACCACCATGGTGACCAAGCTCATTCATTCTATGTGGATTAGGCCACTTTTTCCTCCTACAGGGCAACCTTTCTTGTTTCTGAAGTTTTAGTAGCTACTTTTATTATCTCACCCGTGTATTTACTACCTAGATTATTGTGGCAATGTAATCACATGGTAGGATGAGTTAAAGTCACTTCCTCTGTGTAAACGTGAATGCCCAGAGCTCTGGAAGAGACCTTAGGATGCCACCTTGCCCAAGACTCTCTCTTAGGTGAGTTAATGTCTTGTATCTTGCATACCACGAGCTCACCTCTTCTTCTCTTAATTAAATCCAGAATGGACACAAAACAGTTTCTTTGGGAATGAACTTCAGGTGACATTTTATTTTGCTATTTTTTCCAATAATAAGAGAAAGTTTATTTAGAAAGTCACAAAGGTAGTAAAGGTGAGCCAGCTGGACGGCATGAGCTCAGGAAGGAAATAAGTTGCAGAGGCAAAAGAAGGGCCTTTGGAGCTTGGAAGAGAGAAGGGCAAAGGTAATGCACCTGGGGGCCATTTTACATTTCTACAGTTATAATCCGATTTGAGAGAAACACATCACTCCTGCTCCCCCAATATAGCGGCTTAGGTATAGCCCCCAGCTCACTCTCCCCCTAAGACCACCAGGGCCTGTGGAGGCCGTATCAGGAGAACGGGTGGTTAAGGAAGGCATCCTGAAGTAGCAAATGCCTCAGCTACACCCTGAGGAAAGAGGAGACCCGTCCACAAAGCTAGACCCTCACTGCACACATAACTCACTGCATTGCCACAGCAAAGGCTTGGCCAACACCATGGGTCTTTACCCAAAGTAGAAACTACTAAATCAGGGTCCTCCCCTCGGCTGCGCCAGTGCAAGGTCTGCAAAGATCATCCCCATCGCTCCTGAGGCTTTCCCGGTTTGACTGCCAAGGCTTATCCTGACTAGCTTCAGTGAAGAGAATCCAAGCCATCCCAAGAGTGAGGGCCAACTGAGACAACTCTCCGACTCATTCCCTGGAGGTTCTAAGTCAGGCTTCAACTATTTACAAGACCAGTGGTGCCTGCCTCGTTTGGCCAGGCTACTGCATGACCTGAGTATGTGATACCTGAAGGAGAACACCACGTGTGTTGACGGCCAAAGCCAAAGCCAAAAATCAAATTTGATCCAGAGGTGGTCAAGATGGTTCAATGTGGCGATAAGCCTGGATCACAATGTGATGGGGGGAGCGACCCCTTGTAACTCTCCTCCAAACAATTCTTCTGGAAGCTTTTACAAAACTGAGTTGCCAACTTTAAAAGTCCCCAGTTTCATCATGCGCAGGTTGAGTTGTTTGAACTATTTGATGTTCCTCTCAGGCCCCTGAGAGTGTCTGATGTAAAACAGTAACTATGCTAAAGGACTTCCCTCCTCTGAGAAGTTTCCTGGAGATTCCAGGTGTTAGGTGCTTCCTCCTGTGTGTTCTCATAGCATCTGGTTCATAGTTTCCTTATTGTGGTGCAGTCCAGATTGCATGAGAACTACACACTGGTGTGGTTATTGGCTAGGGTTCACCCTCCCTTCTCTGAAAAGCAGGACCCTTGTGCTGTGCTTCTCTGTTGACCTTCAACTTGGAAAATGCTTGGTACTTAATAAGTAAGCATTGGGCTAGTGAATGTTGTTACCTCAACAGAAATACTTCACCCAGTCATGGGAGAGTATTACTATGCACTAGGAATCACTTTTTTCCCACTAAAATAAAAATTATGGACTCTGTTACAGCATAGCTTAAAATGAGACAGTGAAACCTATTGAATAAAGACAAAGCTGGCATTTTTCTTCTCTGGAAATAAATCCAGATTTATGATGAATACGCATAAGGATGAGCCCAAGACAGTCAGCACTGCTTGTCTTGACATGTCCTGAAAACCTGGGTGAGTTTTTGGACTCCTCTGAGGTTTGATTTCCTCTCCAGGGCAAGCCAGGGGTTGGTGAAAAAAATCCTGCTGTAATTCTGCTTTCTTAGGATAAGCCCTCTGGGGCAGATGTGAACTGAAGCTCCCTAATCTAGATGAATAGGATGTAATTCGAAGAGCAGTGACAATAGAATTCCTGGAAGGTTGGATTGAGAAAGCTCTGTGGCCTGTTTAGTGGACTTCATGATGGCTGAGTGGTAGCCGCCATAGTTGTAGATGGAGAACCAGATGGACTAAGGCTGTGTGTCCATCCTTGCTCTAACCACTTTCCAATCCAGGACCAGTTACTACAAATGGGTCCTAATCATTTCAAACTAGAGGAACACAGCAATGATGAGTTCACACCAAATACTTCTTGTCAAAAACAGCCTCTAAGTTTCATAGAGGAGCGACTAGGAGCTAAAGACAATAAAACGTCCTGGTACAGATGCTTCTCAATGTGCCCTTGGCAGTTTTGGCTGAGTGTAATCCCCACAGAAGCCTTCGCTGTGAACTGTGGACATGGAGCCAGTTCCTAAAAGCCAATTGCTGCCTATTTGATTGATTTTGTTGATTGCACAGCCACTGACCTACCCATGGCAATGAGGGTGTTGCTCCTTGGCAGTCAAGGGGAATAATAAGAGGAAAACCTGCCAGGGTGAGGCATTTGGCAGAACTTCCCGGAACCTTTTCTATTTCTAGAACTTGGAATGCACTTGGACCTCAAAGGCACCAGGGAGTCACTCCGGATAGTCCTTGGTGTACTTAGGAGGAAGTGTTTGCACTCTGACTCCACGTGGCCTGTGCAGGTACTACATCGGAGCATATCTCAAACGCCTTCTTCCCACAGGTGGTGAGTTGTTTCCCCTCCACTGCCCTCCACCAACCCAACGTCCATGACTTATTATATGCACATATGGAAAAAGAAAAAGTTGAAATCTTTAAAATAAAAGCAAGATACTAACAAGGTCATTTTTAACTTTGAAACGAATGACGTAAGTATCAGGTCACATGAGCGGAAGGAACATCGACATAGTTTTACGGGTGCGGCACATGAGCCATGATTTTAAAATCTCCTCATGTGGACTTGACTGGCCTTTGGTTTCTTTCACCAAACCACAACCCAAACATTTGTGATTAGGGCTCCACCAAATACTTCTTCCTGATACCAAACCCTGCATGGAGAATGGCACTCTTTCTTCGTAGCTCTCGCTCGCTGCTAATCAGACGCACATAAGAGACAGCAGGGAGCAAGGATGAGGGTTCTTTGTCCAACTGCTCAGGAAGACGAAGGGCACATATCTGATGAACTTAGGATGCATCGAACGGAGGCCTGCCGCCAGCAGGTCAAAGGCACAGAGCAGGAATTTTAAAAATCTTGACAATTTAACAGAAGAATTTATGTAAAGCTCATCAGTAAGCACATAGCAAACACTTGATACACAATCATTGAATTGAACTAACATTTGTTTCAATTTCTTGATTTCTCTCTCAATGCCATAGAGTCTATATTAGATTTCAGGTGACTTCTTTTCCTTTGATCCCCTCTCTCCCCAACCAAAAGAAGTTCACAGGCATCATCGACACACGAAACCATGCAATTTTTTAGGGCAAATCCTAGCAGCCACTCATGAATTCTGCGTATAGGAGTGAGTCTGCAGAGGAAACCAAGGACTCTGTCTGACATTTGTCCCCCAGTTAAAGGGAACTAACACACTGTTTATAGGAGAAACTTCTCTTTTGGAGAGATCTGTTTGGTTCATCAAAGAACCACTCTCAACAAAAGGTCTTAGACTTTTTAGGAGCTGCTCTCCCTAAGTTCTCCAAGTAGCAAAATGTAATAGGCAAACAAATATAGGTGATAGTCTAATATTTTCTTTTTTATCTTCTTATTTTCCAAAGATGAATGCATATTTAAATGTTTTTACATAGAATTATGTGAAATGAATGTTTTATTTGTAAAATATATCATAAAGAGTATAGCAATTGCGTCCAATGTTTTTGAAATAAACTGATTTTAACTATTTAAGTGTTTTAGTTTTGTTTACTTCCCAGATAATCAAGAGAGAACAAACCATTTCAGAGCAAATAAGCAAGGCCAGAGAAATAAAGGAAGTTAGTGGCTGGTCGTCAATGGTATCTCTTAGTGGGAAGCTAAGAAGTATTCAATAAGGAAGTTAACTCTACCTGTACAGTGACCCTGGTGTCTGCCCTTTTCATCCCACTGTCCCCAAATAAGTCCTCATCACCTGTTGTTGGACTGTTGAGTCACCTAACTGGCCTCCCTATGTCCCTTCTCTCCCCTCTTACATCCATCCTGTTTGAATCACTTAGTCAAAAAGTATGTAATAAGCATGTAATAAGCATCTACTATATGTGAGGCATATTTTTACAATCCATTCAAACACCATTATAGGGATCTTTAAAGATAAAAGGCTTTTAAGAATACTCATTGAATTGACTTTCTTTATTTTTTATTTTTAAAAAAGAATGACCTGCAGGCATACTCTGTCTACCAGATTTGTCCCTTCAGGATCTATGAGGAGGAGGATGTGGGGTGTGTGTGTGTGTGTGTGTGTGTGTGTGCGCGTGTGTGTCCCCTCTCGATGAAAACCTGATATTTGTTTGCTTTCTTCTTCTCTGAAGAAGAAGTTTTTTCAATCATTTAGAAGAGCATTCCAACAAGGGCCTGATACACAGACACAGAGTAAAGCTTTGGCCCTGGTTGATGTTCTCAGGTGTGAGGAGACTGGATAGCACTGTGGTATAATCACCACCACACTTCTCCAGTCACTTAGCCCAGTGTAATGTCAAGAAATGACAAGATTCTTGGTCTTTTCAAATTTCATATCAAATATTCTTATGCCCTTTTTTTCCAAAAGCATCTTTGAGAATGTTTATTGTATATAGTTTTGATATTTCTTAGGTTATTCTAGTATGAATTTTATTTTGCATGTAAAGTATAAATCTGAGAGGTTTCAAATACTATGTGAATAATGCCTGGCTGTTTTAAGATGTTATTTCTTGGATCTTAAGAAGCCTCACCAATTAAAGTACCTATAATCCTTAGGAGAAAGACCTCATTTATATTTCAAGACTGAACATTGCCTTATTTCTTTATGCTGATGAATAGGTGCTATCTGTTTGAGATCTATCACGTGACACTGTGAAAAATGCCTGAGGGCTGGAGAAGACTTGGCTTTAAACCCATTCTCTCTCTCTGGCTGTGTTCTCCTGGGACAGGTGCCATGGATATTCGTGGCTCGGCTTCTTCCTCTGTAAAACATCAGGGGTTGTGGCTGAGGTACTGGTTTGAGAAGGATGCCTTGGGGCAGTGGAGTCTGTCCCTGAGAAAGGAAGTTGAGACCAGCTCCCCTCACTTCCACCTCGTCCTGTCTGGGAGAGGTAGTCTGTTCCTGGATTTTAAAAGTATATATTGCACCAAAGAAACACCAAGGATTGTAAGAAAACATTATGAACAACTATATGCCAACAAATTGGACATCTTGGATGAAATAGATAAATTTATAGAAATACACAATCTTCCAAAACTGAATCAGGAAGAATTAGAGAATCTGAATAGACAACTACAACTAGAGAAATTGAAGCAGTAATAAAAAAAAACTCCCAAGAAATAAAAGTTCTGGACCTGGACTTCTGCTGAGGATTTTAGCATCTACGATTATTTGGAATACTGGGCTGTAATTTTCTTTCTTTGTAGTGTCTTTATCAGGCTTTGAAATTAGCATAATGTTGGCCTTGTAAAATGAACTTGGGAGTCTTCCCTTTTCTTGAATTTTTACTAGTTTGAGAAGGATAAGTATAAGTTCTTTTCTGAATGTTTGATAAAATTCACCTGTCCAGGGGAGGGGAGGGGAAGGAAGGGGAGGGGAGGGGAGGGGAGGGGAGGAGAGGAGAGTAGTGCCAGGTTGAGCTTTGAAGAAGCCACTGAGTTGTAACTTCCAAGAACTTAAAAAAAAATCATTGATTACTCAGTCACTCTTCTGAGGAAAAAAGTAGGAAGAGACTAATTCCTGAAGACTTATTTCTGCCATCTATTTGGTAGAAGAAAATGGAACTACCATAGTTTGAAGTCTTTATGCATCCCTTTCATCTCTTATTTTTCTGTTTATTTGTATCAACCACTGTGCTGACCACTCACGAAGAGTTATGGTGGCAGGGAGTTGAGAGTGGTAGAAATGTAGACGAATCCAAGTTCTACTGACCAGGACACTCACCATCTCTAGAGGAAAGAAATAAAACAGATGAGGCGCAATGATGGGCAGGCTCCCACTGCACTGGGAGCTCACGTGCCTCCGGCTGTCCCGTCTTTTCTGTAAGTCCCTTTCTGTAAAATGCTTGAAGCTCCCCTATACACCCCGCAATGCTGGACACAGGGCAGGTGACCCGAAGTGCTGCCTGCATTCCATTAGTTCAGTAACCATCCACTTCTTTTTTCTGCTTATTAAGTGAATTCATACAGACTTAGTATGTGTATGAGATACGAGACCTTGAACTGTTACAAAGCAACTTTCCTGTAATTCAGTAGATTTTATATATTTTTAAAATATTTCCCACTTACCAGCCCCCAGTTAATCATGCCAGTAGTTGGGGGGGGCCATCTGTTACATAACAGATTGTAACAGATTCTCCAGTCTTCTCAGTAGCTCAAAGGACAACAGTTAATGGTTGATAGATCAGGAGAGGTTCTAAAATTTTGAAATCAGAGTGTGATCTACAAGGGAACTATGTTCCAGGGGACACACACATACCTAGGAGTCTACATTTAAAAATATTTTAAATCTTAAATAAACATGTTGTCTAAGTCTTATTATTAAGGCAATATTAATGGAAATTACCAAGTGGCATGAAACTTCACCTTTGAAATTTTGACACTAATTTGAGCCTTTACTACAGCCATTCACTACTTTACAATGGGGACACATTCTGAGAAGTGCACTGTTAGACGATTCTGCCATTGTGCCCCCCGACATAGAGTGTTCTTAAGTAGACCCAGATGGCATACCTACCACACACCTAGGCCAGCTAGTATAGCCTGTTGCTCCTAGGCTGCAAAGCAGTTCAGCCTGGTCCTGAACTGAATACCCTAGGCAACTGTAACACAATGGTAAGTACTTGTGTATTTAAATAAAGAAAAGATACACTACAAATATGACATAAAAGATAAAAAATGGTATGACTGGGGAGGGCACTGTGAGTGGAGCTTGGAGGACTGGAAGTGAATTGGTGCATGAGTTGTGCATGAATGTGAAGGCAGAGGACTTTACCCTGTACTTCCACAGACTTTATAAACAACTGTATACTTGGGTTATACTAACTTTGTAAAACAAGATGAAGCAAAACCAACCACAAGAGAAAGGATGAAATCAAGAGATGCCGCAAATACAAGACGAATGGGGCTGTGGCCAGTGTAACACGCCACATTCTTTTACAGCAAACTTTTTTTAATAAGTACGAAGAGCACACTCTAAAATGATGATAAAGCATACAGTATAGTGAATACATAAACAACTAGCATAGTCATTTATTTTCATTATCAAATATATATGTATATACATTACTGTGTTGCTAAATCTTTATACAGTGTAGTAGGACTGTGTACACCGGCTCCCACAAACACTTGAGTAACCTGTGGTGCCACGTTGCCATAACAGATACTATATTAGAAGGCAATAGGAACTTTTCCTTAAGTATATTTTATTGATTATTACAATTGTCCCAATTTTCCCCTTTTGCCTCCCTCTGTCTCCTACCCCCATTCCCTCCAGCAATCCCCTCCCTTAGTTCATGTCCATGGGTCGTGTATATAAGTTCTTTGGCTTCTCCATTTCCTGTACTGTCCTTAACATCCCCTGTTTTGTACCTACAGATTTGTTCTTCTTAATCCCCGCACCTTTTCTGTCACGCTCTCCTTCCCTTTCCCAGCTGATAACCCCCCAAATGATCTCCATGTCTATGATTCTGTTCCTGTTCTGCTTGTTTGCTTAGTTTGTTTTTTAGATTCAGTTGTTGATAGCTATGAATTTGTTGCCATTTTAATGTTCATAATTTTGATCTTATTTTTCTTATATAGTTTCCTTTAACATTTCATATAGTAAGGATTTAGTGATGATGAACTCCTTCAGTTTTACCTTGTCTGGGAAGCACTTTATCTGCCCTTCCATTGTAAATGACAGCTTTGCTGGATAGAGTAATCTAAGTTATACATCCTTAATTTTCATCACTTTGAATACTTCTTGCCAGCCCCTTCTTGCCTGCAAAGTTTCTTTTGAGAAATCAGCTGATACCCTTATTGGAACTCGTATGTAGGTAACTATCTTCTTTTTCCTTGCTGCTTTTAAGGTTCTCTCTTTATATTTAACCTTTGGTACTTTAATTATGATGTGTCTTGGTGTGGTCCTCTGCAGGCCCAACTTGTTTGGGACTCTCTGTGCTTTCTGACCTTATATGTCTATTTCCTTCAATAAATTAGGAAAACTTTCTTTCATTATTTTTTCAAATAAGTTTTCAATTTCTTACTCTTTCTCTTCTCCTTCTGGCACCCCATATGATTTGGATGTTGGCAATTTGGAGATGATCCAGAGACTCCTTATTCTATCCTCTTTTTAAAAAAATACTTTTTTCTTCTTGCTGTTCTGATTTAATGCTTTTTTCTTCCATATGTTTCAAATCATTGTTTTGATTTTCAGCTTCATCCCCTCCACTGTTGGTTCCCTGTAGATTTTTCTTTATTTCACTTACTGCAACCTTCATTTCTGCCTGGGTCTTTTTTATACTGTTGCAGTATCCAGTGATTTCTTTGAGTATCCTGATGACCAGTATTATGAACTCTATATCTGATAGGTTGCTTATCTCCATTTCATGTTGTTCTTTTCCCAGAGTTTTGTTCTGTTCTTTCATTTGGGCCATATTTCTTTGTCTCCTCAATTTGGAAGCCTCCCTATGTTTGTTTCTGTGTATTAGGTAGAGCTGCTTAGACACCCTGTCTTAGTAGCATGGCCTATTGTAGAAAAGGCTGTAAACTGTAAATTCACAATTTACATCCCACCTGTAAATTGTATGGGATGGAGACTTAGGTAATTGTCCAGGCACAGCAACTTGTTTCACTGCCTTGTGGCTCCTTGTTGGGGAGGGCACAGAGAGGGGACAATGCCACTGCCTGGCCTCTGGAGGTTGCCTGAAAATAAGCTGTCTCCTGGCACTTGCACTTCACTTTCTCCCCATTTGCCTCTGGTTCCCTTCCAGCTGTTTCCCTCATACTGAACCCCAGAGAGGTTGGGTCTGCTTGAGTCCTAAGCCTGTTGTGGCCCTTTAAGAGGAGTCTCTTGAGACTCCCACAGTTTCTTCCACTGCCCAACCCTCACTAGTTTTTGTAGCCAAAAGTTATGGGGACTTATCTTCCTGGTGCTGCAACCCTAGGCTGGGTTGGGTGGTCTGGTCTGGGACTGGGATCACTTGCTCCTGAGGTGCCCCTCCCGATTCTTATCCACTACACGTGAGTGTGGGGCCGCCCATTCCACTGCCTCTCCATGCCACTTCATGTCTCCAGGCCTCTCAGCACTTCTCCACATCTCCGCCCCTTCTACCTGCCTGAATGAATGTGGCTTCTTTGAATCCTTGGTTGTCAGACATCCATTTAGCTTGATTTTTTTGACAAGTATGGATAATATTTGCTTTGTAGTCTAGTTGTAATTTTCAATGTAGTTGTGCATGAAGGCAAAGCACATTTACCTACACCTCCATCTGACCAGATGGCAATAAGAAATCTTTCAGCCCATTATCATCTTGAGGAACTGCTATCTTATACAAGATCTGTCCAGAAAAAGTCCAGTCATTGTTAATACAATGAGAAAGTTTGTGCAGTATCAGTGTAACCTGGCAGCCAAGGAGAGTGGACTGGAATGCACATGTGTATGGGGATGGTGGCTGCCATTGAGTGAGCATGTGCACTGTGTGATCATCACATTCAAAGTGACGGAGCAAATAAAGCAATGAATCTGCATCAAATTTTGTGTGAAGCTTGAACATTCATCCACAGAAACTACTTGGATGATTCAGAAGGCCACAGCTATGGGCAACTGGTGATTGGCAGTTTCATCATGACAATGTGCCCACTCATGTACCACATCTTGTGCAGAGATTTTGGTGAAACATTAAATCATCCAGGTGACTCAGCCCCCCTACAGCCCAGATTGGGTGACCTGCGACTTCTGGCTTTCCCCAAACTAAAATCACCTTTGAAAGGGAAGAGATTTCAGACTGTTGATGAAATCAGCAAAATATGATAGGGCAGCCAATAGCAACTGGAAGAGCTATGTGAGGTCCCAAGGTGCCTATGTTGAAGGGGACTGAGATATTGTTGTCCTGTGTACAATGTTGCTTGTATCTTATTCAATAAATGTCTCTATTTTTCATATTACGTGGCTGGATACTTTCTGAACAGAACTCATATGTGGTTTGTTGTTGACTGAAATGTTATGTGGTACATGGCTATATTTCTTTTTTTTTAAATATATTTTATTGATTATACCATTACAGTTGTTCTATTCCCCCCCTTTAATCCCCTCCANGTCCTGTGTACAATGTTGCTTGTATCTTATTCAATAAATGTCTCTATTTTTCATATTACGTGGCTGGATACTTTCTGAACAGAACTCATATGTGGTTTGTTGTTGACTGAAATGTTATGTGGTACATGGCTATATTTCTAAACATTTTCTGATCACATACAAAAAGTTAAAGTTGGATGACAAATCTAATAGAATAAAGACAATTTACAAAGCGATCAAAAATTTTTTGAGAAAAAGGGTGTAGTTGAATTTCTTAGCACTAAAGAAAGTGTTATAATCATTCATTTCTACACAGCACAAGAGCAATGGATTGTCCATGAAGTTGACTGGTTACTTTTTTCTCTCTCTGATTCAGGTTATATCTCTTCCTCAGTTGTAGGATGGGACCATCATCCTTTCTCAGAGATGGGCACCTCAAGACCTGACTAGATGAGGAATGACTACCAAATGAAATATTTGAAGAACTACCTGAAAAACAGAACAAGGTCATGATGGCATCTTTCCTGTTGTGGGTTGAGAGGCGATGAAGCGGGTGCACGTGGGGGACAGGTGGGGCATGCCTGGAGAGGGCTGACTAGCTTCCAAGACAGTTGCTCACAAGGACCCTCAGTGAGTTAATCTACCACTTCCCAGGGAATGACCTCAGACTTTTGGGCCCTGAAACCCATCAGTAACTCAGAGTTCTTTGAACTTAGAAATGCACTTTATGCTAACAAATTGATTATGAAGTAGAAACACAAAATGCCAATCAATTAAATTTTAAAGAGAAATGTAACTACCAAGGAGATCTCATATTCAAATCAGTCTATTCATGCAAAATACATAAGGAGTCTATGTCAGGGAAAAATAGAACAGATCGAGGGGAGTTAGTTCTGTGCACAGAATGTGCCACAAGCAGTGACTCTCACAGCCTGCCCCGTCTGTCTCTATGATGTGAATACACTGGCCAGGTGGAGTGCCTAAACCCACTTGTTGCCATTGTGTGGACATGTGCAGTTCAGATGCCCATGATTTGAATGGGACCTTATATATTTCTCTTTACTCCAAATTATGATGGACTTCTTTTTTAGTTTAAATCTCAAAAAACAATCTTCCTTCCCCGATTTTCAGACTTTTGAGGTCCATTCTTTTGTCTCCCCCAGGGGGCTGTGTTGGGAAGAAAGAAACTTTCCTCTACTTTTCTTGAATATTTTGGCCGGTCAAATAATTAAATCGACATGAGGCAGATTAGCAAGAAAAAAATAACCAAATTTAATCACACACATACATGTGGGAACCCCCCCCACATGCGGGAGGTTCAGAGACAGACATGTAAAATGAAGTATCCATGACATTCTGAGCTAATAAATGAGGTAAAAGGTCTGAGGCTCCAGAGGGGAGAAGGGTAATCCACAGGACAGTAAGAACAGATATTCAGGAATAAGGTGTTTTCCCTGCCCTATAGATAGGACATAAAAAGTTATCTTTAAGGGAGTTGTAAATGTTTCCCTTGGGCCTGCAGGGTCTCAACAGCCTTCAGTGCAAAATAACCCACATACCATAGAGGTATATCTTGGGATGACGTGTTCTACACCCCTACAACAGTCTGCAAAATACTTGATCAAAAGACCAATTCTGGAACACTGCAACAGTGAAATGTGTCTGTGATGTCCACACAGTCAAAAAGCACAACTAAAATAGAACCAGGCCTTGAAGAGATAAGCAGTGACCACCAACCAGCATGCTGGACAGCTATATGCCCTTGGTCTAAGACCAGTGGCCACTTCCGGCATGCCTACCAACTGAGAGAAATCCTCCAGGGATATGGAAGTCCTGAAAATAATTTCTCTACATTCCATCCTTTGGTTCACAGAGAAACTTTCCATCAGATATTGAGTCACTTGCTAGCATTTACAGACACAGTTAAACACTGAATTTTTCGTGCTCTTATCCTTCCTTTTCTCCTTTCCCTTTTCCTTAATGGGGTGGAGCGGGGAGGAGTGGGCAACCGAAGCTATGTTGGAAATCTGTTCCCAGGCCATTGTAATTAGATAAAAGCCAAACAAATACAGTACTTTATGTAAACAAATGATCAGAATTCTCTTTGCTTCTAGCCTAACTAGGAACTAACTATGCTGAGTACTTAGGAAGTTTCTTCAAGACAAAAGAAATCTTCTAAAATCTTTATTTTTTCCTTTTTATTGAAATTATTGGGGAGATATTGGTTAACAGAATTATACAGGTTTCAGGTGCACTGTTCTACAGCACATCATCTGTGCTCTGGGCTGTGTATTCACAGCCCCAAGTCAAATTACCGTCCATCATTAGCTACCCACCTGTACCTTCCTTCGCCTTCCCCACCCTCTCCTCCAGCAAGCACTGCACTGTTGTCTGTGTCCATGAGTTTTCTCTCTTTTTTCTTTTTTGCTCAATTCCTCTGCAGCCCACCTACCCCCTTCCCTGCCAATAGCTGTCAGCCTGCTCTCTATTTATGAGTCTGTGTTTATTTTGCTTGTTAGTTCATTTTGTTCATTAGAGTCCACATATGGATGAAGTCATATGATATTTGTCTTTTTCTGACTGGCTTATTTCACATAGCATAATGTTATGTATAATGGTCTGTCCATGCTTTTGCAAAGGGTAAGATTCTTTTTTATGGTCAAGTGGTATTTCATTGTATAAATATACCATAGTAATTTTATCCACTCATCTACTGCTGGACACCTGGGCTGTTTCTAAGTCTTGGCTATTGTAAATAATGTTGCCACGAACACAGTTGTGGATATATTCTTATGGATTAGTAATTTGTGTTTCTTCAGATATATTGCCAGAAGCAGAATCACTGGGCCATAAGGCAGTTCCATTTTTAATTTTTTGAGATAACTGCATACTGCTTTTCACAGCAGCCAGGCCAACCTGCATTCTCACCAACAGTGCACAAAAGTTCTCTTCTCCACATCCTCACCAGCACTTGTTTGTTGACTTACTGATGATGGCCATTTTGACAGTTGTGAGGTGGTATGTCATTGTAAGCTTTTTAAACTTTTTTATTTTATTAATTTGAGAGAGAGAGAGCGAGTGAGAGACTGATGTGGTGTTCCACTTAATTTATATATTCATTGATGGATTTTTGTGTGTGCCCTGACTGGAATCAAACCTGTAACCTTGGTCTATTGGGACAACACTCTAACCAATGGAGCTACTCAGCCAGGGCACTCTCATTGTGGTATTAACTTGCATTTCTCTGAAGATTGGTGGTGTTGAATAAACACATGATTTTCTAACCACTATGCTATACATCTGAAACTAATACAGAATAATATTGAATGTAAACTAAAAATAAAATAAATTTACATAAAGTATAAATGGCTAATATACTAAAATATTGTTCCAACACAGCATATTTTAATTCCTCACCAGGAGGAAAGATTCAAGCTGAAGAGGCAGAGCGGGGAACACAAAACAAAATAAAACCTTGGTGTGGGTTTGGAACCAGAGAGGACCACGGCTCCAGTCCGGCTCCAGTCCGGCTCCAGTCCGGCTCCAGTCCGGCGCCAGAGGACCACGGCTCAGTGATCTGGGCCTCCGTTTCTTTCTCTTCGGGATAGAGTGTGGGGAGGGGAAAGTTTTCTTTGAACCTCTTAGCATCCCTGACTGAGTCTAAAAGTTAAACTGACGAAGAGAGGTTAACAGGAGAAAAGAGTACAGATGTGTTCACCATGTTGTACATGACCTGGGAGCCTTCATAAGGAAGCAAAGATGTGAAGAAACAGACTTGAGTGTTTTTATGCTGGGATGATGGAGAGTGGGCAGTTGTGGAGGAACACAATAGGTTAAGGAATGTGAGATAAATGTAGTAAACCGAAGGAACGTAGCGAAGCCTATTTGTCAGGACTCTTCTTCGCATCCCTCTGTCTTCGGGGTAAGGACGCGCCTGTCTTCTGGATTATAGGAAGGGCACCTCCCACATGAGGGCTTTATGACTTACTTCAGGGAAGGAGAGTTAGGGGAAGGTCCGAGTGCTTCCTGCTTCTGTTGTTTACTCAAACTCCTTCAGTTTAAAATAGTTAATATGCCAGAGTGCCATATTTTGGGGTAGCATGTCCTGAACCCCATCACAGGGGTTTGACTGGGGTGTTGAGATACCTTCGAGTTTATAATTCTAACAGGCATTCCGACAGAAGGGGCAATGGCGGACCCCAGGAGCCTAAGGGGCAGGGGTAGTGGTAATAAGGAAGGGAGGAGGGGCCAGGAGGATGAGGGCTGTGTTGGAGGAGGGGATATTAGAATTTAGGACTCAACACTGCGGCAGTTTTCAAAGGAAAGGCCAGGGGATTAAGAGTCTACAGTGAAGTAGAAACAGAGACCATTTCAGTTTCGGTCAGAAAATGCTGTGGCTAGGATGAGATGGATCCCCCACACAAATACTGAAATTCCCCAGGGTGAGGCGGAGGATGAGGGTGAAGAAGAAGGCTGTAAGCTAGAGGCCAAAAGCTCTATTGGACATAGTGCATGACCAAGAGATGGTAGGGCGCAGTGCAGTCAGGTGCACCTGCATCAGTGCCAGACAGATTTTGGTTCAAATCACGTATCTACCACTGACCACTTCTCATCCGTGGGTTCCTTGCTTACCATGGCAAATTACAGTCTACTCAACTATCCCACAGGGCCATTCTGCATAGTACAAGAGAACAATGCCCACTCAACAGCCATTCATATTTTCCTCCTTGCTAACAGAACACAATCCTCCATGAATGTTCTGTGAAGTTGGCTTCAGCCTTAGACCCCCTTAGTAGATCTTGATTTATCTTAACCAATCGTGGTGGTTTCTTCTTCTATTTTAATAATTGACTTAGGAAGGACCAATACTGAACAATGAGATGTAGGATAAACCTACTAGGATGACTTCTGGGAAATGTTCTTCCTATTGGTTTGTGAAGATGTGATGCCAAGAGCTTCTGCAACCATCTTGCTACCATGAGGAAACCCAGCAGGTAAGCCAAGCATGTAAGCACAGAGAAATAAAAATGACCCCTGATTATTTACCAAAGGACTATTTGGAAGGCTAGTAGCACAAGTTCTGAAAAATCAGCTGGGAACTTGAGAATTTAGATTGAAATATAAACTAAAACTTATTTCTTCTTAGTCCTTTAGAAGAAATTGCATTTTTAACTTTAAAAGGAGAGCAGAATCTCTGAATAAACTAACAGATATGTCTTTTAAAATCAGCAGTGACTGGAATGTAATGAATAAATTATTAGATGCTCTGTAATTCTTCTCCCAAAGTCGTCAAGTGTTTTGAGAGGTAAATTAATGTTGGTTCAGAAAGTATAAAGTGAGTCATAGGAAGAGAATTGATGTTCATGATCTTGAAATGTATTAGATGTCAAAGATGATAATGTAAAGTCTTCTTTCTCGTTTTTTGCAGGGTGCAACCCATTATCTAAATACATTTAAGAGGCAAAACAGGCTATTGACCTAGAATGATTCAGACAACGTGAATTTGCTCACAGAACTTACAGTTATTGATGCACAGAGAGTGATTCAGAATGTGCACACTGCAACCCTGGCCTCATTCTCCTGCCTTACCATTCCTCAGAGGGATGAGGCTTTTGGACTCATTCGCTGAAAGCCTGATAGACACTTTAAATAATTTACCAAAGTTGAGTCTGTACTTCAAACTTAAACTGAACCAAACAGGCAACCCACACATGATAAATGGAAATACTGTGCACATATATTTGGATGCATGGTGGTTGCGTTTATATTAAAAATATTTAATAACCATCGTGGCATGAAAGCCAACACTCAGAGTGAATGCCAGCTGTGGGCTGGGGCAGGGCCCTGTGAGGCCCCTATTGTTCCAGCTGCTCATCCTGCAGTTTTTACATCATACAGGGATGGGAGGACCCCAGGGAGGGCCTGGGGTGACTGGAGAGGGGGTACTGTTTACCAGGTGCTATGTGACTATGTATTTTGATAATTTAACAGAACAGTGTGGCTGCAGTGGAGTGTGCCAAGTAATATTTATCGTGAATAAAGAAACTCAACTAAGCTACCTTTTGACCACCAACGGGCCTGACTCAGCATGTTACTGACTTGCCCAAAGTCAGATCCAGTTAGTTGCACGGCCTGGGCTGTGTCCCAGGTTTCTTACTTCCTAATCTTCTACTCTTTACATCATACTGAATACTCTAGGGAAAAAAATTAAACAAAAAAAATTCATTCTTTGACCATTAAATCAGATGAAATGTCCAAGGCCATCAAGGGAAGAGCCATTTCGAGCATGAACTGAGGTTATCACTACACTGGCAACTTGACTGATGACACCTATTTTCTCTGATTAGTTAAACCAAATATCTAATTCTAATTTTGAAGGGCTTATTTTAAATTGTGCTGTTTTGACTAGTTATTCTTTATTTCTGATATGGAAAGAAAACCTGTCAGGGAGAGTAGATGTGATACAGTAGTAAAAAAAAAAAGAATTAATTTGGAGACAATTCATTTGAGACTGAGTGGTCTTCCACCTATTAACTACGTGAAACTGAACATGAGATTCGGCTTTGCCGAGTCTCAGTTTTGTAGTCACTGTCGCGGAGAGGAGCAGTAAGGAGGCGTGAAGTGCAGTGGTATCGCCCTGGCGCAGAGAAACGGTTGGCTCACGGTCAAGTCACTCCTCAGCATCGGGAGCCATCAGTGACTGGTGTCGTCCCGTACGGTTCCCACCAGTCACGCGTGGTTACAGAGCACTCGTAATGAGGCTCACGCAACTGAGGAACTGAACTTCAAATTTATTCAATTTTAATTTATATTTAGTAGTCACGTGTTTTGCGGCTGCCATGTTAGAGAGAGCAGTTATATACAAGGTGGGGCACAAGTAGGGTCACAGTTGTTTGTATAGATACAATCATACAATGATCAATACATAATAATACAAGAATAAACTCAGCGTTTGGCATACTCACAACTGTAAACCTACCTTTGCCCCACCGTGTACAAAGCCAGAGAATGACACAGATGTAAGAAGAGACCTAAAGATGCCATGAGGTACCGAGTGAAGAGAAAAGACAGTCTTTTTCTCTTCTGAGAGAACCTACATGTAAAAAGTCATTCTCCGCCCTGGCTGGTATAGCTCAGTGGATTGAGCGCGGGCCTGCGAAGAACCGCACGATCTCGGTTCGATTCCCAATCAGGGCACATGCCTGGGTTGCAGGCCAGTTTCTGGCAGGGGACTCACCAGAGGCAACCATACACTGATGTTTCTCTCCTTCTGTCCTTCCCTTCCTCTCTACAATAAATAAATAAATAAATAAAATATTTTTAAAAAGTCATTCTCTTAGACTTGTTTCATCTTTGGGACTTTACATAACATTTTAATAATGATTTTATTTGCAAAAGCATCTTTGCAGGGAGGTGTCTAGCTTATCACTAATGGCTTTGGAAGTTAGTGGTAGACATTGTCAGTTCTGTTAGATTTTTCCATCTTGCTTACCACCAGAAACATCCCGGCCCCTTCGCCGTGCCAGCGCTGCGCCCACCCTGCCCTCGCCGCGGCTGACGTCTCGCTGCAGTCACCCGAGCGCATCTGTGCTGGTCTCCGCTCCTTCCAGGGGCCCTCGAGGCAGCTTTGCTGACATGAAGGGAGTCAAAAACCAACACGTCTACCAGCAGAGCGTTGTACACCACGGAGATTATCTTCTGAAAAGGCTTAAAGGTCCAGCAGATTCCTCGCAAAGGGTTAAACAACATCGGTGCTTAGTAACTAGGAGGGTGGAGCGCCATAGCTGTTTTAGGGGCAGTCCATACCCTTTCATCTTGACTCTAGGTCGTACCTCAAACTGAAAAAAATTGATTAACATCTTCTATGGCTAGGAGATACTAAATCTTCTGTTCTAACTTAATAATAATAATAATAATAGTAGTANTCAGCGTTTGGCATACTCACAACTGTAAACCTACCTTTGCCCCACCGTGTACAAAGCCAGAGAATGACACAGATGTAAGAAGAGACCTAAAGATGCCATGAGGTACCGAGTGAAGAGAAAAGACAGTCTTTTTCTCTTCTGAGAGAACCTACATGTAAAAAGTCATTCTCCGCCCTGGCTGGTGTAGCTCAGTGGATTGAGCGCGGGCCTGCGAAGAACCGCAAGATCTCGGTTCGATTCCCAATCAGGGCACATGCCTGGGTTGCAGGCCAGTTTCTGGCAGGGGACTCACGAGAAGCAACCATACATTGATGTTTCTCTCCTTCTCTCCTTCCCTTCCTCTCTACAATAAATAAATAAATAAATAAAATATTTTTAAAAAGTCATTCTCTTAGACTTGTTTCATCTTTGGGACTTTACATAACATTTTAATAATGATTTTATTTGCAAAAGCATCTTTGCAGGGAGGTGTCTAGCTTATCACTAATGGCTTTGGAAGTTAGTGGTAGACATTGTCAGTTCTGTTAGATTTTTCCATCTTGCTTACCACCAGAAACATCCCGGCCTCTTCGCCGTGCCAGCGCTGCGCCCACCCTGCCCTCGCCGCGGCTGACGTCTCGCTGCAGTCACCCGAGCGCATCTGTGCTGGTCTCTGCTCCTTCCAGGGGCCCTCGAGGCAGCTTTGCTGACATGAAGGGAGTCAAAAACCAACGTGTCTACCAGCAGAGTGTTGTACACCATGGAGATTATCTTCTGAAAAGGCTTAAAGGTCCAGCAGATTCCTCACAAAGGGTTAAACAACATCGGTGCTTAGTAACTAGGAGGGTGGAGCGCCATAGCTGTTTTAGGGGCAGTCCATACCCTTTCATCTTGACTCTAGGTCGTACCTCAAACTGAAAAAAATTGATTAACATCTTCTATGGCTAGGAGATACTAAATCTTCTGTTCTAACTTAATAATAATAATAATAATAGTAGTAGTTAGAAATGATGGATGTTCAAAATTCGTTATTGGGCTTTGGGAAAGCCACTCCTAGAAAATGAGAATAAAATGTTTATTTATGTCTAAATTCGACTGAGAAAATAACCACTAACTGATTAACGGCTTCAAAATGATACAGAAACATTAACTCTAAGACCCATTGATGTTTAGGTCTCATTAGAATACATTTCAAAACACACATTATTGTTATGTGGGTGCTGACACATTCATATTGAAGACAGGCACGCAGAGATATCTCTCCTGCTTCTGAGACAATCTACCAATATGATAAAAATGCACCAGTCAGCAGTTTGCCTAAATGGAGCACAATTATCAGCAAGTTGAACAACCTTTGAAGTCCTGTACCTCACTGCGGGAAACCTCACTGTGTATGTGACCTGAATAAATACAATCCGGTGGAAAATTCCATAAACACAGAGTAACCCAGGAGCACCCAGCAGCTGCCTTGCTTTTTCGAAATAAAACATAAGGGATTTCTGGAGAATAGCTCCCCAAACCACTGGGCCTTTTTAGAATTCTCTGTCGTTTTCATCTCTCCATATTAATTCTTAAATGGCATCCATTCAAATTGCTATGCTTCAACTCTGAGGAATGTAAATACTGAGGGAATTATGAGCCTTATTTTCCAGGGACACACATTTAAATGATTATCTGAAAGTCAAATGTTAATGTTACAAAATAGAGATGTAAAACACAGTTAATGCATTTTGCCCATAGTTAATAGGCTAAAACAGAGCCAGCTACGGAACGCTGCAGGAAGACTTAAACGTGGAGACTGGCAGTGCCTTTTCATCACTCAGACGCTGCAGAGCAGCAGGCGTGTTTTATTTGCATGTGTCTCCCACAGGGACGGGGGGACAAAGCATAGGAGGCAAAGGAATCAGAAGGACATGTGGGGAGACTGGGGATGGACGAAATGTGTGCACACGACTGGGCAGGGGTGCAGGGGGACGGAACGACTTCGGGCTCTGTCCTCCCACTGAATCTGTCAGAAGCTCAAGGACAACCAGCCACGTGCCCTCTGAGACCCTTTCCTTCTCTGGCTTCTGCTTCTATAAGTCTCCCCTCTTCCTCTCTTCTATACCCTACCCCGTGCTTTAAGCTGATTTGAATAAATATCAGTTATAAAATCAGTGATTTTCTTAATTATAATTATGTCCTATATTTTTATCCATTATAGAACTATACTCTCAGGGAATTTATAAAATAATCAAGTCTGATTGTTATGGATTGAACTTACCCCCTCCCCCCCCACACACACAAATAAAAGATATTTTGAATTTCTAATCATCGGCATCTCAGAATGTGACCTCATTTGGAGGCAGGGCAGCTGCAGCTATAATAAGTGCAGATGAGGTCATACTGGGGTAGGGTGGGTCTCTGATTCAGTAGGACTGGTGTACTTATGCAGAGGTGGCCTGAGAAGACACGGAGATGCGCAAGGAGAATGCCATAGGAAGAGAGAAGCAGAGATCGGAATGACGCATCCACAAGCCAAGGAGTGCCCAACCAGGGGAGCGGCACGGAGCAGATGTTCCCTCGGAGCCTCAGACTCTGCCAACACCCAGACTTTAGACGTCTAGCCTCCAACACTGTGAGTCAGCAGCCTTCTGTTCCCGTAAGCCACTTGGTTTGTGGCACTTTGTCATGGCAGCCCCAGGCAGCGAATACACTAATATTTAGAAGAAACCTTAAATTTTCTCTAGATGACAATTTAACTGCTAATCGCTCAATAACAAGAGTAACTGCTAGCATGTACTTCTTGCTGAATACATGCCAGACACCGTCAGGGCTCCTCCCAGGGCCTGCCTGACTGTCCTACGGACACCAGGCTACTCTTCCCCACGACTCGGGTCTCCGATGAGCCTGCTCTTGGTCACCGATGCTCCACTTAGCTGTCATAGTTCTGTGGTCTCCTGTATGTAGTTCTCAAAATCTCCAAGAATTTCCCTGTCCACTCCAGCCCATATACACATTTTCTCACTAAAGACAGACCACTGGAAAGTTAAATAGTCAACTGACCATCAGTTGGGGAGCACGGACCCGGAGAAAGATGTTTTAGATAAACTGAATCTTCAGTGGCCCCAGACAGACCCACTTCACGATGAAGACAGTCTTTGGGATGAAATGTTGCCATTTTCTCCTCTGGTCAGAGGAGCGTGAGCCGAGATGTTCAGGTTTGTGTTGGTACTGGGAAGCAAATTTGCCTCCCTCAAGTATGTCTTTTCAGGATGAGGATTATTTTATGTTTTTAAAAAATAAGAGACTCAGGAAGAACCTTTGACCTCTCCCCTTACTGCCTAAAAGAATTCAGACAGAAGGCCTATTCCAGGAAGGGAGCTGTCACCAGAGACACCTGTGGCACAAAACGAAGTCGGTGGGTGCCGGAGACTCGGCAGGGCCTGGAGACCAGCATCTGCCGTGTGTCCATTTCGCTGTGCACAGTCCTGCTACCGTCTGTTCACCAAACACTTGCTGTTTCATCTTCATATGAGTTGCCTTCTTCCTCTATGAAGTTCCAAACCTCTATCCCCTTCTCTTTGGCTCAAGATGGCATACCAGCCCCAACTGCCCACCTCACCCTCTGGCCCCATATTTTTATGGAACCGTCGTATGTATGATGTGATTAAGTTTGGTATTTTTGCCCTGTTAATCTGTGCCACATGAATTTAATTCTTAGACCAGCCAGAAGAACCTAGAAGGGTAGAGAAAAGTTTCTTCCTCCCCAACAGCACACTTGGCAGACCTCCCTAAGCGGAGCAGCCTTTTGTTGAGAGTAACGTTTTCTCTTAGTTATATTAATATACTCATTAGTCAAGTTACAGTTTGGTTGGTGTGTCGTGCCAGGAAGAAGCTGTCAATAGGCGACTCAACATGCATGGATTTCACAGGGTAGGGAGAGAGGGAAGGCTGGGAGGGCCACTGCACTGTGATGAGGTCCCGACTTTCAGAGAGGGAAAACGCGTAGGAAGGGAGAGTAGAAGTGTCCCAGACTGCCACACAGTCTAAGGGACTTTCATCAAGGCTGGCTGGGCAGGGGTAGGGTGGGGCTGCAGCTAGACGTAAAGGGGGCTGCAGGAGGAGTCCCCCGACTCCCAGAAGGTGGATCTGCCTTAGCATTCCTGCGACACTCCATCATGGGCTGAGAGCAGCTGTGGGTGACGGGGCCTCACGGTTGACACGGTGAAGGATTCTAGAATGCCAAGGCAGGCGCTCGGCCAGTCGTGCACTCTGCGGTTGGTGGTCTCCCCGTGCCCACGCACCACAAGCTGGGACCCGCCTTTTTCTTTAAGGACACTTACTGCACATCCTGGTAATGTGTTGACTTAAATTTTAACTTCCAGGAGCAATTTTACTTCCTACTTCTTGGAAGAATCCTTATTGTGGCCTGACTTCCAAGTATGTGTCATACCTATCTTATTTTATTCCATGCACCCATTACATCTATAAACAACCACCCAATACATATACTTGTCTATTTAAGATCTACTAACACATGCAAAAGAGAGGGAGAAGCTGCTGAAGCGGAACACCCTCTAAGAGATGTAACTTTCCCCAAACCCATGGTAAAATAGCTCCGAAATCGAAGGATCCTGTTCTAGTGCCCTGTGTTGCACTAGTAGATATCACGCAAATGCACGTCCATAATAGCATGTCAAGGTAAATACATGCCTTACAGCATAGATCACATTTAATGAAACACCTAGCTAGGTTTTAAGAACACTGTACTTTCTTTAACGAGAACAGATGTTGTCCTCAGAAATAGCAGTTCATACAACTCCCAGCACCCAGAGTGGGTGAAACAGACAACAGCGAACATCAGTCACACAGCGCCGAATGTCATGTAGAGATGATGTGTGAGAACGTGTGCACACGTGGATTCAGTGAAGCCAACGCGACTGCACACCCAGGTCCATCTGGGCCTCAAAGTGATGTGAAGTAGACAGCACCCAAGGGGCAAGGGAAGTGATGAGAAATACCATCTGCAATGTAAGAATCTTTGCTCTCCGGCTTATTTTCAAACCTTAGATAAGTAACTTCTTTGTGCCCCATTCCTCTTTTGTCTGAGCCGCCTTCACCTGTGTCAAATCCACGGCAGCTTAGGTGGCACAGTTTAATCCACACAGAACCGCCCTGGCCTCATCATTCCCCAACGCCATTTCAACGGCCAGACTTCCTCCATATTTTTTTCTAGGTTGTTCGTCCCCTTTACAACTTGTTCATAGTATTTTTCAATGATCTGATGTAATGCAAAGAAAGCAGACCTGAATAAAAGCAAAAACAATTTGAACCTCTCTTTACGTAGCCATTAGTCATTATTTTAGTTACAGAAAACACATATGCTGGAAGTTTACCTCAAGTCCCTGAATAGGGCAAGAAGTCTAGAATAATAATAACCCCCAAAATAGAAACCTTCAAATAATCAGATTTTTGCCTTTCACTGTGAGCACTCTAATTTTACGGGGAAAAATTATAAGCAAACGATTGTAACAACTCCTAAGGAGATTTTAATATTCGTGAACATTTTCATTTGCTTACAGTTGAAAATTGTGTTATTGAACTATAACACACTTTGAACATATATTCAGAATTCTATTTGCTAAGGCAATGAATAAAATCATATATTTCATAAATCATTTTCATAAGAGAAGACTCAAGAAGGATTTTGGCATTTAGAGAGAAAACCGTTAGCAGATCAGAAAGTAGAATAGCCAGATTCTCTCATTCAGTTATCCTTACAACTTGTTACACTTCTTCATATGTATGGAAGACACACGACCTCTTACAGGTGGTCACAGCCTCTCAGGGCAGCGAGCACCGAGCCAGTTCCTGGGGGCCAAGGAGCACCAGCAGCCTACTTTCCTCCCGTGCCCCTTTCGGACTCCCACACTTACCCTGTGTCTAGCCGACCCGAGAAATCATTCTATGCCGTGTAGTTTATTTAAGAGAGATGACAAAGGAAAAGACGACAATGCTCCCCAAGCTCCCAACCTAAATCCTGATGGCATCTGTGCTCCCATCACAGACACCCCCCCTCACACTGTATGTTGCACCTTCGTCACTTTTTCCCTCACTGCGGCCCTTGATGTTCATTTGAACCGGACTTTGCACACACAGTGTTTATGGGCTAAAGAGGACACATTTCGAATGGACAGTCTTGAGTCACGGATGCATCTAAGAAATCACGTTGGACCCCGTGATTTAAGCAGGAGCTGAACGGACATGGCTGCTCTCCCCCTGCGCTGCTTCCTCATCGGGAAAGGAAACACTGCCATCGGTGAGGCAGTTCTGGGCCCCCTCTCCGCACACACCCAACAGGGATGCCTGCTGTCCCTCCGAGACCCGTGGCTCTGATGGCTGCACCACGCTGACCACCACGTGCAACCGCGTGATGGGGGTGCAGATGGCCGATCAGCTGGCCAAGCCCACTCCTGTCGTGTGTTGTCAAGTTTTTCACTTTCGTGAACATAAAAGGGACTTCTATGACACAGACTGGAAACAGTGTTGTAGCTTATTGTGGGTTCCAAAATGCCAACTAAATAAGAGCAGTTGTACAAAGAGTGTTTCAAGTATATCTGTATGAATAAAAGAAGTATTTTTATCATTTTACCCAGAAGAACGCAAGTACTTTAGCTTATTTAGATCTTCCACAAAGAATGTTGGCTACCACCAACAATATTTTAAAAAATGAATTTCATGTTAAATACTCAAATAACAGTAAACCGAAAAAACGGAAAGAAAGGTACGGTTAAATTAGCCTATTTGAATTGTCTTGAAAACAGGTGAGGAAGAGGGCAAGACCGTCACCAATTTCTTTGTGTTCCCCACGTGGGAGCGCAGTCAGAACTTCACGGTGCTTAGAAACGAGCCCATTGCTCTGAGTGAGTGTTCATCTGTCAGATCAGCAGCAGCAAGAGAGAGAACGTGAGAGCAAGGCCAGAAGACCACACGGCTCCATCAGATGTGTGTTGGGATGAGGTTGATAATCTTCCTAAGAGCCCCAAGTCCTCTTGTCCAACCTCTCATGCCCATCTGTCCTCGCCCTGGGTTGACAGCTACAATGAACAGACATCAGGTACGGACGTTGCTGCTCGATCGTTACAGAAGTCCTTGCCTAACGACAGCTGTGACGCGCAGCTGGTTTGTTCTGCACATAGTGAGGATGAGTGTGTTCCTCTTTGATGGGAAGAAGTTCCACCTTGGGTCTCCTGTCCCCAGTCTAGGTAACAGCTGTTAATGAGACACATGAGTAACTGTGAGGTGACGGAATGTGAGACCTCACAGAACGCACACCTTTTAAAATAGGCATAGTGACATAATTCAATAGCTATTTCCCAGACTGGGGTGGAAATCTTTCCAGGGAAGAGAAAGATAACCAAAACAAAAGGCAGATAGCCCATTTATATTCTAGAGCAAAGCCCCAGGGCAGGAGAAAGACCCAGGTCAGGGAAGTTTTCTATTCTCCTTTTCTCTCTCCCTCCCCTAAAGACACTCTGAAACCCAGGAGCCAGGTCGATTCTTTCTTCCAAAGTCCAGGGACAGAAACATTACAAGAGAAATAGAGTGGGAGGTTTGTTGAAGATGCCAGAGCCTTCGGAAGCCTCCTGGATGAGAATAACGAAATCTCTCCTGACACTGTTTTATCTTCTGCCTCCAGAATCTTTAACATGTTTAGCTTACAAAGTGTCAAGTGATTCCCTCGTTCCCTTTTCAGCATAATGGAGCCTCGGGTATTATTGCCTTACAGCCACTCCTACATCCGCAACTATTGCTGCCCACGCCCAGCTCCTTACAAAGCACGCTTGTGGCAAAGCGATTCACACTCAAGTTTTAACAGTAGATGTCAGCACTACCCTTGCTCATGCAGTTTCGCAATATATTTTAAGAGGCAGAAATCATGTTATTTGTTCTATGGTAACATCTTAAGGGCAAGAAATATCTAAGTTGTTATTTTTAAAGAAAATAGGTAATTAGATGCTTACCTTAAAAAAAAATTCCAAATGTCCTTTCGGTAAGAAAGACTTTGGAGAATTTGCCCACGTTCATGGAGACTGATGAAACGGAAATGGAGATTTTGTCTCCTTTCAGGTAGACTTGCAGGTAACTTTTCTTGCTCATCAAACTCTCAGACAAATCTACTCATTATGAGATTCCTGAAAAAAGTAACAGACAAGGCTTGATCAAAAAGAGAAAAGTGACTATTTTGTTACAAAAAATTTATATCTTAGAGTCTGGCAGAGTTAGCTTTAATTATGCTTTTTTGAAATATTAAATCTTAATTTTGTTTTAGGCTATTTTATATACAGAACTGTGTAGTGAGGTGATTTATTGTGTTTTAGGCTATTATATATATATATATATATATATATATATATACACATAACTGTGTTGTAAGTTGATTCAATCACTCTTATTAAGCAAATTGTTTCTCAAATATTTGGCAAATGCTAATTAGTAATGGCTTATGTTACTTTCTTTTTTCTTTAATTTTTTTTAAATTTAATCTTTATTGTATTTTTATCCATTACCAATTAGTCCCCTTTTATCCCCTTCCACCAGCAATAATTATGCTCTTTTAAACAGACTTTTTTAAAGAGCAGTTTTAGGTTCGCAGAAGAACTTAGTCGAAGGTACAGGACCTCTCAGCTGCCCACTGCCCTGCACAGCCTCCCCTGCTGTGGGCACCTCACACCAGGAAGGGCCATTGTTGTACTGGGTGACCTCCCACTGACACACCCTTGTCCACCCGGAGCTCACAGGATTTACTTGGGGGTGTGTTTTTTCTGGGTTTTGACAAATACATAATGGCATGCACCCTTCANAGACTTTGGAGAATTTGCCCACGTTCATGGAGACTGATGAAACGGAAATGGAGATTTTGTCTCCTTTCAGGTAGACTTGCAGGTAACTTTTCTTGCTCATCAAACTCTCAGACAAATCTACTCATTATGAGATTCCTGAAAAAAGTAACAGACAAGGCTTGATCAAAAAGAGAAAAGTGACTATTTTGTTACAAAAAATTTATATCTTAGAGTCTGGCAGAGTTAGCTTTAATTATGCTTTTTTGAAATATTAAATCTTAATTTTGTTTTAGGCTATTTTATATACAGAACTGTGTAGTGAGGTGATTTATTGTGTTTTAGGCTATTATATATATACATAACTGTGTTGTAAGTTGATTCAATCACTCTTATTAAGCAAATTGTTTCTCAAATATTTGGCAAAAACTAATTAGTAATGGTTTATGTTACTTTTTTTCTTTAATTTTTTTAAATTTAATCTTTATTGTATTTTTACCCATTACCAATTAGTCCCCTTTTATCCCCTTCCACCAGCAATAATTATGCTCTTTTAAACAGACTTTTTTAAAGAGCAGTTTTAGGTTTGCAGAAGAACTTAATCGAAGGCACAGGACCTCTCAGCTGCCCGCTGCCCTGGCACAGCCTCCCCTGCTGTGGGCACCTCACACCAAGAAGGGCCATTGTTGTCCTGGGTGACCTCCCACTGACACACCCTTGTCCACCTGGAGCTCACAGGATTTACTTGGGGTGTATTTTTTATGGGTTTTGACAAATACATAATGGCATGCACCCTTCATGATAGCGTCCTAAAGTGTAGTTTCTCTGCCTTAAAAACCCTTTGTGCTCCACCTGTCCCACTGATTTATTTGTCTACTTCGCCATTACTATGCTGTTTTATTGTAGATTCATGGTACGTCTGGAAGTCAGGTAACATCAGTCCTTCAACGTTGTTCTCCTCCCTCACGGTTGCGTCGGCTGTTGTGGGGCTTTTGCTTCTCCACGTAAACTGTAGAATCAGTCTGTCAATATTCACAAAATAACTTGCTGAGACTTTGAGGTTGGGTTGAATCTATAGTTAAGTTGGGAAGAAATAAAATCTTGACGATGTTAAGTCTTCATATAAATGAACAGAGAGTATCTTTCTATTTAGTTTTGTTTATTTCTTTAAAGTTTTATAGATTTTCTTATATAGATCATGTACACATATAGACTGGTACCTAAGAATATTAGTTCAAGGGTTTGCTAATGTAAATAGTATTGTGTTTTCAATGTCAAATCCCACTTACATAGGAAAGCAATGTAACCTGGTTGTAATAGCTTACTAATTCCAGTTTTTTCTTGTCAGTTCTGTTGGATTTTCTGCACAAACATGCCATCTGGAAGCAAAGACTGTTTTATTCCTTCCTTCCCAACCAACACACTTTTCATGGCCCGTTCCTGCCTTACTGTGAGAGCTAGGACTTCCAGTGTGGTGTTGAGAAGGAGTGGGGGGAGGGCACATCCTCGCCTTGTTCCTGACCTCAGTGGGAAGGGTTCTAGTTTTTCAACGTTAAGTAGTCTGTTAGCTGTAGACTTTTTGTAGGTGTTATTTATCAAGTTGAAGATGTTCTCTTCTATTCCTTGTTAGCTTAGAGTTTTTATCATGAATGGGCATTGGACTTTGTCAAATGCCCTTTCTGCATCTATTGATGTGTTAAATTGCATCTAACAATTTTTCTTTTTGTAGCTTGTTGGTGTGATGGAGTAATTTGTGAATGTTGAAACAGCCTTAATTTAGCAGGATACTGTTTAATCTTGAAATATATTGAGATTTTTTAGTTATTTTTCTGTTATTGGTTTTTAGTTTAATTCCATTGTGGTCTGAGAGTAGACATTGGAATTATTTGTATTTTAAAATTGTTGCCAAAAAAACTAGGAAATCCTGCCATTTGCAACAGCATGGATGGACCCTGAGAACATTCAGACAGAGAAATAAATACTGTATGACCTCACTTGTATATTGAATCTTAGAAAGACCTTGTAGAAAAAGAGATTATATTTTTCATTACTCGAAGTGGGGCGAGGGAGAGGAGAAGTTGGAGGGAGGTGTCAAAAGGTATAAACTTCCTGTTACAAGATGAATCCGTACCATGCATATAGTAACAAAATACAACTGCAGTTCCCACTGCGGTGTGATATATGAGTTACTAGGAGACTAGATCCTGAGTTCTCTTCATAAAACAACATTTTTTCTTTTTTTGGGTATCTATATGAGATTATGGATGTTAACTAATTTTTATAGTCATTATTTCACAATACATGTGAATCAAATCATTGTACTGTATACCTTAAACCTACACAGTGATCTACATCAATTATATCTCAATAAAGCTGGGAAAGTTTGCTATGCTGAGTGACAGAATGTGGTCTCTCTCGGTGAGTGTTTCATGTGAGTTTTAGAAGAACGTGTTCTGCTGCTCTTGGATGGAGTTGTCTATAGCTGTTAACAAAATCCAGTTGATTGATGGTGTGGCTGAGCTTAACTAGGTCCTCAATGATTTTCTACCAGCTGGATCTGTCCATTTGTTAAAGATATTTCATTTATTTATTTTCAGAGAGAGGGGGAGGGAGGGAGGGAGAAAGAGAGGGAGAGAGAAACATCTATGTGTGAGAGGAACATGAATTGGTTGCCCTTCGCATGTTCCTAGCTGGGGACCTGGCCCACATCCCAGGCATGTGCCCTGACTGGAATCAAACCAGTGTCCTTTTGGTTTGCAGGCCAGTGCTTAATTCAGTGAGCCTCATCAGCCAGGGCCAGATCTGTCCATTTTTTAAAAGGTTTTACTTAATTATTTTTAGAGAGAGGGAAAGGGAGGCAGAAAGAGAGAGAGAGAAACATCAGTGTTTGCCTTTCACGTGGCTCCCACTGGGCACCTGGCCCACAACCCAGGCATGTGCCCTGACTGGGAATCGAACTGGTGATCCTTTGGTTCACAGCCAATGTTCAATCCACTGAGCTACACCAGACAGGGCTGGATCTGTTTATTTTTGATAGAATTTCAAAGAATTCTGAGAAGAATTTCAAAGTCTCCAACTGTAATAATTTATTTCTCCATACAGATAGTTCTATCAGCTTTTGCCTTATGTATTTTAACTCTCTGTTGTTTGGTGCATATACATTAAGGATTGTTATACCTCTTGGAGAATTAGTCCCTTTATCACTATGTCATGCCCCTCTTCATCCCTCATAACTTTCCTTGCTCTGAAATTTGCTCTGTCTAAAGTAAATACAGTTACTCTTTCCTTTGATTGATGTTAGCATGTTATATCCTCTCCATCTCTTTATTTTTAGTCTATATGTATCTTTATACTTAAAATAGGTTTCATGTAGACAAAATATAGGTGGATTTTATTTGTTTAATCCATTCTGACAACCTTTGTCTTTTAATAAGTATAGTTAGACAATCGCTGTTTAAAGTGACTGCTGATATAATTGGATTAATATCTACCATATTTGTTATTGTTTTCTACTCATCTTTTTTTCTTTATTCTTATTTTTGTCCTTTATTCTTTTTTACCTATTGTGGTTATAATTGAACATTCTACATGATTCAATTTTCTCTTCTATCCTAGTATATCAATCATATTTCCTTTTTTAATTAAAAAAAGCATGAAGTAGCTGCCTTAGGGTTTTCAATATACATTTACAATGAATCCAAGTCCACTTTCAAATAACACTGTGCTATACCATTTCATGGGTAGTTCAGTGCCCCATAATACCAGAACGATCACAACCCTCCCTCTCGTCTTGTGGAATTGCTGTTGTTCACATCGCTTACAGAGAAGTATACATATTTAGATATATTGTTGATACTATTACTTTGAATAAATTGTTTGAGATCAATTAAGACCAAGAATTGTCAAGAATAAGAAAAATAAGTTTTGATTTTACTTTCACTTATTCCTTCTCTAATGTTCTTCCTTTCTTTCTGCAAATCTGAGTTTCTGATCTATACTATTTTCCTTCTTCCCTAAAAACTTTTCTAAATCATTTTTTGCAATGCAGGCCTACTGGTAACAAATTTTTCTTCTCTTAGAAAGTCTTTATTTCTCCTTAATTTTTGATAGATAGTTTTGTAAGATTCAGAATTCTAAGTTGGTGTTTTTTAAATCACAATACTTAAAAAAATTTCACTTTGATTTAGAAGGAGACTTGACCTGGAGTTGTGAACACACAAAACAATATACAGATAATGTATTATAGAATTGTACCTGAAACCTGTTTAATTTGATTAACCAATGTCACCCCAATAAATTCAATTAAATGTAAATAAAAAATAAAAATTTTACTTTCTTCTAGCTTGGGTGATTTCTGAGAAATCAGATGTAATTCTTATCTTTGCTCCTAAATAAGTAAGATATTTTTCTGTCTTGGATTCTATTAAGATTTTTTTATTTTTGATTTTCTGCTGTTTGAATTATGATATACCTAGGTATAGTGTTTTAGAAATGTATCTTCTTGGTGTTCTGAGTTTCCTGAATCTGAAGTTTGATATCTGACATTAACCAGGGAGAAATTATTAGTCATTATTGCTTCAAATATTCTCTGTTCCTTTCTCTTTCTTCTCCCTCTGGTATTTCCCTTCTGAGTATGAGTAGTTGTCCCATAGTTCTTGGATATCTTGTACTCTGTTCTTTTTTTTTCTAGTCTTTTTTCTCTTCAGTTTTCCATTTTGGAAGTTTATCTGGACATAGCCTCAAGCTCAGAGATTCTTTCCTTGGCTGGGTCCAGTCTGCTCCTGAGCCCATCAAAAACCCTCTTCTGTGACAGCGTTTTTGGTCCCCATCATTTGTCCTTGATTCTCCTTTGGACCTTCATTCCTCTGCTTACGTTGTCCATCTGTTCTTGCATGTTATCCACTTTATCCACTACTGCCCTTTGAAAATTAATCCTGGTTGTTTTGAATTCCTAGTACTGATAAGTACTACATTCCTGTCATATCTGAGTCTGGTTCTAATGCTTGCTCTGTCTGTTCAAACTGCATTTTTGTGTGTGTGCTTTAGTCTTCCTTGTAATTTTTTGTTGAAAGCTGATGTGATGTACTGGCGTTCTGGTAAATGGACCTTTAACGGTATGGTGGTAGGATATGGGGATGGGAGTGGGGAGAAACGTTCTTTCATCTCCTGATTAGGAGATGAGCCTGAGTGAGCCTGTGCCCTCGAGCTGTGAATTGTATAAGTGCATCTCAGTTTCCACGCCCTTTAGCTGGTGGAGGATAGAGAGAGTCGGCTGGAGTTGGGTATTTTCCTTCTCCTACGTGGAAGGATAGAGCTAGTTATTTCTCTCCCTTTGCTCAGTTAGGCCCTGATCAAATCTCAATAGTTTATGCTCTGGTATAGCAGTTTCTCATTAGGACAACTGTAGTAGAATAAACAGTAAAGAAAACTGGAAGAAAAATAAAATGCCTAAGGCCATGGGATTATTTAAATAAAACATAATCCATATGGGCAGTGAAGTAGTGCTTAACTTTTGCATGGTGATCAAAAATATTCTCATGGGAAAGTGTTTAAAATGTGATTTAAAAGCAGGCTATAGGAAGGCAAGTACAATATTTTGTGATATATATGTGTGTGTGTGTATAACATATCAAAACCTTACTAGTAAATATGTGTGGGTGGTGGGATGATAAATGATTTTCAAAATTAAAAAAAATAATAATTTCTCTCTTGAGGGTACACTAACTATGAAGAACAGAATACCCTGGAGTATTTCAAAATGTTACCTCCCGCTCCATCTGCAGGAAGCACGGGGGTGGGGGCGCCTCTGATCTTCACTTGGGGTCCTGCAGTGTGAGAACCTGGTACAGCTCTTGCAGGTAGAACTCACCAGCGTGCGTGTGCACGGGGGCGGGGCTCCCCTGTGATGGCGGGCCCTTCCCGCTGGAGGCATGCGCCCTGAGCCTTCAGCAACTTGCCAGTGGCAATTTAAGTTTTCCTGCCCTGGCACTAGCTCCAAGAAGGTTTCTGCTCCCTATTCATAGGTATTTCTTATTCCAGGAAGTTAGGATTCTCCGTATCCACCTTGTCTGTCTCTCCAGTCTTAGGTGCAGGAGTTTGCCCTTGACAGAGACAAGGAGAGTTGTTGATTTTTCCGTTTGTTCAGCCTTTTGCTTGTTATTCGAGTGAAGGGACAACTTCCAGGCTCTTTACATGCTTGACAAAAACTGAGGAGTCCCGGTAATGCGTTTAAAGCGTTTGCCTTCCCCTTCGTTTGGATCTGCGCTGTGGAATTACGTACTCCGGGAGGCACCCCCCAAATACCACATTGTTCATTTTCTTTACTTTATAAAGAGCTGCGTAAACACTGATTTACAGGCTAACAGGCTGTTAATGAAGTGATCTTATTGTAGAAACCATCCAGTCCAACTCTCGTGTTTGTAGGTGAAAAAAATAAACATGGTCTAGAAAAACGAAGTTCCTTGCTCAAGGTCATTCAGTTAGTGAACGTGGAGCCCACTCTCCTGGTTGGTCTTGTGCTTTTTAACTACATTCCACATCTCTCCATTTCTAAGTTGCTTTATTTGCCAGTCCTACTTCGATTGAGGTTTACGCAGTCCACTGTTTTATGTAAAAGTCTGACTTAATCTCAGAGAAATGTCTGATAGAAAACGGATTGTTATTACAGACTCTGCTATTTGATTACTTAATGCTCACTCCCCACCTCCACCCCAATGTTGTGGTAGCGCCCACTCCATCCGTCTCCCTCCCATCTCAGACGGCGGTGACCCTGTCCTCAAGGCAGATAGTGTTTCGTCTAAACCCAGCCTGGAAGTCCTATTTTCTTTCCAATGCCTAGGAATGAACATGTGACCCAATTTAGGGCACTAAATTGGGACACAGGGGAAAAGGTTTCTGGGAAAGATCTTATTCCTGGAGGTAAGAACAAGAAAGGAAGGTTGCCACATCAGAATGTGAGGCCCAGGGCTTCTGCTGCCCTTTTGGGTGCATAGGGAGAGCTGGCCAGAGGGCCCGAGTGACCGGCTAAAGGACAGGGAGACGGAAGAAGCCAGCTTCCTGAGGACACTGTTAAGCTGCTAGACTCACTGCCATGTAGGGTACTAAATTGCCTTATTATTTAAGCCAGTTTACTTTGAGGTTTTATGTAATTTGCAGCCCAAGTTAGCCTAATGAAATAGTTACTAAATGTTTATTTTCTTATTTCCAAATTTATCTTAAACATATACTTTTCTTAAATTTGCTATAAACCTAATGCCTAAATATAGTGTCTGGTCCACAATAGAGCTATTTTCAGAGGACTCTAAACACTGTCTAATTTCTATGCCTGCAAATCATGACCACAGTTCTCTGTCCTTCTAGGGCCAGATGGTCCAAACCAATGACCCACTGCCTCTAACCAACCTGCCAGTTTTGGATTGCACAGGAGAGTATTTCAAAGTCTGAGTTACCTGCCTGTAATCCAGACACACTGCCACTGCTCCCTGTAAACTTGTGTTCTCCTGCTTTACAAATATATATGACTTCATAGGCCCTGGAGATATCTGTATTTTAGACCCTCACAAACTGCTTTTCTCAGAGGTGCTTTTTTTTTAAAATCTCTAGTCCCAACACCCTTCACTCCCACAAGTGACATAAATGAAGGTCGCTTAGAGGCTCTGCATCTCAAGTCACCAGGGTCCCTGTATGAGCCAGGGGCACTCAGCCTGACCGCACACGAGAACCAGTGGAGGGAGGTCCAGTCCTGATGCCTCACCCTAGATGAAGTCAGTTAGAACCTCTGGGAGTGGGGGGGCATCAGTGCTCTTTCTTTCAAATTTTAGGGTTTAAAATTTTTTTTAAATAACACGATGCTTGCAAACAAGTTGCAAAAGTACTATAAAGGTTTTCTGTATACCACCAATTCAGATTTTCTACAGTACCTTTATGTTCTCTTCTTCTCCCTCTCCCTCTTCTGTCTGAATCTCTCTAAGTGATACACTTCTCTCTACACATGCATGTTTTTCCGAAACATTTGAAAGTAATTTGAGGACATGACTCCCCTCTACTTCAAAACATGTTACTGTGTATTTCAGTGTGGATTCCCTAAAAACAAGAACTTCTGCTTACAGGATGACAGCACTATTATCAAAACCAAGACTTCTGCAGTGATACAATTATACTATGCAATCCACACACCTTTTTCAGATTTGTTCAAATGTCCCACTGATGTCATTTTTCTGGTTCAGTTTCTAACCTAAGATCCAGTTCGAGTTCACCATTACATTGAGTTATCATGCCTATTTAGTCTTCTTTAATATGGAACTGTTCTTCATATGTCTTACAACCTAAATTTTTTTAAAAAGCAAATTAGTTATTTTTGCATTAATTTTTTTCAATTGCAGTTTACATTCTTCCAAGGAAAGGCAAACACCCCGATTTCCGATGTCCCAATCAATGCTAAACATTGTATTACAAAGTATACAGAGGTATATTGTAGTAACTGGATTACAGCTACATGACATTAATTGGTACTTTTCCAAGTGAATTAAGTGACAAACACTGACTAGCAGTTTTTTATTCAACATATGTATCAGTTAAGGGTGCTTTTGGCTGTAACCAGTCATGTTCTGGAAAATGCTTAACAGCCAGGTTTTCAGTGGAGGAAACCCCCCAGTTCACATCACTTGCTGATTTCCAAGTTGTACATGGTCCCATCACGGCTCATTTCAAGCTAACAACATGATGTTACTGAATACGGATTTGGGAAGAGACATGCACTGTCAGCTGCAGTGAGCTCAGAGCTCCAGCACTTACTGTCAGTCACGGTAAGTAACCAATCAAACTGGCTGATGCTGTAAGGGGAGATACTGGTTCACATTACGGGAAATTGGGAGGTAGGGTGAGAGTTAAGGCTTTCTTATCTATTGGTTCATAGAACAGATAAAAGATCCAAGTTCCTTCTGGCTCTCTGTGCTGCCAACAACAATGTTGGCTTGAATCTGAGGCTCTGAACTTCAGTAGAGTGCTTTGAGCACTCTGAATCTTATTTTGGTCAGAGCTTCGAAACTTCAACTTGACATCAGAGACCTTCCAAGTAAATAGTCCTTTAGAATCTGATTTCTCTCTCTTTCTTTCTTAGTCTCAATATAATTTTCAAGTACAAAAATTGTACAAGATAATGTGTAAAGTCCTATCAGCCCCCAAAGAGTTATGGCCGCTCCCATGACTTGTGCTCTCTCCCGTAATGATCTCATCTTCTCACATGGCCTCAATTATTGTCTCTGTGTATCTCGTTTCATTCTAAAATCTATAACTCCAGAACCTACATTTCCAAGTGTCCAGTCAACATGTCTTTACATAGATATCTCTCTGACTTCAAACTCAACCTGTCTATTCCAAAGAAATCACTCTTCCCTTGTCTGTTTCTAAGAAATAAACCAAACAATACGAACGTTTTCCTGAAAGTGTCAGTCTCTGTTAAGGGCACCGCTCCTCTGCAAGGTTTACAAGTAGACTCATCTTTTAATAATCAAGGATGGCGCCCAGATGAAAATCTGATTTCAGAAACTAGAGGGCGGGGGGCAGGGGGGGGATAGGTTAGCTTACTGAGACAGGAAAGAGTAGAGGATAAAACGGTTTGTGATGGCAGGAGCCGTGACAAAGGAGTGGAGTACCCATGATGAGTTTAGTTTGGGGACATGTTAAATTTGAAGTCTGATTGCGGTGCCCAAAACAGGTTGCCAGGGAGACGGTTATACTTGCTGCTCGACCCTCAACTCAAGGGAGAGATCCGGGCTGGAGAGGAAGAAGGACTTGGTGACGCTGGTGTGGTGGGGTGCGCCCAGGTGGCGCCAGCAGAACAGGAAGAGAGGAGCGGATAGGTTAGAGCCCTGAGCTCCACATTGAAGGGAAGGGGGGGGGGGGGGAAATTCAACTGAAAAGAAGCAGAGAGATCAGAAGAAAGCCAGGACAATGACATGGTATTGAAGTCAAGAGGAGGGATTGTTCAAGGAAAAGTTGTGGTCCGTGGAGTCAAATGCTGCTGAAGTGTGATGTGCCGTAAAAAGCTTGTACGGTGTTCTCTGAATTAACTATGGAGAACTGATGGGCAAGCTTCCAAACAGCATTTCCCTGGTGAGCTGGGTGCAGCGGCCAGAATGTGTGGTCAGTGGGGAGTGCAGGTGTGGCTATTTAACAAACGACATTAGGAAAAGTGATAACTTTGGGGAGGAAGAATCAACAAAGACTCACTAAATATCTATTAGGTGTGAAATAAACACAAACAAGAAATAAGTTCAAGGGCTTGTCCTCCAAGAGAATGTAAGAGAAAGCTACACTGCAATACAGCCTAGAGTGCCCTGGCATTCTCAGGGCTAGAAATGTGTAGAGAACATTTTAAATACCCGAAGAGGCACCAGAAGAGGTGTAACAACAGCGGATTAGGGTCCCTACTAAGGAGATGTAGGAAAGTCCAGTGTGTTTTGAGCTGAGTTTTAGAAAAATTAGCTAAACTTAACCAAGGCAGGCAAAAGAGAGGAAGCCTGGAAGCAGGAACACTGGTTAGGAAGGTCCCTTCCAATGGTACTTTTCACTGGCATTTTAACATCTTCGGTCCTGTCCTGTTTGAGAAATAACCACCACAGCACCGCCAGAAAAGTTCCTTCCTGCAATGGAATATTTTCCCTTCTAGCTCTGGCCATACTCTCTTGTCTTCAAAACCAAATAATTCTTTCTACCCATGGATGCCGATCTCCGTAAAGTCCTCTGGAGTCCGTTTCGAGGTCCTGCCATTTACCCCGATGTGCCTTTAACATTGATCTCCAGGGCCTTTTCCATGGAGGAAAGAAGAGAAGGGAGTGCGGGCTGCAGACCAGTGCCGTCACGGAACATGCGCAGGACTGGCCTCCGAGTCTCCGTCTGGGAGGGCGATTCTCTGCGCTCCCCTTGGCGGCTGTCCCCACCCCCCAACATCCCTCCTCCCTCAGTTTTACCTGTCGTTGGGCTTCCATCCTCTCCCCATCTTCCAGATATTTTTTGAAACTTTGTTCAGCTCCGGTCTACTTTCTGTTCTCTTTGCTCTTATGAATTTATCCCATTGTTATGGGTCTTGTAGGGATGGACTTGATTATATTTTTGAAAAGTCTGAGAATAGAAATAAAACAGTTACATTTTCTTCTGCCAGATTCCTATTGGCACGCCTTAAAATGAACTTACATCCAAAGACAAAATCCATCTTCAGACTGTGGGTTAGAGACTGCTAAGCTGCCCCCTCTTTAGGGCCTTCACCCTGCTCCTCCCACTCCTGAGTGTTCTGGCCTTCCCTTGCCTCGCCCCTTCTTTTCACCTAGGATTCTGCTCAGGCCTCACTCCTCAGAGAGCCCCTCTGGAACCACCAGACTGTGCCCAGTCACTCTCCCGTCACCTGTGTTGTCTTCCTGCAGGTCTCTTGCTTCTCTTGTTCATGGCAGAATCCCAGGAGCCTAGAGCAGCGGCTGGCCTGCAGTAAATGTGCAATAAAATTATCTGTATACTTTATTCATTGAATGAGGTGCATTCACAATTGTTGTAGCTTTTATATTCGAATTAGGTCATATTCTTTCCCTCCCTTCTCAAACATTAGCAGAAAATACAGTTTAACTGGTTGGTCTGTAGGTCCTGATTGTGGCATTTAGGTCTTTGAAAGCTCCCATCACTGCCACACTCCAGGTCAAGGACAGGTGTGGCAGAAGGTGCAGAGACAAGACAGTCTCTGAGTCCCGCTGAGCCGCCCGACGTGGTTCCCTGTGCCACGTGGCCTTATGGGGAACTTGAACCTGGCCCCTAAGAGCCTCTACCCTTCCTCTCCAGCACTTGACCACATACCACTCTTCTTCAGTTAGCTCATAAATTAACCATTTGGGGGCTTCTTCTGAGTCTCTTACAGCATATTTTCTTTCCACATTATCAAATCTGCGTCATCCTTCAAGCCCTAACTCAAAATTCTTTTCTCCACATGTCTTTTCCAACATCTTCGGTTTTTATTGTCGCTCATTGTCTCTGAACGTTCAGAGTCTACCGTCTGGCACAGAACACCAGCTGTGTCCTGCATCCTTTCCTGCTGTAAGTCCTGACTCTTACTGGATTGCAAACTTCTAAGGAGCTCACAGTGGGAGCTCCCCAAACATGTTCTGAGTGTCACCTGACTCAGTGTGCTGAAGCAGGTTCATGCACTAGGAGTAGAACAAGATCCTGGGCGCTCTTCCAGAAAACCCTACCGTGTTCTCCACCTCCACCAACTCACACCCTCTGATGTGGTCACGAAAGTCTCTTCTTCCACTATGGGCAAACAGGTTACACTGGGGACGGCCCAGTGACCCTGCAAATCCTCCCAGCCTGCAACATCCTGGGCCTGCATCACCAGGATGACAGGATCTTTGGAAAGATTAAAGTGATGAGATGGAGGAAAGGGGAAGATACAACGGGACGGTTTGAACAGGCGATTGCAGCCCCTCCTGCCTCTCACACATCAGGCACTGAAGTGTGTGTGTGTGTGTGGTCCAAAGAGCAGTGAGAAAGGAAGGGTTCCGAGGCTGTTGGTATCGTCACGCCGAAATATCCACATGAAGAATTCAGCCAGCTGTGCAGACGGTCCAAGCATCAAATGCCAGACACCCTGATCTGGGGGAGCACCCAGTGACGGTTTTTGCATTTTGCCCCCGATGTCTTGGTGGGGTGCAGCTGCAGCCCGATTGCTGGGCTGCAGGGCCAAAATCACCTTTTCAATCCAAAGGCATTGGTGGACACTTTGGAAAGGGTTTTTATTATTATTTTTTGCTAGGGTACTCCTCAAGCAGGAATTATATTTCTGACTTTTATTACTTATTTAACTCAGTCAGTAGAGAGATAAAAGGCAGACAAGTCTTTAGAAATTGCTATAGAAATAAGCAAACATTGCAACCTCAAAAACAAATGGTGTATGTCAGGTCAAAGTTTTAAAAAGAGATTAAAAGAGTCCCAAGGGGGAAAAAATGTACAGGCTGTTGTGATTTAAGTTTTCTCACACAAACGTACGAAGTGTTAACAACACAACCTCTCTAAATGCTGGTCTGTTTCAGCATTGTTCCTGTCTGGCTTTGACTGTCCAGGTCCACCAGCCGTGTGACATGCTGATCCCACAGTTCACTCTTGCTCCTACCAGAGCAACTCAACACCAGAGCTCCGTTTGGGATTTTGAGTCCGGTTAATCCCACGCAGCTTCACGTGCTGGGTCACCGCCCAGACTGCAAGCATCCATCTTCTTCCTCACTCCACCCCAAACTGCTCTGGGTTTTCTCTCTTCTGACCCAACCCCCCAGAAGTCTCCTCCTCCCTGAATCCCTGGTTATATACAGGCAAGCCAAAAAAACAAAGGCTCTTCACTTTCACTTGTAAAACAGCTAGGTTTCTTTTCAATAATGTTACCATCTAAGTTTACTTTTTAAAATATTTTACTGTTACTATGATTTAAATAGACGACCAAGTGATGTTTCTAGGACACCCATGGGTGACTTAACCAAGTATCCAAATTTCCTTTGATAATTTTTTTAGAAACTGCCTTCCAAAAATTGGGTCCTAAATATCTAAAAAATAAAACAAAAAATTTAAGCTATCTTTTATACCTAAAACTATCTTTGAGATTTCCAAGGTGGCCCCTGAAAAATTACAAATGTATCAGTTCTTCCACCTAATAAGGGGAGAGGTGCTGGCCATGACCAGGTTTGTTTGATGAGCTACAAGGGAAGAAACTCGAATCAGGAGAGACCCTCAGCCATTCCTAAGTTAACTTTGTTACAGGTAAATTCTGTTAATATAAGTTTATCAGAAATTGAATGCTTTACTGGAAATCCCTGGGGATCTGTCAGTATCTTCACTGTCCATATATATTTTAACCTCCAGGATAACACTGATTGAAACTCTTGTGGGGGGTTTTCCCGTGCTTGTGAGTCCTGCTGCTGCCTGTGATGAGCTGATGTTGTCCGCATAGTGTTGTCAGTCATCATCTGATTATAACTCTAGCCCAGTTGTTTCTCCGGTTTAAACATTATTATCCTTACTTTCCTTAATGTAAAACACATCAGTTGTTAAAATATTATTCAACATGTTTATATGTCAGAGATTTTAATAATCTGCACTTTCAATGACATTGATACAACTTGACTTATTTTATTTTTATTAAATTCATTGGGCTGACATTGGTTAATAAAATTATGTAGGTTTCAGGTATACAATTCTATAACACATCATCTATATGTTGTATTGTATGTTCACCACCCCAAGTCAGACTTCCTTCCATCACCATTCTCCACCTGTATTGATTTATTTCAAAATCTATTTTCTGTTACTACTGGTTTAATTAATAAAGCTTAAAAATTTTTTATCTATGTTAGCCCATGGACTGACAATTATCACATGAAAACTGTACTGCAAATTCAAGGTCTTCAAGATGCCTACTTATGAAGAAGAACAAGTATGTTTTATAAGTCGTGGTCAGAAACATTTTAATGGTGAGGACAGGCAAATGACATTTCCGTGGGAATACTTCATTTCTGGGAGTCTGTATCAATCTCAATATAGTCTGGCAGAGGTCATCAATCACAATCAACATGTCTGAAATAAAAGGCACATTATGGTGATCACCATCACCTTCATCATCCTCACCACAACATATGCAGGTAGAGTAGGAAACACTCCTTCTGTTTTGAGAGTGGAAATAGATGGGGAAAGGGGGAGGAATGCATAGAAATGGAGGTAAAGAAGCAGAGAGACAAGTGGGAATACCAACTGAGACCATTGGTAAAGCGCCAGGAAGATGGGGGAGTGGAGTTCCTTCCCACTCGATCTTTGCCTCATTGTTCGCGGCTCACAGGAGACCCCTTCATTACTCAGGTGGGAACAGGAGTTGCCATTTTCGAAGGGCCTTTAGCAGGCAGCTTGAAAAGGCAGTATTTTATAGAGTTAGAACTTTCCAACTATTCAGAGATAAGGCGCAAATGAGGTGGTAAGCGGAGACAGTGAAGGAGTGAGGAAGAGACAGAGCTGAAGAGAGAAATAAAGAGCGAGGCACTCAGGAAGGGGATGGGGTGGGGGTGGGGGTGGGGGGTGGGACGAGAACGCTTTCCAGGCAGAGCCGCCCACAGACACACAGGCAGGAGCCTGGTTCGACATTATGGCGCAGACAGAAAACCACCAGGCCCCCAGGGCCTTGTTAAGATGGGCCGAGTAAAATGGACCGGAAGGAAACCTGCCTTTCCAGTCTGTGTGAAGCACAATGCTTTTGTCACCACATTTTATCCAACAGATTGAAAAAAATGAATCAATGGAGTGCTTAATAAACAGCTTCAGGTGCTAAAAACTTACTGCTTTTGTTGCATGTAAAACTATACAAGGCAGACAATAGTAGACTAGACAGCTGTACAGTGCCATTCCTCAGGCCAAAGTGCCCTTTGGCTCTTAAAACCCCCTCAGTCAACGGAAGCTTCCACTAAGCTTACTGTATTCAAGTCCCTCTACACTTGCCTACCTTCTTGAACACATGCTTGCCAGAACTAATGTGAACTATTGCATCAGAAACATAGGAAATGAGTTGTCATTCACAGAGAAAAGTCCCAATTTCGGAGGGACAGTTTTAAGAAATATTGTATTGTTCTCCTGAACTCGTTCTGGGAGTGTTCTGCTCCTCTCTCTGAAAATGCGCCAGTTGCAAAGTTTGTCAGCATGGACGCTTTACTCTTTCTCACTTACAGGAAACTCGACAGCAGTAGCAGCAGCCACCATGGACTGAGCCTTTACTACGTGGCTGGTGTTATTCACACATTTCACTTGTACCAGCTCATTTAACCCTCACCAAAGCCAAAGCGTTTGGTAGCACTATTGTCCCCACTTCAAATCGAGACACCGAGGCTGAATGATTTGCCCCGAGTTACACAGCTATGGTAATGGCTGAGCTTTGGCTTGTGCTGTGACATGTGCCTACAGTGCTCTGCTTTGGCATTTCTGCCCATCGGTATCCCACTTATTTTCAAGGTCTAGTGCAAAACCCAGTATTCTCAGTAAAGCTTTTCCTGACACCTCCACCCAGACCTCCACCCTCCGGAGAATGAATGATCCCTTCGTCTTCAATCTTCTAGCTCTTTTGCATCCCGGCAGCAGAACTTGGTTTTCACACGTTCAGTTTCCTCCGATACAGCCTTTGGTGTGACACACAGGAGATGCTCCACAAATCCTGCATAAAACTATCTAATAAACTGTACAAACCTTCTTCGACTAGATATCATTTATTTCTCCTCAAACGACCTCCTCTTACACATGGAGCACTTCCCTTATGCTGTAGTTTAACCCTCTTTCTACTCTTTTAATCCCTCGCCCTTGTCTAGTCTCTTCCCACAGCTTCTGAATCCTTCACTTTGGGGGCCTCGTCTGATTCACACACACAAAACCTGTGTACAAGGAATGACTAGGAAACCATCCATTGAAGCGAATGGATGGGAGCATATGTACTCCTGTCAGAGTATTTACAGTCTTAAAGAGGTATATTTTTAAAAATCGATTTCTTATTTATACTTCCTAAGTCAGATTCTTGACAACCCTGTGCTCTGTTTAGCTGGATAATCCATATGTATGATATAACTCTGCTCCTTTCCACTTTAGACAAGAGCCGGGCCATGAGGCTCTGTGGACGTGGGAGTTTTGACACCTATTAATAATGTAGTAAAGCTTGGCCATCTGAAAGAGGGCACCTGGGAGCCCCAGAAAGTGGAAAGTGGGAACCTGGTCTACGAAGCTCACTGTTCTGATCACCAGAGATGAATAAATGCACAAGACGAAGAACATAGGCAGCCCTAAAAATGATGAGATATTGTAACAGTGGGGTCAGGCCAAACTGCAGAGAGAAGGCAGGGTGCAGGGAGAAAACCCCAAGGCAGAACTGAAAGTTGGAGGTGGCGTGCCCTCCCTGCGAAGGGAGGTTGCCCGGAGCAGCTGAGCAACTGGTGACTCGGCAGAAGGGGGCTGGTACTGAGCATGAGTGACTGGAGACTTTGTCCCCTTGCTAGATATGGTATATAACTATACCCCAAATATACAACCTTTAAATAAACAACCCCTTTTCTTTTCACCAGACTCCTATCTCCAGAGTTAATGCCTCTAGGCAGTGAGCAATAGAACCTCACTGACTGTTCTGGAACAGCACAAGGCTATCTGGTAACTATGGGTCTCTGACAAGGGTATGCAGACGGGGGTCTTCAAAGACTGTGGCATCCAGGGAAGTAGGAGTTGGGGCAGAAACAACCTTCTCGTTTGGGAGCTGGGGAAGAAAGCACAACTTCCTCTTCACCAAAGCACAGTGGACTTGGCACCTTCAAGTTCTAGAACTTGAGGACTCTGCTTGGCAGAGGCAGGTACATGTGTTAGCTCGCACAAACACCGGAGTCTTTATCCTGTGCCCTGCTTAGCCGGATAAGGTCTGGACCACAGAATTCCTCGTGTTGTAGTAATGATCGTTTACTCTGTCCCTGTGCTGGGATTCTGGATGTAAGCAGGGACTGAAAGGATGGAACATGACTGCTGATTGCAGGTGGGCTCAAAGATTCGGTTTAAAGAGAATTCCCTCAGATGGTATCCTTGTGAGGTTCAGGGGGGATGAGGCCAGCCTCTGCGCTGATGCCTTGGTGTCTTCAGTGCACTGTCCTGGTGACAGCCCTCAGCAGACTCTCCAGGTCTGCCTCAGAATACTTTCACTCGATTGGGCTTACCTTCCCACGGGCAGCTCTGGGCTTTGAAATAGCAGGTGCACATCGTCCTCCCGCCCTTTTCCCCAGGCTTCCTGTCAGAGTCCACTGGCTGCGTATGGAGAGCCTTCTCCTGGTCCTAAGACATATTCAGAAAGCCAGTATGAGGAGCATTCTCATTTCTCACGGAATACTTTTTTTTGCAAGGTAGAACTACTCTCCTTGGATGGTAAAGAAGTTGATAGAAGGTCTGTTCATCTTGTGGCTGAGGAGTTTCCCCAAGACAGTTCAGAATCAGAACTTAGATAATTGCAGTTTGACTTTTGGTTTGATGGTTGCCTATACAGGAAGACAGTGCATCTTCTCTACACTTTAACATTTCTGACAGACTGTGTCTACACCTCACAGTATTTTTTCAGTGCTATCATTTGTGAAGGTGACTCTGCCCTCAAGTCCCCCTGTCCGCCATGGATGAAAGTAATACTACCAAGACACAATCTGCTTGGGGAGGAGAGGTGGCCAGTTTCTCAGAGGAAAAAGGCCAGGAGCCCCTTCCTCCAGGGGCTTTTATTGGGTTGTAATACACAGGAATACAGGGCAGCAAGGATCAAACAGTAGATAACATTTCAAAGAAATCTGAGGGTTTCAGAGTCTGAGTCAGTGTCTGTCAGGAAAGGGGGTTGCAGAAACTTTCGGAGACATACTCATTTCCTGCTTGGACCCTTATCGTATGAATGAAAACACTCTTAGCAAAACAGGTTTCACAGGATTTTTAGGAATTCTTATGTCAGATTTACCCTCTGGCAAGGCAAGGAGCTGCATTCCTCCCCATCAGGTTTTCAGGCTTAAGTGGATTAGAGCCAGGAAGCACTTCTCCCAAAGGACATAGGACTCAGGTTATGTTACATAGCTGGGGTGGGGGGCAAGGGTCCATTGCTCCCTCTTTGTTGCAGCCTCCTGAGTCCTTCCATGATGGCCTCCCAAGTAATCGAGTCTGACCTAGGTTGCCCCTCACTGTAAGGAGTCTTACCCGTCATTGATTTCCGACCAAGCTTTGGGGGCAGGGAGAGGAAACTGAGGTGGTGTTTGCTACCAGAGATAAGCTTTTGTCTCCTGTGGCTTGCATTACAAAGGTCTCTCACTCATCCTTGGCCATGGGGGGTAGTTACAATTCCTGAAACCAGGCAGAGAGGTTCCCAACAATCATTAAAAATATGTACCTAAATTAATATATGCACTTGGTTTAAAAAAAACAAGCAGCAGTATAAAGTTTTATTACGAATCAGCAGTTGGTTAACCTACTTCTTTCCATCACTCCCCAAAACAAATTTCAGTTTCTTTAGCTGTTTCTTATGGGTTTTATCTTTATGTTTCAAACCTCTAACTTCTTCATCTTCATACTTTCCAACACCAGCCAATATTCACCATTGAGGTTATTTAGCTCTTGTGAAGTCCCACCCTCCTAGCTGCTTTGCCAGTGCAAGCGCACCATGGTTTCTAAAATAAAAGGGTCAGTCCACGACTGCACTCCCACAGCTTGTGCACACTGGCCACTGCTGGGTCAGACGCCATAGTGTGACATGTTCTCATTGTTGTACAAATAGCTCTGCAGTTCCCTTCCCTTTTTCGTACTTTTTCATGTGTCTATTCCACTGCTCCAAGAGATCTGTAAGATTCTCATTAAATTACTCAAACGCCTATGTCAGATATTTACTGATTTCATCCTCGCCCCCTCCCCTACCCCCAAATCTCCATCCCCGAGCCTTCTTTTCTCTGAACTACGTGGCATGAATCACTTCCTGACCCTCATCCTGACCCTCCCTTTTGCTGTTTTCCTGTGTTGTGCTCCTGGTTTCCTGGGTCACATAACTTCTTTCTTGGTTTGTTTCCCCATTGTTAAAGAATATTTTCTAGTACATGTCTAAGAATGGGGGAATAGGAGGTTATTTTTCTGAGTCCTATCATATCTAAAAATGTCTTTTGCCCTCACACTTGATAAGTGCAGATATTTTGGCCTAAAGTCTTTTTTCCCTCCTCAGATTTTAAAGGCATTGATTCATTGTCTTATTGCTTCCATTGTTACCTGAAAGTTCTGATGACATGCCATGGATTTTATATATATATTCATAGAAATGTACATATGTCCATATATATCTATATGTTAATCTATATGTAGTTGTGTTCACAGTATTTAAATTTTCTCTGAGAATTATATATATAGTTTTTGGCATTATTAAATAATAAAATATCTTAAAATAAATTTTTTACTAATGTGATATTCAAAGTGCTCTGTGAGGGTTTTTTTTAACCTTATTTTTATTGTTCAATGTGAAGTTTTTAAATCTGGAAGTTCACATTCTTTAGTCATAAGCATTATTATATATATTATTATTACTGTTATTATGGCTATTTCTATTTTACCTTCCTTTACTCCATATTCTCTACTCTTTTTTTCTAGAAATTTCATTATTAAAATCCCTGGAGACATTTGCTCTGAGTTTAATATTTGTTTTCTTATATGAGGTCATCAAGACATCACATCACGACAGCTGTAATAAGGTATCTGAAGCAGATACTTTAGGAAGCAGGAGAAAAACAGGCAGAGAACATTATACTATATGGTTATAATTTTATATGGTTTTAGTCCACATATTTACTACATCTCAATTTAGTCTGTAAACTTTGGATAAACTCTGGAAATAGAAAATGGAAAATAGAAGGTTTTGGCGACTTGACTTCCCGAAACGCTTAGCTTGCTGAGAAAGTGTCAAGCAACTTGTACACATAGCACATCTAAATCGTTAAGTTGGTCTCAGCCCGTGCCTTGGATTACTGCCGAGCAATTTCTTTGCAATGGCGAGGACATGTGGTTGCTTGTTTTTTTTAATAGTTGTAACCCCATTCTTGAAAAAAATACGTTCCTATTCTTCTAACATAAAGTAGTAGTGTTCCTGCCCCCCAAAGTGGGGAAAGGTTGTTTGATTTCAGCCTAATTCTGCTTGATAATTCTAGTCTGTTTTGTTTGTGTTTTTGGTTTTTTGGCCTAAATCTCTTTATAATTAATGATACATAGTGAGTATATTAAAAATTATATTTAAAAAACTCAAAATAACTCGAAAAGTCATTTACATTTATTACTTATACTATGATTGTGCAAATATTTTGCCAGTGGCACCATACACTGAGCAGAGGCAAATATATTATTGTCGTATGTTTTTTTAAGGAGAACCTTTTACAAGCCCCAGCCAAATGAATTCACTTTTAACTTTGTTCTGGAGTCCTTCATTTCTGAATCTTACTTAACTGCTGATGGTTTTTTTTGTATCTTAAGTCCTCCTTTATCTTAAAATTCTTTTGCTGTACACAGACTTTTTCCATTGCCCCCAATTTGCATGTTGAAACCTGATCCCCAACGTGATGGCATTTGGAGGAGGGGCCTTCGGGAGATGATTAGGTCTGAGGGTGGGGCTGTCACAGGTGGGGTTAGTGGTCCTCTAAAAGGGACTCCCGAGAGCTCGGAGAGCTCCGTCACCCCTTCTGCCATCTGAGGAATGGCAGAGACAACTGGCCATGAACCAGGAGGCAGGCTTGTGTGAGGTCACTAAGACTCGCCAGACCACTGATTGGCTGGCATCTTGCTCTTGGACCTTCCAATGCCCAGGCTGTGGGACAAAAATGTCTGTTGTTTATGAGCTGCCCAGTCCATTGCATTGTGTTAAAGCAGCCCAAACTGACTCAGGCACATTTCATATTTTGTTGGTTTGTCAGAATAGCAATGGATGCCTGACATCTGAATTCTTATATATCCAAAACTGTCTTTATTTTGACTGCCAATTTGATTCATACCTGTCTGCATACACAATTCTAAATACCAAACTTCAGAATTGACAATGCATTATTCCATTGCTGTGTATGAAACATCTGGTGTTAACATGATGTGCTGTATTCTGTAGCTAGTTGGTTTTTTTTTTCCACAGAAGGCATTTTTCTCTTTCTTCTGGAGTTCTAAAATTTTTTTACAAGTGTGTGTCTAGATATGTTATTTTTTAAAAATTGTTATTCTCGGCATTTAGTAGGATCCATCAGTACATTTTAGCTCAGTACAATTTCTACTATTGTTTCTCAATTATTTCCTTCCTTTTGTTCATCCCGTTTGTTTCTATTGGAACTCCAATTAAGTGGCTTTTGGACTTCCTGAATATATCTTCCATATCTCTTGCATCCTATTTTTAAATATGCAACGTAGAATACTAGTTAAGAGTAAGGTCTCTGGGGTCTGATTTCCTGGATTTGACTTTCAGCTCTGCTACCTCATTGGCTGTGTGACTTTGGGCATGTTACTTAACCTCTCTGTGTATACAATAGTTGTTCTCAGCAGAGAGTTGTTACACAAATTAAATGAGCTATTATAACTAAAGCACTCGGGGAAGTATGGCACATATTAAGTGCTATTTTCTCACCGCATTGATTGTTTATATTTTCTAAAGAGTTCATAGAATTTCCTTCCATATCACCACCTTTCTAGTAGTCCAATTCATTGTTCAGACCACTCATTAATTTTTTTCATTCAGGCAGTTATATTTTTAATGACCACAAAGACTTTCCCATTTTCTGATTGCTCCATTTTCACAGCAGTCTGTTTTCATTTTGGCTGCAAAATCATCCCAATTCTAGTATTATTTTTTAAAGTCTAAGTTCTTGTTTGTTTACCACGTTATCTCCTTTTCTTGAGGGTTAGCATTTCTTCTGTTCATCTTGGTCTTTCTCTCTCAGGGCATTGTTTTCCTCACATGTCTCGTGACCCTTGATCTCCTTCTTAGGTCTATGACTATGGGTAAGTGCGCAACCTGAACGTGGCTTCGCTTTGGAGCTGTGTTGAGGTTGGCTCTGTATCAGAGTCCAAACAGGAGAACAGAAACTACACATAACTACAGGTCAAATTTAATAGAGAGATTCTTTACAAGGTTATTGGAAATTCTTGAGGACCAAAAGAAAGTAAGGTCAAGTTACCCAAAGATTAATAACTACAGGAAACTGTTATCATCTCTGTGTTGAAGAGGAAGAACTTGACCCAAACGCCAGGTCAGATGTGTTGCTAAGACTCCTGCTGTCAGAGCCCAGTTGCCTGAGCAGGCACTCAGTAATTTGATCTGAATGGTTGGGACCGGGGTCTACAAATTTAAATGCCTTCAGGGGCTTGGCAAAGCCTGTAACCCAGGAAGCAGGTGGGCCAGTGGGCATGAAATAACAGGGGTGGTAGGAATATGACCAGCGGGAGAACGCATGCCTGGCCCAAAGGTACTTGGATTTGATTTTTACGGAAGGTTATTCTGTCTAACAAAACAGATTTTCAGCTAGTTTCTATATCTGTTGGTTTTCACTTCCCTAAAATATTTTAAATATTTTTAATCTCATTTTAAGATTTACCAAAGGCCTAATGTATCCCACAGAATTATTTTTTATTATTCATAGAGTTGAATAATATCAATATATATCCTGCTTTATCATTTTATTATAATTATATACCATAGTATAATTTTGGTAGTTAAGCATTTAGTTGTTTAATGTTTGGTTCTTTTGAGGCTATAGGAAAAGAATTCTGTTACTTTTAATATTTTACAGTCTGTTTTCTGGAGTCCTGCCTGACAAACATGAGCTAAAGCATCATTATGATTTGGATGCTGTCCAGATACGAGTATCACTTTTCAGGCCATAGAAGGCATGATAGGATCCTTGGCACATGGACTAGAACTGCCTGAACCTCGGAAGGACTGACTTTATGCTGACGGAAGCAGGGGATTAAAAAAGGAGCAGGGAGCAAACTGTCATAAATCACTTGAACTTTTTTCAAACACTATTAAACTTATGGAGAAAACTCACAGCACCATCAAGCAATTATCTGTAATACTAGGAGAAAGAAACCAAGAGGTTTTTGTGCCTGATACATGCCAGGCACTGTATATGTGTTGTTTTGTTTTTCTCAAATCAACCACATAAGGCAGGCATCATAGCTCATGTTAGGGATGGAAACCTGAGGCTTAGAGAATTTGTCACTTGACCAAACAGCTAGTGAGTGGCTGTTCTGTTATTTAAACATAAATTCTTTTGATTCCAACACTCAGGTTCGTTCCTCTTCACCACACTGTCTCTTTACAAAGTCCGAAGTTGGCAAAAAGTTTCGGAGGACCTGAAGGAAGTTCTCAAGAAAGGAGCATTTTTGAGCATTGTCAATATTTCCCTCACAATGTGTTGAAAAAGTGTTAAAAGTTTTAGACATTTTACTGTTAACTTTGCAAGCAAAACAATACATGAAGAGAAATATTTTAACATAACCACCACCGAGACAGCCGTTGGGCCAAGTGAGGCTTTGAAGACGGCCTGGCAATCTTGGCCTCTTGTTCCACAAATAGAGCAGCTGGTGACTTTAGTGCACAGACCTGGCATTAAACCCCCTCACAACACACGGACCCTGACCCATGGTCCCCAGCAACTTACTGTGTCTCTGAACGTTGACAGCCAGCCACATCTACAATCACTGTGGGGAATAGAAGGGGACAGAGAGACCAGACACCGTCTCCACTTCCAGAACCTCACCACAGTGTAAAGAAGTAGGTCTTCGATAGGCAGCCGGAAGAATTTGGGTGCTGGGATGGAAGAATTACAGCCCAAAGTGTCATTGTCCAAGAGGCAATCCTCCTGGGCCCTGCAGTCACCAGAGGCCTCTGAAAGCTGAAGCTCCCTGTTAAGAGCACCCAGTTGCTATATTCATGGGCACACAATGAATGGGGTGCTGCCTAACACCGCTAATTACCACTTAGGGTTGATCTTGAGCTTTACTCATTCTGTGTGCTTCACGATCCCCTAATTGCTCAGTCAGCCAGCACGGGCTGCTGAGGAGCTGCGTTAGCAGATAGGTCAGTGTTGCCTCTGCCTCTACTGGTAAGGGGCTAGAAGCCCTACACCGGCCTCTGGAAACGACCTCTCCGTTTTTCCTGGGCCCCACCTTGTTTTGAAATCGTGTAAACCTGGAAACCCCTTCACACTTGTTTGCTTTAACGAAAAAGGTCCTAAATGGCTTCTCAACATCTTCTCGTGCTGTTCTCTAGCCCAGTGGTCCTCACCTGGGGGGCTGGTTAAAGCGCAGATTGCGGGCCCCACCCTGGCAGCTGCTTCCGTCCTAGGTGTAGGGTGGAGCCTTTACATTTGCACTTCTAACAAGTTCCCCGGTGCTGCTGATGCTACCAGCTCAGGAGGGGGCGTCAGGGGTACACTTTGGGCAACTACTGCTCTAACCAACACCCCAAAGCTGCCCTGGAAGACAAAGGTGTGGGCAAGTCCTCAACCAGTGACCTAGGCTGGCAGGTGCCCAGCGTGGGGGCCCAGGTCTTTGTGAAAAGAAACATGGATGAAAAGCCAAACTCTGTTTTTCCCCTATGAAATGCATAGAAATGGGGAAAGCCACAACGACCCTCTAATTTAGTGGTTTTTAAAGGATAGTTCCCCAAACAGAAGTATCAGCGTCACCTGGGAACCTGTTAGGAACGCAAATTCTGAGTCCTCACCCCAGACCAGCTGAATCAGAAATTCTGAAAGTGGAGCCCAGCGATCTGTTTCACTCTCCCCTCCCCCAGGCACTGCAGTGGGTGAGCTACTGCTGCTTTGACTCTATGCTCTACAAAGCAGTCAGATGGCCTTTATTATTATTATTATTATTATTATTATTATTAATTAAGGATAATCAGACATTTGTAATGGAAATCCTGTTTTTCACTTGTAGTTCATTATATTCAACTACAATAGGCTGCAAGGAAAAGTCTAACTTTCAATGGCTTAACTACATAGATTTTTGTTTCTTGTGGATCTGGAAGTCAGAGCTAGTCTAACAACTCCAAGATGTCATGAATATTCAGACCCTTTTATTTTAGCTCAGTCACCTTTGGCCGGCAGCTTTCAGCCTCCCGGGTGAAAGGCAGCCACTGATTTCTCAAGCACGGCATTTGGGCGAGATGAAGGCAGAAAGAAGGACACAGCTGTGGAAGAAGCATAAAGCTTCCTTGTTAGTTTTTTTAAATGTTATTATTGCAAAAGGAATAAGGTACGTTGTTGTAGATTAGAATAAAATAATACAGTCATCCTGCATGAGGGCAGTGTGAGAGGCTAGGCGTGAGAGGCAGACAGAGGAAGCGGAGGCCGCCTTGGGGGTCGGGTGGCCAGTGCGCCGTGCCTGCCCTGGTACAAGTGTACTCTGCAGTTACTACTGCAGCGAACTCCTTGCTCACCTTATTTACAACAAAATGTTTCTGTTTTTATGAAATACCGAGATTAAAGAGCCTCTCTGAGCTTCGACAGAAAAAGCCTCCAGCAAACCTCATCTGACAAACACAGCAAAGGGTCTCTCCTGAGAATGGGTGGGCTTACTATTGTTCAGTTACTAGCCACTTCCTGGCCCCCCAGGACTGCCCCCGCCACACGCACCTCCATGGGAAGACTGTGTTTCCCAGACCACAGCCCTCGAGCTCCGTCACGTGGGCTTGCTCTGACTTCATGCTGGCGAAGTCTGCTTTTGTGGGCATTGGCTGGAGAGTGGCACGTTTGACTTGCTTTGCCCAGTGGTATTCTCCTGGATGGCAGGTGACTTGATGCCTGAAATGAGACAAGTGGCTGGTCTTGTTCTATAGTGTCCTGCCATTCATAGTGAACTTGTTTTTAATTGAGATGTTATTTGATCACTGTAGATTCACCTGCGGCTGCAAGAAATAACATGGGGAGATTCCTTGTATACTTTGCCCATTTTCCTTCAATAGTAAGTAACATTTTGCAAAACTCTAGTATAATGTCATAACTAGGATTTTAGCATTGATATAATGCACCAGTGTTTTTTGATTATAGCTCACGTTCAATGTTACTTTGTATTAGTTTCAGGTGTACAGCACAGTGGTTGGGCAATCATACACTTGACAACATGTTTTTCCCTGATATTTGCACCACACATATTTATTACAATATTATTGATTATAGTTGCTACCCTGTATTAATGCACCTGTTTTATTCAGATTTCCAGTTTTATGTGTATCTGTGTGTGTATGTTAAGCTCTATGCAGTTTTATCACCTGTGTACGTTCATGCCCCCACCACCACAGCCAATTTCCATCACTGTGAAGGTTTATCCTTCAGTGATATCCTTCGGTTCATCCTTTTGTAACTGCACCCACCTCCTCCCTGCACAGCCCCAGCCCCCTCATCCCTATCCCCCAGCAACTGCTAATCTGTTCTCCATTTCTAAAACTGTCATTTCAAAAATGGAATCATGTAAGTCTTTAACCTTTTGGGATCAGCTTTTTCACCCAGGATAACTCCCTGGAGATACAGTCAAATCATGTGTATTAATAGTGTGCTTCTTTATGTTACTGCGTAGTTTCCGTGGTAAGTATGTACCAGAGTTTACTCATTCCCGTTAAAGGACATCTAGATTATTTTCCGTTTTTGGCCACGACAAATAAAGTGGCTATGAACATCCAGTGCAGGTTTTGTATAAGTGTAAGTTTTCATTTCTCTGTGGGTGAATACCCAGGAATGAGATTGCTAGGTGGTATGTAGTTGCGTGTTTAGTTTTGCAAGAAACTCCAAAACAATTTTTTAGGGTGGCTACACCATTTACATCCCCACAGCAAAGAATGAGTGATCCATTCTCTCAATATCTTTGCAAGCATTTGATTGTCACTGTTCTTCATTTGAGCCATTCTGAAAGGTATGTCGTGATGTCTCCTTGGGGTTTTGATTTGCATTTTCCTGGTGGCTAATGACATTGAGCCGCTTTGCACAGGCCTGTTAGCTGTGTCTCCTCCCCGGGAAAGTGACTGCTCCTCTCCGGCCCATTTTCAAATTTCATCGTTTTGTTGTTGCTGCTGTTTTACTACTTAATTTGGAGAGTTCTTTATATATTCTTTCTACTAAGTCTTTTTAGATACATAGTTTGAAAACATTTTCTCCTCCACATATAGGCTTTTATAGAGCAGAAGCTTTTCATTTTGAGGCCCAGTTGTTTTCACTCATGGAAAAGTTATCCATAGTGGTGACCTTTAAAAAAATACATTGTGGTAAAACAGACATAACATAGCGACCTTTTAAAATGCTTTTCTAACGTGACCTTTTAAAACAGAAATCTGATTATGTCGCTTCCCTGTCTAAAACCTTTTACCAGTTACCTGTTGCCCTAGGTAAAATCCGTAATACAGGTCAAAGCCCTCCACGATCTCACTGGAAGGCCGGTCTTCTCTGCACTTCGGCCAAACAGGAGCGACTTTTAGTTCTTCTGAGACGTCGGGCTTGCTCTCTCTTCTCTCCTCCAGAGGTCACCTTCTCTACTCCCCTCCCTTTTATAATTCTTTCAGGTCTTAGCTGCTTTACTATGGTCCCCCCCTATATATTTCATGGCACTACCATTTATTCTCTTGAAGCACTTACCACCTGGAATATTTTTTCTGATTTTCCTGTTCTCTAAGCTCCTTGAAGCCGAGAACTATTTATTCACTGCCATCTCTGTATTGCTTGTCAAAATGCCTACCACACAGGCTGCCTAGACCTGCCACTGACTGCCCTGACCCGCAGGAGGTCCTGTGACCCCCTCACAGGACCACCCCAGGAGAAAAGAAAAAAAATTTAACCAAAATTTTACCTTGGAAATTAACATCACCTTCATCATCTCTGATCTTCTTTCAAAATGTTCTGCAATTACGAAGAGACATTTATGGGTGAGTACTTGTGTGGCATAGTATTTTGGCAGAGTTTTATAATTAGCTTGTTGATTACTTCTCCACGAATGCTTAAGGAGAAATGTTCACCCTGTCTCTGAGATTAGGGAACTGAGCTCAGAGAGATAGAAAACCAAATCTAAAAGTTGTATGGCGAATCATTAGCCTTCACTCCAAAGTGTCTGTCTCCTTGGCTTTGACCCTGAAGGGTAAGGCTCACTGCACTGGGAAAGTCTGCAAAAAACTCAGGGGACACCCAAAGGGGGTTATCTGATAGCATTTTCTTTTTTGGCCCATTGACAAAAATCGGATGATGATTATTTTAAATGTCTGTTGAATGTACAAATGGAACAAACGTGTGCCTGCTTTTAAATCGTGGAACTCATGTTCTCATTTAAAGAGCTAGACTCCTTGGAAGGCCTGCTTGTCATGAGCTTAATGAATAGTTTCTGGTTTGTGGGATGGAGTCCGAAGACCCGAACAATCATTCCTTCTATAATACTTGGAGAAAAATAGTAACCAATGGCATGGGTTTGTTCTCTTTATTCTGCAAAGTTTAATCAGGATCTCCTCTCTAACAGTTGAATGAAATTAAAGACAGCCATGGTGACCCACCCACATTGTCAGCTCAACCAGAGCCTTCCCCAGTGGGCCCTTACAAAAGAGAGAAGGGCCTCCTTAGAGGGAATAGCAGACAACAGAGAAAATTCTGGAAGAAGACTGGCCAGCCCATCCCCCACACAGCCTGCTCTTTTGGTTCTAAGGCCCTGGATTCTGAGTCTGTACAGGTGGCTTTGGGCAGCTGAGGTTGGGACAAAGGTCGTATCAGGGCCCTTCTTGGACCAAGGCTTGATTGCTGCTGTATCTCCACTCTTGCATTCTTGTCGGAAGGGAGAAGACAAAGGGAACAGGCCTTGAAACACCACCTGGACTAGTGAGCTAAATTCAGCAGGAGCCCCACGCTGCCCAGGGCTCAGGCCTCACCTCACATCCATTCACTGGAACAGGGTCTGCTAGTTCCTGGCTGATCTGCCCTGGGGCTACTGCATCGGGAGCAGAAATACATTTCCCTCAGACTTACTTTCTCCTAAACCCGCTCAGAAACAGATGGTTTTATCTTGCTTATGAAGGTAACATTTAGCTAATGCTAGGACTTAAAACATTTCTGTGGTCGGGTTTTACTGACCAATATAAAACCATTGTTCATTTATTTATTCAGCATGTACTCACTGAGAACTTCCTCTGTGCCCCACACTGTGGCACCCAGGATAGAGGGGTGAACAGCGTGAGCAGGGCGTCTGCCTTGTGGAAGCTCCCAGTTTAGCAGGGGAAGAGCTTTATAGCAAAGTCATATAAATGCACACACACCTCTCTTATAGCCAGCTGACATAGGCAGTGTTGATGTACTATAACACCATTTATATTTACATGCTTTCCTTGAAAGACAAACACACACAGAGCACGTTGTATATAAAAGTCCCTGTTGCAGTGCCCGGTGGTGCGTGCGTTTCCCAAAAGCTCAGTGAGAGCCAGCTCCACCACCAGAGCCCCCGGCACCACCGCGCTGCAAAGACCCTCCACCTGCCCGTCTCTCTCAGGACAGCAACGCTGTGTTGCCTACATCCACATGGAGCTCGATTCTGCCAACAACGTGAATGAGCTTGAAAGCAGGCTCATCCCCGGCCCCTCCAGAGAGGAATCCAGCCCTGCCAACACTTTCGACTTCGGAGGTCCCAGATCAGAAGGCCAGCCACATCTACAGGATTGCTATGGAACCATGAGATTATAATCAGTGTTTTTTTAAGATGCTGATTTTTGATAATTTGTCACAGCAGCAACAGAAAACTGATGCAGGAGTAAGGACATGAACAATAATCAATAAATTACTCCAAAATTACAGCAAGAGATGTCGACAGCATGGTCCAGGCAACTAACTGTATGGAAGTGACTGATGAGAAGTGCTCAGAGTTTGTATGTATTTGGAAAGCAGAGCCTACACAGTTTGCTGATGTGGTGTGTGACTGGGTGGAGTCGAGGATCGCCCCAAGGTTTTCCATCTAAGCGATTCAAAGAATGGCATTTGAACAATGGAGTGGGGATTGTCTGAGGGAGTTGGTGCGGTATTGGGTGCAGGGGCAAAGAGGGGGAAATTGGGACAACTGTAATAGCATAATTGAGAAATTTAATTTTTTAAAAAAGAAATGGAGCTTCCACTGAAATAGAGAACTATGGGAGGAGCAATTTGCAAAGATGAGTTTAGAGAGATAAGTAGGAAACAAAGTTTACAGAGCTTTCTAAATTATGGTGAGAATTTTGAACCTTATCTCAGAAATAAAGAATAATTACTGAAGACTTTTAAGTAGGCAAAGGTTAGAACCAGATTCGTGCTTTTAAAAAGCACTCAGGAGCCCTCACAGTGGTGAAACTGACGCCATAAGCTGCACACGACCAACCTAAGTAGGTGAGTGACGAACTCAGGAAGGCTACCAAAGGCAGGGTCCCCCCAAGTGAGACTGGGGGGTCTGCTGGTTCGTCACAGCAGGGTTTCTCAAACGTAAGTATTAAGATGAGAGACTATTTCAAAGGAAAAAATCCTCATAGACATGAGGATTTATGAAACTTATTTTAATGACAATACTACTTAAGTATGTAATAAAACTACTTAAGTATGTAATAAAACTCGGCGTAAACAATGTATAATTATAGTTCTTATACTATTGCTACAAAGCCAAATCAATTTAGAGATTAACCAGTAGGAAAATATAACTTAAATTTAGGATATTAATATATACTATAATAGAAGACATTCTTTTGCAAAAACTACATTGCCAAAGCTTGACTTAGTAGTTAACAGATGCAGCCTCTTTTTATTTATTTATTTTACCATTACCAATATAAATGCAAATGCCTGTTCTCAAATGTGTTGTAAAAAGAAATGTCACTAACACCCAAGTTTTAGTTCCTAGTTCAACATAATCAGATACCATACTAGTCAAATTTTGCCAATGGACAATTTTCAAATGGAATTGTTAATGAGGCACAATTTGATGGTTCCGTAAAGTTCACTTGCTAACATCAAGATGATACAGTATTGCACCATTTAGAAATCTTCATTAACATGATATTTAATAACTTTGATGAATGTTCTTCACTACACAGTTACCACTTCACTCCCTGCCAATGAACTATTGCAAACGGATGCAAATGACTGGAATTCGGGGTGGGATGAATTACCTGCAACCCCACTCTTTCTTTTGAAGCACAGCTATATGCAAAAAAGACAAGGAGAAAAAAGTAAAACTGTAAGAATTAGAAGGAAGAAAACAAAATTATTTGCAAATGATATTACATTGTGCACAGACAGTCCAAAAGAAGCTTCAGAAAATTAGTAAAAATAAAAGAAGTTAACAAAATTGCTGGAAATAAAAATCAAATATGCTGGCAGAGCCTTGTACCCACCAGGAGGGGGCATCTTTTCCTTTTTTACACAAAGGCCTCGACAGGCTCCGGAGGGGCCTGGGGTGGGCAATTTGATGCAGGGTGATGGATCTAGAAAATGCCGTTACCACACCAGAGGATCAGCCTCAGGAGGCCGTCACTCACCACCCTGAGCACAGCAGCCTGCAGGGTGACCGAGCAAGGACAGGCTCTGCCCAAGCCACGGCATGCCTGTCACTGCTGCAGAGAGACTGAGCACCCGCCAGGTCCCCGGATGGAGTATGTTGGCAACACTCGAGTCACCTCCTTCAAAAGAGGTGGGGAAAGCAAATCCCTGACATATTCCTCTTTAAGAATGAGCAGTGTCTGAATGTCCCCTGCCCCTCTGCCCCCAAGACTCAGAAGGTAAGGAGTCCCCAAGCACTGGAAGGAGGTTTGGAGTCTGGGCTGCTGAGAAGACTGCCACACACTTACTTGTTGTTGCTGTTTCTGGTATTTGTTTCTTTATGGACTTTTCTGGCATTCGGAAGAACAGACAAATGAGATGCCTGAATGCAACAAAAGACTATGGGAAATCAGTTGAAAGAGGTCAGTTCATGTGCAAGTGAGGATCTTAACTGAAAAAAATTTTTTTCTAATAATTGTCCTTCAGGCTACTGAAATTCTTTCCATTTAAATGGATCATTGTGCAACATGAGGAGATGCAGTAATTAAGGTGTTAATTTAAAATGAAAGAACTAGATGTGATTAGGTTTAACTCGATGTCTCATTCATTGAAGTTTGACCCTGTAATGTTATTGCAGGGATGGAGCGTGTTACATTACATACAGAGGTGCAGGTGTAGCAGCATGTATGTGTGTGTATAACAGTGTATGTGTAACATAATATAATGTATAATGTATGTATGTATCCTATGCTTGTGATCGTTCTTGTAACTTTGCTTCTATTTTCTCACTTCATCTTGTATATTTTGCCTCCTCCTTCTCTCTCCCCAACACTTTTGATTCAACCTGATACCAAAGGACCATGTTTCTCAACCATCAGCCGCATGTTTTTGATCCTGGTTCAATGAATTCAATTGAATAAATATTTGTCTACCATATGCAACATATACAGATGTTATTCAGAATTCAGTAACGTATCTTTTCTCTCTTTGCCCCCCTCCTCACAGCTCATAACAGACCAAGCTGCCCCAGATACCCTGTAAAAACGAATGAGACAAAGGAGGGAACGAGAAAAGAGACACAGAAAACAAATGAGTTTGTTACCCATAAAATATCAGTATATCGGTAAAATACTTCTCTTGGTCATCACTTTTCTGTTTTTATTCTTTAATATCTGAAAACACCTGATTTTAGCACAATCATTGAAAAGCAAACTAGATTCCCTTAGAAGTTCACTTATGGGACGTAAAAACCTGTGATGGGTACGTTAGAGTAAGCTATTTTATGGTATTTCATAGAAGGGAAAAGTGTTCAAGATGTCTGTCGTATTTTCAGTTCTCTTTTCCAGTATTCAGCAAGTATGTGCTTACAAATTAGTAAATGACATTATGAAATGTGCATTTAAGATTAGAAAAAAAAATGTTCGGAGGCACTTGTACAACAATTTAATTAGATGTAATTGTTACATATGCTGCTTCCATGGGAGCCCATCGGTCGGTGACACTCGTGAAACCCAGGTCAGGCCGCAGTGCCTGTGCTCCGGGAAGGTGAGGGCTCCCCCTGGCAAACCAGGGGGACAGGGCTGATCGACTCTGCAAAGCAGTGGGTTAGAAATCTGCTTGAGAACCTAATAAGGACTCAGACAGTTGTATTGCTTTTACTCTAAACATCTGTCTTGTCCATAACAGTCCTGAAGACATGGATTATCTATTACTACTACAATTACTGTGAACTGAAAGTCCTTCTACAGAAGGAGATGGAAGTTGGTGATGTTAAAAACACAGCAGAAACTAACAGATTCTGAAAGGAAAAGGGTTTGCTTTTTAGAAGCAAATATGTGACACACCGGCCAGCTTCAAATTGAGGTCTGGGACTTGAATGGAGAGAGATGCTGTGAAGAGCGGTACAGAGCTCTGCTTTTGTGTGTGTCCTCCTGGTCTGTCTCTTTCCTCTTCCCCTACGACTCCTCTTCCTAATCTTCACCCTCCTTTCAAGCCCCCTGCTCAATTCCATCCCCTTTTCTCAGCAAGTGATCTCGACTTCTACCTTCCAGTGAAAACAGGAGGTCGAACTCTCCCACGGTCCCAACTTTTGTGCAGACACAGGTAGGTGTGTGATTATTTGCTGAGTGTCCCCACATGTCCCCGTCTCAATAGAAAGCTCCGAGAGACCAGGGTTGGCACCTGCTCCCCAGTGTCCCCAGCACCCAGCACAGGGTCTACCAGGGCCTCCAGAGGATCTGTGCCATAAATGAATAAACATATTCCCTCCTCATGTACACATTTTTGTTTCAAAAACAAAAGTTTTGTTTTTAGTGTAATATATTATTATGGTTAAAACCCCAAACAGTACTGAATTGTATCACAGGAAATGTTCAGTGGCCTTCCCCAGCAAACCCCACGTGTCCCCTCCCTCCCCTTTGCCCCTCCAACCCCAGCTGGAGGGCAGCCTTTCCCAGGGTCCACCCCTGCGGTCCCTTCTAGGAACCACTTTCTCTCCATGCGGACAAGTTAGGGAGTGGTTGCTCCCATTGGGGTGGTTACTTAGCGTGGCCAAGAGTCGCAACAGCTGAGGGTGAGGGCAGTAGCAGGGTCAAGGAGAACAGTGGCCAGGTGCCAGAGAAGCTACGCGAGGCATCAGCCCCGAAGGGCCAGTGCAGGCTGAAGGAACTAAGGGGCAGGTAAAAGGTGGCGGGAAGGCAGCAGGAGGCCGCAGTGGGTGTGCGGTGCGGGGCCCAGTAAGAGGGTCCAGGGCCGCATGGAGGTAAAGCACTGACGCTACAGGCACTGAACAGGAAAACATTTTGTGAAGAAACGTGTGCGCTTCTTAAAATCTCTGTTAACAATATTTTAAAATACTGAAGTCAATAAAAAATACCTTTTAAAAACCCTGCACCTATCTAACCTCAAATAAATTTGCAATGTTTTACTTATTAAAAAAAAATTCCAAAGCATATGAGATAGTGGCATTTATTTAAGTCGAGGGCCAGATACATGGGTGTCGATTATATGTCTCTGTATTTTTTGTATGAATGAAATATGTCGTAATGAAACAACAGCAGCAATGAAATATTCCAGGAAATAAAACCTGAGTCAATAAAAAGTCAGGTCAGAAAATTAAATATCAGAAGTGGTTAAGGGGGATCAGAGGTACTGCTGAGGATCCCCTGGGCCCCAGCAGGAAATGTTTTAGGCTCAACCTAATAAGATGCACCCAAAAGTAAGAAGTTGGCCAATATTATTTGCCTTGGCTGCACATAAAAGTCTTTAGTGTGGTTTAATGAATAGGTATTATTCTTGTGAGATAGCATAAACAAAAACTGGAAGCAGATTATGTCTGAAACAAGAGTTGTGATCTACAAGTGATCTCTAATCAGAAATGGCTTTGAAATCAGACGGTCATGAAACTACTGTCTCCTGCTACTGCAGCCTCCATTGTCCCTTCCTACCCACGAAGGGGAAGGGGTGATTTTAGCAGGCTGCTTTATTGAACCACTGCCTGCACCCTTTACATTATGGGAGGTATGGCTCAGTTAGGAACCCATTTCCTCAAAGTACCTAAAAGAATATAAACCTCATTGCTTTGAGAAATTATCCTTATATGGAGACATGGACACAGTCAGCACAAGAAAAGGTCATAGCTGTAACTCACAACGGTGGTGTCATTTCAAAAGGGCATGGAGCGCTTCTCCTAACCCGGAGTTCCTACTGTGCTGGGCGTTCCCAAGCCCACCTTGAACCAACCTTTTGGACTCGTCCTTGTCCAGTTGCTCTAGTGGTGAATAACCAGGCTCTGGGAAATGGCCTTACAATGCCTGCATCTCACGGGCTACTTGGTGGGGCGAAGAGGCAGGTGCTCTGTGAAGTTGTGAAGAAAGTGGTCCCTCTCAGGGCTCACGGGCTTGAAGGAGAGGAGTTCTGTCATTCATGGGGTGGTGGTTATGAAAGGTTTAATTTCTCAAAGTATTTTTTATCTGGTGCAAGAACATTAGGCAAGCATATGGCTATTTTTTCCTTATTTGCTGTAGTTGCGTTTAATTTTCACCAAGCTTTCGGCGAAGTCTGACTAACCCACGTAATTTGGCGTGGTGACTTGCAGAGGGAAAAGGATGGGCCAAACACGGGAGTGTTCGTTCACCTCTTACAGTGGGTTGAACAGCGTCCTCCAGGCATTCATACCCACCTCAAACCCCAGAATGGGATCCCATTTGGAATAAGTCATCATTTACCCTGAACTGGGGAGTGCCCCGAATTCAAAGACTGGTGTCCTTCATGAGAGACAGAAAAGGGAGGACAGAGATGAAAAGGCCAGGTAAGGACAGAGGTAGAGACTAGAGAGACCATCGAGCCAAGGAACGAGCAGGCTTGCCAGCAGCCACGGGGAGCTCAGACAGCAGTGCTGAGTGGACTCCATGCTCCCACGAGGAACCCTGCTGACTCCTGGATGTCGGCCTGCCAGCCTCCCGAACAGTGAGAGAATAAGTATCTGTGGTTTTAAGCCGCCCGGTTTGTTTGAATTTGCTACAGCAGCCCTAGCAAATGACTTCGCCTCCATGAGGGCCTTGTGAAACAAACAGGAGGCAGTGCTCCTCTGAAAGTTGTGGGAATTCATGAGTGTGGGGCTGTCAAGACCCGGTGGCCAGGAGGAGCGGCCTAGAGAGGATCAGGAAACCTGGAGGGCCTGGAGCGGAGCCGAGGAGACAGAAGCCAACACCTCTCTGCTCAACCATGCTGGAAGGAGGCAACCCAAAGGCAGGAGAGAAGCCTGAAGAGGGGGGGGGCGGCACGAGACTGCGGGAGTGCCCCTGGTAGCCCGCCCCCTTCCCTCCTGCTCTAACGCTGTCAGAATTCCCTGCTCCGCAGAGCTGGACCTCTCGCCTGTGCCCTCATCCATCACAGTCTGAAGATTATAAGCAATTTGAGATAATGCAAGCTTCAATTTGAATTCATGTCATATAAAATTTCTTGAGTATTGTCAGAGAATGGGCTATCAAGTAAAGCAGTTTTATTTTTTACTTAAAAAAGCAGCTTTATTGAGATATAATTCACATACCATACAATCCATTGACAGTGTATAATTTGGTAGTTTTTAGCATACTCACGCACTTGTGCAACAATCAGTTCTTTCCAGTTTTACTGATAAATCACTGACATGCGTCACTGTGTGATTTTAAGAGATGCGGCATGGTGGTTTGATTTACGTTTGTTGTGAAATGATCCCCAAGTTAGGTGATGCTGACATCCATCATCTCTTGGATACAATAAAAAGGAAAAGAAGGGAAAGAAGAAATAAATACTTTGTGATGAGCACTCGTAGGGTTTATTGTCAACAAGTTCCCTATGTTCCACACAGAGGAGCCAGCGGCAGTCCTCACACTGCACATTGCACCCCCAGTACTGTGGATCCCCCCAGTACTGTGGATCCCCCCCAGTAGTATGGATCCCCCCAGTACTTTGGATCACCCCCAGTACTTTGGATCACCCCCTGTACTGTGGATCACCCCCAGTACTGTGGATCACCCCCTGTACTGTGGGTCACCCTCAGTACTGCGGATCACCCCCTGTACTGTGGATCCCCCCAGTACTGTGGATCCCCCCAGTACTGTGGATCACCCTCAGTACTGTGGATCCCCCCCAGTACTGTGGATCCCCCCAGTACTAAGAATCACCCTCAGTACTGTGGATCCCCCCTATACTGTGGATCCCCCCAATACTGTGGATCACCCTCAGTACCATGCATCTTATAGCCGCAAGGTTGCAGCTTTTGACCAAACAGCTTCTTCCAATTCCCCCTCTCATCACATTTCATTTCTGGCCTGACCTCTTTTTCTGTAAGTTTGGGGTTTCTTTTTAGGGTCCACATATAAGTGAGATCATAGAATATTTGTCTTTTTCTGTCTGGCTTATTTCACTAAGAGTAATGCCTCCATCCATCCATCCATCCATCCATCCATTCATCCATTGTGGACACTTAGGTTGTTTCCACGTCTTGGCTATTGCAGATAATGCTGCTATAAACATAAGGATGCAGATATCTCTTCAAGTTTCATGTTGCCTTTGGACATTTCCCCAGAAGTGGTATTGCTGGATTATATGGTAGTTCATATTTTTAAGCTTTGAGGATCCTCCATAAAATTTTTATATAGTGGTACTTTTCTAAGCTGAGGCCTCAGGTGATACAAGGCTGCAGAGACCTCATAGCACCCAGTGTGAGGCCAGGGAAGCAGAACCAGCTCCTCCCATCTTCCCTCCCTCTCCTACATCTCCCCTTATACCCGCACTGTGCCCTGAGGGAGGAGAGGGCAACTTCAGTCCTGGAAGCAGGGCTTGGGGCCCTCGGCTTTCCAAAGTGAACATCTGAAGCCAGCTGATGACTTTCTGTCCAGCCCTCTCTCAACAACAGATCCCAATTATTTTATCAGAGTTCAGTCCCTAATTACAGTTCTTACCTGAGAGATGGTAACATGCATGCAGTGTTACCACAGTCCCCGTGACATTGAGATTTTAATATCAGATTCTGTGTTTGTGTTCCCCAGAACAATTAAACACAATATGCCAGAAAATCACAATTTAATAACTAAATATTAGCATTCTAAACACTTCTAATACACTCACCTCTTTCACTATCACATAGAGAGGTAAAACATTTGCCTAACAGCAACGTTTGGCTCCAAGGCCATCGGAATGGTAGGTGTGTCCTTGGTAGCTGTCCTAGGTCTTACAGAAAACACGATTATTCTTTCTCAAGAGAGAGAATAGCACAGGCATGGTTCAGCAGTTGAGAAACTCACCCTTCGGGCTTGTTGGCTGCTAGTCCAGGAGCTGACATGCCCCATCGCCTTTCTCTCCCTGCCCCCCACTCATTTCCTGCCACTAATGTTCAGGAAAGGATCTCAGGGCTGCGCCGAGAGGAGGAGGAGGATGCAGGAGCCAGTGTGGCTTCTGCCTGCTTCCCAGAGACCCAGGATCAGAGAGGCCCCTTCGCCTTACCATTGCCCCAGCCAATCCCCGCCCTGGTGGATGCTTGGGTATTCTGGAGACCATACTGTGTGTGCGGACCGGGATGTCCCTCTCTGAACTTTACAAAGTGGCTCCTTGGGCAGCTGTCATGGAGTAGGTACCAGAGCAGGGTAAGAGGAGTGGGGTGGTGACAGCAGCTGACCATTGTGACTGGTGTCCGGGCCTGTGTGAGGCACCCCCTTTGGACATACTTGGAAATGACTAGGAGCACTGTGCAAGGAAGAACCAGACCCCAGACCTCAGATAACTTCGATGGGAACTCATATATATAAATGTGTGTGTGTGTGTGTGGAAATAACATAAAAATAGTACTATGGGATGTTATATTATATGATGTCATATATTTTGTCAGATCATATGGTACCATATTACCCTCCATTAGATTCAGGCTTACGTAGGAATAGAACTTTGTATCTTAGAAAAAACAGGCAATAAGTATTTATGACAGAAAAAATGTATACATTTTTAGGACATTAAAGTTCTGTATTATGCCTTTATATACACAGACCTGCAGAAAGAGACAGGAGATAAGTTTACCCTTTTGCCTAATTTCACATTTTAAAAATTTACTTGTCCCAATTCACATAATACAAATTGGTGGTAAAATACTGTGTTTTTTTAAAAGACTTTATTTGTTTATCTTTAGAGAGGAAGGGGAGGAGAGAGGGAGAGAAATATCAATGTACGGTTGCCTCTTGTGAGTCCCCTGCCGGGAACTGGCCTGCAACCCAGGCATGTGCCCCAACTGGGAATCGAACTTTGATCCTCTGGTTCGCAGGCCTGCACTCAATCCACTGAGCTACACCAGCCAGGGCAAAATATTGTTTTCTTTTAAAGCATCTCCAGAATGGAATTGTTTTAACAGAAGTCTATTTCTGTACCTCTCTTAGTTGCGCACTCTCCTTTACATTCTTTTATTTCATTTCCTTTTGTCAATAAAATGGGCAAAAGTTATGCAAATTAATTTTATTGACTATATAAAACAGTGCTTTTTGTAAGTGAAAATAGGAATGAATTATTTTTTGCCACTACGTAGGGTTCTATTTTCTAATAATCTTTTGCTTGTAGGACTGAAACATCACGAGGAGATGGAAGAATAGAATGACTGCCCAGAGTCCAGTCGCAGGACTCTCCTCCCTCCCAGCTGCTAGGAGGCTGTGGCCGGCTGTCCCTCTCTGCACCTTAGTGTTAACCAGCACTGTCAGACACGCCCTTCCTCACCTTGAACTGTCCTTCCCTCAGAGTGGCCACTGGATTGCCATCTGCAATATCGATTTCAGCCCAGCTCAGAGGAATCTCATGTTCAGGGACCCCATTTCCTGTCACTGGTGTACCCAGAGCTGACAGTGTGATCCTACATTATTTCTTCCATCTCAATTCTTCTTTGGGGACATTCCTTGGACTCCAGTTTCCTTGAAGAGACTGGTGTTCTACCTTCACTTCCCAATGCCATAACCAAGGTCCTTCTGAGGCTCAGAGAACCCTATGACCCAAGTGCTTCCTGAATCTCCTACGTCAGGGCCTCTCTTCACCCTCCCCACACCCTGCTCTAGCGTCTCCTCAGCAGCCACGCCCCCTGCCTGGCTCTCTTGCACCTTCATTACGGTGAGTTATGAAGGCCCTTTAACTGTTGTATTTGGCCTGCTGGGCCTGCTGCTCTCCCCACACAGCCCTCAAATCTGTCTCCTGCGTCTGGGAGCCTGGTCTAGGTGTTCTCAGTCTTAGTAGAAGCAAGAACCCCTCGAGGAATCTGTTCATGTGAATTCCTGCTCATTCCAGAGGTTCTGAGCAGCAGGCCTGGGGTCGGATTAGGGAGTTTTTCACTAGGACTCTGAGGAATTCCCAGTCAGGCGGCCATCCAGGGACCCCGCTTTGCAAAACATTGATTTGGTCCCAGGCCCAATGCCATTTCCCCCCACCCGCCACTGCCCCCTGCTGAAGTTCATGGACCAGGATTCTGGAGCAAGCAGCATCTATGGAATAGGTATGGGCACTGAAATTCAAAGAACCCAATCTTTTCAGGGACCCAAGTCATACTCTGGCATTAAGTGATGGTCCTAACAAAGGGCGGGAGCTGGCCTTCCAAGTAGACATGTCCCAACCTGGTACAACTTCAGGCATTTCAAAAGATAGCACCCTGGTTTCCCAACTTGCTCACAGGGTAAGATGACCTTGGGCATGTTGTTAAATAGAATCTCAAAGTCACAGCTCAACTGAACCAACCCCCACCCCCCCACAAATGCAGTCCGGGGGTTTCCCCTCTACCCTGTGCTCCAGAGAGGTCTGGCACAGACTGGTATGTGGGCCTGTCAGTGAGGAGGGCCTCTACCGGACACCACGGCGTGCTTTTCCCGGTACCCAAAATTCCACAATGAGGGATGCGTCGCTTTGACCTAAAGGTTGTTTTATTATTCTGCTAATATTAAACATCTCTAGGGAAGAGGACTCCTTCAAATGTTAAAGAATGGGAATAATTAACATTAAACACTACTGAGTTCTTTTGAGGAGAGTACTGAGGTATGTTTCAACAATGTCCCAACTGGAACCATGAGGCTGCTTAGTTCTACATATTTTCTTTCTTTTTTTAGGTTTTATTTATTTATTTCTAGAGAGAGGGGAAAGGAGAGAGAGAAGCATCAACCAGTTGCCTCTTGCATACCCCTACCTGGGGACCTGGCCTGCAACCCAGGCATGTGCCCTGACTGGGAATTGAACCAGCGACCTCTTGGTCCACAGGCTGGTGTTCAAGCCACTGAGCCACACCAGCCAGAGCCATATTTTCATATTTCATGCTTTTCAACACTGCCTTCTACCCCATCTCAACATTTACTCTCATTTAGAATAATTATTATTTACACATATGCTCCCCACCAGTAAACTCCAAATGCTTAAGAACAGAGAATGTCTGGTTTGTCCCTGTATTTTAGATATTATCCAGCATGTGAATGTTCAATAAATTGTTGCTTAACGAACACAAGATAATACCTTAAATCCTGACACCTCAATGCCAGTGAATTTGTCAGGCCTTTCCCTCTGAGTAGGTGTTGACATGGAGGAGGGTGAGAATATGAGGACAGTGGGACATCACCCCTCTCCCCCGCCCCCTACAAGCCCCCATGGGGCAGGAGAAAGCTGAAGACACGCTCGATGCATCAAGGTCAGTGCTGAGGTCAGTTCTAGAAAGGCTGCCCCTCCTGTGTCAGCTCACCTCTTACATAGGCTGCCACAGCGGAGCTCTTTCAGGGCTTGTCTGCAAGAAGAGGGAGGGCATCTGTGGGTTTGGGTTTACTTTGTACCTAAAGGCTTGCTCGCCCTAAATATTCAGTCTGCTCATATCTAAATGAGAACAAGCTTCTGATAAAAGGGGGAAAAAAGACACTCAGTTTCATAGGGTGTCCAGAGATTGGACCACTACAGCAGGGAGCTAAGCAGGAAGTTTGCCTTCCTGTATGGACAGAACGCTCTTTCTGGTTCTATGGGGGGGGGGGGGGGGGGGGGAACGGGGCAGTAAACACGCCTGCAGGGACCAGAGGACATTCAAAGGAGGAGTAGGCCAGTGTGCCAAAGTCACATTCCGTCCAATTTACTCTTCCATCCAACGCCAACTTAAAAAGTAGCTTATGACATGGGATGATTTTAAAGTGAGAGCAAGCAAAATGCTAGGTTTACGAGCAGGAGGCTCTGTTTGACAAGGATATTTGGAAACCAAATGTTGTTGTAACAAACCCATGCACTACCTCAAACCTTTGAATCAGGATGACCAAGTTTATCTGTCAGGATTTTCCCTTTATGCTATAAGTTAAACTGCTAGTGTGAAAACTGGTTACATTAAACAAATTTTAAAAAAAACCCAGAACCTGGAATTGAGGTGTGACTTTGTCCTTCACACACTAAATATTGCAGAATATTGCAACATATCTTTCCTGACACACTACGTGCTGCAATATGTCAACATAGGTTTAAGAAGAAATGAGGGGACTGACTGTAAATCCCAGTTTCAAATTGACTTTCCCATTTTTTTGTTTGTTTGTTTAAGGTTTAAAGGAAACTCTCTGGGTTTCATGTACCAGACACTCCTCAAAATTATGGTACTCATTGTCCCTGCACGTGAGAGTCACTTTTCCCTGACTCACACAGAAACTATCTCCAGTTTACAATCTGGCTTACTATAAGAAGTGGCTCCCCTTTCCCCCTGAACTCTTTGTGGCCCTGCAGGAGTCTGGGAACTCGAAGTAGGGATGGAGCCTGGGTCCAGGGTGAAGTCCAGGTCCTGGTCCAGTGCCGACGATGAGATGAAACTGCCCAGGGACATGCTGTCAAAGTTTGATCTGAGGTTCAGCTTGAGCACGTCATCCTTGAACTTGTGATGAAGGCTGAGGAGGGTGGGTGCAAGGGGGTACTATGCATGACGTTCAGTACAATGTGACTGGCCCAAGGCAGGGCAGAAAAGATCAAAAGCACTGTGCTGGGGGTGGGATGGGATCCTCGGTTATTCTTAAAAGATCTGGCAAAAGGGGGAGTAACCCTGGTTACAGCTAGATGAGTAGAGCCTATCTCTGCAGGCCATGGATGGACAGGGGACTGTGGGACACAGACCCGCCAGCTCATAGGTCTCACTGATGGGGAGACAGAACTAGAATCAGGTTCTGGGGTTTAGCCCATCTGGAGAGAATGAGTACAGAGCCTTAAGCAGGGAAGAAGTCTTGCTACCTAAGCAATCACTCCACCTGAGGTGGACTCACCCCTCCTACCATCTCAGGAGCAACAGCCATGTCCTGACTCACCTGCAGGCCTGGCCTCTCCAGAGGCCTCCAGATATGTTGAAGCTGCTATTGTCTTGAGAGACAAAACTTCCCTCTCACTCAGCCCGAGAGCTTGTTTGAGGTTCTAGTAGGGAGCGCAGTTACTTGTATACCCTAGACTGAAGACCGGTCCTATTCTCTGGTGGGAAGGTTGTCCTCTTTGACCGAGTGTGCAGCTGTGGGAGGGATGCACATGGGTCATGAAGGAGGAAGGGGACCCTGCCTAGCCAGCCAGATCTGCCGCATCAACCCTTGGTGATCACTGGGGTGACAGATGTCCCAGCCAGATCACCCTCACCTCCTCCTCTCACTCATCTTCAAGAGTCATTTCCCAGGGAAGTCTTTGCCCAGGCCCAGTGCACAGTTCCTTCCCTGCAGTCTTTGTCATTTCATGTTTATTAGCATCACTCTTTGATTAAAATATTTCCTTCTACCAAATTATAAGCTCCACAAGGATAGGATCGTGTCTAGTCTTGCCGATGACTCTGTACCTAGCGCCTAGCCCTTGGGAGGTGGCCCTTGAATTTCTGTTAAACTAGAGGATGTGCAAATGTGGACAGAACTGGGTTTTCTGGGGGAGGAGAGGGAGTCACCAGACTTGAACGGGGCACTCAGAGTGCGGAGGGGAGAGATGTCCCAAATGAAGCAACATCCACAAGGTGCTGGAGCCCTCCTCTGTGCAGTTAAATTAGTCAGGATTTCAACTTCGAATCTCCCACCTTGGATACCCTTCTGAGATGTGCCTCACCCTTTAGAACTTGGCAGATCTATATAGTCCTGTGCATGGGAGTTTTTGAAGGCTGGCCAAGCAGGATGGCATGAAAGAGAAGGGCCTGGACCCCCTACTTTGCTGAGAGCCTCATTAAAGAAGAGGCTGAAAGAGTCCTGGCCTTCCAGGTAGAGCAGAAGGTGGCATTTCCCTCGGTCAGTACAGTTTCATGGAGTGGCACAGAGGACCCCAAGAAGACTCAACTTCTCCAATGTCCCACATAGGTTGGAAGGATGCCCCCCCGCAGACTGAAGTAGGATTTGGCTGCCCATAGAACCAGTATCTTCTTCACAGTAGTATTTCAATCTAAAATGCTATTGTTTGATTAAATTCTATCTTTATCTTTAAGAACATTTTACTCAGTTTTTCAACTTTTTAAAAACAGAGAAACATCAGAGAATGAATGAATGGGAAGCTGATTTACTCATTCATTCATTCAGAAAATACATTTTGAAAAAGCATCTATGGAACTTACAGTCTCAAGAGGAACCATGCGAACAAGCTCTTATACAGTGAGAAGGAATGAACCAGCACCGCAGCCATGGGACAGGTAGACACCTGGGGCAGATGGGGGGACAAGCATGTAACTGACCTCTCACACACTGTCCATCTCCCACTCCGAAGGCTAGAAGTTAAAGGTTTTCATGGGACTTGGCAAGTTTTGTTTTATTTTAGGTTCAGTCTTGAGAAAATTAGGGAATAGATTAATAATAGTTTCCTGTTCTCCACCTCTTCAGAATACAAATAATAGAAAAACGGGGTTTGGGTGTGGTGACAGGGAATAAAAGAAGTAAAAACTCAGATGCTACCCAACTGTGGACTGCCAGCCTCACACTGGATGCAGGATCCGATGATCTTCCCTCTCACACGAAGAACGAGGAAACAGGCCCAGGGGAGTAGAATAGAATTTTGGGGGGTAATTACAAGAATTTATCACTAACAAGTAATATGTTTTTAATCAGCAAATTCCATTTAGGAAAAGGACATATGGTTTAAGTGCCTTAAGTTATTCATTTAATTTTTTAACAGCTCCATAAATGGGTAGAGTTGATATCCTCAAATTACAGATGAGGAGATTGGGGCATAGAGAGGTAATAATTTGCCTAATTATTATATTACTAATCACCAGTTCTGAGCTAGTCACTGTCAGAGGTAGAATTCAAACCCAAGGAGACTGGTTCCGGAAATCAGAAACCAAGTATTTAACTTCACACACTACAGCTGGACTGTATACAGAAATAGATATATATTTAATGTGGTAATTCCCATTAAACCTGTCTAGTTTGGGTGATGCCCCCAATTTTTCTAGGTAAAGAAAATATAGTTAATATAGACAAGAATAAGTTTCTTACTCTCAGAGGAATGTCACAAAGGGCACAGTTTGCCTTTAGATATTTTCTGAGAGCTGCCACACTGTTGCATGACCTGGCAATTGCACAACAATGTCAGTCTCTGTTCAAACACCAGTTGTGCAAAGAATGTCGGAGGCTGCGGCCTGGCCGACTCCGCCTCGGACTGTCTCCCTGGGCACCAAACTGACAGCTAGCCACCTACTCATAGTGCCTCTTAACCTTAGAGAAAAAACAATAGAGAGAACATACAAAACACCATTACAGATAAATCACAGGTAACTTTATTTTAGAAACAGCTTAGGCAGAGAGAATTTGTTACAATATACAAATCATAGGGGCGTTCTTTCACTCATCCACTCACTCATTCAAAAAACGTCAGCAGAGTACCGAGGTGCCAGAGGCTATGGCAAATGCCAGGAATGCAGGTAATAACTCAGAGAACTGGCCGCTGAAGGGATGGCCATCAAATGGGAGCCAAAAGAGTGTAATTTGATGTGCTGCTGGAGCCCAAACGCGGGCGAGGCAGAATGGAGACAGAATGGAGACAGAATGGAGACAGAATGGAGAGAGCTTCGGAATCAAAGACGCCTCGGTCCTGATTCTGATTCAGCCTCTTGCAAGTCACGTAACCCATCACTCTTTGTTTTCTCACCTGTAAAGTGAGGGTAAAAATGCCCCCTCACGGGGCAGTCGTAAGTACTGAATTCCATGCCCAATACCTGCTACTTCTCTCTTTTACCCTTCTTCAAATTTCTCCACCATTCCATGTCCCCAGCCTACCAAGAAAAAAAAAATAGCTGGAGCAGTTGGGGAAGTGGTGACATTCATTTCATTCACTTAAGCGATGACATGTGAGCTCGGGCTTGAAAGGTGAGTAAAAGGTGAAGCTGACAGGCAGGGTCTGTCCCAAGGGCTTCCAGGAACTGGGGACAGTGTGTTCAAAAGCACTAAGGCATGGAGGATGGTGGTGCTGGGGAGCTGGGGATGGTGAGTGGTTTAAATTACGGGGTGTATGAGGGGCGCAGCTGACTGGTGCTGTGAGTATCAAGATGGAAAGCAAAGGCGGATATGGCTGGTCAGCTGTCTGCACAGAGTGCCCTTTCCAGACCGGAGGAACCAAAGCTGACCTCCCTGCCCTGGCTAGTGTGGCTCAGTTGGTTAGAGCATTGTCTGGTAAACAAAGGGTCGTGGGTTCAATTCCCAGTCAGGGCACATACCTAGGCTGTGGGTTGGGTCTGTGGTCCGGATGCGTAAGATCCCTGGTACAGGCACGCACAGGAGGCAACCAGTCCACGCTTGTCTCTTGCACCAAAGTTTCTGTCTCTCCCTTCCTCTGTCCCTTCTTGTCTGTCTAAAAGGCAACGATAAAATATCCTCAGGTGAGAATTTAAAAAAAAAAGAAAAAGAAAATGAAAAAGGAAAACGACCTCCCCGAGGCCGGGCATTGCTTGGGGTTGCACGGGAGCCACATTCTCCTCCCCGAGCTGTAACCATGTGCAGTGTGGGCTCTGCTCTCCCTTTTCACCTCCTGGAAGGGGCCTCGGAGTCGGAGCTCTGACATCTCAATCTTGGACACTGCTGTTGGATCTTCTAACACTGTAAATCTAGTTTGACATTTTTGTTTTGAGATCTGGTATCTGCTTATTACATCATGTGTGAAACTGAGACGGTGAGTGGTCTATCCAAGCATCTCTTCCCTGGTGCCAGCAAGGAATGACAGTCCGTTTAGAGCCCACGGGCCAAAGAAACTCAATCGTAATTAAGTCCTGCTGTTACTCAGTTTCTCACATAAATCAAATTCAACTTCACAGAAAAGAAAATTATTATACTGACATTAGACGTTTATAGAGACTTAGGTAACTATGACAAATAACTGCTTTTATAGTAGTTCTCTAAAAATCATAATTTTATAGCTAAGCATGTTACTTAAGGTTGGCTACATTGTAGGCAGAAAAAAAGCCATCAATCTTAGTAAAGAAAATGCTCAGAAGGAAAAAGAGATGAGTTATAGAAGGGGAGACACTGACTTTGAAGTCAGGAACCTGCCTCATGCTCCCGGCCCCACTTTATTGGCTCGTTGTCTTTGGAGAAGTTACTTAACTTATCTGAACCTCATTTTCTTCTCCCATCGAATAAAGAAAATAATAATACCTATGTGGTTACTGATTTTAGTAGCAAGTAAAATAGTATTATGTTAAGAATATCAAGCATAGTACTATGTTAAGATGCTCCATAACCTAAAGCCCTCTTACTAGTTATAATAATTACATGGAAAAATAACTCATGTTAAAAGTCTAGTATCAAAGAAAAAGTATTATACAAATGTCTACGGAAATCACTGTTGTCAAACTGTGCAACGATAACCCATTAACCAAGGAACTTCACACGCAAGGTGTGGGAGTAATAATTGTGTTTTATTTCCTTTCTAAGGTGTTTGTTTACACTAAAATCAGTGATGGCTTCAGATCATTAGACCTTAGAAATACTCCTTGAAAAGGGGCTTGGGATTGTGGGAAAACACTACACACTCTAACTCAACTTCGACCGGTTAAAACCTCCAGGGAATCCACAGTAACTCTTACTACAATGTTTTCAGCACTTCTTGGAGAACAGAACTCTGTTTTTGAGTATTAGTTTTAGTTCAAAAGAATATATTTTTGGAATGTTTTTAATATAGACTCTTCTTAAAACAAAAACACCCATGACAGAACCAAGAATACCAATTCTAGGGCCAGTGTGTTAATATGATTTTAGAGCAGAGAGCCTCAGGCAATCCAGCTTCGTCAGAGGGTAACACATTCTAACTGCTCTGTAAGCCTTTTTCCTCGATTGAAAACATTTTATGTCCCTCCGTCACTATATGAGTTTATAGTACTCTCTGAAAATAAGGCAGGAAAAGAACATATGAAGAAACTGAGTCACTTAGAACATAAAATGACTTGGCCAAGGTCACACAGCTGGTGAGTGGTGGCTCTGAGATTCAAACTAAAGCTTTTTGCTCCAGAGCCAGAGCCTGAGCTGATGATGAATCGACCTGTGTTTCATACTGTGGTCCTGCGGGAGCACGTGGCCAGTCAGGGCTGCTTCACATTCTTTCAAACGCCAGGTTAAAGCAAACCCTTGGGGATGGCTGGGTAGATTCCGCATGGTCATTAATGGCGCAGGTTTTTTACTGTACCGCAGAAGATAACACATTCTCAGGTTTCTCATACCATCGAGACGCTGTGTTGAGCCCTTCTAAAACTCTAATGATGTAGCTTCGAAAGATGATGAATTTGAACTTTGCTCAGCACTCCATTGCTTTATGGATGAGTGCAATTCATTTCAGCTCACCCCAGAACCTGTTAATAATTAACAAGAGCATATCTAGACAAGTAACCCATAGTCCTCTGACAAATTAGGCAATACACTTCTGTTCTTTTATCTTTTTTTTGGTGCCAGCTAAGATAGAGAGACCAAGAACTGATTAAATAAGCAGTGCTTTAAAAACGCTGAGCAGTTGTATAGTAAACTAGTATCTGTCTTAGAATTGCATTGATTCTATCTTCATTTGTGTTTTCTCTGGAAGGGCTTTTAGAAATCGTGGTTTTACTTTCACTGAATCTCAGGATAGGTGGAGAAAAATATGTATCCGGCTTGATCTCCCATTAACCTTCTTCCAAGCCTACCAATTTTAACATTTTAGTAGCTTTGTAAAAGGCACTTATATTTATTAAATAAGAATCAAACGGAGAAATGCGGTAGTGTAAAGATAATCTAGTTTCAATAAGTTCAAAGGACTTTCAAAATTGTTCTGATGTATTCTAATTTCACAAAATGGAAACATCGGGACAATGTTTCTCTAAAGAGAAAAGAAGTATACCATGTTTGGTCAGGTGGGGGATAACCAGCTTTCATAAAACAAATATTTCTTATATATCTTTTAAATAATCAATTGTCTTTAGGTTCTACAGTGGTTACTCCAGTGAAAATATTTATTGCGTCATCCTTCTATTAAATTTGCATTGTCAAATGGTTTTAGCACAACTTGTATTTGTGTGTACTGGCCATTTTTTTTGTCGTTGTTTTTTGATGAGAGGGAGAGAGAAAGAGAAAGAGATATTGATTTATTGTTCCACTTCTGTATGCACTCATTTGTTGATTCTTGTATGTGCCCTGACTAGGGATTGAACCCACAACCCTGAGTATTGGGATGATGCTCTAACCAACTGAACTACCCAGCCAGGGCTCACTAGTAGGTTTTTAATGTTCCTTATTGCTATGCACTATCTGGATGGATTTTTGTTGTTATTACCCTTTTTCTTAAATGCTGAGGTGCTCCTGGAATTTTAGTTAATGGGAATTGTAAAATGTGAGCATTCTAGGCATTCATTTATGAACAAACAATGAGACTCTTCCAAAAAAAGTTAAATTGGGCACATGAGAATCCAGGAAGTAATTTGTGTTGCCTGGTGAGTTTGCCTGGTGAAGTGTGGGGTTAGGCCTCCAAAGGAGAATATTTTCCCCCTAAAGAATGACAAACGAGCACTAAATAAACAGGGGGTTGTGAACATATTTGTTAGATATGGGCTTCCTCTGAACCAAGAATTTTGCTTTACATCAGAAAATGCTTTAACTTAAACGATTTTTCCCTTAAAATGGTAGGTAGTGCCTTCAATGAAATTGAAATGTCATTTATTATATCCAAATTTCTTTTTCATATACATTGAGGATTCTACTTACACTGGACTCCCAGGGGAAAAGAAGTTACCCCCAGGAAAGCCTAGTTAAGCGTTAGGCCAATGATGATGCTCCACCTCCCTCTCGCATAAGTGACTTGAACTGTGAACGACAGGTTTTTCATTTGTACCCCTGCGCCATTTGTCTATTTATTTTTTCTTTATGTTAAGTTCAGGTGTAACACCCCTGAACTCAGAGGAATTTTGGTCACCTACCAGAAAGACTCTTTCACAGACTTCAAAATGAAGAGCAACATGTATTTCCGCATAAAGGGCAGATCCAATAAATGCAACCTTGGCTAATGAAGAAACTTAATCATAGAAACACACACACACCCCGGTGACACAAAAATCTGTGTTTTGGGGAACCCAGGCCAGGGAGCAGGGGGATCCGCAGCTCCCAGGCGTTGCTCTCGGGGACAGTGGACGGCTCTGCCCCACCTGGGAGGATGCTTTTGTTTCTATCTCAGGTTGCTGCCCGCCGATTGGCGGCTGGGCTGGAAGGGAGGGTCCACAGGAAACGCGACACTGGGGATGCTGCCCCCTATCACATGATGGAAATTTCCACTCTTAGGCGGAAAGAAAAGGAGGAAGGTTCTCTCAATCCACCCTTTTCCGATACTTCCCCTGGATCCCGATCCCGAGAGGGTAGAAAGAAGGGCAGGTGAGTGGAAGTTTTTATGTTTTCTGTTAGAGACTTGTCAATATGCAAACTTGTGGCTGGATCCTAGGTGCGGTGTGTGTGTGCCCACGCGCTTGTGCGCGTGTGGAAATACGCACACGTTTGCAGCCCGTCTCTCAGCTGTCTGGGGCTTAGGTTAGGCGTTGCAGCTCTTCATAACTTGATGAATAACTTGATAATCCCAGATTCTTCTTCATATTTTCTAAAAGTTTGCACTCTGGGCGGGCTGTTGCGGGCTGATGACCGGACTGAACAGCAGCGAAGTAGCGCGGAGGTGAAGCGGTCTCGCTGGGAGGGCTCCAGTGGCTCCCCTGCGCGGAGCGGTGGCTGAGCCGCGGCAGCTTCTCCCGTGGGGGGAAGGGGGTGGCGAACTCGGGGTTGCCCCGGCTTCGGGATTCCCTTAGCGCTGGGATTCTGAGTTGGGTGGACCGTGGCTGTGCAGCCTGCCTATCGGGCGCTGGCTCCACATCAGCTCAGCTCGGGATGGGGTTGGCAAGGTGTTATCCGAGCTTCGGGACCAGTGCCCACGCCCTCAGCGGGAGGGCACTGGGTGTAGAACTTTAAATAGACCCATCGTCCCTGAGAGCTGGGCCACCCGAGAGGCCAACTGGGGGTATCTGGGGGTATCGGACCCCAGGAGTCCCGGGGGAGTCTCCTTCAAGGGAGGAGGAAAAGTGCTGGGTCGAGGGTCCTTGGCCGAATCTCGAGTGCGCGGTGTGGGGGGTGTGGTAGCCCACGTGCGCCATCGGGTTGGAAGCAGGGTGCGGTAGGGGCCGCGGAGATGCCGGGCGAGCCTGAAAAGTGAAGTCTTTGGAACTGAGAGAGGACGTTGGGGAAGAGCGGGGGAAGTCCACAGAGGAGGGGAGAAGGCGAGAACGATAAGAGGCCAGATCCTAAGAAGGGGGAGCAGGAGGGAAAATGGAGAAAAAAGAATGAATGAAGAGAAGAGAGGAAGGAACCCGGATTTAGGGAGCCCCTGGGAGGGTGAGTTGGGAGCATCTCCGAGTGGAGTCTGGAGACTAGAACGGTGAGGACAGGGACCAGCCAGCTGTTTGCGGGGGACAGAGGGCGGGAGGGGCCGGCTCTTTGCCGTCGAGGTACAGGTGGGCTCTGCGACCTGCGTGGATGCCATGTAGGGAGGGAGGCGCTGAGTGTGGTGGTGGGGGGGCAGGAACCCGTGAGTCCCCCTGTTCTCTGCGTGTCGGGGCCAGCCCAGGAGGTGCACAGAGAGCTGCTGATTTGGTTAGAGGAAAGGGGACGAACTAAACTGGGGAAACCCAGGCCAGGGAACCTTGTCCCTACTGTGCTAGGGCGTGTGCCGGGAAGGAAGGGCGCAGTAGTTGGGGGCCTTGAGATTCCTGGTGAGGACCCGGAGATGCTCGGCTGCGTGCCCTCCTCCGCAGGGCGCTTTAGAAGCCTCAGGCTGGTTTTACCGGAAGGGGGAAGGTTGACTGCTGCTGCTTGTTTCTGGGTGCAAAAGGTGCCTCTCTGCCTGCCTCGGGGATGGGGGTGGGGGAGATCTTGGATTCTGGGAATAGAGGTGAAGCGGCAGCTGCTGCCTGGGGCTGTGAGTTGAACAGGCCTGGGCACTTCCCAGGTTTGCATTCTTCTTCGTTATCCACTTGGGAGAAGTGCAGCTTCTCACCTTCACGAAGGGAAGGGGAGAGCGGCCAGACCTTCACTGTAGGAGGCTTGTTTCCCAGTTTCTTAATTCATCTTTGATTGCTTCCCGGCAGCACAATCATTACGACTAAAATGGTTTATGCTGTAGAGAGGGCATCCTACACCTAGATCACAATTTCCAATGTCACGATTCCCAAGGCCTGGTGGCCAGGCCTGTAGCTCGGGCTTGCTTCAGCTTTAGTTATAGCCTTTGGTAGACCTTAACTTTGGGAGCCAGAGGGTTGGAGTAGGGAAATAAGCCCATGGGGGTCCCCCCCCCCCCCACTGCAAACAAGTGTCTACAAGAGTCAGTGAGATTGATGGACTATCTCACAAGGCACATGAGTGTGTGTGTGTGAGTGATGTCTCCTCTCAAATTCGAACAAGTGAGACTACAGAAAAATCTATGTTCTTGATAGAAGTTTGTAAGGACAGAGACACTGGAGAAAACATCTGATCTTCCCAAATTACTGAATATCATGTGTGCAGACACAGGAAGCTTTTATTAAGCTGATTTTATCACAAAAAGCAGGAAGACTGGCATCAGGGGGTAAATAACCTTCTGGGCTGCAGGGCCAGGAGGCGAGCTGAGTGTGCACCACCCAGTGCTCTGAGGAGGCTGGCCTCTGCTAGGTTAATGATCGCAGAGAGAGATATATATTTCTTTTGTATTACCAGGTGCTTCTTTTATGTTAACATTTACTCTAACAACCTTATGAGATACATCCCATTATTATATCTACTTTAAAGATCAGGAAAGGCAAATACACAGTGTGGGAAGCATAGAACATCTTTGGAAGTTCTACCTGGACATTAATTTTTCATAAATATAAGGGAACAATTCTCTTTCATTCTGAATTGTACTTTATCATGGGCAGAACTAGAGAGGTGACTTTCTAGGGACCCAAGGCTGACCTTTTGGTCTCTTGCAGGCTAACCCTATCTTAAGAAAGTCAATGGCATAATCAGGCAGCTGAAGACTAAATCTTTGCAGCCCCAGGATTGGTCTTTTTTTTTTTTTTTTAAACAGATGATGTCTGAGAAATGCCTGGTATAACTATGGCTACCCATCAGCATAGCAAATGCTGAAGGCAAGCATAATAGGCATAGCAGCTTGTGGACTCTGTTCTAAATGTTTTCCTTCTTTTACGTTATTGCCTTTGTTCATTTTCGTCAGTGTGTTTCAGGCATCTATCCTTTTCCCCCCTAACCCTCATATGGACTTACTGATGGTTTCTAACTACTTTTAACAACCTAAACCCCACCAGGTTTATTTTTATATATCCCATGCAATGATTTCCATAAAATCAAAGATTTAATGAGAGTTAATATATTTACTATATAATTATATTCAATATTTAATAAGGGTTAATATCTTTTAATAAATATAAAAATAATAATTTTTGCAAATGTGCTTCCACATATCACCCAAAATGACCTTGCATGGCACTACTGCCTTGATGGCATCTTGGAGGAATGGCAAGGGACCGCACAGGGGACAGCATGGGGGACAGCAAAAGAAAGGAAGGGAGGACTCTCTCGGTCAGCCTTTGAGCTAAGCCCTTCATGTGTGCAGATCATGGTTGGTCCTCACATGGTCCTCCATGCTGTAGGTGCTGGTTATCTCCAGTTAGCAAAGGGAGATATTGAAGCTCAGAGAAATTATGGAAAGAGCCGAGGGTCACACAGCTCGCAAGTGACAGTGCTGGCATCAGAACTATGTCTCTTTTATGACAAAGCTCCTGCCTCCAGTAAAGGCAGCAGGGAGAGAAAGACTGCCAGGAGAAGACACTTGAGGAAAGAAGAGGCTTAGGAAGGTATTGCCTAACAGAGTAGGGCGTGAGAGATGGGAGAGTGGAAAAAGCCAATCACTGTCATTCGGCTGCAAACCTCCCTTGGGTCTCCCTTCCACTATTTTTAAGTGACCTAACTCCATTGACGCATTCCACAACTAAGCATCGAGTACCACTGTCTTTCAGAAACTCTATTAGGGAGTTTCCTTTATCCCTGTCTCCTTCACACCTGCCACAGTCCTGGGCAAATACTAAGTGCACAAGAAATGTTTGTTAACTAAATGAATCAGTCTGGAAGTGGGGGAAGAATAAACAAACAGTTACACTTACAGCAAGTTGAGGGCCAGGAAAAATCAGATTTGAGTGCACTACCACTGAACCTGGCTTAGAAAAGGGATCAGAGAACATTTCAAGACTAGGTGATGCCTGAGCTACGTTTTGAAGCAGAAATACAAGTTAGCCAGGCAAGGGAAGCAGGAGAGGATTCTCAACAGGGAGAGCAGTCTGCACAGAAAAAGGAGAAGGTAGGAGCCATAGCTCTGGGACCATAGCTGCTCAGTACCGCAAAGTGCAGGGTGCAAGGGAGGCGGCTGGGAGAGAGGTGCGATCGAGGAGGCCTTTGGGCACTGTCTCTGCAAGTGTCTGTGTCCCCCCCCCCCCCGCCCCCGTCAAGTTCTGAAGCGACTATGCTCTAGGGAACAAAATGACTGAGTACAGTAGGTCCTCACTTAACGTGGTGGACAGGTTCTGCAACTTTAAACCGAAGGACGTATAATAAAACCAGTTTTACCACAGGCTAACTGACATGAACAGGAGTTAAGCTCCTCCGAAATGACATAGAGTGAAAGGACATTATTTGAGCAATTAGCAATACATTTTATTATTTTATCACTTTATTATGGCTCTGCAATAGAGAATTATAGTTATTTAGACTCCTTGTAATGTTAGTGTTTTAAAACACATACACAAATTTGTTGCCCTCTGCTTGGAAAAACCAAGTTATTTCTCTGGTTCTCAAGGGGCCGTTCTACTTTAGCATAGATACAGTCCTCACAATCACGGAAAAGACTTCCGAACAGATGGTCTTCTGTGTTTTCCTCGAGGGGTCACTGGGCTGAGGCAAGGATTTCTCTCTTTATTTTAGTTTTCAGGGGCTTTGTTTTTTATTTCAGTGTGTTATAGAGGAGTTAAGAAGTTTTTTATTTCAATGTGTTATAGAGGAGTTAAGAAGTAAAAATGTATTTACAACATAAAGTGAGGTGGGAGATGGAATAACAGTTGGATGTTTATGCCAGGTGAGAGTCTAGCTTTTGATAACGGACTTTGAAAACTTAACTCCCAAAGTCATTTTTTTTCCTTCAGGAATCTTTTATACCAATTTTTCATTCCAGGCTCAGAGGCCTGCATGTCTCATCACCTTTTCAAACGTTTAAAATACTGCTAGTCATGTTGTTATTAGGAAGGGAATTCAAAGGGTGAGTGAAATCTACAAATGACCCCCCAACCTAATTTCAATTAATAGATTAAATCCTTCACTCTTTAGCATTATATCCTGGCTGTTATATCCTAGCCTCTTAATCTCTCTGAGCTTCAATCTCTTTATCTATAAAATTAAGATCACAATGGCTTTTACCTCAGAAGATGTGTGATAAGAATTAAATTAAAGAAGTTGCCACGTGTAAAAGTGCTTAGAATAATGTCTGCTGTGTAGTAAGCCCTCCATATGGGACAGCTGTTACTACTTCTGCCACCCACAGCATTATTTTGAAATGTTAACATATGTCCATACTCAATGTTCTTTGATAACATGTTTTCCTCTTACTATCATAACTGAAATGAAGGAAACAGAAGAGAGGAAACAATAAAAGGTCTGCCCTGGCTGGTGAGGCTCAGTGGGTTGAGAGCCGACCTGAGGACTGGAAGGTCGCTGGGTTGATTCCTGGGCGGGGCACAAGCACAGATCGTGGGCCCGGTCCCCAGTTGGGGGCATGTAAGAGTCAACAGACGGATGTTTCTTTTCCTCTCTTTCTCCCTCCCTTCCCCTCTCTCTGAAAATAAATAAGTAAAATCTTAAAAAAAGAAAAGAAAAAGGGGCTACATAATGCATATGTACAGCAGTCCAGCCCAGAATATGTCATTTCCTGTATGATAGGATGGAAATGTTCCCTTCCTTCCTGTTGGCTATTTGCCCCTATTGCACCTGATAAATCTAATGTATGTCCATCATTAAAGTGGACGTCGTCTCCAGTTTCCTTGTTTTCTTTTATTTTTGTCACTTTTGATCACTGCTGTCACCCTGGTGCTTCTCATGGGACCTGGCATAAACAGACCCTTGGACATTTGCTGAATGAATGAAAGAATGAAAATCTGCTTCACTTTGCCCCCTGGCAGTATTTATTCCTTCACGAAACACGTTTTCATTGGAATGTTTAAGGCCTTTCCAAAGAGAATTTGTGCCTTGTTGATAGACAATATAAATAGTTTAAAATTAGATTCTTTATCCAGTGTGCGTTGTTGCACAGGATTAAGTGTGTAGTCGTGGGAGTCCAGGTGTGTGGATGGAATCGGAGCGTCGGTGTAGAACGGGCTTCCTGGATCCGGATCTTGGCTCTGGCACTCGGACTTCCTGTGATCGATCACATTTTGGCTCTCCCCCATTCTGCCTGAGTGACCCCGAGCAAGTCACTTAACCTGACTGCTTCATTCTCTTCATTTGTAAAATGAGGGTGAAAAAAGGTGAAGAGATTGGCCAAAGAACATACATGTGTGACCCCTGGACACAGACGACAGGGTGGTGATGGCCAGAGGGAGGGGGGAGTGAGGGCTGGGGGGAGGGGGCAAGGGGAGGGGAAAAGGAACATCTGCAAGGGTGTCAGCACTAAAAATAAAGAAAAAATGAGGGGACTAGTTTTTATCTCATACACATTTTATGAGGATTAAGTGAGATAATAGACATAAAGCATTGAGATTAGTATTTGGCACTGCACATTAGAGGTATTGGCTAAATGAAAGTTTTTTTAAAACCCTGGTTTTCAATGAGATGTAATAATACCTACCTCACAGAATTGGCTCACTGATACTGCACGGCACAAAACAGACACTCCTATAACACCCCCATTACTATTGCTAGTATTATAAATTTTATTTGTATTTGCTACTATGAGGAGTTGGGGCCCTGACCTAGCTATTCCATTTTTGGGTCCATTGAAAGTCTTATTGATTCTGTCTTACCTTTCACACTTAATTTCGCCTCCTTAGCCTGTGTTTGTCCTGTCATTTTTGCCTTGGGTCATTGCCCCTTTTCCACTGCATACGCCTCAGGACAAGGACTTTGCTCTTTGTTTTGGCATACTTTTACAACATTGGGTACACTCACGGTACCATAAAAATGTTAAAGAAGGAAATGGAAAAAAATGTAACTGACCAAGAGGCCAGGTTGGCCAACAGCTGGTTGGGCCGCTGCTCTGTTTGCAGTGTTGGAGCTCCCGCCCAGCAGCATCTCGGCCGTGCCTGGTGGCTAGTGGCTCCTGGCTGTCTGGTGACGCCTGTGTCCTGCACAGCCACTGGGCCACTGAATTGTGCACAGGGCTCAGGGAGCATGAGCTGGGTTGCGGTAGGCGAGCCAGGAGGAACTCGGGACGCCAGTGCCTTCAGGGACCCAGTACTGCTCACAGGTTTGTCTGCTTTTGCTTAACTTTGCTGGAGAGACTAGGCGAGCGAATGAGAGGAGCCTGGAAGGAGGAGCAAAGAACTGAAAAATGAGGGAAGAGGGAGAGATTCATTAGGGACTGTGGTGGCCCTTTCTGTTTTAAGAAATGTTTCCTGCATGGCTACACAGACTATAGTCTTATCTTCTGGAATTTTTCCCTGTGGGAGGAATGTGATATATGGATATGAATGTTCTTGTAAATTCTATGATCTAACTGACCTTTGAGTGATGTAACTGAGAGAGTTTGTGTTTCAAGCCTTTGCGAATGCCTGAAAAGCAATCAGATGGCTCAAACCACTACATAAATGGGGCAATCAGAGTCCTGAGAGCACATTTCATCACTGTTTTATTCTTTTTTTTTTTTTGTCTTTTGAAGCAGTTTTTTAGTAACAGTACACTTAAAAAATGTTTTGGACACTATTTTGGCCAATGTTGCTATGGTATATTTATACTTGCTATACAGAGGTGTTCATGCTACTGGTTGATATATATATAATGTGTGTGTGTGCGCACACACACACACACACACATATGGCCTTTTTATTTTGAAGTAATTATAGATTCATAGGAAGTTGCAAAGGTCACTCAAAGAGACTCCAAATACCTTTTGCCCAATTTCTTCTAATGATTACTCAGATACAATTTTCTTGCAATAACAAAACCAGGAAATTGGCTTTGGGACAATATATGTCTAGTTTTTATGTCATTTTTATTACACACAGAAATTTGTGTAGCTAGCAGCACAGCCAAGACACAGAACCCCCCACTGCCACGAAGACCTCCCCCACACCCCCATCTCCCAGTCCCCGGCCACCAGATGTTTTCCTTCTCTATACTTTTCAGTCATTTTGAGAATGTTACATCAAAGGAATCACAGTGTACACAATCTTTTCGAGAATTTTTTTCCCTAAGCACAATGCTTTTGAAATCCATTATAGTTGGATCAATAGTTGGGTCCTCTTTCTCACTGAGTAGTATTCCAGTTACTTGACTACTCTTAATGGTACGATTTTTCTCTCGAAAAAAAAATCGAGAGAAAATTGGTACTCTTATTCAGAGCTTCAGTGGAATCCAAGAAGTACAGAAGCCACTTTGCAAGGTAAAAAGTGTGAGGACAAAGTTTGAATACGTTTTTCTCTTCAGATAAGAGTGTCATAGGGCAGAAGGATGCATAGACCATGCCTTCATCTAAAACAGACGCCACTGGAGGATTGAAAGGAAGAAACAGGGTATGACAGAGAAAAGTATGCATTTTGACAATAAGGTATAAAATCTGGCACACTTAAAAATGTTCACACCCATATAATAATCTGTTCTATGATTTTATCTTAAGACAACTCAGATTTCTTGAGACTAATAAAAACAATGCCTCTACTACAGAAAATCCCCTGCCTATGTTCAGTCACATAGATGGTAAGTCAGGGACAGAGGCCTGGCTGGAAGTGACCGCAAGTGGCTGTTCAGTTTGACACAGGTCACAGGGAGTCAAAGCAGCATCTTTAGCCCCAGGGCAACTACCAAGGGCCCCGAGATGGCCAGTGTTATGCTTTTCTGTCCTTTCGGCCCACCTGCCAGTGGGAGAAGCTTTTCCCAGACGTGGTTTAAGTTGGGTTTTAAAATGAGAATGTTAGTTTTCCCCTGAATTCTCACAAGCGCGGAGAACCAGCATGGGAAGGGCACCAGTGCTGAATAGTGCCCAGAACAATGAGGTGCAGCCCCTCCCTTCAGCCGGCCCACACTGGACAGCTCTGCCCACCGCCGCCGTGCCTCCCAGCCGAGGAGAGAACAAAATACCTCCTGCTATCTGGGAGTGTAAACCCCCTTTGAGTTTTTAAATTTCCCATTTTGGGCTTCTCAGAGACATGTTAATTCATGAAATCACACAAGCTATCAGTCTGGACCCAAGTCTAACTGAAGGCACTGCCCTAAGTCTTCACTTTCAGGGATTCCTATTATTTGAAAAAGAGCCCTTATGCCGCCCGCTACCGGAGGATGGAGGGCAGGTAAGGGATGCTGGTTCCAAAGCTAACCGCGTAAAGGACTGACGTGGCTCGAACAACTCAGAACTCATTTTATGGGCAGATCTGCTCTTCTGAACCTTCTGAAATGGAATACAATCGCGTGTGCTGTCTTGACAGTACGTTTCATTTGGGGCAGACCTTAGGCACCACACACCACTCGGCAGGCTCTTCTGGGTCATGCCTCCTGTGTGTGCTGCCCGGCCCCACAGCGGGTGGCAGGGCAGGCAAGTCGGCCGGTGGTCTTGTGGGGAGGACCCTTCGTTCTAAACCGGAGACTGAACGGAAGGCCAACTGAGTTCGGGTCACCTCTCTGACGGCACACGGTCACCGACTGGACTAAGGGTGACAGTCAGCAGGGGGTGTGACAGGAGGTGTAAACACAAACACACAGACTGTGGCGCCCAGCTTTGCAGACGTTGTTTTCTTAAGGGGTGATGGAAAGGTTAGTTGGCTTTTTTGAACTTTTTCTTTAAAGAGAAGAAATTGAGCTTCTCTGAAAGAAAAGTAAAATAGAAATGCCTCGTGTACTATGTCAATATAGACAAAAATGAATTACTAGCTTTATTTTCACGCAATTGTGTAGTAATATAGCAGTATCTGCACTTGGAAGAATGAAACCAAAGACAGTGCTTCACATTATTTTTTATACCAGAATTCCATAAACTCCTCAACCTGGCAGTCAAGGTCAGCCTTAGCCAGACTCTCCACAAACATTCCATCTGAGCTAAAGTAAACTCTAGTTGCTCTGGGGCCAAACTTCGGATCCCAGTTCTCCTGCCTGGAACCCTCTGCTCTCTTGTATCATTCTTTCTCCATAATACCGGCTGTATTTGCCCTCGCTCTCATGCTGAGCTCTCCAGTGCATTTCCATGGGTCTTGAAGAAGGTGATCCTGTAGGAATAATGCCCCACACAAAGTGTATTCCCAGTGGTAATGGGATAGTATTAGAAGCCGGGCTCTGCATTTGGACTTGGGGATGTGAGTTCTGACTCAGCCATTTGTTTACCAGCTTGAGTCTTCAAACAAGTTACTCAATCTTTTTTAGTGTTAGTTGCCTCACTTGTAACATGGGGATAATAATAATACCTACCCCAAAGCTGAGATATCACTGAGTTGATACATGTGATATTGTTTGGTTCAATGCTGGCCTATCATGAATATGATTATTACTAATGAGAACTTTAAAAACTGAGGTTTTAGACTTCACAACATTAACAGAATTTTGGTCTGAGTGGAGGATGCAGACCACAAAACTTGATCATTTAGGCTTCTCTGCGTCTCTCAACCCCAACTGCTGCCATAAGAAGGGGACCTCTATGCCTATCAGCCGGGAAGAGAGAATCTCCAGTTGCCCACCCACTGAGACTGGACCCAAACAGATTGAAACAGAATGATCCTTTCCTTCTTAGATCTAATAGAAGTATGCGTGGCTTGGTGGAGATTTTATTTTGGTATGAGGTAATCAAATGATGAATGAATTTCTATAAAGAAAGAAACACATGCTAGATATTAGTCTCAAAGAGTAATTAAAATAGCCTCATGATGAGTCATCCATCTTTGAAGTATTTACAAATACAACCTGTGGCCTAAGTAAAAATTTCAACAAATGAACTGGTTGTTTGATCTACGCATTCAAAGTCTTTATGCTTTCTGATATTTCCCTATAAATGGTTGACGTAGCACTAAGCCTGGCTTCAGTCCAATCCAGGGCATGACCATTCACGCTTGTTTTGATTACACTGGTGTCTAAACAAACCCCTTTTGTGTTTTGAATTATAGATCTAACAATGGTTGTTTAGACCACAGCATGCAATTATTGTTATTATGAACAGAATAATACTTTGAGTTAATAGCAAGGTGGATTGGGTTTGGGACAAGGGATGGAGTCCCATGCAGGTTCTGATTTCATTCTGTCCAGAGGCCACACCTTAAACAATTATTCTTTGTAGGTGACTGGAGCTGTGTGTATGCCGGTGTTTCATAATTTTTGAAGATGTCATCAAAAGTTAGGCGTGGTGCATGTGTGCACATGGACATGCATACATTTCACAGCCACAGAAGAGGGAAACTTCTGCATAAAAGTTTTACTTGCCTGGCTAAGGATATACCAAAACACTTTCTAACCTAATTAGGGAACGAACACAATATTCTGGTTAGGAAGAAATCATACCAGCCACAGACTGTTGATTTTCAAGGAATTAGAATACAGCCAGAGCCTTTAAAAAATGTCTCAGAGTGCTCAGCATCGGTAACTTCAACTAATGGCAAAATTCATAATTGCTGGTTAATAGAAACTTATGGCTGGCTGAAATAATTTACAGTATCTTTGTTCTGCTTTCAAACTTTTGGAAGGAATATCAAGACATACATCATAGTAGTTCCAAACTAAGAAGTTTAAAATTTTTCAATATGAAAAATTGCTAACATATTCCAAAGTAGAGAACAGTATAATGAAATTCCATCTTCACCCAGCTTCCACAATGTTCAGTACTGGTCTGTTGTATTTCATCTGTACCCACACCTCTCTTCCCTCTATGCCTATCACAATCATAACTAAATTATTTCTAAGCAAATCCAAGTCACTATAAAATTTGATACAAACACGATTCAGTACATATCTCAAAAAGCTAAAGAAGTCTTTAAGAATAACTAAAATGTTATAATACCTTAAATAAACCAACATTCCCTTAATGTTATTGCGTTTCCATGCAGTTTTCAAATATCTCTGATTGTCTCTCACTTTTTGTTTTATCCATAGTTTTCTTGAATCAAAATCTAAACGGGGTTCATGTACTCATTGGCCGATATGTCTGTCTCTTGAGTGTCTTAATTTGTAGGTTCAACCAGCCTTGATCTCGCTTTTTTCCTTTTACAATTTATTTGATGATGCAACCACACCAAATGTCCTATAGAATTTCCCATATTCTGAATTTTGTTAATTTACACGTTTAAAATGTAATTTTGAAATATCAGTATTCTGCTCCTCCAATCTCATAAAATTGCTTTTTGTTAAAAAAACAAGTTGCAACTTGTTGTCATTCCTTTGCCTGTTTCCTTAAGGATCTTCTGGCCTACATTTTGCCCAAGTTTGCCCAAATATCCTTTTTTCTAAGTAAATCTTCCATGATTTACCTAACGCTTCTTCCTCATAGAACCAGACATCCCTGGAGTGGCCATTCAATCGGGTTTCAAACCTGTGCTGGTCTGATCACTGGGGGCTACCCCAGCTTTCTCAAGGGTTGCAAGACATCACCAGCCATCAGTAGGGGGTGTTTTGATTTTAACAATTGGGACACATGACTACTTTTTAAAATGTACTTTTCTCCTTTTGATATATGCAGATATATTTACTAGGAAATTATATATTTGAGATTTGCTTTAAAGTAATGGGTGGGAGCAGTGGTAGTTCAGATATAATAAGATTGGCCATGGTTGATCATTTTGAAGCTAGATAATGAACGTGTGAGGTTTCACTATGTTATCCCATTTACGTTTGTGCAAATTTGAAATTTTCCATAATAAGAAAAAAATGAAATTTACCATTCTGTCTAAGCTAAGTAATAAAACATTTCACTTGGGGGTTTTTATTATAACACTTTCGCCAAGGATCATGAGAAAATCATGTCTAAGGTGGTAAACACTCAATACAATATACAGATGATGTATTATAGAATTGTATACCTGGAGCCTATATAATTTTATTAACCAGTGTCACCCCAATAAATTCAATAAAAAATAATGTCTAAGGAACAAAAGAGCACTCACTTTTCTCATTCTGCAAGTCTGGTTTGCCTTTAAAAAAATAACTAGTAATAAATTTAACCAAGGATGTAAAAGACCTGTACTGGGAAAACTGTAGATCTGTACTGGGAAAACTATAGAACACTGAAGAAAGAAATTGAGGAAGATACAAGTAAATGGAAGCATATGCCATATTCATGGATTGGAAGAATTAGCGTCATTAAAATTTGCATACTACCCTAAGCAATCTGTAGATTCAACACAATCCCTACTAAAATACCAATGGCATACTTTACAGATCTTGAACAATATTCCAAAAATTTATATGGAACAAAAAAGACCATGAGTAGCCACAGCAATCCTGAGAAAGAAGAACAAAGTTGGAGGGATCACATACCTAACTATACTACAAGGCCATTGTGATCAAGACAGTCTGGCGCTGGCCTGAGAACAGACACATAGATCAATGGAACAGAATAGAGGGCCCAGAAATAAACCCATGCCTTTATGTTCAATTAATATTTGGCAAAGGGGGCATAAATATATGATGGAGTGAAAACAGTCTCTTCAATAAATGGTATTGGGAGAATTGGACTGGTACTTGCAAAAAAAAATGAAACTAGACCATCAATTTATACTGTATAGAAGAATAAACTCAAAATGGTAAGAGGACTTAAATATAAGTTGTGATGTCATAAAAACCCTAGCAGAAAACACAGGCAGTAAAATTTCAGACATCCCACACAGCAATAATTTTGCCACTGTATCTCCCAGGGCAAGAGAAATAAGGGGAAAAAAAGAAAAAAACAAATACAAGTTTTTGCACAGCTAAAGAAACCATCATTGAATGAAAAAGGAACTGACTGTATGGGAGAACATATTTGCCTCTGATACATCGGACAAGGTTTTAATCTCCAAAACATATAAAAAACTCATACAACTCAACACCAGGAAGACAAACAGCCTAATTAAAAAATGGGCAAAGGACCCGAATAGATACTTCTCCAGAGTCGACCTACAGAGGGCCCGGAGACATATGAAAGGATGCTCAGCATCACTAGCCATCAGAGAGAGGCACCTCATACCTGTCAGAATGGCCATCATTAATGAATCAACAAGTGCTGGTGAGGATGTGGAGAAAGGCAAACCCTAGTGCACTGTGGATGAGAATGCACAGTAGTGCAGCCACAGTGGAAAACAGTATGGAGTTTCCTGAAAAAAATTAAAAACTGAACTGCTTTATGACCCAGTGATTCCACTGCTGGGAATATACCCTAAAAATCCCAACACACCATTCAAAAGAACTTATGCGCCCCTATGTTCATAGAAGCACTATTTGCAATAGCTAAATGTTGAAAACAGCCCAAGTGCCCATCAGTAGGTGAGTGGATTGAAAAACTATGCTACATTTACACAATGAAATACTATGTAACAGAAAGAAAGAAGGAATGCCTGCCTTTTTTGACAGCGTGGATGGAACTGAAGACTTTTGTTAAGTGAAATAAGCCAGTTGGTGAAAGACAAATACCATATGACCTCACTTAGAGCTGGAATCTATTGAATAAAATAAACTAACAAGAATGAGAGAACCAGAGGCATGGAAACACTGAACAGGCTGATAGCTGTAGGAGGGGAGGAGAGAGGAGGGAAATGGAAGGAAGAGGAAGGGACTAGTCAAAGAGCAGGTATGAATGACCCGTGGACACAGACAATGGAGAGGGGTTTGACTGTGGGTGAGAGGGGTGGGCTGGGCGGAAGAGAGCAAAACGGAAAAATATTGGGACAACTGTAATAGAATAAACAATAAAAATAAAGTAAAAATTAAGCATATAAATAATATTTTATATTAAGTACTTTTATTTTCATTATTTTATATTATTATATTTTATTAACATATATTATATATTCAGTATTTGGGTAAGTGCTTTGGAATTATTGAAAAATATGAGTCATGAAGAGGTGCATCATAGTTTTTGTGATTTAGTATCTAAGCCACCTTTAAGGCCGTGGTGTGGAAAAGCTCATCAACACGCCCCTATAAAACGTCGACTGATAGCTGACAAAAGACTCCCAGGGGAGGGATGACCCGCACCATTTGTTTATCCCATAAGAAGAGACATTAGGGTGGGTCGTGAGGGTCACACACATATTCCCTGCTACTACGCCAGATGAACGTGCAGGCTGTATTTTTCAAGGTGAAAGTCAATAGCAATAACCTTTTAACTTTAGTCTTAGTTCTCTTTATTCTGTTCAACTGTTGAGAAGATAGGAGAATTTAATGACTTCTGCTTACACTAGACATATATGCTGGAAAACCTTTGTAAAGGACCTTTAGCTTTATTAATACTTTTCTATTACTTTATTAGTATTATATTTAAGTAGCTTATTTAATAGAACTTAATTTTCCAGTGTAATTCGCTCTGCACCAGCAAAATGTAAGACTCTGGGAATATTTTAATAAACAAAAGGTAAAAATTAAAATTTAATTGTGTTAATATGTAGCAATATCATTGGTAATATTTCTATTTCTGTGAATGTAAAAATATTTGACCAATCCACACAGTCTTGGCCCTGGCCACATAACCATATCCTCCCCATAAGCTGTTAAATTTCTCATTCTGTATTTCCCTTGTCATGGGCTTTTCAGAAATTTAATCCTCTCATCTGGTGAGACATTATTCTGTGTCTTCACATAACTCTGAGCTGTCTTCCTGCAGTCGCTTTTTAAAAACTTTGACCAAAATTGAAATAAAAAGCTAATTGATGCCTCTCTGTAATTTTTTTCAATAAAACTAATGTTATATATGTATGTATTTTTGAGTTTCTAAATTTGTAAGTATTTTAAGCTTTGCAAAAAATTTAGAGAAACAATTCCAAAAACCATGTGAGTACCTCTATTTTACTGCCTTATTCTCCACCAAAATTAAGTGAGAAAAATAAAGGAAGGCAGCAAACTTTTGAGTAGAGAAAGTAAGGAAATAGTCAAGTGTGACCGACTTCAAATCTTGTGGGATTTAAGCCACCAAATATACCAAATATTGAGACCAAAAGAAGACTCAGTCATCTGCCCACCTGACAATAAAGCACAAACCATTTTCTCACTAAAAAGAAACACCTCACACTTGTTCTTTAGAAATAGGTGTCTTAGAGTGGCTTTGTTTCGGTTTCCTCAAAGTTCACTTTTAGGGAACATACTCAGAAAATATTAAGTAAAATAAAAACAAGGCATTATATTTACATATCATGTTTTTTTTAAATAAAATGATGGCCATCAACCCCAATTCTTATACTCCTCTCTATGGGGGTGTGTTCTTTGCCAGAGTCACTCCTGTGCACACAAATACACCATACCTGTATGATTCCTATTGTATATAATAAGTACTTAGAAATGTTATTACCATACACATTTCTATTTGCAGAAACTCTAACTGTATTTCTACAACTAGCGTATTTCTGTATGTTTGTTTGTTTTTTCAAAAAGTCATCCTTATCTGAGAAACACATGCATGCTTCGTGGTGCAGTGGTTGCCACAGCAAATTCGTGTGTTTTATTGCAGACCAGACCAGAGCAAACAGACGTTGCATCAGACTGAGGTCGTGCAGGAGGCACCAGGCCCGTGTTGTTATCTCTGCTATACATATGTGTATTTTCAGGGTTCCCTACACATGAAACTTTAACTTCCTAACAAGTTAACACAAGGCAGCAAATGCTCGTGTTTGTGTGGGTGAATATTTTAAGGGGCCCCTAAAGAAAGCTATGCCTCCTGAGGATCTGTGAATGTCACTAGTAACGGGAGTTTGGGGGCCATTCCTGGAATGTGTTTGCCCAGCAGGCCAAGGAATTAAATTTGCCATCTGGCTTTCAGCCAAGATTATGGAATGAAAGTTTTGAATTAGGGTTTAGTTAATATATGGTAATTATTCTTGAATAATTCTTGAAACTAATGTACTGCTTAAGAGTAGATTATCAAAAATACTAAGTAGCTAGGCTATTATAAGTGGTTCACTAATTTAAAAATATATGTACAATGAACAACAATTAATATTATTTAGTTCTTACTATATCACAGGCTCTGTTCTAAGCATTTTACATGTACTGTCTGACTTGCAGAAAAAGAAATAAAGAATACACATGCCTTCTTTAACATGGTACTTTTCTGTGCAAGGAAAAATGAAGGGAATGAGGGAGAAAAGAACAATAGAGTGAAAAATAAAAAGAGGTCTTAATTTTTCAGTATAGTCAAGATATAAAATAAAATGCCCAAGATAGGTACCTTCTAAGTACTTAGAATTCTTGGGAAATTATCTGTCCTGCTGCCCACCTGAGTCTACTCAATACAGGCATACTGTCATGTACATCGGTGTCAATTACTCCCAGGAAATCTCAGCAGTCACACAGAGAATACCCGAGTGTGATTAGATACTGCAAAGCTTAGAAAGAAAGTTGTTTCTTAAACATTTTAAAGCAAAACTCACATGCTACAAAGCCATGTGACTTCATCTATTTCTTCCCATTGAAAATCAATCAATGAATCTAGAATACATGCCTAAGTATTTCTCATGGGTATATCTAAACATTTGTGATCATGCACATGAGTACTTTCACTTGCTGAAATCCTAGAAGTAAAAAGAATGAACAGAGCCTCAGGATTTTCACTATAGCTGGGGTGATTTAGTTTCCTGAAGTAATCAGAAAGAGATTACTCTGCTGAGATGACATCTAGAAATGTGTTTCATCTTTATTGCAACATATTTCTAAATCCTTATTTTAGCGTGATAAAAATAAGTTATACTCTTAAATAAACATTTACGTAATCTTTTCTGTGGCTAAACTAGGACCAGAAAACACTGAGTAAAATCCTCGGGGGTCTTTGAACAGCTCACCGAAGCTCATTTTCTCTACTTCTTATTGTAGTTCTTGCCCTGTTGATTCTTTTCATAACTGGGCATGGGAATGATAAACAACCTTGTTTACTTAACAACTGCCCCAGGAAAACTATTCTAGGTGATTGTACACAGGACAGTTAAGTAATTCATCAGACTAGTTATTATTATCCTACCACACAATAGTGCTACTGATTTTTTTAAACTAAATTTACCTTACAAAAATTAAACTGAGTTGTTGAGACCATGAATCTTACTACTCTGGATAGGTACTAAACCTTAAGACACCTGTATTTATATAATAAATGTACTTCAATAGTATTCTGTTTAGGAGGAAACAGGCATTTATTCATGTCAGTATATTTACACTCATGTGAGAACAACTCAATATGTCAGCAGCTAGAAGACCAACCGTGTGAAAAAGAAAGAGATGGAAAGGAGGTGAAATACTAGAGTGCCCATCACCAATTTCCATCAGCATTATATTTATTTCCATTTGTACCTATACCACCTTGTAGTAAATAAATTGGTATAGTTCTCAAATGGAATAAGACTATTTTGTAAGAACACTAAAAGTTTTTAATTAATGTTATTTTTAATATCAATCAAGCTTCCTACTGGAAGACACCTGCACATGTGTTTCCTCAGTTCTGAATTTTAAAGAATGAACTTGGCTGGACCTAATAAAGGATTTGACACTGCAGACTTTCAGACACCAATTGTAAGCAAACATACCCAAGTTAACCTCAGATGAGTGAGAAGTAGCACATATTCATGCTTTTAAGACTTCCTTGGGGTCTTCGTGTTTTGTTAATTTGACTGAAAAGAAAAATAACCCATAGCAAGTCAAACCAAATCCTCCCACATCTACCAGTACATTTGCATGTTTAAACAGTGGCTCTGAGGACAAGTTCAGGGGTAAATATGCACCATGGTGCTGTTCAACTTCACAGTTTGGCTAATGTTAAACAAACACATATTGCAAGCCATGTCTCATTACGTGGTTGTTTTCTGGGATTCCATGGGTCAGGGTCAAAGTCTGTTGTTCTTCTAGCTTTTCTACAGCACTAATCAATAGTTTAACAAGTGAAATAATGGTTTGATGAACAGTGACAATATACTTCCAAAGCAAAAGGCATTGAAGCTAATTTAATCCTATGACCAATTTTGCTAATGTCATATTACCCTTAGGAATGAATGGTAATAAAAATACCTTTTACATTTATAATGCTTACGTACCCCTTATCTCTTTTAAACCTCAAAGTAATTTTATATAATGGTTTATATTAGACCCAATTTTGAAGAGAAAACTGAGTTTCAAAATATTTACTTGACTTTACTTTCTCGATAAAGACTTACTGAATCTCCACCATAATTAGGTTTTGACATTAGAGACAATTCCCTAAATATACACATCTAACAAATACATCATGTTTACTAGTGCTAGACATGCTTCTAAATGCTCTACAAATACTAACGTAGTTAATCCTCATAATAGTAGGGTGAGGTGGGAACGATAATTATCTTCTTTTTATAGATGAGGAAACTGAGGCATGGAGATGGAAACAACTTGCCCCAAATCAGATAGTTAATAAGTGACCGGAATCAGACTTCAGTAGGGCTAGGCACTTGAGCTCCAGGATCCATACCAGCCGCCCCTGTGCTATACTGAACAAGACACAGTGTCTGCTCCTGGGGACTTCGAAGTCTAGAAGGGCGGACCCATAAGCAAAGACCTTAGCTCAGTGTGCAAGCCCAACAGCAGAGCTTGTATGTAGCACAGGGGAGGGACGGATTAAATCTATCTTGTCTAAAGTCTCTCAGAGGAGCCTGCAGAGTGAGGATCACATCCTTGAAGTTGAACTCCAGTATGCTATCTGATAAAAAGATTTTGGAATTACAGTGAGAAAACAAAAGGGCACTTACTTACAAGAACATACATATGAACCAAAGGCTAAAAGCTGAGTTTCCTTAAAGAAACCACTATGGAAAGAAAGAAAAGGAAAGAAAACCACATAGGAAAGAAACCACTATGATCCTGATTGATATAAACATCAATATAGGCATGAAGATCTCTTCCTTCGTATATGGAACATATGATATATAGTTAATGTATATGTAGATACCAGGAGAACTCGTGTGTCAAATCAACTGTAAAGCTCCCTGGTTATTCTAAAGGTTGTGGCCAGTCAGGTGAAACAGAGCCAGGTATTCGCAAGTAGAAGGAAAGTCTACAAACATGGAAACACGTGGGACCATCACTCTGGACACACAGTAGGTGTTCAGTGATTGCTTGCTTGATTGACTGAGACAGGAAAGGGAAAGAAAAAAAGACTAATAACATTTCAGTCCATTCACCTTTTAACTTTGGTGAACATTTCTATGAGGAAAATTAGTGAAATTGAAACATATGGAATCAGAATTGTACGCCTGATGAGTCTCCATTGGACCCTTTGCTGTTTCTTTGATTGCTATGAAGTGTAGCTACCAACGATTTGCATTTCTAGGTCTTATGGTCCAAACAGCGGCAAAAGAAGCTCCACCTGAAGAAGGAAATAACTATTTTACCAGTTTGAACTGTATGGTGTTTATAGTGTGTTTTTGGCGCATTGTAGATCCTGAATAAGTGAATGAGTACATTTCATTTCCTCCTCCCAATGGTCTTTTTTTTTTAAAGATTTTATTTATTTATTTATCTTTAGAGGAGAAGGAGAGAGGGAGGGAAACATCAATGTATGGTTGCCTTTTGTGTGTCCCCTGCTGGGAGTTGGCCTGCAGGGAACTGGACTACAACCCAGGCATGTGCCCTGACTGGGAATCGAACCGCGCTCCTCTGGTTCGCAGGCCCGCGCTCAACCCACTGAGCTACACCAGCCAGGGCCTTCCAATGGTCTTGTCATAGCTCAGGAACCGTGTGCTCTCTGTAAATGCGAAAGTGAGGGCCCAGGGAGGTCACCGAGTTACTGAACTAAAGTAGTTTTTGTTGCCTTCCTTGTCTTAACCCTTCACCATAAAGCCTGGCACACAGTTGTTCAATAATATTTACCGAATGAATAAATGAGGATGACTCCTTATTATGCTATACTAAAAATTGCCTCTCACAACATTATGAAAACATACTGAGGCTCTAAGTGTATTTTAAAATCTCCATTTTTCTTAACCATATTTTGAGGAATATTAGAGTACCTCTTGCCAATGAGGAACAAACACCCTACCCTTCCAGAACAACCTGGACGTACACAGTTTTATCTAGACTCTAAGTAACTCATAAGTGCTCATTCAGAATTGAAGATGTTGGAAGAGAGTTGACTGGTCTGGATCAGCACCCACAGCATTCTCCCTAAAAATAAAGATGTCGCTAGTGGCCAACGTCTGGGATTGATTAATGACTGTTACAAAACCGGAGAGAGAACTCTTTGGTTTTGTTGTTCTTGTTTTTTAATAACATTCGTTGGTTTTTTTTCAGAGTGAAAGTAATTCATGCATTGTAAAGCTTATGTAGCAAATATAGATGAGAAAACAAAAATTATCCGCATTGCTACAGTCTAGAAATAACCACTATTCGTATTTTGAGTTTTTCAGTCATTTTTTCTTTGCAAATGTTTTTATACATCATATGCATAATTAAAAAAACCATAGGGATCATATTAGATTTTGTATCTTGTTTTGAAAACCTTAGTATAATTATAACTTTGCCATGTCCTTATTATTCTTTGAATATTCTTTGAACACATGGTTGCTAATTACTGCTTAGTGTCCCGGGGAGGCAGCCCTCTCTGAAGGGAGTACCAGCTCCCTGCACGCACCACCAGCATTTACGTCACCTTCTCACACTTGGCTCTGAGCATGAGAAGGAGCCACTGCACTGTAATGTAAGGCAGGATCCATCAATTAGAATATTTACTAGAATGTTACTTGTTGCGACCCTTAAATAAGTTCTAAAGAATTGTTTTGGAGGCACAGTACCTTCAATAGAGACTTTCATTTATTCAAAATTTATAGGGTACCTCCAACGAACCAGCCATGGCCTCATATTAACCAGGGTAAACAAAAGAGATTGTTCACCACTCATCTAAACTGGCTGTCTGGAATACTTGAGTCCATCCCAAACCTACTAAATATACCTTCTGCCTGAATGTGCCCCCTGCTCTTGTCCTCCTGAATGAGGTCAAGACATTCACGTTTTCTGCGTCGGCTCCCCTGTATTTAAAGAAGTAGTGGTGCTACCAGCTTTCTATCCTCCAGGAATTATAATTCCTAACTCACACAACCCATAAAGAACAAAAAACTTGGTTAATTTAGCCATGCTGGCACTGCTAACCCTCTTGGGCAAGTGCCCTTTGGGGAGCCCAGCCCTGGAGCTGCTCACAGCTCAGCTGGAGAGGGAAGCACCCCACACATTCACGGAGGAGACCTGACTCAGGAAATCCTTCTATGCAGTCACCAAAAAGTCCATCAGGAAATGTTAATGTCCATTTCATGTATATGAACTATCTGTTACATATCTTGCTGTGCTCCAATTCCTTGAATTTGACCACACGCATTCCGTATTTCAACGTGCCAAATAGGGTACTACAAAGGCCAGCCTGGCGCATCACCCCTTACTAGGGACATGATTCTTTTGCAGCACAGGTTTGTGTTACCACCTTTTAGGGGAGCCCTCCCCATTACAGAGCCCGCTGGGCACCTTCTCCCTCTCTTGTGCCCTGTCTTGTCCCAGCTTCGCCACTCAGCCTATTGGGTCGAAGCTCAAGACACTGTGGGAATCCGAATTCAAGCAGGATGACAGATTTACAATGATTTGCAATCACCGATGAACTTACAAAAATCAAAATGCATAGACATTGTTCTGGAAGGGAATTTGTTTTTAAAGGAAAGGAACGGGTAGTACTATGAAAGAAAGTAATGGAAATTAATGTGCTGTGACCCCCAAAGAATGTAATTTTTTAAAAAATCATCAGTTGCTATTATGAATTAGAAAGGCAGTCTGCTCAACTTAGCACTGTATTAATATTGCACTTTATACGAAGAACTTAAATTAACAAGGTGTGTTAGTCGTTTAGGAATTGTTATAGTAATCATTATAATCATGCATCTCATAGCAGTGCTGTTTTCTCAAGTAGGCATTTTAAACGGTAGGAATCACTCTTTTGGTCGAACTTCTAAAAGCTCTAATTTAACACTTAGAAGCAGTACGTTAGTTACTTTAGCTGCACTCAGCCCTAAGCCTTACGGATCTGGTTTTCCTTCTTTACCATGACCTATCTGCTTAGCCAGGAATGTACTAGTGATGCTTTTTCCTCTGCATCCTTTCAATGCAGGATCAAGAAATGAAACTGACCACAAGGCTTTGAGTTGCTTGAAAAGGGAAAGATACAGAACAAAACTTTATCAACAACATGAGCTGTCCCCTGTTTTTTTTTTCAGTCAGCTGAGGCTAAAAGGAATTTTCTATTTAGGTCTGTGGCAAAGTCAGTGGGTTTGTCAACTCGCACCAAACTTGTTTGCTAATTTTGCAACATAGTAAGTGACTATTCAAACATTTCTCAAATGTACCATTGTATAACTGTAAAAGTGGTGTGGGCTGGGCTAAGGAGAGGGGTGCCGCCCACCGGAGGCTCTGTCCTCAGCACACCTGGGGCACTGCATTTCTCTTAGGGAAGCTGTTAGAACAGAAAGGCAGGTCCTCTCCCAGGGGCCTGGACACAGAAGCCCTTTGGGGTCTCGTATTTAGGAGGGTCCCAAATTTAGACTTTTTCAAGTTATCATCCAGTGTGGTTATTCCTAAAGTCATTTATGTTGCCTGTATGTTAAGGTGTTGTTTTGTGCAACGGAAACATTACAAATGTGCTATAATGTAATAATCCTGTTTGGGATTTTTTATTATGTAAATGGGGGTTAATTACATAATCATGAAGAGTGATACCTATTAGCATAGTTAAGGTTTACCACTCGGTAGGTGATATAGTAACACAAGTATGTAAGCACCCAATTCACTTTCAGAATAACATGGGATTCTGCATTTTGAATGATTTATGAAGATTTCTGTAATATTTCTGCATGGATTTCCTCCTCCTCCCCCTCCTTCTCTTCCACTTCCTTCTTTTTTTTTCATGTATTCATATTAAGAGAGATAAAATAAAGGAGTTGGAGTGCCAGAGCATGACATCAAAAATAATCACAAATTCTCTTCATCACTGTAACCCTGAAGCCCAAAAGCCAAAGGGTAAACCCGACATTAAAAATAAATAAAAATCTTGTTTTTAGCTTCAGCCATGCTAGCACCTCTCGTCTTTAAGAGTGGCTGGGTGGGGCGGATGGGCGTTTACCTGCAGTACCATAAAAAAGAGTTGGATTCAGGCAAATGCCTTCTCTGTGGAGGCAGTAATGTCGACTGTAGGATGATGATAGATAATCTTGGGACTTGGCCTATTTTATTAGATTTTGAGTTTACAGCTCTGAGGCTGGACATGATAAAAGCTAACTAACTCTTCTTGGGAAATAAGGCATCATAAAAACAGTGTAGTACAGAAAGGTTAAAAAGAAATAGAAAAAAGAAAAAGTGTAGGTGACCAAAAGGGAATTTAAAGTGGGAGAGAAAAAAAAATAGCAAGTCAATGCAGGTACAAAAGCAATGTAACATGATTAAAAACTAGATAATCTGGTTTCTCAGTTATCACTGTTTCTACGTGTTTGCTTCTAATTTGGCTCTCACCAGATTTCATTTCCAAGCGTTATGTTGTCCTATGACTAAAATTAGAAATTCGGAGGCAGTCTTGATTAGAACAAGAGGTTATCTTTCCCAGTGTCTTTGCAAAAGGCCACTATGGTCTGGCTAAGGTTTTTTTTTTTTTAATTGTGGACCAGTTCTGGGTTGAATCCAGTTGGCACTTTCTCTTTGAGGACATCGCTGAAGGTAGACAAACAAGACGATCGGTGATTTTTAAATATGGGCATAGGTTTGATCTGAATCGCTTAATTTATATTCAGCCAACAATCTGTGCATTCAGTAGGTAATAAACTGGGATACACATTCTAGGACCTTCTCTTAACTGTTGGGAAATGACAGCCACAGATGGCTGAGAGGGGTGCTGGAGGGCCTGCGTTACCACCACACATTCTCTCTCTCTCTCTATGTAAACAAAAATGAAGATTTTGTTGCAAGTTTTTATTTCTCATTGAATGAGCACATAACATTTTTTACAGCATGTGTTATTAGCTAGTGAAAGTGGTAAATAGAAACAGTAGAATAAGAAAGAGTTAAACTATCATTGACTCCAATTCACATCCTTTCCATCAGCCTTTTCCTCTGTCATTTTTTCTCAGGCAGACAAATATTGACAAAGCCAAACTATCAGTAAACCTTCTTGCTGTCCTTGTCCCGACCTCGGTCTCTACCGCAGGATGCCACTCGTATTTCTCACCTGCTGATTTTCTGATTTCCTTTAGAAGCTTTCCAGAGTTCCCCATCACCAGAAATCTGGGTTTCCTAGACTTACTGCTTTTTACCATCTAGACTATTCCACTCTGTTCTATTTTGCCCCAGAAAGTCTCCACTGCAGCCAGGTTGGTTCTCTGTGCTGCCAGAATATGTTTTTAGCATGTTTGCATTTTTCCTCCAGGATTTCCCTCCATTTTCTCCAAACCTATTGGAATCTCACCTGGACTTCGAGGCCCTCCTCAAGGTACATGGGCTCCCCAAAGGCTTCTTGGATGGCCTCAGCCGCCCAGGACTCTTTTGAAGAGTCCTGGGGCACATTGTGCAATTCTGCTAACATAATCATGTGACAGTCTGGGAAGCTCAGCGTCCCTTCACATGGACCTCTCCTACGCCAGCCACCCCTCTGTGCCCTCCATAGACCAAGTCTCACGCACCCGTTCTCAGTGGCACTTACAGGAATTCCTTACGTGAAGGATCAGTTGAAGTGTCACCTCATCGCTCAGACTGCATTACTCACTGCCCACATATTTTTCATTTTGTAAAGTCGATTCATATTCTGGTCCATTACCTCTTTCTACAGTGATACTTGAACCAAATCAGAGCCTCATGAAATATGTTGCATTTGCCATGTTTTCAATAGCAAAAGAATGTGTACCTATTACCAACAGTCTATGAAATTACATTATGGTATGATTTTAAGAAATATTCCAAACACTAAACTATAATGTTTAAGTCTGTGCTTTCCTTATGAAAGGAAAGTTACTGTGCGTGTTGTCAAGACCAGACCACACATTTCTTCATTAATTTCAGCATGTCCATACACGTCAAATATCTAGGGAAGACAGTCAAACGAAAACCAAGTTCCTAAACTATTTTAATTCAGCTGACTTTTGTCAAATTAGTTTTCATAAGTGTAAATTTGATTTTGGGGTCAATGTTAGGAAACTTTTATGGTGAGAATTTTGCAACTAGGGTAGGTTCAAGAGAAATATATGACCCTTTATAGAAGTCTCTTTTAGGTGCTTCTTGTTTTAATCCAACATGCTAATTGACTGTAATTTTTAGTACACTTAAAGAAGATCAAAATTATAAAGAATCCAAAATTGTAGAATTTTAAAGAGGTAAAACTTTAGGTATTAATATATTTATCTCCACCCTATTTTATATGAAGATATTGTATTACAAAATTCACATTTTGTAGTAGATTCATTCTTTTTTAGCTGACCCACTATCAGGTGGAATTTTATCAGGATACAGGTATTTAATTCTCTAACAATTATTTCAGGGTTTTGCTTGCTTAATCTTATACTCATCTGGTAACTCTGCAAACAGAAGGAAATTGTAAATTGGAAAGATCACAATTAAATGACAAAACTATTTGTAAAGAAATATTCTTCAAATTCCCCTGAAATTAAAATAGTATATTTATTATTATTTTTTCTTAGGCAATAATAATTTTCATCTGATAAAGGGGAAAAAACATAGGCTAACTCTGAAAAACAAAGGACCAGTCACTAAAATACAAATAAAAGAAAATATATAATATTAAAGTTAATAGACCAAATGGGCACATTAGATAAGGAAAAGAAAAATGGGTAACTGCACATCTTGTTTCATGTTTAATGTTCTTCACGAACTTAAGAATTTCTTACTCCAAGAACAATGTTTAGTTGTTTTTTTCTAGAACCAGGGAGTTAACACACTGTTGTGATCTAGCATTTCTTCTGATAGTTTACCAGATTGTTCATTCATGTTATAAAAACTGATTTTCAGTATATAAATTTTTAACTTTAAAAACTGAAAATGTGTAAAAGATTTAAAAACATTTTTAATCTTCACCTGAGGATATAGTTTTTAAAAAACTGATTTGAGGGAGAGAGAGAAAGAAACATTGGTGTGAGAGAAATGTCGACGGATTGCCACCCCCCGCCCCCCGAACACACACATCCCAGCTAAGGATCAAACCTGCAACCTAGGTATGTGCCCTCACCGGATTGAACCCACAACCTCCTGGTGTATAGAACAGTGCTTCAACCAACTGAGCCACCTGGCCAGACAAAATACATAAAGGTTTTCAATAAAGAAAGACATACATATTTGAATTCTTTCTCTGATATGTGGAAAGCCAAGTAGATTTTTTTTTGAAAGGGGGGAAATATCTGTTTAAAAATTCTTTAGAACCTCAAAAAAGAGTTTTGCTTGCTCAGCACACTTGCTCTGGCATAGCAGCAGTCGTGACCGGGCTTATGACTTTGACCTCGCAGCACCTCCCGTAGCTTGGTGCCATTTGGAAGTGTCTCCCTCCTGCAACATTTTCTCTAAGTAAGTCAACAATTCAAAAGAAAATAAGTCTTCTGCTATAGAATTAATATTTTCTATGCATGGTGATTGTAATACTTCACTGAACAGTCTAACTCTATAATATTACCAGTGTGTTCTTCTACTCTGACTTCAGTTCCTAAACCTTTGGGAACATTAACATTTATTAGTCAACCAGAGTATAGAGTCTTGATACAGAATGACACCGCTCAAAGCAGAACTTTCAGTAAGTGAGTATTTCATTGAATAAAAGCCAAAAATCCTAAAAGCAAATAGAAATTGGTGTAACTGATGTTTAATCCAAGTGAAAAACAGTAAACTGACTTAGCTTTTCTTTTTTTTTTTTAAAAGCTGACGCAAGTTGGACAGAGGGCGGTGCTGGGGTGAGGGGTGGTAGTGATTGGCCTGTCTCCTTCACGCCCACTGGCCTTTAAGTCAATGTCTAGATGCCCAAAGGTTCTCAGAAGTCCACTCCATGTCAGGGTTCTGTCATTCTAAACAAGTCTGGAAAGACTCCCAGGACTGGATGAATAATTAAGGTAAAGCTGGTTTTCCATGAATATATACAGTGTTAAAATAGCGTTCTTTTCTTCTTTTTATGTGTCATTGTTTATTTTTTAACAAGTTAAAAAGTTCGAAAATACTATCTGGGTAATTTTTTCTCACTGAAAAATGGATCAATTTAATATAACGTCAGACACTGAGATGATTTTCCCAGATCCTGACTGCAGTTTTCTCTCACTGATGATGTTAGGTTTGAGCCTAAAATCAGAACAGTGGACAACAGGAATGGAAAACATTTTAAAACCAGCAGGTAACAAGGGTTTAGTTCTTTATATCTCTTGGTTAATCACTGAATAGAGTGAAGGGTTGATATAATTGGTCTTAGGGGAAAATATATAAAGTTTTAGAAGTACATTCTCAATTTCTAACTTTGAAGATTTTTGTTCGCTTGAAAACAAAAAGAAGTCACCAAAGCAGGGACATCACAGGCAGCAGCTGGGAAAGGCTGAGGGCGTGGGTGGCATCACCGTCAGATAAAAGAGACAGTTATGTCTCCCCTTGTCTTCATGTGGGACTGTGTTAATGGGCATTTTTAGAGCAAATTTACTAGAAGAAACCAATCAATTGAATAGAATATAAGCCTAGCTTTAGATTTTGAAGAACCGAAGGAAATTACCTGAAATTAGAACTATACTCAAGTGTATTCATTAAAAAGGGGGAGCACTGGCAGTGGATTCAGGGAGACTTCCGTTGGGGGCGTCTCACGGAGCACGTGCCGTAGTTTTAACCCAGCGACCAGGTGAGAGATCTGAGCACTCTAACTCAGTGGGAAATATTTTAATTGATGGTGTAGGTCATACTCACGGACAGTTGGCTGAAAGTTCTGCTTTTGACAAACTAAAGAAATGTAGGTGTGTGTTCTAGAAAACGCTGCTATTTATTTTATGGGCCAACTTCTACCAGTTGTTCAGATTTATATTTAGGCAATGTTTTGGTTATTTTCTTGAGAATTTTTATACTTCTAAGAAGTATAGCAGTAATATTTAAGTACTGAGACATGTAATTTTGCGGGCTAAACTCTTGAGTTTTCTTTAACCATGTTGTTTAATTAGTTTTTGGAAGAAAAAAAGATCTCCAGTGGTGGTTGGCTATCGATTATATAGAATGTAGACCTTTTAGAATTTACTGTATCCACTGTAGCTCATTAAATACCATGCGTTAACACGAGTAGCATAAAGAGTTCACTGTGTTAATATCATACATGTTATATATCCCTGTACATTTTTGGAAACTACAGTTTGGGGAAATAGGAACTAAACTTTAAGCAGGAGTTTAAGGTGTTTCTTAATGTTTAAGATGACTAGAGCATCCTTGTCTTCTAAGAGCAGAGGTGGAAACTCTGCAAGCAAAGTAACACATCCAGGTTTTATGAATAGTTCTTTATATGTCCTCAAGTGTCTGCTTTAATTCTTATATGAACAAGTATGTAACCTTCTTGGCAAAGGGAAAAGACCTCACTATGGGGTTATTTATTTTAACTTCTCTAGTCCTCCCTAGGTATTGTAGACTATGTCTGCGTTGAGGAGAGGCGTGACAATGTCATGTTTGCACCAGCTGTAAGGAGTAGTCAAGCAAATACGGTTCTGCCATGGCCGGCAGTTTCTTTTCTAAGAGGCCCCTCAACTGACTGGTGAACGCTTTTATGAAAGTTAATTTCTGTGAGAAATCATGTCGGAGACTAACAAGCCATCCGACTATCGATGTGTGACTAGGATGGCATTGTTTGGGGAATGGTTTAAGAGAATTTAGTATAAAAATGATATGAGGTTGATTCCATTGTCAAAGCTATGTTCATTTATCTCAGATATGTTCTGTGTGTGGGTTTAAATCGGTTCCTGGGATCCAAGGTAGTTTGCCTGTTGGGAGTTGCGTGACCAGCTACTTGCTGCCTGCTCAGCCAAAAGGTAAACGACATGCGAAGCTATCTGCTGCCTTCACCCAGATTTCAGAGGGATTTGCCAGAACTGGGACTGGGATGGCGGGAGATGCTCTGCCCGTGTTAGCTCCCTTTCTGCTCTCGCCTGTCACATACAATAAATGTCGGCAGCAGCAAGCTAGGGAAGGTCATAACTTTTGCCTCTTGGCTCAGGGGCAATTTTGCTTTCCAGATTTGATGTTCTTCTTTGACCAATCCAAGTGAGAAATGGAGAAATTTGCTTTTTCTGAGAATCTTCTATCCTGAATTTCTTAGGTACTTATTCAAAGAACAAGGCATTCTGGTGTTTAAAAACTAGAATTTGGGTATTAGGAATCAGCTAGTTATGGTATTTAGACATCTGTTAATAAATGTTATGAAACAAAGTCTCTTAATGCTAATAATATTCTAAATACTTTTGTTTCACATTTTGATTTTGTATCTGCATGAATGAGTGAAGTCGAGCCACAATGCAAAAGACTGCCACACTGAAGCGCCCAGTTGGTTTCTGCAAAACACCTTCCTATCACAGAGCAACGTGACTCCCTGGGAAAGGAAGGCTAGACCACACAGCGTTCTGTCAAATCAAGTCTAATTTTTGTTTTAGGGTCATTTTCAACAGTCCTTGTGCAACAAAGCTGCTCTTTCTCTGGTAACAAGAGGAAAACTTTACATTCCACAGAAAAATGCGTTGGGCTTAGTGGAATGTAACACCAGGCAGTGCGCTAGACGCCGAGATTACATACGAGCCTACAAACTGGTCATCGCTTCCACCTTCACGGAACTTTCTGCCGAGTGGAAGAGACACTTCTTTATCAAATAACCACAACGAAAAGTCTAAGAGCAAAGCGTGATGAGCACTGTGAGGCGGGAGAGAACATGCCATGAGAACGTGCCACGGGGGTGTCAGTTTCAGTGTGGTACCTCTCTGACCACGTGCCACTTAAAGATGTTCAGGTTCTTTTGGTTGACTCTGGGGGACACCTGGGTTAAGACCGTGAGGCAGAGCACTCCAGGCGGAGCAGACAGCGAGGTCAAAGGTCCGGACGGGCCCGTAGGGAGAGGATAGGAGGCTAGTTGCCCAGTGAGTGAGGGCAGGCGCGATTCAACCTGGGCCTAAAGGGCTGTGTCTGGGTTGAAGCACATGGAACCTCACAGCACATCGGCAAATTTGACTGTGTTGGAAAAAGTTGTGAGGAAATTGTTTTAGGGCCTTGAGCAGGTAGTAGTCATTTGGCATAACAATAATGGTCACGGAGAGAGGAGTAAATGAATTTTAAATAAATACTGAAAAAGGACCGATAGGATTCGGAGACAGACTGGATCTGGGAAGAGGGGTTCAGGGCAGAGGATGAGAGGCGTCAGCACTGGCAGTGAGATTCCTCTCGCGAGCGGTGGGTGGATGGATGTCTGTGCACCGAGACACAGGGAACGGCACAATCTGTGCCTGTGGAAGTTACATTGTGCAATGTGCTGTACATATTGTCCTATTCCATCATTGTATTTTTCATTCTCAGTGTTTGCCAACATCATTCTTTTCTCACCTACCCATGCAGTGAATCACTGATTAGTTCTACAAGTATTTATTCAGAAAAAAAAGTTAAGGTGTAAATTATGTTATAATAGTTTGTTCAAAAATCTGTTTTCGCTACTAAACAGAGTTCATCAGGTGCACGGGTTCTGTCTTATCCATGCTTTATCTTTCACAGTTTCTGGCTCATGTTGCATTCTCAATATTTGTTGAATGAATGAATAGATACCACCTCTAAAATATTTCTCTACTGGAGAAGAATTCTGTGACTAATCATGAGATTAAGTTTTAGCAGTTACGATACCGTATAAATTCTTCAAAGTATGTGTTTTGAGCTGTAGGCAAATGGTTCAGACATTAGTTCAAATATTAGTTTCTCCTAATGTTCTATTATTTTAAATTGTGTTTTTACCTGTTGTTCCCTTAAAACAGATCAGTAATAGAATGCCAAGAGATAAAGATATGAGCTCTGAAAATGTGTTTCAACTTCTGTTGTCTCTTGACTGAGGCTAAAATTAGAATTAGTGGCCAAGGTCTTAAACCACTACATTTGGGCATATTATTCTATTATATGACCTTAAAAGAGAGTAGAATAAGTATTTTACAAACAGCAAAGTAGTTTTCCCAATGTTTGTGTGGGGTTTGAGAGCTGTGTAACTCACTGCCTCAGGTAAACTCTACGCATGCATGCATATGCATATAAAATGCTGATTATTGGAAAAGCAAAGGGATTTAAATTTATTAAGGGCCTACTACACGCCAAACTTTGACACACATAGTATCTTCTAAACCCTCAAAGCACTGCTTTGTGGTAAATGACATTTTTCTCATTTTTACATCTAGAAACACAAACCAGTGAGAAGTTAGTTAATTTGGGCAGAATTTACACCCACTTTTACTCATTATCAAAGCCTGACTTCCTGCTCCCCGCCTGGGCTTAGTTCCCTGTAGCAGAGACAGCAAGCTGTGCAGAGGGGACATAGCACAGAGGCTGCTTTCCCTGTCCATGCCTCTACTACCTCACCTGTAAGATGGGAATGAGGGCAAAAATAGTGCCCAGGTCAGAGGGCTGCTGTGAGATTTAAATGAATTGATAGACATCATGCCCTTACCATAGTGTCTGGTGTAGAATACAGGCCACATGAGTGTTTGATATTCTTTTAAAAAAAAATTCTGGCACAGCATGGCTTAACACGAATGCAGTCAGTGAGTTTCCTGTGAGTGAGTAAGTACAAAGTGAGAGAGGCTCCAACTGAAGTCCTCAGGACTGCCCACATGTCCAATCTGTAACCGCCTCAGGGGCTGGCTAAGTCAGGCAGGGGAGGCAGAGGGGTAGCACATTCCAGGAACCAGGCCCAGAATGTGCAAATGGCCTCAGGTGCTACAGAACAAGGTGAGTTCCCGAAGGCGAGGCAGCTAGGACACCAAGGCGGGGAGGATGTGGAAGGAGGTAAGACCAGAGAAGTAGGTGGACCACGTAGAACCTTGCGGGCATGTTGAGAATTTCAGACTTTGTCCTAAGAGTAAAGGGAAGACATCAAAGGGTTTTAAGCAAATGTATGATCTAAGTTTTGTTTTTAAAAGACCAGTCTGGCTGTTGTGTGAGAACTGAATAGGTGGGCAAGAGAGGATTCAAAGACATCAGTTAGGATTGTTACAAGTGACAGTGTAAGAATGATGGCAGCTTGGACATCAGTGATGGTGGAAGAAATGGAAGTAGACTAATTTGAGAGACACTTTAGTGACTTGTAAAATCAGCCAGACTTTGCAAAGGACTGGATGCTACGGGGAAGAAAGGAAACATTGTGACAGAAGACGGTACTTCCGGTTTGAGTAGCTGGGGGAAGGGCAACAACATCCTTCGGATAGGAAACACTGGCAGAGGAAAGACCGGTCACAGTTAGATTCTGGACACACTTAATTTCAACTACCTTTGAGATGTGCACATATGTACACTCGCTGGGCCATGGGACACATGGGATGGGAGACCAGAGCAGAGGTCTGGGCTACAGGTGAGCCTGAGGGGTCCTCCGTATATAAAGTCTTGGGAGTAGATTGGAAGAAAGAGGAGCTTACGACCTAGCCTGGAGGAATTCAAGCAATGAAACTTTAAACAAACTCACACTTTTTAAAAGAAAAGCAGTTCTGAAAAATAACAGAAGTTTTACCGACTTCTTAGGATCCAGAAAGCAGTTAAAGCTGGAAAATCTTGAAAGGGAGAAAGAACCAGGGCAAACCAGATTATGTCGGCGGCGGAACCAGAGGGAGCCTGGGAGCAGCGGATCGGTTTGGGCTGCCACTTTTGCCCACAGGATGAGGCTGTGATTTAGTCTGTGAAGAAATTCTGAGAATAGATGCTAGGATGGGTGTAAGGGCCTCCACAGCACACAAAGTGGGGTAACGAGCAGGACTGGAAGCTGCACCAGGAAGATGATACATCACAGCGTTTTGCTGCCAGAGAAGCCTCTTTCCCAGAGTGCCAGCCGGGCCCGGGGAGTGGCTCCCCGAAAGGTGCCCCACACAGAGACAATCGCAGAGAAGCCGCTTACACAGGACCTGCAAGGGGCAACCCATCAGTGACATGGGCCCGCAAGACTTCAGAGAAGCCCCGAGCACTAGCCAAGTTAACCAATGTGCCCTTCATTCATAAATATGAGTGGACAACCAAGGGTCACTGAGAACTTCAGGAAAACCAGCAGCATGAAAGAGAAGAGCCCAAATGAACAAACAGAATAACTCCATAAAAAATTACATCCTTTGAAGAACAAAAAGAACTCTAGAAACTTCCAATCAATATTCTGAGAAAGAGTGGAAAAATACTGCATCTGAAAGCAAAACAAAACAAAGGTAATATGAAAAAAGAGGAAATGGATAGGAATAAATTATTAGAAATTAAAAACCTGATTGTGAAAAATAATTAGTGAACTAGTTGAAAAATAAAATGGATACAGTTTGATCATGTTTATCTACTCTGCTCTCAATACTTCCTTCCAACACCAAGTGTGTGTGTTTTGTCCCACTCGCCCATTTTCTGACACCAGCCGGGTGTCCTGCAATTCAACTCAATTCGGACACCATGTCCCAGGAGTTAGTGTCAGACCCCGCAGGATAAGGGCTCTGTCCCACAAGACTTCCCCCACTTCAGATGCAATTGCAAGTCCTGACATCCTGTCCTGCTGACCAACCAGCTGTAAATCGAATTCAGTAATTCACTAGAATTGTTCACAGAATCCCGGAAAAACAGTTTACTTATTAGATTACCAGTTTATTATAAAAAGACATAACTCAGGAACAGCCAGATGGCAGAGATGCACAGGGCAAGCTACGAAGGAAGGGACCCTGAGCTTCCACGCCTTCTCTGTGCTCCCTCCCAACAACCCCGTGCCTAACCAATCTGTTAGGTTTTTACGGAGGCTTCATTACTGAGGCATGATTGATATAATCATTGACCATTAGTGATTAATTCAACCTGCTGCCCATCCTCACCCAGGATGTTGGGGGGTGTGGTGCTAAACGTTCCAGCCCTCTAATCACCTAGTGGATTTCCCTGGCAACCAGCCCCCATCCACAGGGGCTTTCCAAAAATCACCTCATTAACTTAACGTCAATGTGGTTCAAGGGGCCTGTTATGAATAACAAAAGATGCTCCTTTCACCTTTATTATTTCAGGAACTAGGGACCGAAAACAAATATTAATGTGTCGTATTGCATTAGGAGCTCTGTGCATGGGAACCTATGAAGAAGACCGAATACGTATTTCTTACTCTATCATTCGGCAGAAGATCAACTGTGTTATTCTGTGCATGACATCACGGATATATCCCTGAACACTGAGTAGTAAGACTAAGAGACAGAAAAGAAAGAGAAGAATTTAGCGATGTAGATCAAGAGGTCTAATATTGACTAATAAAGTTTTAGAAGGAACAAATACAGGGAAGAAAGTTTTAAAATAACAGATAATTTTTCCAATTGGAAGAGAGATACGAGCCTTTTAATTGAATGGGCTCTTCGTGTCCAGAATAAGATAGATTTTAAAAAATATTCACATCTAGGTGCACCCTGGAGAAATTTCGGATAATAATGAGAAAAATTCTAAAGTCATTCAGATGGAAAAATCAAACAAAGAATTAGATGCATCAGTAGAAGCTGCAAGTCAAGAGACTAATGTCTTCAACATCACGAAGGAAAATGATTTTGAACCAGGAATTCAATCAACCAAGTTTGAGGGCAAAGTAAAGACATTTTCCAACATGGAAAAAGTCAGAAATTTTGTTTACAAACATGGATATGTTGTGTGAAAAAAATTTTTTTAAAGATAGTATTTCACCACAATGCAACAAAATCAGTTGAAGAAAGAAGGTAGAATGGCATTCAAGAAACATTAGCTGAATGAGACCCAAAGGGTGAAGGGGAAACCATTCAAAAAGTAAAAAATATAGCAAATTCACTTTCAAAATTTGAGTAGTAAAAGACTATGTTTCATTTATTACCTAGTCAAATATCCCACTCGGGTCTTTGGGGCAGACTGTTCCCATAGTCACAACACTGTGAGTCCTGAGGACTGGTTTTCAGTGTGTGGAAACAATGTATAGAAAATTACGGGAGATTTGTTTTACAGAGTAGCATGAAACTGTGAATCTCAACTTTGTAAAAGTATTTCATTAACTGAAACAGAAATATGTGATAAGGAAAGATGGAAAGAAGTATGTCATTTCCTTATCTTTCATAGGTACCAGTCCAGAGTTGTTGAGCCGAGTCAGAGAGGTTTTACTGAATAATTTAAACTTAGAATGACTACATTTAAGTGAGGAACTAAAAACAGAAACTGTCATTAGTGGTTGCTGCTGAGAAGTGAAGTTGGTCTGTGTGACCGGTGAGAGAAAGCATTGTACTCGCTTAATGCAAGATTCTGTTTTTATTCTTAACCATGTGCATGTCTGACTACTATTCTCTCTGGTGGCTTTTAAGATTTTTCCCTTTATCTTTGATGTCTTACACTACCTCATACTAATGAATATATTCATTTTTATTCCTCTTGCTTGAAGCACTGTATACTTTTTCTTAAGCCCTAAAAACTATCATCTTTTACTCAGTCCCAGACATCTCTTTGCCATTATATCTTTCTATTTTGTCTCTCCTTAGTCTCAATTCTCTCATATTAGAATCATTACTAGAATATATTTAAAATTCTTATTCTTGCTTTTTCCCCGTGTCTCTTAACTTTATACTTGTCTTTATCTCCTTCTGATATAATTTGACTGATTTCCACAGATCTATTCTCCAGTTCCATTATACTCCCTTCAGCTGAGTTTGCTTTAAAACAATGACTATATTTTCTACTTTTAGTATTCATTTGTCTCTTTTTAAAACCAGGCTGATCTTCTTTTATAATCTTCTTATTCTATAGATGCCATTTCTTATTTAAAATCTGTTCATTATTTTTATTATATTAATTTTCAAGTCCCTTTTTAATTGCTTTGCTATCGGTAATTACTCAGGGGCGAGTCTTTCTATTTCTCATGCCCACCAACACTCAGCCAGACGAGTTCCCACAGGTGTTCTGTAACTTTGGTAATTTAGGGCATGAGTTGCCTTCCACAGGTACGCTGCAGCAGCACAGGATTGTGTAAGCATTTCCGTACGTATGTGCTGGGGAATTTATGGATATGATGAGTTCTAAAGCAATTTTTACATTAGTTTCTCTGTTCAGGATTTCCTTACCAAATGGGCAGTACACATTCCAGAACCACACCTTGCAAGAGTGATAGCATTTTCCCCAGTATAATGGTTTAACATGAATCAAATGGTTCTAATAGTAAATATTTCAGAAGAATTTATATCAACAACATGATGGGTTTGTTGTAGCTTTTTTGTTCCCCACAATGTCAGTCTGCCACTTTTCATTACAATTGAGGAAGTAAATAAGGGCAAATAGTTAAATGACTTGTGCTGAGTTCTACTGAAGTAAAGATAGAAGAGAATCTAAAAGCTGAATTTCTTTGTTGTTAAAATGTATTTTAATTTTATGTGGATGGTGACTGATACTGACTCAAAGATAAACCTGTACTTTTTGTTGCTATTCTTAACTTTGGCTTCACGATCCAAGGGCCTGGAAGGCAGCTCCCTGGGCCTGATCCTACCCTGTGTCACACATGGTTAAGCATCTTGGCAGTGTTAACTCTTTCATGCACAATTAGCAGATTAAAGTGGTAATTTTTGCATGTTACTGCTAGTAGAGACACTGACACAGGCAGATCTTCCTTTGTCAATAATTTACTTTTGTCTCCCTTTCTTTTACGTCATGCAATCTGCTAACAAGCACCTAAAGCTTGTTGGAGGTAGAAGAGGGTAAAGGGGGGATAAGTGGTGATGGAAGGAGGCTTGACTTTGGTCTGAGAACACACAGTACAATATGCAGATGATGTATGATAGAATTGTCCACTTGAAATCTACATAATGCTATTAACCAATGTCACCCCAATAAATTCAATTGAAATTTTTAAAAAACCAACTACCTAAAGCTTCTTCAAGACTACTGCTACATCTTTAGGTTTTTTTTTTTCTTCTCATGGGACTAGCAAAGCATGTGCCCCGTGCACGTACACCGGCACTCTTATTATAAACATGTGCAGATTTGGCAATTTATTAATAACTTTCTTTCTTCCTACAATTCAATTCAATCTTTCTGGACATATTTGTGTGAACTTTTCAGGAGTGTACTTCCTTTCCATGTTTTTATAGAGAGGGTACACAAAGTAGATAATTCTCACTCATTTATCTCATTTAAAGGAAATTGTAAGGATTGTTTTGTGCTCTGTTTGCAGAACAGTGTGTACTGAACACCAACACAAAGCAGAAGAGCCTTCAGCTGAAGGTACAGTATACTGTTGACACTGAAGGAGCGCCTGTGTGGAACAGAAACGCTGACAGCTCAAATGGATCCCGTGGAACTGAGAAATGTCAACATGGGGCCCGATGACGAGAGCAGCAGCGGAGAAAGTGCCCAAGACAGCTATACCGGGGTGGGCAACCTAGAAAAGGCAGTGATGAGCAGGTATGAGGTTCCAAGTGACGGGCTCCATGGAGAAAGTAGACGGGTTTATGGACAGGAAGAATATGGGGCTTGTCAGGAAGAACTGGGCTGATTTGAGACATGACAATGACATTGATGTTAAACACACCAACGGCCTAACCCTGAAGTATACCTATTACACCATTGTTATATACTAATCCTTTGTATGACTAATTTACAACTGAAGTTACAGTGTTCCTATCCTTGTTAAATACAATAACTTAAATTACATTAGGTTATCACTGCTTTTTCCCATTGGATCTTTGTATGTTAGATTCCTCTCCCTCTGACTACTCTTTAAAATTTGCTCCATCTTGAGTTCTGTAGGGATTCTTTTCTCACTGAGAGTGTCCTATCAGCAAGCTCATTCATAGCTTTCACGGTTTCACCCACTAGGTATAGACCATATACATATAGGGAAAGGCCACTGGGAGGAAGCACTATTCTTCTCTCAGGAGCCAGTGCAGTAAATTTTAGGGCTGTAGGATGAGAAAGGCCCTAGAGGTCTAAATCGTGGCATTTTCTGGAGCAGGAGAACAATGTGGTAAAACACAGGGCTTTGGAATCTACAAAGCAGTTGCCCAACGTGAAGCAGATGTTTATCTTCTTTGAGCTTCATTGGAAAGTGAGGAATGGCAAACCAGCACCTACTTTTCTGAGACTAAAATGAGTGCCTAGAATATAGATGGTACCCAGTAAACTTCTGTTCCTTCTCCTCTGCTTCATCACCCTTAGTAAATCGACCGAAACCAGAGAGCTCTTTTGTTTCTGAGAAGGATGCACACAGACACGAGCTCTGCAGAGGTGGCCAAGCTGAAGGAGACACTGTCCCAAGAAGAGTCCTATCGAGCCATTCCACTTGGTCCTCTGAAAGCTGTAATGGAAAGAGCAAGGATGCTTTTGTTAAGGCTCATCCAACAGGCTCTGGACTGCTCACAGGGCCCTACCTTCTCACCTCTGACTCAGGCATGGGCCTTCATTTCCCAACCGAACAATCACCTTAAAATGAGCTTTGTTTCTGTTTGCTTTGCATCGAGCCCTTACATGTACATTTTTGAGACATTCAACATAATGCATGTATTTGGAATCATTATACTTGTGTTTTTGATACATGCTGGATTCATATTCAAAACATTCAAGACACTGGGGACATTTCTCATTTATTTTATACAGTCTTGGCATGTCTTATGAGTACAACTCATCCCATGCCAAAATAAGAGCATGTAAATGCCTTGAAAAAGAAAGTCTAATTACTTCCATATTCTAAATTTTAAAAGCTACTTACGGACTAAAGGATTCTAGTTTATTGATTAAGGTAAAAAGTAGAATGCCGGATATTTCAGAGTTGAACTCATTTTTGTTTTTATCCTTAGGCCCTTTTAGGCTCCATTTCATCTTGTCTCAGATTCCAATTCTGAATATTACACACCAGTCTCCACATAGCAAGTACATCAACTGCAGACTCAGCCAAAGTGAGGGAGTGCCGAGGTGCAAGGAGGCAGCATCTGAAGGCATGATGCTCCCCATGAGAAGGAGGAGGAGAATGCCAGGAAATGCTCCTAACCTGGATGTGCACTTGAGGTTCTTGAAAACCCACACCTTAGGTTCTCAAGTGCATATAAAACTTTGAGATTTTGTCTGCTTGTTCTATCAACACCTGATCATTGTTCTCCATTTTCAAAAAGAAACCTCATTGTGTCTTCCTCACAAGATTATTTTCAGGATTCATTCCAATTATTAACTATAATTTGCACAGATCTCCCATGATAATCACTTTTCTGTTTCTAAAGGTTATTTTAATAAAATATTCTCCAATTATTTTATCTTACTATGTCATGGAAGAAATGTCCCCCAAATTGAAACCTATCTAATTATAAAGCACTTTTCTAATTAAAATGATCCTTGTTATATAAACCATGTCTCTTGACGACAAGGCTATGTATTACATTATACAAGAATAACATGATAACCAAAAGCCTAGCACGATGGCAAATACTGATCGTTTTCAACCATACCCATTCTGTCCTTCTACTTTATTTTTTATTTTTATTTTTATCTTTATCTTTATTGTATTTTTTTCACCATCTAGTCCCCTTATACCCTCCCCCTGCCAGCAATCACCACACTGTTGTCCATGTCCATGAGTCCTTTTTCCTTTTTGCTCGATCCCTCCACCCCCAACCTTCCCCACTGCCCTCAGCTGTCATCCTGCTTTCCATTTATGAGTCTGTCCCCATTTTCCTTGTTACTTCAGTTCATTAGATTCACATATGACTGAAATCATGGTATTTGTGTATCTCTGACTGGCTTATTTCACTTAGCACAATGTTCTCCAGGTCCATCCACACCATCACACAGGGTAAAATTTTATTCTTTTTTACACCTGAGTAGAATTCCATTGTGTAAATGTCCCATAGTTGTTTTATCCACTCATCTATTGATGGGCACTTGGGCTGCTTCCATATCTTGGTGATCATAAAAAACCCTGAAATGAATTTAGGGGTTCATTTGAATTAGTTCTTATGTTCTTTTGCATTAGTGTTTGGGTTTCCTTCAGACATAGTCTCAGAAGTGGGAAGCTGGGTCAAAAGGAAGATCCATTTTTAATTTTTTGAGTTATCTCCATACTGCTTCCCACAGTGACTACATGAATCTGCATTCCCACCAATAGTGCAAAAGTGTTCCCTTTTCAACTACGAAGCATGCATGGTTGGGCATTCCGTATTGCAGACAGGAAGCCTGTGAGATATTTTTCAGTGTCAAAACGCAACAGAGGCAGCCGGACTCATTGGTTGAGCCCTCTGGAAATGTGGCTGAGACAAGATTCATACACTCTGAGCCCCCTGGCATGTGAGCACAGGAGCCGACCAGGACAGTGAGGGGTGCGCAGCCTCCAGCCTGTGCCCAAGTAGACCACCATCACAATGTTCCACCAGGAGTGGTGTGTTAATGCCCTGCTTCCCTCTCAACTCTCCTGCTAATTCATTGGCCTTCTTCGGTGTTTTTCTTAGTTACATCCATTGCCTAATAATCCAAGCATATTTTCAGAGTAACTAATATACACAAACTCACATAGTGAAAACAACCAAACACAACACTGAGCTACCATTGAACTACCTCCCTGCAAGGGCTATATGACAGGTGTAGCCAACAGGGGGGAAAATATTGACTGAGTGCTCAACTTGGAGTCTGGGGAGGGGGTTAGGCCTGCCACTTCACTTATTTGAGCCACAGTCACTTCATCCTTAGAGTAGGGGTGCAAAAGAACCCTCTCATAGGGGTATTTGAGCATCAAATGAGATGAGGACTAGAGTGCCTAGGCATTAATAAATATTTATTGAATTAATTATCTGATTATGTTGTGCTAGTAGTTGAGAAACACCTAGTACAACTCTTCATCCTTCCTTGGGAAGGGCTGTAGGTGGGAACAAAATTAACTCTAATTATTCTCTTTCTTGCAGCTAATGTTGGGGGAAGAAATGTGGTTTTAAAAAGTCCAGCTAAAACTAACATTTTCTTCCATCACAACTTCCTCCCTCACTCTCATAACTGGAGCTCAGTCACTGGTCTTGAAGGAACACTCGAAAAGAGAAAAAAGAGTTCTTGGTGTCTTGTTTTTGCTCCCCCAGTCGGTTACTGAGCTTACCCGAAACATAAATATAATTCAGAGCATTGACTTTAATGTGTTTACTTTCTTATTTTCTTTTTTATATGTATGTTCAGTCAGTTTGCTAACGGAGATGATGAAAGTCAGGAATTCCTAACAAATGGATTTTTGGGGAAAAAGAAGCTGACAGATTATGATGATGAACATGTAAGTGAACCTCTGCTTTCAGGCCATAAACAGGACTTGAGGAAAACAGGTCTCTTCGGGAAAACAGTGTGACTGAAATTTTCCAAGCCTTGATCAGCACATTCTCTGTTTATTCAGGCCCTTACTGAAATAAGGGCTTGTTTTTCCTGTTCGCCATATGGCTACATAAATCATTTATGAAATTTATTTGTTTTTTGGAAAAATCATTCTAACCCCAATGTAATTGGCAGTCATACATGCTTTCCCTTCTTTATGTTACTCAACCTATATTTCCTATTTTCACTGAGACCCTTACTAAGGCTCAGCACAGCATGCCATTGAAAACTGCGTGGATCTGATTGAAGTTGAGTAAATAAAAAGCTTTCATTCACTGTGATTTTATCTTAGTCTTATATCTTAGACACTCATCTTCAGTAAAGATTATGTGAAAACAAGAATAATCCAAAAGTGGTTCATCCTTGGGAAAATATTTGCTTACAGTGCATCTCTTTTTCTTTAAGCATCCTGGAACCACCTCATTTGGAATGTCCTCATTTAACCTGAGTAATGCCATCATGGGCAGTGGGATCCTGGGCCTGTCCTACGCCATGGCCAACACAGGGATCATACTTTTTATGTAAGTGAACGGGCATATTTGCATTAGGTTTGAACCCGGTGTTCTTTTAATGAACAAACTGTAGTTTGATCTTTGTGAACAGAAATAATCTGAGGAATTATTAGCATATCCCTCTTGCTTTTAGATAAAACAGCAACTTGAAGAATACGCAGAGCAGTTGAATCACAGTATTTGTTCAACCCACCATTCCTAACCTAGCGGCAGAAACTTTATGTGCTCAACCAAGCAAAGCTCCCCAACCCCAGTCTATAGGATCATTTCAAAAAGTAATTCATTATTTAGTGGATGCTTACAATGATTTGGTGTTTAATAGTCAAAAAATTCTTCTCAGAAGCATGTCAGACTTTGTAACACTCGTAGGGAGAAAGTCCGCACCAAGCCAGGGCCCTGCAAGCTCTGGTTCCACATCCCACCTCAGCCCTATGTCTCTGCACCAGATATGCTGGGCACACTAACCTTCTCTCCATCCCGTGAAGATGCCATGTTTTCTCTCACCGCAGGGCCTTTGCACATGCTCTTAGAACCCTCTCCTCTTCATTTTTATGTAGTTAACTCCTGATCTATGAGCTCAGCCTCATCTCTGGGCTGGCTTTCCTGACCTCCGTGACTGGGACAAACTACCTTATTATAATACACTTACTCACATGTTTTAACATTTGGGTGCCGTTGTATGACTCATTTGATTGATGTCTATGTCCCTTGTTACACTATAATCTCCAGACAGTTGAGCTTATGTCTGTTTTTATTTACCACGTGTCTATATCCCCAAGACCGAGTACAAGCTTAGAACAGGGAATATTTGTAGAATGGCCCAAGTTCATTCCTAAACCTAGGTACTTTAATCAAACATGGTAAATGCTGCCTAAGATTAGTAAAGCCACATAGCTGCCCTGGAGGGTGGATCCCGCCTTGTCCGTGACAGACGGCCACAGATGTCTGTGTGCATTACGTACTGCCTGGCATTTTCCAAGACACGGTTGGCAGCACTGGAATTCTCCACTGGAATAAAGTCTAATGTTAGTCAGGCATCTGTGTGGAGGCAGATCGCAACCTCCAGTGCGATGCTAGAGCATTAGATAACTGTCTAAGAATGCAGCATTTGTATTACCCATACATGCCATTTACGTTCTGAGCACCACCTATGATTAGACGATCACACAGCCACTTGAGGGCTAAGAATCAGGCAGCACTATAAATATTTATATTGTGCTAGTGCTTTCATTGACGTGTTTTAGTTCTAATACTTTTTAGCTGAGTGGGTTTTTATGTTCAAAATCAACTTTACTTTTATAAGCCATGTTTGAAATAAACTCATTGTTTTCTACTTGCTGAATCTTAATGACTATAGATGTATTCATGTATGTAGTTATATATATTTTTTCTCATTAATTACACATACTATTAAAATAACTAGGATGTTAGCATAGATCACTGATGAAAAGGAAAAGGAAATGCTCCCCCCCTCAACACTAGAGCCACAGACCATTCTCATGGAGAATATTCTACTTCTAAAACCGAGAACCTCATTTCAGGCTTACAAACATGGAGCAGATTAATTTGGCCAGAGAAATTAAATTTCTAGACATTGTGGGTATGTTTTGGGTGTCTGAGCAGCACAGACTGGATGCAGGTCTCTGTCCTAATTCACAGCAAGTAACACAGGATTGCATTGGTTGTACCCTTAGTATTTTCTGCCAAAGCAACCTTGTGTTTAGAATACAGGGAATGTTCAGTATTTTTCCAAGGAACAAAATTATGTAATCTGAATTACATAATTCTTTAAAAACAGACAAGTTCATAAGGAATACAGAAAAATATATGAATAAGTCATTGATTATTTAGTTCTGGTACAGCATAGTAGGGTAGTTGTAAAATTAATAACTCATGGTCCAAATGTACAGTTGCAACACTGAGTTCAGCAGGAATTACCAAAGAATGTGATCAGTTGTGGGGAAATGTTTAGTGTGCTCTTATAATGTGAAAACAGACAAAGAATACAGTTTCTTCTAAGGTCAGGTAAAGCTTACTATTGCTCCTCTATTATTATGTAACTGCCTCTATTCATTTATATTTGCTCTCCAGTTCTTGGTCACTATCTACATAAAGAGATCATACATGCATGATCTCAGGACGTGCGAAGGGTCCTGAGATGACGTTTTCTGAATCTAGAAAAGCAATATCCCTCTACCCCATACTTACCTTTCTCTGTTTCTCTCTTACACAGGCAATTGCTTGGCCCTCTGGGTCTCGCACTTGACCTCTAAGTGCCGGGTCGGTAGTGATGGAGCTCAGACTCTGCATGCTTTGGCTTCTCTGTTTTTAGATTTTGATTAAGGTTTAGTCAGACTCTTGAACGGCCCTCCAATTATAACTGTTGGTGCAACTATCCTGCAAATATGATGCACATAGAGCCATGGGCTGAGTCAGTAGATGTGGTATTTGCTAGTTTTGCTATACATTTAGCATCTAAGTTAAGTTATAAACTAGATTTTACTACTGGGTAACATTAAAAAGAGATGTGTTAGGAATTTCAGGCAGTCGGTTTGGGTACACAAATAGCAAATTCCAGTTCTCTGACATTAAAGAGTATGTGTGGAGCTCTGAAAAGAGTGCCTCAGCTTACCCCCAATCCACATACTTTCGAATGTCCATGATTAAAAAGACCAACGGGAGAATTTATTATACTATCTGTTACTGTATCTTATTTATTTTCTACTCTCTATTTCCTTCACAGCATCTTGCTGCTGGCTGTGGCAATATTATCGCTCTATTCAGTTCACCTCTTATTAAAGACTTCGAAGGAAGGAGGTATGCTGCCCGTTCTTCAAGTCTGAAATGTTGTTTTGAGTCTCACTAAAGGGTCTGTCAGTCTGTCGCTCCACAATTATAGGATGATGTGGGTCAATTCCACATTTCTGTTTCTTCTGACCCCCACGGTGTGGTTTCTCCAGGTTCTTAGTTATTTGAGCCACTGAGAGGAATACAAGTCAGCTGGCTCAAGTAGAAGCCAACTTAATAAAGAGGTTTGGGGGTGAATAATGCAAATACGAGTTTCGGTCTGCTGCGTGGAGCGCATGAGTGAAGCCACTGCTTCTTACTGAGCATATCTGAACATATTTTGAAGTAGTTTTTGAGACTGTGCTCTTTGAGTTTATAATTTCTACATGGTGCTTATTCACATGTGGGATGCTGGTGAAGAATTATATTACAAAAATATTTTAGTCATTGAAACACTCTTTTTTAACAAGGTTATTTTATCTTTGGTTGTAGGGTCTTTAATCTATGAAAAATTAGGGGAAAAGGCATTTGGATGGCCTGGGAAAATTGGAGCTTTTGTTTCCATCACAACGCAGAACATTGGAGGTAAGGGGGCGATACAGCTCTCAACAGGCTACTCCAACTTTCTAAAGAATGTTGATATGTAAGAAAACTCTTGCAGCAATAGACAGCACTTTTAAATACAGAAAAATAGTTGCTTTGTAGCTTTTAAATTAAAAAAATAAATAAATAAAATAGACTCCCTGTTCCTCTTTAATTAAAAATAGCAATATGTAAGAATGAAATACTTTATAAAACCCTACCCATTGAATTCTAGAATTAAAATCTAGAGTGAAAAAGCTTCCTTGAAGTCTGGGTGTCAGCCTAAATGACGCCCCCTCTCTAACCCTGAACGTCCAATCAAACACCAAGCAGCTCCTTTTCATTCTATCACTTAAGCTCTTCAGTCTTTCCTCTCACTCTGTTCTCACCACCGTAGTGGCCACCTGAGTTTGAGCTTCTCCTGCTCCCGTCTTTAACTCATTCTGCAGATTAACTTTCTCAAATTCAAATCTACTTTTGCTTCTCCTCTGCATAAGATTCTCCCTCTGCCTACCTTTCTGATACCTTTCTTATCCACCCCCATATCTATCTACCTATTAATATCTGTCTGTTTCTCTATCTACCCCGTGTGTGTCCTGTGTCACACCATAACACACTATCTTCAGTTCCCCTGTTCCGGTAGCCCTCTATCCTAACACACACAAACACACAATGACACAGGTTCATTGTCTTCCTTGCTCTCTTCCCAGGATCTGGCATTTCTCTAGGCTTTTAGGATCTGGGGTTACCTAGTTCCTCTGGGTTCCTTCAGCCCTCTTTGGAGGCTTCTTGTCTGTCACTATTTTTAAAAGGTATCTAAAAACCCTTGCATAGGTAACAGAATTGCGGATTGGTTTGATGCATTGTGGATTCTGAATTTGAGTCTGTGTCTGTCACCATCTGTGACCTTGGGAAAACCACTTTACCCCTCCGAGTCTAATTCTCCATCTATGAAAATGAGAGCAATATTCCACCCTGACAAGGTCATTGTAAGGATGAATTAAGACAACATAAGGCACATAATAGGGGTTCAGTACAAGCTTCCTTCCCACCTGGTTCTCAATTCAATATCCATGGGTCTGGAGCCCTTCTGATTATTTTTTAAATGAGCATTATTATAGTTTTGAGACAAATAAATGCTAACTATGAAAACTAAAACATTGCATAAAATATAAATGACAGGGAAACATTAATGTAAGTCACCCTTAGAGATAACAACCCCAGGTTTTTCTCTATGCCAAAGTTAACAAATATATTGTTTCTGTTAAAACTGGATCTTTTTATAATACTAGTTTTCAGTCTGCTTTTTTAATTTAACAATATGCCTCAAATATACTCATATATTATTCTTTTTAATGACTTTTGAGTTTGCCATTGTGTAAATGCAGCGTAATTAGTTTACTAAACCCTTTATTGACAAACAGTTGGGTGGTTTCCAGTTTTTCACAATAACGAACAACGCGGCAGTAAATAAATTTGCACAGAGATCTTGAAAATAGGAAACCTTTTTGATAAACAAAATCTCACTGGAGCCACCTAGGATTTCAGGACCCAGCAATTCGTTATAACCTGTGTCTAACTGTACCTGCTCCTGGTCATGGATCATGTTAAGCAGAGCCAGGATAGTAGTTAAGCAGATAAAATCCAAAGATATATTGGTTTGTATTTGTTTCTTCGCATATTTGTATATATTAGGACTACAGTCTTGGGCAGAATTTGGCAATAATGCCAGGATTGCTGCATTCATTTTACTGGTTTGGGGTCATAAGCCTTTCAGTGCACCCTCCTCCCCTCCTCCCCCCCCCACCCCCGCTACCTTCCTGTCCTCCACCAAATAGACTGCTCTACGTTTGGTTCAAATTTTCAGCCTTATCAAGATTTAAAGCACCAAGGGTTTCATAGGATCACCTCATAGTTGATCTATTTTACTTGTTCAGACAACTGAAATAACCATGCACACATTTAGCCCCGAATCCAACAAGCCGGGCGACAGTAGCGTGGCCTGTTGCTCAAAGTACAGCTGCTCTTGTATTTCCAAATCATGGAATGAGCTGCGAAGTGGTCTCTGGAGCAAGCCATACGCATGAAGGGGAGTGTGGCTTTCGGGGAGTAAGGTCCAATTTTATATTGTCCCTGACAATGCTCTCCCTTTGGTTACTCTGTATGGTCAGTGGTTATTTTGCCCGAATGGAAATCACTTGTATTTCTGTATTTAGCAACTCCACATGTAGAATGTTCAATTTTCTCAGTCCCTTGAAAATTAACATTTACCATGGATGTTTCAACACTGGCAGAATAATGTTGACATTACCCAGACAGGTCTGGATCATTCTGAATTTTTAAAGACCAAACACATTAACAGTGGTAACATCACTGAAAGTCAGCAATAATAGCTGTCTAAAATTGCATGGTACCTCGCAGAGCCAGTTAATCAGAAATATCTCCTGTTTACGCTCTGTAAGATTTAGCTGTAGCCAAGGTCTTCGTAAAGATTAACCAAATAATGTTTGCAGAAGATACGTCAGTTATTGTAAGAATCATCCCACTTCCCAATCAAGAAGAAGCCACTGGCCCAAGACCAGGAAACATATTTTGCACGTGGACTGTCATTTTCATGCTATGTGATCTTGGACATGTCGTGTAAGCTTTCTATCCTCAGCTGTGGAATGAAGATAACATATATCTTGCTGTCCAAATGGAGTAATGTGCAGAACTGAACAATGTGGGGAATTATTATCACCATTATTACTTTGTTTGAGGTTAAGGAAATAGCTTAATATTCAGTAATATTTTAATGATTCAATCTACAACTAACTGAGTGTTTGCATTAAAACGTCTGATCGCAAAGACTTGCCAGGATGCCGCATACAGTTAACGCTACCAATGTAAAACTTGTCCGTTTATTTTTAATTGAGTCTTTTGACTGTGTGTCAAATACCAAATCAGGATTAACTTCCTTGAGTGGATGGACTTGAGAAAGAGATGTTGCAGAAATCCCCACAATTGCTGACAAAACTGTCTATTGAGCATTATATATATATATATATATATATATATATATATATATATATATATATACACTGTTTCCAGGGTTTGGGTTTACAGATTTCATCAGGTTTTCAGAAGAGAACATGATCACACATGTATCACTTACCTAGATGCTCAAAGGTTTCCATTTTGTATAATCTCTTACACGGCCAAAGGAAACCGGGATGTAGGGGAGGAAAAACCTCACTGAGAAAGCGGGGAGGAGCTATCCTCTCCTGTACGCTCACCAGCCCCATGTGACTCCAGTTTAGATAATCGTGGCCCCAGACTTTGCTGGCCCCTCGGGGAGGATAGAGAGACCCAGACTGGCACCCAGCTGGGGACAGCCCGAGTGACACGGAGTCAGCCCTGCTTCACCCTGCCATTCTGGCCTCCCTCCTGGCCCATGCCTTTTGTTGCCAGTCCCCTCCTCAGATTGTACAGACACTGAAACAGGCACACTCAGTACAGTCCGTGATGACTTAGAACTAGTGAGGGGGAAACATGCCAGGGGCAGCTTCTCTGAAAACCTCAGAGCAGAATTGAACAGAACCATCATTGATATCGTTAGTGAAGTTCCATGCTCAAGAGCCAGAGGGCCAAAGAACTTGGAAACAGCACAAAATACACAGTGGGTGAGTTTTCATGCAGTTTGGTGGAGTAAATGCTCATCTTACTGGAAGAATACACATCCCAAGTGCAAGGGTTTCTCACAATTCACCTGTGACTTCAGTGCGTGCACCCTACTGAGTTGTCATGCTTTTCATTTCAGCAATGTCAAGCTACCTCTTCATCATTAAATATGAACTACCTGAAGTGATCAGAGCATTCATGGGACTTGAAGAAAATACTGGGTATGTCTTAGATTCTTTCTGTAAAGTCCAGTGACTCATTCTAGCTGGTCTTTTCCAATCCCAACATTCTGGTTGGTCTTTCTTTTCCAGAGAATGGTACCTCAATGGCAACTACCTCATCATATTTGTGTCTGTTGGAATCATTCTTCCACTTTCTCTTCTTAAAAATTTAGGTAAAGTCAGTTTTAAGTTTTGTTTTTATTTTACATTGTAATAGCAAGCTGACTGTAGATGCCATATTAACCTTCCAGAATTTCTCTGCTAACTCCCAGGTTACCTTGGCTATACCAGTGGATTTTCTCTTAGCTGCATGGTGTTTTTTGTCAGTGTGGTAAGTGATTTATTGACATGATTCTTGTAGCTTGGGGAGTATGAGACGCATTTAGTGCCTGAATTAGTGTTTTCTTTTTTGTTCAAGCAACTCACTAGCATGAGAGAGTTCTTGTGTCACAAGCAATTTTTTTATATTCTAATTTGGAAAGAGAAAAGAACAGTCACGATTTAAAAACAGTTAAGTTATTTTAAGACTATTGGTCTTACTATTGTAAGACCAATACTGTCTAGGACTTAGTATTAGCAAGACCATTGCTAATAGTATGTTTTAGGCTCACAATATATATCTGGACAAAAAGAACACTTCAAGCAGGAACATGACAATAAGCCAGCATTTAGCGAGGTGAAGAAAGAAGATACGAGTCCCAGAAGAGAAAAGGCTACAGAATCAGCCATATCCGCACGAATCAGCCATCTTCTCTTACACATTCTTCCCATGAAGAGAGGGCACCCACAGTGGGACTAAGACAGAAATCTCTTCTCACCTCCCCCCAATCCCCGCCAAAAGAGAATTTCTCATCATATCACAGCTGCCAAATTTTACACAGCATTTCTCCAAAGAGAATAAGGAGGAGAGGAGAATTTTTAACGACCTGTATTATTGTTAGTTTGAAGACATAAAAGATGTGAAATACAGCAAAGAAATGATGGTCTTTCTTGTGGAAGAGTGTGCCTCAGGCTTAGGATGACTCATGCAAGATACTGTTCTGTCGACTCAAAGAGGAGGGCTGCCAAACACAGTTCCAACTCTCCTCGAGACAGAGGCTAGAGGGGGTCTCCACTGTCCATTAGTCTAAGTGGACCCCTAGGCAGAGGCTCCCCACCATCATCCTTAGTCATCATCCTCCGAGGCACACATATGGATTTTCATTTCATTGTTTGCCTCAAAAGGCTAATTTTTTTTAATGGCTGTGTCTAGGTGATTTATAAGAAATTTCAAATACCCTGCCCTCTGCCCATTCTGGACCACGCTGTTGGAAATCTGACATTCAACAATACACTTCCAATGCACATGACCATGTTTCCCAACAACTCGGAGAGTAGTGGTGTGAACTTCATGATGGATCACACCCACCAGAACCCTACAGGGCTAGATGACCACCAGGCCAAGAGCTCTCTTCATGGCAGTGGAGTAGAGTATGAAGCGCATGGTGACAAGTGTCAGCCCAAATACTTTGTTTTCAACTCCCGGGTAAGTGTGAGGCCTTGGCCTCTAATGAGCCCAGCAGTGTGGCCCCTGAGTTTTTCTTTCATTCGATGAGATGGTCTGGGATTGCCGTCTGCGTTGGAATGCTAAACATGCGGTGTTTTTTGTTTTACAGACGGCCTATGCAATTCCTATCCTCGCATTTGCTTTTGTGTGCCACCCTGAGGTCCTTCCCATCTACAGTGAACTGAAAGAGTAAGGCAGCCATCCTTTAGCATTCTCATTTGCTTTGAAAATGGGCTTCAATGTTCAAGGAGGCTCTGTTCAGAAGCATGGTTTATAGCTTTCTCTTCAGAGAAAGTTTGTGTTACAACCACTTCTCGGTAATGTGCTTTAACCAAAAAGGTGTGAATTAGACCCTTCACTGCACTACCCTGTCTGCTTCCTTCTCCTCTATTCCCCGATCCTAACAGTATGGGGGAGGGGAGGAGGAGCCGATGGCTGTAAGGATTTGGGCGGGCAAGGAGAATTTGAATTTTGATGGAAAGAAGTTATGTCACCTGAACTGGAAATTACCACACTCATGAAGACCAAAAATTATGAGTAGGGTGACTTTACTAAGCCACTGATGCCACCTGTGGTCAGTCCCCAATCCTTGTCTAAAAGTCGCTCACCACTATCTGACCTTCATGGTCTTGTCTGTACAATGGAGACACTGGCTAGGCAATCGCGTTTCTCCCAGCTGATAGTCCGTGAGTCGCTGATAGCCTTTTCCCTTTGAGGGTGTTGGCAGCTACTAGAGGGTGAGTTGGGCCTGAGCCCACTGGAGCAGCTTCCCTCTTTACCTTTAAGGGACAAGGTCATATAATAATTTTCAACTTCCCTATCCCAGACAACAACAATCTCAGTCTTCTTTTTCACCAAATAGCAATAACGTTCCCCATAAATTCTGACTTACCTCCTAAGAAATTTTTGGAATTTATAAGTACTTTGATGTCTTTGATTTACTTGGAAAATCACATGTAGCAGTTACTTTACAGTCCTGATAATTCAATTTTAGCCACTGGGCACCTTCTAGAATGGTTCCTAGAAGTTGTCCAAGTAAAAATGTCAAGCATCCTGGTGAAAATATCAGAACTCCTGGAAGTAGGACTTTGCTTGTTCCAGTAGGTACTTGTCCTCCTTTAACCCACCTCACTATGAAATATTAAGACTTTCATGTTAATCACATTCCTAAATACTCAGCAGACAAGCTGACTTATCGACACGAAACAAACTGGTCTTCTTCTCAGAAAGTGGAAGACTGAAGGAGTAATGTTTTAGAAAAATGGAAACAAATCCTTCATGACTCCCTAAGACAAATTTAAATAAGCTGTGTTTCTGCACCAGAAATGAGGTTTTAGAATGAGTAGCACAAACATACATTCTTTCATTATTTTCTTATTTTAAGATCTGTTCATAGATTTAAAAAAAACAACTCAGTGTTCTTTTTCTTTTCAGTCGGTCTCGGAGGAAGATGCAAACAGTGTCAAATATTTCCATCACGGGGATGCTCATCATGTACCTGCTTGCCGCCCTCTTCGGTTACCTAACTTTCTACGGTAGGTCACTTTGTTGAAGTCGTTTTCTTTCTGCAAATCCTAGTTTGACTGGTCATTAACCCGGGAAGGCATCCTTCTTTTAATTACCCTCCCAAGCAGAATGGACTGGAGATACAAGTACTCAATTAACATGCTATCTTAGTCATGCCTCTTGACCTAAGAAAATGGGATCTGAACCAGCTTGGCTAACAGGTTACAACAGTCTGAAAATCCATACACATTGTATTTAAAAGATTCCTCAGATTTAATTATTTTCCTGCTGGGATAGATGATAGTTCTTTGGCTTGACTCCCTAGTCCATCTCAGGCTAGAAGCAATGACAGTGAATCTAATTGCACGTTGAAAACTATCAAGCAAATGGCAGAAAAAATACAACATTGCTGAATTGGAGCCTGCTTCTTAGTTACCAGTCAAGTTGAATCTGAGGCCTTTGAGCATTAGGCTTTTTTTTCCTCCCTCATCCCATTCTATTTTGTTATAGTGAATGGTTTCCTAAAGAAAGAAAATTACAATTGAGCGTGGACCTGCGAACCACACGATCGAGGTTCGATTCCCAGTTAGGGCACATGCCTGGGTTGCAGGCCAGTTCCCTGCAGGGGACTCATGAGAGGCAACCACACATTGATATTTCTCTTCTTCTCTCCTTCTCTTCCCCTCTAAAGAAGGGGAAGGCAACCACACATTGATATTTCTCTCCTTCTCCCCTTCTCTTCCTCTCTAAAGATAAATAAATAAAATCTAAAAAAAAAAAGAAAGAAAATTACATGACAGAATCCCCTTCTATCTGGGAATGCACTACCAAAACAAAATGTGACGGTGGTCACATTAGATAACGCCTAAAACATTTCCTCTGCGGCCTCTTAGCAGGATGCAGAAGGGAGTGGGACTGCTATTCCCTCCCAGGAGACACGGCCTCGTGGACAAATCCCAGGGGGGCGAACATGGAGCTGCTGGCATTCGTTTCCACTAATCAATGTGATCAACGTATATATAATTTCTTGTATTAACCCAACTTTTTGCAATCTTCCAAATGACTTAAAAAATTAAATTGATTGCAAGACAAGTTGGGGAGGAAAAGACTGGGGGAGAGGGATCATCCTGTGGTTGAATTTTATTCTACTTGACTAATATTTGGCTACTAGCTAAGTACTTGCTTTACATTGGGCATTAACTCCTTGCTGGTTGTAAGTTAATGAAAGTCAGGCCAGTATCATTGAAGGTGTTTTTTTTATCTACCTTTATCTGATTTTGAGGGGAGTAGTGGGATAATCAGACTGCATTTCATTCTATCGGCATCTCTTTGTGCCTGAAATTCTGAATGAATGTGTTTTCCAGGAGGGCAGCTTCTTAGAGCAATATTCACTGGGAGACTTTGTAAAGTCTGCACCAGACTAAAAAATCGTACTAACTCATCCTTGCATGTTGCTTATAGTGACTCTGAGTTTCCTAAGACAAGCAAGAACTTGAAAAAGCCCAAATGTGCCTGTGTGTCAGTGTTGCCACAGAGTCACAGTTGTTGAGCTTGAAAAAATGTTAGAGATCATTTGTCCTAGGGTTTCCCTACTGGGTTATGAGAAGCTGCCTCAAGGCTGGCTGGGCAGGTAGGGGCAGAAGGTGGGTGACAGGATGAGGGACAACTGGTGGGGCTTGGGCTTTTCATGCCCTTCAACAGGAGCACCTTAGTCTATCGTCTGTTCTGTGATGCTTCTGTAGAGCAGAGATAGATTTATCACCATGCAAATGAGCTAGAGAAGCCTCTTGGCAATTTCATATTAGCTTCTGCAACTTACAAGCTTCAGGCTCCCCTTGTCCAATGGTCGCACAACTAATAAGCTCAGAGACGTAGTGAAAACAGGAGTGTCTGGATTTGCAGACATGGGTTTTTCCAACTGTACTATGTTCCCTCTCTAGAATATTAACACAAGTAATCAGTAATGCCTTGACAACACCGAATGAACTCTTTCTGTTCCTCCTCTTTGTAGGAGAAGTTGAAGATGAACTACTTCACGCTTACATCAAAGTGTATACCTTTGACACCCCTCTCCTCATGGTTCGCCTGGCAGTCCTTGTGGCAGTAACACTAACTGTGCCCATCGTCCTGTTCCCGGTAAGTACATGGAGCTTTGAGGAAAAAATCCTCTTTGACTCTGTAGATCAGTACATATGTTCCGACTTGATATGGACTTAATTATAATGTGAGTTTGCATCTGCAATGCCTGCGGACATCATTTTTTTCTTTCTCTTTTTTATTGTTGTTCAAGTACAGTTGTCTCCATTTTCCCCCCCACAACGACTTGGAGCCACTTAAAATTGACTACTTAATATGTAAATAGAGAAAATATTTTTTGTTGTTAAGTATTTTTGAAGTGTAGGGAAAAATCATGAAAGTTATTTTTATTTATTTTCCAGCCTTCCTGACACAGAAATTTATTTTTAAATTCAAATTCAAAACACAGATCTTGAGCTTCCATTTTGTGGGTTAGTAGAAATGAGGGGGAGTTCATATCACTCCTTGAAAGCCAAAACCACAATAACTTGAGAGTCATATTACATTTTCACTGTAGTTTTGAAGGCATTTCATCTTTCCCCCAGTTTACTGTGCAACGATAACATCCAAAAGTCACCTTATTTAATTCCTTGAGAACTAATGAAAAGGGGATTTCTGTTAAGTACATTACATCCTAAGACCAAATTTCTTGAAGACGTGATATTATCCATCATATATCTCTTGTGCTGCTGCCCAAACTGACCTGTGTTCCCAATGCATCTACTCTTCTTGGCATTTGGCATTGATGTCAGCTTCTCTGGGACCACAGAGCAGGGCTGGTTGCGGAGATCTGGACGGTGTGAGTTAAAACCACCACCTATGGATAAACATAGGTTTGTGCTCTCCTGCCAGCTCTTCTCCTTTCATGAACACTGAATTTACTTATTCATTTTAGGGGAAGAAATAAGCGACACAGTAACCAGCACTGTCCTGTATGGAATGTTCCATACAGGGCCAAGCGTATGAGGACTGGTCATATAATGACTCTGTGGTCAATTTAAATGCAGTTTGTGTCCTGAAATATTTTTTGGCACATTCCTTTTTCATGACTGCATGAAATCAGATCCTTATTACTCTGTTGGCTAATATTTACTGTTAAACAATGTCTTGTCTCTCATATATCTGAAAGTATTTTAAACGACATGCACACAGCTTCAGCCCACAGACCGCTCCTTGGTGGGTACAGGGCAGAAGACAGCTGTGGACAGAAAGTGTATTATAGGGCCACATTTCTAAGCAAACGACGTCACTGGGAAAAGAATATCAGAGCTCTCCTTTCTGTGTGTAAAGATAGCACTAACTAAATTTGGGGGCACGGTAGATACATCATTGTTCAACCAAAGCATTTTATCAGAGAAGGCTGGTGTGTGCTTCTGTATTGCTTCATTCACAAATGCCCACTGTAGTGCTTTCAAGTCGTGGTCTCAGGAGATTAACAGGCTTGGCTCTGCTCACGCTGCTCGTCAGCAGCAGTCCAGTGACTGTGGTGCCCCAGGCGTGACACCGAGGGCTGGGTCACGACGATGGAGAGTACGCTCAGCCTTTCATTTACTGAGGACCTTTTCCCCTCTACATTAACAATGCTGACATCCCCATAGGCATTCTTTCCCTGCATCATAGGTAAGGCTCTGGCACAAATCTGACCATCAGGAGCCATAGTAGGTTGGAAATACCCCCATTCAACGTCCATTAGAACCAAAACAGACCATTACTAAGTTCAGAAAAATAATTCACTGCTATCCTTCATTACCCAGCCTTAGCTTTTTACGAAACAGTGTGCATCTAACTCTGTTTTGTTCTCACAGTGTCACATCAAGATGATCTGTTTACTTGTCCACATTTCCCTGGGTAGTAAGTCCCTGGAGATTAGGGAAGTGCACAAAGACTGGCATAGGGTAGTCTCAGCAAAGTTCGCCAAGAAAAATGGTGTCCAAGTGAATCCTGCCTTTCTGGAGATGTACAAACTCCCCTTTCCAGCAACTGCATAGACCGTTCTCCTTCTGACATTCGTCAGGAACCCCAGCTTGGATGAGGGTCTGGGCTGAATGAACAGAGCCTCTGTGAACGTGACGGATGGATGACAGGGAAGCGGGTCCGGCCTCCTTGTCCCAGTCAGTGCCGCAAGGCTACATTCAGACACTTTCCCCCCAAATAAGCAGAAAAGTTGTTAGTGGTGTTTTTGTTTGTTTCTTACAGTCTTAGAGCCAAGATTTTTCTAGGTGTCAAGTGCTGAGTCACAGCATGGTTCTCCTGACAGGTTTCTTTGTATCAAGAGACTCTTGACCTATGAGAAGTTTATTTACTTTATCTCCATATCCCCACACTAATAATAAAACAAACAAGCAAATAAAACATAATCTGGATTAAAATATGTCAGCTTTAGGGAGAGGTTGGTATTATCCTCTTTTCAATACATAACTGGAATCTCTCAGAAGCCCAGGGAGATAGAAGGGTTTTGTTGCTGTGGGTTGGCTGGACAGTTTTTCTTTTGATTAATCCATTTATCATATCTTTTTCCTCCCATCAGGTTGTTTTTTTCCCTCTTAGTAAAAGGCCCATAGTGACAGCTTGAAATGTTGGTTGAACGCATGAATAAATGAAGTGAATTAAGACTCTGCTTTTCCCCAGCCATCCAGCATTTGTCTCCTCTTCCTTAGTAGGGGAAGGGAGATGATACGAGGCAGCAGCACCTCCTATCAGACTCACCACTCCTCCCCGCAGACTAACAATGTCACATTAGCTATGCTTCCCTGTAGATAGCAGAATTCACACAGCACCATGAAAAACAGAAAAACAGGTAATCCTAACAGGTTTATTATGAACAGAAGCTCAAGTTCCACCTGCCACTGCTTACAAAAAAGAGATCACGTCTCAGATTCTCTGGCTGCATTTATTTTATTTGACCATAGTACAGTTATTCTTTTCAGGCATGCTGCCTTCAGATTTTCTGTTCTGAAGTGTCTGGAGGAGTAAGCATAGAAATATGGCAGACGTTGCTACGAAAGCTGGAATCGAATCGTGATCCACAGGTCTTGTCCCAGGCAATCCTACGAAGTAATACTGCGATTTATTCCCTTTTGGTAGAATTCAGACCTAAGGCTCCCCCTTGCTACACTCCCACCTCATTTCTGACTCTGACACTAGGTCCCCACATTACAACCGAGCACCTCCCAAGAGGCTCTTGTTCAGAACGCTTTCTCTAGAGCAGCATAGAACTTTTCTGGAATCATTCTGAGTCAAACACCATGGCTGTTGCTGGGGACTCTCCCCACGCCTCACAGCATCTGACCTATATTTCCAGGTTCTTATCAGTCTGTGTCTGTGGAGGAAAGGGCACTTAGATAAGTGGAATAGCAGGCAGTGCTTTGTGGGTAATTGGCCAGAGTGACCTCTATCCTGACATAGGTAAACAGCATTGCTGAGGACCTTTTGATCCCAGGTTCACTTCTCAAGGTTGCATTTTAACATGGAATGATCTGCAAGTTTCCTTCTATTTTTTTTCCACCTCTACCATCACCAGCAGCCTGCTGTCTCCCTGTTTGCCTGGCTGCCTTCTTCAGGAAGGCACTGGCAGCTCTCTATACCCTCAGTTCTGTTCAAGGTTTTTTTAAAAATATATTTTATTGATTATGCCATTACAGTAGTCCCATTCCCCCCTTTCATCCTCCTCCACCCTGCACACCCGTTCCCACCCACATTCCCCACCTTTAGTTCATGTCCATGTGTCATAAGTTCTTTAGCTTCTACATTTCCCAAACTACTCTTGCCCTTCCCCTGTCTATTTTCTACCTACTGTCTGTCTATGCTACTTATTCTCTGCACCTTCTCCCCCCTTCTCCTCCTCCCACTCCCCTGTTGCTAACCTTCCATGTGATCTCCATTTCTGTGGCTCCACTCCCGATCTAGCTGTCCTCTTGGTTTGCTTTTGTTTTAAGTGTGGTTGTTAATAACTGTGAGTTTGCTGTCCTTTCACTGTTCATATTTTTTAACTCCTTTTCTTAGATAAGTCCCTTTAATATTTCATACAATAAGGGCTTGGTGATGATGAACTCCTTGAACTTGCCCTTATCTGAGAAGCACTTTATCTGTCCTTCCATTCTAAATGAAAGCTTTGCTGGATAGACCAATCTTGGATGTAGGTCTTTGGATTTTATGACTTGGAATACTTCTTTCCAGCCCCTTCTTGCCTGTAAGGTCTCTTTGGAGAAATCAGCTGACAGTCTGATGGGAACTCCTTTGTAGGTGACTGTCCCCTTATCTCTTGCTTCTAGGATTCTCTCCTTCATTTTACTCTTGGGTGATGTAATTATTATGTGCCTTGGTGTGTTCCTCCTTGGGTCTACCTTCTTTGGGACTCTCTGAGCTTCCTGGACTTCCTGGAAGTCTATTTTCTTTGCCAGATTGGTGAAGTTCTTCTTTATTATTTGTTCAAATAACTTTTCCACTTGTTGCTCTTCCTCTTCCCCCTTCTGGTACCCCTATAATTCAGATGTTGGAACATTTAAAGATGTCCTGGAGGTTCTTAAGTCTCTCCTCATTTTTTTGAATTTTTGTTTCTTTATTCTTTTCTGTTTGGTTGTTTCTTCCTTCTGGTACACTCCGTTGATTTGAGTCCCAGTTTTCTTTCCATCACTATTGGTTCCCTGTGCATTTTCCTTCAATTCACTTAGTGTAGCCTTCACTTTTTCATCTAATTAGCAACCAAAATTAACCAGTTCTGTGAGCATCTTGGTCACCAGTATTTTGAACTGTGCATCTGATAGGTTGTCTATCTCTTGGTCACTTAAAAGTATTGGTTCTGGGGATTTGATTTGTTCTTCTGTTTGAGCCATAATTTTTTGGTCTGGTTGTGCCTATTATGTATGAGGGACAGACCCTTAGGTGTTCACCAGGGCGGGGCAACTCAGTTGCTGGATTGTGAGGCTGTGTGTGGGGGTGGGGTCGGAGAGGGAACAATGGTGCTTGTTCTGCTCTCTCTTGGATTTCAGTGCCCTCTGCTGCTTCTCACAAGCAAACTGGGTCCTTCTGGTGCTGGTTCCCAGGTGGGTGGGCTTGTGTACATTCCAGGACCCTGTGAGTCTCTCCAACAAACTGTCCTGTGAGGCTAGGAGTCTCTCCTGGTACCTTTTCAATCGGTGCTTTTAGGCTTAATTTCCTGTTGCTGGGGTCCTGGGTTGCACAGTCTGTCTCATTGCCCACTTTTGCCTGCTTTTTCTGTGCATGATTGTGTGACCGAGGTCAGCCAACCGTCTTGCCCACTCTGCTTGTTTCCTCCCCGCACCCGGGGTCCCATACCACCTGTGCTCCGGGGTCTGGCAGCCACCGCCTTTTCCTGCCACGATCCCTCTCTGCCAGCCCCTCTTACCTGTCTGGTTGAATGGTTGTCAGACTTTCATACAGTTCAATTTTCTGTCTGTTCTGGTTTTGTTTTTGTTTCTAAATCTTTTTTTGTCCTTAATTTTGGTTGTGTGAGGAGAGACAGTGTTTCCACCTATGCCTCCATCTTGGCCGGAAGTCTTGTTCAAGGTTTTGTTATTCCTTACTCACTAGGAGGAGCAAGTACCTACCATTTACTCTGACCACTATTCCTATAAACTTTCTGTCTTCTACCTCGTTGGCCTAAATCTTCATGTTTCTGGGAGCCATATGACTGTTAGAAACCTCTGTGTACAATCCTAATGCAGAATCCTATATTCTACATATAGGATTGCCTCTAATTCAGCTTACTGAGTTAAAGGCATTATTTTGACAAATGACTAAAAAGCACATAGATGTGACCTCTGCCTGAAAATAACCTATATTCTCATTGTTCATTCTAGAAACGTAGCACTTTCCGGCAAATAAATACTTAAACACCATATATGCACCATAGAAAGCTTATTGTAACCCTACTAATTAGACCAGTGGGATATTATTAAGCAAACACCAACTGTAGGACATAATGTAGAATTTATAGTCTGCTGGAAAAACAAATGAGGGCATTTGCCTTCCTCGGTCCTTTTTACAATGGCTTTCATAATTTTTGCTAATCCAATTTTTAAAATCTGTTACAAAGTCTCCCTTAAACCATTTCCAGAGACTATCTGGTTTGCCATTCTGGAAATGAAATTGCCTTTTAAATCTGAACAGATGGCTTTAATTTCTGGTGGCGTGGAATGAACGGAATGTCACATTGGAAACTGCAAGCAATTCAGTTCGAAGTTTTTTGTCATTCATACATGTGTTTCGAAATACTATAGTTTACATTTTCTCTCCTTTAAGTAAATGCCCGTCTCCATGCCACTAGAGACTTCAGAAGTAAAATTTTAAAGTGAAAGTGAATCCCAGCACTTCTAAAAGTGTGAAGTCCCAGCTTAGGTGAAGTGCTCACTTATTGAAAAGCCAATAGACAAATTGCACTAAGTCAGAAGTGTCTTCTAAACAATCTCAAAGATAAGATTATGTTCAACTTTGTGAAGCTGCTCATGCAGCACTGGCCCTCCCGCCCTCCGCCCACAAGGACCTTTTTATCCAGTTACATCAGAGCAATTTGAGCAGCGGCTGTGAAAGGAGACTCTCTCGACCTTTCACCTACTTGTGTGGGTTGTTAAAATAGGGCTGAAATCTGTCAAGGATCCTGAAGGGAGGGGAAAGATGAATTCTGCTTAATTTAATTCAACATTTATTGAGTGCCTGCTGTGCGTAAGACTCTAAGCTAGGAACTCGGAGGAATGTTAATGTTATTAATTCCTTGCTTTTGTGCATTTATAATCTATAATTGGGGGTGGGGTGATAAAAGAGGAGAGAGAGAAAGGAGTAAACACAAAGAGTATTATATTTAAAAATATATGTCACGTGGAAAAAAGTACAATGCAAAATTAAGGAAAACCCAGATTTGTAAAAATTCCATTTGCAATTCCAAGCAAATCAATTCAGTGCTCACCCCTTAACATGTGATCCAGTCTGATGAGACATAATTAGAAATCGGTAAGGGTTTTACTATATCTCTGAATCATACCTCTTATATGATATTTTATCTATTTCTGACTGAGATTAGTTTTAAGAAAAAATTCTGAAAGCTAAGGAAGTGAGCACAAGATAAATACATCAAGGAAAAATAACACATCAAAAATCAGCATCAAAGTTGCACAACAGTATGAATTTACTTAATACCACTGAACTGTACACTTAAAAATAGTTAAGATGGTGAACTGTATGTGTATTTTACCACAATAAAAAAGTTCTAAAAAAAATCAGCATCAAGATCTATTCTGGGAGAAACAAAGATTATTATGAACAGATTACTATGCTGAGTGAAACAAGCCAGTCGGAGACAGACAAATACCGTATGATCTCACTCATGCGTGAAATCTAATGAACAAAATAATCTGACAAAGAAGAATAGGAACAGAGGCGTGAACACATGGAACAGACTGACAGTGGTCAGAGGCAGGTAGGGGACCAGATGAATACAGGGGAAAGGATTAACCAAAAAACATATACACAACACAAAATGCAGAGAACGGTGTGGTAATAGCCAGAGGGAAAGGGGGGCAGGGTGGAGGTGGACAAAGAAGGGGGTGCGGAATGAGGGCAGAAAGAGACTTCCACTGGGGTGATGGGCACATATGCCATGTGCAGAAGGTGTTTTGTTGAGTTGTGCACTTGAAACCCGTATGGCTTTGTGAACCAATGTCACCCCGATAAATTCAATCTAAAAAGAAGAAAATGCTCTGGAGCAATGAGAATATTCCAAATAATGAAGTAGAAAACAAAGCTGTGACCTTGCCTTTGAACTTTCTTGTTGCAGATTCGTACCTCAGTGAGCACATTGTTATTTCCCAGAAGACCCTTCAGCTGGATAAGACATTTCCTGATTGCAGCCATGCTTCTTGCACTTAATAATGTTTTGGTCATCCTTGTGCCAACTATAAAATACATCTTTGGATTCATAGGTAAGTTTCAGAGAGGCTTTGTTTTTCTATGGTTTTTAAGTTTTATTTTTGAATTACAGGTTACATTCAATATTATTTTGTATTGGTTTCAGGTGCACGGCATAGTGGTTGGATAATCACATACTTTACACAGTGGCTCCCCAGTATTTCTAGTTCCCACCTGGCACCATACACAGTTATTACAATATTACTGACTATATTCCTATGCTGTGTTTTACATCCCCATGGCTTTTCTGTAACTACCAGTTTGCACTTCTTAATCCTTTCACCTTTTTATTTAGTTGACCCGAGCTCCTTAAATAGCAGACAGGGAGCCTCTGCTGGGAGATCAAGAATCCTTGTTAGTCTCAGGCTCACAGAATTCTTAGGAGTCCAGTGGGACTCCAGCTATCGCCTTCCCTCCCTCCTAGGTGACACTGAGAGTTATTCACAGGATTGGAAAATGTTAGCACCAAAAGCTACCTTATTGGTCATTTAGTCCTTTTCTGACAGATGAGGAAACTGAGCCCCATGGAAGGCAAGTCACATACCTTAGACCCAGGATTTGAATTTAGGTCCTAACTCTGCATCAGAAAGTAAGGAAGATAGATTGTACCTATAGGATGCTCTCTCCGGTCTGTGAGAGTTAGTTGAGCAATAAGGATATCTTCGGAGGAGGAAAAGATTGATATTTTGTAAAGCATATTATTTCCCTTTACTGTGTGGCCCGTTAACATAGTTAATTTCTTTATTCTGTTGATGTGAAGGGTTATTCCAACTTAAAATCCAGTACCATATGAAACTTCTAAACATTCAGTGTAAGTTAGAAGGAGATAGAAAGGGTGTGTGATGGGTCCTGCCTCCTTCACAGGTGTTTACAGCATTACTAGTTTCCTGTGCGTGTGTGACAACCAGCTGTTTTATTACTGATTATAGCTTACACATACGTAGTATGCAGCTATGATGTTCGGTACATTTTAATCTCCTTTATGAACCTCTCTATCTCCTTTGAATAAGCAGCCAAGAGGATCCTATGGTGCTTTCAGTGCTAAGATGAGGGTAGCTTTGGACGTGTTCAAAGTGCCTGCTCTCGGTCTCTGCCGCGCCGCGCCAGGCCTTCTCCGTGAGCCACTGACCTGCCCTGTGTTTCTCTCCCCAGGCGCTTCTTCGGCCACTATGCTGATTTTCATTCTCCCAGCAGCTTTTTATCTTAAACTAGTCAAGAAAGAACCTCTTCGGTCACCCCAAAAGGTTGGGGTAAGTAAGGCTTGTAACTTCCCCCATTAGAAGTTATTGTCTAATGACTTGGAATATACCAGAAAATATACCTGGTTCAAAAAACGGAATTAATGAACAAGAATGAAAAAATTAAAGATGAGCTGGAGAGAAAGAGGGGTACCCCCAGAAGATTCCTGGGTTTCTTCTGTTCAAATGTTAAATATTTCGTGTTGAGTTCTCCCCACCTGTCAAAGGCTGACGGAGTTTTCCCACTGGCAGGAGTGGGGTAATAGCCCACTCAGCTATTGCCGCACAATCTACAGTGAATTGTGCAAGAAGGAATGAGTCTCCCTATTGGTGCTATGAAATAATTTAAATACTTTGGCCATATCCATTATGTCTGTAAGGCCAAAAGTAAAGACACTGCTTTTGTTTCCCCTCCACAGTTACCTGTCATTCTCTGGTGTGGACTGAGGTCCAGATGGAAGCATTTGTTTTCCAGTTAACCTCTTTAGATATAAAATGTGGTTTCATTAAACTAGAGAGTATGTATTTCTTTTCCATAATAAAACTATAGAAAAATGTACTAGAAATAATTTTTCCAGTAACTGAATATTATCAGTGACTGCTTCATGAAGTTTTATATTAAGGCTCGGAAAGAATGCCTTTGACTGAATTACGCCGGATTTTGCCTGGGAGTCATCCACCTCTCCGACTGTTTAGGCACTGCAGAGAGTTTGGCATCTAAAGCTGCCCCCTTCATCTCACCCCCAGATTTCCACTCTGCGTGGTCTATCCTTCTTGGACTTTTATAACAATGTGACCTTGGCAAGTTACTTGTTCTGTTTGAGATACCCATTTTCAGTTTCATCAGTGGCCACTGATTCTTTCTACTGAAAAAAATCAGTGGCCACTTCCTTCATATATAGAATTAGGAGGCTGATCTGTGTGGTACTATAGAAGGCTGTTCCTACTGTTAAAATTCTTAAATATTGTATTCTGCACAAACACACACACACACACTTTGCTTTCCCCCCAAGGAATATGCAACATGTATTAGGATTTTATTTTTATTGGTTTGCTTTATAAATTTTGATTACATCATACATGCTACTCTTTTATGACCTGCCTGTTTTCACCTAAAACATTGTGAGCTCTCCCCAGGTCACTAAAGTGTTTTCTGTTACTTGATTTTTAACGCAACAGGGAAAGGGTATCACAGGGTATCCCATCCTTTTTCTGTACCACATCAGTGAACTATTACTGTATTTTGAACACTTGAGTTCAATCTGCCCAGTGTATTCACCCTCTTTCCCCAACTAGGGTTCTAAATTGACTGAACTGCTAGGCATCTGAGCTGTAAGAGTAATACCATTGACTATGCAAATCAGAGCGCTGTTTGGTGAACAGTGTGCTGTTTATGTGTCCCTGACAGTTCTCTTTGCCTTGCAGGCTCTGATTTTCCTTGTGGTTGGCATCATCTTCATGAGTGGAAGCATGGCGCTCATTATAATCGACTGGATTTACAACCCCCCAACTTCCAAACATCACTAACCCAAAGAAAAAATACCTTCTTTTTCTACTGGAAGTGATTGCAAATTATGCTCCAAAGACATGTGAATTATTTTGCCCCAAGGAGTGGGGTATTATTCATAGAAAATAACAAGAAGATTCCACAGACGTTTACTAGCAATATCACCAGGCACCTTCAGAAGAGGAAATCATCATTTTTGTCAAGAATGGCTGTTCATGTGTTTAAAATTTGTGGTGTGCATTTCTACCCAGGTTTTGCAAGAGGCAAATAAGATGATGTATTTTTGTTGCTGTATAAGCAGAAGAATACGGGTAGCTGAGTATCATGGTCATTGGATAATTCCCTCCCCCTTCCCCTCCTCCTCCCCAAAGTACCAAATACTTGCATTCTCAGAACATCAAACAAAATGCCCTGGTGGCAAAGCTATCACCAGCTAATGCCTTTCCCTGATCTTGCACCAAATACTCTGGGTCTATTTAACAACAGAGGCAAAAGGCATGTCTTGTGAACTGTCCCAGTAAGGCACATGAATGATCAGACACCAGGCTAGAATATCTTATCGTCAACAGTAAAAGAGTATTTTGCCCATTCTGTTTGTGACATTGGATTAGTGACTTCTTCATTTAGATATTTTTGTAGACATTAAGAGAGGGGGTTTATTTCAGTTATAGAGCAACAACAAAAATAATGCTTATAACTATAAACTGTCTAATCTGGAGGCATTTGCTTTTTAATGTTATTCTTCGTCCTCTTGTTCTTTTATCATTGAACAATGCTCTCCCTCTCGTCTTCCATTCTCATTCGGAATTTTCAGAAGACCACAATTTCATGTGGAGGTGTACTACCCAGTATTGATACATTTTTATTTGATAAACATTCAGTGCAGGAAACTGTGATTGCTATGTGTTTATGTATATAATCTCATTCTGTAGTCTTCAGAATTGTAGTGTGTGGTACATTTGATTTTTTTTACATGTGTAGTTTTTCTCTCATTACAGTAAAAACATTTATATTATTTGGGGTTGGGGGCAGGGAATGAAGTTCATGGACTCAAACATCCATTTGTACGTATCTGTCTACTGAGGATATTTTAAATTTGGAACCCAAGTTATATATAGTTCAGTAATGCTCTTCAATGTTTACAATAGCATCATAATCATTTACAAGAAAGGAAGTTCTTATTTGCAAATAATCATTAATACCAATGTTCATTTATTTTAGCATATCTAAAATAGCATTTAGTTCATAGTATCTTACACAGGCATTTGCTGACATCCATTTGCCATTTAATATAACGGGGAGCGGTTCTCCATGAAAGGAAAAGTGCGGACACTGCAAAGAGAAGCAAACTGTTGTTCTTGCTCACTCCTACAACGCACAGGAAATTGAGTTTGCTACTTTTTTATTCAGATCAGGAGCAAGAACATTTATATATTTTATATGTTAGTAAATATGAAATAAAAGTATCTTATAAGTATGATAATATTACATCACATTTCAATTGTTTTTCTGCAATGTGCTTTAAGAAAGTGTGTATTTGCTTTATGTATTATTTTCTAGGGGCGCAATATGTAAAATGGTGCACTTTTTATAAAAATTGAGCATTACTAGATACTATCATAACTCTTAAGTTACTATTATTGGGGGGAAAAATGCCAAATACCATTTTAAGGTACATTTTCCTTCATCTAAAGAGATAGCAAGTGGAAAGGGTACTTCCTGAATGTTAAAAAAATATTTAATCTGAATATATTTAAATGTAAATATCAAAGATTAATCCCCCCAAATGGAAAACTGTAACATCTGTATATATTTTGAATGCTCCACCCTTCCAACGACTAACTTGAAAATACCCACACGTGTGGTTATGCAGACATCCGAGGGAAGCAGCACAGCACTGGCCGGCGGAGCACGGCTGCTTTCCCGTGGCCCCTTCAGGAGGAGTTCACAGACTGCAGGGCAGGCGTACACATCTATCTTGCACTAGTTAATTTAACCCCATTTATAAGCAGATGAAAGTTTTATTTTCTTATTTCATTTGTAAGATGGTTCAACGTATTGGGAGGCTTTTTTATTACAGAAAGTGTATATTAGTATATAATAAATGAACTTTTCAAAGGACGGCGTTGTGATTTTCTTTCTATTGTTGAAGAGTATGAATTATTTGTATAAGAAAACACTTTAAATCTACACGTTATCCTTCTTAAGTTGGTGTAGGTTCTATTTTCACTGTTATTCTTGACATATAACTAACATCTATAGCTGTCAAAAACAGTTGCCCTCTTATTTAGGCAAATACACAGCTAATCTTCGATCACCTTTATGTCATCACAAATATACCTCCTAGAATAAATGTGGAAGAAATGAGTCTTTATGATTAATGACAGAATTTATTTGAAGTGGGGAGAGGGATTCTTTTCACTAAAAGAACCATGAGAATAGTAAAGTAAAAACGTGGGAGATTTGGAAGGAAAGAAAGCAACATGTGAGGGTTGAGGATTGGGTCAAAACGGACAATTAGTGGGGGTGACGGGTCATATGGCAAGTGTAGGCTTAACTTCCTGAGATGCGTCCACATAGCGCCCCAAAGAGATTCCTCCGCTGTTGCTTTCCCCAGTAATACAAACAAGTTCCAGCTCCTCCACATGTGGCCTTGTATCAAGTGAGTGCAAAATGGTATCTCATTGTGATTTTCATTTTTTAGTTCCTGATAACTAGTGTTGGCAATATCCTTGTGTTTCGTGCCCACTCGTGTCTCCTTGTATAAAGTGTGTTTGAATATTTTGTTTATATTTAAAGTTAGGTTATCTTTTTATTGTGAATTTGTCAGAGTTCTTTTTTTTAAATATTTTATTTATTTATCTTTAGAGGGGAAGGGAAGGAGAGAGGAAGGAAACATCAATGTATGGTTGCTTCTGGTGCATCCCCTGCAGGGAACTGGCCCCTACTGGAAACTGGCCTGCAACCCAGGCATGTGCCCTGACTGGGAATCGAACCGCGATCATCTGGTTCGCAGGCCCGCACTCAATCCACTGAGCTACACCAGCCAGGGCCTGTCAGAGTTCTTTATATATCCTGGATATATGTCCTTTGTCAGATTGCAAATCTAGTTTCTCAGTATATGGCACACCTATTCATTTTCCTACGGGTGCCTTAATCACATCTGTCTGGGGCCCGGTTTTTATGGCTTGAAATGCTGCCATTCCTGTCTTCCTAGAATAAGATCAATTGGAATGGTATTGTCATAATTAGTACTTAGATTGTCAAGTTTGGAGGTAAGAGTCTTTGTCTTCTTTGGGGGGCGGGGCTTGTAGTTAGCTTATTAATGTATGCTAATCTAGCTCTTGTTTTACACAGATACTTGATTTAAAATAACTTCTTCTAAATCACTTTGAATTTTGGTTGAGACTCAGTGCTACACAGACAGGCCCAGGGTATCCAAAACCCATATCAGCTACTGGTCACCCACTTTGTTAGTTTTCACAGCCCTTGTTACAAACACATATAAGAGAAACAGAAGAAATGACTTCGTCTGGTTCTTATTTACCACACTGGAAGTTCCGCCGTCTTCTCTCGACTCTGCCTTTTGCTGCATGTGCTTCTAGAAGCAGGACGCACAGCCTTTGCCTCAGCAGCACTCAAAATCGGGACTGTCTTTTCCCAGTAAAAGTTTTGCATTCCTTATTTAATAGACAGTATTTAAGAAACTGATTGAAAAAAGAAATAGGTTCAGAGTCTTTCTTCACATCACACATCAAAATGAAAAACTTCCGTGTGAGAGTCAAAACAACCTGTGGACATCCTCGGTGGCTCCTTGGGAAGCAGACACAGTGGAGGGGACCCCAAAGTGGTGACAAATGCCCCTAACTGTGCACCAGCAACTAACCATCCTGAACCCTAAAGAATAAGTAATTTTTTAAAACTAGCTACCGCAAAGAAGACCAATATATCTTTAAAGTATGAAAAGATAATAAAAATCAGTAAGGGAAATACTGAGAATCCAATAGCAGAATGGGCAATGGACACGACATCAGAAGAAAAGTGATCGGTCAATGAGTATTTTCAAAGCTTGACCTCACTGTGAGTCAAAGGCATCCAAGTGGGTGTGAGCACTGAGCGCCTCCGTTCCACGCTGGTGGCAGAAATCTTGGCTCCGCGTATCGGGACAGTATTCCTGTGACACTTACAAAGGTTCCTAAAAACGTCTGTAGCAGGCAGAATGCCCCCACCCCACGAGGATGTTCACATCAGAATCCCTAGAACCTGAGAATATGTTACCTTACACAGGAAATTGGACTTCACCAATACAATGAAGTACAAATCTTAAAATAGGGGGAAAGTCACCTGATTTCTTCAGCTGACTTTAGAAAGATTCAAAGCATGAGAGGGACTCCACCCGCCATTACTTTCTTGAGGATGGCGGAGACCACATGGAAACTGAGAAGGAAATGAATTTTGCCAACAAGTTAAGTGAGCCACGATGATTCTCCTCCTGAGCCTCCAAACAGGAGCCCAGGGCACTCACACCCCCATTTACGATTTGAGAAACCTAAGCAGACGAGTAGCGGGGGACAGCCAGTGCCCTAAGCAGAGCGCTGGCTGCTGAGCCCGTTGGACTTCTGACCAACAGATCTGTGAGATAGTGAACAAGTGCTGTTTTAAGTGCTAGCAATAGGAAACTATGAAATATAACATTCATGTTCTTTGATCCGCTAATTTCTTCTGTGAAACTCTGGTCTTAGGAAATAATCAGAAAAGTGATTTGACTTTTATGTACTAATGCATTCTTTCAACATATAATAGGTTACAACTTGGAAATACTGCAAATGTCCAAAATTGTGTAATGATTAAATAAATTCTAGTGTCTTCTTTTGCTGGAATAGAATGTTTTTGAATAATCACTAATGAAATAAAAAACTATGGTATAATATCAGGTGAAAAAAGAATAAATGTTTTCTTATCTCATTTCACATATTAAAATGCATGGAATAGAAAAACAGGAACAGGAAAAGGGAAATAGATCTAAAATGTTAAAAATAGATGTCAGGCTTTTCTTCATATTGTATCTTTATGAGGAGATGGATGTTGGCTGAGCCTACTGCGGTAATCATTTCACAATATATATCAATCAAATCATTATGCTGTACACATTAAGTGTATCCAGTGATGTATGTCAGTTATTTCCCAATAATACTGAAAGGAGAAGGAGGTACTTATAGATGGCAAGACAATGGTGATATTAGTTTTCATCTTCATACATTTCTGTTCCTTTCTAAATTTTCTACAAAATTCCTTTTATAGTTAGAAAAAACTTTTAAGAAAGAGAAATTCCTTTCTGCCAATTTACATTTTCTGGAAAAAGACATAAAGCATGCTGCCAATTCCTATGTATTTTTACATTTTCAGCTGGGTCTAAAGGCAGAACTGGATGTGAGGGCAATTCACCACTAGGGAACAGTCACCAATGACTGACGCAGAGGATGAAGGGCTGGGGCAGACCCTAGCCCCTCTGGGCGGCTGGGAAGGGAAAGGAATGACTTGTTCAAAACACAGTGTCACACAGCCAGTAGACAAGGAGGTGAGTCTCAGATCCAGGATATNAGTTTTCATCTTCATACATTTCTGTTCCTTTCTAAATTTTCTACAAAATTCCTTTTATAGTTAGAAAAAACTTTTAAGAAAGAGAAATTCCTTTCTGCCAATTTACATTTTCTGGAAAAAGACATAAAGCATGCTGCCAATTCCTATGTATTTTTACATTTTCAGCTGGGCCTAAAGGCAGAACTGGATGTGAGGGCAATTCACCACTAGGGAACAGTCACCAATGACTGACGCAGAGGATGAAGGGCTGGGGCAGACCCTAGCCCCTGTGGGCGGCTGAGAAGGGAAAGGAATGACTTGTTCAAAACACAGTGTCGCACAGCCAGTAGACAAGGAGGTGAGTCTCAGATCCAGGATATGAGCAAGCTGTTAAATTTTATTGAGCCTCAGTTTCTTCATTTTTGTTGGGATACTTTTTGCATAATGCCACTGCTAAGACCATTTAGCTTGGGATCATTGGAAATAGCAGAAGGTTCTTACAGGAGTCATATCTCTAGTACAAATGCTTAGCGACAGTCATAAATAAGGAGTCATCAGAGAGCTACAAAGAATACCTCGCAGTAATGATTTCTATAGCTCGGTCCTGAAAGTGAGTAGGTAAGTCAAATACTTCGGAAGAATACTCTGCCTTGCCACTCAGACTGAATAATTTAATAGATAAACATTTACTCAGTAAAATCCATCTGCCAGGCACTTCCTTAGGCACAACAACAGAGTGGTCCTTTCCCAGTCTAGAGCGGGGGTCATGTGTATACAAATAGTCACGATGTAAAGTGAAAAGTGCTACATTATATGCCCAGGATTCAACAGAGCATCTAAAGGGAGCGCCAGTCAGCTTCGGGGAGAGATGAGCGGTCAGAGATGCCTGGCAGCAGATGCCCCCGAACTGAATCCTTCAGGACACAGCTGAGTTATCAGGCAGAGAGGGAGGAGCAGCGTGAGCAGCATGCACAGAAACATGACTGTTCTTTTTTTTTTAAGATTTTATTTATTTATCTTTAGAGGGGAAGGGAAGGAGAGAGGGAGAGAAATATCAATGTATGGTTGCCTCTTGTGCATCCCCTGCTGGGAACTGGCCTGCAACCCAGGCATGTGCCCTGACTGGGAATCGAACCGCGATCGTGTGGTTTGCAGGCCTGAGCTCAATCCACTGAGCCACACCAGCCAGGGCCCGAAACGTGACTGTTCTTACTGCCCTCCTACCCCACACATTCTCTCAAAAATACATATATGCCTATAACTTCCACAAACTCTATATTCGATTCCTTTCTCTGCTACAACAAATTACCACACACTTGGGGGCTTAAAAGAACACATTTTATTGTCCTACAATTAGCACAGCAAGGATCAGCAGAAGCCCCAGCAGAGCCATATAAAGACCAAGTAAAACAACAGATTCTTAAAATTAAACTGTGATTTCATTCTACAGCCACAAAGTAGACCAGGGCCTATGTGCCAAGCCTAGACAGAGTGACTGCTTGCTGCAACAAAAGATTTAAATAGTGTGTCTGGCACAGTGGAAAATCACCCATCATACCAAGAACCAAGAAAATTACAACTGGAATGAGAAGAGACAGTCGACGGATGCCAACACTGAGACAAATCAGACATTCAAATGAACTGATAAGGATTTTAAAGCAGCCATTGTAAAAAGGCTTCAATGACCAATTACAAATATTCTTTAAACAAGTAAAAAATAGACCATGCTGGCAAAAAAAAACAACACTAAAGTTTTAGAAAAGATTCAGCTGAAAATGTAAAGAAAAATTCAGTGGATGTCCTCAGTAGTAAAATGGAGATAACTGAGGGTAGAATCCGTGGACTAGAGTAAATATCAACAGAATTCGCTTAATTTGAACAAGAGAGAGAGAGATACTGGGGGAGAGAAAGGGCAGGGGAAAGGGAAAAGGGAGCAAAAGGGCTGTGGGCCGGTGGGCCAGAAAGTAAAAAGTCCCAGTCCCAGAAGGAAAAGGAAAAAAGATTAGAACTAAAAGGCAATTTGAAGAAATAATGGCTGAAAACTTTCAAAATTTGGTGAAAGCCACCAAGCTACATATTTAAAGAACTTAGTGAATCCTAAATGAAATAAAGCCAAAGCAATCTATACCAAGTAATAATCAAACGTCTGGAACCTAAAGACAAGGAAAACCCTTGAAAGCATCCTCAGGGGAACAACGCACTGCCCGGAGGGGACACTGATTCGAATATCGGAGGATTTCTTAGCAAAACACGTGGAGGTGAGAAAGAAGCGGCACGTTTTTCAAGAGAAAAAGAATTGGTTAGCTGAAAATGTATATCCAGCAAAACTCTTCTGTAGGAATAAAGGGGAAATAACATTTCTAGAAAAACTAAAAGAATTGCTGCAGACCTATCCTTAAACACTGATCAAAGAAAAACCTTTGAACAGAAAGCAAATGATAAAAGGACAAATATTGGTACATTTACACAGTGGGCTTCTACGCAGCAGAGAGAAAGAAGGGGCCCCTACCCTTTGCATGATAGAACTGGAACCTGGATAAACATGGGCATAAAAACATATCACAATATGTAGGGTGCAGTTAATGTAGTTAATGTAGTGCTGACAGGGAAATTTTAGCGCCAAATGCTTAATTTAGAAAAGAGGAAAGGTCTCAGATCAATAATAAATTCCTATATTAAGTAACGAGAAAAAAAAAAAACCCCGACCAGTGTGGCTCAGTTGGCTGGGCATCGACCCACAAAGCAAAAGGTCGCTGGTTTGACTCCTGGTCGGGGCACATGCCTGGGTTGCAGCTTCGGTCCCAGGTCAGGGTGCATACAAAAGGCAACCAGTCAATGTTTCTCTCTCATACTGATGTTTCTCTCTCTCTCTTTCTCCCTCTCTTCCTCTCTCTTTGAAAAGAAATAAGTAAATTAAAAAAAAAGAAACTAGAAAAAGAAGAACAAAATAAACACAAAGCAAGCGGAAGAAAAAGCTAATAAAGATAAGAGCATATATCAATGAAACAGAAAATGGGAAAACAACAGAAAAAAATCGATAAAGTAATAGCTGGTTCTTTGGAAAACTTAATAAAACTGATAAACTTCCAGCAAGACTGACACAAATAAAAAGAAAAAAGAAAGCACTGTGTCTCATTTTAATTAGCAGCAGTTTTCCTCTTCTAGAGGTGTATAACCTAGTGGTTTATCTGAAAATAAAACAATCTTATATTCAATAAAATATCCTTTTGTAAACAAAAAAAGACCTTAGCCTTCTGTGGTCAAAAGGATATGGGGCTCGTGTTTTCTAGGGCTCTGTGCACAGTAGTACAAAATGGCACAGTAACCATCGCCATGTGCCACTCTGAGTCTGGAACGGAAGTGTGTGCGTGTGCGTGTGCGTGTGTGTGTGCGTGTGTGTGTGTGTGTTGGAGGTGGGAATGAGGGGCCAGGCCAGACCAAAGGAGGGTTACAGAAGGTAACCAAATAAAACGTGAGCTTACTGCAGTCTAATTTTTCCCACATTTGTCTGACTTTAATTGATTAGCACAGTAGGCTCACAGGAAGAAAATGCTACATCCATTTTACTGAAGGGACAGAGAGGCCCCAGGAACAGAGGAGTAGCAACGAGATTTCACCACACTGTGCACGGCCTCCTGGTCTCCGAAGCTCCAAGCCTGGCCAGGGCTGCGTGCAGTTGTAGCAATAGGCTTCTGAGCATCTCGATCTGCGCTCTCAGACTGACGTTAAGTTGAAGTGTCACTAAGCTGGGTTTTTCCACCAGCCCCGCAGGGAGAAAAACAGAAACCCGATTCTTCTCTGCTGAGCCTAACCCAGCTTCACCCGGCACAAGGTCACAGAGCATTTTATGCTCCAGGATGATTTGTGAATAAGTTACTTGACATTGATTACTTTATAGCCCGCTTCCTGGTATTATCATGTCAGAGATCAACTTGACTGTTCGCCATAAAGTGATGGACATATTTCTTCTATCATTGTCAGTTTTTTAAGTTAAAATTTTGGAAACTCACCAAGTTTTACTTGGTGAATAAGAAATTACCTAAACCTGGTGTGCAGCCCAATCCTCTGTTCCCAGAAGTACAATCAGCATTTCTTCCAGCTTATGCTGACTCAGCAATTTAAAGAGGGACAAAAACAGTTGCCATTTTGCTTTGCTCTCTTTTTCTAAAGGTATGAAACTTGGTCCTCCACTGGCGGGTTGTTGGAAAGAGGACAGCAGCTAAGATGACAGCAGTCCTCACCGTGCTGTGCAGGAAAGTGAAAGAATAAGACAGACAATGTCATAAAAAATTATTTCCCTATAAGGGATGCTTACCACATGAATAATTTCCTATTTAATAATGTTATGAAATGAAGTACTATTTAAGCAGAGGTTTACTTCAGGATTGGGAAGACTTATTTAGAATAAGAGTTAACTAAATTATTTTACTTCCAACTCCAGCCCTAGTGATGGCCCAGTTAAGTTTGAGAACTGAGACTTGAAGGCCTGAAGGATACCCTGGCCAGGCGATCTGGGAAGCCTCTCTCTGCAGCATAGCCCTACCCACAGAAAACACAAACGAACTGACTGGATCTTCCCCAGGGGCCCTCTGAGTCTACAAAGGAGCCTTCAGCTAGAGGAAAATTTATGAAGTAAAGGTTGGAAAATTGCTGAGTTTTTGTGATATTATTAAAATCTCCCTGAAAGACAGACCGGCCCAGTTTGGACAGAATCTTGGGCTCCAGTCGAGAACCAGGATGAACCTTCCCAGTTTGCACAACTCTTCACACCCCGGTCCCACGTTTCTCTCATCAGGAACACGCCCAGAGACTGCAGTGGACTGAATGTTTTTATCACTGCCCAGTTCATATGTTGAAACGCTAACTCTCAATTTGATGGTATTGGGAGGTAAAACCTTTGGGAGGTAATTAGGTTAAGGTGACGTGTTTTGTATTGGTCTCAGACCATCAAAACCAAAGTAGTGGCTGGACCAGCCTTTGTGCTTCTAATTAGGACTACAAGATGTCCTTCAGCAACAACCATCAGGAAACTTTGAAGGAAATAAAGGCGTATAACTCGCAGGACCTGGGAATTACAAAGCACGCCTGGGGCCACACAGTGAGGTGGGAGGGAGAGATCGAGACAGAGAGACAGGGAGAGAACAGGGGCCTGGGGTTTTGCTTTTACTGGGGTCCAGGTTGGGGGAGTGAGGTTTTGTGAGGTCACCCTCTATTGGAGAATTTAAGTGTAAGAGTGAGAATTTAAAGTATCAGAAGAGAGGAAAAAGTATTCCATGTGGACACTTGCTGAAATCAACCAAGATCTCTAAAACAAAGGATCTTCGATGTGGGGAGGCGGCCGGGCTCTTGTGTGTCTGGCTGTGTGTGTAGTTGAGATAGCTGTCTTAGAAGTGGTTGCCTCGTTGAAATAGATGCCTCTGCAATCGTAGTTTTGAGTCAGCCACTTGTATTACCAAATAGAAATAAATAAAATAATTGTCAGGGCTTACACAACAGCAGATCATGAGGATGACCTCATACATCATAAAGAGATTAATGCCCTTATAGGAGGAGAAAGAGACAACTTTCTAAATCCTCTTAAACAAGCAACAGCTGGCCTCAGTGAGCCCCAGGCAAGCATTAGCAGAAGCCAGCTTAGAGTCATAGCTTGGCTCCCCCTGGGAATCTCCAAGCCCAGCACAAGTACCAGCCACCTCAGATTGCTTTACAGCTCAGGCAGAGTGGCCCTGGGAAAAACACAGGTGGGGACTGACCTTGGCCTGCACCACCTGGGAAACCCCAGGGCCAGTGCACCCAGTGGACAGCTATAGACCACAACAGAGTACCACAACCCTGCCCTTGCACAGCTGATCTGCCATGGAGCATAAACGGTGGTGGTGGTCAGTGGTCACAGCCATTCTTTGCAGCTGACTGGCTTGGGTGTATCCCTCCTATTGATCTTCCAATAGCAACCAAGGCTCAAATACAAGAGGAGAGTGTACCCAGCCCACATGAAGGGCACACCTCAAGTACCTAAGCATGCGTGATATGGGAGGTTATGCCACTGGACCCTACAAGGATGCCTACTACATTAGGCCACACTACTAAGACATGGAGTCAAAGAAGCTCTACCTAATACATAGGAGAAAACACAGGGAGGCTGCCAAAATGAGGAGACAAAGAAACAATGCCATGAAAGAGCAGACCAAAAGTCCAGAAAAAGAGCTAAATGAAATAGAGATAAGCAATCTATCAGATGCAGAGGTTAAAACACTGGCTATACAGATGCTCAAGGAACTTGGTGAAGACCTGGGCAGCATAAAAAAGATCCAATCAGAAACAAAGGATACACTAATTGAAATAAAGAACACTTTACAGGGAAACAACAGTAGAGTAGATGAAGCCATGGATCAAATCAGTAATTTCAAACATAAGGAAGCAAAAAACAACAAGCCAGAATAAGAAGAAAGAAGCCAAAAAATGAGGATAGTGTAAGCAGCCTCGGGGACAACTTCAAGCAGTCCAACATTTGCATCGTAGGGGTGCCAGAAGAAGAAGAGAAAGAACAAGAAATTGGAAATCTATTTGAAAAAATAATGAAAGAAAACTTCCCTAATTTGGTGAGGGAAATAGACAGGCAAGTTCAGGGAGCGCAGAGAGTTCCACACAAGATAGATGCAAGAAGCCCATTCCAAGACACATCATAGTTAAAATACCAAAGGTAAAAGATAAAGAGAGAATCTTAAAAGCAGCAAGAAAAAAAGTTACCTACAAAAGAGCTCTCCTAAGACTGTCAGCTGCTTTCCCAAAAGAAACTTTGCAGGCTAGAAGGGATTGGCAAGGAATATTCAAAGTCATGAAAAGCAGAGACCTACAACCAAGACTGCTCTACCCAGCAAAGCTATCATTTAGAATTGAAGGGCAGATAAAGAGCTTCCCAGACAAGAAAAACTAAAGGTGTTCACCATCACCAAACCATTATTATATGAAATGTTAAAGGGACTTATTTAAGAAGAAGAAGATAAAAATTATGAATAATTGAATGGCAAAAATACATATCTATCAACAATTGAATCTAAAAAACAAACTAAGCAAACAAGAACAGAAACAGAATCATGGATACAGAGAGTGTTTTGATAGTTGGGAGGGGCCTGTGGGGGAGAATAGGTGAAGAGGTAAGGGAATTAAGAAGTACAAATAGCCCTGGCTGGTGTAGCTCAGTGGATTGAGCATGGGCCTGTGAACCACACGATCATGGTTCAATTCCCAGTTAGGGCACATGCCTGGGTTGCAGGCCAGTTCCCAGCAGGGGACTCACGAAAGGCAACCATACATTGATATTTCTTTCCTTCCCTCCCCCTCTAAAGATAAATAAATAAAATATTTAAAAAAAAAGAAGTACAAATAGATGGTTACAGAATAGTCATGGGTAAGTAAAGTATAGCACAGGAGGTGGAGTAGCCAAAGAACTTACACCCATGACCCAGGGACATAAACAATGGTGGGGGGAGTGCCTGAGGGAGTAAGGGGTTCTGGGTGGAGGGGGACAAAGAAGGAAAACCAGGACAACTGTAACAGCATAATCAATAAAGTATAATTTTTTAACAAGAGGAGAAAGAGAGCAGGGCTCTTTCTCTTTCTCTTACATGTGAGGACCCAGCAAGAAGGCAGGCAACCTTCTGCAAGCCAGGAAGAGGGCCCTTGCTGGATACCAAATTTGCCGGCACCTTGACTTCTCAACTTCCAGAATGGTGATAAATACATGTCTCCTGTTTCAACCACCCAGTCAGTGGCATTTTGTTTAGTCAGCTAGAGACAAGACAGACAGACAGACACACACACACACACACACCCCTACCTTACTGTACCATATACATATATACTTGCCACACAACACCCAATGTACACTTGCACATGTGGGGCTCCCCCCCAACCCATACATACACACCACTCGGTACCATGGCTTTGTCTCACACTGACCTGTAATTCTCCAAGTGTGCCATGCCCTCTGTCACCGTTCAGGCCGAGGCACATCCTGTTCCCTCTATATGAAACATTTCTCTGCGACCCCGTTCATCTGGCTCATTCTTCCTCATCCCTTCAGCTCTCATCTTTGAAGGGTCTACCTCCAGAAAGCCTTTCCGACATCTGACATCCCCTTTCTCCCCCGACCCCATCCTGTTTAGGTCCAGTGGAACACTGCAGCTGTCTTGTGCTGGCTTTCAGGATCTGCCCGTCAATACAGACCACCTCTTTATACCTCCATCAGTAACACCATGTCGATAGCTTGAAATTGGTTGTAGTTTTTAGACTGCGGAAATTGACAAGCCCTACAAATGGGGGAGAGGGGTGTTGTTTTGTTTTGTCGCTTTGGTAGAGCCAGCTGTTAAACACCAGCACATCCCTGTTTAGATCCCTCTGTGGTCTTCCCATAGCACCTTATCATTTCCCTTTTATTTGTACTTAACACGTATTACTCTTGTTGTTTCCTTGTCAATACATCCCACGAGACCATAAACTCTGGGAAGGTAGACCCTGCCTGTCTTGTTCACTTCTGGTACATCCAGTGTCTTGCATGGTGTCCAGCTACATTGACCTCAACATGTATGTTTGAATAGATGACTAGATGACTTCTTCTTGTCCCTCTCCTATTTGACATCCGACACAGTCAGTAGTGAACTAACAGTGCCCAGAAAGCGGAGGGAAAGTGGTTACAGGACACTTCTGTTTCAGGTAACAGTGGACACCTTTCAGAAGCTCAGACTCAAACTCCAGCCAGCATCTGTGACTGGAGAACTTGGTCTCTCCAGGGTGATAGTACCCTTTTATCCCCAGCCAGCTTTTAAGAAGGGGGATGGAGTGAAGCACTTAGAAAATCCTGAGGTGTGACTCTAAGGCAAAACTCTGAAAAGCACTCTCCCCTCCTGATATTGCCTGAACTTGCCTTAAAAGAGATAAATCATTTCTTGCCACAATCTGAGAGAGATATAAAGCATAAATATTCCATTAAAAGGGCTTATCTTGTTTCAGTTCACAATGCAAGTAAAAGAATCCCATAAAATCTTCTTAAAAGCTAACTTTGATGGAGATAAATGGGAGAGTAAGGGAGCCAAGAGCTGGAGGATGTCAACTGCTTAAAACAGGGAAAGAAGAGTAGGTAGATCATCTCCAAAGGTGGTCACCATGATCCCACCACCACTACCACAGCCCACCACGAGGGAAGCCCCCCGGAGTCTGGGCTGGCCTTGGACTTCGAATGTAGTTGAAATGACCCGGTGCCAGGTATGGGCACATCAGAGACCTGGAAGCTTCTTCTTGCATATTCTCTGGGTATTCTTCCAGACTTTTTTCTATAATTTTGTATCATAAATAAAAATATAGCATTGTTTTGTGTTATGTTTAAATGTAAGTTTATAGGGTACTCTATATAAACAATATAAACTATATTGTTTACGATATAAACTATATTGTTTTTCTCAATATAGTTTTTGAGATGTTTGTTTATTCATATATTTCATTTATTGCTTTAACTGTGGTAGCCCCATCATTGCTTTAACTAAGTCATACCCGTTGTCTGACTATATCACATTTTCTTTAACTACTCAAGTAACAGTCATTTATTGTTTCTTGTGTCTTCATTATTACCAAAATGCTGCAGTGACTAATGCAGACCATAATTCACACCTTCCTATATATAAATACGAGTGCTTTTCTAGCTGTGTCCTAGTCTGCACATCTTTAATTTAATGGAAACTGCCACATTACTCCTCAAAGTCACTGCGAAAATGTATTCTCTCACCAGCAGTATATGAGAGTCTCATTTTCCTACCCTTTGACAACTCCTCAATAGTCTCATTATTTGATAATTGCCTCTATACGAGGAAATACAGAATTTCATTATTTTAATTAGCATAAATCTGACTACATATCTAGTAATTTGTTAATAACAAATGCTTCATCACTAGAAAGTTGTTCGCTCATATTCTTTGCTCATTTTTCTGTTAGAATGTTTCCTTTTTCCACATTAATATGTATTATTATCAGTTTCCTATAGACATTGTGCTAACACAAATGCTAGCTGATGTGAACGAAGTCTTCTGATACCAAATATCTCAGTACAGGAAGTGATTTAGTCACCTGATTTGTTTAGAAGGAAGCATATATTTATAAAGCAAATATTCATAATAATGAAAATACAGGGCAGAAAATCACATCAACAAGACCCTTTTGAAATAAAATGTTACTTTTTGAAGTGTTTGTTCTAATGTATCTAAAACTGTTAACGTTTTAAAAAGATAGTTCAACTCCCAGCTTAAAAATTTGAGTGTTCTGGTTTTTAATAATCTTCCATCAAACGATAACATGAATACTTCGTAATTTTCATATACTAGTTAGTTTTTTTTGGAATTTTGGTAATTTATAACTTCTCCTTACTGCTTAGTGTGATGTAATTGTCATGAATGAAGCTGTCCAGAAATACTGAGGTTATTTTTTTAATTTGGCTTTTTGCAAGTTAGGTGACTGGGGATATGAAAAGGAAAAGTAGGTCAAAACAATGTCCTGTTGCTGATTTCATCATGCTCAGTAGCAACCTTGTATATTTTCAGCTCCTCACAGCGCATTCACATATACAATATAACCAGGAAAGGAAGCTCATGGCTTCAGGAACTACATACAAGACTCCATGGGAAATTCATTTTCCAAACAATTCTCTGACTCCTTGAAAGAATGTGGCAGGAACACGATCTGCCAATCAAACTTGTGTTGCTGAGCCCCTAAGTGTGCCCCTCACCATCGAGACACCATCAACCTTTTGTCTAACCTTTTGGCACCATGTCACACAGTCCCCAGCCCCTTCAGGAGCCCCAGAGATTCGAGTTCTCAGCTGTCCTTCCTCCTCTGAAGACCTGCTGTTCAAATAGGACCTGACCCCACTCACGTCAGTGGCCACTGAACTGAAGCCCGTTGTTTCCCTCTTCCTGAAGTATTCACATGCAAAGCTTCTCTCAAACTAAGATTTAAAGCTCTCACTTTTTTTTATTGTGGTAGAAGAAACATAACATCAAAAGTACCACCTAAACCATTTTTAAGTGCACAGCATTAACTCAAAGTACCTTCTTGTGAGGCAGATCTCTAGAGCGTCACCATCTTGCAAAACGGAAGCTCTGCACACGTTGAACGACTTCTCCCACGGCCCAGCCCACACAGTCCCTGGCAACCACCCTTCTATTTTCTGCTGGTAAGAGTTTGATTACTTTAGATACGTCATGTAAGTAGAAGTATGCAGTATTTGTCTTTTTGTGACCGGCTTACTTCACTTAGCATAAGGTCCTTAAGGTCTATCTACACTGTAACATATGACAGGATTTCCTTTAACACGAATTAATTAGAAAAAATGTTAAATTATAAAATGAGAGACACAATTAGAAACCAATATGTAGAAGCATGTAGTAAGAGCTGTTCTATGGTTACCTCTATTGACTATAAAGTCCACATGGTCCAAATCGGACAAAGCTTCTCTGGGATTAGAATAGCTGACGAATTGATGTGCTTTAAAGCTCCAAGTGGATGAACTACTTATCGCTTTTACCTAAATGTCATAGGAAAAAGAAATCAAATTCTCAGAAGCACTAGACAACCAAGAAGCTGGCATTAGAGACCAGAATATTATGAATTTTTTTCCTTTTTTATTGAATCTGTTGGGGTGATACAAGTTAACATAATTATACAGGTTTCAGGTGCACCAAAGCACAGCGCATCATTGCACACTGTATTGTGTGTTCACCACCCCAGTCAAGTCCCTGTCCATCGCCTTTTATGCCTCCCATCTCCTCCTTCCCCTGTCTCCACAGCCATCACCACACTGTTGCCTGTGTCTGTGAGGAATTTCTGTATGACACAAAGTAGAAGGGCTAAACTTGGATGCTGGCAAAATTCAACAGATTCTGAGAATCTGCTTTTTGCCAATAGCATTTCCCCCAGTCAGAAGTTCTAAGAATACCTCTCCAAGAAACAGAGTTTACTTCCAGGGAACGCCAGCATGAGCCCCGGGGCTGGAGATGGAAGCAGGGTCATGTCCCAGGTCCCTTCTGGTTTCGCTGTGGACGTGGATCTCCATACGCAGAGGAGAGGCCTCTCTGGCCTTCAGAAGAATCCCACCCATCACACAGGCCTGCCTACTACAGAGCCAGGTCCCAATATTTGAGAAAAGAAGAATGGAATAAATAGAGGACTTATTTTCATGGGAAGCACAATTAATGGAAGAAATGAAATAAAGCCTAAAAAATTATTTAAAGAAATGTCTTCTGAGAATTCAAGAAAGTCCTACCTATTAAATAAGAAAATAGTGTGAAATTCAAGCATGAGAACAGTGAACAATTCCTGAAAGTTAACAACTGGGTTGCAAAAGTGAAACTCCAGTAGAAGGCTTGAACAGAAGAATGGGAAGGCCTGGAGGCGCACGCTTGGCAACCTGGAAGCTCCAGATGAGGCCTTTTCTAAGAACATAGAAAAGGGGGAGGGGAGAGAACCATGAGAGAAGAGTTAATAAACATGGAGCTATAAGGGGAAATCTAATATTTACCCCCCCAAAATGAGAGTACAGAGAGCATGGAGGAAAAAGTAAAATCAAAGAAAAAGAGGAGGAAATTTCCATATGCTGAAGAAAGCCACGTGTGTTCAGATTAAAAAGGCTCATCGTGTGCTTTATGCAAATATTAAGAAAGAGTGCATTTTGAGGATTTTTATGTCTTCCAAGGATAAAAGAAAATGCCACAAACTTTCAAAAACAGAGAGGGTGGAAGAAAAGGAAAATTAGGAGCTGGAATGAATTTGGCACCAGACTTCTGACTGGCAAGCAGAGAGGCTAGAAAGCTTTGGATAAATAGCCTAAGTATTCTGAGGGAAAAGTATTTGGAAACTTTTCCCAGTCAAATTACCATTCAAATATGAAGGCAAATGAAGACAATTTCAAACATGCAAGCAATTTAGAAATTTTGCCACCCACATAATCTTCTGAAAATATTACTCAAAATAAAAATGTAATCCAAGAAATGGAATAACACGGGATATAAGAAATAGAACAAGAGCAGAAGATATAGAACAAGTAACCAGTAAAGTATATAATTAAGATACATAACTTCTTATCATGAAGCTGTAACATGTATTCCAACTGCTGAGCAGAAATTCCTAAAATAGAAAATGCAACTGAAAACAATCTGGAGCAGTTGTTTAAGACAGAGAAGGAAGAGGAGAGGGAGGAGAGAGAAAGGCGAGGAGTGGGAAAGGAGCAAAATGATGCCGGTGGTCTTGTTTTGTATAATTTTAAGACGAGGCTGGAGGGAGGGTACAGTGCTCAGTGGGGTACAGATTGGTGGGGAGGACCCCATCCACACAATGCCCCCGGAATTTCCATTGAGTTCTTAATTCAATAAGCAGAAATCCCAATCTACCAGAACTCCAGAAATCCTACAGAACAAGAGGAGATGCTACATATCCCGATGTGACTTTTTCCTGACCTCTTGTTTATTTACAAGTGTGGTAAGTGCTTCATTAAGTTCAGTATCTAAATTTGGACATGCTTGAGAGCGAATGGGGCTATTAACTGGACAGATGCAGGAACAATACACACAAGCCAGGACTGTCCTAGAAAATGGGGATATATGGTCATCTTACCTGTAAAGTAGTCATCTGTCCGTCACACTTACTATGCTGGGCAGAACCCTGTCAGGTTGGAGGAAACAGCTAGATCCTCTCTTGGCCACAAATTACTAATGGGTTTTCATCAGCATTGCTGAAGAATTTACACTCCAAAGTATGTCCTTCCATGTAAAAGGGTGGTTTGCAACCTTCAGGATCTCTAAGTTCCTGACTTAAACGCTGACTTAAAGGCTGTTCCTGAGGAGAGCACCCAGGCTGCCATGCTCCTTACTCCGGAAGGGGTTAAATCTAACAGACGAGGTGAGAACTTTGAGCTCTATTGCAACCCTTGTTTAAAATGGTCATTTCCTCACACTCAAAAGCTGAGAGGCAGAGGTTGTAAAATGCTCCTTTGAAGGGATTTAAGAGGTAAATTGCTATCTCAGAGGCGGAGAGCTCTGCACATAATACCCATATGGGCTGGTCATAACTCAGGAAAGCATAAGGAAGCATGTGTAGATGAAAAGACCATCAAACACATTTATTAAACACAACTGTGATTGAAGTGCAGGAAAACAAAGCAGCTAATAGCGGTAAGGGCCCAGGTCAGCCGGAGTGGGGTCTCCCACCCAGAATCTCCATCTCCACATCCTGCAAATCCTAGACATCTTTACCCAGGGATGAGCTTCCCGGGATGTGGGACCTGAATGCATGCTCTGGTACATTCTCTCTAACTTGGGAGTGTTTATTGTCTGTGTACTACTTTCTTACTGTCTTTAAGGTACTTTAAAAAGAAACCCACACTTAGGTTATAATTAAATTGTCCCAAATACATTATGCATGCGATAAATAGGTGTGCAGTTCCCTTTCAATTTTTCCTGAATTTTTCTGGAAAATCAGTATCCAGCTGTGTTAAGCAGAAGTACAAGTAAGTGTGAAACCAGGTGTTAAAAGAAATTGAGCATCTAAAACAACCGGGTTATTATTGTAAACTTTCTTTAATCTTTATGGTCTTTTTTTTACATTACCTTTTAGTCCCTTATATACCCCTTCCCACTAGCAGTTACCACATTGTTGCCCATGTGCACGAGTCTTTTGCCTTTCTGCTCAATCCCTCCGCCCAATTCTCCCACAACCCCAGAAATGTCATCTTGCTCTCCACCTATAAGTCTGTCCCCATTTCCTTGTTAGTTCAGTTTGTTCACTGGATTCCACATTTGAGTGAAATGATGGTATTTGTCTTTCTCTGTCATTTGGCTTATTTCACTTAGCATAATGTTCTCCAGGTCCACCCATACTGTCGCAAAGGGTAAAATTTTCTTTTTTATGGTGTAGTATTTCATTGTGTAAATGTCCCATAGTTGCTTTATCTACTTGTCTATTGATGGACACTTGGGTCACTTCCATATGTTGGCAATTGTAAATAATGCTGCTTATATCCTTTCAAATTAGTGTTTTGGGTTCCTTAGGATATATTCCTATAGGTGGGATCACTGAGTCAAAAGGCAGATCCATTTTTAATTATTCAAGGTATCTCCACACTGGTCTCCACAGTGGCTGCACCAGTCTGCAATCCTACCAACAGTGCAAAAAAGAGTCCCCTTTCTCCACATCCTTGCCAGTTCTTACTGTTTTTTGATTTATTGATGATAGCCATTCTGACTGGTATGAGATGATATCTCATTGTGGTTTTAATTTGCATTTCCCTGATGATCAGTGACGTTGAGCATCTTTTCATATGTGTATTGGCCCTCTGTATGTCCTCTTTGTCGAAGTGTCTATTCTGGTCCTTTGCCTATTTTTTAATTGGGTTGTTTGGTGGTTTGGTGTTGAGTTTGTTAAATACTTTACAAATTAGGTATTAACCCCTTATGAGATGTATCAGTAAATATATTCTCCCATTTTATGGTCTTTTTATTTTGTTGATGATTTCCTTTGTTGTTTAAAACTTTTTAGTTTGATGTAGTCCCATTTGTTTATTTTTTCTTTTGTTTCCCCTTTGCCTGGGGAGATATTACCCATAAAATATTGCTACATGCAGTGTCCAAGATGTTGCTGCCTATGTTTTCTTCTATGATTTTTATGGTTTCAGGTCTAACACTTAAGTCTTTGATCCATTTTAATTTATTTTTGTGTGTGGTGTAAGCAGGTGGTCTAGTTCCATTTTTCTGCATATACCTGTCCAATTTTCCCAACACCATTTATCAAATAAACTGTCTTTAGCCCATTGTATTTGCTTGTTTCCCCTGTTGAATATTAATTAACTATAAAGCTGTGGGTTTATTCCTGGACTCTCCATTCTGCTTCATTGATCTATGTTTCTGTTTTTATTCCATTTTATTTTGATTATTATGGCCTTATAGTATAGCTTGATACTAGGTAGTACAATTCCTCCAACTTTGTTATTTCTCAGATTTCTGTGAGTATTTAGGGTTTTTTGTGGTTTTATATACACTTTTGAAATATTCATTCTAGTTCTGTGAAATATGTCATTGGAGTCTTGATAGGAATTGTGTTGATTCTATAAATTGCTTTGGGTGGTATGGACATTTTAATGATGTTAATTGCTCGTATCCATGAACATTGTATGTACTTCCACTTATTTATATCTCCTTCAATTTCTTTCTTCAGTGTCTTATAATTTTCTGAGTACAGGTCTTTTACATCCTTGGTTAGATTTATTCCTAGGTATTTTATTCTTTTTGAAGCAATTGTAAATGAGATTGTTTTCTTAATTTCCCTGTTAGCTCATTATTGACATATAAAAATGCAACTGGTTTCCAGATATTAATTTTGCACCCTGGCACTTTGCTGAATTTATTTATCAGTTCTAGCACTTTCTTGGTGGAACCTTTGGGGTTCTCTATGTACAGTATCAAGTCATCTGCAAATAAAGACGGTTTTACTACTTCCTTTCCAGTTTGGATGCCTTTTATTTCTTCTTCTTGTCTGATTGCTGTGTCTAGGACTTCCAGTACTGTGTTGAATAAGAGAGGTAAAAGCAGACAAACCTGTCTTGTTCCTGATCTTAAGGGGAGCACTTCTAGTTTTTGCCCATTGAGAATGATGCTGGCAATGGGTTTATCATATATGGCCTTTATTATGTTTAGATATGTTCCCTCTGTTGCCACTTTGTTGAGAGTTTTATCATAAATGAGTGATGGATTTTATCAAATACTTTTTCTGCATCATGTAGTTTTTGTCCTTCATTCAGGGGTGTCCAACCTGTGGCCCAGAGGCTGCATGCAGCTCAGGGTGGTTATGAATGTGGCCCAACACAAAATTGTAAATTTACTTAAAACATTATGAGTTTTTTTATTTATGTGTCATAATGTATTTAATGCATGGCCCAACACAACTCTTCTTCTTGTAGTGTGTCACAGAGATGCCAAAAGGTTGGAACCCCCTGGTACATGGTAAATCACATTTATTTATTTGCAAATGTTGTACCAACCTTGCATTCCCAGAATAAATCCCACTTGGTCATGGTGTATAATTTCTTTGATGCATTGCTGTATTTATTTTGCTAATATTTTGTTGAGTATTTTAGCATTTATGTTCATCAGAGATATTGGCCTGTAATTGTCTTTCTTTGTAGTGTCTTTATCTGGTTTTGGAGTTAGGATAATGATGGCCTCATAAAATGAGTTTAGGAGACTTCCCCCCTCTTGAATTTTATGAACTAGTTTGAAAAGCAGACGTGTTAGTTCTCAGAATGTTTGGTAAAATTTTCCTGTAAAGCCATCTGGCACAGAGCTTTTGGCCAGGGGCAGAATTTTTTTGATAACTGCAATATCACTAGGTAAAATCTGTCTACTCAAGTTATCTTATTATTCCTTAGTTTTGGAAGATTGTATGTTTCTAAGAATTTATCCATTTTGTCCAGGTTGTCCAGTTTGTTGGCATATAGTTGTTCATAATATTTTCTTACAATCCTTTGTATTTCTTTGGTGTCATTTGTTATTTCTCCTCTTTCATTTCTGATTTTATTTATTTGGGTCCTCTCTCTTTTTTTCTTGATGAGTCTGATTAAAGGTTTGTCAGTCTTATTTATCCTAAGAACCAGCTCTTGGATTCATTAATCTTTTGTATTGTTTTTTCAGACTCTATTTAATTTATTTCTGCCCTGATCTTTAGTATGTCTTCACTTCTACTCACTTTGGGCTTTGTTGTTCTTTTTCAAGTTCCTTTAAGTGTAAAGTTAGATCGTTTATTTAAGCTTTTTTCTGTTTGTTTGTTTTGTATTTTCTTTTTGAGATAGGCCTGTAATGCTATGAATTTCCTTTATAGGATTGGTTTCCCTGTTTCCCCCAGATTTTGGATTCTTGTGTTCTCATTTTCATTTGTTTCAAGATATTTTTTGATTTCCTTCTTGATCTCATTTTGATCTGTTTATTGTTTAAAAACATGTTATTTAGCTTCTGTGTCTTTGTGTGTTTTTCAGTGTTTTTCTTGTGATTGATTTCTGGTTTCATAGCATTATGGTAAAAAAAAGTGCTTGATAAGATTTCAATCTTCTTAAACGTATTGAGATTTTTTTGTGTGTCCTAACATGTGATCTATCCTAGAAAACATTTCATGTGCACTTGGAAAGTATGTATATTCTGCTGATTGGGGTGAAAAGCTCTTAAGATATCTATTAAATCCATTTGACATTGTGTGCCATTTAAGGCTATCTCTCTTCTTGTTGATTTTCTGTCTGGAAGATCTATTCATGGAAGTCAATGGGGTGTTAAAAACCCTGAGTATGATTGTATTTCTGTCAATCTCTCCCTTTATGTCCATCAAGATTTGCTTTACATATTTAGGTTTTCCTATGTTGGGTGTGTAAATGTTTATTACAGTTATATCCTCTGTTGGGTTAATCCCTTTAACATAATGTAATGTTTTTCTCTGTCTTTTATGATGGCCTTTATTTGGAAGCCTAATTTTGTCTGATACAAGTATTGTTACCCCAGCTTTTTTTCATTTCTGTTTGCATGAATCTTTTTCCATGTCTTTACTTTCCATGTCTTTACATACTCCATGTGTATCTTTTGATCTAAAATGGGTCTTTTGGAGGCAGCATATATATGGGTCTTATTTTCTTATCCATTAAGTCTTTTGGTTGGAGCATTTAAGCCTTTTACATATAGGATGAATATTGGTAGCTATGTATGTAGTGCAAATTTTATTGTTAGACTATTTTCCTCTGTTTTTTTCTTTCTCTTTTTCTTCTCCTCCTCCTCCACATCCTCTTCATTCAAGCAAGCCCTTTAACATATGTTGCAGCACTTGTTTGGTGTTAACAAACTCCTTTAGCTTCTTCTGGTCTGAGAAGCTCCTTATTTCTCCTTTGATTTTAAATGATAGCCTTTCTGGGTAAAGTAGCCCTGCTTTTAGGTCCTTGCTTTTCATCACCTTGAATATTTCACACCACTCCCTTCTAGCCTGAAATGTTTCTGTTGAGTAATCTGATGGAGTCTAATTCGTGCTCCTTTTTAGGTAACCACCTGCTTTTCTTTTGCGGCTTTTAGAATTTTCTTCTTGTCTTTAAGCCTTGTTATTTTAACTATATGTGTTTCAGTGTAGGCCTCATTGGGCTCTACTTATTTGGGACGCTCTGAGCTTCCTGAACTTGTGTGTCTTTTTCCTTCACCAGATTAGGGAAGTTTTCAGTCATTATTTCTTCAAAGAGGTTCTCTATCCCTTGCTCACTCTCTTCTCCTTCTGGTGTTCCTTCGATGCAGATGCTGTTACACTTCACATTGTCCAAAATGTTTCTTAAGCTCTTCTCATTTTTTAAAATTCTTTTTTCTTTATGCTGAGCTGCTTAGGTGTTTTTTTTTTCCTATCTTATCTTCCAAATCACTAACACAGTCTCTGCTTCATCTAACCTACTGTTTATTCCTTCTAGTGTATTATTTATTTCAGATATTGCATTCTTCATTTCTGGCTCACTTTTAAAAAAAATTTTATTCATTTATCTTTAGAGGGAAAGGGAAGGAGAGAAGGAGAGAAATATCAATGTGTGGTTGCCTCTCGTGGGTTCCCCGCTGGGAACTGGCCTGCAACCCAGGCATGTGCCCTGACTGGGAATTGAACCATGATTGTCTGGTTCACAGGTCCACACTCAATCCACTGAGCCATACAAGCTAGGGCTCTGGCTCACTTTTTATACTGGTTTCTATGTCTTTTTTCATGCTTTTGGGTGTCCTTATAATCATTACTGTAAACTCCCTATCTGATAAATTGCTTGCCTCTTTTCATCTAGTTCTCCTTCTGGAGAGTTCTCTTGTTCTTTCATTTGAGGTCTGTTTGTTTGTCTTCCCATTTTGGCTGCTTGTTTGTATTTTCCACCCTAACTGTTAAAGCAATCAGTTACTAAACTGATCAGTTTTTAAGCTAATAAAGCTGTGATTAGTCACCTGGAGTAAGTTCCACAGGTTGCGACAGAGTAAATCCTCTGGGCAGGGCTATTGCTTCCCCTCAGGCTGATGCCACCAGGAGGGGAGTGCTCTGCCTGAGAAAGATGGCTTCTGCAGTATGGGGGATGACTTGGCACAGGGACCTTGGTGGCTATTCCTTCACTTCTCTTCCCAGGGCCACCAAACCTAGACTTTCCAGAAGTGTCTTAGTCCACTCTGCCCTCTCTCTGCCAGAGCCCAGCTTAAGTGGCTGCAAACAGAATTTTGTGCACTGGCCCTTTAAGAAGCTCTGTACATCTCCAGCCATCTCTCCCCGGCCAACAGAAACCCTGCTGCTTTTCACAGCTGGATGTTACCTGAGTTCCTTTCTGGTTCTGGTGCTGTAGGCTGGGGAGTCCATCTTGGAGTTTAGACCCCACGATTCTCATAGGGAATCCCCCCAGCCTCTGAAACATGCCTCCAGATCTTCAGCTGCCACCTATGGGAGCCCAGCCAGCCCTCTCATGTCTCCCCACTCCCTACCAGTTACATTGTGGTAAAGTAGTTTATTCTGTCTGTCCTTAGTTATAAGGCTTCTCTCCAGCTAGTGTTCAGTTGGTCACTCGGGATGATTCCTCTACAATTTAGCTGAAATTCCAGACTGGTCCTGGGAGGAGGTTAGTGTAGCTTCCACCTACTTCTCTGCCACCTTGGATCTCCCTCAGCTGGGTTACTGTTATGCATATTTAAGTTTAATCACATGAAACCACATGAGGTCTAAATCACATTAGACCTCATGTCCACCATCAGTCTATTCTCCCTGCAATCTGTCAGCTATAGCATGAATGATGTTTAAGATCTTTGTCGTAGCAGCACTGAAATCACCCTCCAATGTTTTTCACCCAAGAGCAACATTTAGTATAAAACAAGCCCGTTTTTCAATATTCGCAACAACATGGATGAATTTTGAGAGCATTATGCTAAGTGAAGTAAGTCAGAGAAAGACAAAGACTGTACAATTTCATTTATGTGTATAATCTAAAAAACAGAATTCATAGATACTGAGATCATATTGGCAGTTGCCAGAGGCAGGGAGAAGGGGGTGGGCAAAGTGGACAAAGGTGGTCAAAAGGCAAGAACTTGCAGTGGCATGCATTATAAATAAGTTTGGTAGATGTAATGTATGTCATGGTGACTATAGTTTATAATACTGCATTGCAAATTTGAAAATTGCTAAGAGGGTAGATCTTAAAAGCTCTCATCACAAGAAAAATTTTCTATGTGAGATAATACATGTTGATTAAAATTGTGGTAAATATTTTGCAGTATATACACATATGAAATCACTATGTTGTACACCTTACATCAATACAATGTACATACGTCAATTATATCTTAATAAAACTGGGGGGAAATATGTCTATCTTGGATCTTATCCAGAGTTGTTTAATTCCTGAAGGCTTTTTTAAAATCACTGTAAAGCATTTGGGGCCCCAGAGTATGCCTAAGTAAGTCCATATTCTTAAATTAATTAATAAATAAAAATGAATATCAAACAATGCTTACTATGTGCCTAGAACTATTTTTACTGTTTTACAAATATTAACTTGTTATAATGAAGTCAAAAGACTACTCTAGAAAAGAATGATATAAACTGTTTCTAATAATATAAAAACCCTATTCTTAAGGCAGAAAAGGGAGACAGAGGGAAGGGAAGGGAAGGGAAAAGAAGGGAAAAGAAGGGAAGGGAAGGGAAGGGAAGGGCAGAGTAGGGCAAGAGAGAGAGGAAAGACCAAGGAGCTGAGAAAAGGAAATACAGGCCCTGGCTGGTGTGGCTCAGTGGATTGAGTGCAGGCCTACAAACCAAAGTACTGCTGGTTTGACTCCCAGTCAGGGCACATGCCTGAGTTGAGGGCAAGGTCCCCAGTAGGAGGAAGATGAGAGGCAACCACGCATTGATGTTTTTCTCCCTTACGTTCTGCCCCTCTTCTCCTCTCTCTAAAAATAAATAAATAAAAATCTCTAAAAAAAACAAACAGAAAGACAGAAAATGAAAGACAGAAAGTGGAACTTCTTTCAATAGGGGAGATCACTGGTAAAGAGAGGTAATGATAAAGAGAGGAAATGATGAGAGACAGTATGAAAAGTTACTCATCAAAAACTAACTCCCTTCCAGCACTGATATTTGAAGAATGCCTTGTATTAAGAGCACCACACTGGTAGCAAAAAGAAAACAATGTGAGAATCTAGTATATAGATGAGGCATTTCTGCTAAGTGAAAGCCCAATAATGTCACTGTGTACCTTATAAGAAAAGTTCCTCACATTTTGAGTGAAGAAAAGAGATGGGAGCTAAAGCAATCCCTGATGCAAGACAGCTTAGGCGGAGCGATATCAGAAGACCCAAGCAACACCACAGTCATGTCTGAAACTGTAACTTAGCCAAGGAAGACAATTACCCAACACACTGAAATAACATTGTTAATTTTGAATATGTTGGTTTTTACAGCCTTGTTGATCTTTAGCATATTAATTATTTTTGTTCCTGTGTTTGTATAGAAATTATGGGTTATAGGAATTAATAAATAATTTTTCTTTTTAATATGAGACATTAAAATAAAAATAATTTCAATCCCCACTAACACACCTTTACATGCACACGCACATATAATCCAGGTTCAATGTTTTCTCCGTGAACTCCTCTAAACATTAAAGAAGAAATAACAATACTTTCCTACAAATGCTTTCAGAGAAGAAAAAAATAAGCCTTCCTAACTTATTTTCTTAAGCCAGTATAACTTTGACACCAAAGACCGTCAAGAGTATTATAATAAAAGAAAACTGTAAATTAATCTTTCTGACAAACAACAATGTGATCCTCCACAAAACAGTCACAAATTGTATAGAAGGAAACATTTCATCAGTTTATGAATTATTGATGTACCCAGGCGGACATTTATATTAGAACAGCACTATGTAGCATTTGTTAATTGTTGATATTGTGCATTTAAGGAGGAAAGACTTGTTTCAAAAGTCAACAGCAGGTTTTTAAAATATTTTTTTAGTGAGAGAATTATTTTTTATTGGACAAAACACCTTGATAGGCCATGGTTCTGGAAGGTGAAAGTCTGAAACAAGGAGGAATTTAATGGTTGTCAATATATATTTTTTAAAGGATGGAGTTTCTTTGGCAGCCCAGGAAAGAGGGTGTGAGGAGACTGGGCTGAGAAGGAAGAGAGATGAAGACGTCGAAGCTGAGAGAGAGGAAGAGACTCAGTAACTTGGTCTGTGAGGCAAAGCAGGGGCCGGGGGCCATTCCTGGCCGTGGGAAGACCCAGTGGACTTTGGACAACACGGGCATGCTGGGATATTTCACAATTAGTCTCAGTGTGTTGCATAAGCTGCTGCTCTGTTACCCTCTACAGCCTCAGATAAAATGCTTCTAACTCGCCTTGTGATGAAGATAGTTTGGGGAAATCCAGGACAAGAAACTGCGGTCTGCATTTGGACCAACAAGGTAGGAAAATGGGACAAGCAGAGGACGCGAGAAGTGACTGGAAGAGTGTAGTGAGCCAGAGCTGCTGCGTTCTACGGGAAAGTGCACAAGTGGGGGGGGGACGACGCTGTCTGCGGGGCCTGCCCATTTTCATTTCAATACCAAGAACAAGATGATTCTTTGAGAGGATAACACTTGGTATAAATGTGTATGAGAATAATGCCAATATTTATTGAGTTTTTAATATGCACCAGGCAGTTTTCCCAAGCCCTTTACTGTATTAACCTATTTCATTCTTACAACCACCATATAACTAATAAAATGATTATCTCCACTTTACAGATGAGTGCTAGGTAACTTGTTGAAGACCACACAACTCTAACACGCCAGAGTGGGGATTTGAACCCAGGGAGCTGACTGACCAGCACCTGTGGTTGTACCTGCCAAAGCATACTCTCTTAAAAATCATATATCTGCATTTTTTCTCTTTTAAGGATTCAATCATAAAGGCAGATAAACAAATAAAACCAAACAAAAGCTACCCCCAAAAGTCCACCTTTCTGTTGACGTCATAAAGTCCCGAGTCACGTCTCAGCTAATTCTGCCCAAGGCCACAACCTTACCCTCTGCAGAGCCTGCTCTCCTGGCGCCTCCTCCTTCTTCCGGTTGTCCTTCCCTCAGCTCTCCTCACACTGACACCCTGAGTCAGCGATGTCCAATGGGCAGACCAGGGCAGCCGCACCGGGGTGCCGCAGGATTTTTAAAACATGCCGTACCTGACTGTCTAGTCAGGGGCACTGACCTCTTTTCCCTTCGCTTGTCAGATTTTTGTAAAAAATGACAACAGCCAACACAACAATAACCACCCGGTGTGAATGAACTGAAATCATACCTAATTTTTTGTCAGATTGGCAAAAATATATGTATTTTTGATGTGCTGCAGAATTTCAGTACTTCTGTGTGTCAAGAGATGAAAAGGGTTGAAAATCGCTGCTCGAAGTATATTGTTCTCCACAGTGCTTAGTTTAAAACACAAATTGCGTGGGTCAGTGTTTGGCCTGCGTAGACACTACTGACCACCTCAGGCAAGACTTTGGCGATGGGAGCACTCACCACTCCTTACAGAACAACGGCTCATGGCTGTCGGTGCCGCTGCTCTCTGCTCGCCCCTCGGCAGCCAGGCCGCTGCCACTGCCAGGGCAATTCACACCACTCTGTCAGTCTGCCTTCTCCAGGCTCCGCTGGCCCTCAGCGCCGCCCTTCACAGTTTGTCACCTTTGGTCGGCCTCTCCTCCGTAGTCGTTGTAAACCTCCACCATCCTCAAGGCCCCGACACACCACTGCTCCTCCCATTAGTAGATGGCATGCTTCCTACTTTACCCAGAAAGCTGGAGAAGACAGCCTTATGCTACCACAACGTCGACATCACCTTCTCCTCATCTCTCCTGCTGCTCCTGAGTTCTACATTTCAGGTGGTGACAACGCTGTCCCCCCAAGTCACCAAGCCTACAGAAAGGGAATCATCTTCCCCCCTCACCAGTCCTCCATCACCAACGCTTTTCCAGCCCCTCCCAAGCACATCCCCACTTTGCCTCACCATTCCAGCTAACACTGACCTATGCTGTGCTTATCGTCTTTCAGAAAACGGCTGCGGTCGTTTTCTCTGGATCGCCCTGCATCAGTGTTTTTTCTCCCTCCAAATACAGGCTTTTTGACTGATTCCAGATCAGATACCTACCACCACTGCTTTGACGCCCCTGTGTTCTGATGCACAGGGGGAAATGTAAACCGAGCTCCTGCTTTCTCTCCCCAGTACTTGATGATGATTGGACAGATCACCGAGCTTAGGTATTCTTAAGACACATTTGATTTTCAGCCAATTGGAATCAGGACAAAATAAAGAGGGCTGGCATCATGAAACTCATTTATAGCCCCTAATGGCTAGATTATCTTTTTTTTTTTTTGGTCAAGAAGAGCTGGAAGACTCACATTACCATACTTTTCAGACCATAAGATGCACCTAGGTTTTAGAGAAATATAGAAAAAAATTTGAAGCAAAAAAACGTGGTAAAATATTTAATAACATAAATAATATTTCACCAATGTAAATGTAAACAGAACTCAACAGCAGCATTAACAACCATTATTTCTCCCAAATTTGAGAGGGAGTGCATCTTATAGTCCAAAAATATGGGTAATTGATTTCAGAACTTACTACAAAGCTACAGGGATTAAAGCAGCGTAATACTAGCATAAATAATATATAAATCAATGAAGGAGAAGTGAGAGTGCAGAAATGAACCTATACATCTATAATCAATTGATTTTTTTTATTTTAAAACTTTAGTGGTAGTAGATTACAGCATGGGAATATAGTCAATAATATCAAAATAACTGTCTATGGGGCCAGGTGGTACCTGAAGCAATGGGGAGACTTCTCCAATAAAGTATATGATTTTTCTAACCACTTTGCCATACATCTGAAACTAACACAGAATAATATTGAATGTAAACTGTAATCGAAAAATAAAAAAACAAAAATAGGTTATCTTGGTGGCTCTCAGCCCTCTGCTTTGGAATGAGAGGAAAATCAGGGATTAAAAGAGAATGTTTTTTTCATTTTGGCGTTTTATCGTTTTAGATTCTTATTTTATTTTATTTTTGGGAACTCAAGACCCAGCAGTGATGGAATAGGCACAGTGCCTCAGGGTCCTTATCTAATTACTTACACACCTGACACACAACAAACATAGGCTAATTAGACACATTTCAGTGAAAGCATGGCATATGATAAAAGAGAGTGACCAAACCAATTATTTCCTTTTGCAGGAGCCATGTAATGTTCAAGTTAGCTGCTTTTGTGGTATGTTCATGTATTTTGGCGCTTCTGAGTTGGGCTGTCTCTTCACTCCTGAGCTGGTCCACACACGTCCGTACCTCGCAGGCAGGCTGCATGCACGTTATTGGAGTGAACGCCGCATATTTGGGGAACTCGTCATGTCTGAAAGCAGGAGCTTCCTGTCCTGGTGGACCGAGGCACGCACTTGCTTGTTTCGACTCACTTCTTTCTTCCCAAAAGACTTAGCAACCCAAGGGAACTGACAGCTCCTGATTTCGAACTTAGAAGAAGTGTTGGAGTTGGCAAGTGGGAGCCTGTCTGCCTCACGAAGCCTGCCTCCCTGATCCTCACTCGATTCAGTGTCATTCGATGACACAAATATTTATGAGATAAGTTAGCTACACCAGACTAGGCTGGACACCTCAGGAAGGAAAAGGAGCATGGCACGATTTCTGCTATCGACAGTCTTATTATAGGGGTATTGCACAAACACCCACGCTGTCAGGCATGGTCAAGTTTCCTGAGGGACGCAGCATGTGGGAGCAACAAGGGGAAGACGGGACACGCCTGGAGCCCACGGTGCCACGGGGCACAGGCTGCAGTCAGAGCAGCCCTGGCCTTTGCCAACGGGGCACGGAACTCACCTCAGGCCCATTTCTTATCTGCCCTATGCCAAGGGTTAGACTGAGGGCTATCTAAAATATCTTATTTTAATGTCCTTGGTGCAGCACTCAAAAGATAGTAGGAACTTAGCAAATGTTCATTTCTTTTGCTCTGATGGTATCCTTGAGATGAACTCCCCCTAAAAACGGGTGTGAGATTTACAGGCAGAGGTGGAGCAATGAGAGGCGAATTTCAGGCAGAGAAAAAAATCATGAAAGAATGCAGAGAATGGATTTTGTTCAGAAGAGAGTGAGTGCTCCAGTTTTGTCACAGGCAAGTAAAGAGATGGACTTGGGAAGGTAAACTGGGACTCACAGAAGGGGCGACAGGACCTGGAAGGGCAGGTGGTACAGTGGTTGGGCGTGGGCTTTGGAGCCAACTTATTTAGGTTCCATTCCTGGTTCTGCCATACCTATTCATTGCTCGACCAGGATCAGGACACTAACTACCCGTGCCTCTGTTCCTTCACCTATAAAACAGAGTTAATGCAAGGGCCTTTGCTATACAGTAGTCCTGTTCTGTGGACTAAAAGGGTTAAATCTTGTGAAGCAATTAGAACTATGCCTGCACTTCCTGGAAATCCAACACACTAACCAGTTCTTATAAGCAGGCTGACATGCTCACCATGAAGTGTCGTAGCCTGAAGGCATGCTCAGATGCTGACCCTGCAGAGGCAATTGGATCTTTAGAAAGCCAGGAGTCTTTCTGATCTGAGAAAGGGCTCTGCCTCATTACCTGATTGAGATAATATGGAGTTTTCTTAGCAAATGATAAAGAACAGGTGAACTCTTCTTTTAGACTTCCTGTACTTCGGATGATAACTGTATGTCCTTCATCTCCATGAGGTTCCCTAGCTCTGCCCTAGTAGGGAGACTGCCAGTCCCACCCTAGAGCTTCTGGCCAATAGCAGGCATCACCCCTTCTTGCTTGCTGACGATTGGAGGATCAACTGTATCATGATGGACAGAAGACTAAGTGGCCAGAGACCAGCTTGAGAAACAGTAGTTCAGGTTTCTGAGAACTAAAAGCCTCACCTTCCCAAAGAAACTACGAGAGCCCTTGGGTTCACAGATTAAAATCTGCCTAGACAAGAACCAGTCCCTGATCCCTGCTTGGCTGCATTCCAGAGGCCGAGTGGATGAAAGAACCACCCAAAGAGAGACGTTCTGGAGGCCCAGGGAGGTCCCTGAGCCTCCTTTCCCCGGACCTTATCTTCAGCTAGCAGGAATTGCGTTAAGAGCATGTATCACCCGTTAAGTAACAGTATTAATATTTCTGCTTTCAGAAAAACCTTTAAGCCCTGGCTGGTGTAGCTCAGTGGATTGAGCGCGGGCCTGTGAACCACACGATCGCGGTTCGATTCCCAGTCAGGGCACATGCCTGGGTTGCAGGCCAGTTCCCAGCAGGGGGCACACGAGAGGCAACCTTACATTGATATTTCTGTCCTTCTCTCCTTCCCTTCCCCTCTAAAAGTAAATAAATAAAAGAAAAGAAAAACCTTTAAGTAAAAAAATCAATCCACATGGTTTGAAGAAGAGAAATTATATCCAATGCTAAAACTTGGACCTATGCCTCAGCAAAGGGAAGAAATCCGAAAGGGAACTATGTGCATGCATGCATGCTTGTGTAGCTCTGTGGTGAAGCGGACGGAGGTGGATTCCACAACTTCAGAACAGGCATCAAGTGCAAGCTTTACTGGGGAAACAAGTGATCTGAGGTTCGACCACCCCTGCTCTCCTTATGGTATACACTGGAAAGTGAACTTTTTAGTGGAGGGGATGATCACTTTTGCACTTAGTTATTGAGCCAATTGAACTTCATGGTTTGTTGATCAGGGGAATGGTGACAAACACTAGCTGCCCAGGACCTGGCGACCTCGAGGGCCTCTGGGACTTAGCAGCCCTTCCTACTGTGGGAAAGAGGGCAGCAGACCAGAGGCCACCTCGTCTTTGACAAGCTGGGCTCAGGCCCCTCCCACTAGGAGAGTGGGCCCTCCAGTCCCAGCCAGCCTGTTGTTAACAATCCACAGAGGGCTCCCGGGTGCCTCCGCAAGCCTCATCCCCGAAGAACCCCAAGTTTTGCTCAGGGAGCACACTCTGAGCTGTGTGCTCACTCCAACAGCAATGGCAGGGTGGACTGAGGAGGCAGAGCCTGGGGCCATCCCAGCAGCATTCAGACACTCCCATGACCCGCACCCATTTCACTCTGGGTATTCAAGAAGAAGAAGGGTATGAAAACCACCTCCTCAGAAAGCAGTTAAAAACAACTTCCAATGTTTGACTGACAGGGAGACTAGTCTCAAGTTTAATAGTTGTGCAGAAGCAAAGTGGCCTTATTCAGTGTAACTTCTGAATAATTACTTCTACATTGTTTACATATTGGAATGTCCATTTTACACTGTGGGACCACTGGTGACGGTAGGTAACTGGAGCCATGGAAAGTGAAGCCATGGGCGAGAGGGATGCTGTAATGTGCCGGCTTCCCAACTGGTCTCCTCCCAGCAAGTACTGCCCAGTCCTACTGATCCTACCTAACACCATATTCACACACCTAAATGCAGCTCCGATTGTGACATTGTTGCCTTTAAACTATTTCAAAAGCTCCCTCTGCTCTTTAAATATATACTTTTATTTTTTATGGCATTTAAAGTTCAACCTTATTGGTTTTCTTTCTAATTCCAGTCCCTCAATCCAGTTCATTATACACACCAAGATGGTAAGTTGAATGTGCTTTGAATACAATTGGTTGTGGAAATAACTGTTACATTTTTTTCAGACTATGTCTTGCCATATTCTTCCTTGGAAGCATCTGCTGATCATCTGGTTGTTGACCGGCAGGGGACAACCCCCAGAATCTCAAAAACAAAGTGCTGTTCTTCAGGAAACTTAACACAAGACAACACAGAGCATGTTCTGACCAAGGTCTTAAGGGAACATCACGTGAAAGCCTGTTATGTGCGAAGGAAAAAACCCAGTCACAGCCCACTTCCAGGAGTTTTTACCATAAAAATAAATCAGAGCCTTTAAAATGTGCCTCTCAGATAACAGTTTTCATAAGTCGGTCTGCACTTATGTGAGGGTGTGTGCCCTTGACACCAGCATCCTCATTATTCTAAGAAAAAAGAGCAAGCCCCTGAATGCATTTTAAAGTCAGGTAGAAAACTCCAGAAACATTTATGACATCTGAAATTCTAGACTTTAATAGGAATAACAATATAAAAGGTATTGAGTCATAAATTAATTGAAATGTATGACAATGATACCTTTGACTCTTAACCACTTTTACAAGCCATATTTTCCATTAACAATTGACTATCTCTACTCTCCAACTTCCGTATCAACTGAACCCAGACCCTACTCTTTTGGGGATAAAAAAGAACGGCTTGTGATGGGTGTGTTATTTGCCAGGGTGAATAGTTAGCTTTTGCTGCCTGACAACTTAGCACCCAAATTTAGCAGCTTGACATGGCATCTATTGGATTGTCAGAGAGTGACAAACCATCACTCAGTATCTCAAGCAAACAAACAAAACGAAAGGCTGCATTTATTGCTGATGTGATAGGGGAGAACTGTACTGATTGGCACAGTCTCTCCAAGCAGAACAGACTGCTGATTTGACAGAGGGCCTGAGGGGTCCGTGGAGTTGAAGACAGGTGGACGTTCAGAGTCCTAAGTGAGTTGACATTACCTGTTGAATTACAGTTACTTGGGTGAGACTTTTGTTGATTAACTGGCACACTCAGAGCTGTGCTTATTTGAGTGAATTCTTTCCTGATTGATTATTTACAAAAGTGAGAGGCTGATACTGATTGGTTGGCCTTACAAAAGCATGTTTAATGAGGCAAGTTGGAGTTGATCTATTAAATGGGCTAAAATTGGTATGGTGACTATTCATTTCTGTGGCTATAGAAAATTTATCTTTTTATAAGAATATGGGAAGCAGGAAACATCAAATATGACTTCCAATGCCTCCTACTATCATGCTCTTGTACAATTTCCTCTCTGGGATGTGGGCTGCATTTAGGGACTCGCTGTTAACAAATATGTGGAAGAAGTAATGAGATGCCACCTCCAAGATTAGGTTATAAAAAGACTGTGGCTTCTGCTTTGGGGGTCTAATCTCACTTGGATCTCTCACTGTGGAGGAAGTAAGCTGTCATGTTGTGAGCAGCTCTGATGAGAGGCCCATGTGACAAGAAACTGACACCTTCGGCCAACAACCAGTGAGGTCCCAAGGTTTGCCAACAGATATTTGAGTGAGTGGATCCTTCCCTAGTCAAGTTTTGAGATGACTGCAGTCTCAGCCAACATCTTGACCTAGTTTTGTGAGAGGTCTCAAGTCAGAGGCACCCAGTTAAGTTGCACCTGAACTTCTGGCCTGCAGAAACTACAAGATAATAATACATGTTTGTTGTTTTAAGCTGCTAAAGTTGAGGATGGTTTAATTTGCAGCAATAGAAAAGCTATACAGTGTGGGAACTTTATTTAATTCTCATTAGTTAGCTTATGATCTGCAAGCCAGCTGGATCATTCTCTGGAACTGGACAAGTTCATCTAATCTTTCCTGTGCTTTATCATGTATCTGTGGTAAGTTGGTGCATTTGATGGTGAATGCATGATGTTGGATGCCCTCACTCACATCTAATGGCTGGCAGGTCATTGGCTAGCAATCCCAATTTCTCTTCCATCTTCTATCATGTTAGTTCTCATTGTTCACCTGGTGGCCTGGCTCAAGGTTCTAAGCCCAGCAAAAACACAAACCCTGGTATGAAACTACTTTTCAAGTCTTTTTTTGCATTAGGTTTGCTGATACTCCATTGGACAAAGCAAGTCACATGGCTAACCCATATTCAAAGGATGAGAATATAGAAGAGCTCCTGAAAGGGAGGACATGTAATGACACATATTACAAGGAAGAATTTGTGCTCATTTTAATTAAAAACATGACAAAAAATAATAATTAATGACCTTTCCTTTTCCTCTTCTATTTCCCCAAAGAAGAGTTGAACAACCCAGGCAGGCATTACTAAGCATTTATAAAAAAACTGAAAAGAGTTCATAGAAGAGAAAGTTTAGGAATTAGATGGCTGCTTTAAAGAGGAAGTTTGCATGAGGAAAAATAAATCATTTGAACAAGAAACAATAAATGGGGTTCCTATAAGTGTCAGCAAAAACCATATTTGCCAAAATAAGAAAGCATATACAAACACAATCCTGAAATCACAAAAGTAAATTTGGCCTGAACATCGAGAAACCTGTCCTCCAGAGGGATTTGGAATCTCTCTCCCATTAATAAACTTTGGAAATTTAATTGCATGGCAGTCACCCTCATTTCAGAAATACATGGCAAGTTTTCTCCTTTCAAGACAAAGTATGTGTCACCTCCACATTTAGGGACTAAGACTGTAGAAAGGATTTCAGAACATCAACCTTTAGTATATTTATCTAATCTAGCGATATATTTAGGTTCCCCTAGTCGATCACGTAACTTTAGTGATGCTGCCATTGCACAGAGAACTCTACCCCAGGACCCAGATGCATGGGCCCTTCTTAGAGTATAGTCTGAGTCACTCCTGTTTTCTCAAGTTGTCATTGAGGCTCTCACACGTTTTAGAGCCTTGTTTATCTGTTTTGTTTTCTTGATTCTTGTACAATCAATTGTACAAGAATCAATTGTACAACAATCAATTGTTTCTACTGGCTGTTAACAAACCACATTAACCACTATCCATTTGACCAGCCAGTGCCCACTCTAACACAATGGCTTTTCCATGTGCACTGTACACTCATCACTGTGGAGACAACTGATATACTTTAAATAGTTTATCAAAGCCAGAAAGACAACATTTCTATAGTGAATAAGAATTACAAAGGATTTTCTCAATTATTTTTCACAAAAGCCATACAATATTTTATTTAAAAAACATTTTATAGAGAAAAGATCTCATTATCAGAGGGGTATTCCTTGCCCAGAATCACTCAGCCAGTGAATGGAATGATCAGACCACACTCAGTTCTTCTGGCTCCAAACATATTCTTTCCATTTTGTCACATATCTATACCTTTACCCACAAGTCTCCCATAACCATTTCCCACATACAAAAGGCACTGAATATATTCTATGAGAGCAGATACGAGAAACACAATGTCTGTGAATACTCTCTGTCCCTCAGCAATTACAGAACCCAGTAGGCCTTTACAGTTTAATTAGTTGTTAATTAATTATGCCAACAGGCATTTTGAGCATATGAAAAATTATAAATGCTTTAAAATGCATCATATTAGTTAATCAAACCCAAACAATAAGCAGGAAATTCCCTGGTCATGGGAGAAAGGAATTTTGCACTTTTCTGTTTTAAATTTGGTATAAAGATATGTGTACAGCTGCTTATATTTTCTTGAATAGTCAGAGCAAACCTTCATGTTTTAAAAAATATTGTAATGAGCCTGGCTGGTGTAGCTCAGTGGATTGAGTGTGGGCCTGCAAACCACACGATCGTGGTTCGATTCCCAGTCAGGGCACATGCCTGGGTTGCAGGCCAGTTCCCAGCAGGGGACTCACAAGAGGCAACCACACATTGATACTTCTCTCCTTCTCTCCTTCTCTTCCCCTCTAAAGATAAACAAATAGAATCTTTAAAAATATATTGTAATGATATGAAGAGACCCTTGCATTTTTGGAGTGCCTTATAGTTTATAAGGCACTTTCAACCATATTCCTTAACTCTCCCACCAAGTAGTGAGGTAAGCAGATAGCAACGGGTCCCATTTTATAGACATAAAACTAAAACTCAGAGAGGTTTAGACACCCTTGAGTTTGGACAACTCTTAGGTGCAGGAGGCAGCTTACCTCAGAATGTTAGAATTGGAAGGGCCTTCCTTACGTATTGTATCATTTCCCAGCACGTGTCCTGTGCCCCATTGGTCTTGTGAGATGCTCTATAAAAAGTGGTTCAACCCAGCAATTGCACTTCTGGGAATTTATCTGAAGAAACCTAAAACAGCAATTCAAAAGAACATGTGCACCCCTATGTTCATTGCAGCGTTATTTACAACAGCCAAGATTTGGAAGCAGCCCACATGTCCATGAGTGGATAAAACAACTATGGGACATTTACATGATGGTATTCTACTCAGCTGTAAAAAAGAAGAAAGTTTTACCCTTTGCAACAGTATGCACGAACCTGGAGAACATTATGCTAAGTGAAATAAGCCAGTCAGAGAAAGATAAATACTATATGATTTCACTCATATGTGAAATCTAATGAACAAACTGAACTAACAAGAGAAACAGAGACAGACTCATAGAGAGCAGGCTGACAACTCTGCGGGGAACAGAAGAGTGGAGAGATTAAGCAGAAAAGAAAAAGGACTCATGGACATGGACAATAGGGTGGTGATTGCAGAGGTGAGGGGTGGGGTATGGAGGTGGAAGAGGGTCTAGGGGGATAAATGATAGTGCAAAAAATACAATATAATCAAAAAGATTTTCCAAAAGTGGTTCTGTGTCCCAGTAAGTTTAAGTAACATTGCATATTATATTTCCTAAATGAGAATTATAACATATATTATTATAGGTAGTTTCTGAGAAATATTGCAAGTGCTTATTTAAGGTTAATTTAGTTTAACTTAGTTAACTTAGTTTCCCAAATTGACTTAATTGAGGAACCTTGTTGGACGATGTTGACCTATGCCAGGGGTGTCCAACTCATTTTCACCAGGGGCCACATCAGCCTCCCAGTTGCCTTCAAAGAGCCGAAATAATTTTAGGACTGTATCAATGTAACTACTCCTTAACTGTTAAGGAGTTGAAATTATATTTGGACCTTTCAAGGCAATTGTGAGGCTGATGTGGCCCCCAGTGAAAATGAGTTTGACAACCTTGACCTAAGGTAACCCCCACAGTATGGAGATGAGAGAATTGATGTTCAAAAATACAATGTTCAAAAATATAAAATACTTATTTAAGATCACATTATTTACATTAGACTTACAGATGGAACTCATATCTCCAAATCCAGATATAACATTCTTCCTAATATCCCACATAGCTTCTCTATACTCAAATGTTTCTTCTTTATCCCAGGAAAAATAATTTGGTTGGTCTCTATATTAAAAATTAGAGGTGCATTTTGAATAAAAATTTTGTAAAAATACAAAATATCATCCTTGGATCATTATTAATTAAACTTTACATGATCAAAATAATGTTTTTTAAAGATTTTATTATTTTTAGAGAGAAGGGAAAGGAGGGAGACAGAGAAGGACAGAAACATCAATGTACGAGAGAAACATTGATAGGTTGCCTCTCACATGCTCCCAATTGGGGACCTGGCCCACACAACCCAGACATGTGCCCTGCCTGGGAATTGAACCAGTGACTTTTTGGTTTGCAGGGTGGTTCTCAATCCACTGAGTCATACCAGCCAAAGCCAAAACAATCTTGATGAACACAGCTGCCCATTCTGTGAACCAAGACTAAGTAATTTTTAAAGCTTTTAACAAACTTGCATGTCAAATGTTCTTACAGGTGTAGACACTAAGAAATAAAATAACTTGAGAAAGATCATGTATTTGTTACAAGGAAGAGTCATGATTTAAGCTCAAGTCTATTTGACTGAGAAACTATTCAAAAGTAGCATTAAGGGTCCTATTTCTTTTGGAAAAGGTCCGTGAAACCTGACCATTCTTTCTCTCAGGCAAAGACTACTTCAACGAATCTTAAAGAACAACTGAATCACACAGGGAGAAACAAAATGGTAAAACCTGCACAGAGATTAAGCAGGTCCCGTTCCCTCAAACAGAATGTATGAGGGAAGGAAAAACAGGCAGGTATAATGGCAGTAGAGAGCATATGCATTCTCTTTTTAATGCCTTCAGTTCTGGAGGCATTAAAAACCAAAATCCAGAAGCACTTTTTAACTTTCTTTATTAAATAAACCAAAGTAGCAATCCTGGCATATTGATGAGGTTTGTCAGAGGATCAGAATTTCAGATCTCATGGAGACTTATGGGCTCTTGGACAATTAACCAAGACTTGAATTCCACATACCAATAGCTGGTCATCCAGCCTCTGCTTAAACACCTTAGTGATTTAAAGGTGTTATAACACTTCTGGAGGAAGGATAACTCTAACTGTACAGAGCTCTCTGACTTCACTGTATGCTACTTAAAAGCAGAATATATTTTTGTTGGGCTTAAACTATATAACTGGACAATTCTAACAATACAAATGTCTCTGACTCAACTCTATGCTACTTACAAGCAGGGTGCATTTTTGTCTTACTCAAACTATGTCCCTAGAGTTTAGCAAGAGAGAATCCATCACTAAGTATTTTTTGAATGATTGGATGGTACTAACATGAAACATTTCTTCTCGTAATGTTTATCCTGTCATTCTAATTCATTTCTTTGAGCAAAAGTTAAATGATTTACTCAGAGGGTATCCAACTGGGCAAGGTGGTCAGGACACAAAGGAAAATTGAAGCAACTTAAAAAAATTGAAACATAATTAAAAAAACATACAATTAATTTTTTAAAGATTTTATTTATTTATCTTTAGAGGGGAAGGGGAGGAGAGAGGGAGAGAATATCAATGTATGGTTGCCTCTCGTGGGTCCCCTGCTGGGAACTGGCCTGCAACCCAGGCATGTGCCCTGACTGGGACTCGAACCGCAATCCACTGGTTCGCAGGCCCGCGCTCAATCCACTGAGCTATACCAGCCAGGGCAAAAAACCATACACTTAATTTTTTAAAGTGTACACTTCACTGGTTTTGAGACTACTCACAAAGTGGTAAAACCACCACTATCTAACTCCAGAACATATTCGTCACCCCCTCAAACACTCCCTAGCAAATATTCCTTTTTCCCCTTCCCCTCCAACCCTGGACAACCACGTTCTGCTCTATGATTTTGCCTGTTTTGAACATTCCATATAAATGAAGTCATATGTTACGTGGCCTTTGTGACTGGCTTCTTCACCTGGCATAATGTTCCGAAGGCCCACCATGCTATAGCCTGTGTCAGTGCTTCACTGCCCTTACGGCCAAATAATGCATCACGTGGATTTACCGCTTTTTGTTTATTCGTTCATCGCAAACATTTAGGTTGCCTCCACTTTTTGGCTATTATGAATAATGCTAATACAAACATTCATGGACACACTTTATATGGACTTATGTTTTTTTTAAGTATATTTTATTGATTATTCTATTACAGGTGTCTCATTGTTTTTTCTCTCCTTTATCCCCTCTGCCAGGTACCCTCATTCCTCCAGCATCCTCCTCTCCTTAGATCGTGTCCATGGGTTGTATATATAAGTTCTTTGGCTTCTACATTTCCTATACTATTCTTAATGTCTCCCTGTCTATTTTATACCTACCATTCAGGCTTCTTATTCCCTGTAGCTTTTTCCCCATTTCACCCCTCCCCCTCCTCACTGATAACTCTCCATATGATCTCCATTTCTGTGATTCTGTTCCTGTTCTGGTTGTTTGCTTGGTTTGTTTTGTTTTTAGGTTCAGTTGTTGATAGTTGTTAGTTTGTTGTCATTTCACTGTTCACATTTTTTATCATCTTCTTTTTCTTAGGTAAGTCCCTTTAACATTTCATATATTAAGGGCTTGGTGATGATGAACCCCTTTAATTTGGCATTATCTGGGGAGCACTTTATCTTCCCTTCCATTCTAAATGACACGTTTGCTGGATAGAGTAACCTTAGAGATAGGTCCTTGCCTTTCATGACCTCAAATACTTCTTTCCAGCCCCTTCTTGCTTGTAAAGTTCCTTTTGAGAAATCAGCTGATAGTCTATGGGAACTCCTTTGTAGGTAACTGTCTCCTTTTCTCTTGCTGCTTTTAAGATTCTCTCCATATTTTTAATCTTGGGTAATATAACTATGATGTGCCTTGGTATGTGCTTCCTTGGGTCCAACTTCTTTGGGACTCTCTGAACTTCTGGACTTCCTCAGGATGGCTATGAATGTGGCCCAACACAAAATCATAATTTACTTAAAACATTATGAGATTTTTTTGTGTGTGATTACATGTCACAGTGCATTTAATGTGTGGCCCAAGACAACTCTTCTTCTTCCAGTGTGGCTCAGAGATGCCAAACGTTTGGACACCCCTGCCAGATAAATCCCAATTTCAAATATTTTTCCCATTGTCTCCTTGTACCTTTGAAATGTCCCAAAGCTCCCAACATTTTAAAGTTTGACTATATCTCCTAGACTGTGTCTTAAGCAATGTGTTGTTAGGTCATATCTCTTGTTCCTCTATTTAGAAAATAGTCACCCACTTTATTCAGATAACCTATTTTACACCTTGTGGGAAAATATTGATTCTGCTTTTATTAATTTTTAACCTATGTTACAGAAGAGGCTTGAAAACATGTAAATAAAATAAAGGAAATCATAATAGAATATAAGAGAACACCATCTAAACTCACCAGAAACAATTTTATTTCCTTCACACCTACCTCTAAGATATGGAATTTATAAGAAGTTATTCCAGAAAATGGAATATGACTGAACACTTATCAATAGTGTAAGGAATCTGTTCTCAAGCTTTTTCTCATCTCCACTCAGATTCATGGAATATGAAACACTTTCATGACCATAGGATTCAGGTAAATGCTTCTGAGCTGGGTCTGAACATGATGCATAATTCTCCTCCTTGGCTTGCCAGACAGCGCAGCTGCGAGCATCACATGTCTGTGTCCAACATCAGCCTGAGAATGGCCGCTAAAGGAAGGGAGGAAAGGAGGGAAGGCTACGAAGATTGACGCAAGCCTAGTAGATGTGAGGATTTTTACAGGTTACCCCAGTTAAATTCAAACTTCTGTAATTTATGATCACCATTAACTATAAAAGAGCTAAGGGGTTTGTATGCTAGGTTGAGTCCATGTTAATGGGGGTAACATTATTCACAATAAGAAGCACAGACAGATAAAATGTAAATTTTGCTTAACCGTTGAGTTCTGATTTCCACCAAGGGATGTCTCTCTGGGACCATGTTTATAACTTTGTTATATTTTTTTGTTTGCTTGTTTTACTTTTTTATATTGAAAACTTTAAAATTTATGGAAAATTTTCCAGAACTATTACAAAGAACTCTTTGATACTCATCACCTGGTTTGGCCATCTGCGTGTGACCAAGGGTCTTACTTGTTTTACCGTTTTCTTCTTCTCTGCGCCCCTAAACACTTCAGAGTGTACTTTCTAGGGACATCAGAAAATGTAACACAGTACAGTACTATTTCTAATTTAGTCTTTATTTAATTTTTTTCCAATTGTCCCAGTAATGTCCTTTATAGAAATTTTTTTCTTGGTCCAAGATCTACTTCAGTATCCACTGTGCATTTAGGCTTCACATCACCTTAGTCTCTTTAAAGTGGAAGGGGTCCTTAGCCCATCTTTGTCTTTCATGACATTTATATTTTTAGTCTCCTTTTTTGAAGAGACAAGAAAGATGAAAATGTTTAGTCCTCTTCAGTAAACATTTAGTGTTGATTGATTGATTCAACTGGTTTATTAAGTGCTTTATATTCCTCAGGTCTCATATCTATTGTATAAAACAATATCAAACAAAGCAAATGTTTTAAAACTGGTTACATTTATTAATTTTTTAAAAAAATTCTGGTGGTTTTAAAAAATCAGGTTTACAAAAGGCTCTGCCTCGGGCTAAATTGATGGTGTTTCTCCTGTTGTTGCCTGGAGACTAAACTTACCAATCTAGTTTTCATAGTTTTATGGCTAATGCAGAAGAGGGATGCAACCAAGAAAGTAGGAATAAAATACTGCATGAACTCAGAGCAATGAGATTTCAAGGTCATTTGTCACTAAACACTGATTACAGAGAGAACTCATAGGACTAAGAAGAAGAAAAGGGAAAGTCAACTTGCCTCATTAAAATATTTTAAAGAAGCTAAAAGAAGGTGAAAATACTGAGCTAGCTTCTTGATTTAATAGTAGGTGCTCAACATAAATATTTATTGGATGAATAAAAGAATGATGATTCAGACAGTGAGATGAGGCTAAGCGCTCTAAGTAAGATAAAATATATTTTATATTATATTTTAAAAGATAAAATAGGGAAGATGTGGAAAAAACCTAGGTAGCCATTAATAGATGAATGGATAAAGAATATGGAATATTAGTAATAAAAAGAATAAAGTCACGCCATTAGTGACAACATGAATGGACCTAGAGGGTATTATGCTAAGTAAGTAAGCCAGACAGAGAAAGGCAAATACAATATGATTTCACTTATTTTGGAATGTAAAAAAATGAAACAAATGGATAAACAAAACAAAACAGAAACTGACCCCCATGTACAGAGAACAAGCTAATGGTTGACAGAGAGGAGAGCAGTGGGAAAGATGGGCAAGAAAAAAGTGTAAAACTTTATTGAAAGAATTTAAAGAAGATACGAATTGAGGGACGACACATATGCACGGATAGGAAGACTCACTATAGTAATCATGTCAATGATCCAATAACTGAGCTACATATTCAATATGATTTTAATCAAAAATTTCAATAGGATTTTTAAAAGACCTTGACAATTGTGTTCTAAAATGGGGAGGGAAGAGCAAATGGCCAAGTAAGAGAAGCCAAGACAGGCTTAAAGAAGAGCTAGGCTGGGGCACTTGTTCTATCAAGTAGCAAAACTTAGTCATTATGTGATTTAATATTTAAGCATGGGGATAGAAAAACCCATGAAAAAGAATAGGATCCCATCAGACCCACCCCTTTACAGAACGCTGATCTATGACAGAGCTGTCATTGTAGATCTGTGGGAAACTATAGACTATTTTAAAATTCTGCCAGAACAACTGATCATCAAAGAAAAAATGGAAACAGATTCCAACCCCCACCATTTAAAAAAATCTCAAGTAAGTTTTTTTAAAGTGATTTAGAAGAGCTGAACTCTAAAGTGTAGAGTTTTAGGAATATCTTAAGTAATTTATTTTGTTTATATATTTCTTTTAATCTAAGCACAAGAGGAATATGTGGTAAAATTCTCTATAAATAATGCTTAAAGAGCTGTTTTCACAAGCACCAGTCTAAAATTCTGAATGATGAAAAGCATATGGCATAGTTTAATTGGCAGGGTTTTTTCCCTTAGTGATATATAAAATAATGCTGCATTTTACAATCAACGACTTCTTAAATCAGATGAAATATATTATGAAGATGATTGTTTATAAATTTAATTTATCCACTCAAAAGTGTTTGAACGCAATGAAATTATGGAGTTGTTACAAACCTAAGGAAATGTCTAGGCAGTGGACAGGTACGTGTATAGTTGAATCAATGTTAGCCATAGATAGTATAAACTCAGCAAGTTTTCATTTGCATGATGATTAAGCAAAATGACAAGCAAAAATTCCAAGCAAAGAGAAAAGGAGTTTAGAAGATGGCTTGCATGAAAGCTGCATGTCTGCTTTGTTTTTTTCATTTCAAGTTAGCCTCAGGAATAGCTCACCTCAAGTCCACCAAGGGGGGCTAAGTACAAGTACTAGTTATGAGAATCAACCAAATATCTGTACGAGGTCTGTCCAGAAAAAGCCCAGCCATTGTGACTACAACAAGAAAGTTTAGCATGGCATTGACATAATCTTTCAATCAAGGAGAGTGAACTGGAATGTATATGTGTGAACAATGACGACTTCACTGTACTAATTGGTGGCAGCAATAGACACCGTTTAATATGTGGGTGTACTGTGTGGTCATCACATTAAAAATGACTGAGTGACTAGAGCAATAAATCTGCATCAAATTTTGCATCAAACTTGAACATTCCTCCATGGAAACTATTCGGATGATTCGGAAGGCCACAGCTATAACTGGTGATTGGCAGTTTCATCATGACAATGCACCTGCTCATGCATCACATCTTGTGCAGAGTTTTTTGGTGAAACATCAAATCACTCAGGTGACTAAGCCCTCCTACAGCCCAGATTTGGTGCCCTGTGATTTCTGGCTTTTCACAAAACTAAAATCACCCTTGAAAAGGAAGAAATTTCAGACCATCGATGAGATTCAGGAAAACACAATGGGGCAGCTGATGGTGATTGAGAGAACTGTGTGAGGTCCCAAGGTGCCTACTTTGAAGGAGACTGTGGTATCATCGTCCTATGTACAATGTTTCTCATGCCTTGAATCTTCTTCAATAAATGTCCCTATTTTTCATATTTCATGGCTGCATACCTTCTGGACAGACCTCATATATTTCTAACTACCACTTTTACTTTGTTTCTAAGTTTTTTTGCATCTGTGCTATCTCTCCGATAAGCCCCTAAGGGCATGGATAGTCATATTTCTTTTGTATCTTATATAGCACCCAGTGAGTATTGAAAAGGTAATAGTCAGTCAGCAAATATCCCCTGAGAAAATACCTCTGTATTGCAAACCCTGAATTCAAATAAATGTGATTCAAGCAGCTTTTGCCAAAGATGTCAAGGAGAACCTCAGTAGCTCCTAATTTTAATTCACCTTTATTGATCTTAAGTATCACAATTACTTTCCTGTAATATGTAGCTGGAACCTATCTTCCCAGTTTATAGGTAGGGCAGGAGGCAAAGTTGTAGTTTTAGTTCATATTTTGTAGACTCTTGTCCTGAACTGCTAATACCGGACTTTTAGTTTTTTACAAAATCTCTACCACCACACAAGTATTTCTGAGCATCTCCAGTAGGGGGCTCACCTATGCTTCATAACAAATCCCGTCCTCTGACTGCTACTGCCTCTCTCCTGCCTCCCCACAGGGAGACAAAGAATTGCAATTCAGGACAAGGGGTCTAAACACAAACCATATGCAAGTCCAGAAAAACAAAGAGGAACACTCTCTTACAGACTCGGAAGGAACTATTGCAGACAAAGAGTCCATCGGAAGAAAGCGAAAGTTCAAAGTATAGTGACTTACTGTTATGTCAGTAGTGTGGATTGGGTAATGTGGGCGTGAGAGTTCCCTCTTCTAGTCTCCCCACTCCACTTTAAATGAGGTGTCTGTTTATGAATTTTCACGTGGGAACTGCTCTCCTCTCAGAGGAGGGATACCTAGGTTTCAGAGTGTTCACTTGAGGATTATGCAGATTATCTCTGTCTCCTTCTGGGTCATATTGCATTAAAAAAACTATTCAGGCCAAAGTGCAAGTGCACAAATGTCTTAGAAGGTAGAGAAATAGCCCTTTCCATCTTCACCCTGTCCCCTTCCCTCAATAGTATGTGGATATTCATCCTCTGGGGGCTGGGCTTAGAGACAAATCCCACAAATGCACTTGGTGATGTCATGAAAATTGCCTCTTCCTTGGACTTGATGGAGTCCCTAGAAAAAAGTCTCTTTGGAGCCTTTTAACGAGGGCTTTCTTTGGAGTCACCAAACCATCACCTAAATTAGTTGAACCAATAGCCTTTAACTATACAGGCAAGGACTGACTCAGAGTTTAATCAATCACCAATTGCTTTTTTATGGCATTTCTGGCATTTTCTCAACTTTCTGCTGTGCACAGCCAGACTTCTTTATTTCAGAGGCGTCTGGGTATAAACGCAGGGCTACAGGACCTGCAGACGCAGAAACCTCAACACCTCATGGCTCTGCAAGCCCAGCAGGACGTCTATTCAAAAATACTGCTCTTCTAATCCCTCTCAAATCGCTGCCAAATGTTCCAGCTTGGACTAGGTGTCCTGCGTATGGTTTCTTTATTTCCAAAAGATTTTTTTAAAAAAGATTAGGCTGTATGATATACAACTAAATTAATAAGATTAACCTTCTAAGGTAGCTAATTGGATTTAGCTCCTATTACTTCCTGGTCACATGGCTCTCATCTTCTTTGGACTAGCTGACTAGCAAAGGCGTATTTTTCTCGCAATGGTGGCAAAGGTACAAGAGAGCAAATGGAAACATCTAACACCTCTTAACACATCTAACACACATTCAGAACTGGCGCACTCTCGTTGCTGCCTCATTCTATTAACCAAAAACAAGTTCCGTGACTGAATCCAAAGTCAAGGGAGAGAGAGACAACACTCTTTTTTTAGTAGGAGCTAACTGTAAAGTCATGTGAGGGGTGAAGAATTGGTGAGAACTACCACAAAGTTAAAAGAGAAAAACAGTATTATCACCTCAATGAGTGCAAAATATATATTTGAAGGAAAAATCCATCTCCGTTAGAAAGCTAATTTAATAATGATAGTTTCTCCCTCTGATAAAGAATCTCTACCTTGATTTTAGCCAATATCATACAGAATTCTAAGACACCAAATCGTTACATTTTCATTAAATTAAAAAACAGTATAGAATATAAATGATCACTTATTCAACCCTGAAAATTCTAGTCAACTCAATTTTAAAAAGTAAAAGAAAAGGTGATAAGAATATAGTCCACATTCCTTTTTTCACTCTGGGGTTGAATGTACTCCAGAATTTAGAAGTTTTCACATTTTAGAAAAGTTAATTTACTATGTATCTTGTAATAAAAGAAACGGGTGCAGATTTCTGTAACAAACACTATTTCTACACCAAAACGCATAAATATATATGAAGTGAAAATGCAGATATGAACAGTATCACATTTATCTGAGTCAGATTTTAGTGCCAAACTTGTGAACTTTCCATTTTCAAACTGAATTTCAGATAAGAGACTGTGAGTAAAGGAGAGTCCAAATTATGATCACCAGTGGGTTAGACAAAAGAAAAACCCGCAGAATTAACTAGAAAATTATATAGGAATTTACAAAGGTGATCACTTATCGAAGAAATAAAGTAGTCGAAGAAATTTATTCTAATTTTACTTAGAATAAAACTTAGAATACATAATTGAAAAGATGGTTTTCATAATAGAAGACTTTACATAGCAATTAGCTTAACAGAAGGGTGTAAGTTTTTAAATCAAACTTCGAAATTTTACCAAAGAACATAAAACAAACTAAAAATAATTGTAAGTAAATCTCATTTAACTTGATGGAAAGGTATTTTATTCTAAGTTGTTAATACTTTCATATTAAAAATATTAAAATGTATGCTTAATGATATTCAATTTAATTTCCTAGTAAGAATTTCAAAAAAAATTCTGATAAGTGTAATTATAAATTTAATCTGCAAAAAAAAACCAAGAATAAATAACTAGATTTTTAAAGGGAAACAATAATGGAGTGATTACTATTGCCCTATAAAAGTTCACTGAAATATATACTACAAAATGATAAAAACAATGATAATAATATAGAAATAAAGAGATAGAAAGATATTTCCTTTGTTGCTCTTAATAAAGTCACTTGGGGAATGCTCGAAACCGATTACAAATGCAATAAATAAATTTGAGGAGAGCTTTTATTTTGTGATGTTTGCCAAGAATATTTTGCTTTGCAGACCTGAGTAACTGAGTACGAGTTGTTAGTTCCTTCGACCTACAGATTTTATCTTTCTTTACTCTAACTCAAGTACTGCCATCATTTCCAAATTTCCTTTTTATTTTTCATCCTGAGAAATTTTCAACTTTATATTTTCGGAAAATATTTGAGATGGTATCTAGATAGCAAAATAGTAAACTGTTGCGCTTACATTCTAGATGCGTGTGCCCGAAACGTTGCTGGTACTAATAAATAACGCAGAAAAGAAAACACACCCTATACAAGCTGTGTTTTGTGATAGATTTACTTCCACAGAGGCTTTATGAACACCTAGCCCCACTCTGGGACGCCTGATTGGACCTTAGTCATTACTACGTGCCTGCTCTGAGGCTTTGGGAATTCGAACATTCGTCAACGGTTAAACCTCCATTATAGGTAATGTTTGTTATCTGTGCTCATTCTACCTTTTAAGGATGTCTCTCTTATTACGAAGTCATAATTCATCTACTAGAAAACTTCAGCATTTTGTGTGGCAGATGGGTCAAAGCCCCATCGCCATCCTTGTTCCAAATAGTTGAAAAATCAGAAAAACTCCCTGTGGGCTGGGACATTGGCAAGACTTTTAGGAATTTCCCCTCTCCTTCGAGATGCCAAGTTTTTCTACACTCAACATTTTGCTGTACGTTGAAATCAAGCTGACAAACTGCTGCGGACTGATCTGCCAGGACACGAAGGGCGTGGCCTCCATGGGCAGTCTGGTCTCTGTGAAGGTGACGAAGCAGCCCCACACCTTCAAAAACAATGCGCACACCACGCTCCGTCTGTGCCACAAAACATCATTTGTACAATGAAAATAAGTGATATCATGAAAAAAAAATGTGGAGCAAAGTAATTTTCTTGTAAGTAGGTTTTGTTTGTCTTAAAATGAGAATTCAAAATGTTCCTTCTAATTTTGAACAATGGACCGATCTCATCAAAGCAACTGAATAAAGATAAATGCTGGAAAATAGTACTAAAAACTGTGCTAGCACAGAGCGAGGAAGAGGTGTTTATGAGCAGTAACGTGGGTTAAAAACTCAGGCAGCAGGGTCTGAGCCAGTGGTCACTTCGGAATGAGTCATCAGCAACATGACCTTACCCTGGCTGGAGACATGTGGTCTGACCCCACCAGGGAAACTATCTTAAGGCTTGAACGTCCCTTATTAAAAGCGAGAGAGATCAACTCGAGTGTATGCAGAAGACATTAAGCAGGATGAAAACCTAACCTCAAACTATATGAGAAAAAAATATCAAGTAAACAAGTAATCCAGTACAGAAGTTCAAATGGGAACATGCATAGTATCTTCCGATACACGCAGGCTCTGTTATACATGCTGTGGAGGCTGAAAGAGATACTGATATTGACTCCGTGCAAGGAAGAACTTAATATTCAGGACAGACCGGTGATGGAAATGCTGCCTGATAGCAGCACAGCCAGGGCAGTGGGCTATCACTTGCCAAGGTTTTTGCAGGAATCAACAGGGACTTTGAAATTCAGTGATTCCTTCATTTTAAAACAAGTACTTAAAAGCAGCCAAACGTGAGAGCACACTTGCTATCTTAAATTCCACTAAGTCACTCTAATTAATAGAAATTCTCAGTTGATCACTGCATGACATGGCATGGACGGAAAGCTAGCCCGCAGTGTGAAGCTAGATAGAGTGTTCTCGCTGCTCCAGATCACATTCCTCCACCTATGCATTCTGGCCACTTTGAACTTGAAGTGTGAGTTCAGGGCCTTTGCACTTGCTGTTCCCTCTGCCTGGAATGCTCTTTTCCAAGATATGCATCCATATGGCTCACTCCCTCACCTCACTCAGGTCTCTGCTCAAGGTGCCTTCACTGAGCATTCTGTATAAAAGAGTACTCTCCTTCATTACTCTTTATCTCGTACCCTGCTTAATTGTTTTCTTAACAAGTACCATTACCTGACCTAATATATCAATTTATACTTTTATTTGATAGCTCCCTTTCCATTAGAATACAAATCCATGAAAGCAGTAACCATGTCTGCTTCACTCACTGCTGTTACCCCAACTTGAAGAACAATACCCAGCACATGATGGACATGCAATAAATATTTGTTGGATGAATGAATGAATAAGTGGCCTTGAACAAGACACATAATCCCACTTGTGTTGCAGTCTGTAAAATGAGGAGGTTGGACTAGAAAATCTTTACTATCTCTTCATGCTCTAACATTCTACAATTCTTTGGTTTCCTAAGCTACTGTTCTTAATCATAATATTAGAAAAAGAGAAGAAAATGTTTCTTAAGCAACCATGTGCTTCTGAGAGACCAAAATTTCTAAGTAAGTCTGGCATTTTCATCACTAGCATTTAAAGTGTTGCTTATAGAAAAAAATCTGTTCCCATTTAGTCTTTTAAATGTACCCCTCAAAAGATATCAGATATCTGGACACCAACCTTTTTTCTGGGAAAGAAACATAATTTCTCCATTGCTTTGATGGCAACTCTTTGACAGCCAATTCTACAATCAAAAACCAGCTTTTTAAATAAAATTTTTCAATTATATTTGACATACAATATATGGAAAACAGTATGAAGTTGCTTCAAAGAATTGAAAATAGAAGTACCATATGACCCAGCAATTCCACTTTTGTGTATGTTTATCTGAGGAAGTCCAAAGAACTAAGTTGAAAAGACATATGCACCCCTGTGTTCATTGAAGCATCACTTACAGTAGCCAAGATATGGCTACTGTATTTGAGGCTCTTATGAGATTCCGAAGTTTGGAGTGTGTCTTAGTCCATGCAGGCTGCACTAACAAAAATACCACAGACTGGGCTGCTTACGAACAACAGAAAGTTACTTTGCACAGCTCTGGAGACTGAAGTCCAAGATGAAGGCACTAGCAGATCTGGTGCCTGGTGAAAATCTGCGTCCTGGTTCACAGGTGGCCATTTCTCATCATGTCCTCACATGAAGGAAGGGGCAAGGGAGTTCTCTGGGGTCTCTTTAAGAAGATCATTCATCTCATTTACCTCTGGAACCTACTATTTATTATCTCCTAAAGGGCCCACCTTAATACTATAACCCTAGAGGATCAGAGTTCTACATGAACTTGGTGGGAGAGGGGGAGGCAGACACACATTCAGTCTATATAAGGTAAGGGAAGAAACAACTTATTCCTTTAATGGCAAAAAAATAATTCAGGACTTGGCTAATCAAAATGTGTGGCGATGCACATTCTTACATCTGTAGACGGCCAGTCCAAAAGAGGGGTCTAAAAATTGTGGACCAGATTGCCCTCAGCCTGCAAAATGCTATGCCTTTAGTCACCATTGTGGCCATTTTGCCCACAATTACCATCCTACCTTCTTTCCCTAATATGCTGAATAACTTTAAGCATTTGCCTTCCACAAATGTTTAGGGGTACACCCACCACTATTTCAGAAATGACAAAACAGAGAATCAGCAAGAAAAAACACTTGACCAGGAACATTTTCTCTCATACAAAATTGTATCTCTAGGGCCTAGAACATGGTAGGCACTCAATAAATATTCAATGAGTAGATGAAGTAAGGATTCAGACCCGGGTGTATTGAGTCCAAAGCGAGTTCTTTTTCTTCTCTACCCTGTGGCCTTGCAGTATTCACTGTCAGGAAGGTCAGGGGCAACTGAAGAAAGGCAGAATACACCAGTCTTCCGAAGGTTCCTTACCCGATGGCCTCTGCCCTTCATTTCTAGCTAGCAAATGTCTATCTTCTTAGAATGGTGAGTGGTTGAGTATAGTTAAAAAATAAAAGAAAAACTGCAGGACAAATGCTCGGGAATTCTAGTTTCAAACTGCACCTCTGGCTCTTGCAACATGCCACCTAGGCTCTCTGAACCTCAGCTTTTTTTTTTCTTTTTAAAATTTTTTTCCTTTTTTTTTTTTTTTTACAATTTTAAGATTTTATTTAATTTATTTATCTTTAGAGAGGAAGGGAAGGAGAGAAGGAGAGAAATATCAATGTATGGTTGCTTTTTATGAGTCCCCTGCTGGGAATGGGCCTGCAACCCAGGCATGTGCCCTGACTGGGAATCGAACCACGATCCTGTGGTTCACAGGCCCACGCCCAATCCACTGAGCCACACCAGCCAGGGCTGAACCTCAGCTTTTTAAACCTGTAAAACGGAGTTGCTGGTCTCTTACTCAGAGAGTTACTGAGAGGACATACTTACCTAGCACTTGGTAGGCCTTCAGATTCTGTGTTCATCATAAGGACCAATGACTGACAGTGACCAGAAGGGAGGGGGAGGGGACCAACAGGGAAAAGAAGGGGAAGGGCAAAGTCAAGGAACACGTGTAAAGGACCCATGGACAAAGACAATGGAGGGGAGGATTGGAAATGGAAGGTGGGGAAGGATAGAGCAGGGGACAGTAATGGGGGGGGGTGTAGAAATGGGGACAACTGTTAATTGAACGACAAAAAAAAGACCAGTGAAAAGACTCCTCTATGGATCTCATAGTGGATTTGCTGCGCCAGCTTGTTCATGAATGATACCACTAGGGGCCACTGAACTAGCGGGAAACTTAGAACGAGACTGAAGGAGACTAAGATACCAGATTCTGAGCTAGTGACCCCTCCCTACTGGACGAACTGTTGAACTGCAGTTGTCCTCAGGCTCATCTGTGGGGGAGCCCCTGACAGAACAGATGTCCTCTGAGGATAACTAAGCAATGAGAAGAGTTCTATTTCAGTGCTGTGGTTAGGTGGTTAGGTGGTGGCATTGGCATTTACAAGTGGCTCGTCATCCTTGTAACAGCCACAGACGGATAACACTCTCCTCCTGAATTTTCTAATGATACTGGGTTCTAGCTTTTGACCACAACGATCAGAAATCTCTCTTTGAGTTTTCACTAATCTCCTGACATGGAAACTCCTGGCAGCCTCATTGGGTAACTTTGGCAGAAAAATAAAAGTAAGGTTTTTTTTGCCCTGCTCATGTAAAAGATCATTACATACACAAATATTATATAAGTCATATAAAGGCTTGTCCCCTGTTCTTTTCCTGACCCTTGTGCAAAGGAAGGTGAAATCTCTTAGAAATACAGGCCAGACATTACCAGGAAAGGAAGTCAGAAATGAGAACTTGAGGTCACCCACAGTACGTGTCCTTGACAAAAGACAGAAGTTTATTCACTCTCCCACCAACCGAATACTACTAGAATTTTCTGTTTTATATTGCAAAATCTGTAACAGTGCAGATGGGATTCTACCATCTAATACTTAATTCAATAAAGATCCCATTTCCAAAGGCTGGTCCTGATCAGCATCAGTGTGATCATGTAATTTATTACACAAACAGACATTTTTGAGAGTGAAAGGGGTGTTAATAATAATTAGGACAGACAACAGGCATAAACTGATGAGTGTGTGATCACTTTGTGTGTGTTTAGAAATGACCCTACTAAAACATTTAACCTGAAAAGAAAAGAAAAAACTCCTTAGAAAATTTCTTTACATAAAAATTATGCGTGTTTATTCTGTATGAACAATACTACCTTGGTTCCCAGGGCAGGTTGGTATCTGCCTCTCGGAAATAGGTGGAGTCGTTTGTCTGTCTCTCTCCTTCCCTCCCTTGCACCCTCCCATTCCTCTCACAGCCAGCAGTCCAAGAGCCCTTTGTTTAAGCAGGGTCTCTAGGGTGGCTACATTTCTTTCTTAAGGCTTCCCCCTCTAGCCCCTCCCTTCCCCCAGGCAAACTACACAACCATACTTATCTTCTGTCTATAAGTGCTTTAAAATTCTTCTGTGTTAGTCATCCCCCCCTAAAACAAAACAAAACCAAAAAAGCTGGTTTTTATTAGTCCCTATGCTAAACAACACTTATAACCTATTTTCGGAAGAATGAAAAATGCCACACCAATTAGGCAATTAATGACCCCTAAAAAGAAAAGTGTTGCCTTTGTTTATTTAGTATGAATATAGAAATAGAGACAGAGACAGTCTGTTGAATAGGTAGCTCTGGCTGCTGGAGACAGGAGCAGATGCCCCTGTCAGAGATGTATGCAAAGTCACGTAAGAGCTCCCCACCCACTGGGTAATTTCCTGTGAACAATATGGTCAGTATAGTTACTGGAATTCGCCCCTGAGAGGAAAGGGCATTATGAGTGCACTTGAATGTTGCATATTGACATTCTAACGACTAGGGGAGGAAGTAGAAAGGAAGTAACGGGGCAAACACGGGGCAGATAAGAGCAACCACAGGGCCGTGCTGCGTTCTCTCTGCTTCCTGGGCACGTAGTATACAGACATTAGGATATTTGTTGTAAAAAATTGTCTTCATTCTTCCAACTCCTCCCTGATCACTTCAGGTGGGGAGTGATAGAGATATATAACAGAAAGTAAAAAATAAAAACAAAGGCTTCCTGTGTTTAAAAAAAGAGTGTTTTAAGGTTTTCTAAGCTGTCTTCTTTCTTTTGAGCCAGGCATATTTCTATTTGTGTTCTCACTTGCCCATTTGTTCAAAATAGGTTATAACACAACAACTTTTTAAAAAAGTCCTCTGGTCACTAGCTCAGAGATAAAAAAGAGCTCCCACTGGGGTGTAGCCGTGCTGTGAGCAGCCTGCAGCCAGCCTTCAGAGTGAGTCCAGCACTCTACAAGGCCTTTTGAAAAACCAGCCCTGGGCCCTGGCTGGTGTAGCTCAGTGGATTGAGTGCGGGCCTGCGAACCACACGATGGCAGTTCAATTCCCAGTCAGGGCACATGCCTGGGTTGCAGGCCAGTTCCCAGCAGGGGACTCACGAGAGGCAACCATACATCGATATTTCTCTCCCTCTCTCCTTCCCTTCCCCTCTAAAGATAAATAAATAAAATTTTAAAAAAAAGAAAAGAAAAACAGCCCTGGATTCCTCTTCAACTGCCAACCCCACAAATACATTTATTACATGATTGCATCGGTTGTTCAAATAACAAGTTGTATATATTATTGTTTAGAAAAAGTATCTAATGATCAGGTGGGTCAGAACAACAGCCGAACTGGCACACGCACATGGGCTCTGAGCCTCCCTCTCCGACCACGTTCAGCTTGTCCGAGGCACAAAATGTTCAGCGGGCAGGACAGGTCATTCTTTCTCCAGGGACTCTGGACACTGGCCTTCTGTTTGGGAGCGCAGTTCCCAAACACTTACTTAGAACACTCAACCCACAGTTAAACCCTATTAGTTAATTTGGTCTCTGTGAATACACCACACATGGCCCCCCTTATTTTCTGGTAAAAACACAGTTAAACAAAAAATGAAAGATTTGCAAATGTTTTCCTCATAATAAAAAAAGGTGTTACCTATAAAAGCCTCTTGTTTAGAGGCACAGAGGTGGTCAAAGGAAAGAAAAAGAAAACCTTCCTGAGCACTAAAATATAATTTTGTATCCAAAATTATAGAAGGTTGGATACCAGGGCATTATAATTATAAATTAGCCGATTTCTCCTGGGTCCTGCTGGGCACGAAGCACATTTGGCCGTGTTTGTGTCCATGTACCTGAAGTCACTACTCAGGGCCCAGGCTTGTGCCCACTCAGCATGTTCTTTTTAAAGCAACAGGGGTGGCTTGACTGAAAGAGTCTTTTGTGAAGTAATGAAACTTCTGCTCGTGGAGTGAATTTTACCCTACTAATCACTAAATTCCGTTTTCAGTGTATAGGATTTCCTCAAAGCGAAACACCCTCATTCAGTGATTTGATACAAAGGACACACCACGTTAACTGTGCGGTAATGTCTAATAAGACAAGGAAGAGAGTAAAAATCCCCGACTGAGTCTTTCCCTCCCGATGAGGTGAGAGGCCTACCCTTTCTCTCTGGTAGCACGTCAACCCTGACCCTCAACATCCTCTCGTCACGCAGCAGGCGCGTCCAGAAGAGGGGCTAAGCGTGCAGTTAGGTTCACTTTATACCATTAACTTAACTACGGCATTTAAAGTGAGTGTAATTCTTTTTATCATACTTAACATATCAAATAAAAAAATCCTGAAACTGTACGCAATGTCTTTATGTCCCGTTGAAGCCCTTGTATGGACATGTCCATTTGATTGGGGGTAGTTTCCCTGCCCGGGGATCAGCCTACCGGCCGCCTACAACTGGAGTGCCCAGCACATTGGAAGGGCAAAGAGGGTGTGAAGGTCATTTCAATTCAGGGTTGATGGAATAACCCAAATTCCCAACCCGCTCTAACCACTCACTGATCAGCTATAGTGCTTTCCTTTAATGACTCTGAAAGACTTACTTGATTGCAATTTGCCAGTTTCCTATTTATTCCTGTCCATTAGTGTAAATAACAGCTAATGGCCCTAATGGTGTCCCTGGCTATAATGAGATATTAAGCATAAATGGCCATCACGTAACAGGCCTGCCTATCTGCAACAGGACAGAGTTTCTATATTTGGGTCATAATATAGATGACATTCTATGACAGTTGTACCTCAAAAGTGGGTTCTTCCCTGCCCCCAAACCCCAACACTTCCTAGAAATGTTGCCTCTTTCTGCCGCTTCCTGCCCCTTCCTGCCCCTTCCTAGGATTGTATAGGGGGGGACACAAAAAAGCTGGAATTTATTTGTAAAAAGTGTGTATTCATTTATATGTTTAAATTTCAGTCACCTTCAAAGTCCTCTCTATTTCATGCAATACACCTATCAAAACGGTTTTTCCACTGCTCAAAACAGTTTTTAACTCGTCAATCTTGATGCCTCTTAATTGATCTACCTTTTATTGTATCACCTTTTCCACAGCAAAATGTTTCCCTTTGAGGAATTTTTTCATCCGGGGGAAACAAAAAAAGCCACCTGGAGCAAGATTGGGTGAATAGGGAGGGTAGAGCCTGGGGGTCATGCCATTTGGGGTTAAAAACTGCTGACCACTCAGTGAGCTGCAGGCAGGTGAGCTTGCGTAAATCAACCATCATGAGATGGGGAAACGCATGGAAAGAGTCTTCAAACAAAATTCACTAAGGCTGAATGCAGCTTCTCACAACACCACCAGCTGGTACATCGATACAGACGGGTTCCTAGAACACCAACCTAGCAGGGGCCTGCCCTCCAGAAGATACTTTTGGTGTTTTGTGGGGTGGGGCCTGGTTTACCTCTCTCCTCAACAAAGCACTTCAAATATAACAACTTTCCAAATTTGTTGGTGAACCTCTGTGTCTACTTATAACAAAAAGAAACTTGTGAACCCTTCTGCTTGTCTCCAGTATAGAATTTCCATTTAAGCCTCTGGCGATGTATGCATTGGCTCCCACGGCACAGGCTTTCCCGAGGGAGCGCACGCCCCAGTTCTGATGAAAAGATCAGCTTTCTCTCACGATGACTGGGAGAACTGCAAAAACAATCCCTTTCTCCAGAGCCAATACCCTTCACGCAAGCATATTATTATTGCAATAATCTATTTCATTAAAAAAGCATTTGATCAGAATTAAGTTAGGGTGTCTGGTACGCTGGAGCCTTCACTGCTTGGTTTCATTCCTCATGAGTCCAAGTCTGACCCAAGGTTCCAGGAGATTAATTTAAGATATCAGAATGAAAACACACTTCCTTGCTGATTTTGTCAACGTTTACAACTACACAGACCTGGAGCTGCTCTCCACAGTGTTTAAAGAATCCTTAAAGTTTATCCAGTTCTACGGAGAAACTGAGGCCAAGAGATGGTAAGCAACTTGCCAAAAGGTCATGATCAAACAGCACCAAGAAGCAATCTCTCCTGCCTCCTGGCCCAGGGCTCCTCGCATTGTGTCACATTATGCCCCAGGTCAGCATCCAATTAATGGGCCATGGCAATATGCACCCACCCATTATTTTCACAAATATTCTAACATTCAACAAACTTATGTAAAGCATATCTAATAACTAACTAGCATTCACGGAGCTATCATCTTGCAAAAAATTAGTACTTGGTAAATGAAACCACCTAGTTTTCTGACATATATCCCTTCTATCAAACCTCTAAATCTACAAGAAATTCAAGCACAAAGCCGGGAAAATTAATTAGTAGGTGGGCCCCATTAAAGACGTCTGGCCTTAAGGTATTATTCCAAGGGGTGGATGAGAGAGCAGCCAATCAGGACTGTCCATTCAGGGTGGAAAATCAGGCAAGAATGGGGCAGAGGTGAGATAGAGCCATAGATCTGACCCTGTGCTCAGATTCACTGCCCAGCATGGGGTGAGCTAACAAACCTCAAAACATCTTTGCCAAAAGTTAGCAACAATTCTCTGTCATATTTGTCTGAGAACACTGTTCTCTTCAAATTACTAGAAATTTCTGAACAATGTACCCCTTCAATCCCTACCCTCAGGCATTATATAATCCACAGTTACATAACCACTCCATGACACTTCAGTGGCCTTTTTATATTTCACCAATACCTAATTTTTCCCACTTTCCAAGGTGAATTAAGAAAGCATCTTAAGTCCCAGAACTCAAACTTTGAAAGTCATTTTGTAACTGAAAACACGACCCAAGCTAACTTCTACCACCTTTTTCCAGCTACAAGAAAACGCGTACACCTACAGTCACACACACACACACACACACACATGCACACCTCTCATTCCCCCAAATATGTGAAACCTTACATGCAACAAAACACAAATTGGGGAGAGGAAACAATTGGGGAAGGCAATCTGTGTTCATCCAGTGGAGATGAACCCATCAGGTAGGTCAGACTAATCACCAGGGTTTACAGAGCACCGACCAGGGCCAAGGTGTCACTGTGAGAGCCGTCTTCTTCAGCGCACTTGAACTCTCTTTTTTAACACAGCTCTACCTACTGAGCATTAAATCTAAATATCACACTCATGCTGCTAGAGAGAAAAAAAGCCAATTAATATTTCTGTCTGTTGCCTCACACCAGTCTGGACAAAAACCACGACTCAATTAATACAAACTATTACACTAATGAAAGCAAATTAGAACCTAGAGAGCAATGCACCAAGAAACATATTAGGTATAGTCTGGAGTTGCTTTGCTGATCGCCTCCCCACATGTTCTACTTACGTTTAGTAGCCGGCACATGAAGAGTCAGGTGCCCTGCTGCGATTCCACAGCATAAACATCATGCCTCTAACAGTAACTGTGGCCTAAAAGTGTGATCTTCTCTATGTTTGGCACTATGCTAATGAACTTACATATCCCATCTCACTGAAGCTTTCCCCCAGCCCTGTGAGATAGTTCTCTCCGTTTTACAGATGAGAACACTGAGGATTCTGAAGTAAAGGTGAGGTTGAGTGAGTCCAGAACTGGAGCTCTTGAATTTCACTCTACCCTGCCCCCCACCTCCAGTTACACTAATTCACAGCTTTTTGCTTCTGTACCCATCTACCCTCCCACTGCTCTGTGAGTTTCCTGGGAGTAGGACTGTATTTTAATAATCTCTGCATACGAAACACAGTGGCAGGGGTCCAGTGAAGTACACCTCCGTTTTCTCCCACCTGAGCTCTCAACCAAATGAAAGACAAAACAAAAGAGTAGGGCAGCTGCGGATAAAAATATCGGCTTTGTGACTGAGAAAGACCAGGCTGGAGGAGGCGGCTCAGTGTATAGGAACCACGGACTTCTTCACGCCAAACCCCAGAGTTAGCCATACTGACCCTCCCAGCCATGGCCAGTGCTGGGCCAATCGCGGCACTAAATGTAGTGCTTGTGGGAGCAGATCAGAACGCAATGGGGGGCAGGGGCAGATCCACACCTGGCTGACCAGCCCCTGATCAATCTCAATATTGTCAAGTGGAGAGTGCCAGGACAGTGGCCCACACAAGTCCTTTCACGGGGGACTGGGAAGCCCAGGCCAAGGAGGTTCCAACTGCCTGCTCTAGCATCAGTACCTGTAACTCAGTGTTCTCGAATTAGTTAGGCTGGAGGGTTGTAGTTAGAATATAGGATCGTTTTACAATAAGCCATGCAATTTAACACATACTAAATCAGCAATCTGAAAGCAGAGAGCCCAAATCTAAAGCCGATTCGGAGACACAATGCAGGTTCCTTAGCTCCTATTATCAAGTGTATATAGTCTGCTGGTTTGCAGAGGGCTGCCCTTCTTTTAAGCTCAGGTTTTCATTGAGAACTGAGTTGTGCTGAGTGGGAGTGAGGATATCCCTGCACGTCCTCTGCGTCCTAAAGAGTGAGGTACACACATAAGTCATGCCTAGTTTTGAGAAAGGGGGCATCACAGAGAAAAGATGTCCTCATGGGAAGCAGAATGCACTGCTGGCCCAGATGAGGGCACACAGGTGACACTTCGTGCTGAGGTGGCACTAGCACAGCCCTCAGTCTCAGAAGGAGAGGAGCAGCAGCGCCCAGCGCTGAACCAGGGCGAGGGTTACGCTGGCTGCCCGGCACCCTTCCCTCTCCCATCAAGAGACATCAAATCGTGCCCAGGTTCTTCCAAAGCAGTAAGATGCTCGTAGAATCTCAGCATCTGCTTGCTATCATCCCACCCACCCCTTTTCCCTAATCACTTCATTAAATTCACATGTGTCAATATTTATACTTTGGAAAGGGGGTGAAAAACAGAACCTATAAGTCAGCCAGCCAAAACAAAACAGCACAACCATGCACAGAATTTGAGCCTTCTTGGACATGCAGTCTATACTCAAAGATAATAATCTTTTGCTGAAATTGTCTAAATTGGCTCTCCTACCTTTAAATATATTAAATTTTGATCTTCCAAACTGTTCTGGCTCTAGTGACCCAAGAATTATGCTCTGCTGGCAAAGAAAAAGTGGGAAACAGACACAATCTCAAGAATGAAGAGCTGGCACCCTTTCACCAGGAACCCAAGTATCATGGCCCAACCTGGCCTGTACCCCTGGATTTTTTTCCAGAGATCTGGTTGGAAGGACCAGACAAAACTGTTTTACCAATCTTATTTACTTCCATGGATGTTACTTTGGAGATTTTATTCTACTTCAATCCTACCGAAACTAACCATGTAATCAGGGTCAAACTAAGCACTAACGAAAGCCCCTTACCCTGTACATTAACCATCCTAATGCAGTCTGGTGAGCCTGTGCCCCCCGGCTGGGTGGTGAAGAAGTTCTGTAAACAGCTTTATCCCTGTCTATTCTGATTTGCTCTGCACAGATAAAATCAGCAGCCAAAAATAAGAGATTTCACTGGGAGCCCCCACTCCATCACAAATAACCCAGTGAGGATCAGTAAAGGCCAGACCAAGGATGATTCAGTAAAATCCATTATCTATGGGACAGACATCAGAATAGGTCCAAATGACAGAAACATTTGTTTAGAAGGAACATGGGTTATAAAATGTTATCTCAGGACCTCAGCTATTCAAACAAAAAGATAAAATCTTGAAATGATGGTTAAATTGATGTAATCTACTGTGAAAGGTTCCAACCCTGTCTGTGATATCATCCAAGGCCGCATCAAATCGGGCACGATGGGAATGCCATGGGGATGATGCTATCGCTGCCTGGTCCCGTCTAGACAAACACCACCTCCTAAAGGAGCATTAGGGCCGAAGCCAGCTGTCCGCCAGAGATAATCCCTAAAATCACGGGGGCAGCCACAAAGCTGCTGCTCTCTGCTCACCTTTTAGCAAGATAACACATGTCACAAGGTTGTGTGAGCCCCTCATGGAACTAAATTTTACATGCCCGTTACATTCAGGCAAATTCAGGTGATGATGGCATTCTGATTTGACTTAAGAAAAAGAGAGAGATTACGTTATTCCCATGGAAGAAACTTCAGGATCCAGGTATTATGATTTTGAAGTTGTAAACAAAGAATTGCTATAAGGGCAAGTGCTAGTTAATGAAAGAACAACTTTAGTGGTAAAAAATAATTTAACATTTGCACTTCACCAAATTGTCCATATTGGCTTTTTCCTGCCCACCGACTCAAGTACTCCTCAGAGTTATGCAATCATCAGAGTCACTCAGTCATCAAAACAGCCTTGTATCCATTATCCAGGTTAACGAGTGATGTTGACAAACTTTAGTCTGTGATCCATTAAAATCAGCGAACTACAGGGTGAAAGTCAAAATCAAAACTGAAAAATGTCAGAGAGCATACGCATTTTCTCAAGAACCTTTGTATAAATGTATCTATCTTTGGAAATAAAGAGCTTACTTTTAAGTAAAAAATGTTTAATTTACTTTTTAAACCCCACATCTTAGTGTGATACAAAATATTATGATTTCTAAAGTCACTAACAATATTGTTAAAATAAATCAATACAAGTGATTTTAAACAGAAACCCGACTATATGTATTTGCACAGGAAACAAAAAGTGTACAGAGCACAGTTAAGCCTTAAGGTGAAGTATAGGAGGAGCAAAGGGGAGACACCGGTCACGGGTGCCTCTGTTGGTTTCTAGTCTTTTTCCTCCATGGATAGCACCAAAGGCACCTTTTAATATCCAAGATTAGACCAATTATAACACATTTTACTCTTATTTGTTTAAAAAAAAACAAGGAGGCCACCACAGATATAGATGCTTTCTCTCATAAATATGAGAAACATCCATGGCCTGAGTTCATAAAGCATGACCCATGACTTCCCTCCTTCCGGATGACCCCCGGGTTTTGCTGCAGAATACAGCAAAAAGACACATTTCTCCTGCTGCCCTCTCAAACCCGGAGTAAATGTGTAACTGCCTTTCCTAACGTGGTGTCCAACAACCAGGCCCTTTTTAACCTTTAGCTCCCCTGGGAATTCACTCAAAGGCAGCAATGTCCTGTTCAGTGTCTTCTTGCTGATAGGGATGAGAAGAGCAAGCTTGTAGGGGATTGACCTTTATCCTGTGGACGATTCCTCATGTGAACTGCCTTGCACCTACTCGGGTAACGGACAGAAACAATCTTGGTGCCCATTTTTATGGGGAAGAGAATTCCCTGAGTTGCTTCTGTAGTGTCCTCACTCACGTACCAGGGAGACAAGCCTTCTTCTAAACTTTAATTTGTGTAGCAAAGATGTCTGTCACTTACAAATGCTTACTCACTTCTGGAGAAAAACCAAGGACATTTCGGTTTCCCTGTTGAGGACCCTGACTCTCACTTCCCTTCTTTAATATTACCCTTGCCCTGGGTGACCAATGCCTCTCCCGCCCTCAGGACAAACTTTCCCAGTCACACCCACCTCCTCACCTGGCTCTCACCTCAAGACAGAAGCCCAGCTTCTGAAGTTTATTTTAAGCCCAGCAGCCATGCAGCACTGGTGGGTGGACGAGCCAAAGCTGGTTTCTATAAGCTACCAATTGGCATGTCCATTCCTCCCAAAACTCCAACTTTGGAATGGTTTGAGGCAGACACAAGGGAGTGAAGGAAATGAAACCATCTTAAAGTTTGGCCTTTGTGACAGCCTTTCCATCATTCCACACACGGTGAGTTCCGAGGTCTGACAGTTTCGGTCTAAAACGGGACGTGTGTGGGAGTCAGCAGACAGGCTCTGAAGGAGAATGAGAAGCGTTTCAAGACCGACCGCTTTTCAGCTGTCCTGCAGTGACCTTGCACGGAGGTAGCACATCACCTTTCTGGCTCCAGCACAGGAGTGCCCTCCTTTCCCTCCGCCACCCCTGCCGAACCCTGTCCTCCCCTCCTTCTCTCAGTAACCCCCCCAAACTCCCCACAACCACGTGGAAACCTCCCCCTGCTCAGCCTGCACTGCATTTTGTACAGCTTGTAATATTTTAAATGCCCAATTTAGATGATTAAGGTGTCATTGTTTAATTTCCCCATTCAATGGTTAAAAAGTTAAGAGCGTATTTTTAACCTCCACAGCACCTAGGGCTGGGACCTGATCTAGTTGGAAGTCAGGGAGTGTTTGTTACACTGAGTGGAGACACTGTGCTTGGTCCGTCACCAATCACTGGCTTGTTGCTAAGAGTAATGTTTATGTCTATTTTTCTAAAATATTTGAAAGCCTCCAAAAGAGATATTCTAGATCCTAGTGAAAAAAAATGTTTGAGTTGGGGTTCAATTTGAGCTTTTATGATTTTTTTCTCTTTTTCTGGTAAATTTTTATTGGATTTATTGTGCTGACATTGGTTAATAAATTCATGTAGGTCATTCTACAACACACCATCTGTATCTTGTTTGAGCTTTAGTGTTTTTTTTTTTTAAAGAAAATATTCAGTCCAAAAATCTAGCACTAAAGGATTTCCTTGTATAGGTCACTGAATGTAAGCAGAAGTGTGTAATATGATAAGGCAACAGTTAGATTATTAATAACAACTAACTACGGTAGAACATAGTGCTCTTCTTTCTCTGCCACTGAGGCGTACGTGCTGTCCCCTTGGAGGATGGTTGGGTAACATACCTTTGAAATTCCCCAGGCCGCACCTCAAATAGTAAGTGTCTAGTGGTACAGAGGCCACTCAGCTTAAGTTGTCCTTCTGTCTCATCCTAAGACTTGCCCAGTCATTTTCATCAGGGTTTCCTTCCAGGGACTCATCCTGGAGTCCCGAATGGCAGACAGGTGCAGCCAGTAAGCACACCAGGTGGCAGGAATGAGAACCTGGCAACCCCAGTTATGAAACTGACACACGACCCACCCCTCCCATGCTGAACTCAGTTACAACGGTCACTGAGTTACCAAGATGGCTCATTTCACACTCATCACCCAGGTGTTAGTGACATACTTTGCCTTGCGATCCTTTAGTGAACTAGGAGATGAAAAATCAAAATTACAAATAAAAAATGTCAGAAAGAGTTACCTATATTCTTTAAAAGCCAAGAGCCACAGGGCACTTTGCCAGCAAGTGGTTCCAGTGAGGGTGACAGAGAAACAAGTGGCAGAATCATGCAGATTGGCCTCTGATGTCCTCACCTCTCCTGCTGGATGCTGCCACCCACTCTTCCTTGGCCCAGGACCAAGCACGATGGTGCCCCCACGTCTGCCTGGAAACGGCAGATGTGGTGATTAAAAGCACACTAGATTCATGTTCGAATTCCTCTCCAGCACATTGACTGTATATGTATAAGGATATGGACAAGAAGAATGTTTCTTCAATTTTTAGTTTTCTCAATTTTAAAATTTATTTTCTTAACTAATGCATAACTACATGCTCATTTTAAAGAGTCAACTGATTGGTTTTGGCCTCCTGGGTGGGAGGGGCTTGGGCCACAGGTGTGAACAGGGTCAGAAGTCGCCGAATTGTGCCTGGAGCTCTCATCACCACGCAGCACCTGGCCTCAGAGGCTGCATGGGAGCTGCCCACAGTGGGAGTCTGGAATCCTACAGAGTTCGAGCCAGAGGGGTATTGGGAATATCTAGTTCTGTGACTCTGAGACTCTATAAGAATCAGAATTCCCTGAGCACGTGTTAAAATGCAAGTTCCTCGCTCCCACCCACAGAGGTTCTGAATTCTGGTTCTGCAGGTCTGGGGATCTCGTCTAATCTCTCCGTCATGCCAATGAAGAAAAGATCCAGGCAGTGTACAGAGCCCAGGTGCAGCAGAGCGGAAGCATCTGCCACACGAGGAACCCAGAGCTGCTCAACAGGAGGGGCTGGGAAGCAGCAGGAAACCAGGAAGGCTGTGTGTCCCTCACTGTCTCCACTGCAAGGCAACAGAGCACCTAGCAGGGCAGCGGTTCCCCAAGGCTGGTCCCCAGACCAGCAGCATCAGCCAGCACCCTGGCACTTGTCAGAAAAGCAAATTCTTGGACCCCCCACCCCAGAGCTATCGAATCACAGATTCTGGAAGTGGGACCCAGCAATGTGTTTTAACAAATCCTCCAGGCCATTCTGAGGCCCACTGATATCTGAGAACCTTACAACAGAGGATAATCGGGTGACCATTTGAATTGCCTTTTGGAAAAGCTCCACTTGCTTCTGGATATGGGTGTCCCTAGAGTTCTGGAAACTCACTGGAAACCTCACTGCCAATACACTGTCAAGGTCATACTCAAGGAAATTTGAGAAATGACTCTGCTTTCCTATCCAGAGTAACAGATCAATGCCAACAATGACCAGAAATCCATTAGGTACTGGAAACTGATGATGCAAAGTGTCAACTTCAGCTGAGCTGACTCCAGGGGGAAGTGAACTGCTATAAAACAGAGTTTCCAGCACAAAACTGTCACCGTCATCATTGCCAACAACTACTTTGTGCTCACTATATACCTGGCACCATCACTGAAACTTTACAAGTACTCATCCCCTTACTCTTCAAACACACACACAAATCATAAGGTTGGTAATTCTATATTTGTATTCTCCAATTTTACAAATAAAAAATTGAGGCAAAGAGAGACTAAGTGATTGGCCAATAATCCCATCACTCATGGGGTCAGAGTAGGGTTTTGAACCCAAGGAGATGGACTCCTGAACCTCCACTCCTGAACTCCAAAGGAGAGGCAGCCCAGGTGGTGGTGAAGAGCACCCACTCTGTGTTTGAATCCAGCTCTGCCACGTACTGGTAGTAATCGCCTATTAACTGGTCTCCTGGCCTCTAATCCCACTCTTTCCTGATAATCCATCTCAGAATAATTCTCTTTCATATACAAATACATTCTTTGTCAGTACCCTCCTTGAAATTCTTCCATTTTCCCTTCCCTAAAAGGTAAAATCTCAGCATACTTTGCCATTCACAAAGAAATTTTCACTTACTCTGCCTCAGTGTCTACCGTCTTCCCCCAGTGCACTGCACCACAGCCATCCCCAAACAGCTTGTCATTATTCCTTCACTAGGCCAGCCTCTGCGTCCTTGACTGCAATCTTTTACCATCCAACCTCCCTCTCACTTAGAAAATGCCCACTCACTTTTAATTTTGGCTAAACCACTGCTTCCTTTAGGGAGGTCTTCCTTGGATGCCTCCTACATAAGCTTAAGACATCCTTTTCTTTCTAATTCTATTACTCCCTAACAGTGGCTGTTACATTGTGTTGGATTGCCTACCTGTTTCTCCTGGAGCCTATGAATTTTGGGAGCAGAAACTGTCATATCGCCTTTGCCATAGACCCAGTGCCCATCATAAATGCAAATAAATATTAGTTAAATAAACAGATGGCATGAAAAGGCGACAGGTGAGCCCTTCACTTCAGAAAAAGAAGGAGAAAGGTTCAAAAATAACTAAAGAGGGAACCAAAATAACAATAAAATCATAATAGTTGGTGTGAGATAATGCTCCAGGAATCCAGTGTATTCAATATAAACAAAGCAGCAATCCTAAGCAAGCGCTGAACCAGATATGCATCATTTTCTGCGGCGACGCCATTGAGATGTCTTCCACTGGGCATCCAGTTCCAGGAATCGTTTAGTCAAAAACGTCTTTACTGATCCAAAGATTTCTTGGTCCTATGACACAACTCTTTGAAAGTTCCAATAGAACTCTCTTGTCATGGCCCTTGACAGATCCTCCTGGTGGAGAGTGTGGCTCACAGCTGCACAGATGGACGGAGGACAGCAGCCACCGTGAGGGTGACCCCGCACGCAGGCTGTGCAGAGGGAAAAGCAGGAGCACTGGCCGGAGAGCCAGAGAGGGTCTGAAACTGACCTGAAGGCATGAAGAGCTCAGACTGAAGACTTCAACCATCAAAACTTGTGTCTAAACCTAAAAAAAGTCTTACTAATGAATCTAAATTTTCTTTTGTTAAGAATAAAATAAAACTACCGAAAGGAGACCTAAAGTTTCATTGTAGTGGCTTACATAGTTAGTGGTGCATCTAACTGTGCCCACCTGCTGATTACTTGAGTTCAGTCTGTTTCTCACTGATTTCATATACCAACATGCCACTGGTATTTATATATTTCAACATAGCTTGTCATTATACTCATGCTATTATAACACATGATATAAACACATGTATAAATTCTAAAGAGCTATATATGTGCAGGCATGTATGTGTATGTTATATATGTGAATTATTATAATATTCACACTCACACATATATGTGAAACATTCACATATATAATATGTAAAATATATAATACATACACATATTATTTATATATATATGTATTAGGGAAGAGTAAAATAGCACTTGTATTAGAAAAACAAACCCTAATGTCATACTCCTTTCATTAAAAAGCTTCCACATTAAACAGCTTCCCCAGTCTTTGAAAAGATCTATTTGAAAAGTAATAGTCAGCTCAGGACTATATCTGGGGTGAAATTCTCCAGACTTGAGCTTGCAGTCATTGTTTAAAGTGTTCCAGATAAAAATGGAGAGAAGATTCCCAAGGAAATTATCTAGGACCCTTGGACTTACTGACAGAAACTCTAAAAGAGGCTAATCATTAAAATGTAGCCCAACCATAATTCTAAATGTAGGTGAAACTCCATATCCTCAAAGTTTAAAAAGCAGCCATGGTATCCAAAACCATGTTGCGCTCCTGCCTTCGGTAGTTCTGTTCAGGACACATGGCCCCAGCCCTTCATGAACTTACACTCTGGTTTAGACATAAACATACATACGTACAAACATACAAACAATTAAATTCAGAAGGCAGACTATCGTACATGTTACAGAACTGGTACAAACCAACACCACTTCAAGAATCTAGAGTGGGAGAAATCAAGTGCTAAATGGGGGAGAAGAAGTGAGTAGAGGGAGAGAAGTCTTGAAGGAAATACGATTTAGGAGAGAGATGGGCCCTGCAGGATAAGAGTATCTGGGGGCAGAGGCACAGAGGCAAACTTCCTGCTCCCACTTCAGGGACACTACGCAGATGAGGTTCCCTCTGCTTGGAATGCTTCCCCTAGGTACTCAAGCGGCTCACCCCTCACTGCCTTCAGGTCTTTACTCAGAAACCACCTTCTCCGTGCAGCTTCCCTGGCCACCTCATCTAAAAATTTGACGCTTGTGACCCCCTAACATTTCATTAGCTTTCCCTCTTTAGATTTTCTCTTCAGTACTTACCACTGTCGAATCTATGTGCTTTGTATTTTAGTTATTTTTCTCACTCTTTGTTTCTTCCCCTAGACTGTAAACTCAACAAAGTAGAGAATTTTGTCAGTTTTGTTTACTACTGGATTCTCAGCACCTAGAATGGGGCCTGGCAAGGAGTGAGCACTCCGTGAATGTTTGTGGAATAAATACGTGGTATGGAGGAGGAAAGGGTTGATGAATGGGCTATTATTAAAATATCAAATAGACAGAAATAGAAATTTTACATGAGGGAATCAGGTTTATGAATTTGGACAGACAGTTTGGAGACAATCGGGGAGAACCTGGAATGTCCTGCCAAACACTCATAAATAAATGGCCCCTGGGACAGTTTGAAGGGCCATCTGGTCTACTTCTCTCATTTCTCGGTGGCCCCACACATAAGTCATCCCAAACAAAATCAGCTAATCAGCTTTCTATTTACTCAAGGTTCATTGCATGTTTCTTAGAGGCTGAGGCAAACACCACACAGCACAAATTTACAGCCTGGTCACCCCACTTTCAACCTCAGGAGAGGATGTTTACATCTTTGCAGAGCTGGCTGCTGAATTCCCTCTCAATGTTTCGGATGATTGGCCCTGGATATAATTTCCATTCACTCTGATGGGAAAACTGGAAAGGAAAGGGTGGTTCAGCATGAAAATGAGTATTTTCTGTTATAAAGTCTGAGAAGCAGCTCCCTGAAAGGGGTCTACCAAGGCCCCTGGCTTGTCAGCACTCACCACTGCATTTGTGCTTCCCAGCAGAGAAAATCCTAAGCACTTGAAGCCTGGGGTGACATGTATTTATTATCTGTCTGTGTGTCCTAGTCAGGGTCCTGAACTCTACCCGCATGCATTTCAAACATCTCTCACCCGTTTAGGTGGGGAGAACACATATACAAGACACGAGACATGATATACACTGAATATTCCACACGGAAGGGAGCTGGAATTTCAGCGGGCTGCCGCTCCACACTGAATGGCCTTGTGTATAGAGCATTCACAGGTTTGGGTGTGCATTGGCAATATTAGTCTCCATCTGCTCCCCAGCAGAGAGCATGTAATATAAAAAAAAAGGTGGAACAAAAGGAAATGACATAAGAAAGAAGTGATGGAGCAGAAACAGGGAGACAGCCAGTCAACCACAAACCACACAAAGTAGGCATTCAGTATCTACTTGCTGAATTGAATTATTTGTTGAAAGCTTAATTTGTTTTTAAGGAACATTTACTCCCATTTAGTTGGTTTAAATGAGTCTTAATATAACTGACAATAAGCCATTGCACAGCTAGCAAAAACAAACTTCTGGCTTCATGCTCTGACTGATGAGATGAAAAAAACAACAACATTTCTAATTAACATTTGAAATTCTTGAGTGAAATATTCAACAAGCGGCAATAAAAACAATTAAAAGAATTCAAATATTTATAAAAAATCACCTCCATTTTCAACCCCCTTTTTAAAATCAGGCAAATAAATAATAACTATGTATTTTTTAATTATTTTCACCTCTATATCCAACACGTGCTTTTTCAATATGAACATTACACAGCTCGTATTAATTTTAAAGCAAAAAAAGCATAGAAAATGTTCGCCAACTTGACAAAAAAAAAAGCTAGAACATCAACGGACATAAAACAGATAATACAATACTGTTACAAGCTTCTGTTCTATTTTGAGCCCAGCAGTGGGCATATGCTTTAGATCTCCGTGTCTAGTTCCATGTCTGATCACCAATGAGCCTACAGCTTGCAAATTTTAAATCAGGCTTGTTAATAGTACGGTGATGCATATATATATAATTTAGAGTGCATTTTCCTGTTTTGAAGAGGTGACTTATGTCTCTGGAATTTGAAATCCTAGTTTTAAAACAAATTTGTAAAAAAACTTTTTTTACCCTTATTTAACTTTCCTCCTTTAGATGTATTTTCAGTAGTCAGATTGCTATTTATACTTTGTCTACACAGTCAAATGATACAGATTTTGTTGGTGTTTCAAAGCTCATGAAAATTGTCCTATTTTCTCAGGACCCATAATTTCAAACTTGATATTGTTGAGACTTTTCTGGAAAGTGAAAGGGGAAAATGAATACTTATCGAACAGTTTTTCTGTGCCTTCGTGTGTTGGATGCCAGTTTTGTATGTTGGATATCTTCTTTGTGTGTTTTGTATGTCAAGTCATTCCAATGTAGGTATATTATCCTTATTTTACCTCTGTGGCAACTGAAACTTAGTAACTGGCCCACGGTCACACTGCTAGAAACAGCAGAGCCAAAATCCAGTCCAGGTTTGTTGAGTGCCAAGGCCCGGGCTCTTGTCCACGAAGGGTCAAGAGGCAGGATTGTGTAAGAACTGGAGGGGCCTCGGACATTGCCTAATCCAGCACAGCACACCCCTCTCCTTCTCCCATTCGCTTCCAACGCTGCCAGATACACATATTTCAAACAAGAACACTGGAAATCAGATCATTTAAATGCTTTCCTAAGCCACAAGTCATGCAAATGGTGAATGTACTCATACAAAGCGACACTTAACAGCTTTAAAGGAGCAAAATTATTGATTTTTACATTCTCCTCACCCAATGTTTTAAAGTGAACTTTATTGATATACACAGAAAACTTCATCTATTTAAAGTATACAAGTCAAGGACTGTTGACAGATGTACACACTCCTGAAAGTACCCCCAAATCAAGATATAGAACATTTCCACCCGCCCCAAAAGAGTTTCTGTGTTCCTCTGCATGCTATTCTTCCTGTGGCCATACAGCCTGAGGCAAAAGCGGATCTGCTTTCATCACTACGGGCTACTGTTAGTCACTGTTTCCATTTTCTGGAATTTTACATAATCGCATTCACACAGTATATACTCGTGTTGGAATTTCTTCCTTCAGCACGATTCTGAGACTCATCCATGTGGTGTGGCAGTAACTCATTCCTTTGCACTGCTGAATAGTGCTCCGCTGTATGGATGCACCAACTTTTGCTTCTCCGTTACCTGTTGATGGATATTTAGGTTGTTTCCGGTTCCTTTTTTTATTATAAATAAAGTTGCTGTGAACATATATGTACACAAATCTTCATGTTATCATCTGTTTTTATTTTTATTGGACAAATACCTCACAGTGGAATGGCAAAGCAGTACAGGATGGGGCAAAAGTAGGTTTCCAGTTGTTCATAAGAATAATACAAGTTGAATTAATAAACAAGTATATAAGAATACTAGTTGTTCATATGAATAATACAAGTATGGATTAATAAACAAGAATACAAGAATAAACTTTGTGTTTTGAGTATTCACAACTGTAAACCTACTTTTGCCCCCCACCCTGTATATTAAATTATGTCAATTAAATTTTTTAAGAAACTGACAGTTTTCCAAAGAGGTTGTACTATTTCACATTTCTACCAGCAATTTTGAGTTCTAGTTGCTCCATGTCCTTGCCAATATTTAGTCAAAATGTTCCATCTTTTTAATTTCAATCATTCTGGTATGTGTGTGTGTGTGTGTGTATATATACATATATATATATATATATACACTTTATTTGCATTCTCTTGATGAACAATGATGCTAAACATTCTTTTATGTGCTTATTAGACATAGTAATGTCACCTTTTATAAGATGACATTAAACACTTTTATAAAAAGTGTTTAATTTTTACTCATTTTTTACAATGTCATTTGCTTATTATAGAGTTTAAGTATTCTCTTTATATTCTGTACCCATTTTTTATAAGATAAATGTTGTGGTGGTTTTAAAACTATGTCCACAAATTCTTGGATACTTCTCCCCTCAAGAACTGGAGCTTAGTCCAATCCCTCTTTGAGTGTCTGCTAGCTTTAGGGACTTGTGTCTAGTCATTAAAATGTGACAGTTACGGTATCTCACTTTGGAAAGTTGATCATAAGGAGATGCAGCCATTTTGTTTTGTTTTGTTTTTTCAGCAGTTCTTTCTGTTGAGTTACTCACTGTAGGAACAACTAGCTTCAATGCCATCAGGACAGACAGGAAGCTTGTGGAGAGTCCCATGTGACTAGAAACTAAGATGTTGCTGGCGGATCTTTTGCCAATAGCCACGTATGTGGGCTTGGAAGTATATCTTCCCCCAGTCAAGCCTTGGGATGACTGCAATTCCAGCCCACAGCTTAACGGCAACCTCCCAGATTGTGGGCCCCTGGAAAATGGAAGATAGTAAGTGCTGTCGTTCTAAGCTCCTAACTTTTGGGGTAATTTGATATACAGCAATACATGACCTATATGCTTTGCAAAAATTATCTCCCATTCTATGGTTTGCCTTTCAATTTTCTAAGGGTGTCATTTAAGAGCAAAAGCTTTTAATTTTGATAGGCATATTTATTATTTTTTAATAGTTTATGATTTTTATATCTATGACTCCTTTGTCTACCTCAAGAACACAGAGATTTTTTCCCTATGTTTTCTTCTAAGTTTTTTACTGTTTTTCTTCTTAAATTTGGGTTTATATTGTATTTCATATATGGTGTGACATAAGAATCAAGGTTCATTTATTTTCTTACAAATATTCCCTTTCTCCACCACAATTTGTTGAAAGGAATTTTTCTCAATTACACTGCCATCTTTGCTAAAAATCAACTGAAATTAGATCTATTTCTGAACTTTTTGTTTCACTGATCTACATGTCTACTTTTCATCAGGAGCACATTGTGTTGATTACTGCAGTTTTACATTAAGTCTTGAAATCAAGTAGCATAAGACCTCCAACTTTGTTCTTCTTTTTAAAAATTGTTTTGGTCATTCTAGGTCATTTGAACTTTTATATACATTTTAAAATCAGCTCTCAATCTCTACCAAAATAGGCTGCTGAGATTTTGATTAGGAATACATTGAGATACCTCAGACAAGGGTTTAATCTTCAAAATATATAAAGAACTTACATGACTCCACTCTAAGAAGACAACTAACCCAATTAAAAAATGGGCAAAGGACTTGAACACTCACTTCTCCAAGGAGGACATGCAGAGGATCCAGACACATGAAAAGATGCTCAATATCACTAGCTATCAGAGAGATGCAAATTAAAACCACAATGAGATACCACTTTACACCAGTCAGAATGGCCATCATAAACAAAGCAACAAACAACAAATGTTGGGGAGGTTGTGTGGAAAAGGGGACCCTGGTTCACTGTTGGTGGGATTGCAGACTGGTACAACCACTATGGAAAACAGTATGGAGTTTTCTCAGAAAACTGAAAATGGATCTACCTTTTGAGCCAGCAATTCCACTCCTAGGATTATATCCTAAGAACCCTGAAACACCAATCCAAAAGAACCTATGCACACCAATGTTCATAGCAGCACAAGTTACAATAGCCAAGTGCTGGAAGCAACCTAGGTGCCCATCAATAAATGAATGGATCAAAAAACTATGGTACATTTACACAATGGAGTTCTATGCAGCAGAAAGAAAGAAGGAGCTCCTACCCTTTGCAACAGCATGGATGGAACTGGAAAGCATTATGCTGAGCGAAATAAGCCAGGTGGTGAAAGACAAATACCATAGGATCTCACCTTTAACAGGAACCTAAACAACAAAACAAACAAACAAGCAAAATATAACCAAAGACACTGAAATAGAGAACAGGTGGGCAGTGCCCAGAGGGGAGAGAGGAGGGAATTTCAGGGGGAAAGGGGAAGGGTTTATTGGAACAGGTATAAAGGACACATGGACAAAAACTATGGGGTGGGGTGGAAATGGGAGGGAGGTGGGAAGGGCTGGGGGGTGGGCTGGGATGGGAGTAAATGACAGAAAGCTGTACTTGAACAATTAAAATAAAATTAAAAAATAAAGAAAAAATAAAATATTGAGTCTTGGCTGTATATTTTTCACAATATCATTGAGTTTGGGGACTATTACTAGCATGGAATATCAGACATAAAGAAAACTTCCTGCTGTGCAATTACTTGGTTTTTATGAATTTAGTTTTACAGAGCTCGGATCCAAGTCTCAACTCCCCCACATGGGTGTGTGTTGGCTTCCGGGTCCATAACACAGCAAAGGAGGACACTCACCTCTGGGGATGGCAAACCAGAGCTTGACAAAGACAGAGTGAGGGGCAGAATTAAAGAAGCGCAGCTCTCTTTGTTTTTAAATATATTATTTATTTATTTTTAGAGAGAGGGGAAGCAAAGGAGAAAGTGTGGGAGAGAAACATCAATGTGTGGTTGTCTATCATGTGTCCCCAACTGGCAACCTGGCCCACAACCCAGGCGTGTGCCCCAACTAGGAATCGAACCAGCGACCCCCCCGCCTCACAGGCCTGTGCTCAATCCACTGAGCCACACCAGCCAGGAAGATGTGCAGCTCTCTTTGACTCTAAGAACTGGGGGTAATAAATGTTTTCCTAGAATAATTTTGAAAAAGAATTCTTTAAGAATACATCTTAACTAGTAATTTTTTTTGTTTTGATGTCATTTTCTGGTGACCTATGAGTGAGTTACACAAGCAGCTGATATTTTATCCAAAACTGGTAAGTATCTGGCTTTGTTTCATTTATTCATTCAAGAAATATTTAGTATATTCCAGGCCTGAATTAGGCACTCATTATGGGGGGGGGGTGTGAACACATACACCTATAATTGTGTATATAGTTATCTGTATTTGTATATAAGTTTAGATGAAAATTATTATTGTTGTTCTTCCCCTCCCTCTATCTTTTGATCTAACATTGAAACTATGCATCACTGATTATTTCAACCTCTTCTCAGTTTATTATGTTTCTGACATGGTGGCAAAAACATAATTTCTCTGGCCTCTCTTTTGAAGTGTGAAGAAGGAGAATATGGAGATAAGGTTAGAGCTAACGGACAGCATGATAATCCTGCCCTATTGCATAGCTGAGGCTGCAGGCGTTCCATATCACAAGGGAAATAAAAAGCCAACAACTCTTACTCTGTGTCTATTAGGTGCCTGGACTTAAATGTATTGAAGGCTCTTTATGTCAATATCATCACAACTTGAATTTCACTATTTTCCTTTAATGAGTTAAGAAAGCTGAAAGGATGCAGGCAGAGCTGGTAGGAGGTTTCTGCTATGATCCAGGTGAAAGAAAACTTAAATCAGGACCGGTGATGGCAGTAGAAAGAGAGAGAAAGGGGTGCATATGGGCAGGACCACGGCTGCTGACAGCCTGGATGTTGGGTCTGAGAGAGGAGGATGCCCGGGTCACGGCAGCTGCAGATGCTACTAGGTCCACTGTGCTTTGGGAACAGCGGGTGACAGGATTGGTGGGGGGACATGGTTCATTGGCCTTAGTCTGTCATATCCACGCTGAATTTAAGGTGTGTTTGAGACCACCAATAGGAATACTTAAGGACATTACATGCCCTGGCATTCAAGGCAAGGACCTCAGGGACAGAGATGAATTTTCACGTCACAGCTCTGTAGAGGGGAATCCGAGCTTGGTCGTGGAGCCCGACAGAAAATACTGCAGAGCGAGAAGGAAACCAACAGGCCCAGGACTGAGCCTTTAGGAATTCTAACATTCAAAGGCCACGTGGAGGAGCATGAACCTAAAACGGAATGAAGGAAGAACAGCGGGAAAATTAACTGGAAAACCAGTAGAGAGTGGAAGCCAGAAGAAAAGAGTGTTTGAAGAAGGCTGAGGTGCAGGGTGGTCTTCCACGTTAAATGTTGCTGAAGGCAGGAAAAATCAGAATGGGGTTGGCAAACCGTTTTATAACTGGATACGGCTTCTAGCTAAGGAGAATCTTATTACCGAAAGAAAGAGAAGGAAGAAGGAACAAAGGAAGAGAGGGAGAGAGGAAGGGAGAAAGAAAGGGAAATAATATTTTTAAGACAAAAAAGAAAAAAACTAGAGGTGTGATTCTTGGCACCCCCCACCTATGGGTTGGAGAATCCAAGTGTCGGATTCCTCTACAAATTAGCATCTTTGGCCAGCAAGCAGAAAATAAATGTCTTCATCTTTTGACAAATTAGAAATGTCAGTGCTCTCCCCTGAGGAAAATTCTAGATGTGGAATTTTTCTGGCTTAAAAGAAAACAACCTTTCACCACCTACATCGACGTGCTCCAGGGGGAAACCCAGCTCGGTGGCCTCTCGTCTCCCCAGGAGACCCAGCTCCGCACCCCCCTGGGGCTGGCGCTCAGTAACCCAGGGGGTTTGTTTCACAACCATCCTTTCAGACAACCCTGAACTGGTGATACGTGCAGAAACTCCTCCATGTTCAGGGGTAAACCAATTCTGAGATAGGAATAGAAACATATCCAATCAAACAAAAATAGAGGCTGTTACCACAATATACATCTTTGTCCCGAAGCTGCTTTCTGACACATGAATTTTCTTTGGATTTTCTCAGCACATTAGAATTTAACATTGAGAGTCCAGACACCTGAACTTAGTTTTGTTACATAAACCAACTTACTTGAGGACATGGGCAAACCATTTGACCATCTGAGTTTCAGTTTCCTCATCTTTAAATTTAAAAAAAGTCTACCTTAACTGTATCTCATTCCTATCGCAGTGACTGCTGTCACACACAGAGATGTTCTTCAAGAAACACAAGACTCTATTAGAATGCCAGGGAGACATATTCATCAGCATTTTAACTTACGATGATATGACTTGTATTTCCAAAGGTGGTTAAGCCAAGCAATCAAGAGAATAGCCCTCTAAGTGCTTACAGCAAAGATTTTAAAACTTTGTTTTATTTGGGCATCATAATTCATATCCTATAATTTCTGTGGTATTTTAAAAAGTTTAACCTCTCTCAAAAACAAACAAACAAATGCACAAATAAATGTCTTGCTTTGGCTTTACCTTAACACCTTTTAAAAATAACCCCACCTTATCCAGACCGTAAAAGTCACCCCCACCACCCACTTCAATTCTCACTTTCTCGTGAGAACTTCCCCGACTTTAGCCCTGTCGGCGGCTCTGTAGCCATAGGGCCCAGTGTGTGCTGTGCTCTCTTGCTCTGGCCTTTATTTGTTCTGGTTGTGTGCCTCCCCAGCTTCAACTAGAATAATAAAAAACAGCATTGAAACGTCCAAAGTAGATCCCATTGTCCTTTCACAGTTCTTCATAGAAGCTAACCCATACCAGACACATACGTTTCTAAAATTCTTAAAGTGAAATAGCATGAGGCGGTGGTGGGGGGCAGAGAATAAAGACTCAGAAGTCAGGAAACTGGAGGTCTAGGTCAGCTCTGCCACTCACTAGCTGGTGGCACTAATTTGCGTAACGCCCCTGAACCTTCGTTATCTGCAAATGAGAAAGCTGGGCCAAGTCCAGTCCCCTTGAGTTAATTCCATGAAAACTGAGATGGCAGTTTACAGATTCCTTCCAGCAATTACCTTCAAAACATCTCCCTAAAGAGTTCACAACACCTAACGTGTGTTCTAATCTCTAGTTATTCTTCCTATTATTACTTCTAGTATTACCACGGTGTTCATTCAGCTCCTCCTGTATGTCATGCCCTGTGCCAAGCACTTTTAATACTAACCTCTCCGAGGTATTAACCCACTCAGGGCTGGATGTGCTGCTCTGGGAAGTGGCTGGCACAATGTCCCGCTGGCACTCCTAATGCTGGACACCAGATGCCACACCAGCACCGCCATCCCTGCTGCCACTGAACTGGTCCTTCTGTTACCATCCCTGTGAGAAGTCCCTTTTGACCTGCAATTCTGGGGCAGGTGCCTGGACCCCAGTTGCAAGGAAGGCCAAAAAAGCAAGTAGCTGGCCTTATAGTTGTTGTGCTTGCATTCCTTAAACATAGGAAGTAGCGTCCCCATGCTGCTTGTACTACCAAAAAGAACGACAAATGTCCATTCGAAGTGTCTCCATCATTATAATTTCTATTTTTTCAGATCAGGAACATGAGGCTTAGCAAGGGTAAATAACTTGCCCAAAGTCAGAGAGATGGCAAGTGGCCAAGTCAGTTTATCTGAACCCAGTAACACTCTGCTTCCTTCAGGCTCAAGAGCTTCCATTGAATGTGAGTCTTCAAGGATAGGTTAGTTTGGGCTGCAGGTTTCATTATCTTCATCACCTTTATCACTGTCATTAACATTATCACAATACTGAAAGACAATCTACAAAGTTGTGACTCAGTGAACAACCTACCCACAAACTCCCACGTCACTGGGATGTACCTGTTGATACTGATAGGCAGGAAGATGTATTTCAATAAAAATACTTTTTAAAATAGTTCCCAAAGGCAGAATCAGGATAGACAAACACCAGGAGCAAAGTCATAACTCACAACTCTGGAGCCAAAGTTTAGCACCAGGCTGATGTTAGAAACAGTGTTTTCATCTCCTAAAACAGCTATCACCTGCAACTGAACTCAATAACAATGACTTTCCAGATTGCAACCTCTTCTCCTTGAAGCTGTTTTCACCACACGATGAAAGAGGATAGCCCTGGACGTCTGGCAATAACTCAGCGCAGTCAAGAGAGCACTGTACGTGCACTCAAAGGGTTGGATTCATTCCAAGAAAGCCCGAGGAAAGCCGTCCTCTCCCCGCTCCCTGCATGCCCTCCGACAGCAGCTTTCCAGCCTAAAGGAGACCCACTAGGCGGTCAGTTCCTGGCTGTATGTGGAGGGGGAAGAGAAGGAGGAGCAGCAGGGACACATTCAATCCATGCATAGCCCCCAAACCACATCTTAGAGTCACAAGCATCAGTCTCCTTTACCGTGAACCTTCTGCCAGAACTGAAAAGGAGGAACAAAATCTCTAATTGGGGGGGGGGTTGCTCTCCCTGCCCTTCCTCCCAGCCTCTTCCCACAGGGTTGATAGTGAGCAGGCTGAGGGCCCAGGGGCCAGGACAAGGGAATGGCAGGGGGCTCCCACGGCAGAGGCCATCCGCAGAGCCCAGAAAAGCAGCTACTCACTCATGAAGGAACCAAGAATCTGTGACATTCTTGCTCACCAAGCAGCACCCTTCATGTGTTTCTATTTAAATATTGACCTTTGATCAATTTCTAGAAATTATTTTGATTTCCCTAAATTCGTATGTACAATCCACTCCACCCATGTAGGAAGTGTGTGAACTCTGTGCACGCACTTGCCCTTAGTCATCTGATTCTAATTCAAACATATTCTTCCCCGCTACCTACTCCAACCATAACTGTCTGTTGTACTTATCATAATAATTTGCCTAAAACAAGCAATAAAACACAACGGAGCTTCCTCCTGTGGCCAGGAACTTTCACAGAGCTCAGGCCTGCCAGCAGGTACAGGCCTTTCCCTCCAGGGCCTTTACCACCGCTGATAAAGCCCCTCAGCCCTTCGGAGCTGCAGTCCCGGGTGAGAGAGGGCAAAAAGAACCGACAAAAATGACAATCTCACCGCTCTCACGTTTCAAACTATTTCATACTGAAAACTTGCTACTCTCTATGAGGAGGAGCCCCTGGAGAGCCACTTAAAGGTCAGGCACCAGGAGAATTCAGAGAGAATATTCCATGTCCTGAAGGATTAAGAATACTGTCTTTCAAAACAAGTAATAATGGTATTACCTGTAGACCCTTTGTCAACCACACCAATATAATTTTAAATAATCAAAGATTATTTAGGAAAGGAAGATTAGTTGTTGAGATTTTGAAAGAGTGGAATAAGCTTTAGACAGGTCTATTGTTCTCACAGGTAACCTTGATTGGCTCAGTTCATTTTACACACCCAAGGGTAAAAGTGCTGTGATTGACATGATGAATAGTCCCAGCAGTGAGTCAAAAGAAGTCAGAGGCCAGCTTAGGGCCCGTCACTCTGAGAAGCAGAGGAACCAAATCTGAGTGTGCCGAAGGGGTGTTGCAAGAGAGTATGAATTCCCCAAGATCACACAGCCAGGTCACAAACGTGGTCTTCCGAATCAGCTCAGGGCACCTTCCCTTCCACTGTTTAGACTCTCTGCTTTAAGGAACAGACATATCAACTCAGTGAGGAACAAAATGCTATGAGATGTCATCATTAGCTGAAAACCACCACTCAGACTGAGAAAGATTACACCACGGAGGTGCCATCTTCACTGTTCTTTCTCGGGTTTATTTTTAAATGCCATTCTAGTCCCTTCAGAAATGTCTGCAGCTCTTTACATGAACTGCACCCTCCCCCGCTCTGTGCTTCTCCAAATTCTATTTGGCCATCAGAGCTCCATGTGAGCCCTGCAATATTTATCCAGGATGCTCTTTGATCACCCTGGTCCTCGATACTTCACCACACACCAAAACAGAGGCATCACAGCAAAGAGGTGACAGATGAAGGTTTAATTAGACAAATCTAAGTCTAGAGGCAAAAACTGCTCCTCACCAGGTACACAGGTTGGTGTGTGTCACTCACCCAGGAGGGAAGATCATATATTTTCCTCATATTGTGTTGAGTTTAAAAGCTAAACCAAACTTTTTTTTAGCATTTAGTGTCTAACCTAGAGCTTCCCAAACAGCAAGCCAAGCACACCTGTGGCCTAATAATGGATCACATGGGTCAACCTCGTCAACATTTGGGACAGCCAGAAAGAGCTGGAGGCAACTGGGGAGGCCAGCGTCTGCCAGGCTCACCACCTCTGGCCTCAGTCAGCTGCCCTCAGGTTCCTTGGTCCCCATGAGACAACATGATGAGTGGATTCTAGTCCCTGCTTTTCCACCCAACATGCTGAACACAGTGAGGAGGGTCCTCTACTGCCAGGTCATCTGTGTCAGCAGCCCACTATGGACTAGCCACCACCCATCAGGAATAAGAGACCCAAAGTCATAAAGGGTAGTCCAAGGTCACGCCAGTAATGGGGATGCAAATGGAAAATTAGGCAGTCAAAACAGGGGCTCTTGGAAGGCTCATCTCCAAACAGCAGACCCAAATTTCTGTCTTCACCTATTTTGGATACTTTGTCCATTTGAGGCTGATCTAATTTTTAAGTAGTGTCCAACCTAACTGCAGAGGATTGGTTTTAAAAACATCAAGTGAAGAGCGACACCACTGAAGACGTCTGAGTAGGAAGCTCCAGGAGTCAGCACCTCGCAGACCTGCCCTGTAAGAAATGTTGAAGGGAGTCTCTCAGGCTAAAACCAGAGGACACGAGGTAAGAACCTGAATCCATATAAATAAATTAACGTCAGTGGTAAATTTAACTGTATAGATAAATATAAAATGTAGTATTTTTATTTTTGTTTATACCTCCTCTTTTCATTTCCTATATGACTGAAACCTAAGTGGACTAAAAGTCACTATAAATTTGTGTCAGCTGGCATACAATGTATGAGGATGCAATCTGTGACCTTAGTAACAGAAGATGGAGAAAATAGAAAGAGAAAAGAGAAGAGTTAGTATATGCTATTCAAGCTAATTGGGGTACAAATCGAAACTATATAGCTATAAATTTAAAGATACAAATAAATTGAAAGTGAAAGATGGAAAAAAGATATTCCATGCAAACAGTAACCAGTAAAAACCTGAGGTGGCCATACTAATGCCAAATAAAATAGATATTAAGTAAAAAATTGCTATAAGAGACTAAGGCGGGGACCCAAAAGAAACCTGGAATTATCTTCTATATTTATACGCAGATACAGAAGCATGCACCACGGGGGGAGGGCAGGCCCTTGTGGTACATGCTTCTCCCCACGCCCCAACCAGGTGAGTGTTCTAGGAGCCCATCTGCATCAGAGGGCCCCGTTGGCGTTGTTGTGAGAGTGTGTGTTTGGCTTCAGTGAATTTTTTTGAAGATGCAATGTATTTGTCCATCTCATGATGGGCAATTTACAAGCACACCTACCCACACTGTGCTGAGTGTTCAGAAGTTTTTGACCAAAAATGGAATGACCTCCATGTCCCATCCTTCCTATTCACCTGATATTACCCTGAGTAACTTTTTTTGGTTTCCCCTAGATAAAAAAATTCCTCAAAAGGAAACATTTGCTGCTGTGGAAGAGGTGAAACAAAAAATGGCAGAAGCACTAAAAGGCATCAAAATCAACAAGTTCGAGAACCGTTTTGAGCAGCGGAAAAAACATCTCAATAGGCGTATTGCATTAAATGGAGAGTACTCTGAAGATGACCAAAGTTCAAACATGTATGAATAGACATGTGGTTTTTTATAAATAAATTCAATTTTCTGCATTCCCCCCATATATTGACAAAAGGGTCAACTCACCAATAAATATAACAATTATAATTTTACACAGGATGCAGAAAAGTAGCTTTACAGTTCTTCATATGGAAAATAATACAATAATTAGTGAATAATAATACAAGAATAAACTCTGTTTCTTGTACTCACAACTGTAAACACACTTTTGCCGCAGCCTGTAGGAACCACACAGAAGAGCTGCAAACTAGCAGCGTTTGGGGAAATGCTGACAGAATTGAGGAGGAAAGCAGACAGTTCTACAGTGTAGGTGGAGGCTTCCATACCTCACTCTCAATATAATATAATATATGTTGATATATTAATATAATATAATATAATATACCTCACAGATGGGATATTTGGACAGAATGTAAAAAAGAAAACAATTTGAGCAACACTATAAATGAACTAAACCTAACAGACACATATAGAGCACGCAATCTAACAACAGCAGAACACAGTCTTCTCAAGCACACATGAAACATTCTCTAGTACAAATCACATATAGGCCATAAAATAATCCTCAACAAATCTTAAAATACTGAAGTCATACAAAGTATGTTCTTCAACCACATGGAATGAAGCTAGAAGCCAATAATCAAAGGAAACTGGAAAATTCACAAATACACAGAAATTAAACAACACACACTTAACCATCCAATAAATCAAAGAATAAATTGATAGTAAAAGTATAAGATACTTTGAGATAAATTTTTAAAATATATACTAAAACTGGTCAATGTAGCTAAATCTGTGACTTTGAAAATGTATAGCTGTAAATGCTCATATTATAAAAAATTATCAAAACAAATAAAAAATCTAACTTTATATCTTATGGAATTAGAAAAAAAAGAACAAAGACAACCCAAAGCTAACAGAAGAAAGTTAATAATAAAGGTTATAGCAAAGATAAACAAAATAGAGAATAAAACACAATAGAGATAATAAAAAAAACAAAAGTTGGCTCTTTGATAAAAATAACAAATAAACAAATTTTTAGCTAGACTAAGCAAAAAGAGAAAAGATGTTAATAACTAAAAGCAGAAATGAAAGTGGAGACATTACTCTCAACCTTACAGAAATGGAAAGAATTATAAGAGAACTCTATAAACAATTGTACATGAATAAATTAGATAATCTAAATAAAATGGACAAATTGTTAGAAACAGAAGTATTACCATAGCTGACTTAAGAAGTAGTGAAAAAAATCTTAACAAACCTATAACAATTAAAGGCATTGAATCAGCAATCCAAAACCTCCCAACAAGGTAAATTCCAGGACCAACTAGCCTCACCAGTGAATCCTAACAAACATTTAGAGAAGAATCAATGCAAATTCTGCTAAACTGTTCCATAAAAAAATAGAAAAGTAGGGAACACTTCCTAACACATTCCAAGACCAGCATTACCCTGACACCAAAACCAGGGTGGACACAAGAAAGAAAACTGCAGAAGAAAAACTATATTTGTAAATGGCATGATTCCACATATAGAGCATCTCAAATATCTACAAAAAAAATAAGGTAAAACTACTAGAGTTAATAAATAAATTTAGCAAAGTTTCAGGGTACAAGATCAATGCATCAGAATAGTCTGTTTCTATACAATGAATAATCTAAAAAGGAAATCAAGAAAACAATTTCATTTGTAATAGCACCCAATAAAACAAACTTCCCAAGAAATTTAATCTAGGAGGTGAAAGACTTGTACACTGAAGAACTACAAATATAGATTATATACCAATTGACAAAATTTATAGTTATTTTTAATCCATTTAGTTTTAAATCATACAGAAACAAAAAGAAGAGGTATAAACAAAAATATAAAATACCAGCTTTAAAAACAATACTAGCTTTTATATTTACCCTTGTAGTTATTTTACCATTGACATTAATTTAATTGTATTCAAGTTCCTGTTTAGTATCTTTTTGTAAAAGGTGAAAGAGTTATACGATTTGGAGAGAAACCAGAGTATATTTTTAGTGTCTTTTTGTTTTAGCCTGAAGGACTCCCTTTAACATTTCTTGTAGGACAGATCTGTAAGGCAGTGACAAACTCCTTTAGCTTTGGTTTATCTAGAAATGTCTTAATTTTGCCTTCATTCTGAATGACAGTTTTTTGCCAGGTATAAAATTCTTGCCTGACAGTTTCTTTTTCTTTCAGTGCTTTAAATATATCATCCAACTGCCAGTTTCAATAATGGATAGAACATTCAGATAGAGGATCAATACAGAATCAGAGGACATGAACAGCTCTATAGATCAAATGAACCTAACAGTGGTAATACAGAAGATTGCACCACCAACAGCAGAATGCATATGAAACATTTTTTAGGATACAGCACATGAAATAAGTTGTAACAAATCTAATAAGACTGAAATCAGACTTCTGGCCAAGATGGAGGTGTAGGTAGATACACTTGGCCTCCTCATACAACCAAAACAAGGACAACAACAAATATATAAACAAAAAATAACCAGAACTGCCAGAAAATCAAACTGTATGGAAGTTCAACAACCAAAGAGTGAAAGAAGAAATATTTATCCATACCAGTAGGAGGGGCAGAGATGGGCAGCCGAGGTGGAGAGGACTCATGGCAAAGTGGCTGCCAGAGCAGGCAGTTCCATATTTGTGTAAGAATAAACCCGGAGGAACAACTGGGGAGCAAGACAGACCATGTAAGCCGGGGCTCCAGCACAAGGAAATAAAGCCTCAAAACCTCTGATTGAAAACACCTGTGGGGGTTGAGGCAGCAGTGGGAGAAACTCCCAGCCTCACAGGGGAGTTTGTTGGAGAGACCCACAAGGTCCTAGAATATACACAAACCCACCCATGCAGGAATCAGCACCAGAAGGGCCCAATTGCTTGTGGGTAGCAGAGGAAGTGACTCAAAGCCCTCCAAAAGCTGAGCAAGCAGCATTGTTCCCTCTCAGAACATACAAAAGTCCCTCCCCCACATGCAGGACCACATGTAGTGACATCAGCTGCTCCACCCTGGCGAATACCTAAGTAAGTCTCTGCCCCTTACTACATAACAGGCATGCAGAGATAAAAAAAAAAAAAAAAAAAAAAAAGAGGCCTAAATGAAAGAACAGATCAGAGCTCCAGAAAAAATATGACTAAGTGACAAAGAAATATCCAACCTATCAGACGCACAGTTCAAAACACTGGTAATCAGGATGCTCACAGAATTGGTTGAGTATAGTTGCAAAATAGAAGAAAAAGTGAAGGCTATGAAAAATGAAATAAAGGAAAATATACAGAAAACCAACAGTGAAGGGAAGGAAACCAGGACTCAAATCAACAGTTTGGAACAGAAGGAAGAAAAAAGCATTCAACCAAAAATTCAAGAAAATGAGGAGAAACTTAGGAACCTCCAGGATAACTTTAAACATTCCAGCATCTGAATCATAGGTGCTAGAAGGAGAAGAGGAAGAGCAAGAAATTGCAAACTTATTTGAAAACATAATGAAGGAGAACTTCCCCAATCTGGCAAAGGAAATAAACTTCCAGGAAGTCCAGAAAGCTCACAGAATCCCCAAAAACTTAGACCCAAGGAAGCACACATCTAGGCACATCATAATTACATTACCCAAGATTAAAGATAAGGAGAAAATCTTAAAAGCAGCAAAAGGAGACAGTTACGTACAAAGAAATTCCCGTAAGACTGTCAGCTGATTTCTTAAAAGAAACCTTACAGACAAGAAGGGGTTGAAAAGAAATATTCCAAGTTGTGAAAGTCAAGGACCTACACCCAAGATTACTCTATCCAGCAAAGCTTTCATTTAGAATGGAAGGGCAGATAAAGTGCTTCTCAGATAAGGTCAAGTTCAAAGAGTTCATCACCACCAAGCCCTTATTATATGAAATGTTAAAGGGACTTATATAAGGAAAAGAAGACCAAAAACTGTGAACAGTAAAATGACAATAAACACAACTATCAACAACTGAACCTAAAAAAGCAAAATCAAAAATAACTAGAGCACCTAAGCAAACAACTAGAACAGGAACAGATTCACAAAAATTGAGATCACATGGAAGGTTATTAGCAGGGAGAGGGTGGGAAGAGGGGAGAATGGTAGAAAAGGTACAGAGAATAAGAATCAAAAGTAGGTACAAAATAGACAGGGGGAGGTTAAGAACAGTACAGGAAATGGAAAGGCCAAAGAACTTACATGTATGACCCATGGACATGAACTAAGGTGGGGGAATGATGGTGGGAGAGGGGGTACAGAATGGAGGGGAATAAAGTGAAAAATATGGGACAAATGTAATAACATAATCAATAACATATATTTTTTAAATTATACCAAAAAAAGAATAAATAAATAAATAAATAACAAGACTGAAATCATAACAAATATTCTTTCTAATCATAATGCTAATAAACTAGAAATCAACATCAGACAAAAACTGAAAAATACATGTGGAAATTAAATAACACACTCTTAAACAACTAATGGGTCAAAAAAAGAAATCAAAACAGAAATTAGAAAATATCTTGAGACAAATGAAAACACACAACATACCTAAACTTGTAAGATACAGCAAAAGAAGCACTATGAAAGTTTATTGTCATAAACAGCTATATTTTAAAAAGAACACAGATCCCAAATAAGAAACCTAATTTTATACCTCAAGGAGGTAGGAAAAAGAGGGAAAATCTAAATTCAAAGTTAGCAAAAAAAAAAAAGAAATAATTAAGATTAGAGCAGAAATAAATGAAATAGAAAAACAATTTAAAAAATCAACAAAATGAAGAGTTGGTTTTTTGAAAAGACAAAAAACATTAACAAAACTTTGGTTACAGTAAGAACAAAAGAGAAGACTCAGATAAACGAAATTAAAAAGGAAAGAGGAGACATTATAACTGGTGCCATAGTAAAAGGTGAAAGATTTAAACAATCTAAAGAGAAACCCGAGTACAATGTCATAGCAATAAAGGGAATCATAACAGACTGTTATGAACAATTCTACACCAACAAATTGGATAATCTAGAAGAAATGGATAAATTAGATAAATTTACTAGAAATGGAAACATACAATGGATAAATTAGATAAATCTAGATGAAATAGAAACATACAATTTACCAAGACTGAATCATAAAGAAATAAAAAATCTAAACAGACCTGTAACGTGCTGGGTTTAGCAGCACGTTAAAGGAATCATACACCGTGGCCAAATGGGTTTCAATTGTTGGAATGCAAAGAATAGTTGAACATACAAAAATCAATTAATGGGACACACACCACATTAACAAAATGAAAGATAAAAATGACATGATTATCTCAGTAAATGCAGAAAAAGTATTTGACAAAACTTAACATTCTTTTGTGATTTATGAAGAGGCTCTCAAACAAACTAGAAATAAAAGGAAATCACCTCAACATAATAAAGGCCATGTATTAAAAGCCCACAACTGAAATCACACAGCAAAAAACTGAGCACTTTTCCTTCAAGGAAAGGTTCCTTTAAGGGACAAAGCAAGAATGTCCATTCTCTTCACTTCTATTTAACATAGTACTAGAAGTACTAGCCAGAGTAACCAGACCAAATAAAAGGCATCTAAATTAGAAAGTAAGATGTAAAGTGATTTGTTTGTAGATGGCATAACCTTACATGTAGAAAATCCTTAAGATTCTACAAAACTTTTAGAACTGATAAGGAAATTCAGTAAAGTCACAAGATACAAAATGAACATGCAAAAATCGGTTGTGTTTCTATACATTAACAATAAGCTACATGAAAATAAAATTAAGAGAACAATCTCATTTGTAACACCATCAACAAGAATAAAATATTTAGGTATAAACTTCACCAAGGAAGTAAAATATTCACCAAAAACTATAAAACATTAGTGAAAGAAATTAAAGACACAAATAAATGGAAAAACATCCATGTTCAAGAATTAAAAGACTTAATTGTTAAAATACCAATACTTTCCAAAGCAATCTACAGATTCATACAGTTCCTGTCAAAATGCACATAGCACTTTTCTTCAGAAATGGAAAAAGCAATCCTAAAAATCATATGGAACCACAAAGGACCCTTAATAGCCAAAACATTCTTCCGAAAGAAGACCAGCACTAGAGACCTCAAACTTTTATTTCAAAACACATTACAGAAATTAAAAACACTATCAACAATTGTCGGTGAGATGTGGAGCAAAGGAAACCCTCATGGACTGTTGATAGGAGTGTGGGTTGGCACAGCCACTGTGGAAAACAAGTATGGAGGTTCCTCGGAAAAATTAAAGATGTATCTACCTTCTGAACCAGCAATTCTACTTCTGGTATGTATCCAAAGGAATCCAAAACACTGATTCAAAAGAATAAATTCACCCCTATGTTTACAAGAGCCAAGCTATGGAAGCAACCCATGTGCCCAGCAACAGATGAAAGAATGGAAAAGCTTGGTACCTTATACAGTGGAATATTACTGTTCCATTAAAAACAGTAATGAAATCTGACCATTTACAACAGCATGGATGGACCTAGAGGGTACTATGCTAAGTGAAATAAGTCAGTCAGAGGAAGACAAATACCGTACAATTTCACTTATAGGTGGAATCCAAAGAACAATATAAACAGACAAAACGGAAATAAACTCATAGATTCAGAGAACAAAATGATGGTTTCCAGAGGGGAAGGGGTTTGGGGGGCTCGGTGAAAGAGGTAAAGGGACTGAGAAATACGGATTGGTATTTACAAAATAATCATGGGGGTCTAAAGCACAGCATAGGGAAGGTCAATAATATTGTAATAACTATGGATGGTGCCAGTCCAGTATTGGAAATATCAGGGGAAATATTCATGTAAAGTACATGAATGTCTAACCACTATGCTATACATCTAAAACTAACACAAAATAATATTGAAAAAACTAGAAAAAATGATACAGTACTGGCAGAAAGGCAGGCATGGGGCCCAATGGAACAGAGTGGGGAGCACAGGAAGCAATCCATGCGTATAGGGTAAATTGGTCTTCAGAAAGGGTGCCAGGAATATTCAATAGGAAAAGAACGGTCTCTTTAACAAACAATGCTGTAAAAACAATACACACGTGAAAAAGAATGAAATGGGACCCTTATCTTCTATCACACACAGAAATCAACCCCAAAAGTATTTAAATGTAAGACCAGAAACTTTAAACCTCCTGGAAGAAAACAGAAAAAATCTTCATAACACTGGGTCTTAGCAATGATTTCTTTTGACTACAACACCAAAAGCACACATCACACGTGCAAAACACACAAGTGGGATCACGTTAAACAAAAAGCTTCTACAGCAAACAATTAACAATGTGAAAAGGCAACCTACGAAGCAGGAGAAAATAGTTGCAAGCCATATATCCGATACGGGAGTAACATCAAAATATAAAACGAACTCCTACGACTCAATAGCAAAAGTAAAAACAAATAAAACAAAGAACCTGGTTTAAAAATGATCAAAAGGCTTGAATATTCTTCAAAGAAGGCATAGAAGTGGTTGAGTATGGAAAAATGCTTAAAATCACTAATTATCAGGGAAATGCAAATCAAAACCATGAGATATCTCACACTTTTAGGTTGGCCATTATCAAAAACACAAAAAGTAAGAAGTGTTGGCGAAGATGTGGAAAAATTAGAGCCCCAGTACCCTGTTCGTGGTAATGCAAAATGATACAGCATGGAAAACAGCGTAGAAGTTTCCCAAAGAGTTAAAACAGAACTTCCTTACGGTTCAGCAATCCAGCAGTAAGACGTCCGCCCTCCCATTCCCATGTTCGTCATCACACTCTTCGCAATAGTCAACATGGGGAAACAACCTAAATGTCCATCAGGAGATGAATAGATAAAGAAAATGTGATATATACACACAATAGAGCATTATTCAGCCATGAAAAGAAGAAATTCCTGCCATATGTGCCAACGTGATAAACCATGAGACATTATTCTGAGTGAAATAAGCCAGTCACAGAAAGACGGATACTGCCTAATTCCACCCGCAGGAGGCGTCTAAAATAGTCCAGTTCCCTGAAAGCAGGAAGTAGAATGAGGAACAGGAAATGAAGAGTCGGTGCTCAGCAGGTGTAAAGAAAGCTCCAGCTGTGTAGGACGAATGAGTCCTAGAGACCTCTGTACAAAAAGCATGCGTGTATGTTAGCAACATTTCACAGGTAAAAGTTTAAGAGGGTAGATCTCATGTTATCTGTTCTTATCACAATAAAAATAATTAATTAATTTAAAAAACACAAGAAGACACCACTTCACACTCATTAGCATGGCTTTATTTATTTTTAAGACAAAAAAAAAGATTGCTTAGGATGTGGAAAAATAAGAACCTTCATAAACTGTTAAGTGGGAATGTAAAATAGGACAGCTTCTGTGGAAAACAGTTTGGCAGTTCCTAAAAAATGTATAACTGCGCTGCCATTTGACCCTGAAATTCCACTCTGAGGCATATACCCAAAAGAACTGAAAACACACTTAAACTAAACTTGTCCACACTTGTTCATAACAGTCACAGTGGCCAAAAGGTAAAAACAACTCAAATGTCCAACAATGAATAAATGAATAAACAAATTGTGGTATGTGTTTGTATAAGTGTATGTGTGCATATATGTATACGCACATGTATGTCCGTTGCATTCAAAATGACTGCGCAAGTAGAGCAACAAATCTGCATCAGATTTGACATCAAGCTTGAACATTCCTCCACCGAAACTATTTAGATGATTCAGAAGGCTGCAGCTATGGGCAACTGGTGATTGGCAGCTTCACCACAACAAGCCTGCTCATGAATCATGTCTTGTGCAGAGTTTTTTGGCAAAACATCAAATCACCCAGGTGACTAAAGCCTACTACAGCCCAAATTTGGCACCCTATGACTTCTGGCTTTTCCCAAAACTAAAACTATCTTGAAAGGGAAGAGATTTTAGACCATTGTAAGATTCAGGAAAATACTACAGGGCAGCTGACAGTATCTGGGAGAACTGTGTGAGGTCCCAAGGTGCCTACTGTGAAGGAGATTGAGGAATCATTGTCCTAGGTACAACATTTCTTGTATTTATCTTCTTCAATAAATGTCTCTATTTTTCATATTATATGGCTGGATACCTTCTGGACAGACTTCATATGTATGCTTATATTGATGTATAAATATTATTTGGCTATAATATAAAATGAAGTACTGAGACATGCTACAACCTGGATGAGCTTCAAAAACATTGTTCAGTGAAAAAAGAAACAGACACAAAAATCACATATTGTGTGGTTCCTTTTGTATAAAATATCCAGAATAGGAAAACCAGTTTAGACAGAAAGCAAATTAGTGGTCACCAGGAGGTGGAGGGAGAGGGAAACAGAGAGATTACTCAATGGGTACAAAGTGTTATTCTTGGGTGACAAAAAAGTTTTGAAACTAGAGAGAGGTGGTTGTTGCACAACATAGTGAGTGTACAACTTGCACACTTTAAATCGATTAATTGTATATTATATGCATTTCTCCTCAATAAGAAAAAACCTGTGAATTCTACAAATTAGAGGTTTACCATTACTTGAGAAATTACATTTTATTTGTCAGTAAAAAAAGATAAAAGGGCTGTTAGAGCCTTTACATATAATTCAACTAGTGTAAACATTTCACTCATGTTAAAATTTGTTTTACATTTTGTATCACTTATATGTTGGAACAAGTTTTCATTAACGGGGGTTCTCAAGACTGAAGACCATCACGAGAATGTGCTGATCAGGAATTGCATGAACCCATTTCAAATGTAAGTGTGAATACACATTCCATTCATAAAAGCAACTCTGAGTTTCTTCCTAGAATATTTGAAAAGATTTTTTGAAAGTTCTTAGAAATTTAATATTTAATACATCCCCTAATACTTCACATTACATTTTCATCATAATTATACAAGATAAAAATGTTCAAACATTTTTTAACCCAACCACACACAGGGAACTCTTAATTACAATGTTTCCAAATCTATGTGTACCGTGATGCGAAAAGTGTGAAGAAGTTGGAAAGTACCTGCCCTTCCAAATTCATTGAATACTGTATTGTATTTTTCATTGTTACATTTGTTTTCCCAAGCAGACCAAAATTTGCCCAAGGGCTGTGATCATGCCCTCATTGCTGGACTTCTTTGGCATTTTCCATAGCAAACAGTGTTGGGTAGCTCAATAAATCCTTGTTAGACTGAGCTAAATCACCAGGAAAATATTCCATTCCTCAGGTTAGTGCAAGCCTGCCTTGAGATGTTTACCGTGCAGCCAGCCCAACACCAAATCCAGAAAGACACATGGTAAATAATTGGTTGTCTAGAGAATTTCCAGAGCTTTCTCACTTTTACGTGCTTTTAAGTGAGGTCGTGCTGTTCCCTCAAAACCTCCAGAAGACTTGTAAGCCGGAGACTGGAGTCGGACATGCTTGTGAATGTCGACAGAAGTCATGTCACCATGTGGAGCATCATCCTTGACCAGGAGTCATCACGTCACCATGGACAACCCACTGGGCAAAGAGGAAAACATGATTACTTCCTCTGCAGAATTTAAAATCTAATGGAGATGGAACAGCCTATTTTGTAGACATCTGGGGACAAGAAAATCCCTTATTTCAACACTCTTTTCTCATGAATAATAATTTTAGAAATCTGTGTTTAGGTCCATTAGCTTGTTTCTAATTGAGAAGTAAATCAGAAGTTCCAACTTGACCAAAATTGGAGATGCTAACCGTGCTTGCATGCTACGCTGCCAGAGAGCATGTTGGGAGTTTTCTTTCTCCTGCTAATGTAACAGAAGGTGGAAGGGGGGGAATCTTTGCTGAGGTGAGAGCAGGGGGATAAGCTGGGTCAGATTTAAACGTGGACACAAATTCCTGTAAAATCTGCCAGTGTGGTAGTTTTAAAATAAAACTTCACTAAGCCCCTGTTTACAGGAGACTTTTAAAAAATTCTACAGAATAAACAATAACTCATAGAAGGAGAGAGAGGACACACGAGGACTGCCTGAGATCACTGCCAGGTCTCAAGGCTATTTTTGCACACAGAGCGAGAGAGGAAGGAGCCAGGAGACCCATGGGCTCAGGCACTCTCAGTGCCCAGCGTTTCCACCTAGGTGCTCCCACAAACCTCAGAAGCACACACCTAGTTGGAGCCAGCCACATGCACTTATTTCTGGAGAGACTCATATGCCTTAAAGAACAGAACATACCCTTACCATCCTTCTGGCCCTGTTGTGTTGGGCCTTATACCAGCGAGGCATTCTGTCTATCATGGCTGCTTAGCCCTGGAAACAGGCACCTAGAGCTGTCCTTGTCACCCATGCAGGGTGCTACATCTAACATCAAGACTATTCTGAGATATTTTTACATAAACGAGCTCATCACTGAGGTCTTAATTAAGAAGAGGCTGAGTGATGAAAGAGGGGCGTGTGATAAATAAGCTAATGGCATGGACCTTTAGCTGATCAAGGGATGGGGGAGAGAAATGATATCCACAAAGCTAAGAGCAATAATCTCTTGAATCACAGTTTCCTTGCTATTTCACTAAAAGAGAGAAGTAAGAAGAGACAAGGGAATGTTAGGAGCAATTAAAATTTTTTCCATTCTGAACTCCAAACTTGTTTCCAAGGAGTGGATTTAGGTCTAGGATGGGCTTCCCTTTGAACAGGGGCACATGGAGCACAGAGCACTGGAGGGGGAAGCAGTACAGACACCATAGCCGATGACTTCACTTTGCAGATGGAGACACTGAAGCTCAAAAACGTCCATTGTTCCAATTTCAAAACAAGCTGATGAGAAACCCAGATCTCTTGGCTCTCAGACCTTTCTCTTTCCTTTTCACCATATCCCACAACCAATGCAGAATTATGATCCTAAAATGCATCTTATACTGGGAAACTTTCTATCTTTCCCCATTAAACAGGCCTTCAGGAATGGAAAAGAAATACCCTGTGCTATACAACAAATAAATTCTGTTGATATAAACCCACCTACCAAAGCCTGATTTATTTATAGTCTGTACTTGCCAAAGTGCTACCAGGTGATTACATAACTCCCATCATTGCTTATGGACAGGTGTTAAGATACAAACTTAACTATATTTTACTACCCATGCAGTGTCCAGAATGTTACAAACTTTGACAATTTTGGTGGAGGTTAAGATTAGATCGATGCATTTTAGATCGCATAACCAGGAATCAGAAAACCCACATCCTGTCCTACCAAACATCCCTCTTCCCTACACACTCCTGAGAAAGCCTGTACTCACTGAACCCCATGCTGCTAACAGTTGATGAAGAGCCCTATATGCAAAGAAAGAGCTCTCAGTCTTAGATCTGGGGTGTCTACCTCAGCAGGACAAAATAGGGTATCCCACTTACCATTACTAATGAAAATCAGAACCAGCACATTCAGACACACCTTGAGGAGAAGAGGTTAACTCTTTCCAAAAGACCTTGGCTTCATTTGCTCGCCCTGAGATGAAGGGCAGAGGCGGAATAGAACAGTGTACCCATGAACAAGCGTTGCCTTTTAACGCAGCATCTGTACAGAATGATCACCATCTTGTATAGGTGCTGCTGCCAGTGCTCACAGCCGTGTCCTACAACTACGGTGCAGGACGTGGGCAATTTGGAGTCAGTGTAAGAGTCTGAGACAGCCTCAGGACCTCACTGGCAGAGGCCCAGACTGGAGAAGGCCACTGAGTACGAAACTCGTCAGTCAGCTTCTACACGCCTGACTCCAACTGAGGGGGGAAATGTTCCTAAGTCCAGCCACCCAAAGCTCTGGGAGGGTATTTTCGCCGCCTCTGGACCCATAGCCACAAAGCTCTTTCTTCCTGAGTAGTCCAAATCAAAGCTCCTCTTTCAAGAGAACATTCAAGTTAATCACTTGTAACAGATTCTATTCTCCAAGTCAAAGCAAACAAATATCACAGCCTTAATTAAACATTCCTGAAAAACCTCTACCCCCAAGCTGGTTTCACAGACCATGCTATGGAGAAAAGATCAAAAGCAACTGGAAGGTTGATTAAGATGATAGCTTAAAGACCAAATCATAGAATTTTTGAGCATGCTAGTTGTTGCTTTCTTCTTACTTCTATATTTTTAAATTTTTTTAAAAACAAAAATATAGGCATTTAAGCCAGTGAAATTCGGTGACATTAAGATCATTTGTTAATCGCCATGGTATATCAGTTTCGAAGTTTCAATGATAAGCATTGCCTTCCACCTGGTACATTTACCATGTACCCTCTACGCTACAAGGTACTGATCTATGAAAGACATTGGGAGGAATATGAAGATACACAAGACTCAGTTGATGCCCTCAAGAATATCACTTCAAGAATGAAGAAGAAAAACAGCATAAATAGCAAGGTAAACGCCATTAAGGCAGTTTGTCCTAGCATTAAAAGTTCACACTGTGGAGTCATACCTCCCAGTTTTAAATCCCGCTTCGGTTATGTGGGCAACAAGTACATTGCTCTGAGCCTCCGTTTCCTCACCCATGAAATACAGACAGTAAAAGATAGTATCAACTTCCTGAATTATTTTAAGGGTTAAATGATTTTTTTGCATGTAAGTCGAAATGGCTAGTTCAAAGTAAGAATTCAGTAAAAGTAGCTATCATAGAATGAGTGGCATGAACGAAGTTATACACACATCAGGCAGCTTAAAGGGCAGCCCCTACAATCAGCGAACCAGTTCAATCTTTGGCCCTCTCTTGATAGACAGATGAAAGTTAGATGATAGATGATAGATAGATAGGAAAGAAAATATGTAAACCAGCTTTCTCTCACCCAAGAGAGCTTAAGAACAGAGTGAACTCTCATTCTCACATCAAGAAAAACGGGATTCCCCTTACTCAGAGCTGGCGCCTGCCTTCCTCCTGCCACGTCCCTGATGATGGTGCTGGTGTAAGGCTGCCTCCCGTGGTGAGTCACTTCCCTGTTCCCTCCTGGGCAACGCTCTTTGGACTGAGGGTACTAGGGCCAGGTCCACACTAATGCAAAAACAAACATGGCAGGTCTTTCAGGTAATTTACATGGCATTGATCTAAAAAAGCTCACCAAATCAGTGTGGTAAGAAGAGGTGAGCCCTGGCTGGCGTAGCTCAGTGGATTGAGCACAGGCCTGCGAACCAGACGAACGCGGTTCGATTCCCAGTCAGGGCACATGCCTGGGTTGCAAACTGGTTTCTTGCAGGCTAACTACCAGCAGGGGATGCACAAAAAGGCAACCATACATTGATGTTTCTCTCCCTCTCTCCTTCCCCTCTAAAAATAAATAAATAAATAAAATCTTTAAAAAAAAAAAAAAGAAGAGGTGAATACACCGCAAAAGTCTGGAAACACTTTCCAATAATGTTAGAATGAACTATTCTTTGTATTTTTAAAATAGGCCTCACTAATACTGATGATCACAGTAGGCTCATTCATTCATTTGAAAAATACTTCCTGAGAATTTATAATATGACAGATACTGTTGCTGGCATCAAAGATATAACAGGGAACAAAATCAACAAAAATCCCTGTCTTTTTAAATTAATATTGGCAGTTCAGTATCTTTGGGTCTGCTCTGTGCTTAGAACGATCTTTTTGGTGCCATCGGGAACACGAACTACATAAAAGCTACTGAGCATTGATCTCCTGCTGTTTTATAATCTCAGTTAGTCGTGAAGGTGAAGGGAAAACAAAACTTAACGCCCACAAAGGGGGTCCCTGAAACACAGAGCAAAGCGATCCAAAACAGGGTGTGAGGCCAAACAAGCTGCTCAGGCCCTCAGATTTCAAAAATCCTGAATGTGCTCTGTATTTAGTAGGCACATTTGATAAATAAATTTTTCTTAGAGGAAGCAAGGGTTTTGATTAAAAAAATGGATTTTTGAAACACGAGAAGAACTTTTAAAAAATGGCAAAATAGAGTGGTCAAAATAGTGCGGGTTATTTCTATTATCACTTATATTATTTGCTTGCTCAAAGAAGGATACACTATAATTTATTAAAATTTAGAATAAAAGACACTTTGTGGACTCTGAAACTTTGTTGTAACCCTATTATTTAAACTCATATTGGCAGTTACAGATTAATATTGGCCAAAGCTTTCAAATTACACAAAATTGTACTTTATGTAGCCAAGTATAAGTGACTTCCAAATGTGTTGGATTTATGTCCAAGTTTAGACCATAGCCAATTTGTAGAATTCCTGACACTAAACTTACTTGATTAAACTTCAGTCTCAACATTTTCTGGTGATTTCCAAACTGCTTTATTTGCAGCTCAAAAAGTGAGGATAATGGTGTGATTTGGGAAAAAGGCAGAGTGTGAGTGGGTTGTATTTGTTTTTATTTTTCAGGGGGTTGGTTAAAAAAAATAAATCATTTCCAAGATTTATTTTTTTAAAAAAGACATATAAAGTCAGGAGGTAAATTCAAGTACCTCTAATGACTGAGGCAAGTGGACAGAGCTTGCTATTTTTGCTTTCTATGTTTGTTAAAAGCCAGGCCCTGAGTAATGGCAATATGGTTTATTATCACAAGTGTTGGAATAGAATATTTTTAATCCATGGAGTTTTTGGTTTCCCTCCTTTTCCAATACCCTGAAAAATGTACTGCCTTCCGATATGGTAAAAAGTTGTTTTAACCACATCTGAGCACGTTTATTCCTTCACTTACTGCACTCATTGCCTATTGGCAGATCTTAAAAACTTAAGATCATAATAAAAAAAAAAAACAACAACTGCTAGGTGACTTGATTTGAAACTGCAGCCTCTGAACTCTAAATCAAAATGATTGAACTCTGGGTAGAATTTCTCCTGAACACTTTTCTCCACAAGGCAACAAAGTATGCATCAGAGGCCGGCAGTGAAATGGCCATACTCAGAGCCCTGGGAATGAACACTGGACTTAGAAACTCATCTTGCAAGTTAACGAAGAGGAAACTAGCATACATTTTAGAAGGAAGGTCTAATAAGCCAATGACTCTAGCCTGCCAGGGCATAGAAAAATGTTCTTTAAAAAATATGTAAGCCAAATTTAACTAAATTCAACCAGAGTTATCCATAGACTAGATTATGATGAGCAAATAGGTAATGATCACAGCTGGCATTCGGAGTGGCTTCTGAACATATCTGGAGGTGAGCCAGAACTCGAGCTAGAAAGTGACCCACTATCCAACATGAGACAGAACTAGTGGGGCCCTACAAAATACCACATGAGATCTACAAATTCTGTGGGAGTAGACAGAGGGGCTTTCTTAAGTTACAACTATGTCATAACCATAGTATTCAAAAGACACCACCACTGTAACTATACAAATTATTAGCAAGTTACTCAAATACTTGGAATTTTAAGAAAAAAGGAAAGGGCTGGAGTTATAGCTATGGGGCCAGCAAATCTTACTGGGGCCCTCAGTAGATTCCCATATATGAGTGACCAGTGACATTAGATGTCCTGAAAAGCAATCTCCCCACTTCAGTTTAGGAAGATGCTGTCATACATTTTTCTCCACAACCTAACCCCTACACAGCTTTTAGAATCCCATCCCCGTCCTTAAAAACTGGTTTTAAATAGTTATCCACTATAACTATTTATACATAAAACATATTCACAGGCAGCCTAATAATTCTCTAAATGATGTCACCAAATCTTCAGACGGAACCAAATCTGTAGACAGAGATTTCAATAGACAGAATGAGAGTCCTTTGGAATGCCATCCTCTGCAACCAAAATAAAAATCACTTCTTCTAAATTGGTGAGCTTCTTTGGGCTCTTGCAGGGACCCCAGCTATTCTTCCCCACCTCCTCAGACAGTTAGAATAATGACGGTTATACAGACTTTGTCCCTGTGGTACATCTGGCCTGATTAACTGACTCACGGCATGGCTCATATATATATAAATAACACTGTTGGCAGTAATCACTAAGTGCCAAGATTTGAACAGAGCGTTGAATGGCCAACAACTCCTTCTACTTTGGGAATTAACTGCCAGGAAAAGTTTGGGGTGGTGGAAATTGGGACTGAAAAAGTTAAAAAGTAAGCAATGATTGCCTTCCTACGATGCACAGAACACTATATATTATGCACCTAAGTGAGATTAAAAATGGGTCTCATAAATTTGCGTGATCTATTTGGTAAAATAATATTTCAACCTATGAAAAAGACTTTAGAATATGCACAAAGCAACATCCTAGCAGGTACCTCTACAAATGCTACCTTATACGTTCAAGGACAGTTTGCAACCAGGATTGATGTGCCCCTCAGGCAGTGTCGAGAAACATTTTGGTTGTCCTAGCTGAGGGGATTGCACAGCTATCCTATACTAGTGAGCACAGGCCAGGGATGCTGCTAACCACCTCACAAGGCACAGGGCAGCTCTTACCACAGAGGAATATCTCACCCAAAGTGGCAATGCTCCTGGAGTGGAGGAACCTTGTTCTGGAGCACACTGTCCAATAGAACATTGATACGAGCCATATGTGTGATTTAAAATCTTCTAACAGCAACGTGCAAAAAGAAAAGAAATGGGAAATTAATTTAATAATATATTGCATTTAATCCAATATATCCAAAAATAATCTAATGTCATTCTGGATCAATATTTTAAAAAATGAGATATGTTCCTAATTTATTTTGTACTATGTCTTTGAAACTCATTATGTATTTTACAATTCATATGAGCCCCATTTCAAGTACTAAGTGGTCATATATGGCTAATACTGGAAAATGTAGTTTCTAGATGAAACACATAAATAACATCCATCTATAAAAATATATGCTCCCCATTGTTGGTATAGAAAGAGCTGGTTCTCCCAAATTTACAGGAGATGAGAAAAGAGATCTCCTAACTCTGCACTAAAGATTTTCCTGGCACTAAACCGGGGCCACGGCAGGGACAAAATGAAGGAGGCTCCCAGGAAAAACTTACAGCCCTGCGTGTGAGGAGCAAAGGGATTTTTAAAATACAGTTGTCTGCCACAGGCTGATGAATGTTGACTTCATTAACAGAACGGCAAATGAAATTGAACAGGACATGGCCAGAGTGTAATGTCATACTTATAACACAGAACACATGGGGCTACTCACCCATTACATTTGAAATCCGCAGACTATACTAAAATGGGTTATCAAACAGATATACTGCAATTTCAAAGACTCTTTTTCTTCCACCCAAAATTTAAAACAACTTCTGAATAACCAATAGAAATAGTTCTACTGAGTGCAGATCAATCCGTCAGCAATATCTGTCCCGCTAGTGCTGCACAAAGACCACTGTATTATGCAAGGAGAGGGGATTAAAAACAGCTCCTCTGAGTTGCTTACAATATGTTTGGGAATAAATAGATGATAACACGTGAAAACAATTTGAGGACATTTACAAAGCAACATTTTACTGAGTGCCTCTATAAACACTACTTTATACTCTGGGGCATTTTAAAATAATACAGTTCCCTTTGTTGATGTAGAAATAGCAGGCTATCCTGGAAATCCATTAAAATTTACTGCCCCCAAATCAGCCAGCTAAACCAATTACAAACAACTGAATGCACATAAGGGTAGTTAGTAAATATTTTCCTCTTTAAAATAATTCCTCGTGTGTTATCTTTTCAGAAAATGGAAATCTCGTGGCTGGATTTTATAAAAATATCTGTGTCACCACAAAAATGTCACAAAATAGAAAACCAACATTCCTTCTCACCTCTATTCTCAAATTATACACAGACCCATAGACAAGACAGCAATGTCACCCTTGAGAGGCGGTGGGTGGAAGCCGACACCTTCATGAGAGTTGGGGGACCCAAACCACAGGCTGAAGTTTATGTCTTCTTTTGTCCTGAGTTCAATGCCAAATATATCCTGAAAATGGAAAAACACTGTCCTTTGTATGTATTTATCTGGTATTTTTATGGGCAAGACAGGAGTCTGAGAGCAGTTCTTAGAACGTGTGACTGAGCTCAGAAATAGTCGTGAATGTGCACAAAACAGAAATACTCATCGATGCATTTTGTGGAAAAATGTATCCCAGGCATCTGATGAGGCAAAGATCGCTAGAGCTGTCAGATGTCAAATCTCTGCCAAAAGCACCTGAAACATAAGTTGCACTTAGTCACGTTTTAAGTCAATGCTTTGTATGCTGTTTTCTAAAGGAGTAATGTTACCAGTTGCAAATAATGGAAATCAGAATTCTGTAATTGGTCAGAATTTGAACCCTCTTTTTAGGGCTTACAACTCTTCTTTACAACTCAACAACAACAACAACAACAAAAAACAACCCAATTAAAAAATGGGCCAAGGACTTGAATAGACGTGTCTACAAAGAAGATGCACAAGCAGCCAGTAAATGACGCTGATGTGACATGCACAGTATCGCTGATCCTGAGGGAAATGCAAGCCAGAATCATGATGAGATACCAATTCACACTCCTTATGATGGTAATTATTTTTTTTAAGTTTCTTAAACAGAAAATAAGTGTTGGTAAGAATGTTGGGAGAAACTGGAACCCTTATACATGGCTAGTAGGAATGTAAAATGACAGGGCTGCTGTGGATGATAGGGCTGTAGTGGTTCCTCAAGAAAGTGAATATAGAATGCCCTGTGACCCAGAAATTCCACCTCTGGGTATATGCCCCAAAGATGTACAACCCAGGTTGTGTAACCTGTCCACACAGGTTGACACAGATCCTTGTTCACACATGTTTATAATCACATTGTCTACGATCGCCAAAAGGTGTAAGCAATCCCAGTTATCATCAACAGACAAATGCATACGCAAAACGTGGGATATACATACAATGGAATGTTATTCAACCTTAAAAAGGAAGGAAATTCTGCAAATGCTACAACATGAATGAACCTTGAAGACATTATGCTGGTGAAGCAAGCCACACACAAAAATACCAAATGCTGTATGATTCCTCTTACACGAGGTACTCGGGAGAGTCAAATTCATACAGACAGAAAGTAAAATGGTGGTTACTTGGGGGTCGGGGAAGGAGAAATGGAGAGTTATTGTTTAATGGGTACTGAATTTCAGTTTGGAAAGATGAAAAAGTTCTGGACATTGATGCTAATGATGGGTGTGTAACAGTGTGAATGCACCAGATGGCACTGAACTGTACACTTAAATGATTGAAGTGGTAAGTTTTATGTTATGTTATTTTACCACAATAAAAGAGAAAAATTTCTTTAGGAAAGTTTCACATGGGCACATACACAATCATTTATTGTGTTTTGTTTACATTCTTGCTGTAGTCCAGTGATTTTATATTTTTTAATTTAAAGAAATTGTATTTATTTCTTTTTAGAGAGAAGGGAAGAGGAACATCAATGTGTGGTTGCCTCTCACATGTCCTCCACTAGGGATCTGACCCACAACCCAGGCATGTGCTCTAACCCAGAATCGAACTGGTGACCCTTTGGTTCACAGGCCAGCACTCAATCCACTGAGCCACACCAGCCAGAGCTCCAGTGATTTCGAACCAGAGCGCTGCAACAGTTTTTAAAATGTGTGACATCTGGCTATTTAGTCAGGGTCGCTGACCTCTTTTCCCTTAGATTATCACATAAAAAATGTCAACAGTCAACACAATAACAGCTGTTCAGTGTGAATGAATCAAAATTTTACCTATTTTCGTCAGGCAAATAATATAACATATTTCGGTGTGCCGCAGAATTTTAGTATTTAGTTTATGTGTGGCATGAGGTGAAAAAAGATTGAAAATTACTGCTGTGATTGAACGGGTTTCCATTTGTCACGTTTTCATCTCCTTGCATCCCAGAGTAAGCAAGAAAGACTGACTAGAAAGCCTGGTGGATCTGCCTTCTTTCCCGTGTGCCAAATTCATCTATCAGCTGCCATCTCTGCTTGATGTCCCACAAGCATATCAAAACCAAAGCACGTACAATTAAACTCATTATCGTCCCTTGTATGGGTGCTTGTTCTCTTCTATTCCCAATATTAGTATCACAGTCCTCTCTCAGTCAACCAATCAGAAAACCTGGGATCTGTCTTTCTTCGACTCAACCCTGCATCTAATTCATCATGAAAACCTGACTCTACTCCCTCACACCTCACAAACCTGCCCCACTTCTTTGTATTTTTCAACCTTTGTTTAGTTCCCAACTAGTCTGTTGTTTTGTCTTCCTCTATCCCTCCTTCACCACGTCACCAGAGTGACCTTTCTGAAATGCAAATATGCACATATGGCTTCCATGTCTGAGGAACCAAAACGAGGATGGCGGCTGCTGCCATGACAGGGATTCCTACTGCAGGAAATGAGTACAGATGGGAAGAATGTACAATAGGAACTGAACCACACACAACACCTGTTGACCAAGACTGCATAACTTGCCCTATAACTTGCCCTGGCTGATGCGGCCCAGTGGATTAAGCAGTGGCCTGCGAACAAAAGGGTCACTGGTTTGATTCTCGGTCAGGGCACGCACCTGGGTTGCATACAGGCCAGGTCCCTGGATGGTTGCACATGGAAAGCAACCAGTCAATATATCTCTCACACATTGATGTTTCTCTGCCTCTTTTTCTCTCTCCCTTCCCCCTCTCTAAAAATAAATAAAATATTTTTTAAAGGTTGCATAACTCTGCTAACATTTATACGTGTTATCTCTGATAGAGCATTCATACCTTAAATCACCTCTGTCATAAATGGGTCTCCTGGAAGAGTCCCTCTATATTCTCATACTCCATCTTTGCTCACTCTTAATTTTAATACTTTTTATTAAAAAAGATGGCATCTTTTAAACAATTATATCACCAAGCAGTGAGTACATCTTGAAAAAAGGCAGAAAGTTGCATTTCTGTGAGAGGTGATTAGGTGATACTTTCTGTTCTACTTCTGGCTAAAATTTAAGTCTGTTGGTGTCCTAGAAAGCTGGACGTGGCTGTTTAAATTGTGAATAGATGTAACTAAAGTCAAGCCTTTTATATTATAATATTCAAAAAGACAAAAATCTGTGAGGAAGTGAAATTAATACACAACCAAATAAGAAGTGTTAACAGAGAAATTACATAATTGTATCCACACATCATGACTTTTGGTTTATAAAACTCAATCGAGTCACTCCCAACTTTCTCGGAAACCCACAAAAACATTTATAAGATATGACAAAAGCCTTAATCTGAAGAGCAACAAAAAAAATAGCATGTAAACATCATCTTTTTAAAATATGTGGACATTAAATATATATCATGGATCTAGATAAGAATACAAATAAGTTTTAAACTGGTTCAACAACCGCACCCACAGAGAGATGATTAACAGACCGAAATGGCCTCAGAGGGCGGCACCGGCGCCAGGCTGGGCTGCTCTCTGCCCTTCCCTCAGTGCCACTTTCATCCACGATCACAGGCGTTTGTACGTGGCATGCTTGCTATGTCGTGAGTGGCCAGAGTCTGGGAGGAATAAATAATAAGCTAGAAAAAATCAGAACATTCCCAAATCTTGATAGGCTGGAAAGATTGGCCCAATTTAAGAAGTTCAGAAGAGGCCATTGTAAAACAGCGCACATACACACAGTTGGAGAACCCAAGACAAGAAGAGATTTTTGAGAACGTACTTGGGATCTTGGAAGCCAAAGAGCGAGGTGGTCTCCACACTCTGGAACAAGCCGCCTTGTGTGCTCTAAAGGGTTCTAGACTCAATTGACAGAGGACACGTCCAACAGAGAACAAAGTGTTTCCAAATTTAATAGCAACTTTCAGGGTTTTACAGGTTATATTTTGCTTGGATTAAAATCACCTAACATTTGGCTTCCATTTTAGATTTCCATAAAATCAGTTTGACTGTGTCGTTTTTCTTTTCTGAGCAGAACTATAATTTTGTATCACTAAACAGTAGGCTCTATAAGTTTTGGGCAAATTAAACTTTGCCCTAAATCTTCAGATTCAAAGCCAGACAAAACTTGGCACTCGGCCTTTTCCATAACTATGAAAACAGCATAGTTTTGGCTAGATGTAGATAAGTAATCAAGGCACTTGTTTGGTTTATACACGTTGGTGTTTTCTGGAAGGTTCTCAAATGTCAAGCTGCAATGTATAGGAAATTTCTTCACCAAGTAAATTTTCTCAGAAGACCCTACCCAAACATTAAATGTGGAAATTCAAGGCATAACTGTTAAAAAAAATGAGAGACTTCTGAAATAAAGAAATCAAGCATGCCTATATCATGTCTTAAAATATCTCTGCTTTTCTCTCTCTCCCCCCTTTATAAATGTGCATATTTTGCCACTAATAATGCAGCAGAATACAGTGGAGGGGTGTAGATAAAAATTCAAACTTAAACATTTTAAATCTTAAATTTGTCCCTTTAAAAGAAAAGTCCAAGAAATGGATCGTTGATATTTTATTCGCTGTGGTTCATGGCCATTATTCATAAGTGATGCTAAACCAAAAAAATGTGGGCATCTTCAAACATGTCGGTCCCAGTCTGCAAGTTTCACACAACAATGCTACTTCCTACCAAGATTCCCACA